>NC_139238.1:31219176-33619176 GCF_977018435.1 Lepisma saccharinum
GGCTTAAGGACGAAATCGAATTTCGTCATCTTCATATACTCCTTTCCATTCTTCTCGATGGACTTCCCTTGGATGCGGACGAGGATGTCATTGTCAACTGCAAAATGGAAACAGTTTTAACAAGGTGGTTACATACTGGTGAGTACATCAGGCACTTCGAGGACTATCGGCTATCCTAGTTTGTGACGTTGATTGGTAGGAAGTTTGAAACTAGCCTATCATTACTAGTTTGGAATAAAAGTAAGTTGAAATATGTGCAAACTTTAGTGTACATGAATTGTTAAAATTAGAACATGATTAGTATTCTACAAACAACGGTAATATAATTATTTATCAAAAGGATATAATTCAGTATCTTTTAATATATAGAAACATAGGGCGTTACCCCCACACCCCCTATACGCCTTCATGGCGTGGTGCTATGCACAGGGGAGCACTTTACTTTTTTACCTTTTATAATATATAGATTTCTAGGGAGCCTTCCCTATGGTTTAGTGGTAACATTGCCGCACTGTATTCAATGTGCTCCGGGTTTGATCCCGGTGGAGGCATATTGCACAATGTTAAGTGTCCGATTAGCCTATCTAAGTAGAAAATGGGCTAATTTGACACATCCAGTAAAGTGTCTCATCAAGCTTAACACCCTGAACAGCTAAACCAGGAGCGTAGTGGCCTATAAGGCAAGTATGGGGGGCATTCGTCCCTTGAGCCACATTCCGTGATGATATATTTGGCTTTTCATGAACTTAATGTTCATCAATATCAAAGAATACACAATAAAACTATTTATCGTCATTAAATTTGATAGAAAGTACATTACATGAAACTACAGTACCTACAGTACCTGCTCTAAACAATTGTTACCTTAACACTAGTACGCGTAACATCAGCGAATAATGTTTTTCTTTCTTTTTAAAGTTTCCGAATAGTATTAAGAAAACAAAGAATGTGCTCTATAATTGGTAACAGTGTCCGGAACGTTTTTATGGGTGGTTCACACACATACACACACACACACACACACACACACACACACGATAAGAGGGAGGGATAATGAAGAGTAGTACACGATTGGACCTTAATCATTTTCCATTCTTGAAATTTTTATGAAATTTGCGAAATCTCTATGATTCCACCAGAAAAACAACTACGGTATATAAAAATGCGGCTGTGTGGTTTAGTTACATACAGTTAATTCCTCTTTCAGTTGCCCGGACCTGATCGGTTATTTCAGTACGCCCCTGAGCCCAACGAATTAAAAATTCAGAAAATTATAATAACTACAATAATTACTCATATTCGTAGCACTATTTATATCACGCTTAGTTTCAGTGTCAAATCTCTACTTGTATTCTCTATGTAACACGTACTGCACTTTTGTGACTGTATATTCTGCGGAATAACCTTGAATCTTTAAGTATGCTTTTGAAGAAGACAAACACATCAATACAAAGAAAATGCAAGTTCTTCAGATGCCCGTGAGGCACAGTACAAGTACAAAACTGCCCACATTAGATGCCATAATGTCTGCGTATTACATAACAGCAGCTACGTATTATTAGTAAAACATGATTCAGTATAGACACCCTAAAAGTTTTATTTTCTGACCAGTAGATGTCGCAATGTTAGAAAATTTAAACATTGGTATCAAAATGTCTTATTGAAGACCGTAGGTGCATTGCATTATACTTATTTATGGGTAATAATTTGAGATAAAACATTTTGAATAAAAAAGTAAAATATCGTTTTCTGAGATAAAATTCATGTTCCAAAATTGCTATATCTAATTTTTGTTTAGTAAAGAATTGTAAATTTAATGTTTCACCGACGACGTGTGATCACACAAATTCGGATAGTCCAATAGTGTTCCTCATATTTTTACTAGTATTGTTTTACCTCGGAAGAGATTAGCTCAACAGAGAAAAGGGTCGGTAAGTAGAAACAAACTTTTGGTTGTTATGTGTATTATCTCTTGCTTCGCTTTGTTTGTGATGGGCTTTAAAACTCTTATAACTTCCTTTTTAACATATTTTGGCAGCGACGTCAGTACGTGCGAAACTTCAGTGTTGTTTCTGCTGCGTTTCCTGTTCCCCTTATCCGTTATACCCCTGTTTTGCCAATGGACTCTTCAAGTCAGCACATGCGCACTTGAATCGATTGTCACTACTAAGGCAGACGGACTATACTATGCAAAATGTATAGTGCAGTCTTTCCCATAACGATTCTACGTACCTTGTCACTGGGGTTCGATTGAATGAGGGCTCCCTTATTAACATACAGTGTGTTTTAACCAAGTTCAACTAGTAAATACGTAAACACAGGCAATGTTTTGTACTACTTACGGAATGTAATCTTGCAGTTTCCTTTTCCAGTGATTGGAAGAAGCAAAATCTTGCCAGTGATGTCATAGCCTCCGACGATTGAGATTTCAGGCACTGTGAGATTCCCATGGATCGAGTATTTCGAGGGATCCACCCTGTGAGGTAAAGTAGAATTGTCGCAGTAATACGTGTTACACATTGCAGTTTCTACCAGCATATACACAGAAAAGAAACTGATTTATTGAATTAACAAAAGCTGTTTGGTAAAGCTTCTTCATAATCATAAAGGAAGAATTTTGTAATTTTCAGCAATGTTTTTGATATCTCTAACAGAATTTACTCGATTGTCAAAATAATTTGGTTCTGATGTACAATTACTTGTTTGTCGCTTATTTCAACACATGTTTCGTTACATAAACTATTCGTTTGTTATTTCAAACAATTTTTCTGACACCTTTTATGTATTCAGGGTAAATAAAATTTTAAGATGTATAATATAATTTGATTGACTTGCAACTAAATGCTCGAAATTGCTGAATTTCTAATTACCTGTTAAAATCTCTAATTAAATGTTTTAAATTTTTAGTCTGATTTTCAGTTGAATTCAAATTTGAATTCCAACGGTTACAAGCCTAAAAATACCAATTTTTAGCTTGAGTATTTAGCAATGTTTATTTCTTTCATCAGAAACCTAGTTACAAAGTAAGTTTTATCTATATTTTTGTTCAATTACTAAATTAAGAATGCGCTCCGGCAAGTCTTTTGTCAGACAAAATGGCGCCTGATGACATGGAAGATATCAAACCTGGAGGTTTCGACGACTATATTCCTTATCCCTTCGATATTAAAGTCCTTCAAGGTGAGAACCAATCCTACAGGACCGACTCCTTGGTCGATGACCATGAGTGGAACGAACAGCGGGTCTGTGGGTGGGATTCCATATTCCCTTATTCCTGAAAATAAATTAGAATTATATAGAGAGGGGTTCACGGTTCGTAGCATGGCATTTCCACTTTCATGTCTTACACTGAATATGAGTTGAGTTGAGTTTGTCTTTAAGCCCATTTTATGCAAAGAAAGGCTAAACGGAACTGGACCTACAGTTTAAAGTGGGATCCGAACCACAATGTGCTTCCACCGGGTATCGAACCCGGAACCCCTCTATTACAAGGCGACGATGTTACCCCTATACCACCTATGCACACTGAATGTGAGTGTCCCATTCTAGGAATGGCTCGGGAGGCAGAAATTCTATATTTATATTTCTGCGTAATTTAAACACGTTTTGTTGCTAATTTAAATGGATATTTTTTTTAACCATATTAAACTTTGGGACGTATTTTAGTCAAAACGTGCTTTGAAAGCGTATTAAAGACTTTTTTTCTTAAAAAAAGAACATTTCATCAGATATTGTTCATAAAATCGTAATTCTGCAGGCAGGCAATGTTTTCATGTTTGCTTCACCCACCTCTTAGAAATATGTAACTATTATGTGAAGGGAAATAACTGGATTTGCTAGGAACGAACAGAGGGACAAAAATAAAAGTGAAAAATACAATTTTTCGCTAAAATAATACACTGTCGACAATCATATGTAAAGGACCTTTACTGTAAACGAACGTAATGATTTTGTAAAATGCTTAATGAAAGGCATACTTTGTAAATTTAATCGATATTTTTGGGTCATGTACAGTAAAACCTCGTTAATCCGGACTCCGATAAGCCGGACTTCGCTTAATCCGGACAGGCAAAAGACAGAAAAAAGCAGAATGCAAGATTTTAAATGTGGCTAGAAGTCAACAAGAGAACTTCCAAAAGAGAAGGCAGTCAACCACTGATGAAATTCTGGTTTCCCGCAGACTTTGCACTGTACTGTATAGTGTATTTAGGCCTATGCCCTTTAAATACACCATAATAAACGTGTTTTTTTGCTATAAACGGAGTTTTAATGCACTTTCTACTGTTCTTTTAGGTTATTTCAGTTAATCCAGACTTTCGTTCAATCGGTCAACTTATCCCCCCATTAGTCCGGATTAACGTGGTTTTACTGTATTAAGTTTTAGGTCAAATTAGGATTAGATCTAGAATATAAATGCGTGATTATTTATATTTTTAGATATAGAAACCACCTGCACAAAGCAGTTGATACGTATTGCATTTATGGTATTATTTCCCTTTATTTTCATATTTGGCTAATCCCAACTATGAAGATGAGTCATCATGAGATGAAATTGAGGAAAGGATACTCACAAGTAAGTACATGCCACACGACTATAACCTATACGTGAGATGAAATTACAAGATAGAAACTATTTTAGTTGAAAGAAAATAATCGAGGACCAAAAGTGGTAAACGTTGTAAGTGTTGGGAAATCGCATCGTTCAGCACATCAGCCCGTAAGAACGTGCACACTAGTAACCTCTTTACACGCCCTTTGAACTACTTAGAGGGCTGCCCGCCACATTTCACGTTTACCACATTATAAAGCATGGCACATTTCACAGTTTAACGTGGAAAACGGTGTTTGAATTATTGTGGCACTTACAGCGTTTTTACAATTTTAGTCTTCAATTGTGATTTGTTCTTCGTGGCTCAGTTCCAACAAAATTGTTTTGTTCGATCGATCTCTTGTTTCCCTCTGTGGACAATAAATTTTACGGCTTCTTGTAAAAATAAATGGGGTCAAATTTGAACATTTCTTATGCACTCACCCCTTACGGAGTTTCGGAACAGTTCTTGTGCCGATTTCCTCACACACTCGCTGATGTTTGGGTCATCGTAACTGCAGATTGTGAGGTGACTGGCTGAAATGAAAGAGAGTATTATCATTATTGAACAAATCAATGTTCTATGTTGAAAATTTTGATGGTTGGCAATGTCAGTATAGAAAAAAATGACTAGAAACCGGATTTTAAAGAGAAAAATGTTTATCTTAAAAGGACAAGAAATGGGATAATTATTGCCAAAAAAAGGAAATGAAAAAGAACTAGTTTATTTTTGCAACCACTAAAAATACTATTCTAAAAACACAATAAACGTCCAAATCTAGCAGATAAGTATACTTTCAAGCCAACAGGAGTTCCGATGACAGTGCATTTGTTGCTGCGTAAGCCCAGATTGAATTGTTTCAACAATCGGTGCAACTTGCTCCCAACACTCATGGAGGGAAGGTAAGGTAGAAGACGCTTGTTCTTACTTTCCTCTAAGCTGCACCAAATGAACAATTGTTGAATGTTTTCCCCAGGAAAAAAAACAGTCGTACAAAATATTTGATATCTTGTCAATAAAGGGACCCAGGCAGTTTTTTTAAAAAAAATGGAAAAATGGAATGTAGACTGAGAAGCTAGTCAACAAAGGGATCAGAAAGGAATATGTTTTAAAAGGGGAATGTGGGCTGAAAGAGGGAAAACAAGGGAAGTCAAAATCATGTAATGTTGTTGGTGGAAGATAATTACACTAGGGAACATGATTTTTGCCCCCGTGAAAGTAATGACTGTTTCTAATGTGTTTTGTAGTGTAGTAAGCGAAACTAATCCTCAAAATTCTCCTACACGTAAAAAATGTTTCATAATGTCAATTTTTAATAAAATAAAATTTAAGGTATAAGGTATACGAACATTGGAAAATAAGGCTAGATGTTTACCTTGAAAAGAAAGGGAAAGAATTACTTCATTCGAAAAGTTGTTATGGAAATTTATATATAAGAGACCGGTACACCACAGCGAGGAAAAAAGACACAAAAATTTCCATTTATCGAAACCGTCACGAACAGTTTTCCAGGTATTTCACAATGAAAGAAAATATGTGCTTCTGTGTAGATATCGTTTCCTTAATGAATGAGTTCGGTGTTCGACATTCAGTACCCGATTGGAGACTGTTCATAGACTTCTCAAAATTAAAAAGCTGTATTGCTGCATAATGGCAATGTTTTACCATCAATTCCTTTATTCCATGCTCTAAATACGAAGGAAACATACGAGACAATGTCTGCTTTGTTAGCAGCTGTAAATTATAATAAATATGAATGGGAAATCTGTGCTGATCTCAAGGTTATTGCACTGCTCACAGGATTACAGGGAGGTTTTACGAAATATTGCTGCTTTTTGTGCCTGTGGGACAGTCGCGACACAAGTCGTCATTTTGTAGTTAAAGATTGGGGAATGATGGATGAATACCAAATTGGAGAAAAAATGTGAAATATGTGGCGCTTTTTGATCAAAAGAAGATTCTTCTCCCACCACTACATATTAAATTAGGATTGATGAAGAACTTCGTGAAAGCCCTGAAAAAAGATGGCAGTGGATTTCTTTACCTCCAAGACCTTTGTTCGAACTAGACAACAAGCAAAATTGAAGGAAAGTATTTTTGTGGGACCACAAATTAGAAAACTCCTGAAAGACAAAATTTTCTAATCAAAGCTCCAAGACGTCGAGCTGGCAGGGTGGCGTTTCTTCAAAGCTGTGGTGAATGGATTCCTGGGAAACAAAAAAGAAGAGAACTATGAATTTCTAGTTTCAGAGCTACTGAGGTGTTACCAAGAAATGGGTTGCCAAATGTCTTTAAAAATTCATCTTCTACATTCTCATCTTGAATATCTTGAATATTTTCCACAGAATTTAGCTGATGTAAGTGATAAACAGGGGGAAGGTTCCATCAGGACATTTCTGACATTGAACGTCGTTACCAAGGACCATGGGACCCAGCCATGGATTACTGTTGGAATACGAAACGAGAAAGTAGCACTGAATATAAGAGACGTTCATTGAAAGGTAGACATTTTTTACCTATTCTCAAGTAAACGTATGCTTTTGTATTGTTCAAATTTCCTTATCTGTAGCAAGCTAATTATTTTTGACTAGTGGTTGATTACTAATTTCCTTATAAAATGATACGTTATATTATTTACATGTCCTTATATGATGTGCAATTCATGGCTCTGTACATTTGTTACGCACATTTCCATGTATACTGAAATCTACCTGTAAAAATAAAATCTTGCGTGTTAGAGCATTTTTTTTGTTATTTTTGAATTAAGCATACTTGTTCCCTAGTGTTATCAACACCGTTGTTATTTATTCCATGGTCCGTGTTGAAAAATAAAAGAGGACTTGCCATTAAAATCCCGTCTCTAGTAATGAGCATTGGCACTGTCAGTTTACAAAAGTAATGACTGTTTACAATTTTAACTTTTAAAGTAATGACAGTTGGCAATGTCAGTTTTCAAAAATAATAACCGTTTGCAACATAGGTGTGGCTTCCAAAGGGTAGCCTTGTCGTATTGTTTAATGCATTAATAACAGAAATACAGATACATGTACTACATACGAATACACAGTACAAACACAATGTCAATAATAGTATTAGCCAGTGAGGTTAGGTTAGGTTAGGCTCTACACGATTTGGAATTTTTACTTTCACATTTCCATCTGGGCAAAACGGTAAGCGTATTTACGAACCCTATAGTACTGTGGAACCTCCAGCGATATTTGGCTGCTGATTGGCTGCCATTCCGGAAGTTGATGCAGCGTTCCTTCAAGTCAGCGCTAGATGGCAGGGTTCAAATTAACAGTGTAGATTTCAGATATCCATCCCAACTACATAAGAAACACATTTACACTAAGGTTCATATTTTAGCAAAATTATTGAAATTAATGTTTTAGAAGACAGAAATCAGAACTCTTCTTGAAGTAAATGATTTTTCTATTTAAAGTCACTATATTTTATTATATAAACGTATATTTCTTAACATAATTTCGATAATCTACAAACTTCAGTACCATATAATCACAAGTCTACTTTTTCCATACTTTTGCTGTAAATGAAGAAACAAGGAACAGTGGACACGGAACATAAACTCTTCCGGTTCACACAGCCAATAAGAAAGTGCTATATACCTCTGGTTCTGCAGCACTATAGGGTTTGTAAATACGCAAACGGTAACGGGCGAAACGGTACTTCCGTTCTGGCGCGCGTTATCACCTGAGCCAATAAAACAAAGTTCTTCGGTACTGGGCGAAACGGGCATGAATCGGTTTTTTTAAAAGTAATAACCGTTGTCAACGTCAGCTCTAGGGTTCACCCAGACTCCAATTAATGTGTACCTGTGTCCAACCTTATGGAGTAAAGTCCTGTATGAGAGATTGTGTTAGTTATGGATGGGGAAAAACCTTGTAGAACTGCGCAAACAACATAGATATAAATGTGAACAGCTCAAGACTTAAAATGTCTAGGCTTAAAACTGCTCTGGGGCTCACTCAAGCTCTAATTAATGAATACCTGGGCTGAACGGTGAAGGGAAAAGGCTTGTATCAGAGTTTTAGTTATACTCTATTCCGGAAATCTCCAAAGCAAGGCCGCGCATAACGGCAGAGAATGGGAGAAAACGAGTGGGCGGAAAGAAGCAGTACGCGCTATTTGCAAACAGCTGGTAGCTGCAGCCGCTTTTTCCCCTTCACGCCCTCACTTCCCCTCAGGTTGGTCGAACCGTATCGACACGCTACTTGCACAGATACATGTTTTCGTTCGCTTGCTCCGAATATTACCTGGACAGAGAATAGTTACGAACAGGTAAAACCTTGGAGAACTGAAATAAGTGTACAACTCAAAACTGAAACGGCGGTTAAAGGGCGACACTTACCGAAGACATCCAATTGTCAACCTCACTTCCACGTAGTACACCCTGGATTGCAATTTGCAACTAACGAGGCTCTGGTGCCTGGAGCTATGGCTAGTATAATCCTCTATGGGATGTTGTTGTCTGTCGTCCACGTGATTTATCTCTTTCATCCTCATCTCCTCGATTATACTCTATCCCGTCTATCTCTGGAGTAAGAAAACGAAAAGAAGTCCCTGCGCAAGTAGTGACGCAAGACGGTTCCACCAACTAACACGTGAGGGGGAATGAGATTGCGGGGAAGGGGAAGGGACTTTAGTTACCAGACTTCGCAGCATAGTGTACTGCTTCGCTCTGCTCACTCGGTTTACCCCCTCCTCTTCCGCCATGCGTGGCCATGCTTCACAGATTCCTGGGACAGAGTATAGGCAAAAATGGCAGAAAAGCGATGTAAAATATACCAAATCAATCAAAACTTACATAGTTTCCCGCTTGCGAAAGCGAACAGGCAGAATGCCAGCACAATGTTGATGTGTTTCACGGCCATCTTGCACTTCTCTCAGTTCCTGCAGACCAAAGACGAAATGAGCAGAACTCCTTATCTTCCCTTGCAGATATAGATACTCAATCGCCAACGCAACACCCCCCCCCCTTCCCCCTCTTGAGGAGATTCGATTGGAAACGGAAGCGCTCTTTGGTCTAATGTATTTTTCGCAGTACGTTTGACCTTACCTCTGTACCTTTGAAGGAGACGCTCAAGTTACTCGTTACACACTTTAGACCAGAAGTGGAATAGTCAAGGTTAGAAACTAATTGCTTTGAGGATTCGAGTCCGCGGTTCCATGAATAATGAACGGCAGGATTTCTTCATAGAACGAAGAATAAGTTTAGCATATACCCCCTTGAAAATCCTTCTGATCACGTATTTAACCCTCTTTAACAAATTGTATAATTTGTTGCATTTACTTCGCTTCTTGTGTCACTTGTGGCTAATCGCGACGATAAGGATGATTGATGATTATGCTGGAATTGATGAAGAACACCCAGGCCAGGATTCGAACCTGGGATCCCTTGCGCTGCAGCAGTTGCGCTAACCACTACAACACGGAGGTCAGCAAAGTAAAGAACTTATAACGTCAAGTCGCTTCTGTGTCCCAGAACTAGTACTCGACATGCTAACCTAAATGTATTCCTACGTATCAATATGAATTAGTACCAACTTGTATGAAATAAATATCGCACAAAGAAAAGCGGGTAAATCACCACAAATCCAAGGTTTATTTTAAGGCACCAGGACAAAGGTACGTATTCCTGCAAAAGTATGTGGGTGGAGATGTAGTCTTCGGACTTTTTCCTCTTTAGTTATTTTTGAGCATCCCCTCGTCAATTTAATATAATCATCACTCATCCCCATCTTCGCGATTACTCTAAAGTTGCAGGAAAGCAACACTAAATAATTCAGACTCCTATGGCGTCGTTTTAAGCCGCTTTGATGGGCCTGATAGATGACGTAGTGGTAATAAAGCAGACGCCCTGTAACCAAGAGATCCTGGATCGGATTTGATCTCAGTGTAGGCACATAGCACTGTACTGACTGATTGATTGATTTGCTTTATTACCTTCGCTTTTTTGCAACTTGTGGCTAATTTGCTAAGATGGAGATGGGTGATGACATGATGAAATTGATGAATGGACACTCACAAACATACATGCCCAGGCCTGGATTCGAACCAGGGACCCCTGGTGTGATGTTCTAACCACTTCGCTACAGGGGCCGGCTCAAGAAATACGCTTCCAAAACTAAGCACGTGTTTTCCAACTAGTCAATATTCTCAAGAAAATATGTATACGAGATATTAGAATGTTCTGAAAATTATCGTTATAGGTTCTAGAGGTAAAGAAATTTGGATCTTATCTTCCTCCCAAATTTAGTTTCTTTAAATTACTTACGCTGTTGAGTAGTGTAATTGATGCTATTATAAACCCGAGAAAGTATGAGCCCCCTCAGATTGATTTGGCTACACTTAAAACTAGCTCAAGATGTGCATATGAGCTTATTGCTCAAGTGTGGTACTCTGTCTAATCCAAGATTTTTGTAAAAATGCCCTCGGGAATTTCCCGTGAAAGTATGAGCCCCCTCAGATTGATTTGGCTACACTTACAAAATCTACATCTGTCAGATTGTTGTCCATAAGTCTGTTTAAAATATGCCCCTCTTGATATTGTTTTGGATACACTTAAAATTAAGCCAAGATGCTCATAAAACCCACACCCACCCACACCCACACACACCCACACCCACCCACATACACCCACCCACACATATTTACTTCCGGTCCACTTCCGGTTCACTTCCGGTTCACTTCCGGTTCACTTCCGGTCCACTTCCGGTTTGCCTACTTCCGGTCCACTTCCGGCCCACTTGTGGCTTATTTCTGGTTTATTTCTATTGCATCATGTTGTGCAACAAATTATTACCCAATATTATGCAATAAATTATTAGGGATGTGTTGTTTTCTGATTGGTTGATTATGACATAATGTGATGATGTGTTATATTCTGATTGGCTTATTGTTTCAGATGTTTTCAATGCGGTCCGTGCTTAGGCTATATAAAGAGATTTTGCATTTCATATCAGCC
The DNA here is from genome assembly GCF_977018435.1 of Lepisma saccharinum. Taxonomy (NCBI): domain Eukaryota; kingdom Metazoa; phylum Arthropoda; class Insecta; order Zygentoma; family Lepismatidae; genus Lepisma; species Lepisma saccharinum. Next base: position 31,230,751 of record NC_139238.1, read on the forward strand.
AGTATTGTGAGAGTTGTTGAAGAGTACAGATGTGTTGTTGCAGTGCTCCTCATATTTTTTAAACACAGAAATATAGCAGATTTGTATAAATTGAATTATAGGTTTGTTTGATTTAGTATACAGAATTTTTTATTATTCATATCAAACATATTTGTAATATATTGAACAAAATGTTTATATCTGCCCCAGTTTGTTACATGGTACATGGTATTAGGTCATTGCCTTTCTAGGACATGCCTGTGTAGACATGCTTTTGTGCTAGGGCAGTGCTTCTGTACTTATTCAACCTTTGTGCATGAAGGCTATCAGCTTTATACAACCTGTCATAGGTTTATTAAGTATAGAGTTTTGATTTGAACCCCAAGAAATTTTATATAATAAACCAACAATAAAAATGCCAAATCAAAAATATTGTAATCAATGCAATAAGAATATATCCAGCCCCAATTGTAACCCAGACATATGCAGAACTCCCACAAAAATATGTCCAAAATGCCATAGAAAATATAGCATGGAATATTTCACATATAAACATATGGGTACTTGTTCTATACAGTTATCAACATTGCCCCCACAACCATCTACATCTGGTCTGAAAAGGAAGCTTGAAACACCTGTTAATGCTAGACCGGCAAAGCAGCCACGCTATGAACCCATCCATAGCAGTTTTGCTGACCAACTTAGGGATCACCGTTTTGTATCAGAGCCAAGATGTGACATTAAGAATTTTTTGAACAGTATAAATCCTGATGTGCAGGCAATTCTAAATGCACAAAATGGCTCTTATAAGCTGTCCCTCAAATTGTTTACACAATATAAGAAGCCAAATGGCACAAAATTTACACAGCCCCACATAACAGAAACTGTAGCTGTATATTCAAATGCAAATTCAGACAAAATAATAAGCAGTTTGATAGATCAATTGAATATTAAACACTCTGAATTTGCTGGAAAAGAGTCAGGATGGAGCCTATGCGGAACTCCACACAAGTTATATATTAATATTTCTGAATTCAGCCCATTACAAGGATCTACATATCTGCCATTACCTGCCAATATTAAAAACAAAAGAGCCGTGGTTAACATAGAAAATAATGATGAGAAATGCTTTTTGTGGTGTATTTTAGCTGCTTTGTATCCAGTTTTAAGGCATCTGAGAGAATAAGTTATTATAAACAGCATGAACATGATTTTGATGAAGCAATGGAAGGCTTAGAATATCCAATGTCTGTTCAGAATATTGATAAATTTGAAAAAAAGGCCAGGGATATCAATGGTAAACAATTATCTATTAATGTATTTATTTGTTCTACTGGCCGTGGCAATTGCTTGATAGATCCTCTCAGAATCAGTACACTTGATGATGATTCTGCTGTTCCGATTGATCTGCTCTTAATTGAAGGAGATGGCACATACCATTACACTTTGATACATAATCTTGAAGCTTTAGCAAGAAAACAACTAGACAAATTTAATAGAATATTTAAGTTGTGCCGAACATGTTTAACTGTATTTGATGGTCAAAAAATGGTAAATGGGGTTCGGGAAAAAATGCAGAAATTGCTAAAAACAAGTTAATTGAACATTTAAAATACTGTGGCAACCATAAACCTGTTCATATGGTGATGCCTAACCCAAGTGAAAATGCCAAATTCAAAAAATTTGAAGCCTTGTTGGAACACCCAGCATATATAGTCTGTGATTTTGAATCAAACCTCAAACCCCTTGCATTCTGCAGCCCAGATCCTGATGAATCTTCAATTACATCATACCAGTTACATGAACCTTCTAGTTTTTATTATGTTGTTGTACAGGATGGTGTTGTTAGTAAAGAATATTTATACATGGGATCAGATGCCATCAAAGAATTTGCACATAGAATAGAAAATGAGTGCCATGACATAGCATCTAATGTCTTATTAAAATCAAAACCTATGTTGCCTTTAACAGAGGATCAGATTGAAGATTTCAACAATGCAGAAAAATGCCCGGTATGTGATTCTGAATTTTCAGATACAAATATCAAGGTGAAACACCATTCTCATACAGATGGTAAATTCAAAATGGCCCTGTGTAATAGCTGTAATATTAAGATCCAGAGACCAAAATTTGTCCCAATATTTTGCCATGGTGCATCTAATTATGATTTCCATCATCTGATCAGGTATGAGGGGTTTGACAAGCAGAATTTAAATATTTTAGCAGAAAATAATGAGAAATATATAGCTATTAGCAAGATAGTTAAAGTTAATGGTGTTCCCATTCACTTAAGATTTCTTGATTCATACAGAATTCTGTCTGCTAGCCTGGCTACACTGGCCAATCAATTATCTGATGATCAATTCAAAATCACATGTGCTATGTTTCCAAATCAGGACCTGAAATTAATTAGGCGGAAGGGTGTATATCCATATGATTATGTTACAAATTTTTCTAAATTTGATGAGTGTTCTCTGCCACCACAACAAGAGTTCTACAGCAAAATCAGAGCATCTGGAATCACTGATGAAGATTATCACCATGCCCAGTTGATGTGGAACAATTTAAAATGCCAGACATTTGGTGATTATCACAAGGCATATTTAAAACTTGATGTCACTCTCTTAGCTGATATACTTCAGGCATTTAGAAAATCTTCCATGGAAAATTATAAGCTGTACCCAATGTATTTTTACAGTGCACCAGGCCTAGCATGGTCTGCAATGTTCTTAAACACTAAAATGCAATTGGATCTGATCCAGGATCAGGACATGTATCTATTTATGGAACAATGTATAAGAGGAGGCATGGTACAATATTCTCAGAGATATGCCAGAGCAAATAACAAGTATATTCCCAATTATGATCCAGCACTGCCATCAAATTATATACTGTATGTAGATGCCAACTGCCTGTATGGCTATGCTATGATGGATAAACTGCCATATGCAGGGCTTGAGTGGGTTGAAGATTTCAATATTGAAGATCTTCAGGATTTTGATGACAGTAACTATGGCCTGTTCTTAGAGGTTGATCTGACAATTCCTGATGATTTACACAACACATTTTCTGATCTGCCCCCAATTCCTGAGGTTGAGTGCTCACCTGGCTCTAAACAAAAGAAGCTCATGATGACTCTGGAGCCAAAACAGGGTTATGTCATATATTACAAAAACCTCCAGTTCCTAATGGATCATGGTGTTCAAGTGACCAAAGTTGGCAAAGTTTTGAGGTTCAGGCACTCAAGATGGTTGAAGCCATATATTGATACAAACACAGAGCTTCGAACATCTGCATTGAGACAATTTGATAAGACCTTGTTTAAATTGATGGTCAATTCAGTGTATGGCAAAACCATAGAAAATGTCAGAAAACATACTGATGTTAAAATAATTACTGACCCCAGCCGGAGCAAAAAATTGATTGCAAAGCCTAATTTCAATTATAGAAGAATTTATGATGAAAATATGGCACTCTTCAACATGAAAAAAACAAAGATTAAGTTTGATAAGCCTATTTATGTAGGGGCTGTGATATTGGAATTGGCCAAATTACACATGTTAAAATTGTATTATGATGTGCTCAAGCCTTTTTATGATGATCGTGTAAAACTGATGTACATGGACACAGATAGTTTTATCCTTGATATTCAGACAGAAGATGTTTATCAAGATATGTCACAGCCTGCATTGCTTGAATATTTTGATACCAGTGAACATACAAGAATTCAACCCCACAACAAAAAGGTGCCTGTCAAGTTAAAAGATGAGACACTTGGTGATGTTATTGTGGCATTTGCTGGGTTAAGGGCCAAGATGTACAGCTTTGAAACATGTAGTGGTGCTGTTGCCAAAAAGGCCAAGGGCATTGGCAGAGTAACTGTTGACAAAGAGCTTGAATTTGAGGATTACAAAAATTGTCTCAAATCATGTAGCACAATCAGAACATCAGAATGCAGAATTCAGAGTGTGGATCACTTGTTGACTACAAATGTTGTAAGAAAAGTGGCTCTGGACCCACATTATGATAAGAGATGTATTTTGTCATGTGGCATACATACTCTACCATGGGGTCATTGTGATTTGAAAAATGGTAATCAATGCCCAATTACAGAGCATGATTTGAAATAAATAAACATGCCTATGAACTTATTTGGGTTCAAAAAACAGGCTATTATGGACCTGCCAACACCAGCACCCTCTTCTGATATAATATCTAAACTAAGTGCTTTGTTAATTATTCATCTGAACAGCATACTTACAGATGTTGATGATAAAACAGGTAAAACATTGTACATATTTAACAATAATTTAAATTATTACCAATTACCTGTAGGTGGTCAATTACAATTTATTACAACTCCCGAGGGTAATGTCAAGATTTCAATAGGGAGAAATATTTATAGAATTAAGCACTCAAACATGGTTTCTGGCACTGTATATACTGTTTCTGCTGGTGACTGCTTATATATTGAAGTCCCGGGATCCTATGGCAAGCTTATACCCTTTTTTATAGAATTAAGAATTAGATATTCAATAATAAATAACCACTAAAACAAAAATGCCTAATGATATATTTGGCCATACAAGGCATGAAGATCACAGTGATGAGATTCTGATGCTTGATGTCAGAGTCAAGAAATTAAGAAGTGATTTACAAGCTTTACAAACCACACTCAATGCCAGTCTTCAACTAGAAATTACAAATTTACAATCACAATGCATGGACCCTCTTCTTAAAATTGACTCAGAACTTAAATTATTGCTTCAGAAATATACTGACTTGGCCACATTGGATAATTTTCAAAGTTTAGAGGAGGCTGTAGCAGCTCTTCAAGCCAAATTTAAGACTCAGGCCACCAACTCTGAGCAATTGAAACAACAATTAGAAGAGCAGATAAATAATGTCCAGACACAGCTCCAAACAATTATCAAAAGCATAAAATCACAAGAAGATTTTGATCTAGTAATTACCACTCTAAAGGAACAGATTCAATCATTACAGATACCTAATCTGGACCCCTTGAACAATGCCATAGCTGAGGTTAAAGAAAAAATTGAGACACTTGAAAATTTTATGAACAACTTGCCATCTTCTGATGCTTTGAGTGCTATAACTCGTAGTGTTGCCAACATCAAGCTGCAACTTGAAACATATGAAGATTTTGGAAAAATTCAGAGTACCATAACCCACCTTGAAGGTACCATAGCAGCAGTGCAAAGTGATCTGACAGATATACAAGAATCTCTAGAATCCCGCTTGCCTGGTATTGTAGACACCCTTGTCAGTGTCCAGCAACAGATCACAAAACTTGAAAACCTCAACACTGAATCTGAGCTATCTCATTTTCATCACTTGATCGATGATATCCAAACAAAACTTGAAATTTTACAACAATCAACACCTACTCAGGCAGACATAACCCTGCTCCAAGATGCTATGCGTGGTGTGGTTGATGCTTCTGAATTAAATGATGCGAAATTGGCACTTGAATCTTTGCAGAATACTGTATCAAATCTGCCTACATCACAGGAACTTAAAAATATTAAGAGAGCTGTGAATCGCATATTGAAATCAGAAGATATCAAGAATATCCAGACAGAGATCAAACAACTTACTCAGACAGTGGCCACTCTACCAACTAATCAACATATTAATGAACTGCATGCCCTGTTTGAGGATATCAGAAGACAAGTCCATGATCTTACAGCTCAAAATTCAAAATTGGCAGTTGTTGAAAATTTACAGCAAATTGTAGCCAACATCAAGCAACAGCTAGGGACCATGGAATCCAACCAAGCAAATGCTCTGTCTGTTTTTGCCACCCAGCTTCAAGAGATTGTACAACAATACAAAAAACTTGCTGTGGACATAAGGATCAAGCCAGGGCACGATGAGATTGTTAGGACTATCAATGAGCATCTTGAATCTGTAACAAGTAGATTGCTTACAGCAGAAAGAGAAATAACAGGCATAATCGAGAATCCTGAACATACAGTAATTCTTGAATTGTACAGTATCCCCAACAAAGAATATGATTCACCATTTACACCAGGTGGCAAAATATATATGCTGTCCCCTGCACAATTTTATTACCAATTTTTTGTTGGGGGCACACTTAGACCAATCAAGATCAAATATTGGCTTCAACCACAGGCACACCACTACCCTACCTTATCAATAACAAATGCTGACAACAAAGCAAAAATCACCAGTGTAGAGTTAGAGGATTTTACAGATCCCAATACATTAGAAACATCTTATGCTGAAGGTGATGGATCTCTGGAATTTAATATACAAATAGGAGACAAATTATATTTAGAAAATCCTGTAGTGTCAGCTGCTGAACACCCTATAGTTGCAATATTCTTGTTTACATACTATGTCTAGACAAATTATTGTTGATGAATTACACAGACAAGCCAGACTTAATTATAAGAGACTGCCAGTGGTTACAAAAGGCATAGATGATTTATGGCAGTGTGACTTGGTTGAGATGGCAAGTGGACAGCTGAAAAACTTAGACAAGATCAACAAGGGCTACAAGTATCTACTCACGGTCATAGATACATTTTCAAAATTTGCCTGGGCTGTGCCACTCAAATCCAAGACTGGAAAATGTGTTACAGAAGCCTTCAGGACAATCATCAATCAGAGTGGAAGATCACCGCGATATCTGCAAACAGAAAATGGCTAAGAATTCTATAATTCGGTGTTCCAACAATTTCTTAAAAGCCAGTCAATACAACATTACTTGAGTTACAATGATCTCAAGGCCTCTATTGTAGAAAGATTCAACAAATCCCTAAAAAATCATATGTATAAACAATTTACACTTCAAGGTAATTATAAATGGCTTACAATCCTACCAGAACTTTTACATAAATATAACAACTCGGTCTATTCCACAATCAACATGAAACCCTCTGAGGTAACTTCATCTGATGAGCAAAAATTGATCAGCACTGTTTATTATCCTAGATACCAGCCAACAACAAAAAAAGCCAAATACAAGGTAGGTGATCAAGTAAGAATCAGCAAATATAAGCACTTATTCAAAAGAGACTTTACCAGAAACTGGAGCACTGAATTATTTACAGTGGTTCAAGTTAAACCTGGGACCCGATACACATATATAATAAAAGACCACCGAGGAGAAATTCTCAAAGGCAGGTTTTATGAAGAAGAACTCAGCAAAACTAAGCAGCCTGACACATATCTCATAGAAAAAATCATCCGCAGAAAAGGCAACAAGATACTTGTCAAATGGCTAGGACTCCCAGAACACAGCTGGATCGAGGCAGACAAAGTGATACTATGAACACCTGGGATGTTATAAAAAGATTGCCAGAACCTGAACAGCAGAATAAGAGAAATGGCAAGCTGCTGCCTGATAATATTAGATGTCTTATTGTTGGGCCATCGGCTTGTGGTAAAACTACACTAATGATTGATAATTTTTTATTGGCACCCAACTGGTTATACTGGAAAAACAGGCACTTGTATGTCTTCTCTAAGAGCTTAGAACAATTAAAATATCAGCAGTTGATGAAGCTATATGATGGACTGGATATAGCCACTTTTGAATCAGATGTTAAGCCACTCCATGATTGTCTTGATAACTCTGTTGTTGTGTTTGATGACATTATACTGGATAATCAAAACAAGGTTAGAAATTTTTTTACACAGGGGCGGCACAAAAACATAGACTGCTTCTACCTGGCACAGACTTTTTCAAAAATACCCAAACAGCTGATCCGAGACAACAGCAATTTTATATGTGTGTTTCATCAAGATCATACCAACCTCAAACACATACATGATGAATATGTAGGTGGGGACTTGAGCTACAATGATTTTTCTAAGTTTTGCAGTAGGTGCTGGAACCAGGACAGTTATGGGTTTGTCACAATTGATATGACAAGGAAACCCAATGGTGGTAAATACAGAAATAAAATCAACAATTTTCTAGACATTGAAACATATATAAATAACCATGAAAATGCCAATTATTGATGATCTTAAATTAAGAGATTATCTTGTAAAAAGATTTAAGGGATGGAAAACAGAGAACCGAGGAATCTATGAACAACACAAGCAAACAGAACAGCCTATTATTGATGCTATTAGTGAATTAGGTAAAAATATCAAAACTGTTACAGAGCAAAATCAAAATTTGATCACAGAGCTTGTACCTGTAGCTGCTAGGAACATATTAGATTATCCAAGCACCCCACTTTCTAGTATTCATACACCTAGTCCTGTTGCTCCTCGAAGAATTGAAGCTACTCAGGATCCTATTGAATTGGGTCTTCTTGCTCAAAAATATTTAAGCACACCTAAAGACAACAAAGATGAGGTCTTTGGCTTATATGCTGACACAGAGCGTGATGGTAGCATCATACATAGAATTGGCAATTTTAGGGTAACATTTATGAGAGATGATCTGATTGTATATTCAGAATCTCATCTTGGAGAAAGAGGTGGTTTTGTTAAGTATCCTATCACACCTGGATTGTGGGAACTGATGACTAGGAAGGACCTGGCAGCTATACAGATCAAGATTATGAACATTACAAAGAAATATTAATAAAATCAGATGCTCTATACCAGAACAATGATCCACACAAAAAAGAGTCAAGTCTAGCAGTGGAGCAAAATACAACAACTTAATCAAGCCCATATGGTCACAGATCAAGACTGGTAGTGGAATCAAACATTACAACACCCTGCCTAAAGAATTTGTGTGGGTTGATGATGTCAGGAAACTTGTAGATAGGTTGCTGGTGATAGCTGGGGAGGAAAATGCTGGCAACCACAATTTTTACAATGAAAAGGTTGGAATTATGGACATGATAAGCACCAAATTGTCTAATTTTATAGTGAATGACACTAAGGGCATTGGATATCTTATAAAAATTATTAATACTCTACCACCTAAATTTTGGAATATCTCTGAGGGTCGAGGGCTGGTTAATGACATCATAAACAAGCTGCCATTTGAACTACACATTCCAGGCTATCAGTATTGTGGTCCCGGTACAAAATTGGACCATAGATTAAACAGAGGTGATCCTGGTGTTAATCCCCTAGATGCTGCTTGTAGAGACCATGACATAGCATACAACACACATTCTGATCTTGATAGGCGACATGTTGCAGACAAGAAATTAGAAGAGGCTGCATTTGGTAGATTTGTAAGCAAAGATGCTTCTTTAAGTGAAAGAATAGCAGCATTGGGGACCACCATAGCTATGAACACCAAACAAAAACTGGGGTGGGGGTTGTGAATATGTATATAATAAACCTAGGATGAAGGCCAAGGGTGTTATGTATCAGATACCTTATGCAGGTCTTAAATCTCTTAAAACTATTGATAGTCTTTTAACCAAAAAGCAGCGCAAGAAAAAAAATTCTTGTCTTGCCAAGGGCCATGGTATGAAATTATTACTTAGTACCCCTCAATTAAAAAAATTACAGCAATCTAGAAAAAAATCACATGTGGGTGGTTTCATATTTACTATCCCGGCCATCCTAGCAGCTTTGGGGGCTGTTGGCAGCTTGGCTGGGGGATCAGCTGCTATAGCAAAAACAGTAATAGATGCCAAGAAGAATAAGGCAGAATTAGATGAATTGAAGCGCCATAATCTGGCCATGGAAAAACAAGGCAAAGGTGTTAAGAGAGCCATGAATAAGTTTAAAATAAACAAGAGCCGCTTACAAACCAAGATATTGAAGCTTTAATCAAGCCACTGGGCATCAAAAATTTTAGAGGTGTGTACATGTCTGATTCTTTACCAGAACAACCACTCAACAAAGAGTGTGGCATAGTTAATTTGGATAAGTACAAAAATCAGGGCACTCACTGGATATTTAAAAGATGAGGCATTTGTGTTTGGTTCATTTGGAGGTGTTCCACCTGAAAATTTAGTAAAATATCTAAAATCAACTAATCTTTATTACAATAATGCCCGTGTTCAAAATTTCAAAGATGTTAATTGTGGACATCTGTGTTTATCTGTTCTTAGATATCTGTCTCAAATAAATAAACCATCAATTGAAGATTTTCAAATGGCCCTGTGGTATCTGAAACATCATGGGAGTATTCCATCTCACCAGCCAAAATTCAATATTGAAACTTAGATTACATGATGATATAGTGTATCCCAAAACAATAGCTCTCAGAGCATTTTATGGCATGTACTTGATCCCTAATATTACACACCACAACAATACAATTGCAGTTGGTGATCAAAAAATTGTCATCACTCCAGGGCAATATAATCTATCTACTCTAAATGCTCAGTTACCCAGAGGTATAGTGTTAACTCAAAATTCTGTCACTCACAGAGTAGAGATTGCATCTGCTACAGAAACAGTGGATCTGGGTACTATAGGAGAGCTGTTAGGCTTTGAGAACAACACAAAACTTGAACCAGCCATTAAACACACTGCTATTAATATACCTAAATTCTTAGCCATAGAGACTCTAAATATTCACTGTAATGTGGCCGAGGGTATGATCACCAAATCAGATGGCATAGGCACTCACAAACAAACTGGCATCATTGCAACATTCAAACCTAACTCTGAATTTATGGAGCCCATCATCTACACTCCATCACCAACATTATATTTTCCTGTGTGCCATAATAGAATAGATTATATTGAGTTGATGGTCACTAATGAAAAAGAAGAATTAGTTGATTTTGCTGGAGCCACAACAACTGCTATCATAGAAATTAATATTTAAATAAAAATACATACAAAAAAAAATGGAAAATATTGAGTGTTATGAGCTACAATCATTCCCCCCAAACAGGAGGACCTTTGCAAATTTAAATCAACCCAACACAGAGATTGAGGTTGATCTTGATGTAGGAGATGGCTTTATACACCCCCACAGAGCAGATCTATATATCAAGTTTGATGTTGTAAAGCTCGATGGTACAGATTATCCGGCAAATTCAAATATAAGATTGGTAGACAATTTTGTGCCACATCTGTTCTCTGAAATTGAGATCAGAAAACATGGTGTTGTTATAAACAGAGTAGATTACCCTGGCATTACCTCTACAGCTTTGGTCACACTAAAATTATCCAAAACCGAGGCCTCATACTACAAAATAGGTGGATTTGAGGCTGGTGATAAAATAATATCTAAAAGCCACACAGTGCTGTTTCCTATGCGCCTATTGCCAGGTTTCTTCTCAGATTACAAAGATATTATGTGGAAGGGTGGTTTAAGAATTACATTTAGAAGAGCTGCAAATGATAATAATGCTTTGATGAGGTACAGTACATTAGACTCTACAGGGGAAGCTCTGCCTAATACCCTACCTGATGAAGGCAAATGCATTATTCAGACTATGGAGCTAAGAATCCCGGTTGTTGAATATGAGGCCAGTTATGCTCTTAAATACAAAGCAGATATCCTAAAAAATCCACAGGTGCCTTTACAATTTTATACATATCAATGTGTGCAGAAGCCTGCCACTGGTACCTATTATGAATTTGATGCTACAAATTCATTCTCCAGTATACAATATGACATGCCAGATTTTGTGGTGGTACTGTTTCAGACTGGAAGAAACAATAATCAGGAAAAAAATTCAAGTAAATTTGATAGCTGCAACATCAAGAACATATATCTTAAAAATGGCAGAAATGAGGTGTTCCCTAGAGAAAATTATAATTTAGACATGTCCAAGGATGATTTTCTTAAATTATATGAAGCATTTACAGCATACAAAAGGGTCACTACTGGCAATACAGACATGTATTACACACCAGATGAATTTAAAACACAGAGACCCATGTTTGTCATCAACACTTCAAAAAGAAAACAAGTTGTGGTTAATGACAGGACAAACATTAAAATTATCTGTGTATTCCACGATACACTCCCTGATGACACCATATGTAGTGCTATTCTTATAGGTGAAAAATCATATATTTATGATGTAAGAAATGAGAGAGTCACAGAGCAATTCTAGAAGGCCTCTGCACAATGCATTGTTTTAGTACTAGATATATGAGTTGAGCCTGGTGTCCAATTGAACTTAAACCGGAAGTGGACCGGAAGTGGACCGGAAGTAAATATGTGTGGGTGTGGGTGGGTGTGGGTGTATGTGGGTGGCTTTTTGGCTTAGTTTTAGGTGTAGCCAAAAAAAATATCAAGAGGGGCATATTTTTAACAAGCTTATTGACAACAATCTCACAGATGTGGCTTTTGTAAGTGTAGGCAAATCAATCTGAGGGGGGTCATACTTTCACGGGAAATTCCCGAGGGCATTTTTACAAAAATCTTGGGTTAGACAGAGTACCACACTTGAGCAATAAGCTCATATGCACATCTTGAGCTAGTTTCAAGTGTAGCTAAATCTGCCTGAGGGGGGCTCATACTTTCTCGGGTTTTTATTATAGCCAATTACACTTGCCTTCTTCGATCGCCGGTTGAGACATTGCAATCTCTAGGCCCAGTTCCGATAAGCACATATGAACAGAAAGTTGACGTAAAACCAGTGATGTGCGTCTACGTGTAAACAACGATAGTCTACATTCTACACGTAGACTATTTTATACACGTAGATTACGTAATCTGTGTAAACAACATGGCGAAAGGTTCTAACTTAGCAAAGGGCGCCGTGGAATTAAAAGAAAATTATACTGCGTATCTGTTGCTGATGTGTAAAGAGAAATTTTCATACTCTTTCTTCCAAATTCGAACATTTTTCACGTAGGAAGAAACCTAATATAGGAAATATTCTAGTGTTTTATGGGGAAAAGACCACTCTTGCCTCACGACTGCCATCTGTTGTTGTTTTTTGCATACTATTTATCTTCTTCCATAGTTGATAGGGTCCTTTTCATTTCGTTAGGAACCAATGTAGTTGAACATGTCGCTTTAGATTGTCTACGTAGTCTATGTAAACTACAACCCAATGTAATCTACGCGTAGATTACGCGTAGACAACGCATGTAGACGTAAACTTATAGTCTACGGCACATCACTGCGTAAAACACAGTATAATCCAAAGTGTTTTACACATTTTAACAAACATGGAGAGTGGGTGTACAGGTGACCACTACAATGACGGCAATACCCGCAAAGGTGGTTCGTTGATGACGTCATGTCACAAGTTTGGAACCACTAGGAAGATTAACTTAAATATTGAACGTGATACAGAGGCAGAACGACGTGCTACAACTGTCCTTTCTACATCCAACCGCCTTTGAATCCAGTTTTCGTTTAATGTTGAAATTGTCCCGCTGATCCTCACAATATGATTATAATGTTTTTTACGATTATTAATTTATGTTAGATAATTCACTTTCTATTAAAAAATTGAAAATTTGTATAATACTACTTTTGTACAACGTTGATAATGTTGCAAACTTGATTTCTTTAATTTTTTAAATAAAAATTCCCATGCTTTTGAAATAGTAGGAATTATTGCTATGAAGTTTTACTTGACAAATATCTGTGAAACTACGCGATGAATGGAAAAATGATCTCTACATAAGTTGTTTATTTTTGTAAAGGGAATAAAAATATTAAAAAAATTAGATTTCCATTTTAAAAAATTGTACAAAGGACCTTGAAAAAGGCCGCCTACTAAAACATACATAATGGCATTCTCTTTCCCCTTAAAGTCAATTTACTTTTATTTGCAACATTTCTTTCGAAAATGCTTCGTTTGTCAGATATTTTGAGTTATCAGGCTAAGTGGTCCACCATATATGTGCAAATCTTCAAACACAGGATTTGCCTCCCAGATGGCGCAGTGGTAGCGTCGTCGCCTTTTAATGAAGGAGTTCCGGGTTCGATATCCGGTGGAGGCACATTGTGGTTCGGTTCGGATCCCACTTTAAACTATAAGTCCAGTCCAGATTAGCCTTAAAGTGGACTTACAACACCAAATCAAACATAGGATTCCACCTTCAATTTAACGCAGGATTCCAACAGTGAAATAAAAGCGGGAGTCGAACTCTGAACCTTCCGATTACATCATGTAGCCAGCACGTTCCATACAAACAACGAATCCTCTGTTCAATTCCTGTCAGGGTATGGGTTGTTAGTTCCGTTTAATCATCTCATCCTCATTGCAGCTAACAACTTAAAAAAGCAGAAAAGTGAAGTTAATGCAACCAATGACAAACCCAAAGCAAAATAACTTGTGTTACGTCATCAACTCTAAGGCCATATGGTACAAGAGTACACAGGCGGAACACTTGCAAATCAGACTGGGTGTATGCTTACCTTGCAAGACGCCAAGGGTAGACGTGACACGACTCCTGGCTCTGGTTCAAATGCTAAAAATACACATCACTAGAGACCGGATATTAAGGGGAAAAAATTCTCTATAAAGGAAAAAAACAGGGAAAATTATTGCCAAAAAAATGGGGAAAAAGGACTATAGTTTTTTTCACTGCACTAAAAATACTATTTTAAATGAAAGCGCAATATATACACCATTCATATATAAAAAAGGATACATTAAATTTCGTATTAATGTATCCCTTTTTATATATGAATGATTGATTGATTTGCTTTATTTTCTTCGCTTTTTGTGTCACTTTTGGGTCATTTGAGAAGATGGGGATGAGTGATGATATGATGAGATTGATGAATGGACACTCACAAACATCCATGAATAGGCCAGGATTCGAACCCGGGACCCCTGGCGTCGTAGCGCGATGTGCTAACCACTTCGCCATGGGGTGCGGCTTATATATGAATGGTTTAAAATAATATTATTAGTGTGGTGCAAAAATAAACTATAGTCCTTTTTCGTTTCCTTTTTTTTTAAAGTAAAGTACAGCGAATAATCTTACTGTCCGTTTCGATGAAATCTTCCTTGCAACAGCTTACAGCATTCCGTAGCTTCCTGACACTTGTACCTGGCTCAGCCATCTCTTTGACACTCAATACTGTCGTCACTGTCGCACAGTAAAGTTAAAACTATTCTAAGAAACTTCACAATAAATGCCTAAATCTATCAGATAAGTACACTTTCAACTTACAATGCATTTGTTGCTGTGTAAGCCTAGATCTCATTATTGCAACAATCGCTGCAACTCCCAACACTCATGGAGGGAAGGTGCTTGTTCATTCTTTCCTCTAAGCTGCACCAAATGAACAATTGTTGAATGTTTTCCCCAGGGAACAAAACAGTCGTACAAAATATTTGATATCTTGTCAATAAAGGGACCAAGGAAGATATTTTTTGATAAGGGGGCAAAAAGAATGTAGGCTGAAAAACTAGTCAATAAAGATACCAGAATGGAAAATGTTTTAAAAAGAGAAAAAAAGGGAAGTCAAAACCATGTAATCTTGTTGATGGAACACTCGTTATTTTTTCCATGATCCGTGGTGAAAAATTAAAAAGGACTTCCCTTTAAAATCAGGTTTCTACACATCACTATAGTTAATGGCATACTCGCAAAGCCTTAAGGCATATAAAAGCGGTAAGCAGTACGAAATTGAAGCTGAAAGAAAAGTACATCGAGAAAAAATAGACACATAGTAAGATTAGTTATTGACTGTCGGACGAAATATTTTTAAAATTTAGTCGAAGTTTGTTTTAAGTCCACTCTGCTTAAAGTTGGATCTGAAACACTGTGCCTTCACCGTGGGTTGAATCCGGGACTCCTTGATTACAAGGCGACAGCATTAGACGCTTCAGTGTCACGTAGATGCAAAAAGCATTCTTCCATCTTTCTCTTTCGTTACTTTGTTTCCTAAATTCCATATTTTGTTGCTCCCTCTGTTCGTCTATCTCTTTTCAGCTACCATTTTTCGTTAATTTCCTTTTCTCTTTAGATTTTTCGGCAGTCAGAACTGGAAAGATTTAACTCTCTTTTTCTCTTCCTCCTCATTCCTTCTTTCTTTTTATCTTTTCCTTCTTTGTTTTTAAATCTCTTTCTTTTCTTTCTTTATCGTTGCCTTTTCTTTCTATGCATCTACATCTTCTCTTCCCTCTATTCCTTTATCTCTTTTCATCTCTCTCTCAGTCCTCGTATGCGTCTCTCTCTCTTTCTTTCTCCTCCTTCCCTCTACATAGTCATCTCCTCCTTCTCCTTTTTCCTTCTTTCTCTCTTTCCTTTTCGGCAGTTAGAACTGGTAAAATTCTTTCTCTTTCTCCCTGCCTGCTCATTCCGTCTTTCTTTTCTCTTTCCTTCTTTGTTTTCCAGTTATCTTGTAATTGTAATTGCCAAGGAAGCGATGTTTCATTATGTAGAGTTTCGGGTACGTTAAAATTCTCTGACGTCATCACAAGTAGGCTAAAATATTACAAACAACATAACACCTGTTATAGGTGATGAGTAAATAAATAAATCGTATACATACGTAGTTACAAACATTACATAATAACAAGAAGAAGAATATATTTTGTCCACGATGGAGAAGACATGTCAACATTCATAAAAACAGAGATTTTTCTAGTGCCGGAATTACCAGAAATTAGGTCAGTAAAATATTTTAAGGGGGTATGTTTCAGGTGCGGGGATAAGTCACTTCTATATTGAAATAACGTAAGGTCTGTCTCCGTGATGGAGCAGTCACCGTAATGAACTGTGACGCCATAGGTCACAGTTTCGAGTCTTCCATCATCCTCATCGTCGTACCCAATTGGTAGAAAAGCGACACAATCGTTAGTTTTTGTTTATTTAGTTTATATTTTGTTGCTTTGACGCCAAGGGTCCCGGATTCGAATCCCGGCCTGTTCATGGGTGTTCTTTGTGAGCGTCACTTAATCAATTTCATCATATCATCACTCATCCACATGTTCGCGATTGGTCAAAAGTAGCAGGAAGGCCAAGTAAAATAAACCAAATCAATCAATCAATCTGCCAATTTTGACTATTCGCCCCTATGGTGATGAGTGGTGATGGGACCAGTCGCCAGAGCTACGTTAGCCTGCAGATATGCAGCCCAGGTCAAAGGGAAATGGAGAAAGTAAGTACGATGCAGTGTCATCATGTAGTGAATAGCGTCTGACTCTTCCTTATTTGGTGTATGAGTAAGACTTCATGAAAATATATATTCTATTCAGCGGATGCTAAGAACGCCATTGGATGACTCGCGAACAAATCAGATGGTAACCTCTTCGTCTTGGCAGGAACGTGTCAAGAGTGTGTTCAGGGCCAACTTCGAGTCAAAACCTGCTATTTTTTTTGCTGAAGTTCGTTCACTCATACCCGGCATTACATAAATCGCCAGCGGCCTCAGAAGAAGCATTCTGCCGTGATTACGTTTCACAAGTCTCCTTCAAGCGTCTGGTAACGTGACATCATCGCTGGCTGGTGGGTAAATGCGAGGCATTATCTCATGCAATGTTTTGCCTTCCTCTTGCGCGAATCTTCGGTAATTCCGGAAACTAATCCCATATGGTAAACAGAAGGAGAAAAGAGTTCCAAAGTTACATTGAAACTCCACTTTTGTCCTCGTGTTTGCGTTTGATTTCCTGTTCCAAACCCTGTAAGACCTGACCTTGAAGAAGCACCAAGCGGTCGTTTCATTACTTAGCAGAATTCAGACCGAAGCGACAGGCGACACGAGACTTTCAAACAGAAGTGACAAGTGACACCGGTTCCACAAATCAGTCTGTAGAAAAGCATTCACTGTCCATGAGCGGGCACAGACTCTTTAGGTAGCGTTCAGACCGAAACGACACACGGCAGGTGACATACGACACGGGGGATTCGCACAGACGAAGTGGTCGAGACGATACGATGCACGCCACTGAGAAACTGACCCAGATCGAGCGACACGCAAGCGAAAATCGACAACGAAAGGTTGCATTTGTGTCGCCTGTCGCCAGTCGTTTCTGTTTGAGAGCTCGCTAAGGGAGATTTCAGACCGAAGCGACAGCGGGGGATTCACACCGACACAGGCCCCTTCAGTCTACAAGTTAGCATTTACTGTGCATGCGCAACGAACAGACCGAGGCGGCACAATGCACGCCATTCAGAAAGCTGCCTAGTCTGGACGCAACGAAATTTGTCGTGCCACTTTGGTTCGGAAGTTTGCATTTATTTCTGAAAGTTAGTCTCTTGTCGCTTTGGTCTGAACTGTCCCTTAGAAAGATTTCAGACCGAAACAACAACAACACGCGACAGGTGACATAAAGGCAACTTTTTGTACCCAGGTGTACGACAAGTTCAACGTGTAGCTTACAACTCCTCTCCAATTTTTCGTTGTTTAAAAAATCCAACAACATGAAATTAAGTGTCTAAATACAAACACACGGCACTCAATACGGCGACGAAGATGTGTTGAAGAACGTCGTGCATTTTGGCAACGCAGGGGCAGCATTACATGGAAATTAGCTGCATGGCGCTCCCATCGCTATCTTAGGGCTAGAAATTTAATGACAGCGCCAGAGGAGGGTTTTTTCTTCATGGTAGAACACTAAGTGGAAGAATTGACACAAAATTCCCAATGCCAGAGAAACAAATTATTACCATACTGACCGTACTGTCGCGCGAAAATAAACGTCTGCAAGAAACGTTGTATTTCAAGGACCATCCCTACTTACGTAACAGTCTGCAGATATTTGAACATATTTTTTGTTGCAGATGATATTGCATGCTCTTTCCTACACATAACGCCTTCTATTATAATAAGAATTCTCTGAGTAAGCCTCCCATTGTGCGCTTCTAATTGAAGAAAGCAAACTGGCTTCCAAACGTTGGGTGTGTGCCAGAGTAGTTGGTGTCATGCGTGTAATAGTGCATGCGTGTGTGAAAAAGAGCTGTAAATTGCTCACAATTAGGTGCACTATTTTATAATCGTGTGAGTGTTTCGCAGAAGCGTTTCTATAATAATACTTGTCACTATTAGTGAAAATACTATAGTTTTGGCGTCTTGGGTCTTACAGAGTGACCGTACGTCCAGTTTTGACAGGGACAGTCCCTCTTCAGGGGCGTGTCCCGATGTTATTAAAAAGTCACTACTTGTCCCGTTTCATAGAAGTCTACAAGTTAGATTGAAAAACAAATCTAAATGTGAGATACATTTAATACTAAAATAAAATTGAATGTTTTAAACTAGCGTCATGGCAACACCATGGCAAAAACTGGACTGCGTTTCAAGCACGTGATAACAATTAAAATGTCACATTGTCGTTCAAGCGGACAGCAGTTTAGTGTTAAATTTAGCTCGCATCACGAGTTGTATTACTTTGTGCGTTCTGTCATTTGTAGAGAAATGAATGACCATAACCAACAAGCGTGTATGTACGTAGTTTCAATAGAGACCTGCGTCTTGACACGGGAACAAAAGACAATCTCCCATTGCGTGTCAGATCTGTGGGGAGTTTTATCAGCGGTTGATTAAGAATAAAGCTGTTCTCAAAGAAGATTTAGGTGTCTTTTATTCCTCAACTCAGTATAGGACTGACATCAAAATTTGATCAAAATGTACAGTGGGATCCATGAGAATTACCGTGCAAATTGTCCATGACTATTTTCATTACTTTTTCTCTTACATCCTGTGTGTTTTAAGCCATGGATTTTCATGTATGCTGGTGCAAAAGTTGTCAACAGCTTGTTTTGAGTTTTCTTTTAATTCATGAAGCTCTTATTGGGTCAAATAAAGTGCACGAACATGGTGATGGACAATTTGCACAGTAATACTCATCGATTCCACTGTACCATAAACACTACGCAAATGTATTATAATTAGGCGTAACCGAATTTTTAGGAAAAGGGTGGGTGTAAATTCACTTTTTTGGAATGTCCCGTTTTTGGGTGAAATATCGTACGAGTTAACCTTGTCAAAGAAATAAAGAAATGCACGAGTAGTGATGATTTAAACATTTAGAATTAGTTGCCCTATACAATCGAAATATCGAAAGTTAAACTTTCGATTGTTTAACTACCATAGACAGAGATAAAACGATCAGGATTCTTTATACTAAATTAAGGTAGTATTAGATAGATTTTTTTGTCTACCGGTTTGCATGATCCTACCTTTAGTATTTTGTGACAAATTGATAGATATCGAATAGTCCCGATATCTAACTAGAGCGGACAAATGATCGAGCCTCTCGAAAAGATGTATATCGCATCATGTAAAAAAAATCGACAGTTCATTCAAACCACCGAATTTCGAATTTATAGTTTGTATCGTATCGGAGATATCGAAGCATCAACAATGTGTCAATTGTTGACATTCATTGTTTGTAAACCAGGTTATGTTTTCATATTCTACCATTTAATTCGAAGAACAAATTGTTCCACTAACTAACTAACTAACTCTCTAACCTTCTTAAACCCGAAGGGTCATGGCTGCAACACAGGCCTTACATCTGTCCCTATCCTGAGCAAGATCTACGTACTCTTTTTCAATTTCCTTTAGGTCCATCTCAACATTATCCCTCCATATTCGTCTTCCAACTGGTCTCTTACCATCAGGTTTCCCAACAAGAATCTTGTAAACTCTTCTTTCCTCTCCCATTCGTGCCACATGGCCTGCCCACCTAAGTCTTCTTGATTTAGTCATTCTAATAATATCTGGAAATGAACACAAATTATGTAGTAGTACACAAAGATAAGTTGGAAAAACCTTTCGCTACTTCATTTCTCGTGAAATTCTAGCCTGATTTGATATATCACATCACCCCCTTTTCCTTGAAATTTTTGCGTTGAATTCAATATGGCGGTCAACAATATGCCGGACCTGCGCTTGACACACACAGCTAGAGATCTCCCTGTGCCTAACCTATTTCTTTCATGACCAGGATAACTCCTTTACATTTTGTAGGGGGTGTTAAAGGACTTTTGACTCGTCGTAGTTCATGTAATGAGGCTTTTATCAGTCACATAGTTACACATACTATTTTGTATCTTCTGATCCCATTGCAGTCCCAGAATGACTTTTTGATATGTTTTAGAGTATGGAATGAGGGACCAAATATATTTTTTTCACGATTTTTGGTGATGACATGTTTTGAGATATTCAAGGTCAAAGGTCAAGGTCACGTAACAAAATTATATTTTTATGGAAAGGTGGGCTTGTTATATATCACAGGAAAGCTTGTTTAATTCCCTGTACAATACATTTTATTTCAGCTTCCTAGGTGAAATAGGGGCGGAGTTACAGAACATTTAGTATAACTAAGCGGGCTCAAAAAGGGTATTTTCTGCTAACTTTGACCTTGAATAATTTAACAATTACAAGACAAATGAAACTAAAAATTTTCATAGTTACCAAGTTCCATGCATAGTTTCAACTCCCCAAATTTCATGAAAATCGGAGTGGTCAGGTTGGGGGCTGTGTTGATTTCGCATGGAATGACTCATTGCTTAAATTTGAATTTATGGTGTTCATGCAATAATTAACACATATTATTGTGGCTAAAATGAAATTATATGTGTGAAATACATAATTTTTGGTTGACTTTAATTTTCCACGGCCCACCTTGCAATACCTTCCGGACGTCCATGATTATGGCCATAACATTGCCCAAATATTAACATTTTGACCTTCAGGACCACAATTAAAGTTTAGTCTGCACACCGAAACAGTCAGGATGGATGACTGGTTTGTCAGCGTAATTTAATTTGACACGTGTCCGCCATTTTAGGCAACCACCACTTCCCTTTCACGTTCAAGGTCAACTGAAAGAGGCTTATTTACAAACCTGTTCACTTACAGCAAATCGCTACAAGGAAAGAATCACTTTTGCGGCATAACGGAACTGACAGGGACAATAAGAAAACGCCTTAACCTTTCCTGTGGCACACCTGCCTGCTTTTGCGAATCTTATAATTAGATCTGGAGGAAAGCTTTCTGTAATGTTGGTTGGTTATACACTATTCTAGCCGTAATGTAACAACGTTATCCTCGGATATTTAGGTTGTCAGCAGATGACCAACAGCACAATGCACGCTTAATGCCCTGAACATTACATCTCAGTTGTGTTACTTGTCTCTGAAAGTTTTGATTACTTATTTTGTAAAATGCGTCACAGATAACCAGTATCAGAAGGGCTAGTAGATAGGATAACTGTGAATGCGCTTGAACCAGAGGTTCGTTTCCTTCTGTTCCAGTGATGAATTCAGTACTCTACCCCCGAAAATTTCAGAAACCTGTCAGAGCATTCGAACAATAGCTAGTCACTTTTAGGATATGAAGGGTACAGGGGAAAAAAGATGAATGTCACAAGAAACTGGAATGGAGTTAAATGAATTTTAATGTTTGAAACGCTCTTACGTCTACAATATGGCTTAGCACTGTATGAAAGTTTTACATAATCTGAAGCATTATATTGTTTAACTAATGATATAACAGTGTGTCTCATAATGTAAGACGAAGAACACATTTGTGGCAAAATTAGTTCTTAATGCACATTTTGCAGGTGAAAAATGATGAATGTCCATTATTCGCACAGAAAAAAAAGCAAAGAAAGATGAATGTCCACTTGAATTGTAAAATACCTTAATAAAGAATATGAATGCTTTGTGAAATACACGAACAAAATGCAAATGCATCAAGTCACTCATTTGTCACTATGAGGAAGTTCTTCATAGAACCTTCTTGCATATTGTCCACAGAATTTCTTCAAGTCTTGCAAGTCTTTATATTTTTCAAGAGAAATTGGAAGTGCCATATCATATTTTCTTGATGGATACACAAATTCACCTTCTTCTAAATAAGGCTGGATGTTTCTCTTGCGTTTTTCAAGTGTTATCACACTTGAAGACCAAGCGCTGTTATATGTGTTCCTGTGTAATACAAGTTGAGGTTGAGTGTGTACAATCTGAAGCTCACGGATTGGTCTTGTAAGGAACGGGCACTTTGGTTTGAAGGTACCATGAAAGAAATCGCTCCAACTTCTAAATAAACTTTGGTCACAATCTTCCACAATGAAAGGACTTGGTTTCTGTCTTGCAGCTCTAATGTTGTCACTCCAATCTGCAGGAACTTCAGCTCTAATTCTCTGATTTATTAGAGCCATGTTTCGATCACACTCCATGTAAGAATGGCCCCTGATCGGGTAGGTCACTGTAACAGTTTTTAAACGCTTTCTGATGTGGACAAGATAATACAAGAACCTGATTACTGTATAGTTTTTATTCTGCCCACAGCACGAGTCACAGAACAATGTTAAATGTTGAACATCATCTCCAAGGATATGAAATACAAAATCAGAAAGCATAGATGCGACATCGTCTGCCCCTTTCTTCCCAATAGTCTCATCGTAAGTGTAAAACACTGAACTGTTAGTGGAAAGAACATGAACATTAAATAGAAAAAATGACAACTGTCTCTTATAATATACATCATTGGTACTAATATTTGGTAACTTCAAATTCTTTTGAAAGTCAAAACATACTGCCTCACGTGAAGTCATCTTCTGACTTGAGAGACGTGCTTGGCGTTTCCTTGTAAAGAAAGAATCTGCCCTTCGTAAATGGAGCTCTTGGTGAGTGTTGAGGTCTTGCAACTGTGCGTGTAATTGAAGTTTCTCTTCATGAACTGATGAATTAGACAGTTTGTTCTCAACAGTTTGTTTATTGACTTTGAATTCATCGCATGTGCTGCACGTATCTGTCCGTGGATAACCAAATGCGATGTTGAATTTTGTGTTGAAAAGATGACGATACGTTTCATATGATACAGGGTTCGTGGTTTTATTTTCCTTATACATGGCATGGAGCTTTTTTATGTTCAATTCTTCTGGTAGATAAACACGTTCACTGTCATGAAGGCTATAATGAGATCTCCTGCTTCTAAGGGATTTTATGTGAGAGTATATGGCATTCAGAGTTTCCCGCTTTAATTTGTTTGGTCTAGTTTTATGCTTCCCACGCTCATCTTTACCAACAGAACCTGTCAGTGCTAGTTTAGACTGAATTGTCTGTACATGCCTTGCACTGATACCATGTAAAGCCAAAAATGCCTTGTAACAAACAGGTAACTCAGCCATTACACCACCTCTAAGTACACGGACTTTGTAACTGTATGAATGTGTATGTAAATTGGCGTCTTCCTGATTTTGTCTTGGCCTTCTTCGTGAAACATCGTTAACAGTAATTAAACCCCCTAGATAAGAGTTTTGTGCATTATAATTGTCCATTCTATTAAATTGCACGATTATGTTATTTCTTTCTGTAGGAGGTATCACCACAAAGCATTTCAAACGAGAGCACTTGCAGTCTGTCCCTGTTTCATGAGTACTACACAGCATTTTCTTTCTAACATCACTCACCCTTCCAAGATGGGGCCTCTTCTTTGTTCTTCCAAAGTTATCAACTTCTGGGTCACTCATGGCGAACACTATGAAACCAACAAAACCTGCATTCAAACTGACAATGTCAGAACTGAGACGACAATGAGTCTGCGAAGTAAAGGCTGTTGTTGTTATATTGCGCAATGAGTCCGTATCGTACGGAACGATCTATTCCTACACAATGGATGGACAATCATCATTTTGCCCTGTAAACCTAGGACATCTATCGTTTTCCCCCTGCACACGTTTTTTTAAACCTTCATTAAATATGTCTCTCTCAGCACTTTTAGCCTGTTTTGACATTTTAACCGTTAGTGTGGACTGCCTTTAATATCAAGGAGGTAAAATATCAATTTTTGTGATTTTGTGACATTCATCTTTTTTCCCCTGTACCCTTCATATAGTTTTGCTGTATTTTTCGTAGTAAATAAGCACTGACTCTGTCCATTTTATAATTGAAAGTCAAAATAATGAAATAATTTAAATTTTCGAGGGTATACCTATCGTCTTGCCTTTTCGAGCGATGGTCGATTCAGTAAAGCCATCTAGCGGCATCCGTGCGAACTATTAGTAGACGATCGAGCAAGAAAAGCCTCGATGCAGCACTTTATTTGGATGGTGTCCGGTAAAAATGGCAAAGGAAAAAATGGCAACGGAAAAAAATGGCCAAGTAAAAATGGCAAAAGGAAAAAATGGCAAAGGGAAAAAATGGCAAAAGGAAAAAATGGCAACGGAAAAAATGGCAAACGGAAAAAATGGCAAAAGTGAGAATGGCGAAAGTAAAAATGCCGACAAGAAGAAACAAAAAGCAAATGATAAATAATTGATATAATTAATTCACATGTAAATTGTAAAGAGTATTCATCAGGTTCTTAAGAATGCAATACCTGATACGTGTGAAATTAATTTATGATAATTTATACACTATATTACCGAATAAGGTTACCAATCCTAATAAAATGTTCGTGGTACAGTTCGAAATCAACCTTACATGATTTCATGAACGTAACAAAGTATCAGAATACGACTACTACAGACTTCTTCTTCTTCTGCATGTACCCACAAAGGTAAAAGTCATAGGCACGTATTCTGAAACTTTCACTTGGTTTACAGCAACAATTCTTATTTATTGTACATATCCAGTGGTTGCGTTTGGGTTCCAAAACTAGGGAAATATAAATAATTGTTATAAGCAAATCATATGTAATTCGGAAGGAAGAAAAAACTGATGCAGTATGTAACAAAGATAGTATATATTCACCATAGGTTTCGTCACTTTACAATTATTTAGCTAACAATATGTATCACCATTGATTTCGTCACTTTACATGCATTGCAACTTTAGGTTATGTGAAACTTCTCGTAAGAAATCCTCCAATGTTCTTTTGTTAGCACTGTAATCAATGCACAAATTTCGCAGTCTGTGTTGCATGTCGGTATATATTCTCCTAGTTTTCTTCTTTGGCAGTTTTCCTCTCTCAGCCTGCAGAATAACCGCTTTCACTGCTGCATTTTCCTGTTGGATGCACCTGATTAACTTCCACACTGTAGGATGCTTGTAGCCCACAAAATGCGAAAACTTATTGTTCCATCCCTCGCAGATGTTATTTGTACGAGGGTTGTTTGTTAGCATTGCCTCGTAAGTGTTCCAAGTATGCGGAGGGAAGCGTGGAGGGACGCTCCTGAGCCTCAAGAAGTTGTCAACATGTGTTCCAACTCTTCTGAAACTTCCCGATACATAAGTCGCGTCAAATTAGTCTACCAGTTCTTCAGCCTCAGAAGGAGCAATTTCTTTAAGGTACTTCAAGCCGGAGATCACATCTGGACATGGCAAAAAAGCCAGAGAATCAATTTGACAAGAAAATAAAGAAAACTGCTCCTTCTCTTTATACATGGTCGAGAGCCCAAGTTCTTGTATTTTTCGCCACGTACTCTGTCGCAAATGAAAGAAACACCCATTTATGGCAACACTATGTCCAAACTTGTTATGCACTGCATTGTGAACTGCAATTTCGAAATCACAGACAACGAACGCTCACTGGGGAGAGATGGCAACCGAAGCTCTGACACTTGCTCAGTAAAGCCTGCAAAGAGAAAATAGTTGTACTGTAAATCCCCTTTCAATATTGTATTTGCTATTAAATTAATAAAATCAAGAAAAAACATTTGCGTTTTTTTTTTAAAAGAGAAACATAACAGAGATTTTATGTTATAATCAAGAACATATTTTAAACAAAAAGATCAAATTAATAAACTTTTTGAACATAATGCCAAGAAGACATATTTTCGATAGAAAAATGATTACTAAGGAATCTGTTAATCATCTAAGAAAGGACTGTGTTCCTAATCATAAAGTAAACTCTTGACTAACTTCTGAAAATACCTATTTATGTTGACCTGACTACATTAAAATGGAATGAATGTTTACCTCAAATAGCTCCTCGTAAGTTGCCTGTGTTTTATTTTGCAGCGTGCGTAGACAACAGAAACAGAACTCTCTCCCAATGGAACCAGTATAACATACAGTTGGCTGAACAGTCGTGATGCAACGGCGAAATTTCCATCCATGAACCAAGTGTCGGATTTTGAAAGAAGCTCCAGACATTCCCTCGTACCAAATATTAGGATCCGACTTTCAGAGTCAGCACCATTATCGTAGATGAGAAATTGTTCATTGCTTCCTCCGCTCGTCAATTTCCACTCCTCTGAAAGAACAGAAGAAAATACGTTAAATCTCTGACTTTATATTGTAACAGACAAACAATGCATAAAGAAATATAATCAGAAAACAGGCAAGCTTGAAGTATATTGAAAGTGTCCAAAATCAAGTAGATACGCTGCAGATATGAAATTACTACATAAGTAACTGTCCCTTAGAGTGCCTAGACATAAAACACGGAGCAAGGAAACTTGGAAATTACAATAAATAAATAAATAAATGAAATGTTCTCTTACCGTCCAAAATCAAATCTTCTAGTGTTCTTGGATCACTTGGATTACACGGACGTTGATTTCTCATAGTACGTTTACAGGCATCTTCCCGAGGTAGTCGTGCACGAACACAATCTTCTTGCCCTTGAAGAATCTCTGCATATATTTGCGATGGTACACCGGCCGTGAGTTTAACTCGATTCTTCATATCATTACGACACTTCGCTATCTTTACAGCATCGTAATCAGGTGGATGCGTATGGTCATAGGAACACACAGGATTTTGTTTACATGAATTTGTTTTTAAAATTCCTCGACACTTGAATTTGTTCCTGTCAGCACACCTCCACCTTATAACATTCTTCAGATCAAACTGTTTTGTATACGCGTATCCTAGGAAGAAGAGCTTCTCACCACCTTTCTGAGATCTAACAATTTCCATTTCGAAGAAGTAAACAAGTTCGTCTCCCTGAGCGGAATGAGTGACACAAATTAGTGCTGGGGGTAGATAAGGGTTGGGGTGAAGTCATACTACTTGTATTAAACACGTGTCATTGGTCAGCAGGTGCGCGCAAGATGTAAACTTGTTTTCAGTCAAAATTAAAACACCTGCTATGCTACCCTCCAAGTTTCATTTCACATGCTTGAAATTATTCACAAAGGTCACCTTTCATTAACATGTGATTTTATAGTAATTTTATAGGAGCCGCAAGTTCTACCACATTAAAGAATGAAGAATTTGAACGGCATAATAATATTTTTTGGGAACATCAAATACAATTTATCTCTTCAAAGACAGTGTTAAGACATAAGAATTATATTATATTTAATTACAAATGATGCAACGCTAGACATAATTTCTCCATTTTCACATAAAATCAGAATATATTGCATTTCCCATTTCTATTCTTGCCATTTCTACCGTTGCCATTTTTTCCATTGCCATTATTTTCTTTTGCCATTTTTTCCCTTTGCCATTTTTTCCGCTTGCCATTTTCACTTTGCCATTTTTTTCGTTGCCATTTTTTCCTTTGCCATTTTTACCTCAATTCCTTTATTTCAAACACTTAGTCACTTTCGATTTCAAACAAAAACAATTGTGGGAAATTATGATGTGAAAATCGCAAGATAATTCACATACAAAAATGGGATTCTTAGATTGTTAAAACCTTCTAATATCCCATGGTAATAAGTCTAGGTCATACTCATTTCGCACGCTTGCTCAGGTAATATGTACTTGTTATGTAATCGTACATGTGAAGGGACTGTTAATGATAGTCGTCATTGACCTTGAAGACTTCAAATAATCGTATATGCTACGCTTTTTCTTCAAATATAAGACCATAAAATTCTATTACTTTCAACATGTTTAAAGCAAATTCAACATGGAAAATTTTCAGTGTCCGACTATCACTATTATAATGTTCTTATTTTCAATCTATTTAGTTGTGAAGAAGGTGACAGTTCAAGAAAATTAACGCTTCTGATTAGTGAAAATTTCCATGGAATTCAAGTTTGGTGTAAATTACATTAAATGCCATGAAAAATAACATGTTATTACTAAACGTACTGAAGCAGTCGATGCAACTACTTCATCATTAGATTTTATATGCTTTGTCCAGTTTGGTATAGATCAACATGGAGGAAATGCACTAGGCGGGTTGTGATGTTCCTTTTGAGTGATCGACACTGGATTACTACGTCACTGTAATTGGCCAATCCCCTTGTGCGGTAGAGTTATGGAACTCTCCTTTATTTAATTGCTGCACTGAGCAATCTTAGGATGTGCACTTGCAAATATTACTAACTTCTGCCACGTCCTCTCACGTGAGCATCTGCCAGCTTAGCACAGGGAAAAACAATGAGATACCTCTGGGCACAGATCAGGGTGACTAACGCAACGAATATATGGAAAGAAACAATAGATTTTCTCTTCTTACTTCCTTTGTCACCATGTCTTGTATAACTATAGTGTTCCTAAACGTATCTAATACAATATACGGACCTTCATACTTGAAAAACAGTTTTTTTAATTGTGCGGTCAATGGCCTTACTTATTGGGTGTGTTTTACAATAAACTACATATATCACCCTTTTTCACTTCTATCTTCTTCCCTTTCACTTCCTCTTTTGACGTCCTCTTCTTTCTTTGGTTATACAAATCATTGAAAAATTCTTTCCTCGTTTCCCTTTGCATAACCTTCTTTGGCCATTCTAAATCATCGAACATCATCGGCTCTGCTTCATATCCCAAGAAAATTTCTGTCGGGCTCATATTTGCCTCAACTGATATCGAGTTATTTAATAATCGAACTATCCTGTTAATTACTGCACACCACCTTGTATAATGATCATGACAGTACATTCTAAGTAATCTCACAATCTCTCCATTGTAACGATCAATTGGATTGGAACTTGGATGATATCTTGTAACATTAATCAACTTTATCCCTTAGAAATATAGATATTCCTTGAAATATTCTGAAGTAAATTGAGTCCCGTTGTCTGTCAGCATTTTCTTTGGGCTACCATAATGTTTGATGAATCCTTCATCCAACTTCTTGACTATTTCTTTGGCTGTAGCTTTCTTTAAAGGATAGCACATGATAAACTTGCTACATACGTCCACACACGTCAATATATACAAAAATCCTTTAGACCTAGGTAATGGTTCTATTAGATCTATGGAAACCATGTCTAATGGCCATTTAGAGACAATATGTAATTCTTCTTTCCTGAATTTTATCTTTGAAGGTTTAGTTTGTACGCAAACTGTACAATTTCTTACATGGTTAACAACGTCACTCTTCATAGTCTTCCATACGTAAAATCTCCTAGCTAATCTCAACGTTTTATCAACTCCGAAGTGGCCAGATCCTTCATGAACGACCTCAAGTACTCTTCTTATAAAGGTTCGTGGTACACTTATCCTTACTTGGTTCGGATTCTCATAGCTAACTTAGAAAACGATGCCATTTATAACTTTATATCTACTCTTTATCTTAGACATCCTTGTTTTCTTGTTTCCTTCCTCTCCTTCCAACACCTTGATAATATCTCTTAATTCCTCATCTTCCTCTGTTCCAACTCGCCATTCCTCTTCTTTAATACCATTTACTTCTTTCTCAGCGATAGCGTTGATTTCTAGCCTAATCACTTCCTCTGGTTCCTGCTTTCTCTTCAAAGGTGTTCTACTTAGAGTATCTGCAACATGGTTTTTTTTTCCTTTTATATCCATAACATCAAAACTGTACTGTTGCAGTAAGATCACCCATCTCGTCAGCCTTGCATTCCAGTCTTGCAGAATTTAACCAAACTAGACTCTTGTGATCACATACCACCTTGAATCTCCTGCCTTTCAGATATGCAGAGAACTTTTCTATTCCAAATAATATAGCCAGACACTCTAGCTCACTTATCGTATACGCTCTTTCGAAGTTCTTCAAGCTTCTGCTAGCATATTGTATCACATTATCTTCGTTGGAGTCGTTTCTCTGAAATAGGTATGCTCCCAATCCAATGTTCGATGCATCTGTGCCTAAAAAGAACATTTTCCCAAAATCAGGTTGGCTTATGGCTGGCGCTTGTATAAGATCTTGCTTAAGACTTTGGAAAGCCTCCTCTTCGTCTCCTTCCCATTTCCATTTTATATGTTTTCTGAGAAGTCCATATAATGGCTTGGCTTTGCTTGCGAAATTGTGTATAAATTTCGATCGCCAATTACATACTCCCAGGAATCTTTGAAGTTGTTTTCTTGTGTTTGGCCTTGGGAACTTGCTTATCGCGTCATTTTTGTCTGGGCACATCTTTATTTCACCTCCATATACTACATGACCTAGGAAACGTATTTCCTTCCTTGCAAAAGAGCATTTTTCCAATTTGACAGTTAATCCTGCTTCTGCCAATTTACTTAATACCCAATCTATTTTTTCTATGTGTGTCTCCCAATCTTTCGTATGTATACACATATCATCCACATATATAGCAAGCCATTCTCTTGTTTCTATACTAAATATTCTATTTAGAGCCGTCATAAAAGCTGATACTGATGAATTTAGACCATATGGGAGAATTCTAAATTGAAATAACCTTGATCCATATCGAAACGCTGTATATTTTCTAGACTCTTCTTCTATTTCTACCTGAAAGTATCCCAAAGTCATATCAAATGATGTGAAGTATATGCTACCTGAAAAAGTATGTAGTAATTCATTTATTCTTTCTACTTGATTTCTGGGAAGTAGCACGTGTTTATTTAGCTCTCTTAAATCCAGTACGGGCCTCACACCTCCGTCCGGTTTGTCTACCACGTGCATTGGGCTTACGTGTACGCTATTGTAGTTCTCTATTATCCCCCAACTTAACCATTTCTTCAATTCCTTTACTACATCTTCTCTCTTTGCAAAGGGTATAGGATATTGCTTTGACACTATTGGATTCGCTGTGTCTACCTCAATCCTATAGGTGTATACATCCGTCACTCCTGGGCGTTGGCTAAATATTCCCCTATGTCTCAACAAAATATATCTTAAATCTTCTTTTTCATTTTCTGAGATCCAATGACACTCATCCACTTTGGCTTGTATTTCTTCTTTCGATGCGTTGTATTTATGGTCCTCTATTTCGACCTCTTTTTCATATTCACCTTTTACATTTTCATTTTCAATTATATCATCGTAGTCTTTCTTCTTATACACTGCATCATGTTTCTGATATACAAGATTTTGCTTTCTAATGCCTATTTCGCTCTCGGAACCTTTTATTTCATCCTTCATAGGGATATCTACTTTCATGTTCTCCATTGATTCTAGATTTAGCCGTTTTTCTTTTATGTGTATGTGCCTATTGTAATTTTCTAAGAAAGGTACTCCTAGGATTATATCACACCTCAAACCCTTTATCACCTGAAATTTTACTTCAAAATTAGCTCCTCTGATGCTCATCATGAGGCGTACCGTGCCCTGAATTTTGTATTCTTCATTTCCCGCAGCCATAACTAATCTGACTTTGTCCTTTTCAGAAGCATCTAATTTTGCTTGTGGGTATTTCTCTTTAATTCTTTGCCAACATTTATAGCTCATTACTTCGACAACGCTCCCACAATCGATCAAGCATTTAACCTTAATTTCTATTATTTCTGCTTCCACATACAATGATCTTCCAGGTTTTAAGTTTTCAAAACTTGGCTCTCCAATTAAAAATAACTTCAGAATTCCTTCTTCATTTATCGTATATTCTCCCTTCATATATTCATCATTTTCCTTTGCTCTCACACCTGAGAGTTGCTCCGAGAGCTCTACAAGTTTAGCCTCTCGACCGATTCCACGTTCCTCGACTCCTCATTTATCTGCTGCCACCCAGCATTCCCTACTTCGTTCTGCACCTGGCTTCTGACTAATTCCACTGCTTCTCTTCGCTCTTCATTTATCTCAGCATTTCCCCTCTCGTTCCTCTCGTTGTAATTATTTCCTCTAGGTTGCCTTTCATCTATCTCTATCCTTCTTTCTGAGTTTCTTCGACTCGCATTTTGCCAATAATAATTTCTTCCTCTATATCCGCGATTTCCTCTCCACGGTCCCATATTCCTTTTATCATAATTTCTTTGCTCTTCCTGAACATTATTTCGCCTTCTGCCGTTTCCGTTATCTTCTAAGAATCCTCTTCCTCCTACCTCTATATGCATTTCTGACTTCTATGTTCCTAAACTCGAATTCTTGTTTCCGGAATTTCTGCTCTGGACGTTGTTCCTTTTTAGGATGATACCTCTTAGGATAATATCTACTTTCCTTTTCTTTATCCCATGACCTTTGAGTCTTTTTTAGCATGTAATCTGTTCTGAGGTAGTCTATCAAGTCTTCCACCTTCCTTATCTTTACTACAGCCACCGCTCTTTGCGTCCATATTGGTAGTGTTTGTATCACTTGTCTAACCAACTCTTCCTCATTCCATTTTTCATTCAAAACATCCTTCGATTAGGTCCAGTATCATATTTCCTGGTATCCTCATTAGCTTCACGTTAGTTGTTAGTTCCTTCAGGAATTTTGGTGGACACTTGTCAGATATATTTCCATTAAACTTGGGCAAGTGTTGTAATTCATTAGGCTTAGGGATTCTTGTCTTATATCTTCCCTCTTCCAAATTAGTTCCGTTTACTTTCTCCAACCATCTTCCATTGTCGCTCCCTTCTTCACTACTTTTCCATTTCCTTTTCTTCCTCTGATGATTCCTTTTATGCTTTATTTCCTCTTCTGTAGTCGATTCGTCGCTACTACTTTCCTTTTTTATTCTGATCTTTTCGTACACTTCTTTTCCATCATTTGCTTCTCGATTGAAACCTATTGGCTTATCTTGTATTCTCATATCCTCTATTTTAGGGATTATTCCTCTCCATTGTACTTTATTCTCTTTCTTTCCTTTGTCGATCTTACTTTCGAGGGTTTGTATTTTCTTATTACTCTCCTCTAATTCTTCCCTAACTTCTTGTCGTTCTCTAATTATCATTTCTCTGAATTTCAAAGTTTCTTTTACTATTGTTTCTTCTGTCACAATTTTCATTTCTTCTACTCTGTTTTCTACTTCATCTATTTTGGAGATGTTAATATCTATCTGCTTCTTATTTGCCAAAATTTTGTTTTCTAAACCTGTACTCCTCTGCTGGCATTCTTCATTCGCTCTTTCTATTAGTTTCTTCATGTCTTTCATCTGCCATCCTTATCATTGCTTCTATCTTTCTCTCAAATGCTTTCCTGTTTTCTTCACATATTTCTGCCATCTCTTCTATTTTTCGATTATTTTCTTCCATTTTCTCTTCCAACCTTCTGCTGTTGTGATCTTGACTTTCTTTTATTTCCATCAACATCTCCATCGTATTTTGTTCTTCTTTCTTTCCTTCCTTTTCCTTTAACTTTACTTTCCTGCATTCCTTGCATTCGTATCCTTCTCCCCTTTCACATATCTTCTCATATTTTTCTTTCCGGATTCCTTCACATATCCAGTGTTTCATTTATTCACATATCTTACACTGTATTATTTCTTCCTTATTTCCTTCTTCGCCACAACATATATATTTTCCTTCTTCCGTTTTTGCTTTACTTATCTTTCCAAATTCTCTCTCTTCGCGTTATTTCAACCTCTGGTCTGTATCGAGCCTCAAACGTTGGTCGCCATTAATCAATGCCACGTCCTCTCATGTGAGCATCTGCCAGCTTAGCACAGGGTAAAACAATGAGATACCTCTGGGCACAGATCAGGGTGACTAACGCAACGAATATATGGAAAGAAACAATAGATTTAACCCACTACGGAGGGTACAATTCGTAATATATTCTTGAATAATTATATACAAATATTAGATAACTTTGGCAATCTTTTCATACAATATTTTTCTTCTATTTTTATTTCTTATTAATTGTAGCCAATCTTCTTCTTCGGGCTTCTTCTTCTTGTATTGGCTAAGGCTTCTTCTTGTAATTAATAAGGCTTCTCCTTCTTGTAATTACTAAGGTAAGGCTTCTTCTTCTTGTAATTACTAAGTCTTCTTCTTCTTGTAATTACTAGGTCATCTTCTTATTACTACTATGGCTTCTTCTTCTTGTAATTAATAAGGCTTCTCCTTCTTGTAATTACTAAGGCTTCTTCTTCTTGTAATTACTACTGCTGCTTCTTCTTGTAATTATTACATATTGTGTATTTTTCTTCTCTGGGTTTCTTTTTCGATCTTATCCAAATTGACGTAAATATTAAGAAAATCGATCTCCCAGACAAACAAAGAAAAAGGGGTTAGTTAAAGATCGCCGCCTGGCCGGCGTTAACCTTAACTTGGAGCTGCAATAGATGCGCCTACCAAAAGTGCTTGGGTGCCTGCCGTGAGATGGCGCTACACCTGGAACAAAACAAACCAAAAGCCGCACGAAACTCTCAGTTCGTGGGAACCGAAAAGACCCAGAATCGCAATTACAATTCGACTTCTTTACTTTTATATAATGATCACTTATGCTATTACTGAATATTAATCACCCTTTCCACCTTATTTATATCCTGTTATTGTATTAAGTTCATTTATTTATTTCATTATAATCAGTATTAATATCTACAATCATTATTTCACCACATCAGCACTTTCCTTTTTCTCTATTTACAATTGTATAAGTTTTCTTGGGTGCTGCCATCTCTGGCCAACTTTCTAAGCTCCTTTATGTATCATCAAATATAAACGTCGTTCTTTTTGCATGCTGCCATCTATGATCCTATACCTCAAAGAACAACAATGCAGTTTGTGTACGTGACACTTCTTACTGTCTTTTAACGTTTATTAAAGCTATATCACTTTCAACGTTCACCGCAAACTAATACCACTATACTTACTTATGAAATCAAAACACAATAAGCGGCTGCTTCACGTTTATAACAGTGTCCTTTAAAATTTTACGTGTCACCGACCACGACTCGAACAACGTTCAATCCAAGGTTATTAGAAGTATAGGTTGGGCCAATCAGTTGTTTACTCGTGATGACGAAACGACGGTAAGAGGTGAACTTGTCAATGAACTGAATTCCAAATTTATGCGCTAGTGTTGCACTATGAAGATAGGAAACCATACCAGAAACTGAACACACGAAATCGAGTAATCAGCATTTCCACCCACTTACATTTTGTGGCTTCAGACAAATTGGAAATAAATATCGATAGGTACTTATTGTCATGCGGGACAGAATATTATTGGTCGGAAAGGGAATTTTTTTAAATCCCGACATTTGGGACGGGTAATATTCGCAATTTCTCGACTAGTCGGGAAATTATCGGGACGGGAAATTTCCGAAATTTTCCGAGGCTCTAGAAATTTCAAATTGTAGACGTTATTTTCATCTTAAGTGATTGTCTTTGCATTTCTGGAATGAAAACTAAGAATTTACGATAAGTTCCAGACACTTGCAATGTAGAAAACGTCAAGAATTAATACCGTTTTAAAATGACCATTCCGTATTTCCCGACGGCTCGGGATCCAGAAAAGTAAGGAACTCATTTGCTGAAGTCGGGGTGGGGACGGAATTTTTTTTTCCGATCCCGGTCCCGACTTTTCTAGATACCGCACACCACTTGTTATTATTATTTATTTTAGTTCAGCACAAGATACATCTTCCGAGTACGTTGAACATAATATACTATGCATACCAGAAAAGAAAAGTTCAAATGAGAATTTATGTACACTATATTTACACTAGGCTATGCACTTGTATTTTTTTCTTCAGTGCACATGTTTCCGCGAATATATCAAAGTCTGCCTAACATGAAATGTAATACTGTTCAACTTTGCTTTCACGCAAACTTGGCATGAAGTAATATTTCATTCTCTCAGGCAGTGGCGTGCCCAAAGGGGAGTTGGTGATGGGATATAACCCTCCTTTCGCCCAGTATTCCTAAAAAGAAAGAACGTCAAATGTCCTGGGCATGCCACTGCAGTCTCAGGTTAACATGCAAGGGCAGATTTTTTCCACGTTTCGATGTGTAGTCTTTAATTTCTGCAGTAGAAACCAAGTGTGGCTTCTTATCGATGTGTAAAATGATTAATACGACAACTTTCGTGTCGATATTTTATAAGCACAAAATATACACAAAGTTTTGTTCAAAGCTAAGTTGCGTTACTGCGAACCCGTAATTAGATTTTGATCAGCTGTAGGAGTTTAGTTTAATGGTTTAATGTTTGTTTTGTAACTTGGCCATAAGGTAGAATTCAGTTGCAGAAGTATTGTATTTTATAATATCGCTTATACGTTCTATGAAATAAATATTACTGTCTCTGTAATGGTCTTACATAATAGTATACATTTTTAAGAATACTGCAGTGAATTGAATACATTGTCACAAATATTTAAAATACTATTACTAATTTGTATAATAAATTTTGAACTTCTGCTCTATAGAATCCTTAAAAATATCGCCAGTATTTTTTTCATATAATCAAAAGAACATCACGTTATGAATCTCCTGCCTGTGATTGCAGAGTAATCAAACAAACGCCAAATTATCTATTCTTCCATTGCCCGTTAAGGAACAAACACAGACACGCCCTTTTTAACAGACTACACAGAGCCAAGATACCATTTCCTGTATCATACACTCCCTGGTATCGTCTCCCTCCCCCGTAAAATGTGGATATTATATAGTTTTGCCCGAGAGTGGTATTTAATTTTGAAATTTGTGTGTATATGTAAGTTTGTGATCAGTGTTACAGTTCAGTGAAGTGAAGTATAGTATTGCGATATCTATACGACAACAACTACTACTACGAATTCAATTCTATGGTACTCCTCCACAATTCCCAGTGTTGTACACCTTAGATCCTTGGCCCTGGTGTACACTGTATATAACACACCTTATTACTGACTTCCTTGACCCTGGATGTACAGGGTCAAGGAAAACAAAGAAATTAGCATAATTTTCTCTTCGGAGAAGATGTTGAACCTAAACCAAAAACAATACAAATAATGAACTCGACGATGTAAATTGATAAGATATAGTAAATCATTTGATGAAGTGAACTAATTCTGAGTGGACTAATCGCAAAGGACATAATCAGCTCAGATTCTTTTACTTCTTCATGGTATGTGACGTAAAGTTCCCGCCCAACCGTTCGACGGCGTTAGTGGCTATCGTATCTCCTTTTCCACAGCCTGTAGTACACATCCTCATCTAGACATTGTTCTTGTTCTGGTGTTTAATATCTGCATATTGCAATACTGTCGTTCTGTCATTTCATGTGACTTCACATTGAAGTGATGCATTCACTTGGCCGGTTACACGTAATCGCACGAAAAACTTCAATCGTTACCATGGATGTTGGCCAGGGATGGTTCAATCTTCTTTTGTTGTCTTGGCAACGGATTCAACAAAGGATTAGACAGTATTATTTTTACTCATACTATCGGAAATGACTTCCGCTTCCGATATTGCGTGCAACAAATGTACTCCCCAAATTACAAATTTAAATCAACGCAAACAACAATATGGTATACCTATTGAAATTATCCTAGTGGGGGATTCTTTATGAGAATTTTCTTAACTGGGGGATGCTGTTCCCCCACATTCCCGCTACTTTGAGAACTACTGAGCCCGCCTGACAAAAAAAAAATCCTAAGTGTGCCCTTGACATCAACATCAGGCATAGTTTCTGCGCCAGTTACTACTTCCACTTTAAAATTGAAACAGCTAAGATCAATTGAAGACTAAAATTGGTAAACGCTGCAAGTGCCACAATAATTCAAACATCGTTTTCCACGTTAAACTGTGAAATGTGCCATGCTTTATAATGTGGTAAACGTGAAATGTGGCTTGTAGCTCTCTAAGTAGTTTAAAGGGCGTGTAAAGAGGTCACTGTGAACGTTCTTACGGGTTGATGTGCTGAACGATTCGATTTTCCAGCACTGGCACTTACAACGTTTACCACTTTTAGTCCTCAATTACATTATTAGAGCAATTAAATTAATACGACTTTGGTAAACATGACATGTAAGGCTAACTGGCTAACTGGCAAGGAAATTAATGTCAATACATAAAGACTTGAATATTTATTGAATAACAAAGAAACGAGTTAGATTCAATTGACGAAAATTATAGTTCCTGATTAATACTTTATGCTTATTATTATAAGTAATAGTGTGCATAAATCTTTGGAACTATTCTTTGAAGCCGTTTAGTTCCAATTTCTCGTCTTCCAATAAGTTCGACTGTAATGAAACCTTCGATTTTATCTAACAAATGCCAAAAAAGTATACATATTTTGTTTATTTATTTTTTGTACTTGGTAAGTCTTTCGGGGGGTCCTGACCTCCCCTAAATTCGTCATTGGAGGCAATGAATCGTCGGATTTAGGAATGCCAGAGGGTTAGACGCACTTCTGCAAACTTATCATTTATATACCTTAAAGGTTGAGTGGAGGTCACTGACCTTTGCCGCACCTAGTAAATTGCAACGTACTAGGGCAATGGCCGAGGTCATCCAGAGGAACCCAGACAAGGAAAATTTGCCTGTGGTGGCTCGCTTCGTCATTGGTTCTTCAAAATGGCTCATGCTTTCCTCTCTTGTGCAAAGAATGGTGGGCAGTTTTTGGCAAGACACAGATCTTCCTCTCAATGTGGAAATCTTTGGGAAACCTGTATTTCTCGTTCAAGGGCAATTGTCATAATTGGGATTACGTGAGCGAACTTTGGATGCTAATTAAGAACAATGGAGTCAGAAAAACGCAGTGAAAGAACAATTTAAAGCCGGTTTTCTTAGAGGAAGTGGCTTACTCAATATTAGGTTGCTGAGAGAACCGCCGAAGCGCAGTGTGTCTTGCCTTGCGAATGGCAATGGAGTGCTTTGCTGTGTTGACCTTCCTCCTCGGCGTCTACTTTGGAGCCGCTGATGGTCTTGATATGCGTGAGTAACATATAATCCACATACAGAATTAGTTTGACCTCTCTTTTTGCAATGGCCAAGTTAATGCTTTGAACTCACATATGCGTTTGTCACTTTCATATAAAGGGTGAAACGGAACTCTACCGACAAACTTTCACAGGTTGTTCAGGGATGTTGACTGAGTGTTTTGATATAAAGATCCCATGGTCCCCGGTACCAGGGCTGTGAAAGATCCTGAATTTTAAACAAATTCAATTCCGGTTCAGGAGAGATTGATTAATTTGCTTTATTTTACTTCGCATTTTGTGCCACTTTTGGCTAATTTGCGAAGATGGGGATGAGTGGTGACATGATGAAATACATGAATGGACACTCATAAACATCCATGCCCAGGTCGGGATTCGAACCCGGGACTCATGGTGTTCCAGGAGAGAAAATCAGCAAGCAGCGTAAATGGGTTCTGGACCGTAAATAACCTTTTTTATCTGCAAAGTATTTAAATTCGATCCAGGACTCTTTTTCCCGCCCAGTTTAAAAACAGTCCAGGGACCTTTCTTCAGGATAAATTTAAATAGGGCGAGAAAAAACGTTTCCGGTCCTTCAGCGGAACCCAATAGAACCCATTAGAATTGTATGGCTTCCTGGACCTTTAACAACACCGTCCGGTACCTTATTACAGACTAATTACATGTCTTTCATTAGTTCATACTATTATACCTTTGGGTACGTTTACTCGCCGCAGTACCATTGGACTGATTGCCAAGATTTTCGCTTAGTTTACGAGACTCGAGTCGACATTCCCATGCACCTGGTTGCTAGGTTTTTTGCAGCCGCTGAAGATGTGCGTCAATCTCCTAGGATGTTAGAGCGTCCAATGTCGCTCAGCGTCCCGTCAAGTATCTGAGCGACGCTCGCTGAGCAAGATTTTCACTCGTTCAGCAGACAAATCATTTACTTGACGCTGTTTGCTCATTGATCAAAATATCAGTGCCTTTGAATAAACTGTGATCAATGTGGCTGCGTCGAGTGGACAAGATTTCGGTGTTTGAATAGCTGTTAATTATGGAAATAGAATAGTTGATGCGAACAAAACTGTCGAAATTTTCATTTTCACACCCTTGCACAGCTTTCCAAAACTACGGTGTATATTTAATATTTATTACTTGTAGGGATGTGCGGGGTTTCGAAAAGTCGGGTTCGGGGAAAAAAAATTCCCGTCCCGATCCCTACTTCGGTAAATGATCTCCCGAATTTTTGGGTTCCCGAGGAATCGGAAAATATCGAATGGCCATTTTAAAAAACTCGTTAATTCTGGACGTTTTCCGCATCGTAAATGTCTGGAACTTATCGAAACTTGTTATTTTTTGTACCAGAAATGCAAAAACAATCACTTAAAGTGAAAATGAAGTGTAGAATTCGAGATTTCCACACCTTCGGGAAATTTTGAACATTTCCCGTCCCGAAATTTCCAGATATTGTCGGGAAGTTGCGAATTTTTCCCGTCCCGACCCAAAAAATTCTTTCCCGCACACCCTGGAATAAACAAAACTTTCATTTTAATACAAAAACTGGAATATTACATCACTTTCTGTTACTTCCTCTCTAATTACGCTATATAGCAAGCAAATATTTACACATTGGTCGCCATTCGCGGCTCGCCACCCTCATACAGTTTTCCTCTTCTTCTCTTTGCCTCACGAGATCGAAACACAAAAACGCTATATTCTGTGGCTCAAACCTGTGGCGAGCAAGGTTCAAGTTCGCTCAGCGATCAAGTGAGAAGTGCTTGGGAAGCAACGCCTATTTGGCCATCAATTAGCTTAGCGATCACTTTGCTCGCTGAGCGCTCAGATACTTGACGCGCCCCAGTTGGCGCGTGCTTCCTATGTACCGAATGCCTTGCCGACGAGAAATGATGGCTATGATGCTGACGCCGTGCTGCTCCGCTGTGCAGTTTGCCTTGATCATAGCGGTCGACATTTTGAGCAACTGCTTTAAAGAAACAGTACGTATTGAAGAGTGCACAGTTTAGTGTATTGTACGTACAGTACAGTTATTTAACAAAGTACGAGTTTTGTCCTAGATTTGTTTCTTTATTAATGTATATTTTTTATATACATACGTAGGTATATTTTTCCCATAAAATCACTCCCATCTAAACTATCACCGCCACAACCCTACCATCTTACAACTCAAACCATTCTAGATTCCAGAATGGTTGTCCTACCTATTTATAACATACCCAAAATAACAACATTTAAACAACTAAAACTAACCACAAACGCACATGAAACCAACTCAGAATTAAACTACATTACTAATTGTTTAACTAATTACTAAATAAACTAAAATCCTTACAAAATAAACAATACTTTACAAAAGACCTGTTCCGGTGACCAGAATGGGTCAATACAATAATATAAATTTGAAGTGACCAATGTATGTATAGAATTCTATATTTTCATTATTTTTCTTTTTGTATATATGTATTAAATTGAAAATAAAGATGTAGAGAAAAAGAATAAAAAGGCTGGAGAACTGTTAAGTTCAAAGAAACTCATGTGCTGGTTTATTTAAATGTACCAGGACACTAAGCACATACCCTCGAATGTATGCAGGACGAGGGGGTTTACTTCGCCCCCCTCTTTTGTAATATTATTCTCTGGCCGCTGTAAGAAGGAAGTTAATATAAACAAAGCACACGTGGCTTATGAGGAATCCTATTGGTTGTTCGAATGACAGCTGCGCATGAATCTTGCGCGTAGGAATATAGTGCATGTGATGAAGCCAGATCACTCAACATAGCTGTTGTATTGAAGTTGTGTTATCGTACGAAGGGGTATCAAAAAGTTTTGCTTGTTGAGGTATAATTTGTTTAATAATGGAAAGATTGAAACAATGAACATACATATAGTTTGCCTGTAGTGTCCTCTACTCAGAGTTACCCTTACACATAGTTCACATCACGTTCGATGCATTTGTGCCAGCGTTTTATCCAGCCCTCAAAACCAGTTTGGAAAAGTTCCACAGAAAACTACCTGCCTCACCTTTTGAAAGCTTTTTTAACCCCTGTAGGTCCTCGAATCTCATGCCACGAAGCTCGGACAAAGTGGGAGAAACCGAAACTGTGGACATGACAAGGAGTGGCAGGCCATCAACATCGTTGACCGCCGACAACCGCCACAGGGAGAATGAGCTCATTCGAGAGGATAGACGCATCACCATCCAGGAAATTTCTGATGCAGTGCACATGCCCTATGGGTCACACATGCAATGATTGAGAGTTTGGGATACCATAAAGTCTGAGGCAAGTCTGTGCTTCGTGGCATGAGATTCGATGACCTACAGGAGGTTAAAACAGATCTAAACGGTGAGGCAAGGAGTGTTCTGTGGAATTTTTCCAAACTGGTTTTGAGGGCTGGATGAAACGCTCGAAGAAATGCATCTAACGTGATGGGAACTATGTGTTAGGGTAACTTTGAGTAGAGGACACTACAGGCAAACTATACTATATTCAATCTTTCCATTATTAAACAAATTATACCTCAACAGGCAAAACTTTTTGATACCACTTCGTATTATGAGGTGTACAGCTAGCAACAATATATTCATGGACACAATTACACCAGAACTAACACAGAAATCACGTGGTATTGTTTACATTAACTTCGTTCATACTTTGGACGGAGAATAGGTTAGCACTAATTTTCTATTTAGTGTATATATGAAATAACCAAGTAACTTAAATGCCAATTTGCTCAATTTTAACATACTATCTTTGTTCTAAATATACTTTCAGCTTCGTACATGAAGGCATGCCACAGGAATGACCCAAACATTAATGAATGCATAATTAAATCTGCAAGAGCTGCGTTTCCATATTTAGAATCAGGTAAATGGAAGTATTAGTATTATTGTTATCATATTGAGCTTAATGATAGTGAATTATTAAGTCATTTTAAAATTTCTAGTTTTCTAGTGTCATCTGAAAATTATTATTATTATTGTTATTAGAGGTAGTTACAACAAAGATTTATGTTTATGAACTCATTATCTTTCTATTTTTATTATTTCAATTATATTTTACTAATCGCGACGAAAAGGATGAGTGATGAACTGATGCATCACAACACAAGCAAAAATGCGGCACGAGCGTGCAGGCTGTATGCACGACGGCATTTGCGCTCAGCTCTGCCGACAGGCATAGTGGAGATTCTCCTTCTGCGCTCAACTTCACGATACAATTACTTGAGAACTACTTAACGTATTACAATGTAACAAAAGCCATTGTTAATGATTTTTTCCGTACTTTCAAATGAGCTGAAAATGAAAAGGGGTTTACATTAAAAAAACTAAGTTTGTGTTGAAAATCATACTTCCTTACGTAGTTGAACGTATTGTGTCCACTAATTTCATGAGCCCCTTCCATACCTGTATATCTGCGAAAGAAGTTTTTCAATATTTATTGTTGTTTACGAAATATTTCCGGTGGTAATTTTAGGTGACTCACCCTGTATATATGTGTAACATTCTTTCCTTTTTGTACTATGTATCTTTCTCATTCACACACAATATCTCTTTCTCTTCTTTTGGGGTGTCAGGGGTGAGCCTTCCACGTAGTACACCCAAAGGTCAATCTCACTTCCACATAGTACACCCTGGACTGCATTTTGCAGACTATCGAGGCTCTGGCGTTTGGACCTACGGCCAGTATAATCCTCTGTAGTATTGCTCTGTGTTTTGTCCTTGTGTGTGCTGACTGCCCCTTCACAGCTTCAGCGTTTAACCCAGATAAGAATATTTTAGTCCTCCGGCAT
Source organism: Lepisma saccharinum (assembly GCF_977018435.1). Lineage (NCBI taxonomy): Eukaryota > Metazoa > Arthropoda > Insecta > Zygentoma > Lepismatidae > Lepisma > Lepisma saccharinum. The sequence goes on from NC_139238.1 coordinate 31,275,120, forward strand.
TGTAGTTATGTTATAGTAGTTAAATTTTAGTTATGTTAAGGGCTAGACCCCTTATAATGTGACGGGTGTAAAGTATTCTAAGTGCTGACGCACCCACAATTTCACATTTAATCAATCAATCTTTCTCTTCTGTTCTCCAACTCTTCACTACCATCTGTGTAAATAGAGAACTGATTATTCTCTTTTTGAAGGTGACAGGGTATATGGTATTCCTCCCACGGATCCCTTATTCCTCCAGGAGTTAGTTGTGCAACAAGGAACAGGTCCCGTATCCATGAAAATCGAATTTAAGAACTTCCACTTCGTTGGACTCAAAGATGTGGATATAAAATCTGCAAGGTATGTACAATTCAATTGCATTTCTTTGTTTTGGATTGCTATTTCTTCAAGCACAAGAAATACTTCATGATAGAACATGCTGTTATGGTTGAGGTTCTTTAATGCGGTTATAACCATGTCATATACAGGATGTGAGAAAGAAGAAGCAAAAACATGTCTAGTAGCCTGTTGTTGATGATTATGAAGTTGATTTAAGGCTTGGATGCTATGTTGTATGGCTATCGAAATGTTTAACTTTACATATATATCCACAGAATCCAAAACGTGTCAATTGATCAGTGGCGTGCATACAATGTAAGCTACCGAAGCACTGCTTCGGAATGCAATATGAAATAACGTAATTATGTCATTATAATCACACGATTATTCAATAATATCTAGATAAAACCGCTCGATTTCTTCGCTACACACAAATACCAGCCCCTGCAGGCCTGCACTGAGATTGAGCCGAAGCGATCTCCCTCTCGCATCAGTTCAGCAGTGGCAGACAGTTGCGCGCGTACCTCAAGATCACCGGCCGTGTACGTGTATTTCTTCTGCAAACGAAGCTAGCATCGGACAGGGAGTTAGTTTACTCTACTCAGAGTGTATCGGAGTGTTTCAACTTAAGTTAAAAATTATATATTCAGTGCTTCGGCTATCTAAATGGTCACCGCACGCCACTGCAATTGATACATACATATTGACTCCAATAATACATTTACTTGCATAAACTGCAAATGATGCACTTTTTGGTGGGTCAAAATACACAGAGAAATTTATAAAAATAGCACTTTTATCAGCTGGTGCATCAATTGGGATGATCAGACGAGATCACTTCAAAGATAACAATATTTCACTTTAAATGCATCAATTAACACAGCTAAATGTGTAATTATGTCTTCTTTGAATTACCTCGTCTGATCTTATAACTGTTGTGTCCTTTTCTGCATTTCTGTGTGTATTTTGACACACCAACAAGTGCATCATTTGCAGCTTATGGAAGTAAATGTGCTATTGAGGTGAACATGTAAGTATGTGTCAATTAACTAGTTCTCGGTTCTGTGTGTATTTTTAAATCTATGTGTGAGTAGTTTTCTTTCGTCTATCCATGTCTTCACTTCTAATTCAGCATTCATGCTTGCAGACCTTTCATTCTGACCAATGGACCAAACAAAAATTTGAATCAAATAAGCACAGAATTCCTAATGGTTAGACTCTGTACATAAAATACAAACCAAAGTTTAGTAACAATTGAATCACAGACCTCCATGTACCAGGCCGGAGACTTCAAGAGCCATACAACATGGCTGTCGGGGAACGTAGACCCGTTCCAGTTGGTAATCCAAACTTTCGGTGGTTGGGCAGGTGTGTAACTGGAGAAACACTCACCTTATGAAGAATACACGTTTAAAAACACAAACTTATACCTGGATACTTAAAACATTCCCTGTTGTACTGATGACAAGGGATAAATATGCACGAACACAACGACGTCATTTAGTCATGATACTGCTTCCTCGAAGCCAAGTGTTGCCAACACCTATTTGGCAATTATCGTTCACCAAAAATGTCTTGGCCGCCAAGGACATGGTGCGGCCAACAATGGCGACGTCGATACAACAAAGGGAAAGAGAGATGGATATCTTAAATGCTGTCAAGTATCTACTTCCTGTAGCTATCCTTGTATTAATTTCATCAGTTCTTCTACATGTATTGTTTTTGACTACTCCTATCAGAATCTATAACATCTCTCAAACTCTTTCTCCCCTAATTTTATTATTTTCTCTTGTTATTTTTCTTCTTTGCTTGTCAGCTTAATTTAATTAGTTTTTCTTGTGTGTGTGTGTTTATATGTAACCCACCTCAGGATACACAAAAATTGACAGGATATTTTTTGTTTGTTCCAGGGCTGACATAGAGAAGGGGAAAATGTTCCTGGTTTTAACAGCCCCAAAATTTACTGTTGTCGGACCATACAAAGTGTCTGGAAGGGTCTTGTTGCTTCCAATTCAAGGAGAAGGAAACGGAAATATAACATTCGGTGAGTAATTTCAAGGTGGAATATGCAGGTGGGTCCTTCACTGATATAGAACTGTGATTTGCTTGTAAGAAATGACGTCACAGAAGGAGATGGGTACCGGTATACATACCCTTAATGAGTAGATTTATTGATTTGGCGTTTAAGTCCACTTTTATGCACAGTAAGGCTAATCGGGACTGGAACTACAGTTTAAGGTGGGATCCGAACCACTATGTGCCTCCACCGGGTATCGAACCAGAGACCCCCTTGCCTTAGTTAGTAAAGCAAGATTGGTTGTTTGGTTGATTTAGTGGTTTAAGTCCACTTTATGCACAGTAAGGCTAATCGGGACTGAATCTACAGTTTAAAGTGGAATCTGAACCACTATGTGCCTCCACCGGGTATCGAACACGGGACTCCTTGGTTACAAGGCGACGACGCTACCACTACGCCATCGGGGAGGCCCCTAGTAAAGAAAGAGGCTCAGTACATATGATTAGATTTGGCATGCTTGTGTGGAAATCAAAACAAAATATACGAGCAATTTGAATTGAAGTGAATGATTGGGTAGTGTAATTTTCAATTATTTGTGGTGGTAATTTTGAAATTATATTTAGCAAAGATTGGCAACAGTGAAGGACACACACCACTCCAAGGTATTGATATACGTTAGAGCACAAATACGATATTCATGAATGCGTTTTATGCGAAAAGACCCGGAAATAGACAGGCTATTTTATGTCTAATCACATGAAATGGTTACTGAATATAAACAAACATAATTTTTCCCAACACAATGTCTTTATTGAACTCTTCTTTACATATAAAGATGATTGAAACCAAGAAACATTCACGAATAATTGATTTGAAACCAATACTCGCTATAAAATTTAATTTTAACAATGAAAAGTCAAGATAAAGGAAATAAATATTTAGTGTTAGCTAAGACAATGGTAAACCGAACATATGTACTAATTTCTATAGTGCATTTTAAGATGAAATAGTTTTAAATTAACTTTTAAGTACGGCACATTGTGGAGATACTATTTAATCAAATTATATCAGATGAAAATAATTATAATTGGAAACAATTGTTTTTTGAGTCTAAATTTTGATTTTTGGATATTATTGCTTAAAATAACTTTCAATAAATTAATAACCTTTAAACTTCGATACCCAATTATCACGACCGTGTAATACACGATTTATTTTTCTAATTATAAATGGCTTATCGTTTCAGTTGATGTTGGTGGTAATATGACTCTGAACTTTATCAAAATTAAGAAGAAGAACGGTTTGGAATACGCAAAAATAAAGAATACTGATTGGACTGTATCTGCGAATGGAATTGTTTTTAAGTTAGAAAATCTCTTCAATGGAAATAAATTGCTGGGTATGTATGTAGATGGAATATAATTTAAACAGAAACTTGGATTATTATACATCCAGAAAAATGTATTCTGCTAAAATACTTTAAATTCTGATTTTGAAACGTCTGAAAAAATTAAAGGGAAAACAATCAATGTCAACAAAATGTTTATTTGCCCGGATGTCATATTATTTTTGAAGGTGCGTATGTAGGCTTACACATAAATTTTTAACTATTCAATTCGCTCCATTCGTTTTCACGCAGTACAATTGAAGGTTTGCTCATTTCCTTTTCGCGTGGAAATATGAGTCTAACACGATGAAAAACACACTGTATATCTATACAGGGTGTTCACAAAATATTTCGAGAAAGTTTGACACGAAGTTCTGCGGAGAGAAGGGAACATATAAAGTTATTTTATTAATAAATATTAGTCCGGAAATGTGTTGTTTTCGAGTTACATGGTTGGTAAAGTGCAAACAGATAGGAGCATAAATGGGTTTAGTAAAGGAATTAGGGACTATAGCTATTTTTTGCCATAAGTGGGAGGGAACATCAGAATTGTTCATGAGAAATTGGCGAATGCTTCTTTCTGTAAAGTGTTTCAATTTCGTTCCTTGTTCAACTTTATGCTCTCATTCTTACTACATAAAATTCATTGTCGCCAATAATCTTTCTGACGTCAGTCTACGTTAATTTATTGCAATATAATCATAATAGTAAGTTTGTCACTTTTCGCACGTGTTTGGACTCAGTCTTGGCGAATGACGTCATATTAATATGGTCCAGTGACTATGGTACATACGATATGCACCATCCGTTTGTAATTATACCTGGCCTACAGCAACCTGTCTGAACTTCGCCCGCTCATTAATCGGATTCTTACATTATTCAAAGAACCTCATGTACGTTAATGATGTAAAATTATATAAATAAATTATTACTGTAGAAGATACATTCAAACTTCAAAAAGATCTAATTGCATTGTATAAATGGAGTTGTATAAATGATCTTAGTTTCAACATAAGGAATTGCTTTAGGAAATTATCAAATAAGAGAAACACTATCCATTATATGTATTGTATAAATGATCAATAGCTTCTTCAGGTATATGTGGTAAAAGACCTTGGTGTTTTTATTGATTGTACCTTAATGTTCAAACAACATATTTCATATGATGTTAATAACGCATATAAATTAATGGATTTCATTATTAGAAATACTAAGAATTTCCGAAGTATAAACTGTCTCACAACCATATACAACAGTATTGTAAGAAGTAGCCTTGAATATGCTTCCATTATATGGTCATCAATGCACAAATCTCATGAAAATACCGCAGAGAGAATACAGAAGAAATTTTTGATATATATATATATATATATATATATATAATACAAAATATAATAAGCCACTGCAACAAAATGTGACATACAAAATTGTGTTACAAGAATTTAATTTTAAAAGGCTTTGTAATAGGCGGGACATTATATATCAATTATACTTGTATAAAACTGTAAACTGTATATTGCACAAGTTATTTTCCCAGCCAACTGCAATTCAACACGAGGAAAAATAATTTACATGGGTGAAATTTGCTGATTTCTAAAACACCTACAATTCAGAAATATAAAAGCAGTCCATTAAGTAGAATGTGCGATTTGTATTACTACAGCGTTAGTAATAAATAACCAGAGCTTAGAGTTCTCATTGCCTTTCAAACATTCCAGGAAATTGATTGAATCAAATGTATAATAATAAATATATTGTAATTATTTTGGTAGAACTATCTTATCTTCTAGATTACTCTACAATTATGTACAAATACAATATTCAACATATGTAATTATACTAATTACAACTAATTTGTACTTGAAATTCAACTGAAAGATATCGATTGTTTAAGTTGATTATTTGCGATTATATAATTGATTACTTGTACTATTTGTCTATGCATGTTTATATGTATCCTAATTGCATTTGTTGTGTTTAGGTTTTTTCTATTGTTTGTTTGTGTGGGGGTGTGTGTGTGTGTGTTTGTGTGTGTGTGTGTGGGTGGGTGTGTGTGTGTTTATAAACTTATCTTCTTCTGTAATTGGAGGATTTACTTCTGTTGAGGCAGTAACTGACTAAATAAATAAATAAATTACGCCAGTTATATATAATATATTATTCATAAAGTTATTTTGTTGTTCCTTTATTGCAGGAAACCAAATGAATGAATTCCTTACAAGCAACTGGGAAGAGGTTTTCCTCGAATTAAAACCTGTCATAGAGAGGGTGCTAGACCACATAGCAACCACAATCATCGATCAAGTGTTTGCGAAGATACCATACGAGAAAATGTTCCCTCTTTTGTAGTCATGTTATTAATTATTGTATAAAATATTAAACATAATCTCCCACATATAACTTTTATTGTTACTCTATTAAGAAGCTATGTGTTTGGAAATTCAGGATTCGAAAGTGGTAATTGTTCAAAATGCAAGCTATAAACATTTGAGTCTTAAGTCCACTTTATGTGCAGATAGGGAAATCAAGCCTGGACCTACTGTTTAAAGTGAGGCACGAACCACTATATGCCTCCAGCAGGGATCGAGCCCGGAACCCCTCGCTTACAAGGTTACATTAAAGCGTTAGCGCTACGCCATCGGGGAGGTTCTAAAGTAAGTAAAATAAGTATTTGCATTGCGTTGGGCCTCCTCGATTGCGTAGTTGTAACGTCGTCACCTTGTAATCAAGGGGTCCTGGGTTCAAGACCCGACGGAGGCACATACTGGTTCGGATTTAACTTTAAACTGTAGGTTCGGTCCAAATTAGCCTATCTATGCACAAAGTCTTCTTAAAACAAAAAATCAACAAACTCGTTCTCATAAAGTTCTGACAATCTTTCACAGTGTGTAGAGGAGAAGACAAACAATCTTTCTTCGATGTTTATATCATACTCGTACCAATTCCACCAATACTGATGCTTGAAAATTGTATTAATTAATTAATTTGTTTTAAAAATTGATAAATATTTGTGGATGAGAATTTCACCCCAATTATAAGCATCATTTTACTACAGTTTTACTTTGAAATATTACATCAGAATATTGAAATACCTGTTACATAATCACAAAAAAAATAGCTTTTCGCATAATAGTGTTTCGAAATCAATGGAAATTTTGGATTCTGCATAACTTCCACGATAATTAGACTGTTAAGTGACGAGCGGTATTTTTGCCGACTAACAAAACTATCGGCCAGTATCGGTACATAAAATGCAACCGATACTTTCCGATACCGATACTGCTGTGTGTGTGTCTGTGTGTGATTTGTTAATACTAGTACATGAATAAACCACACTGTTGGCCGGGCACGTTGAGTGATCGACTCATAATTTCGGCTCACAATTCGAGTCCCGACCTGGGCATATGTCTTCCATTGTGAATGTTTCTCCATCATCATTCATCCTCGTAATTAGGACATACAATCATTATTTTTGTTAATACTGTTGTAATTTAAGTATTGCATGGCTTAATTGTAATCCTATGAAGATAAATAATAATAATAATAAACAGAGAAGATGCACAAAGTTAGAAAATACAGATTCAAGTATATGAATAATTTTATTTACAATTATCAACCAGTTCAAGCATAAAACTCCCCTTCTACCAGATTGAAACAGAAAAGTAACTATAAATGTTATTAGTACGGAGGAGAAATATTGTTAAGGCAGTAGTTTTCCATTATGAAATAAATAAATGTCTTACAAAACTTTATTGACTCAAGCTTTAGTACGTCATACATACAATCCAGTGCATACTTCGCATTTACATTCTGCAGATTAATTGTACACACATATTCAAATAAAACCTCACATACATAATACATATCAAAGTTATTCATTTTCAAGTTTTTGTGACAAGATCAGTTGCTATTTAGTTACACATTAGTTTCTATTGTCATCGAATTTATCATATCTTGGGTTTGTAGCATTATTATAAGTAGTCATTTAGGACTTATTCTGAATATGTAGCCCAAGTGCACCCAGCTACCTAATTGGTAGCATAGTTCTTAAATGAAATGGTACTTAGTTACTTAGTCGAGAGGAAGTAACTGATTCCCAAGTTCATACTCACTACTTATAAAATGAATTATATTTAATTATGTTTGAAAATAGTAACATAATTCTCCAGGGGTCCTTTGTTCGTTCTCACATAGTGGTCCGAATCCCACTTTAAACTGTAGTCGCAGTCCCAATTAGCCTATCTGTGCAAACACTGGACTTAAAACAAACTTCGACAATATTTTTGACATAGTTCACAATTTAGAAAATAACTCAATATGTTTGATGAAAAAACTATTCAACTGCAGTTATTCCTTACAGAAAGTAGCACATTTCCAGTTACTTACGTAGTAATTACTAGATAATTTGACAAGGCGAGGAAAACACTTTTCAAACTTACTTTTCGTTCCTCTTATCACTACTTCCCTAAACATGCCGGACCCTGTGGTCGAGTGGTTAGCACATCGCGCTGCGACGCCAGGGGTACCGGGTTCGAATCCCGCTCGGGCTTGGTTGTTTGTGAATGTCCATTCATCAATTTCATCATTCCATCACTCATCCCCATCTTTGTAAATTAGCCAAGAGGCACAAAACGCGAAGTAAAATAAACTAAATCAATCAATCAATCAGCTTCCCTAAACAAAGTATAGATGTTACAAGGGAAATTATTACTTTTCGTCACAGTTTCCTTGAAGAGAGTACTTTCCTTACATTAACTCGAACACCTAACTTGTTGGGGTAAAGATAGGTTTTGTTGAAGACAACACGATAACTTCAATGTACCATGTTTTCAAGCTCAGATCTATCATAAGAGATTGTTTTAAACTACAAAAGTGCACAACATTGTGAACAACGCAACAATTTAAAATAATAATAACTTGACAGACACAGTACAGGGGTTGAATATCATGCTCCTAGCAATAGCCGCCATTAAAATCGAAATAATCTCACAGTATGTAGTTGTGATTCACACAGGTGAATCCGTAAACTGAAGCGACCGCAGTGCGCTAGTGGCGGAAGCGGCGAACTAGAAACTTCATGACTGTAAGCGAACAGATGGGGCTTCTTAGTCGTTTGAGTGTCTTGTATTGGAAATCTACGATGTTGGGTAGAGCTCATTGTAGGGCACCTTGTTGTAAATTCTAGCACCCAGGTCGCTAAAGAGTGAACTTAGAGCTTCCTCTACAGTTGGTCCAAGTTCCTTAATTACCTCTAAAAAGTTCTCATTTAGAAAAGTATTCATTGTTTCACCTGAAAATAAGCACAAAAGTCAAAACGTTAATTCTAAAGCTTGCTTGTATAACATTAAAGACACGAAGTAACAAGTTAACATTTATTGTTGACAATATTCCTCACCATTTCAACGCAGGGCTGTTGAAGGTCCAGGAATTTTAAATAAATTCATTCCGGTCCAGGAGAGAAAATCAGCAAGCGTAAATGGATTATGAACCCTAAAGGACCTTTTTATCTGTAAAGTATCATATTTAAATTTGGTGCAAGAATATTTTTTTCCGGATAAGTTTAAATGCGGTCCAAATTTCGTATTGAAACTAAATAATACGCAACTTGGGCCGAATTTAAATTGTGCAAGAAAAGAAATGTTCCCGTCCTGTTACGAAACATAACAGAACACATTAGAACATACCTGAACAACCAATTTTTACGAATTTTATGCAGCCTTTTTATGTTTCCTTGTGTGTTATCCTAGATTTACGGTGCTTCAGACCGACAAGTCCATAGCATTATTTAACCTGCGTCGAAGTGTATGTCATCTGGCCCATATTGTGTTTAAGACTTGTCACTTCGTAACAGTTTGTGTATTTTCTGAAATAAATAAAGTGGATTGCCCTTCGAGGGCGATCCTATCTCATAGCGTAACGCAATGTTATTACTGCGTTGGGATCGACCTGGATACCTTTAGATTGTATTGGGTGGTGTAGTTATTCATCATCCATCTTTCAGATGGTTATCACTCGTTTGGCCTTAATGTGATATATGCAAGAGGTTACATTCAAAGTTATAGCAAAGTAATTCACATTTACAATAATTGGATTTCTGTACTCTCCATGACTGAACCGATAGGGATTAGTCTAGAAAAGGATCTTACTTGCCTCACAATTAGATGAAGGTTATTTCAACACTTGTCCTCTCAATTATCACATGTCTGACCTAACTGTCAGAATTCACTCTGTTCACGCACCATTGTCCAATAATCGTCCCCACTTTTATTCTCTCACCATCCGTGATCTTTACTCTGTCTCGTATCCTCGCCAACTGTCCTCGTCCCCTCTCGATTTCAACGCTCATTCCATACCCGTCTCTCAACAAAAAGCGGGGGCAACTGCATCCCTAATAGCCGCCACTGATTAACAAAAAATACTAACTGAAAGCAAAATATATATGTATGAAATATATAACTTTAGATTGACATTCATTTTCCAGGGATGCTGCCCCCTTGCCCTCCCCCTGGACGTCCACGATGATATGTATTAAGTCTAATACTCCAAGAAAGTGGCCTTACAGTGTAAACATTCAGATACACGTTGCAGTCTTATTGAACTATGCAGTGAAATACAAAATAAAATCATCCTGCCCTTAAAAACACAGTTTTTGAACTTTTTCAATGTAATCAATGCAGGTGTTCATAGTACATTATACCTTCCGTCTGCCACAAGACAAAACGCGAAGAGCACAGCAACTGTGTCATCTTTAAAATCCCTTCTGCCGCACTATCCCCAACAACGAACTGTAAAATTTCTTCGTGAACATTGGGCTTCTTCCTAACAGTTATTGAAAAACCTTGAAATGGTACGTTTACTGGACATGTTACGTGGAACAAATACACAGAACATATTGTAGATGGCTAGGGATGCGGGTGCAGAACGTTTGCTTCCTGGTGTACAGTCATGGAAAAAAGTTCTTCCCCATAAGGCTTTAATAGGAGCAAGTAATGCAGGAGGGTAGGCAACACATATTGCACCCTTCGATGATCGGGTGATTTTGCCTGTCTTAACACCGAGAAATGTGTTAAAGGCGAAGGTCAACATGACAGGAAAGCAAAGAGGGTCACGTGACTATTGGTTACGTGGAGTGTTGTGCTTCTCCACGTCCCCAGTTCTTGATCCACATTGCAGAAAAAGCAGAGCTGCATGCAATATATGAAAATAGGTTGTTTTCAACTACACGCTTAATTATGATTTTCCCAATTGTAAATCTATCAGACGTGTCTCCCGATTTAGTTGGGGCAGTCTTTTACTTTGAATTCCTGTTTGTCATAGGCGTAACTTGACGGGAGCAGAAAGGGCATTTGTAACCCCCCCAAAAAAAACCAGGTTTCTTAAAGCTGCTAAAACAGGAATTAAATACTATGATTTGACGCGTCCAAAAAAAGTATTATATTGAAAGATTTTTCCCAAATACGTAGATAGCAATTTAATACTTTGAAAGTGTCTCAGATTTGTTTATTGTCACAACTTAGTGTGGCACAGGTCTACTACAAAAGTGGAATTTCGTAACAGAAATATGAACCCACTCCTTTTATTTCGTAGCCGATTTCATCTTGAAACTGAAATTAAGAATATTAGTTAACAATGTCATTGGTAAACAATAAAAAATAAAAAAATGTGTTAGACCCAGTTCTTTAATACCTTATCATAATCTTTATCGCAAGTTTAAATTTTGTTGTAAGTCCACTTTATGCAAAAAAAAAAAAAAAATGTAAAGTTCTCACCTGTGCTTGGCGCTACGCCATGAAGGCGTATGGGGGGTGTGGGGGTAACGCCCCACACTTTCTTGATTCGTTCGTGAGTGGGGGTGATGTGATCAGCATCACGCTCCTGACCGCCTTTACCCCCAGGGTTTCCCCCAGGTACCCATGTCATTCGACGCTGGGTGGGCGCTGGGGCCGCTTCCAACGTTAGAAAAGTTCCCGGGCTTGAACCGGCCGGGAATCGAACCCGGGCCCTATAGCATGGTAGTCAGACGCGTTACCGACTGAGTCACCGGCACAGATAGACTAATCTGAAGTGCATACAGTTTAAAGTGGGATCCGAACCACTATGTGCAATCACCTGGTATCGTACCCCAGACCCCTTGATTACAAGGCCTTCCACTACGCCATCAGTGAGGCGCACACAATCTTTGTATTTCGACCTTTTTAAACCTATATGTATCATATAAGAGGTTGTTTAACGTTGCTATGCCTCTATGGATTATATTTAGCCAGTATTCGAGCACAGAGCGTCAGATTTCATAGAATATAAGCTTCTCTTCCATGTTTATGGTTTCCTGTCTGCAGTAGAAAAACTGGCAGGTTCCCATAGCTTTTCTTTCAATAGTCTTCCAATGGTTGCATATCATATCACTCAAATTTGATTCATTCGTTTCGAACACAATCCCCGATGGCGCAGTGGGATCGTGGGCGCCTTGTAATTAAGGGATCCCGGGTTCTATACTCGGTGGAGGAACATAGTGGTTCGGATCCCCCTTTAAACTGTAGGTCCATTCACGATTAGCCTAACAGGACATAAAGTGGATTAAGACACCAAATCAAGCAACCAACACAATCCCGTTATTGTCCAGATTATCGAATCCAGAACCTTCGTCGCGAATAACATAGGCAGGAAGACAACGTGAAATAACCGAACAGAAACAGAACCTAAAACCTACATCGGATAGATTGGATTAAGTCGACGATACAGCACGGGTTCTGAAATGAAAAAGAATACGAAAGTTGAAGGACCTCTATACGCACCCACTTTTCCTCCACTCAATGGGGAAGATATCCTTCTAGCTGAGAAGCCTTTACGTAGGAGTGCCCTGAGGGAACTTCAAGGCCACGATGATAAAGTGTTCTACGTGCAATGGCGGGACCAAAACATACGTCAGATAGCTGTGTTCCTCCTTATTTCGTACGCCATTGATAACTGGAACACGTGACCTCGTCTTTGGTAGAGCAGAAGCCTGCTTGCTTGCCACCACCCTTTAGTTCAGTGACCTTCGCCCGTAGTCAGCAAGAGTGAATGACTCACCAGATACTTGTTGTCTGTGAGGCTACACAAGAATAGATATTTCGTCAGTGGCTGTAAGTATTGTTTCATCTGCAGTTATATCAGTTAACATTTCAATAGTTTCCTTCCTAATGGTTACGTTAGTGATAAACATGTAAATTAGTTCTCGAGAGTGAACGTTTTATCTATTTGAACGGGGGATTTTTATACAGCCTGCATGTATTATTTTTTCCTGAAACAAGAAGAAATTCGAAGACGCAAAAAGAGTTGTATAAGAGTAGTTAACAAAAGGAAAAAAGAAGAAGAAAACGAAAATGTAAATGCTGAAATAAATTATGGTAGAGATCGAGTGAATAACATTTTGTCATGGGGCCTCCTCGATGGCGTAGTGATAACGTCGTCGCCTTGTAATCAGTGGATCCCGGGTTTGATACACGGTGGATGCACATAGTGGTTAGTATCCCACTTTAAACTGAAGGTCGAGTCCAGATTAGCATATCTGTGCACCAAACCAAAACTAAGAAAGAAATTGTCACAGTGTAAGAAAATTTCATGTTCAACCAGATACGAAACAAAAGGGAATAATATATTGCAGGTTGGAGTTCACATCTGTAGCATCTAACCAGCACAATTATGAATCGCAACATATCGTATGAGATCCATTTTTATTATACATGTATGATAATATAAGAGAAGTAGAGGAAAGAGAAAACCAAGCGAAACACGGACGCCTTCTCCAGAATTTCAAATCTCGTTACATAAGGTTCTGGGTTGGAGTCCCGAACAGGCATGACTTTCTTGTTCTTGCCCTTTTATCTGCTTCATTTCATCATAATTCATCGTTATGGTTTACCTGCAGGGGAAGAATAATGACAATAATTGCCAATACAAAGCCAATGACAAACAGAACAACTCGATTACGGAGGTGCCAAGAAGAAACGAGACTTGACAGTGTCTCCGTCTCTCGGTTTGTCGAATTGAAAATTGCTCTCCCGTTCTCGGTCTCGATTAGTTAAATATAGAAATCGAAAATGTATGTGAATGAATATACATGTATTTTATATATTCCGGTTTTGTAGGAGATTTCGTGAGAGATGAAATAAGTACTCTTCCATCGTATTTATTTTTATAATTTTTATTCCCTGTTCGATGATCGCGACGATAAGGACGAGTGACCATTACATGAAATTGATGACGAAATAGTCAAACACCCCCGACAAGGACGGTACTCAAACCCGGGAACTTTGGCGACGATATCGAATGTCAATCACTTAATGAGCTTGACCACCGAGCCTGCTTAATGTTGTTTCTGTCAGGTAATTCGTAATAATATCCCACATTCACTATCATTTGCTTCATAATTTATCTTATTGTTGTGATTAACCTGAATTCAAAGAATTAGTTGAAAGGCAAAAATGCAAGATTGAATGTCTCTGATGTTACTTCGTGCCGAATAATATGACGTGGTATTATGATATGAATTTTTTAATCATATAATATGCCTATTCATTCCATTGATTGATCCCAATTGAGCACACAAAATATGGTATAATGTCCACTCCATGGAGGAGAGGTTAGCACAGCGCGCTACGATGGCATGGGTCCCTGGTTAGAATCTCGACTTGGGCGTGGGTGTCCTTGGTGAGTGTCCCTTCATCAATTTCATCATAGCATCACTCATCTTCATCGTCGCTATTTGCCAAAAGTGAAAGAATAGCAAATCTAAATAACAAACATCCAATCAAATCGAACATCTCTACCGATTTAATTCTATACGGTACCGAATTCCCACTTTATTACTGCATCTTAAGTCATTTTACAGCATCTCAATTGTTTTCCGATTCGAAAACATTTGGAATGTTGTTTTGTGCAGTTGATTGTGCATTGTTTCGTTGTTTGGATTGTTTAATTAACGTCGCATTAATTAGTTTTAGACCAATCGTGACAGGGGGAAGCAAGAGCACAAAGGAAGCGAAAAAGACAAGGAAGAGACCACGGCTTTCTTTAAAGATAGCATCCCGTGAATACAACTCAAGTGACCGCAGAATATTATGAATAAAATTTATTTCGCTTTTTCCTTTTATTTCTGTTTCAGTTATTTTACTTCGCTTTTCTTCTACCACTCGCGTTACTCGAGTCGGTGAGGAAGAATTATAAACTCGTGAAATGGACGATGGTACAAAAAAATATATGCCTCTCCCACGGTTCGATTTGGTTTGGTTTGATTTGGTGTTTTAAGTCCACTTTATGCGCAGTAAGGCTAATCGGGACTGGACCTACAGTTTAAAGTGGGATCCGAACCACTTGTGCCTCCACCGGGTATCGAACCCGGGACTCCCACGGTTCGAAACTGTCAGTAAAAATATTGTCTTATTTTTAAAATTTACGGGCAAATATGGTTTGTCACGTAGCAATTTTCGCTTATCTCTTTCTCAAGGGGTTCCATTGCGCCTCTGATGTCGTAGGGGTAACGTCTTCGCCATGTAATGAAAGGCTTCCGAATTCAATACCAAATAGAGACGCATTTGGTTCGGATCCCATTTTAATCTGTAGGTCCAGTGCATGAACTGGACTTAAACAATTAACGTGTGGCATGTGGTCTGTGATGAGAACCATCATTTAAGCGAACCTTCTTGACAATGACTCTAATATCACTTGAAAGAATAGTATTTCCTTACGAGTAGCTCTTGTCAAGAAACCAGTTCCTGAAATTTTCTTCTGGAGGCATCGTAGCACCCAGCTGTTTGTTGTGGCTGGGGCACGAGTCATGTGACTCATGCTATCAAAGCTCAATCCTTCCCGAGAACTCGGAATCACCAGGCAAACTTAAGCGAATATTTTGTTATTTGGGTTGCATAAACAACAGGCTTTAAGACGTTACGAAATTCTACGTCCCGTGGCCCAGGTATTTTTTTCTAAGACTGTACTTCTCGTCCGGTTTCCTCCGTCTCCTGGAATGCTCCGACTTGCAGAGGAGAATTCAACAGGAAACGGAGGTTGCAAAGTACAGCGGAACTGACTACTATTTAAGTGAAGAGTGCCCTGTCACCAGGGTTTATTTCAGTTGTAATTAGTTGGTGGATCATTGATAGTAGCAGCCAGTGCCGCCGCCAGGAAGCAGAGGTAAGTGCTGGCGCATCCCTCAGCCACCTACCCTTCTCCTCCTACTCTTATTTGTTTAGCTCAGTAAACAGTAAAACACCATCTGACCTTATCTCATTTCTCCCGAAATAAGTGCTCTATCAGTATGGTAAAGTAGACGATTTAAGATATTAAGAAGAAAACTACCCTTCATGTTACAACTCGCATTAAATAATTTCCCGAGCACGACCTGGTGATACCTTATAAGTGGCTGAAATTTTTGCTCCAGTGTAAGGAAGAACAAGTAGGCGGAAAACAAACAGTTTATCAACAATGCAAAAAAGAAAAAAAACGTAACTCACATTAAGCTATAGATAGGCAATTATCAAACACCACGAACAGACCACTTGACTTGAAGAAACAAAAGAAGAAAAATCCATAACAACAATGCTGACGAAAGAAAAGAAAAGGCAGCTGATCTTTACAGAGGCTGTCGCCAGTACAGAAAAGAATCGGCACCTCTTTCAGTGCTTGCCTGTTGCATACAATAATAACAACGATCTTACTTCAGTACCCATCATTCGGTGCTCAATATGACGACATGACATAATATTACATAATAATGTTAGTGATTTCAGTCGAACGTAGGGGTGCTGAAGGGGGTGCGGAAGAGAATTAAGGGGCGCGCAAGCACCCCCTGGCGCCGCCCCCTTGGCACAGCCCCTGGGAGGATGTGTCAGTTGAGTTTTCGCTGCTCGAGGAGACGGATCGCTACCAGAGGTGTTCTCCAGAATGAATTAGTTTAAATTATCGATTAGGAAAAAATAATAACTTTCAAATTGTTACCTAATTGCTTGTTGCCGTTGAATAAGTTATCCAGCCGAATTCTTCCTGACCTTGGGTAGACCTTGACTTTGAATTCCTTTATCTTCATGTAGGTTTTCCCGCTTTCTTCATACGGCTTACCTCTTAAGCTTAATGTGACGTTACTGTTCACTGAAAAGAAGAGAATGATTATTTCACAATATGTAGAATAGTCTTTTGAGAATGTTAAAAGAAGTACTTCACATTAAAACTATTTGAAATTAAGACACTCATCAAACAAAGCGTTACTCGACTTCGAATATTTTTATCATCGCGTTACTTTATCACATCACAACTTAATAATTTCATATTGATATTTAATACGGTAATATAATTATTTCCATTCTGTTTTTCAACGTCTTCATGATAACGTATGCGTGGTTTAAATTTTGTCATGGACATAGACTTTTTTCTCACGAAACACTTGTAAGATACTTTTTTGTATTGGTTACTGCTATATCCCCATTCCATATACTCTGTATATTAGAAAATGACTAATGTATAAGTTGCAAAATGCAAAACAATTCTCGGAAAATCGAAAATTTCAGTAGATTCAATGGCAACTGTATATCCTCGGGAAATATACTTGTGTGACGAAATAGCCTGCCTCCGTGGCACAGTGGTTACCACTGCGCGCTACAACACCATGTGTTTGAATCGCGACCTCGGAATGGGTGTTCTTTGAGTGTCCCTTCATCAATTTCAACATGTCGTCACTCTTCCTCATCTACGCAATTAGCCAAGAGTGGCAGAAAAGCAATGGAAAATGAACCAAATCAATCAATTGTTGGACGAAATGAATGTGTATGTTACTTAATGCTTATCGGGTTTACCGGGAAGTGTCTGCCCACCCTGCCTACCATTTGAAGCTCTCACTGAGTTGACTAATTTGCCAACTTTATGATGTTAAAACACAATATTGTCAACTCTCGCCCGTAAGTAGTTTGTAGAATTCCCGCGAGAGGACGCTACGAGGCAGCAATTTGCAGAGACAACTGCAGGAAAAATTACGAACTATGTGCGCTGCCGATGTGTTTCGTGCAGTCGGCCATACAGTAGCGTGTAGTTCGTAACTGAGGTAAAAATCGGGAATGCTCCGATGCAGACATAAGTCGCACGGTCACGTAGTGTTGCCCAGGAGACGAGACGAGACAAGACTTTGGTCTGTCTCGTCCCGTCTCGTCTTGTTCCGTTTCGTTTTGTCTCGTAAAAGTAATGCAGAATATTATGCCAACAAAAGTTAAAACTGTGATACATCACAAAATATTATTCCCGAAAGTGGGTAAAACCTTAAAATATTTTGATCAGTGTATAGTGAGAATAAATATGGTTCGTTAACCATAAGGACATTAATATTGAATATAATGTTTGTTGATTACCAATAGCTAGATAGAGAATGAAATCTACCTTGTTGATTTTCTGCCTTCAATCAACTCTTTTATCCATCGTACACTAAGGGAGCTTTCAGACCAAAGCAACAAGCGACAGACGACAAGCCGCACGTGGAGTTTGCACCGAAGTTACAATCAACAGGAGCCCCTTCCGTATATAGGCAAATATTCACCCCATATGCACTACCAACTAACAGACCGAGGCTACACTATGCACGACATTAAGTTTCAGCGACAAGGAACATGTACACCTTGTGTTACTTCGGTTCGGGAGGTCACATTTACTGAGGGTTCGTTTCCAAGCGGTTGCTTGTCGCTTCTCGACTGTCGCGTGTCGCTTGTTGCTTTGGTCTGCGAGCTCCCTTGAGAGAGCGTTCAGAGAGAAGTGACAAGCGACATGGTATGGTATTTCACACGTGACACAGGCAACTTCAGTTTATTAGCAAGCATTCACAGTTCGAGGCAGCATGACGCATGGTATTCAGAAAACGGTATAATTCGTACAACACGCAAGCGACAATCGACCCCGAACAGTATGTTGCGTCGCTTCGGTTGCAAGGTTTCATGTAAGGGAGAGTTCAAACTGAAGCGACACATGCTGCTTGGAAACAAGCCCATCAACAGCAGCATTGCACACCGTAGCGGCATGAGACGCCGCGCAAGCTTGCGTTCGATTGATGGAATCCCCGAGCGATATGAGGGTTTCGCACTGAAGTGACAAGCGACAAACGACACAAGCTACTTTAGTCTATAAGCAGGCTTCCCCACACATGCGCTACCAACGGATAGAGGTGACACGATGCACTAGATCTGTAGAAAACGAGCAAGTCCGAGCGACACGAAAGCGACAAGCGACACGTCTCGCTCGTTATTACACTATTACCCTTGGTTCTGCAGGTTATATTTATTACTGAGGGTTCATTTCCAAGTGGCAGGCGTCGCTTCTTGCCTCTTACATGTCGCTTTTTACTCCTTTGACTTCAGACAATATAGATGCTTTACGTCAATGCCAAGGACGTATTTATGGGGGTCCGGACCCCCCGAAATATTCATCAAGTACTAAAAATTAAATAATGAAAATATACTCGTTTACCATTTGTCGTATGATTTCCTCTGAACTTATTGGAAGACAGGGATTATACAGTAAAACCTGTCTATCCCGGAATATGATGGTTCGAGCAAAATTTCCCATCTACACAGTTTTCCTTCTTATACAGGCTTGACTTTAAATACAGTATAGAGCGCTGCAGGAAATAATGGAAATACATATTTACATTTCGCATTACTTATAATGTAGAGTACTAATGCATGCATCATCAATTTCATCATATCATCACTCATCCCAATCTTCGCAAATTAGCCAAGAGTTTCACAAAAAGCGAAGTAAAATGGACACTCACAAACATCCATGCCCATGCCAGGATTCGAACCCGGGACCCCTGGCATCGTAGCGCGATGTGCATAGAGGGAAAGAGAAAGATTGAAAGATGGAATAAGAGATGTGAAGAAAGATTGAGATAAAAGTGAAGAAAAAGAAAGAAACAAAGAGAGATAACAAGAAAAATAGAAAGATGACGAAAGAACAGAGGAGAAATAGACAAAGAAAGGTGGAGAAAGAGGGTAAGAGATGAAAGAAAGAAACGGAATCGTAACAGCTATGAGTATTGTAGCGCATTCTTTCATATCGACAATGTTACCGATAGCGTATTTACAAACCCTATAGTACTGCAGAACCTCCAGCGATATTTGGCTACTGATTGGCTGCCATTCCGGAAGTTAATGCAGCGTTTCTTCAAGTTAACGCTAGATGGCAGGGTTCACATTAACAGGGTAGATTTCAGATATCCATCCCAACTAGATAAGAAACCCATTTACACTAAGGTTCATTTTTTAGCAAAATTATTTAAATTAATGTTTTAGAGGACAGAATTCGGAACTCTTCTTGAAGTGAATGATTTTTCTATTTAAAGTCACATGAGTACAAACATTGTCACTACCAATGACTATGGAGAAAATTATATATATCCAACGTATAGCATTTTAAACATTATATTTTATTATATAAATGTATATTTCTTAACATAATTTCGACAATCTGATTACAAACTTTATTACTATATAATCACAAGGCTTATATTTCCATACTTTTGCTGGAAATGAAGAAGCAAGGAACAATGGGCACGGAACATAAACACTTCCGGTGCACACAGCCAATAAGAAATCTTTATATACATCTGGTTCTGCAGCACTATAGGGTTTGTAAATACGCTTACCGATAAGCGATTGGCAACAGAGGCGTGTTCCACTAACAGTATTGCATTGTTTTCTTGCGAGCGAAAAAAAATAAAGGAAGAAATGTCCGTCTTACTGAGAATAAAGACATCACGTTGGTCTTTAAATGGTGTTCCGTTTCGAGGTTTCTGCCTTAAGCAGGTCATTTTCAGGTATAAAATCGGTCCGTTCTGGGGACTTTTTTCTCCCCCATATTTACAGGTTTCCTTCTTATAGAGGTTCCGAGATATTCAGTTTTTACTGTATTAGGATCATAGGGCTTTGAAGAACGAAAAGGACGTATTTAAGGGTCTGGACCCTCACCCCCCCAAAATACTTATTAAGTGTGAAAATTAAATAACAAAAATATACTCGTTTAGCATTTGTTGTATAATTTCCTCTGAACTTATTGGAAGACAAGGATTATATTGGGATTAAAGGGGTTTGAAGGACACCTAGGATGTATTTAGGGTGGCCCAGGGGTCCGTACCCCCGAAAAACTTACCAAGTACTAAAAATTAAGTAATTAAAATATTAGCATTTGTTGCATAATCGATGGTTGTTCATTTCTTCTGAACTTTTTAGAAGACAAGGATTATATTGGGACCATACGGCTTTGAATGACATTACAAAGATGATTTATGTACACTACTACATATTATGCATAAAACTTTAATCAGAAACTTACATTTCTCCAACTACATTTAAGATAATTTTTTGTTATTCGATAAATATTCAATTATTCATCTATTTGACATTAATTTCATTGCCAGGACACTTGTTTTTATGTAAATTATTCTGATCTTAACTACAGGTAAGCTGCGTAATGAATATGCGCTGTTATATCTCTATTATTATAGTTTTTTTACCTAATCGTGTAGTAATAATATAATATTAATTTATGTATTGTAATTAGTATTAATTTAATTATATAAAATTATTTTAATTTAAACAACATTATTATTATTATTATTATTATTATTATTATTATTATTATTATTATTCCTGAGACACTTGGTTCGGACCCCGCCCCCCGAACATATTTCTAGATACGTGCCTGGTCAACGCAGAGTATCTATTACCAGGTTTCTGGTGCGAAATCTTTGGAGTTTGCAACCAGTACTAAGGATGGAGCTGTTGATTTTGAGAAGAGGGGTCGCAATGAATGAACTGGTTGTGCTGGCGAGAATTTTATGACGATTGTCCCCAATAAGGCTGGAAGAGGACCTACAGTAAACAATGGCAGTTAGTGGCTAACTCCACATCGTTTGGCGCAAGGATGAATGGAAGGAAGCCCTTGGGGTGGCAGTTGTTGAGGAAATTTCAGGATTTTGCAAGTAAAGATACCTGCAACACGAGGCTATAGTCTGGCCAAATTCGTTACGGGCATCGTGTGGCGAATTAGGTTCTGCGAGGGGGAATCTTACAGAAATATCTCGAAAGAGCTTGCTAAAGAATCGAAGAAACATTGGAACACCCAGAAATTTGGAGAAATAAGAG
The DNA here is from genome assembly GCF_977018435.1 of Lepisma saccharinum. Taxonomy (NCBI): domain Eukaryota; kingdom Metazoa; phylum Arthropoda; class Insecta; order Zygentoma; family Lepismatidae; genus Lepisma; species Lepisma saccharinum. The sequence continues at coordinate 31,296,997 of NC_139238.1, forward strand.
AATGCTTAACCGATGCAAGAAATTAATTAGAAATGAGATGTTGATATGCGCAGTGATAGAAAATAGCTTTTCCCAGCGACACGTGCAGCTCGTCGTGCTACTTCGGTTCGGAAGGTAGTATTTATTATTGGTTCGTTTCCAAGTGACATAGGCTGTTGCTTTGGTCTGGTCACTTCATACTTCGGTCTGAACTATGCGACAAACAACACGCGACAGGCGAGAAGCGAGAAGTGTCGCTTGCGAAAGAAACCAACAGTAATAAATGCAATCTTTCGTGTCGAAGCGCCGCGACAAGCAGGAGAGGATAACGATCACCCAGGGAAGTTAGCCTATGCCACAAATTGATTACATTTCCTCACAGAATTCAGGTGTTCTCTTGCTCCATTTTAAGTTTCCGTGTCTTCACGTTTTGCCGAATCCCGTTTCGCCGCATTTTATCATGTTTCCCATCCAAGTAAATATTTCGGCGAAAGGGGAATTCCCGTTTCGCCGAATATTTTGAAGGGAGGGAATTTTCCCTCCGCTGAGAAATTTCATATTTAAACAGACAGAATGCTTAATATAAAGTTATATGTTGAAAGATACCTAGATAATATGGTTATTGACCGCGAGGGGTTTTGGTTGGGGAAACATTACAAACAGCAAGGAAAGTCACATGTCAAAAATCACTTACTTCCATGAGAAGACTACAGAAATTTCTTTGGGTCCGTTCCTTAGATGGCACGATTTAATGTGGAATATTCCATATTCCTTGTGTGTGAATAATTGAGGACTAATAGTGGTGAACGTTGTAAGTGCCAAAAGCGAAAGTGTTGGGAAATCGCATCATTCCGCACATCAGCCCGTAAGAATGTGCACACTAGTGACCTCTTTACACGCCCCTTGAACTACTTAGAGGGCTACCACATTATAAAGCATGGAACATTTCACAGTCTAACGTGGAAAACGGTGTTTGAATTATTGTGGCACTTATAGCGTTTACCAATTTTAGTCTTCAATTGTGTTGTGACGATAACAACTATTGTATGTCTCACTGTAGTTTACGCGTTATAGCAGTAGTTTTTACTTTAAAGGCGTTAAATATATTTAAGCTGTTTTAAGGATAAACAAATAATAAATTTCATTACTATGGAAAGGCAAACAAAGCCTCCAATTTTCGTAATTTTTATAAGGTTTACAATATTTTTCATAAATTTTCCATTCAAAGAAATTATCGAGAATAGTTTTCTCTCACAATATTTTTACAGATAGATATCGGAGCCGGTATTTTAGCAAAGTACTTGTATCTGGAGTACTATTACAGCTTAAAATTACTAAGCTTGAATACATTGAAAAATGGAAGTAATACTGGATTTCAGAAGAGTATAAAAACTAAATAAGATAGCCATTTTTTTTAATGTAATAGACGCTGATTTGAGTTTCCAAATATAATACTTTATTCCTAGTAAATAAATATTCGCAACTGATTTAATTATTTTGTTTGTATTTTTTTTCGAGACTTTCGAGACGAGACGAGACTTTTCACGAGCCGTCTCGTCCCGTTCCGTGCCTCGTCTCGAATATTGGAAAGCTTGTCCCGTCTCGTGTCTCGTCTCCGAGATGGGACACGAGACGAGACATGTCTCGTCTCGTGGGCAACATTACGCAGGAATTGAAGTAGAATGTTTCTAAGGTAAAGGGGTTATTTCTATTGTAACACGTAGATCCTTGCATCCAAAGGATATCAACTGGTATACTAACTAATCTGAGATAATTGTGTTTCAATTTGTGGAGCATTTCTCAGGCAGCTCTTAACAGAGATAAAAATTATATGCAGCCGCCCTTGATGTGTACTGTTTAATCCACGTTACTTTAAGAAGGAAAAAAATTAGTTTAATTCCTGAAATTCCTATTTCTGGATGCAAGTTCGTATTTAGGAGGTTGAAGCTGCAAATGTACAACAAAAATGACTATAAATTGTGCCTTTTTGAGAGGCGATGAGGAAATTTTGGGGTACGTGGATAAGTCACAGGATTGGTTTAAATAAACCTCACGATTCCAACGGTAATTGGTTCATGGGTGGATTCTGAGGAGGGGCGATGACCCCTCCTACGAGACTACTAAATCTAATTGATTGATTGATTTGGTTTATTTTAGTTCGCTTTTCTGCCATTCTTTTTGGCTAATTGCGAAGATGAGGATGAATGATATGATGAAATTATTGAAAGGACACTCACGACATTCACACCCAAGGCTGTGATTCGAACCCGTGACTCCTGAACCACTCCACCAGGGATGTCGGCTTACTAAATCTAATAAATAAGTTTCAATCAGCATAAAATAAAATTACAATGAAGTCACTTTTCTGTCCAAAATTAAGTGATCACCCTCGGAATTTCTAAAATAAATTGCCAATAAGAATAACTGACTTAAAAAAAGGTGATCACCTTCGCGGCGTGTAAAGATAACATCAATTAACGACACACTAAATGGTAAGCGCTTCCTTTGACGACTAAATTTAACTGATTGCCATCGCCATGTATAAATCTGAAACAAATAATCAATTAAATCAATTAACTTAAGGCTAAATCTAATCTAAAAAGACGATTACTTCCTTGCCTAAAATTGAACTATCGCCCCTGTCCAAAGGCTGACAAAAATTTCTTAAATAACATAGAATGATGCCTAAAATAAAACAATCACTTGAGATGCATAAAACTAACAGAAAATATTAAACAAAACAGTTGCAGTTATAGAAAAATGTCCCGCGCCCCCGCCACTAGATAAAAGAACCACGGAAGGCGAGATCGTGAGCCGAACACTCAACACAGTCGACCACCTACTGCATACTTCTTAAGGAACGTCCATGCAACATTCAACAGTGTTTCCAACCTCCTGCAGCGGAAAATCCCTAAAAAAACCAAACTTGTTCATACTCACGGTAGGTAATATTGCTGTAACCATTTCCTGTGATAGGCAAAAGCAGGAGCCGTCCTTTGATGTCATAATCGGAAATTACACTCAAGGCGTCAACAGTTGCTCTAGCGTCCAAAGAATATTCATCAGGGTCGTTTCTGTGGTAGGAAATGAAAAGTTCATTGGTGACGTCATAGGATTTTCGTTAGAGGTTGCACGGGGTTGGCCAGAACGGCAAGGGAGGAACAGAAAGAAAAAAACTCTTGAAAGAAATTATTAAGTAACAGTCTTCTAATCTGAAGGGCGCGCGCGCAATCACACACACACGAAATACTACAAATATCTAATTTAAATAGTGTATAGCTGTAATTAATGTCACTTCCTTAGCAAGATTAAACATTAGATCGAAAACGTTTAGTGTTTAATAGAGGAACCAGTTTATACATTAATATTCTGCCATTTAGTCCAAATAATAAATGGATCCACAGCTCCCAAAATTTATAGTTTTCTTTGTGAGAGGTCACACAATATAAAGTTTATGAGTAAAATTTACCAGTAACTTTTAAAGCTCTTTTTTGAACTGAATGTTTAAAACTTAATAACAAAATACAATAGCCTAACTACAGCATTTCAGTACACCAATTCTACGAAATGAAAGAAAAACAATGGACAACAGTTCACTCATACGGTAGATCGTGTAGAAATGTCTATCTATTCATATAATAACAATAATAATAAAGTTGGATTATTTTTTTATTTATAATAACTTACTGTATAATAGTTGTTAGTGTAAAATGGTTAGAATTATTATTGTCATTATTTTTTCTAATAATTAAGTTTTATCAATGGCCTGGCGCCCTCTACAAGTATTTCTGGCTACGTCTCTGCTGATACAGAATGAGCCCCTCAGGAAATAAAATTCTGGACACGGGTATGGGCAAACTAACAGCCAAACACCCTTCTCGAGTGCCGGACAATCTTTTTGGTATGACGTAGTCCACTGGGTAATAGTGATAGCGGACAGATGAATCCAATTCGTAATCATTGCCAAACTGCTTCTTCTGTAAAGTGCCTGGCTCTTTAGCCCATAGGTTAACGCAGGGTCGAAGCAAAATGGCCTCACATCAATAGCTAAGTTCACATAAACAGACATAGTGTTCCCAAAATTCAACATTTGTTCCTCCAACGAAACAACGTGCAGTGCAATGGATGATCGCTCAGTATTTATTATATACGAGGGCTGGGGCATAAGTCGTGGCCACTATATTTTCTTCTCAAAGTTAAACGGTGGTACCACAATGTGATGAAGTTTCCCGGGGAACGTGAAACCTGTAGTATGTGAACAACTCTCACTATATGGCAGTGTGATGAACGTTTATCGGGACAGTGGTAATTCACTGTTGAGTTAACCTCCGTCGCACGGAGTGAGCAGTTTTCGTGTATCAAAATGACCCTTCTTGTGGAGAGCAATGCCAGAGAATGTCACAGGGATCTGGTGGAATCTGTTGGGGAATAGTATCCTACCGTAGTATTACCCTCTTTTGTTCCTGTAAAGCTTGAATGCTTTCTGACATAAACACATGTGGCACGATGTTATCTTTAAGAATGTTTTGCACTCTTCCCTATCCCACACCTAGTACACATGATCTGAATTGTTCATACATTCCACAGTACCATACACTGCCCCCTTACATTTGCATATTTCAAATTTTCGTTGCCGACTCGCGAAAAAAAATGTTGTCGTGACTTATATCCCAACCCTCGTATATTCCCCAACGAACAGTGCAGTGTCCAAAGAGACTTAAGCCTATTCCTGAAAGAACACTATGAAAAAAATAATCAATTAACCAGCAACAAATGCTATGCGAAATTCTTAATTGTACTCTATACTTAAATGAAGTTAATACTCAAATGTAATCCTCATACTCCTGTAGACGAGTTCTTGGTAACAATAACGAAATAGTGGCAACGTCGTCCCCTTGTATTCAAAGGGTCCCGGGTTCGATACTCGCTGGAGGAACATAATGTTATTTTGTCGGAAGCCCGTCTGCTGCTCAACTTTTATCTATTCTCCATTCGCTGTAAGAACAAAGTTAATGTAAACAATCGTTCCCTTCCTATGTGCTAGTTCTGGTCCTAATTTACCCATGCATACATATATTGGTGGTAGCTCTAAAGCTCATATTACAAGGCCCTACAACATTAATATCGCAGCTACGCTGAGTGGTATATCTTCATCACGTGCATTTGTTTACATTGATATCGTTCTCACAACGGACAGAGAATAGTATACGGCTCGAAATTCAGCACTCCAAACATGATTTAGGCTATAAAAATCAATTTATTAAAGTGTGTGTAATATTACTTACCGCACATTGGTCACTTTTAGGCGATTAATACCATACAACTTGGCATCAGAGAAAGTGAGTACAAGCCTTCCATTGCCTTGCCCTTGCTCAACAACTATTTTCGGGATTCGAAGTGGCTCAGTGGATGGAATTTCGAACTCCTTCATCCCTAAAGAACCGAGGATGAAAATTCAAACACATTTCTTAGAAAAAGTCTTATATGTATTTTGAATTAGGTAAATTCAAACTTCAAATGACACAGACTACACAAATGAGGAAATCACGCTTTTTTTTTTTTTAGATATTAGACTGAACTTTCGTAGTGAAAACTGAAATAACTTTTCTTCAATTTTTTTAAAAAAAAATATTACTAGAACCACAGACTATCATATACTTGGATAATCGTGACCACACAACACTTCAATATGTTGTTCTTTTTAGCAGAACAAATACTCTTTGGTTATTCTCCTTCCTTCCCACGACGTCATTCTTCAGAAACTAATCCAAGTTCTCTACTAGTAATGGCTTAACCTGTTATGTATTTCACCATGAATAGAAAGGGGTATTTGAAGAATGAAAAACGTTACATACCTCCTTGAATATTCTGGAACAGCTGTTGTGCCGAGTTGCGCACACATTCATTCAATTCTGGGTCATCGTGCTTACATATTGTAATGTATTTCGCTGGAATTAATAAAATATTATTTACATGATACATGCGAATTCAGTTTTTAGGAATATTATTACTAACACAACAATACTATAACCATATACACTGGGAGTGTACAGTTGGATTCATAAGTATTGCCAAGCCAAACAAGCTGCTGACAACTTCTGGACTGGCAGTACAAATTCAGTAATTTAAATACTTGGATACAAGAGAAAAATTAATGAAAATAGGAATAATTTGCAGAGCAATACTTACGCATCTCACTGTACAATTCTGATTAATTATACTGTGACTGAGAATGTGTTATTCAGTGCTAGTTTCTAATGGGTTCGTTTCATGTTCATTTGGTATTTACATCTGATTTATTGTTGTACTACTAGTGTATGAATCGTTTCTAAAAAAAATGTATTTAATCAATCACTAATGTAATTGGTGTTGCTGTTATCAGAACTATGAGTTTTGAACATACATAACATGGTCAGTAAAAATATTGAAAAATTAAGAACTGGTCAGTTAAAACTTGGAAAGTAAACTATAAAGTTTTAATGGATTAATATTATGATATGGCGACGACAACAAACTGGTTTGTTTTTCGACCTCATACTTAAATCTGTACGGTGACTGGCTCCTTCAAGGTCATTCTTCCAACTCTTTGTCTGAAAGTTTAAGCTCACTTTCTGATGAGTTAGACAACTCGGGTCTGCACAGGTAAAAAGTTGTATCCGAACATCTATGCAATGTGCCTCCACTGGGATTGAACCCGGAGCCCCTTGATAACAAGGCGACAACGTTAGCAATGCTCTAGTTTGAAAATCCTTCGATTCCTTGCGCGTGTGTGTTGACCTTGTGGACGAACAGTGTCCTTACTATTCCTAACTGTTTGTCAAATGTACATCATTTTTTCTGAATTAGGAGCATGTTTCAAAATACATGACGAAAATTTGCCACTTCAGTGGCCGAGTGCGTTCATTGCTCAATGCAAGATATACACCTTTCGCCTTTTTCACTTTCACCCAATCATTATTCATCTTCATCATTTCTATTAGCCTAAATGACTACAACAATAATAATAAAAAAAGAGTAATGATTTAAAACATAATTATATCGATATCAGATGTGTTTCAGGGAAAAACTGTTCGGGACAAGCTGTCTATCACTGTAGATTCAAAGTAGATAAATGGTGCCTTTCCGATGGCGCAGTGGTAGCGTCGTCGCCTTGTAATCAAGGGGCCCCGGGTTCGACACCTTATTTGTTGATAGTAATGTCACTGATTTATCAAAAGTAACTCCAAAGGTAACAAATTCAGAAACTGCTGAATGTTCGAAGGTAGATAGTAATTTACCTCAAAATGTAGAAGAAGGAAATGGTAGACCTATTAGAAATTAGCAATTGCCAATTTGGACGGGGATTATGATTTGTCCGACATATCTTTTATGGGTTTTGAAGAACCTGTAAGTTTTGCAGATGCCACAACATGCAAAGAAAATTCTAAATGGAAGAGAGCGATGAATGATGAATATAAATCACTCTTGAAAAATGAAGTTTGGGAATTAGTAGATCGTCCAAAGTACCAGAGTGTAGTTAAATGTAAATGGGTATATAAAGCAAGAACAGATGTAAATGGAGACATAAATAGATACAAAGCTAGATTAGTAGCACGGGGCTCTACGCAACGATACGGTATCGATTATGAAGAGACGTTTGCACATGTTGTAAGACACTCTACTCTCAGACATTTATTTGCTATTGGTGTGGAACACAATATGGACATAGAGCATATTGATATAAGTACTGCGTTTCTGAATGGTAATTTAAATGAGACAATTTATATGAGTCAACCACAAGGTTATCAGGTTGATAATAGAGTATGTCTACTCAAAAAGAGTTTGTATGGTCTAAAACAAGCAAGCCGAGCTTGGAATCAGAAAATACATGATGTGTTAATCAAAATGAAATACAATCAATCTAAATGTGAACCTTGCGTGTATGCAAAATGTATAAAGGGTAGAAAGATTGATTTGATTGATTGATTTACTTTATTTTACTTCGCGTTTTGTGCCTCTTGGCTAATTTGCGAAGATGGGGATGAGTACTGAAATGATGAAATTGATGAATGGACATTCACAAACAACCAAGCCCGACCGGGATTCGAACCCGGGACCCTTGGCGTCGCAGCGCGATGTGCTAACCACTTTTTTTTTTTTTTTTTAACAAACTTTTATTTTATCAGCATATATACAAAATAGATCTGCTTTCTTACATAAATTCTGTTAAAAGTATTGTATAGAATTTTTAACATAGTAATTAATATAGTAAGAGGCCCATTTTTGCTCTCTGATACAAGATTTTTGGCGTAAACATGCAGTTGTACCTGTAATACAAATATACATTTCTTCATACATTAAATACCTGTTTACACTTTCACACCACAAATATACAATTATTGTAGTCTAAAGAACACTGAGGTAGTTTCCAAAATACTCATACATTTTTGGATATTGTAGCATTTTCCATCTGGTTCTTTTTAAATACTGTGTGAACAAAATGCTATTGCTCTCATACTTTTTACAAAATACATAATATATTGTATTAGCTAATAACCAAATTACTGCATTGTTTTTCTTTTCTGGAAAATATTTGAAATCTGGTCTTGTACACATCGACGGTTGAAAGTACTGGGGTGCTGTTCGACATATTTGTCCTAGATATGTCGTTAGGCATTCCCAAATTTCTTGTACTCCATTACATGTTACTATTCTATGTTCAGTGGTGTCTATCTCTCCACATATGTGGCATTTATTAGTTGTTAGTCTATTGATATTATGTAGGCGTTCATTAGTTGGTATAATATCATGTATTACATTGTACCAAACACTATACACTGATGTATCCAGAAATTTCTTATTTAAATTTTTCCAAATATTTTGCCATCTGTTATTGGGAAAATGTTTTTCAATGCGGTGAGTCGGTATCTGCAACTGTTTGTGAAACAGTGTATACAAGTATTGAGATAGTTTTATATCTTCACCTTTTGGCGGAAGCATCACATAACTGAATTCTTGCATCAAACTTCGGAGATATAACGGTCCTTTTTTTAATCTCCGTAGATCTGGCGGATTTTGGGGTGGAAATTCCTCCGTCCATAACTGTATCCATAATGATGTAATGGAATCTTCAATGCCATAGAGCGTATAGGACCTTGCCAGGAATAGGGATTTGCATTTGATCTCAATATTTGTGAGCTCCAATCCTCCTTTTAGTTTCATTTGCCATAGATTGGATAGTGGTATTCGAAAAAAATGGCCATACCACATAAACCAACCAATTGCTGAATTCATTATTCTGAGGTATTTTTGATTGATTGGGATCACTTGGGCCGTATAGTTTAATTTACTAAACATATATGTTTGCAAAAACCACACTCGTTGCATCATGTTCAACTGTCTGCTTCGCATTTTATAACATTGTATGCGAATGTCTCTCGCTATCTTTTGCCAATTGGATTCTAACATTTGTTCCTCGTCCCTGTGAAAAATTATTCCTAATATTTTAATTTCCTGTACATATGGGATCCCTATATCTGGATATTTTTGATCCCATGTGCCAAAGGGTAGCGCCTTTGATTTTTCCATATTTATTTTGGCCCCACTAGCACGGCAGTATATATGTATCGCTGCCATCATTTTTTGCATTTGCTCGTTTGTGGTGATACAAGCGGATAGATCATCTGCAAAAGCAAACACTTGGTTTTCCTTAAATGCGTGTATCTCGTCTGGAGTAGTTTTCCTGGTATATTGCAGCAAAGGATCCAGGGTTAAAGCAAACAAGAGCATACTTAGTGGACATCCTTGCCGAATTGATCTTGTTATATTTATTGTGGACGACAGGAATCCATTGACCATTATCCGAGATGTTGCCTGTTGATAGAAACCTTTCAAAGTATTAATAAATTTATCACTGAATCTATATGCCTTTAGCACCTCAAACAGGTAGTCATGCGACACTAAATCAAACGCTTTTTTGAAATCAAAAGCAAGCACACATGCGTCAAGTTTCTGCACCAGATAATAGGATATCAGATCGCGAATCCCTCCAACTGCACTGAATATGTTATGCTTTTTGCCAATGCATGTTTGTTTCTCGCTGAGTATCCGTGGTAAAATTAACTTTAACCTATTTGCTAAGATCTTTGCCATTATTTTATAGTCACAATTTAGTAATGTTATTGGTCTGTAGTCGTCTACTTGTTTTGCGTGTGGTTTTTTCGGTATCAATATGATAATGCCTTCATTTTGTAAAACTTTTCCATTTTTAAAGGCATCTTGTATGATTTTGATTAGTTCATATTTTATAATCTCAAAAAACTGCAAATAAAACTTGTAACCAATACCATCTTTTCCTGGTGCTCCTTTAAGGTTGCATGTTTGTAACGCTTCATATACTTCTTCTATTGTTACTTCAGTATCTAAAAGTTGTCTATCCTCTTCTTGCAAACCATTAGTTAGAGAATTCAGTATTGTCTCTCTTGCTTCTGATTCCCCCTCCCCGGTTTGATAAAGCTCCCCATAATAGTCATAAAATGTTTGCATGATTCCTGGCTGACTCACATGCGATTCTCCACCTGAATCCACAAGATTGTTTATCATGAGTGTTTTTTGTTGTTTTTGCATCTGTACATAGTGATACATCGAAGTTCTCTCATCTTGAATTAAATTCTTGGAATTGGTTCTTATTGTTATGCCTTCCATTTGTTGCCTCTGGAGTGTTAAGATTTTGGCTTTATACTGCTGTATGGCTTGGTAATTTTTGGTTACATCTCTCCCTTGACATGCCTCGTGTAAACACTGGTAATAAAAGTTGATCAATCCGTTTCTGTCTTTTGCATTTTCTTTTCCATACCAGCAGAAAAAAGTTTTTAATTTTGGTTTTACATATCGAACCCACCAGTCATTATGATTACTGTAATGCTTTTGTTGTTTACACCATTCGACCCATTTTTGTGAAAATATTTCATTGATATGTGGAAGCTCTAATAACTGTATATTTAGCTTCCAATATGAAGGACCCCTGACTAGTTTTGTTTCTTCCAGGTTAATTGCCATTTTTACTGCCATATGATCAGTAAAGGGCGCTGGCAATGCTTCTATGGATGTTATATTTTTTATTTGATCTCTATTTGTATATAACCTATCGATTCTCGATCCAGATTTATTATTAAAATATGTAAATATTATATCCTGTCTCTTCTGTAACCAAACATCTTTCAAATGCAATTCTTCAATTAATGTTGCAAGGCCTGGACTCTTTTGATAAGCTCCTAAACAATCGCTGGGATTTAATACCTGATTAAAATCACCACCAAGTATTATTTTAGATTCATTTAACGGTAGCAAATATAAAATGTCCTGATTGTAAAATTGTTCACGTGACTGTCTATTTTGATTGCCTGATGGGGCATAAATATTCACAAAAGTATAGTTGGTACTTTGAAAGCTAATGCCTCTCCCATCTACTAACTTTTTTACATTATTAATGGTTAGGCCGTTTCTAACAAGTGTTGCTGTCCCACGGCCATTGATACCAGTATTAACTATGGCTTCGTAACCATATATTGATGGAAAGTCACACATACAAACTTCCTGCAAAAACAATACGTCTATGGAGTGTACCCGTACAAATTCTTCTAACATTTTACATTTTCCAGGCGAAAAGATTCCATTAATATTAATAGTACATATTCTAGTAGTATATACCATTAAAAAAGGAATAATGTAGCACACAGTTAATAGTACTTTCCGATCGTCCCTCATAACGTTGAAAAAAAATATACAAATAACAAATGAAATATGAAATGAAATTTCCCTTTTTAGGGTTTACTTCTTCTGTTCATTACTCTATTCATACCTCCTACCTCTCTCACTGATCTCCTCTTCGCTACTGTGTTCTCGCTACCTTTCGAAGTATTCTTCGTCCGTTTTTTTGCACCCATCTGCTGAGACTTTTTCCACTTTGACACTGAAGTGGCACTTTCGTCACTTTCTTCTTCTGTATTAAATTCACTTTCCAGCTCACAGTCTTTCGATGGTCCCTTGTCGTCCTCTTTTGGGACGTTGTCCTTTGCAGCTCGGATGGGAGGAAGATCAACTGAGTTCCCTTCGTCCTGCATCTGGTCATCCTGCATTTCTTCACTTCCTTTTTCCTCTTGTTTGTCTAGGTGGGAAGTTCCCGGTTGTTTTGTGTCCATCGGTAAGATTTTCTGGTTGTGTTCTTCCTTTGTGGTCTCCGTATATACCGGTGGGAACATTTCCACCGGGCGGGCGTCACTTGGCACATTCTTTATCCCCTTTTCTTGCTTTTGTTCTTTTATCACCTTTTGTAGACCTTCCGACTTGTTTAGATTATTCTCTGGTTGAAACTGATTTTTCACGTTCGAGGAACTCCCCTTTTCCACTATTATATCACTATAATTTCTCTCTCGGTTTTTATTCACACGAAGCGTTGTTATCTGTCGACTATCACATTGCCAGCTATCGTGTCCTTCTTTTCCACACGCCCTGCACGTTCTCGGCTGTCCGTCGTATATCACATGGCACTGATGAGATTTTACTGTAATGAACGACGGAATCGGTTTTTTTAGTTCCATTTTCACTATTCTCACCCCGTTGTAAACTTGATATTTAAAGCTTTCTGACCACGTTTCTTTGTCTATACATTCCACCTTCCCAAATTCCGTCATTTTTTCTTTCACACAGTCATCATCTAATTCTAATGGTAAGTTAAACACTCTTACCGCTTTTCTTTCCCTCCCCGCATCACTCAAAAGCACTTTTACAGTTTCACCATTATCGTAACAAAAGTTTGTTTCCGGACCACATTTCTCTAATATTCGCGTCATTATTGCTTCTCTGATACATTTTACGAAAACACATCGAAAATGGGTAGGTATTTGTATTCCCAAGATCTCATCTACGTGGAGTTGAAATTGTCCATGTATAAAGTCATGAATTTCTCGCACCGACGGCCTCGGTGCCCCGAACGGAAAACGTATCTGGATGGTATTTTGTCTAATAATATTCATCTTTTTACTATTCTAAAGTACTTTTCCAATTCTACTTACTCGCCAGCCAACTGCACCAAATGCCACAAGCAACACGCACACGACACTCCCGGTCGTTGTTTCCTGAAGGCAACTTTTCACTGACCTTCACGGAGCAACTAGTTTCCGCGTCCGCTCTCTCTGAAGGCTTCCACGGAACTGACCACTCGGCCACAGGGTCGGGCAGGGTAGAAAGATGATTGTAGCATTATATGTTGATGATATTTTTGTATTTAGTGTATATGCATATGAAAAGCAAATGTTGATTAATGTACTGAAAACAAATTTTGATGTTAAACTATTGGGACCAGTAAGTCATTGTCTAGGGATGAAGATTGACAGGAATAAATACTCTGACTTTATCCCAGAAGAAGTATACTAATCAGTTACTTACACATTTTGGTAGGATTAATTGCAAAACTGTTTCAACTCACATGGAATGGAGCTAAATGTAAAATTAGAAAAAGCTCAGAAATGTGAAACCAAGTTTCCTTGTCAGCAATTGGTAGGTAGTCTTATGTAGGGGAAGGAAGGGTAAAGTGGCCACTCTAAGGTTTGATGAATTGAGGACTAAAAATGGTAAACGCTGTAAGTGCCACAATAATTCAAACACCGTTTTCCACGTTAAACTGTGAAATGTGCAACGCTTTATAATGCGGTAAACGTGAAAAGTAGCTGGTAGCCCTCTAAGTAATTCAAAGGGCGTGTAAAGAGGTCACTAGTGTGAACGTTCTTACGGGCTGATGTGCGGAACGATGCGATTTCAAAAACACTTTCGCTTCTGGCACTTACAACGTTTACCATTTTTAGTCCTCAATTTTTATCATACCTTTTTAATCAGCAAAGTTATAGAAACATAGACCAATAGTAAGTATAATAACTTTATTTCCAATTTATATTTTATTATTTTTAAGTCTTGGTGTTTAGAAATGTACACGTTACTTTTTTTTAAAAAAAAGTACGAAGTGAGCCACTTTGCCCGCCTAGGTTGGGTAAAGTGGCCAGCCCCTTCCCATTTTACCTGCATAGGTAAATGAACAAATCATATTGATATTGAGTGTTTTTTTTCATCAACACAAGCTGAAGTAATACACATTAAGAATAAGTATTATGTTTTTTAAGTATTATCTTAAGTATGAAATCTTTACAAGATAAAGTAAATAGTAATTCGTAATCAATAGTCTATCAAAAGGATTAGGCGTAGGCCCATTTGCAAAATTCGCACTCATCATCTTCTTCGTCACAACCGGCGCACTCTTCATGTGCCCACTTCTTATATTTTAAACATCATTGCCTTTCGAGTCTGTCTGTTTCGTGGCCACTTTGCCCGGAATGACGCCATTACAAAAACTGTGGTCTAACTTCTAACGTACGTGACTTAGCGTTTACAAACACACATCATTTAAAAGGTTATTTCATGCTGATCAAACAGAACAAGAGCATATAATTATAACACTTACTATTATTTAGCTATAATGAACAATTTGTGCCACTTAGCTAAAATCAGACTTGCAAAAAAAAAAAAAAAAAAAAAAAAAACAATAAAATGAGTTCACATCTAGAAAATGCAGCCTACCGCTTCAAAGTCACAGACAACACTGACAGCATCCGTGGCGACTGTTTCGCCCGGCTCCCGCGTGGCGGAAGCGCTATACAGCGAAGAAAACTCACATGGCAACTTTGCCCGCGCTGGCCACTTTACCCTTCCTTCCTTATCTGGCAGTTTGTACGCGACCAGATATTGCTTTTGCTTGTAGTAAACTCAGTCAATTGAATAATTGTTATGATGTAAGACATTGGGTTGCAGCACAAAGAGTTTTGAGATATTTCGCAGGTACATTAGATTATAAACTCGAGTTTCAAAATTAAGTAAAAGTGTACATAGATGCTGACTGGGCTAATGATTTGGTAGATCGTAAATCATACAGTGGTTTAATTGTAAAATTTGGAGTTTCAATTGTAAATTGGGAATCAAGGAAACAACGAACAGTTGCTTACTCAAGTACCGAGGCAGGGTATTATAGTTTGGGTGATGCTGCCAAATATGAAAAATTTGTTATCAGAGATAATTGATATTAAGGTGCCAATTACAATTTTTAATGATAATTTAAGTGCTCATAAAATTGTTGAAAATTCCCAGTACCATAGGCGTATAAAACACATTGATGTACATTATTATATTAGGGATGCTGTTCAACAAGGAGATTTTCATTTGGTTTATCAACCAACGAATGATATGATTGCAGATCTATTAAGAAAACCTGTATCTAAAATTGTGCATGACAATTATGTATCACAGTTAGGTTTAAAATAATTATGGTCATACGTATGTATGCATGCATATTTGAGTAAGGGGAAGTGTTAAAATGTTTCGTTTCAAAATATTCTCATACTTAAATATGTTCACGGAAATTTTTCATAGTGTGATATATTCTGTGAAGCGACTCAATAATTTTTGTTCATCTTGTTCTGTGGCTTTGAAAAGGACAGAAATAAAACTTCTTATTTCCAGTTCAATTTGGCGTATTAATCATTATGCAGTATCAGGTTTGAATAATGTCTTCTTAAAATTTAACACTTGGATCTAATTTTGATAGGGCAGAACCAAACCTGGCGCTTAACTGTGGAGGGAAGAGACTCGAAAAGTTTTCCATCTCATAAAAATAACGTCCAAGATTAATTGCTAACTGCAATGTTTGCGAAATCACAAACATTACTCGATATTACTTTGCTCCTTAGACCCCCTAACTTGTAATTTTGAATAAACCTGAAAATTGTGGGAGGAGCAAGTGCCACCCTTACCCCGCCAAGTTACGTCTATGAGTAATCAGACAGCATGTTGCTTCGGCCTGAAAGCTCGCGCTTAAAATTGACTTTTTACTGGTTTTCTAGCTACATATATAAAACAGCTTTATGCCATAGTGTTATGCTATACAATTATCTAATAATTTATAAATATGCAAAATATGGGAATTATCGATTAAAGAAAATTACAAATGTCTGTATTTCTTGAAGTACAAAGAAAAGTATATATATGAGGGAGGCAATGATGCACGGTGTGAGAAATCATAGGCTAATAAGAGTTATAATAATAAAAATGTTTAAATTTGGCTACATTAGTCTCCTTTCTGCAGTTCTAGGTAGTGATTTTGCATTCTGATTCTCCATTGCATTATTGATCTGTCGTCACGTCTAAAAGGCGTCATACTTGCATGAGACCTTCTGGGTGTAATTTAGTGCCCTTACAAAGCCCGTAATGGCTAGTGTGATTAAGAAAAATGCAATGCTGTTTCATTACGTTTACCTGCGTTTCAGCGATTAGCTTCACAATTTGGCAGTTTTGTTGCAAAATTTAGTTACTCATGCTGATATGTTGTTTTATAAGAAAGAGTACAGAAAATGTGTGTATATTGAAAAACAGGATTATTTATAACGCCACCAGTATCTCTTGCAAAGCAACTGGAATATGATAATTCCGTTGTCTTGTAATCAACGGTTGCCGGGTTCGGGATCCACTTCCAACTGTTAGACCAACTCAAATTTCTTTAAAGGCACAGAGAGAAGTATTCAGTTAGCGCCCGCCCATTGTCAACATACTATGGTGAAATCTCTTATCTACTGGTAAACGTAACAACTTTAAGTGTTGATTTTACACACATTTAAACACGATGTACAAATGATTCTCATTAACTTTACTTCAGTTGGTTATTTCCATTTGAAATTTCACAAAATCTTTAGAATCTGAATTAAAAGTGTTCGTCACAATGACCGACAAAATTGTCAGATATAGTATACTTGTCTTTAGTGCCATCTTCCGTCACTTTCAGGAATTAAAATGGAGTTAAAGAAATCGCAGTACATGGTTCACAGCCTTGCGGCAAATCCACGTGTGTGCTAATTGCTAATAATTTGACAGCAAAAAAGAGAGATGCACGTGCACAATCATTAAAACTTTAAGTACTTTGAAGGCCACTTCCACGCCCCAGGATGGCCTAGGGCATTCATTACAGAAGGTGAAAATACGTGAAAATTAACGGGTCGATTTCTGCGTAATTCCAGCTAATTTTCCTTTCCCACCACACTAATTGAATGGCTTCATTCCATTAAAATCACCACGATCAAGTTACAAGGTGTACTCATACAGGGTGTTTCACAATATTCATCGGGGTTGGGATAACTTATTACGTCACACCGCAGTTTACATGCCCGTCGCTACGCGGAGATATTTTAGTGCATTCATGAAAATGGCTGCTACACCTGCCAAGTAATCGTTTTGCGTGTTGGAATTACATGCCACAAAGTCGACAATCACCGTGCTACGTGCATTTCGTTTGAAAATTGGTAAGGATCCACCGAGCGAGAATTCTACTAGTGGAAACAGGTTGCTTGCGTAAGTGCAAATCAACTGGCCTCCCGTAAACTACAGAAGAAGTGGGACGTGTTCGCACAAGTCTTCTGCGTAGCCCAAAGAAATCATTCCCACATGCGGTACGGAGCATATGCTTTAGCAGCCCCTGTTACTTTGATTTGATCCCTGAGACGAAGCTTCCGAACTGTTCCAGATATTATTGAGGAAATAGACCGTTCAATTCAAACCATCAACAGAACAGGCACTGTAAAGAAATAGCTGCAACCGCGTTCTCCCCTCCACGCACTCACTTCCCCTGTCAGGTTGGTCGAATCGTCACGAGTTACTACTTGCACAGAGACTCGTTTTCGTTCGCGTGCTCCAGAGATTGCCTGGACAGAGAATAGTTACGTAGAGGTAAAACCTTGGAGAACTGAAGTAAGTGTACAACTCAAAACTAACAAGGTGGGTAAAGGGTGACACTTATCGAAGACACAAAATTATCAACCTAACTTCCACGTAGTACACCCTGGACTGCATTTTGCAACTAACGAGGCTCTGGCGTCTGGAGCTATGGCTAGTATAATCCTCTATGGGACGTTGTTGTGTGTCGTCCACGTGATTGTATATTCATCTCTTTCATCTTATCATCATTCATCCTCATCTTCTCGATTATACTCTATCCCGTCTATCTCTGGAGTAAACAAGTCTCTGCGCAAGTAGTGACGCAAGACGGTTCCACCAATGAACACATGAGAGGGAATGGGATTGCGGTTAGTGGGGGAAAGCGACTGTAGTTAACAGACTTCGCAGCATCGTGTACTGCTTCGCTCTGCTCACTCTGTTTACCTGGGCCCGTAGCCAGGAATTCTTAGTAGGGGCGGGGGCGAAGTCAACTCTAGAGGGGGCAAATTTTTAACATATTGTGTTGCATTGGCAGATATGGCAGAGTACAGAGGGGCACTTGCCCCCTCCCTCCTCCAAAAGTGATAAGTAACAGGAAAGGAATTATATCTTGAAACTCCAACGAACAAAAAAAAGTTCGAGCAACATGAAATAACAATATTTCGATAATGACTTTTCGGAATACCAAAGAATACAAAAATAAAGTTTATCATAAATAGGGACTGTATCTACTTTATAATTACAGGTGGATAATGTAGACGATTAATATGTACCAACAGCATTTATAAATCGTGCTTCATAATGTTTCCCTCTAGTTTCGAGTATGCAAG
Organism: Lepisma saccharinum; assembly: GCF_977018435.1. NCBI lineage: Eukaryota > Metazoa > Arthropoda > Insecta > Zygentoma > Lepismatidae > Lepisma > Lepisma saccharinum. Next base: position 31,315,590 of record NC_139238.1, read on the forward strand.
ATTTTTACGCACAAAGGAATCTAACGAGAATCCTACACCACCATGGTGTTGTGCTATACAAGAAAAATAGAATTAATTAAATAATAATGGTTACATAGTACATGTACACTTTGATGAATTGTGTAAAAATGTGTAATACATTTTTTGTACTTGCTAAAACATTAAAACATGGGTCCCTTACTCCACCACGAATTCTATTTGCTTCAAATGAAAGACTTGCGTCACTACAGACAATGTTTGCCTACTGGTTACGTTAACCATTTTGCAAAATATTGTGTTGTTGAAATACATGTGTGCCACCCGACAAACAAATAGGAATCCCTTCATTGATCAATGACTTCTTGGATTACAATATTTCATATCAAGTTTTATAGAGGGGAATGTTGTATCCTCTTTACATTGTGAAAAATGCCTTCCTTAATGACTATGGTACGAAACCGAACGAATTAAAGGCCTCCTTCGCCTTAACACATTTCCGCGGCACGAGGTCTCTGGGCCGCTTATCGCCACCACTTTTAGAGCAGAAGCATACAAACCCCAAATATCAGGTTTTTTTATGCTGATACTGATTTCTTCCAGTCACAGAATGGCTTAAGATAGATTCAATAAAATTAGGAAAATCCACTCCATAGCAGAAGAGTTAACATAATTATTTGTCAAAAAAATTAGGTTGTGCCTGAGGTACTTTAACAGACAACGTCTGCTACAGACACAGTGTAATATTATTAATATAAGAAAATAAATATAATATAATTTGAGAGATTTTCAATTCTTATTTATTTCACTGCAGCTTCTTTCTACTTGTCATTTTCTTGAACCTATATTCATAGGGTGCCGCCAGATAACACCGACAACTTTTTCAGTATGTACAGGACATCAAGACAAGCAAGTTTTCTCAGTCACTATTTGCTCGTCTAATTCTTCTTTCGATGTTACAAGCAATCGAAATATGGAATCTTCTGTCCTCAATGTATGCAATCTCATTGATAGCTTCGCAGCTGCAAATGTCATTTATTTTTACTGACGTTTAAAATTCTGAGAGCAATATATAACATGCTATTGAAACGAGATCATGCCAACAGTCAAGGTTAAAACTTAACTTTTCCTTTATAAAATAGATATCATAACACACACCTATGTTGCTTATCATATTTGATGCGTTTGCATAGAGAAATCATTTATAAGGTTCTAAATTGATATTTACATTCCATAAGATGCTTAGTGTAACCCGTATCAAACTACAAATTTTATCGCTTTCCAACCGAAATAATAAATATGAAACACTATCACATTTTCATGGTGTTTGATAATAATTTAAGCCATGGACGTCCGCAGGATTTTTTCCAGGGAGGGGCAAGGAAGGTATTTTTTTCCAGGTGGGGGCAAACAAGGCACATTTTCCCCAAAAATAGTGTTGTTCCCTAAAAAAACATTGCTTAAATTTGAATTTATGGTGTTCATGCAATAATTAACACATATTATTGTGGCTAAAATGAAATTATGTGTGTGAAATACATAATTTTTGGTTGACTTTCATTTTCCAGGGGGGGGGCACGGCCCCCCTTGCCCCCCTTCCGGACGCCCATGATTTAAGCCAGTAAGCTGTCCTACATCTTTCACTAGCCGACCTATATGGTGGGATGGTTACATAACACACTACGAAGCCAGGGGTTTCAGGTTCGAGTCTGGTCATGAACAGAGGCCAAACCACATTTTTTTTATCTTTAGGGAGGGGGCAAGTACCAGGACAAACGTGCCACTAATAATAATAATAATATAGTTGTGGTAGTTTTAGTGATAATAGTAGACGTTATTGTCGTCGTAAATCATGCAAAGGGGGTAGAAGTCGGTGCTAAATCATTTGTGTTTGAACAAATGATTTGAAATACTTTTTCAACACGTTCAATTTCATATTAGCTAATAATGAAGAACAAGCACACAAACTGTATTTTTGAAAGACGGAATATGCAGGACGAACATTATTCGTTTTGTACATATGACACGTATAACTTTCATGTACAACATATATTTTACACATATGCAACATATTAACGCTATATTGTGTACGTATTCAATGTTTCTTTAATATATATATATATATGTGTATGTGTGTGTGTGTGTGTGTGTATTATTTAAATGCATTACATAATCAATTCATCCGCCAAATTGTTTCTCAAATTTGCGCGCTCCTTTTCCTCAAAACAATTGCTCATGCATTTAAGCAGCAAGAATCTGAAGTATACGTATATTTGGCCTTACTTTTCTCTCTGGTGATTTGGAATGCATTACAGAAGAGAATCATATTGGGATCGAAGGGAGCACGAAAATCTTTAGATCCATATATTTGCAAAATGAAAACAATATTGATTTAATAGGGCGCAAATAATTTCACCGAGTGCCATGACATTCTCTTTAACATTTTTTTTTCATTTAGATCGTTCTGGCTCCCAGGGCTGACTACCGCCGCCCCCTAGCTATGACTCTGAATTTGGACTATAAGAATAGCAGATATTGCGGTTGCGAGCGAAGCGATCAAGAAAATTTTACGAAATGTACTTTTATTTGTATAAAATTTGAAATCGAGGGAGCAATTGCCCCTTTGTGACCCCTGCAAGTGCCGTTGGCCGTCTTGAAGAAAAATGCAAGAAACAATTGAAAACTATTTCCATCTTGAGTATCCATTTGTCCTGCTAGTCATGTTTCTTTACTTCAATGTTTGCCCCCCCTAGATTGGATTTCCGTCCAATATTGGGGGGGGGGGGACAATGCACATGCTCCCTACTGTAGTTGCAAAACTGTTTTTGAGTCTCCTTTCATCAATTTCATTACTCATTGTCACGATTAGCTAGATGTGGCAGAAAAGCAACGCTAAGTAACAAAAATTAAATATCCACTCCCTCTCTCTATCACATGAATCGCTATTACCAAAAGGAAGACTTGGGAAACAAAACATTATGTAGTTCAAACTTCATAGCAACATATCCAAGAAAAACATGCTAATACATTGGGCACCTTTAATACAAGACTACTCAAAATGTCACAACTGTTCTCGATACTGAAAATTGCGAAATAATTTCTGAATCTGGAAGGGATTTCCCCCACCCCCCAATCCTCAACTATACGAAATCCCATACACCCTAATAAATCACAAAATCAATAAGTGTCTTTGTTATGTTGCTAGAGTACTGTAATACAGGATATAATTGCGAAGATTAGTGAGAATTCCAGGTAGGAATGTGTTCTGTATTTTTCACGGGTGGGGGGAAGAGGCTCTCAGGGGAGGCGGTTGCCCCCTTTCCCCCTCTAGCTACTGGCCTGGGTTTACCGCCTCCTCTTCCGCAATGCGTGGCCATGCTCCATAGATTCCTGGGACAGTGTACAGCCAAAAATGGCAGAAAAGTTATGTAAAATATACCAAATCAATCAAAACTTACATAGATTCCCGCTAGCGAAAGCGAACAGGCTGAATGCCAGCACAATGTTGATGTGTATCACGGCCATCTTTCACGTCTCTCAGTTCCTGCAGACCAAAGACGAAATGAGGAGAACTCCTTATCTTCCCTTGCAGATATAGATACTCAATCGCCTACGTAACCCCCCTTCCCCCCCTTGAGGAGATTCGATTGGAAACGGAAGCGCTCTTTGGTCTAATGTATTTGTCGCGGTACGTTTGACCTTACCTCTGTACCTTTGAAGGGGGCGATCAATTTACTCGTTACACACTTCAGACCAGAAGTGGAATACTCAAGGTTAGAAACTAATTGCTTTGAGGATTCGAGTCTGCGGTTCCATGAATAATGAACGGCAGGATTTCTTCATAGAACGAAGATTAAGTTTAACATATCCCCCTTGAAAATCCTTCTGATCACATATTTATCTTCTATAACCAATGCAAGAATACACATATGCTTCCAAAAGTAAACAAACTTAATTTCTCTCGTTTTTTGAACAAAAATGTCCACACTTATGAGATAGTATGAATTGCTGTTTCCAATTGTTACTTGTCAAATATCTGGGAAACTACGCAATGAATGAAAAAAAAAATAGTTTCTACACAGGCCCCTTAAGACTATAAGCAAACATTCACCTCGCTTGAGCAACGAACAGACCGAAGCGACACTATGCCCGCCATTGAGAAAACTGTCCATCTTGTACTTGACTTGTGTCGCTTCGATTCTGAAGGTTGGTATCTTGTACACTTTGGTCTGAACACTCCTTTAGAAAGATATCAGACCGAAGCGACAAAGTGACACACAGGCAACTCTTCGTACCAAAGAGACATGACAAGCTCAACGTGTAGCTCATATGTTTCAACCCTCGTTTCGTTGTTTAAGAGATCCATCTACATGAAATTTACGTGTCTTCTTTCGCTGTTTCCCTCTTCATGAAAATACAAACACTGAATAATAAAGGTGACGAAGATGTCTTGACGAATGCCGTGCCGCAACTAAGGGGCCAAATGCCGATCAAGTATTGCATGGCATTCCCATCGTTCTCTTAGGGTCAAAAATTCATTGACAGCGCCAGTAGAACACTAACAAGGGAGGTTATCTAAGTGTCCCTCTCCGATTTCCATGAAACTTGGCACGTGTATAGAGGGGCCCAAAGGAAGAAATACGTGTTTTTTGTTTCGGCTAAAAAACTGTTTTAGGGGGCACACCTCCCTCAAAAGTCAAAATGAAGACAAATTGAAGTGGGCATTTGACCCCCGTGTCCACCTCCGATTCCCATGAAAAAAAACACGTACTTCTTCCTTTGGGCCCCTGTATACACCTGCCAAGTTTCATGGAAATCGAAGTGGGACACAGGGGTCAGATCCCCGCGTCAAGTTGTCTTCATCTTGACATTTGAGGGGTGGGGGGTTGCCCCTTAAAACAGTCCTTTTTAGCTGAACACAAAAACACGCATTTCTTCCTTTGGGCCCCTCTATACACCTGCCAAGTTTCATGGAAATCGGAGGGGGACACTTAGATAACCTCCCTTGTAAGTGGAAAAATTGATACAAAATTCTCAATGTCAGAGAAATAAAATTATTACCAGGAAACGGATTTATGTGTAGCAAGAATATGCTAAATATGAAAATAAATCTTGTTTACAGGAATTGTAAATAAACAGGAATTTAAAGTGTTTTACAATATCAAAAGAATGGAAATGGGAGGAGCAAAAATTGGGGAAAGAAAATAGTATTGTTCGGATGACAGAACATTTGTAATTAACACAATTGGAGGGTATAAGAAATATCGTAAACTTTCACGTATTTAACGTAGCTTCGTACTTTTTCAGTTATTCGCAAAAAATTCACCCAACTTTTTGGGTCATACGGGACATGTAGTTGTTGGGCCAATATGGAGTATATGTTGAGAAATGTTCTGAAATATGTTGATAATATGTAGAAGTAACTAGAATATGTAAAATATGAGCCAAAACGTAATATATGTATAAATAGAAAAATAGAAACGAAATTTTTCGAGTCTAATTGCCATGATGCGCAAAGATAATACAAAATATAACTGATTTCAACTCCATACATAAATATGTATTTACATATAAATCCGTTCCCTGATTATCACTGTTATTGATTGATTGATTGATTTTTATTTTATTTCGCTTTTCGTGTCACTTTTGGCTAATTTTTCGAAATGGCATGATGGAATTGTTGAATGGACGCTCACAAACATCCAGTCCGGGATTCGAAAGCGATGTGCTAACCACTCCGCCACGGGGGCTGGCGATTATTACCACATGAGCGTGCTCTCGCGTGAAGATCAACTTGAGCAAAACCTAGAAATGTTGCATTTCAAGGAACATCCCTGCTTACGTCACAGTCTGCACACTATTTATTATTTGAACATATTTCTTATTGTATGATCTATCCTACACATAGCAACTTCTATTATGATGAGAATTATCTGAGTAAGCCTTCTAATTGCAGAAAGGAAACTGGTTTCCAAACGTTGGGTGTGTGTTACAGTTGTTGGTGTCATGCGTGTTATAGTGCATGTGTGTGCGAAAAAGAGCTGTAAATTACTCACTATTAGGGACACTATTTTATAACCGTGTGAATGTTTCGCAGAAGTGTTTGTATACTAATACTTGCCTTCATTAGAACACTCTGGTTTTGGAGTCTTGGGTCGTACAAGCAAACCTTGTTAAACAATGAAAGATTGATTGATTGATTTGGTGTTTTAAGTCCACTTTATGCACAGTAAGGCTAATTGGGACTGGACCTACAGTTTTTAAAGTGGGATCCGAACCACTTTGCGCCTCCGGGTATCGACAACGCTACCACTGCGCCATCGGGGAGGCAAACAAAGAAAGAAATGCACGAGTAGTGATGATATAAAAATAGAATTAGTTGATACCTTACATATCGAAATATCAAACGTTAAACATCTATCGATTGTAACTTTCGATTTTTTAAACTACCAGAGAGAGAGAGAGAGAGAGAGAGAGAGAGAGAGAGAGAGAGAGAGAGAGAGAGAGAGAGAGAGAGAGAGAGAGAGAGAGAGAGAGATAATCCGATCAGGATTTTATACTAAATTAAGTTTGTATTAGAATAATATTTTTGTCTACCGATTTGTATGTTCCTACCTTTAGTATTTTGTGAAAAATCGATAGATATCGAATAGTTTCGATATCTAACTAGAGCGGACAAATAATCTAGCCTCTCGCAAAGGTGAATATGGCATCATGTAGAAAATCCACAGTCAGTGGCGGCGATTGCGGTGGGGGCGAAAATGGGGCAGTTGCCCCCCCCCCCACCCCGCACACTTTTTGCCACTTTTACTCCCGCACTATGTAACAATGTGTTAATTGTTGATATTTACTTGTTTATAAACCAGTTTGTTTTCATATTCTACCAGCAGAACAAATGGATCCATAGTTTTCAAAAATAAAAAAATAGAGTTTTATGTAAGGCCAAAAAATAGAGATTTAATTAGTAAAATTTGCCGTTAACTCTTAAAGCTTTTCCTTCACGAGATGTGTAAAAGTTTATAACAAAATATAATAACTTATCATTTCAGTACACTAACTGTATGAAATGTCCTCCTCCGTAGTCGAGCGGGTTAAGGCGTTCACTCGTCTTGAGATCGTTCGCTGCGGGACGGTGTAGGTTCGAATCCGGCTCTGGTCGGAATTTGTTCGGCCTACGTATAGGGCCGGTGCCAACCCACCATCGTGAGGAAATTGGGAAGCTCCGAGTGAGTGAGCATAACCTGGTCAAGAAGACCTACAATCACCCGTCACCCCAACACTGGTCTGAGTCCTCCACGCTATAACAGGTGACGGAGGAACAGTGTGGGAGGGAGACCAGCAGTCGGTAGGTAAGCCAAGGCCCTTCAAGGGCTGTAGCGCTGTGGGTTATGGTTAACTGTATGAACTGTTAAAAAATAATAATGGATAAGAGTTGTGCTAGATATTCACTCATCTGAATGGTAAGTTTCGAAATTAACGACTGATGATACTTCATTTAATTAGAGTCTTATTTTTCAAAATGCTGCAACAATGCTACTGATTCCAACCTTGGACCTTCAATTACTAATTCAATACTTAAATCGCTAGACTAATGCATCGGGAAAGACCAATGTTATGGCTATAACATCCTCCAGATCTTAACTTTTTTATCTTCAGGACCACACTTGAAGATTAGTCTGCACACCGAAAGAGTCAGAATGGATGACTGGTTTATCAGCGTAATCAAATTTGACATGTGTCCGCCATTTTAGGCAACCAACACCTAGCACTTTCCTTTCACGTTCATGGTCAACTGAAACAGGCTTATTTAGAAACCTGTCTCTCCAACATTCTGTTGAGGAAAACAATCACCAAAAACTTTTATTTCCTTCTTGACTTACGGTCAATTGCTACAAGGAGAGAATCACTGTTTGCCATAAGTGTGCGCAGATTTCTGATTAGGGGGGGACAAAAGACTTAATGAAAGGTCAGTCGGGGAAGAAAAACCTCATTTCACCTCATTGATCTACAGTATTATTGTATGTGTGTGTGTGTGTGTGTGTGTGTATATATATATATATATATATATATATATATATATATATATATATATATACATACATATCGCTATATATAAAATATATTTTTTAAATACATTACATAATCAATGCATCCGGTCCATAACAAACAGCAAGAATGACATAAATTGTCTCTGAAATGTGCAAACTCCTTTTCCTGTGAACAATTGTTCATGCATTCAAGATTAAATTATTTAGCAACAACAGCCTGAAGTATTTAGTTGTTCTTACTTCTCTCTCAATTTACAATGCATCACAGAAAAGAAAGAAATTGTAAGCGAAGCGAGCAAGAAAATTTTTAGATTCAAATTCTTTAGAACTGAAAACAATATTGATTTAATACGGTGCAAGAAAATTCATGGGGCGCCATGGCATTCTCTTTTACGCCCAGAGCCAACTCGAGGGAGCAATTGCCCCTCTGTGCAAGAAAGACGTGCAAACTTATACCATCTTGAGTATCCTTTTGTCCTGCTACTTTCAGATTCTGCTAGTCTTGCTTTCTTTTACTTTATTTTACTTCATCGTTTAATAATGGAGATAAGATTCCTCTACACTAAATTGCTGGAATGCGATAAGTTCAATTTCAAGTGGTGTTTTTTTGTGGGCGTAACACTATTATCGGGGTAATATGCCCCGTGGAAAAATACCTTGCTTGTTAATCCGTGAAAAAAATCTGCGGACGTTCATGATTAAAGGTGGCAATTGCCCCCCTTGCCCCCCGTGCGCACGATATGCTGTTTGCATAATGGAACTGACAACAACAATAAGAAAACATTTTAACCTTTCCTGTCGTGCACCTGCTTGCTTTTGCGAATAGTATGAAAGATCTGGAGCAAAGATTTCTGTAATGTTGGTTGTTTTAGCCATGATGTACCAACTTTAAACTTGGATGCTTTAAACCACAATGTCATGAACATTAAATTATCTCTGGCTGTATTTAATGGATCAATATCATTGTGATTGTTCCGTCGTCAATTTAATCAGTTCCTCATTCAAAGTTTTATTATATTGTCATCTGTTTAGTGTGTCACAGACAACCAGTATCAGAAGGACAAGTAGATAGAATAACTTTGGATATGCTTGAGTCAGAACTCGTTTCTATTCCTTCTACATCAGTTTCAACAACTTCCATTTCAATACGTTGTTTCTTTTTCCAGCGTTGTTCATGTCATTGGTTTACTGCCTGTTGAATTACCGAACGTGTTCCTCGATACCGTTTTACAACACATAATGCTGTTGTTAATAAGTCATTTTTCTCAAAATATGCGTTTTACTTGCAACACTGGCATGCGCCGTTTCAAGACAGGAAGCAACGTCACATATGCGATCAAATGTCATGTTGGTTTGCCATCATACAGGCGGGAAAATGGACTTCTGTGAACCAGCCTATACTTTTCCGGCATATTGGTATTTCACGGGGTACGCAAAAATGCCGCGCGATTCTTTCGCTGAGCCTTATTATTCTGGAGAATATGCAAAATTCAAACTTCCTATTTATTTTGCATCAATTTGCACTAAAAAATTATATCTTGCAATTACATAATATCTATTTTAATATTCTGATGTAATTATTGGATATTCTAAAGCAAATTTCTGGTAAATTGATGCATATAATTGGAGAAGAATATTTACACAAAAAGTATTGTTAATATTTTGAACAAATTTTAATTATTGCAATTTTCAAGTATCGGTATCGGTTCAAAGTGGTATTGTCTCTTTTTTGTTAGCTTGTAACATTGTAACGAATCAATAGAAAAGGAAAATATTTTATCTCTGAACATGGGTCATGTGGTCCCTTAACATAATTTTTTTTCAGCTAATTTTGTAATTCGAATGTGACACATTTAATATTTACCTGTATGGTTTGATAACCGAAATAATATCTCTCAGCTATTGGAAACTTTCGAATACTATTATTAGTACACCAGAGATTTGAAACAGACAATGCATAATGTTTAGACAATAAACTATAAAAAAGTTTGCTGATTTTTTTTGTTTTAAACACATAGTCACTTTCCATTTTCCACAAAAAAAATATGAGAGATTGTGGTGTGAAAATCCTAATATAATACAGTGTGAGCACAAAAACACTCCCTGGTTTTGAAAGGGTATAACCTTAATACCAAAAGTAGTATTCTACAGAAATGTTCACAGTAGTTGTAAAAATTCATAAAGTTTTCGTGGTGTTCATTGGAATTTCAAATGCTCAATGTGCGAGCCACCTGTTATTCAGGAAACATCCAGACGATAATCCAGCTCCAACCACACCTTCTCAAGCGTATCCGGTGTGATGAAGTTGACAGCTGTACTAATGCGTTCCTGAAGATGATTCAAGGTTGTGGGTAGTGGAGGTACATAGACCTGCTCACAAAAAGTCACAAACTGGCATGTCCAGTGATCGTGGGGGCCACTTGCATAGATTTTGATCATTGGGTCATTGTGAGAGGTTGTCATTCAGAAAGCTGCGTACAGATTGATGCCAGTGTGGGGGCGCTCCATCTTGTTGTAGAATGTAGTCACCTCTCTCTGCAGCAAATTGAGGAATTAACCAGTCACGTAGCATTGTTAAGTAACTTTCACCTGTGATTGTTGGCCCCTCAAAGAAGAACGGACCGTACACTCGACGTTCTGACACTGCACAAAAAAACATTCACCTTGGGTGAGTCATGTTCCACATCAAGAGTGGCATGCGGATGCTCGCTTCCCCAGATCCTAACATTATGCCTGTTCACTTTTCCACTCAAGTGGAAGGTCGCCTCATAACTAAAATGATCTTTGTCAGAAAGGTTTCATCGTCCTCCATTAAAGTGTGGATAGTCTCGCAAAACTCACGTCGCTTTACCTTGTCTTGTGGATATAACTTTTGAACCAATTGCTGCCGGTACGGGTGAAAACGCAAACGCTTCCGTAAAATCTTGCTTACGGTAGTTTGTGGCACCTGCAACTGCCTGCTGGCTTGACGTGTTGATTTTCTGGGACTGCGTACAAAGGCTTCTCGCACACGCTCCACAATTTCCTCAGAGATGGACGGTCGGCCAGAATGTTCTTTTCTTTGATCACAAATGCATCCTCTCTCAACAAATGTTTTATGCCACTGCAGAATGGATTTGTGTGTAGGTGGATCAACATTAAACTTCCGTTTAAATGCACGTTGCACTCTCACAACACTGCTTGTTTTGGCAAATTCTAACACGCACCAGCTTCTTTGCTGCGGAGTGAACGCCATTTTCGATGTTACTGCCCTCTAGCTACCGAATTCACTACTAGCGATTCTGAATAGAAAGATATTAAAATATTTTGAGTTAACTGAGCTTTGGATATCAATTTTATCAAAATATTCAAGTAACTTTTAATTTTATGACATCTTGAAACCAGGGAGTGTTTTTCTGCTCGAGCTGTATATTCATGTACGAAAAAGAGATTTTCAGATAGCTAAAACGTGCTTGTTGTCTTAATAAACAGCTGCTCATCGGTATTGCATCTAAAATAATGCTAACTTCACTAAATACCATGGGAATAAGTCGAGGTCATACTCTTCTGGTATGCTTGCTGACATCACATTTCCTTGTTATGTAATGGCACGTGTGAAGGGACTGTTAATGATAGTTCTCAATAACCTTGGAAACTTCGGTTAATCGTATTTACTACGTCTTTTCTTTAAATATAAGACGTACAATTCGATTAGTTTTTAAAGCAAATTCAATCGAGTTAGTTCTGAAGAAGCTGATAAGTCAGCAAAATCAAGGCTCCTGATTCGTCAAAATTCCCTGGGAAATCAACTTTGGTGTAAATTCCTAGAAATTTGATTGATTTGGTTTATTATACTCCGATTTTCTGCCACCTTTTTCTAATCGTGAAGATGAGTATGAGTGATGATATGATGAAGGAATATTCACAAAGAACACCCGTGACCAGGCCGGGATTTTAACCCGGGGCCCCTGGCGTTATAGCGCTTTGTGCTAACTACTCCGCCACGCAGGTTAGCTAGAAATGTCGTGAGGAGTAACGTATTAACACTAAACGTACGGTTACGACGCCATGGATCCCGGATTCGAATCGTGGCCTGGGCATGGGTGTTAGTGAGTGTCCATTCATCAATTTCCATCATCACTCATCCCCATCTTCGCAATTAGCCAAAAGTGGCACAAAAGCGAAGTAAAGTAAAGCAAATAATAATAAGAAAAAAATCTACTGCTAAACGTACGGAAGCCGTCGACCCATGTATTTCATCTTTAGATATATTTTTGGCCTCCCCGATGGCGCAGTGGTAGTGTCGTAGCCTGATAATGAAGTGATCCCGGGTTCGATACCCGGTGAGGCATATAGTGGTTCGGATTTCACTTTAAACCGCAGGTCCAGTAACGATTAGCCTTACTGTGCATAAAGAGAACTCAAAACAGCAACTCAATCAATTTAGATACATTTTCTGAAATGTACGAGTAGTTTAAATCTATATATAGCCAAACTAGGTACACATATAACATGCAATCTGGAAAGAAATAATGTGGGGGTAAGACATCCCCGCACCCCTAGGGGTGGGGATGGGAAGGGGGTGAACTATAAAAATAATCGAAAATGACCGATATTAGTGTGGAATCAATCGTTTTCGGGGTCGCTAAGATGAATAGTGACACTCCGAATGCTGTTCAGTATCGGCGGGGGGAGGGGGGTGAAAAATAAAATGTAAAAAATGGCATACATAAGTGTCGAATCCATAGTTTTCGGAGTCGCTAAGCTAATTGGTGACATTCACGATGACATTTAATCCCGAATAGCTTTATGCTGGGGAATGTAATTGAAGCGATTAACTTAACAGGAAAGGGAAAGGGTGAAACAGTTTTTTTGCCACGGATATCACTCATTACGACGGGCCTTCCAGATGGCGCAGTGGTAGCGCCGTCGCCTTGTAATCAAGGTGTGCTGGGTTCGGTACCCGGTGGAGGCACATAGTGGATCGGATCCCACTTTAAATGTCCAGTCCCAAGTCGCCTTACTGTGCATAAAGTGGACTTAAAACACCAACTCGAACAAGCAAACAAATCATTCCGACGGACAGGGCCGGATTTACCTCTTTGCCGCCCCTAGGCCAAACAAGCTCTGCCGCCCTCCATACCGTTTATCAAGAATGAAAAAAAAATCATTGTTTTCTGTATTACTATTTCTACTATTGACGGCATGCAGTATTAATTAAATGATAGTTACTTACAAAAACGTAACAAAGCAATATGACACTCATAATGAGCGTAATGACGTTTTAAACTTACCCCAACAAACGCACGTCGGACATTGACACACGCGAGACGCGACACACCACCTACTTCTTGAATAATATTCTCGAGCAACTAACAGTAGAATAGTACAATGCGAAACCCCTTTAATAATGTTTGCGCCGACAGTTTAATTCTCAACAAATCAACGCGAATCACATGCTTTTGATATGCGGCCAATGCTGCAGTAACAAGGAACTGTGTTCCTGGAATGCAGCCAAGCCGGTGTTGTCTTTCGAAAGCAAACAGCAGGCTCCCCGGTCTTGCCGCAATCGCCTATCCGGCTCAGCACAATACTGTACATTCGAAGCAACAACGGAGACAATTAAAACAACAAATTAATAAACTAGTTCCGAGCCCTGCTAGCCTTTCACTCTTAATTTCTTCGTTAATTTATATTTACAATACAACTACATTAAGTCATTCCATTCGTGTGTCAGGAGAAAAAAAGAAGGCAATCCAAGAATTATGTATTCCTCATAAATTAAAAAAAAACAATTGTGCCGTTCTAGGCCCGCGCCTATGAGGCCTATTGGGAAATTCGGGCCTGCCGACTGATCTCCCTTTTAACTTTAAGATATTACAATTTCCATTGAGACTTGCTTTCTCAACAAGTACGGGAGCTGTCTATTAAGTACTGCAGAGTGGATTTAACATCGCCATGCTTCTCGCACGGACAACTTTTTGTTGCTTGCTCAAGGGTCGGTTCACCAAAGAATTTATTTATTCTTGCTCCTGGAGGTGAAACTAAAAATGTTGTTTATAATCAGGTTTTGAGTTAAATTAATATTATAGTGAATTTGTAAAAGATTTTACTTTATAATTTGAATACTGTACTAGTTGGTTGGTTGGTTGATTTGGTGTTTTAAGTCCACTTTATGCACAGAAAGGCTAATCGGGACTGGACCTATAGTTTGAAGTGGAATCCGAACCACTATATGCCTCCAGCGGGTATCGAACCCGGGACACCTTGATTACAAGGCGAGGACGCTACCACTGCGCCATCGTGGAGGCCCAGGAGATTGCTTTCTGCAAGCTAATTGTAATCGTGTTGAATCTTCTGTCGATGCAACGAAGAAACTGCTACTCGAGGATTGGATGAACGTATCCATCCACATCAGTGAAGAGACGAATGATAGAAATAGGCTTCATTTCAGAAAGTAACGTCTCTTCTAAACCACATCAACCAAGGGCGACTGCAGAGGGAGACCAGCCACCCTGAGAATATTCACCTGCGAATTTGGGGATGCCCAATCATCAATGGTGTATTTGTGATTTAATTTTGGGAAGTAGTAGGTTTTTTTTTTTTTAGGTGTGCCAAATTTTATATATTTTACCAGTTAGTAAGGTAAACTATTGCCTCGCGTTCTAACGATAGGTCATTAAGCCGGACCCCGTGGCAGAGTGGTAAGCATATCACGCTACGAATATGGTATGTGAGGCTAATATGCTCCTTGTTGGGAAATCTAGTGGACAAAGATGGAAGGACAATATTAATATGAACATGAAGGAGATTGGTAAGGATAGTGGAGAATGGATTATTCTTGCCCAGGATTGAAAAACTATATTGCTGACAGGCATGGAGCTAGAAATACTTTGGGGAGGGTCCGACAAAGTGTCTCAACAACAACAATAATAATAATAATTTTAAAAAAGCTGTAAAATCATTAATATTGTATTGTTATTATTACACAAATAGATAAAAATATAGTTCATTATCTAGCTTACGTGTAGTTAAGAACGCTAAAATTTGTATAAAAACAACTGCCCTGACAAAGAAATTAATGTCAAATAGATAAGGAATTGAATATTTATTGAATAACAAAGAAAGGAGTTGGATTCAATTGACAAAAAGCAAAGTTCCTGGTTAATATTTGAGGACTAAAAGTGGTAAACGTTGTAAGTGCCAAAAGCGAAAGTGTTGGGAAATTGCATCGTCCCGCACATCAGCCGTGCACACTAGTAACCTCTTTACACGCTCTTTGAACTACTTAGAGGGTACCAGCCACATTTCACGTTTACCATATTATAAAGCATGGCACATTTCACAGTTTAACGTATGGAACGGTGTTTGAATTATTGTGGCACTTACAGGGTTTACCAATTTTAGTCTTCATTTTATGCATATCATTATGAATAATTGTGGACATAAATCTTTGCAACTGTCCTTTAAAGCCCATGACCCTAATTTCTCGTCTTCCAATAAGTTCGGCTGTAATAAATAATCATCGATTACACTAGGGAACACATTTCAACTTCTTTTCTGGATGCTGGATGAAATGACTAATTTCGGTGAGAGGAATTCAGAGAAAGTCTTAAAATTTGTGCAGCATGCCACATTTCCGAGATATACAGGGTGTCTCATAAGTCACGCAACCGATACTTTAAACGAATTTAACTTTGGTACAAAAAACGATAGAGACATGAACCTTGTATTAGTTATTAACTTTATCTATATGAATATTCTTTAAACATAAAACACGAAAATAATTCTCTGCATGAACGTCCAGTATGGAATAAAAGCTTGTAAGCTGTAAAAAAAACTATTGTACGAAGGAAAGAAAAAACATGGATAAAAGACAGATATGGAGTCGATTGCAATAATTTTCGATGTGTGTCGATGGTCGGAATGAGTATTTATCGAATTTGTAAAAGAACGATACATTTTCATGCATTCTATGGATACACTAACAGGATGCAAAATGGCTGTTCCCTAGTGTTATGTAACAAATGCTAACAAAGTATATTTTGTTTATTTAATTTATGTACTTGGTAAGTCTTTCGGGGGAGGGTGGTCTGGACCCCCTGGACTCCCAGAGGGCAGTGAACCAGAGGGTTAGTTTTCTTCAATGCCTTTCTGCAAAATTATTATTTATACCTTAAAGTTTGAGCGGTGGTCACTGACCTTTGTCACACTTAGCATATTGCCACGCACTAGGTCAATGGCCGAGGTCACCCAAAGGAACCCAGACACTCTTCGTCATTGGTTCTTCAAAATGGCTCATGCTTTCCTCTCTTGAGCAAAGAATGGTGGGAAGTTTTTGGCAAGACAAGCATCGCACTGTCAATGAGGAAATCCTTGGTATACCTGTCTTTCTCGAAACGTTCAAGGGCAATTGTCATAATTGGGATTACGTAAGTGAACTTTGGATGCTTATTAAGAACATTGCAATCCGAAAAACGCAGTAAAAGAAGAATTTAAAGCTGGTTTCCTTAGAGGAAGTGGCTGACTCAATATTAGGTTGCAGATAGGACCGGAGCGCAGTGTGTTTGCTTTGCGAATGGCAATGGGGCGCTTTGAGGTGTTGACCTTCGTTCTCGGCGTCTGCTTTGGAGGCGTTGTTGGTCTTGATATGCGTGAGTAACATATAATTCGATTATTTATAGTGTTATTTTGCCCCTCCTTTTATTTGGCAATGGTCGAGTTAAGGTTTTGAACTCATATGCGTTTATCACTTTCATATAGGAGATAGAGAGAGGAAAGGAAAGAGAGAGAGAGAGAGAGAGAGAGAGAGAGAGAGAGAGAGAGAATTTCCTCTCTTTTACCCTATTCTACACTCCCCTCTTCTCGTCTCCTCTTCACTCCTACAGGGTGGAACCAAACTCTACCGACTAACTTTCACAGGTTGTTCGGGTATGTTGGCTAAGTGTTTTGATATAAGGAACCCATGTTCCTCAGTACCAGGGTTGTCAATGGCTCAGGAATTTTAAATATATTCAATTCCTGTCCAGGAGAGATTGATTGATTTCCTTTACTTTACTTCGCTTTTTGTGTCATTTTTGGCTAATTTGCGAAGATGGGGGTGAGTGATGACATGATGAATGTACACTCACAATCATCCAGGCCGGGATTCGAACCCGGGACCTCTGGCATCGTAGCGCGATGTGCTAACCACCCCGCCACGGAGGCCGGTTGTTAAAAAACTGTACTGAACGTACAGTACAGTACACTGTGTACTCTTCAATGCGTACTGTTTCCTTAAAGCAGCTGTTCAAAATGTCGCCAGCCCCATCATGTCATGATCACTCATCCCCATCTTCGCAAATTAGCCAAAAGTGGCACAAAAAGCGAAGTAAAATAAAGCAAATGAATGAATCAATCAAGTTATTTAACAAACAAGTACGAATTTTGTCCTACGTTTGTTTCTATACTCATGAATTTTTTGCATTGTTTCTATTGCAAGGTATGTATCTAGAGTGTAGTAGAATATGTAATTAATTAAATACAAATCCGGGCTGTAGTGATGAGTAGCTCAGTAATTATTCGTGATCTATCAGAAACCATGTATGACGGTCATTTGGATAATTATAATTATTGTAACATCAACATCGCTTTACTGTGTAATAAGGTACCTTGATCATGAGTTCCTCATATCAAAACACTCAACGAACATGCCTGAACAACCTGTGAAAGTTTGTCGCTAGAGTTCGGTTTCACCCTGTATATCAGTTACTGAGACAGACAATAGTCTGCGAAAGTTAGTCGTCGCAGTGACTCACTACACAAAGAAAAATGTTTGTCTGGAATAACCAAACAGAGTGGTTTTCTGGCGACCAAACATTTTATTAAATTAACGAAAACAAATGACTGTTTACCAGTATTCGTGTTCAGTGTTAATTTGTTAAGGGTTATTTTTAAAAATGTTCAAAATTACCAAATTTAGTAAAAACTACCAAATGCTTTGTTTATGCCATAGGCGTAGCTAGAACTTTATATTTGGTTGTGCACAAAGAAAAAAAATGATGTCTTGTATCTTTTTAATAGCATATTTTGCAACACAATCACTTTGCTCTTTAACTGCACTGATGTTTGTAAAGGAATATAAATTCACTAAATGACCGTGTTGAAAATTTCTGAATATATATAGTAGAAAAATATCAAATTGCATAGAAATTACACACACAGAAAATGTTCATACATGTTACAAACAAATACATCAAAATACACGTTATCTATAACAAGAGACGTCTGTCAAAAGGTACAATGTTCTTAAACTCATCAATAACTTCATTTACATCAATAGACTAAGCTTTTTCCTGTTCCACAAATAGCAAGAGCAGGGCTTCCAATCTATCCTGCTTCTGAGTTGCTCTTAATTTAGTTTTAACTTGGGTAAGATTGGAGAAAGCTCTCTCACACGTGCAGCTTGTGACAGGTATAGAAGCAAGGCGCTGCAGTACAGAGTAGAATGCAGTAAATATCTTCTTTCTCCAATGACATCAAATAATCAAAAAACTACAGACACTCGTTTCATCAGCGATAAAGCACACGTTGGTACCAAGTAATGACATTTTCAACTCCTTACAAACTGCCGCTTATTTTCTCTCTTATTGAAATAACTGTCTTTAATTATCTTTGATAGAACAGCCCATTAGGGTGTGCCTAGGCACACCCGGCACACCCCTTAGCTACGCCTATGGTTTATGCTTACCAAGATGTTAACCAAACGTATTTTGTTAATTCACAAAAATCCATTTTTTTCTGTGTAGAGGAAAGTCGCCCATATTTTGGCCTACCAAAAGCAAATTAATCAGTGAAAAAAATGTTTCAAACCTTTTCTTTTCTGAGTGTGTCCTAGACCACTCCTAGACAAGTAGATCATAGGAAACAAGGTTGTTTGTGAAAAGAAAGTTTGGAGAGTCATGAAAAATGTTTTTTTCTGGAAATATGCAATGCCGTCATTTTGGACAACTGGTTGCATAACAATGCAAATTCGAGGTATAATGCAAAATTTTGTTACAAGATCTGTTTTTGAAGAACAAAAGTCAAGTTAACCATGTAAAATACAATAAAATTTGTAAGACGGGAAGTACGTATTTTTGTCATTTTTTTTCATATCTACACTACAGCGCCTTGAACAACGTAGTGTGGAAAACGGCACTGTTCTGGGCTTTCTGGTTGGTTCCCCTCGAATATGATACCGCTAGAGGCGCTGGTGTCGGTTCAGCTGCATGGCATTCGTCTGCTTATAATGAAGTAAATGGAGTTTTCGCTGCAACGTCTGATTCTTTTACATGAAGCATTTCTATGAATGTGATAATTGTTATGATATTTGGTACAGTGGTTGCGAGGATATTAACGAACATTCTAGACAGTCGACCACGTCCTGTTATCGTTATACTTTCAATTTTCATTAATAATACGGGAGCAGAAAAAATACTCATGGAATGTTCTTGGTAACTAAATTTTTGTGTATGAATTAGGTTCATTATTATTATAATCATCATTATTTCTTTTAAAGATATAAAACTGAGGGATTTGTATTTTTGATATTTACTGTCGCTTGAAACTAATCGCGGCGATGTTGATAATGATGCATGAAACGACAAGGGGAAACCCACAAAACTTCCTTAGTTCCATCGACATGAGTGTAAGGAAACTTTCAGACAATTGGGACAAGCGACGCGGGATGTTCGCACTGATGTGACTACTGACTAGTGACACAGACACTTCCAGACCATAAAATAGCATTCATTGCGCATGAGGGTCAAAACAGCAAACGACACGTTCATATGTCGTATTCGCGTGCTAATTGTTACCTCGGTCTGAAAGCTCCTTAAAGGAAGGGTGCTCAGACCGAAGCGACGCGCCACATGGGGAGTTCCCAACTAAGTGACAAACGACATGGTGACTTCAGTCTATTAGCAAGCGTTTGCTGCTAATTGTGCGAACAACACATCTAGGCGACATGATAAGCCACACGTGTCGCTTTGTCGCTTGTATGTCGCTCAAACTGGGCCATTTCCTTAATAGCTTGCAACGTGTTGCCGTGGTTTCTTGTTCCCGCATGCACGATGCAATGAGTGATTGCGCACCAAAGCGACAAGCGGCACGCGACACTTATCGCTTGAGAATTTCACAAACCGGACGCTGGCCTGTACTGCCCGTCATGCCGCTACGATGTGAAATGCTGCTCTTGTTTGGCTCGTTTCTAAGCGACATGTGTCGCGTGCCGCTTCGGTATGAAAGTTTCCTTGGACCAAAGGACCCGTGTCGCTTTGGTCTAAAATCTCCTTGAGGATACGGTGCAGTCAGAGCTTGTATCCCTACGGATCGAAAGGCTGCATTGATTGATTATCGACTTCTCTCTTCAAAGTGACATTTGTGGTTTGTCGTCTCGGTATGAAATATCTCTCAGGATACTATTTATATTCTAATAACATAGAAAAATAAAACTCTAGTACACAATCCAACACCTGACGTCCGGAATCACATTGCGATATTTCTTCTTGGTTACGCATGCTATTTATTAATTAATTCTTTTTTACTTTTCATTCCAATGCCATTTCGTGACTGCAATCCACTCCACAAATATAACTATTTCCGTCAATTCACGTACCGCCTTTCAAGACAAACAAATCTACACAATATATTCCTAAAACTTACTAAGCCCCATTACTTTCATAAGAAAATTAGCAGCCGTACTGATCGCACTGCCATCTATGTTGTCATTCGTCTCGGGAACCAGTTTCTTGGGTCATTTTCCACACTACGTTATTCGCCAGACCCTGTGACCGAATGGTAGTCGACCTCCGTTGCGGAATGGTTAGCAGAGCGCGCTACAACGCCAGGGGTTTCGGGTTCGAGTCCCGGGTAAGGCATGGGTATTTGTGAATGTATGCCTTGAAATGTCCTGAAATAGAAATGTGAATGAAATAATATGAGTGTATGAAGTGTGATGGGGGAAGCTTCCGCTTAGGGGTTTTCCTTTAGAAAAAAAATGGTTAGCATATCGCGCTGCGACGCTAAGGGTCCCGGGTTCGAATCCCGCCCGGGCTTGGTTGTTTGTGAATGTCCATTCATCAATCTCATCATTTCATCACCCATCCCCATCTTCGCAAATTAGCCAAGAGGCACAAAACGCGAAGTAAAATAAACTAAATCAATCAATCAATCACACTACGTTATTCAAGGCGCAGTATCTACACTAACAAATACTCCCTCTGTCCCATAATTATTGTCCGGTACGCTTTTGTTTGTTGTCTCAAAATACTTGTCCAATATTCAAACTGTGACATTTGTGTATACAGAAGAAGAAAATGAAACACGGGAATGAGCCATACAACGTTATTACTCAAGGATCAGTACAAATTGGCCGATCAAGTATCCAAAAGAACATAAATAAAAAGTTACCAATTTGGCATACCGGACTATAATTATGGGACAGAGGGAGTAATTTCTTATACTCAATTTAAACATTTAATAAACAATATAATATCACAGATCTGTCTGAGTATTAAAACATATTTCAATATTGGTAACATTCAAAACAGGGACGACCCCGTTTTGGACTACCCTCAACGTTCCCGTTTTACCAGACAGTGACAGACGCTAGAAAACATGGCGTCTCCTTACACAGATGTAATATAACCTTTCCAGCAGTATATAAAAATCAAACTTAAAACTGGAAGAATCAATATTGTACTTAACAAAATTCAATGTTCAAAGGTGGCTTGATAAGGCCCAACACAGTATAGAGGCAAAATCGAAATCGTATTAAATGGAAACTTCGTAGAAAGAAGAATCTCGGGCCGCCTCGTCCACGACTCAATTCAAACTGGCACATAGGCTGCCAGGAATGGTAGTTCAGCGTTGGGTCCCAGGTGGGCAGCACTAATCAGTGAGAAACAGAACTTCTCCGTTTGACCCGCCGTCCCCGTTTTGGACGACTCTGCTCTATTATTCTAATTTAAAATCATTAAAATCATGTGACTGCGATTTCACTCTGGGATCTCGCAGCCGCGACTGTCTGCACGGACATTGAACCTAGCGAAGAACGCTGTTTCAGCTGCAGCGTGCTTCCTATATGCCGAATGCCTTGCCGACGATGAGTGCTGACTATGAAGATGACGCCGTTATCTCTCGGACGCGCGACCTTATGAAACCTGATCTGAAGACCAGACTGGTCCGTGACCACTATTCGAAGCCATCCCACCAACGAAGTTCCCATTAAATCACCCCCATCTAAACCCTCACCCCCCACAACCCTACCACCTTAAACCACTCAAACCATTCTGGACTCCAGAATGGTTGTCCTACCTATTTATAACATACCCAACAACCGTTAGTTAACTCAGCATTAAACTACATTAATAGTTTAACTAATTACTAAATGAACTCAAATCCTTACAAAAATAAGCAATACTTTACAAAAGACCTGTTCCGGTCACTAGAATGTGTCAATACAATAATATAAATTTTGAAGTTACGAATGTATGTATAGAATACTATATTTGTCTTATTTTTTTCTTTTTGTGTTTATGTATCAAATTGAAAATAAAGATGTAATGAAAAATGATTGATTGATTTGTTGTTTTAAGTCCACTTTATGCACAGGGAGGCTAATCGGGACTGGACGTACAGTTTAAAATGGGGTCCGAACCACTATGTACCTCCACCGGGTATCGAACCCGGAATCCCTTGATTACAAGGCGAGGACGCTACCACTGCGCCATCGGGGAGGCCTATGTAAAGAAATAGAATAAAAAGTCTGGGGAAACGTTAAATTCAGAGACACTGATGTCCTAGTGTATTTAAATGTACCAGGACACTAAGCACATATCCTCCAGTGTATGCTGGTGGAGGGTGCTTACTTCGCCCCCCCCCCCTTGTAATATTATTCTCTGGCCGCTGTAAGAACAAAGTTAATATAAACAAAACACACGTGGCTTATGAGAAATCCTATTGGTTGTTCGAATGACAGCTGCACATGAATCTTGCGCGTAGGAATATAGTACATGTGAAGAAGACAGATCACTCAACATAGCTGCTATATTCAAGTTGTGGTATCATATTATGAGGTGTACAGCTAGCAACAATATAATCATAGACACAAGTACACCCGAACTAACACATAGGGGAGGAACTACTTCTCAGAAATCACGTGGTATTGTTTACATTAACTTCGTTCATAATTTGGACGGAGACTAGGTTAGCACTTCTGTGATCATTTTCTATTTAGTGTATGTATGAAATAACCAAGTAAGTTAAATGCCAATTTGCTAAATTTTTACATACTATCTTTATTCTAAATATACTTTCAGCTTCGTACATGAAGGCATGCCACAGGAATGACCCTAACATAAATGAATGCATAACTAACTCTGCAAGAGCAGCAATTCCATATTTAGAATCAGGTAAATGGAAATATTAGTATTATTGTTATCATATTGAGCTTAATAATAGTTAATGATTACGTCACTTTAAAATTTCTAGTTTTCTAGTGTCATCTGAAAATTATTAGTAATATTATTTGAGGAATAGCCTGCCCCGTGGCGGAGTGGTTTGCACACCGAGCTACGACGCTAGAGGTCCCGGGTTCGAATCATGGCCTGGGCCTGGATGTTTGTGAGTGTCCATTCATCAATTTCACCATATCATCACTCATCCCCATCTTCGCAAATTAGCCAAAAGTGGCACAAAAGGAGAAGTAAAATAAAGCAAGTCAATCAATATTTGAGGTAAAGTTACGACAAGGATTTATGTTTAATGACTCATTGTCTTTCTATTTTTATTATTTCACTTATATTTTACTAATCGCGGCGAAGAGGATGAGTTGATGAACTGATGCGTCACAACACAATGACACATTCATGCCTTACCACGGTTTGAATCTTTGAACTGTGGCTTCCTAGAGCGTTACGCTGGATTATTTGAAATCTTCTCTGATCTCCATATAAACCCAACGGCAAGAATAATAGAAGTTGAATTCTCAGTTACCATTTACATCCAGTCTGTTTTTCCACAATGTGAAGACATAATATGAGATAAAAACGTCAAGAAGCTGAGAACAACATCAGAATTGAAATCTTTAAAACAATACAGGATGCGGAATTAAAACGAATCAAAATAAGCGATGGACAATTTGCCTACTATTATCTTTGCTCTTAGCTGTACAATGTCTATCACCTTTTCTACTTCGCTCCACTTTAGTTTCCATATCCCTTTTTATAAACATATCACCCGTTAATCTGGGGTTCGGAGAGTTACTTTCAAAATTAACTGAGTTACGGTTACTCATTTTAAGAAGCAATTCCGTTACAGTTACCGGCACTTAAAATTAACTCTTAGTTACTTTTGCAGTTATTTTCTGACGAAAATTATCTTTCAAACAATCTATACATGAAAATTCCGTGTGTGTTATTTATGTCTCTGGTACATAAGTCGTCATGTATTTATATTATTACAACAAACAAATAAATAATACAACAAATAAGCAAATAAAGATGGAACAACAAGTTGGCTTGCTTGAATGATAATTTCTTTACACACACACACACACACACACACACACACACACACACACACACACACACACATATATATATATATATATATATATATATATATATATATATATATATATACACACACATATATACGTATATATGTATGCACATACCTTAAACTTAAACACTACCTGTTATTAAACAATAACGTCTTCCTAGCTCGACTTCCAAATGAATATGACAATCCACAAGAAACGCGCGAAAAGAAATGAGTAATTGCAAGATTGTTCTAAATTTAGCATGCAACAAAGTCTGGCTTCCTTGTCTTATTTGATTTATTTATTAACTTACAATGCCTTTTCTTTCACTCAACCACATACATGAAATATATGTCAGACGATTCCACCAAAATTCTTTAGAGTCTCCTTATATAACATTGTGATATATATGTGTAACATTCTTTCGTTTTTGTACTATTTATCTTTCTCACTCACACACAATATCTCTTTCTCTTCTTTTGGGGTGTCAGGGGTGAGCCCTCCACGTTGTACACCCAATTGTCAACCTCACTTCCACGTTCGACAACCTGGACTGCATTTTGCAGACTATCGAGGCTCTGGCGTTTGGACCTACGGCCAGCATAATCCGCTGTAGTATTGTTGTGTGTTTTGTCCTTGTGTGTTCTGACTGCCCCTTCACACCCTCAGCTTTTAACCCAGATAAGAATATTTTAGTCCTCCGGCATTGTAGTTATGTTATAGTAGTTAAATTTTAGTTATGTTAAGGGCTAGACCCCTTATAATGTGACGGGTGCAAAATATTCTAAGTGCTAACGCACCCACAATTTCACATTTAATCAATCAATCAATCTTCTCTTCTGTTCTTTCACTCTTCACTACCATCTGTGTAAATAGAGAACTGATTAATCTCTTTTTCAAGGTGACAGAGTATATGGTATTCCTCCCACGGATCCTTTATTCCTCCAGGAGTTAGTTGTGCAACAAGGAACAGGTCCCGTATCCATAAAAATCGAATTTAAGAACTTCCACTTCGTTGGACTCAAGGATGTGGATGTAAAATCTGCAAGGTATGTATACAATTAAATTGCATTTCTTTGTTTTGGATTGCTATTTCTTCAAGCACAAGAAAAATGTTGTTTATTTATTTATTTTATTTATTTATTGAAAAAAAATTCAGATACAGCATGTAGCCATTTTACACTGAAATCAGTAACAATGAAAAGAACAAAAATAAAAATAACAAAATAAGACAAAATACTAATATAAATAAGTCAAGATAGCACAATTAAATATTATTTAGCAACATATGTTCTGATGGTTGACCGAAAGGCGTACTCTGTGGAAAATACGTCAGCACTTGATGGGATGTCGTTATATTGAGTGGGAAGTCTGTGGATGAGCGATCTTTTTTGAATTTCCAATCTAGGCTTTTTTGTGTAAAATAGATTTGATTGATTGATTGATTTAGTTTATTTTACTTCGCGTTTTGTGCCTCTTGGCTAATTTGCGAAGATGGGGATGAGTGATGAAATGGATGAATGGACATTCACAAACAACCAAGCCCGACCGGGATTCGAACCCGGGACCCTTGGCGTCGCAGCGCGATGTGCTAACCACTCGACCACAGGGTCGGGCTGTAAAATAGATTTGTTTTGCGTGTTGTGCGCATAGGCACTCGAAAGTGGAATTCCTGGAAGAGCGTGTTGCAACGGATTTTGCCATTGACAATTTTGTAAAGATACCTAAAATCATTCAGTAAACGGCGCTGATAGGGAGTCTGTGAGTTTAGAAAGGACAGGAGATGTGGTGTTGAAAAATTGCGTAATGAGGGAACCCTGTAACGAACTATAGCAAGGAAAGAGTTAAGAACAGAATCGATTCTGGAGAGTTGAGTGGGACATGCCATGGACCAGACGGGAAAGCATGAATGATTTGAAGTACAAGGTGAGGGCTATGATATCACTAATTTCGGTGAAACGTTACAGTAAACCTAAGAGACACTAAGCCTTTTTTGTCGTGCCTGTAATATGTTCTTCAAATGTGAGTTTTTGGTCGAAAACAATGCCTAGGTCTTTATGAGAGGATACTGCTTTGATGTTATTGCCAAAGATGGAGTAAGATGACTTTAACAGGTTATTTTTTAGAGAGATCGTGAGAGTACTACATTTTTGAGGATTTAATGTAAGTTTCCATGTCAGGCACCATGAAAAAAAAGTTGTTATGTCATTCTGGAGAAGATGAGCATCGTTGGAAGTGGAGATTTCTCTGAAAATCTTACAGTCATCTGCGAAAAGAAGGTAATTACTAGAGGCGACTGTGAGATGGTCGGTAAGGTCATCGACGAATAATATGAACAAGAGGGGTCCTAGAACACTGCCCTGTGGTACTCCAGAAAGGACTGGAAGAAAGTTAGATAGAGTTCCTGGAAGGAATAAACGTTGTTGGCGATCGCTAAAGTTATCTGTGAGCAAGTTAAGAAAGTTACCATGAATGTTGAATCTGTTGCATAATTTGTGAATCAAAAGACGATCACTAACAGTACCGAAAGCTTTGGCTAGATCAAAATATACAGGGTGTTTCGTAAGTTCGTTTACAACGCTTGGGAGGTGATTGTACGAGTGAAAATAAGGTGGAAATTTCAGGTAACGAAATTCCGGAAACGGCTTTGTTGCCGAGTTATTGACGTTTGAAAGCGTGGGAAAATGATTTTCCGAAGTGAATAATGCCAAAACGGGTGGAGAGAAGTCGTCGGTGTTGGGCGGTCCACTAAGAAATTGTGTACGCTCTTGTCAAAAAATCACGCGGCAATGTTGTGCAATGTCGGCGCAAGTGATTCCCCAAAGGACGCGAACGAAGATGTTGACGGGAGTGGGGTGGGTGTGCGTTCTGCGTGAGCTGGTATCGACGAAAATTGGCATGTATTGAATGGCACCAAAAAACAAAGAAAATTTCCTGATCGAAGGATAAACACTTGTAGCCCGGTGTAAGGGATGGCTGCATACACGTCCCAAGAGCTGGCGGACATGCATCTGATTTATGGGGAGACTGGAGGTAATAGCCGTGCTGC
Source organism: Lepisma saccharinum (assembly GCF_977018435.1). Taxonomy (NCBI): domain Eukaryota; kingdom Metazoa; phylum Arthropoda; class Insecta; order Zygentoma; family Lepismatidae; genus Lepisma; species Lepisma saccharinum. Next base: position 31,343,206 of record NC_139238.1, read on the forward strand.
AAGGCGTCTGTATGGGGCACGTTTTCCAAATAGGGTGTTACCATCGCACACCTTATTTCAAACTGTAGACACTCGACTTCGGGAAACAGGATCAGTGTTGCCACCTCGTCGAGAAGTTGGACGACCGAGAAGTGTGCGAACACGACGGTTTGTGGAAGATGTGCTAACTGCAGTGATGTATCATCCAGGCACAAGTACGCTCGCACTAGCCCACGAACGAAACACCTCCCATGTGAATGTGTGGCGAGTCCTGCCAGAAGAGGGGATGCACCCGTACAAATTGAAGAAAGTGCAAGAACGTTTACCTCGGGACTTTGGCCCACGTGAGGACTTTTGCCAATGGTTTGTTCATCAAATTGAAACTATCCCCAATTTTCAGAATACGGTACTATGGACTGATGAGGCTATCTTCACGAAAACTGGTGTGTTCAATAGTGTGGGAACATGAAAATTAGTGTTGTCCACGGGACGAGAAGGGACAGGCTTTTAAAAATTCGAGACGAGACGAGATTGACCATGTGTCATGAGACAAACGAACATTTTCGAGACGAGACAGCATTTCCACGAGACTTCCACGAGACGAGACAGGCCAAAGTCTCGTCTCGTGGGCAACACTAATGAAAATCCACATGCACTGCTAGTGGCACATCATCAGCACAGATTTGCAGTGAATGTGTGGTGCGGGATACTGCATGACCATTTGATTGGACCGTACATTCTCCCTGTTCGCCTATGTTGACCCACTTATCAAGCATTTCTCAGTGAAGTTTTGCCTAAACTACTAGAGGACGTGCCCTTGGCACTGAGACAAACACTGTGGTTTCAACATGACGTTGCACCCCCACATTTCGATCGGAATGTGCGCCATTTCCTCAATACCGTATTCCACAACCAGTGCATTGGCAGGGGAGGGCCTGTGCCATTGGCACCTCGATCGCCTGATATTACGCACCTGGATTTCTTCCTCTGGGGAGAGATGAAACGCCTCGTTTACGAAACACCTGTCGTGTCAGCCGAGGACCTCGTTGCCCGTATCAATGTAGCTGCAGCATCGATAGCAGAAACGCAGGGGTTGTTGGGTCGCACTAGACAATCCTTGATTCGCCGTTGTCGCCTCTGCTTGGAAGTACATGGTGGACATTTTGAAAACCGTCTATGATGAGGTTCCCTTCACATCTCCATTAAGCATACTGTGTGCCCTTCAGGGTATGCAACCTATGACAGTTCATTTTTTCGTTTTTACGTCATGGTGCCCTTCGATCAGGAAATTTTCTTTGTTTTTTGGTGCCATTCAACACATGCCAATTTTCGTCGATACCAGCTCACGCAGAACGCACACCCACCCCACTCCCGTCAACATCTTCGTTCGCGTCCTTTGGGGAATCACTTGCGCCGACATTGCACAACATTGCCGCGTGATTTTTTGACAAGAGCGTACACAATTTCTTAGTGGACCGCCCAACACCGACGACTTCTCTCCACCCGTTTTGGCATTATTCACTTCGGAAAATCATTTTCCAACGTTTTCAAACGTCAATAACTCGGCAACAAAGCCGTTTCCGGAATTTCGTTACATGAACTTTCCACCTTATTTTCACTCGTACAATCACCTCCCAAGCGTTGTAAACGAACTTACGAAACACCCTGTATAACGTCCAGTTGTGAATTGTTCGAAATACATTTCATAGCATGTGGGAGAAAAACAGACAGGTTCGTAAGACAGTAACTACCAGAAAGAAAACCATGTTGATTTGACCTAAGAAACCGACAAACAAATTTATGTAGCCTGTCTTTTATGATTTTTTTCACAAATGATGGACAGAGGAGAGAGTAACGAGATTGGCCTATAGGAAGAAGCAAGGTTTTTGCTGCAATTTTTGTGAATGGGAGTGATGTTAGCTTGCGTCCAAGCGTGAGGAAAGACGCCCTCCGAGAAGCATCTATTCAGAAGAATGCAGAGGGGATAAGAAAGAGATTGCCCAGTTTCCTTCAGGAACATGATGTTGATGTTGTCCGGCGTTAGGGCACGGTGAGTTGGTAGAGACGACAATAGACTTTTCGCTTCATCGGTTGTAGTGGCAAGCTTTGTTAGAGAGGAAGAACAGACTGATCTTACGTTTGACAACGTTGCAAGGGGGCAGGTGGACAGAAGTTACCATGGAAATAAGCATTTAAGAGTTCAGCCCTTCGGTCATCTTTCGCACTTTCACTATTGTGTGTAATTTCAAGAGGAATTCTGCCGTTGTTTCTTCTCGAGTTTATTAGACTGAAGAAGTTCTTTGGATTTTCCTGGATTGTTGCAATGATATTGTTTATGTATTTTTTGTATTTGTTTCGGAGTAGGTACTTTGAGTACATTCGAAGAACAGCGAATACTTGATGATTGAACATGCTAACTGTTATGGTTGAGGTACCAGGCCGGAGACTTCAAGAGTCATACAACATGGCGACGTCCATACAACAAAGAAAAAGAAGATGGGTATCTTAAATGCTGTCAAGTATCTATTTCCTGTAGCTATCCTTGTATTAATTTCATCAGTTCTTCTACATGTATTGCATTTGACTACTCCTATCTGAATCTATGACATCTCTCAAATTCTTTCTTCCCTAATTTTATCATTTTCTCTTGTTATTTTTCTTATTTGCTTGTCAGCTTCATTTATTTAGTTTGTTGTGTGTTTATATGTAACCCACAATTCAAAATATACAAAAATTGACAGGCTATTTTTTTTTGTTTGTTCCAGGGCTGATATAGAGAAGGGGAAAATGTTCCTGGTGTTAACAACCCCTAAATTTACTGTTGTCGGACCATACAAAGTGTCTGGAAGAATCTTGCTACTTCCAATTCAAGGAGAAGGAAATGGAAGTATAACTTTCGGTGAGTAATTTGAAGGTGGAATATGCAGGTGGGTCCTTCACTGATACCGAACGGTCATTTGTTTATGAGAAATGACGTCACAGGAGAAGACAGGTAGAGGTACGGAGACCCTTAATGAGTAGATACAGAGCCCCAGTACATATAATTAGATTTGGCATGCTCGTGTGGAAGTCAAAACTAAATATACGAGCAATTTCGGTTTAAAGTGAATAATTAGAGGGTGTAATTTTCTATTTTTTGTGGTGGTAATTTTGGACCACACCGCAGGTATAGACATTTGAGGACAAAGACGATGTTCATGTATGGGTTTTATACGAGTAGATTCTTGAAATAGACAGGCTATTTTATGTCGAATAACATGGAATGTCTAATGAATATAAACAAACATAATTTGTTTCAACACAAATGTCTTTATTGAACCCTTCTTTACATATAAAGATGGTTGAAACAAACAAACACGAACGAATAATTGGATTGAAACCAACACTCGCCATATAATTAAATTATAACACTGAAAAGTCAAAATAAAGGAAATAAATGTTTAGTGTTAGCTAAGATAATGGTAAGCCGTCCATATGTACTTATTTTTTTATTCTATAGTGCACTTTAAAATTAAATAGTTATAAATTAACATTTAACAACGGCACATTGTGGAGATACTATTTAATCAAATTATATCAAATGATAATAATTATAAATGGAACAAAATAGTTTATTGAGTCTAAAATTTGATTTTTGGATATTAATGTTTATACTAACTTTCAAAACTTCAATAAATTTTAGACATCGGTACCCAAAAAGCACGACCGTGTAATGCATGATTTATATTTTCTAATTATAAATGGCTTATCGTTTCAGCTGATGTTGGTGGAAATATGACTCTCAACTTTATCAAAATTAAGAAGAAGAACGGTTTGGAATACGCAAAAATAAAGAATACTGATTGGGCTGTATCTGCGAATGGAATGGTTTTTAAGTTAGAAAATCTCTTCAATGGAAATAAATTGCTGGGTATGTATTTAGATGGAATATAATTTTTTTAATTATTCAATTCGCTCCATACGTTTTCACGCAGTACAATTGAAGGTTTGCTCATTTCCTTTTCGCCTGGAAATATGAGTCTAACACGATGAAAAAACACACTGTATATATATATACAGGGTGTTCACAAAATATTTCCAGAAAGTTTGAGACGAAGTTTTGCGGAGAGAAGGGAACATAAAAAGTTATTGTATTAATAAACATTAGTCCGGAAATTTGTTGTTTTCGAGTTACAGACGCGATAAAGTGCAAACCGATAGGAACAAAAATGGCCTTAGTAAAGGACTTAGGGACTATAGCTATTTTGGCCATAAGTGGGAAGGAAACATCAGAATTGCTCATGAGAAATTATCGAATGCTTCTTTAACATCTATGAATAACGTTCCTTGTTCAACTTTATGCTCTCATTCTTACTTCATGAAATTCATTGTCTTCCTGACGTTAGTATCCGTTAATTTACTGCAATATAATCATAATAGTAACTTTGTCACTTTTCGCAATGGTAAACAGCACGTGACGGGTCTGTTTGGACTCAGTTTTGGTAAATGACGTCATACTAATATAGTCCAGTGACATCGGTATACATACAATATTCACCATCCGTTTGTATTTATACCTGGACTAGAGCAATCTGTCTGAAATTCGCCTACTCATTAATTGGGTTCTAACATTACGCCCGTTATATAAAATATATTATTCATAAAGTTATTTTGTTGTTCCTTTATTGCAGGAAACCAAATGAATGAATTCCTTACAAACAACTGGGAAGAGGTTTTCGTCGAACTTAAACCTGTCATAGAGAGGGTGCTAGACCACATAGCTACCACAATCATCGATCAAGTGTTTGCGAAGATACCATACGAGTCATTCCATCCCAAATCAACACAGATATGTGCAATTTTTAACCTGACCATCTCCGATTTTCATGAAATTTGGGGAGTTGAAACTATGCATAGAACTTAGTAACTATGAAAATTTTTAGTCTCGTGCGTCTTGTAATTGTTAAATTATTCAAGGTCAAAGTTTGCAGAAATTGCCTTTTTTGAGCCCGCTTAGCTATACTAAATGTGCTGTTACTCCGCCACTATTTTGCCTAAGAAGCTCAAATAAAGCTTATTGTACAGGGAATTGAATAAGCTTTCCAGTGATATATAACAAGCCTACCTTTGGATAAAATTATAATTTTGTCACGTGACCTTGATTTGTGACCTTGAATATCTCAAAACATGTCATCACCAAAAATCGTGAAAAAAATATATTTGGTCCCTCATACCATACTCTAAAACATACCAAAAAATCATTCTGGGACTGCAATGGGATCAGAAGATACAAAATAATATGTGTAACTATGTGACTGATAAAAGCCCCATTACATGAACTATGAAGAGTCAAATGTCCCTTAACACCCCCTACAAAATGTGAAGGAGTTATCCTGGGTATAATTGGTCATGAAAGAAATAGGTTAGGCACACGGAGATCTCTAGCCGTGTGTGTCAAGCGCAGGTCCGGCAAATTGTTGACCGCCATATTGAATTCAACGCAAAAATTTCAAAGGAAAGGGGGTGATGTGATATATCAAATCAGGCTAGAATTTCACGAGAAATGAAGTGACGAAGGTTTATCCAACATGTATTTAACAAGCAAAAATTTATTACTGCATGCTTGTAACCATTTTCTCCTTTTCGAGGTGTTAAAAACAAAGCATTGGAATGCTCCTAACGTGTTAGGAACTCATCGAGATCACTCTGACATCTTGGGAGAGAAAGAAGTATACGCACCATTGCATATGATTTTAATCAGCTACATTCACCAAATAGTTGAATAGTGAAGAATATTGGGAAACGTATCTCAAACAATTACGTGACACTTCCTTTGGAATGAAAAATTCTTCAGCGATGAGGCAAATTTTTATGTTCACGGTGAACTTAATAAAAATAATATGCAATACCTGTGATTTGCTCAGTCAAATGGTTGTTGCTGGTAAGCTAATTATGTGGTATAATGTATGGCGAACGGAAATGGTTGGTCCATATTCAACAACGGAACCTTAAATGGTGAGGGCTTCTTGGATTTGTTAAGTGAACAGGTTTTTTCACCCTTGCTTACGGGATATGGCACTTTTCGAGAGTTTTGAAACAGGACAGAGTGTGACCACACTATGTGGATATTTTCGCAATTTCTTCATGGTAAATTTCTAGGTAGATTGATGGGCAGACGGGGATCTATTAAAAGGCCTGCACATTCCCCAGATCTAACATCTTAGGAGGACTTTTACCTTCAGAAACATTTGAACAGAATGGTGCATGCACTAAAAGTCCCTGATATTGACCATCTGAGAGAAGGCATAGTTGCTGCTTGCGATGTTGTTGCACATGCTACATTAGCAAATGTTCTATGCGAGTGTGAGACGTGTCAACGAGTGTGCTCACAGGAACATTGACAACATTATAATGTGCATATATCGTAAGTGAAAGATATGTGTATAACTTTTTGCTGGCGTAAGATACGTTGGAAAATCCTTCGTCACTTCATTTCTCGTGAAATTCTAGCCTCATTTGATATATCACATCACCCCCTTTCCTTTGAAATTTTTGCGTTGAATTCAATATGGCGGTCAACAATATGCTGGACCTGCCCTTGACACACACGGCTAGGGATTAGGGATGGCCAGATCCGGATCCTAGCGGATCCGAAATCCGGATCCGGTTGGTTCCGGATCCTAAGGATCCGGATCCTAAAATTTTTCGGATCCGGATCCGCGGATCCGGAATTTTCAGATCCGGATCCGGATCTGGTACTTTCGGATCCGGATCCAGAATTTTCGGATCCGGATCCGTTTTGCCATCCCACATGCGCTTGTTTGGAAAGTAAGAATGTGCTTATAACATATTGTTACCTGCTAATATACATACATATATATATATATATATATATATATATATATATATATACATACTGGGTGAGTCTTTTAAAAGAGCACATCGAGCTGCGACGTCAAGGGTCTCGGGTTCGAATCCCGGTCGGGCTTGGTTGTTTGTGAATGTCCATTCATCAATTTCATCATTTCATCACTCATCCCCATCTTCGCAAATTAGCCAAGAGGCACAAAACGCGAAGTAAAATAAACTAAATCAAATCAAAATCAAATCAAATCTTTTAAAAGAGGCCCCGTGGAAAATGCGCTCCTTGCATGTAGGCATCCTTGGTACACCGAAGAGAAGAGCGGGTTAGAGAACAGTCCAGGATATCGGTGCCAAGCATATTCGACAACATGACATGACATGACATATCCTGGACTGTTCTCTGCCCCGCTCTTCTCTTCGGCGTACCAGTGTTGCCTACAAGCAAGGAGCACATTTTCCACGGGGCCTCTTTTAAAAGACTCACCCAGTATAATATACATACACACGTGTGTGCGCGCGTGCGCGATTTGTTATTAATTAATACACTTACAAGGGAGGTCTAAGTCTCCCCCTCCGATTTCCATGAAACTTGCAGGGCCCAAATGAAGAAATACGTGTTTTTTTTTGTTTCGGCAAAAAAATTGTTCTAGGGGGCAACCACCTCTCAGATGTCAAGATGAGGACAAATTGAAGTGGAGATCTGACTCCTGTGTTCCCCTCCGATTTCCATGAAACTTGGCAGGTGTATAGTAGGGATGGCCAGATCCGGATCCTAGCGGATCCGAAATCCAGATCCAGAACTTTTTTATTTTAATTTGTAGAACTGTAACTGTAGAACAATTGTATAATTTTTGTATAACATTTCTATCTTGTTATATGTGTTAAAGGTTTCATCCTGGAATGGAATGTCTCACATTTATGTGTGTTTTCATCCCCCCCCCCCTCAAATGTCAAGATGAGGAGAAATTGAAGTGGGGATCTGACCCCGAAACCACGTAAATATGGCATAGAAAGAAACAGGGGGCATACGGTCTCTCTATACACCTGTCAAATTTCATGAGAATCGGAGGAGGACACAGGGGTCAGATGATCCTCACGTCAATTTTGCCTCATCGTGACATTTGAGGCGGGTTTTGCCCCCTAAAACAGTTTTTTAGCCGAAACAAAAAAAACACGTAATTCTTCCTTTGGGCCCCTCTATACACCTGCCACGTTTCATGGAAATCGGAGGGGAACACAGGGGTCTGATCCCCACTTCAATTTGTCCTCATCTTGACAATTGAGTGGGTTTCGCCCTGTAAAACCGTTTTTAGCTGAAACAAAAAAAAAAAACTCGTATTTCTGCCTTTGGGCCCCACTATACACCTGCCAAGTTTCATGGAAATCGGAGGGGGACACGGGGGTCAAATGCCTACTTACATTTGTCCTCATATTGACATTTTAGGGGTGTTGCACCCTAAAACAGTTTTTTAGCCGAAACAAGAAAAACACGTATTTCTTCATTTGGGCCCATTTATACACACACCTGCCAAGTATCATGGAAATCGGAGGGGGACACAGGGGTCAGATCCTCACTTCAATTTGTCCTCATCTTGACATTTGAGGGGGTTTTGCCCCCTAAACCCGTTTTTTAGCTGAAACAAAAAAAACGTATTTCTTCCATTGGGCCCTACTATACACCTGCCAAGTTTTATGGAAATCGGAGGGACACAGGGGTCAGATCCTCACTTCAATTTGTCCTCATCTTGACATTTGAGGGGGTTTTGCCCCCTAAAACCGTTTTTTAGCTGAAACAAAAAAACACGTATTTCTTCATTTGGGCCCGTTTATACACACACCAGCCAAGTATCATGGAAATCGGAGGGGGACACAGGGGTCAGATCCTCACTTCAATTTGTCCTCATCTTGACATTTGAGGGGGTTTTGCCCCCTAAAACTGTTTTTTAGCTGAAACAAAAAAAACACGTAATTCTTCCTTTGGGCCCCACTATACTGCCAAGTTTCATGGAAATCGGAAGGGGATACTTAGATAACCTCCCTTGTTAGTCTTACACTTTGTAATTATTTAACATTGCATATATTATAATGTTTTATTTTAATTTGTAGAACTGTAACTGTAGAACAATTGTATAATTTTTGTATAACATTTCTATCTTGTTATATGTGTTAAAGGTTTCATCCTGGAATGGAATGTCTCACATTTATGTGTGTTTTCATTTCCAATACATTCGAATGAATACATATTTGTTTCAATGGCATTTACAAAGTCACCTCTAACATTTTATGTTAAACAAGTAAGATTATTTTTGTGCACGAGTGTGTTAGCCGATGCGTAGCGAAGTATTTTAGGAACAACACTTGAAAAAAATTCTTGTAGGACTAACGAAAAATGTCTTTGTAATCGAAGATCATAATACCTTTTAAGGTGTGGTAATATTATAATGGGATTGAGATACGAAACTCTCGGATCCGGATACGGATTTTCGGATACGGATCCAGATCCGAATCTTTCGGACCCGGATCCAGATCCGAAACTTTCAGACTCGGATCCGGATCCGCGGATCCGGAACTCTCGGATCCGGATCCAGATCCGGAACTTTCGGATCCGGATTTTTCGGATCCGGATCCGTTTGGCCATCCCTACTAGGGATCTCCGTGTGCCTAACCTATTTCTTTCATGACCAATTATGCCCAGGATAACTCCTTCACATTTTGTAGGGGGTGTTAAGGGACATTTGACTCTTCATAGTTCATGTAATGGGGCTTTTATCAGTCACATAGTTACACATATTATTTTGTATCTTCTGATCCCATTGCAGTCCCAGAATGATTTTTTGGTATGTTTTAGAGTATGGTATGAGGGACCAAATATATTTTTTTCACGATTTTTGGTGATGACATGTTTTGAGATATTCAAGGTCACAAATCAAGGTCACGTGACAAAATTATAATTTTATCCAAAGGTAGGCTTGTTATATATCACTGGAAAGCTTATTCAATTCCCTGTACAATAAGCTTTATTTGAGCTTCTTAGGCAAAATAGTGGCGGAGTTACAGCAGATTTAGTATAGCTAAGCGGGCTCAAAAAAGGCAATTTATGCTAACTTTGACCTTGAATAATTTAACAATTACAAGATGCACGAAACTAAATTTTTTTATACTTACTAAGTTCCATGCATAGTTTCAACTCCCCAAATTTCATTAAAATCGGAGATGGTCAGGTCAAAGGCTGTGTTGATTTCGCATGGAATGACTCATACGAGAAAATGTTCCCTCTTTTGTAGTCATGTTAGTAATTATTCTGTAAAATATTAAACATAATCTCCCACATATGACTTTTATTGTTACTCTATTAAAAAGCTATGTGTTTGGAAATTCAGGATTCGAAACTGGTAATTGTTCAAAATGCAAGCTATAAACATTTGAGTCTTTAAGTCCACTTTATGTGCAGATAGGGAAATCAAGACTGTTTAAAGTGAGGCACGACCCACTATATGCCTCCAGCAGGGATCGAGCCCGGGACCCCTCAATTACAAGGTTACTCTAAAGCTTTAGCACCACGCCATCGGGGAGGTTCTAAAGTAAGTGAAATATGTACTTGCAGTGCGTTGGGCCTCCCCGATTGCGTAGTGGTAACGTCGTCGCCTTGTAATCAAGAGGTCCTGGGTTCAAGACCCGATGGAGGCACATACTGGTTCGGATTTAACTTTAAACTGTAGGTTCGGTCCAAATTAGCCTATCTATGCATATTGTCCACTTAAAACAAAAAATCAACAAACTTGCATACAGTGTGTTCTCATAAAATCCTGACAATCTTCACAGGCTGTAGAGGAGAAGACAAACAACTTAACCTACCGAATTCTACTTTTAACCGATATCCATATCATACTCGTAACAATTTCACCGATAACGATGTTTGAAAATTGTAACAATTAGCTAATTAAGTTGTTTAAAGTATTGATTAATATTTGTGGATGAGAATTCCACTCCATTTATAAGCATCATTTTACTACACTAAAGTAAATAGTATATTTATAGTATATTTAACAATTTATTGAGGAAACAACTACTAGAAATTTGTCGTATACAACAGTAGTAACTTTAACAATATAAATTTTCCAGTAACAAATGTAGCATAACTTATCTGATTGACATTAATCATTCAATTTACAAATATAACCAAACATCATATAGGCCAAACAAATGTACCGGAATCAGATTGTGTTTCCCATTACGTATTAAGGTTGGTTCAATGTATTTTATTATTCTTACGTGGAAAATATATTATTAATCAGCAATTTTGCATAGGGAAGTTGTAAATCTAATTGGATACAAATGAACATGATTAGTGGATATCGGTCAACTCTGAAAGGACCATTTGCGTAATGGTAGCATTAAACATAGCATAACTAAATAGTGCACAAATGAAACTAATTTACTAAATGAAGTAATATGAATCTTAGATTAAACTTAAATATATTATATATATATATATATATATATGTATGTGTGTGTGTGTGTGATTTGTTAGTTTAGTACTAGTACATGAATAAACCACAGTGGTGGCCGGGCACGTTGAGTGATCGACTCATAATTTCGGCACCAAAGGTTCACAATTCGAGTCCCGACCTGGGCATAAGTCTTCCATTGTGAATGTTCCTTCACCAGTTTCATTTTATCATCATTCATCCTCGTAATTAGGACATGCAATCATTATTTTTGTTAATATTATTGTAATTTAAGTAAGCTTAAGTGTAATCCTATCAAGATTAATAATAATAATAATAAACAGAGACGAGGCACAAAGTTAGAAAATACAGATTCAACTATATATAGAATTATATTAACAATTATCAGCCAGTTCAAGCTTAAATTCCCCTTCTACCAGGTTGAAACAGAAAAGTAACTATACATGCTATTACTATGAAGGAGAAATATTGTTAAGGCAGTAGTTTTCCACTATGAAAGAAATAAAAGTCTCATAAAACTTTATTGACTCAAGCTTTGGTACATCATACAATCTTGTCCATACTTCGCATTTACATGCTGCAGATTAATTGTACACACATATTCAAAATGAAACTTCACATACATTATACATATCAAAGTTATTCATTTTCAAGATGATGTGAAAATATCAATTGCTATTTAGTTACACATTAGTTTCTTCTGTCATCGAATCTTCCATATCTTTCGTTTGTAGCATTATTATAAGTAGTCATTGAGGAGTTATTCTGAGGAAGTAGCCCAATTGCACCCAGCTACTTAATTGATAGCTTAGTTCTTACATGAAAATTTAATTTTCTTATACTTTTCTTTGGGGGAGGGTGTTGCAGTAGATAATGCTATCCTAACACGATTTTTCGCGGTTACTTAGTTGAAGAAGTAACTGATTCCTATAGAACATTGACTCACTTACTTATAAAAGGAAGTATATTTATGTTTGAAAATAGTAACATAGTTCTCCAGGGGTCCCGGGTTCATTCCCTGGTGAAGTTACATAGTGGTCCGAATTCCACTTTAAACTGTAGACCCAGTATCCATTAGCCTATCTGTGCTAACAGTGGACTTACTGTATAACAAACTTTGACATTTTTTTTGGGACATAGTTCACAATTAAGAAAACAACTCAATATCAATTGATGAAAGAATAACTCAGCTGCAGTTATTCCTTACGAAAAGTAGCACATTTCCAGTTACTTCTGTAGTAAATATTAGTTTTCTTTCACAACTTGTTTAGGCCACAAAAAGCAAATAAGAAGTTCTTATTATGCAGTATTTATCTCTCCAAGTAAGACTTACTCAGCGATTGTTCCATAAGATTCAATAGTCAACATTTCAGACATAACTTTCATATTCCCAATATATATATGTATGTGATGAAAACGTTGAAATAGGACACTGCGATTCCATTTTAAACTGCAGACTCGTCCAATTAGCCTAACTGACCATAAAGTAGATTAAAAACAGGCTTTGATTACAAGGTAACGCCGTCGCCTTGAAGCCAAAGGGTCCCGAGTTCGATACCCGGGGACGGCACATATTGGTCCCACTTTAAACTGCAGGTCCAGTCCCGATTTGCCTATCTACTATAAAGTAGACTTAGAAGGAAAAAATCTCAACCTTAAAACAAGTTTGAAAAATAGAGAAAATACTTTTAACTTACTTTTCGTTCCTCTTATCACTACTTCCATAAACCAATTATAGATGTTATTAGAGAAAATATTACTTTTCGTTACAGTTTTCGTGAAGATAGTACTTCCGTTCCATTAACTCGAACACCTAACTTGATGGGGGGTGAAGATAGGTTTTGTTGAAGACAAGGCAATTACTTCAATGTAATTTCAAGCTTAGATCTAACGTAAGAGATCGTTTTAAACTACAAAAGTGCACAACATTGTGAAAAATGCAACGACTTAAAATAATAGTAACTTGACAGACACAGTACAGTGTTTGAATATCATGCTCCTAGCAACAGCCGCCATTAAAATCGAAATATTCTCACAGTATGTGGTTGTGATTCACACAGGTGAATCCGTAAACTGAAGCGACCGCAGCGCGCTAGTAGCGGAAGTGGCGAACTAGAAACTCCATGACTGTAAGCGAAAAGATAGGGCTTCTTAGTCGTTTGAGTGTCTTCTATTGGAAATCTACGATGTTGGGTAGAGCTCATTGTAGGGCATCTTGTTGTAAATTCTAGCACCCAGGCCCCCAAAGAGTGAACTTAGAGCTTCCTCTACAGTTGGTCCAAGTTCCTTAATCACCTCTAAAAAGTTCTCATTTAGAAAGGTATTCATTGTTGCACCTAAAAATGAGCAGAGAGGTCAAAATGTGGTTGTATAACATGCAAGACATACATTGTAACAAGTTAGCATTTATTCTTACAACATTCCTCACTATTTCAACGATGTATCCTTTTTAGCATTGATTTTGCAATGTTCAAATTCGAACAAATGTTTTCAACTTTTTTATTAATATGTTTTGAAGATTGCATATTATTTTCTTTTGTTCGTTATAACGATCATACTACGAGAATTAAGTCACTTTAATAATATGACGTATTGAACTCCTAACTTGTATATTGTAATTTGAAGAAGGGTCTTGATATGTTTGTAGGTATCCTCTTTTTTTATCAATTGAATATCACTTTTTGACATATTTTGACAATTTTTTGTCAACGTTTTAGCGTTTAGCGATGTTTTTAGTACAATTTTCAATGCATTATTTTTTTTCCCACTCACACTTGGTAGGTATTTCACGATCTTACGTGATATAACTTAACCTATCCTTTTTTTCTTACTTGTTGTTTCAAAATAGTACTTTGTAGGTATCCTCTTTCTTTATCAATTGAATATCAGTTTTTGACATATTTTGACAATTTTTTTGTCGATGTTTTAGCGTTTAGCGATGTACATGATGAATCCACAAACAGATTTTTCCTAAGTCTTACCGTTTCCAAGATAACCCCACTTCCGGTCGCCATTTTGGATTTCCGAGCATAGGTTCTATTCATATTTTACTTACATATAGGCGTACGTGATGAATCCGCAAACAGATTTTTCATAAGTCTTACCGTTTCCAAGATAACACCACTTCCGGTCGCCATTTTGGATTTCCGAGCATAGGTTCTATTCATATTTTACTTACATATAGGTGTACATGATGAAACACCAAACAGATTTTTCCTAAGTCTTACCGTTTCCAAGATAACCCCACTTCCGGTCGCCATTTTGGATTTTCGAGCATAGGTTCTATTCATATTTTACTTACATATAGGTGTACATGATGAAACACCAAACAGATTTTTCCTAAGTCTTACCGTTTCCAAGATAACCCCACTTCCGGTCGCCATTTTGGATTTCCGAACATAGGTTCTATTCATATTTTACTTACATATAGGTGTACATGATGAAACACCAAACAGATTTTTCCTAAGTCTTACCGTTTCCAAGATAACCCCACTTCCGGTCGCCATTTTGGATTTCCGAACATAGGTTCTATTCATACTTTTTATCACGTATAGGCGTACATGATGAATCCGCAAACAGATTTTTCCTAAGTCTTACCGTTTCCAAGACAACCCCACTTCCGGTCGCCATTTTCGATTTCCGAGCATAGAAGTAGGTGGAACCGTACGTTCTGGAACTATACTTTGACCTACTTTTTATTTTACGACGTTTTACGCACTAAACTAACCTACAATGAGAGAAAAATGGATAGAAAAAGCTCTGGCATCACTTTTTAAGCTTTTTTTTACCTCCTGCAAATCTTGCTCTTATGCTACCTCGCCTTTTGACCTACTTTTGAAATGACTTACGACATTTTCCTATAAGGAGGCTGTCTTCTCTTACGGTAAGGTCCCTCAGTGTAATCTACTACGACCTGCTAATAGGCTTCTGCTCTCAGCGTAATCCGTTTTTACGGACTAAACTAACCTACAATGAGAGAAAAGTGGACAGAAGAGAAGCTCTGGCATCACTTTTTAAGATATTTTTTACCTCCTGCAATTTTTTGCTCTTATGCTAACCTCACCCTTTGACCTACTTTTGAAATGACTTACGACATTTTCCTATAAGGCTGTCTCCCCTTACGATGTTTTCCTGTAAGGCGTACGTTCTAGCAACGCCCATTGACCTACTTTTGAAGTGACTTACGACATTTTCCTATAAGGCTGTCTCCTCTTACGGCAATCGTCTGTCCCTCAGTGTAATCTACTACGACCTGCTCTCAGCGTAATCTGCTACGATCTTTTTTTAAAACTCATGTGTGATCTTCTACGGCGTGTGTGTGATAATCAAAATTATTTTTGTTAAGGCCCCCAAAGAAAAAATCCCGCCAGAGGGGTGTGTGGTGTCCAACACAGTTCTAATGGTCATGGCTATCAAAGCCATATGCCTCTGTATAGAGTTTCATGTGTTTTTTTTGTCCTATGGGACATCTCTGTTTGTCAAAAATTCGAGATATTTGCAATTTAACGCTGGGGACTTAGAAAATTTTCGATTGATGAAAAAAAATTGGTTCCATGACGACCTATGTTTATTTTGGTATGGGAGGACAGAGGACACCGAGACTCGGCCGACACACTAAACCCGACCTCTCTACGACTATTCGTTCAAAAGTTACGAGTGATCAAAAAGTTTTGGGCGGGGGGTGGGCTAACTTCTTACCCCTTGACCCCAGGACCACCAAAACTTGGTATACGTATTCTACACCTCCAAAATCGACAGGGGGCATCTAACGATGCCAGTATGGGGGTGTTTTTCGATATATTTTTTCGATAACTCTTACCATTTTCGAGATATTTGCAATTTAAGATTTTTTTAACGCTGGACTTAGAAAATTTTAGGAATATTTTTTTTTTTGTTCCATGACGACCTATGTTTATTTTGGTATGGGAGGACAGAGGACACCGAGACTCGGCCGACACACTAAACCCGACCTCTCTACGCGTACTCTACGTCACCAAAAAAGGTTAAAGGTTCCAAATAACAATAGTTAGAGTTTCCCTAATCTAGTAAAGTGGATTGGTTGAAATCTCCAAGGCGTATTTTGTATTTTTTTTTCAAATATGAACACGTTAAAACTGAACTGTCTCGGATTTTTGAGTTTTGTATTCGCCCTGAGAAAATTCTATATAAAATAACATACCTGAAAATTATATTCACAGTAGATTGATTTTTTTTGAGTTTTGTAATCACCTCAAGAAATTCTATATAAAATAACATACCTGAAAATTGTATTCACAGTAGATTGAATTCTTGAGTTTTTTGTATTCGCACACAAGAAATTCTATATAAATAACATACCTGAAATTCTATTTACAGTAGATTGAATTTTTGAGTTTTGTAATCACTCCAAGAAATTCTATATAAAATAACATACCTGAAAATTGTATCGCTATATACTAGACTTTTTGATTTCTGTGATTTTGGAGAAAGCAATGGCATCCACCACCAGTTTTAATCGTAAAAATGATAAAACTGAATGTGTTACTTGTGGGAAGCTAATCTCAAGGAACAATTTATCGGTACACAGAGCAAGATGTAGCGAAACAGGTTCGAGAATTAATCGTTTGTTACCTTCCAAGTCTTGTGCTCGATGCGGAAAGATGATCAGCATTGCACATTTAAGTAAACACCTCAAAATTTGCAAAACATCGACCGGACAAGCATCGAAAAGGAAAATCGATAATGTAGATACGGAAGCTTCCACTTCCAAACTAAGTAAATTATCCAATGAACGCAAACCAATTAGATCTGCATTCAACGACCAACTCCAGGATTTTTCAATTAAGTCAGAACCAGGTCGTGACATCCTTAGTTTCTTGGATGAAACGAAAACATCTGTACTAAATATTTTAAAAGATAAACTTGAAAACAACTCTATAAAAGTATACGTTGTTCTGTTTTCTGAATACGAGAAAGTTGATGGCACAACGAGTATTTTTTATCATCGTACAAAAAACCAGACTCTTTATTTTGCTGACGTCGAAAATTTAGACAACTTCTATTATAAAGTTACCAATGAGCTGGTTAAGAAACACGACGATTTCGAGGCTAAAGGGTCGGGATGGTCTCTGTGTGGAAGTCCTCACATGTTAACCGTTTACGTGAACCGATTCTCGCCTCTTCGAGCTTCCAGCTATGTTCCTCTTCCACCGAACATTCAACACAAGAGGGCTGTGTTAAATATACAGAACAGCGATAACAAGTGTTTCCTTTGGTGTGTGTTGGCTGCACTGCATCCTGTTTATTGCAAAAATAATCCACAGTGGGTTGGACATTACAAACAATACGAGTCCGAGTTTGAAAGTGTAATGTCTGGCATCGAATACCCAGTGACATTGTCGGATATAACAAAGTTTGAAAATCGTGCAGGAAAACGCATCGCTATTAATGTATATTCCTTCACGTCAGATAAATATCTCGTGCATCCCGTCAGGATAAGCGATATCGACGATGACGATGCTCGTGTGATTAATCTTCTTCTAATTTCAAACGAGGATGTCTATCATTACACACTAATTCGTTCAATGTCTCGATTACTAGGAAGCCAAACAACCAAGCATGAACATTGCATCGAAGTTTGTCCGAGATGTCTAACCATGTTCGACGATCGAAAACAACTCGATTATCAAAATTACACCGGACGTCAAATTGCTATCGAGAAACTTGCCGAACATAAAATTTATTGCGGTGACAACAGACCGGCTAGAATGTTGATGCCCGAAACGAACGAAGTCGAAGAATTCAAAATGCACAAGGCATTGTTAGAACATCCCGCAATCATCGTCGCAGATTTCGAGGCGTTCCTCAAACCACTCTCCTACTGCGAACCGGATCCCGAAATTTCCTCCACAACGCCGTACCAGCTTCATCAACCTAATAGTTTCGGCTATGTTGTTGTGCGACGCGATAAAATAAATGAAGCATATATATACCGCGGGCCAAATGTAATCGAACACTTCCTGGAAAAAATGGTGGAGGAGGTTGAGGTAATTGGTAGCGTACTGCTTACATCAAAACCGATGGCACCTTTAACTGAAAATGAACTTCAAAATTACAATTCCACTGAGGTGTGTCCGGTATGTGATCAAAGTTTCACTGATGAGAACAAAAAAATATTCCACCACGATCATTTCAGCGGAAACTACATAGGTGGAATTTGCAACACGTGCAATCTTAAAATCCAGAAACCTAAATTCATCCCCATATTTTTTCACAACGGAAGCGGATATGATTTTCACCACCTGGTGAGACATCTTGGCTACGATCCGAAACGTATAGGTGTCTTGGCCGAGAATGAAGAACGATACATTAGTCTCAGCAAGCAAGTGTCGATTCCGGGAACAAAAAATACAATCGAGATGCGCTTCCTGGATTCGTATAGATTTCTCTCTGCAAGTCTGGATGCTCTAGCGAACAAACTCACCGACGATCAATTCAAAATAACTAGAGCTAGTTTTCCCAACGTAGACATAGAACTCGTTAGACGTAAAGGGATTTATCCTTACGAATATGTTAGTGATAATTCTAAATTTAACGACGACGCTCTTCCACTTCCAAGAGAATTTTACAGCAGACTCAGAGAGAAGGGAATCACGGACGAAGAATACCAACACGCGCAACTCATGTGGGAGAAATTAGAATGTAGGACACTCGGAGACTACCACGACGCATACTTAAAATTAGACGTGACGATACTCGCGGATGTTTTTCAAGCGTTCAGGAAAACGGCAACGAATATTTACAAATTAGATCCAGCGTATTTCTACAGCCTACCGCGATTAGCGTGGTCGGCAATGTTATTCCAGACAAAGGTCAAGCTGGAACTGATATCGGACGTTGACATGTTGCTTTTCATCGAAAGAGGGATACGAGGTGGAATGGTGCAATGCGTACAGAGACATGCAAAAGCTAATAACGTACACATGAAAGAAGATTACGATTCATATCGAGCATCGAATTACATCTTCTACGCCGACGTTAATAATCTCTACGGACATGCCATGGTTCAGAAACTTCCTTACGGGGGATTCGAATGGTTAGATCCCACTTCGATAGACATTATTCATTTCGACGATAGCGAGTGTGGTTTCTTCGCAGAGGTAGATCTCCAATTCTCCGACCACCTGCACGACACGTTTTCGGATTTGCCTCCGACTCCCGAAATCAAATGTCCACCCGACTCGGTTCAAGACAAGCTTTTGTTAACATTGGACCCTAAACAGAGATACGTCGTCCACTACAAGAATCTCCGGTTTTTGATTGGGAAGGGTGTTCAGATAGTAAATGTTAGAAGAATACTAAAGTTTAAACATTCCACGTGGTTAAGACCTTACATAGAAACTAACACACAACATAGAACAGCCGCCACTTCCGATTTAGACAAGGACTTCTTTAAATTAATGAACAATGCGGTGTACGGAAAGACCATGGAGAATGTTAGAAAGCACGTAGACGTGAAATTAATTTCCGATAAGAATAAATGTCGGAAGTGGATAGCCGATCCTAGATTCAAGTCGAGAAAAATTTACAACGAGAATTTGGCACTTTTCAATCTAGATATAAAATTGATGAAATTCAGAAAACCAATTTACGTTGGCGCAACGGTTCTCGACTTGTCGAAACTTTACAAGTAGTAGTACTTGTGCTATTATAAACTCAAGAAAGGAAGAGCTCTCCCCAAGCATATTTGGCTATACTTAAAACTAGCTCAACATGAGCATATAAGCTTTTTGCTCAAGTGTAGCACCCCCTCTAATCCAAGATTTTTGTAAAAAAGCCCTCATGGATTCCATGAGAAAGGAAGAGCCCCCTCAGATTGATGTGCCTATACTTACAAAAAGGCACTTCTGTGAGATTGTTGTCCATAAACTTGTTAAAAATATGCCCCTCTTGATATTGTATGATATATGCAAGTTATTCAAGAAAAATAGGCAAGTTATTCAAGATCTAGAGAATGGCAAGAGATTTTTGAAAAATTATAGAGATCAAAAAGTTGCATCTTGAAATGCCCATGAGAAATCACCAAGCCCCATGTCTCTAGCATTCATGGTTCCGAAGATATTAACAACTTTGTTAATATTGCACTTTTCAGAAAATTCTATTTATAGAACAGATATAAATCAGAGATTTGTAGCTTAAATATTGCATATAACAGGAAAATTATAGAGACATAAAATGTAGAGAATCTCGAATAGAATATGTCTACAAAATTTCAAGTCTCCAGTATTGATAGTTTCTGAAAAATCTCAAATTTAAAAAAATTATCGATTTTTTAACAAAACTTCTAAACAGCCTCTAGATTTCAAATATGCAACCCCCATGCTCCTATCTTGAAAATTAGGCAAGTTATTCAAGATCTAGAGAACAGCAAGATATTTTGAAAAATTTATAGACATCAAAAAGTTGCATCTTGACATGCCCAGGCCAAAGCAACAAACCCCATGTCTCTAGGATTCATGGTTCCGAAGATATAAGAGAAACAAAATTATCGATTTTTTCCAAAATTTCAGTATGTTGCTCGGGGGGCCAAGCAGATGTTTGTATATGAGCCACAAGTCTGAAGAGTCTCAATGCCCTAGTACCGGGGAGAATCAATATATTGATTCTCAAGACTGCAGGCAATACATTAGCTCCTCCAATTCCCGAGGTGCTGTGAGCATCGGATCGCTGCAAGCACCTCGGATCAATGTTTGGGGCTATAGTTTCTCCAATTCCCGTGGCGCTGTGGGATAGAGTAGAGGTAAGATCAATACTTTGGGCTTCCTGCACCGTGCGGGCTACAGCAGTTCCTGCGCAGTGAGGCCGGTCAATATTTTGGGCTGTTCTATTGATTTCGAGCGATTCTATTAGAAGCCCCTGATGGATTAGTTCCGGAGAGTCCTGGGGCATGGCGTGCAGTGTTGATTGCATGTACACCCAGCAGAGAAACGGGAGGTACGCACAGGAGAAAATACTCCAGCTATGCAGAATCACCCCCATAAATATAATTATCCTAGGATCAAAATTAGTAACAGAATAGAGAAACAAAAATTATAATAGGGCTTGGATATAGCTACTAGCCACTATATTTTTATTTTGAACACAGCACTTAAAACTAAGTCAAGATGCACCCCCACCCCCACCCACCCCCACCCCCACCCACCCCCACACCTACCTACCCCCACACCTACCCACATCCCCACCCACCCACATCCATACATATTTACTTCCCAGTCCAGTTCTATTGCATTATGTTGTGCAATATTAATTGATTAAATGCTTATGACATAATGTGATGATGTGGTGTTTTCTGATTGGCTCTGTAAATCTATATAAGCCAGGGCACAGTGCAGATTCTTCACCATTGCCGGATCGGCAATGGAACCCACAAGTGGGGGATAGAACCTGAACAGGCTCCACCAAAGTATAGGAGACTTGAAGCATATAATTTGGCGGAATAACCCAAGTAAGGTCATAGAGACAATATACACTAATACAATAAAAGCCAAATTTTTGGCAGGGGGGCCAAAGTGGTTCCTAAATACAAAATAATTAATATCTCAAGAACTAATTGACATAGAGCTTTGCAGTTTTTTTGTCTGCCATACAGTCTGGTGGAATAACCCAAGCAAGATCATAGGAACAATATACACTGGTGCAGTAAAAGCCAATTTTTGGCAGGGGGGCCAAAGTGGTTCCTAAATACAATATCTCAAGAACTAATTGACATAGAGCTTTGCAGTTTTTTTGTCTGTACTGAACCCAACTGATCCAGTATAGAGATTAGATTTAAAACCCAGGAAATTTTATATAAATACCAAAGCGAGAAATATTAACACACACACACACACACACACACAAAGTACAGTACTGAACCCAACTGATCCAGCATAGAATTTTGAATTGAAACCCGGGAAATTGTATATAATAAACAACGGCAAAAATGCCAAAACAAAAATATTGCAATCAGTGCAATAAAAATATATTTAGCTCTAATTGGGCTAGACACCAAAAGATTTGTAACCCAGACAAATGCAGAGCTCCCACAAAAATTTGCCCCAAATGCCATAGAAAATATAACATGCAATACTTCACATATACACATAAAAATACTTGTTCTGCACAGTCATCAACATTGCCCCCACAACCATCCACATCTGGTCTGAAGAGGAAGCATGAAGCACCTGTTAATGCCAGAGCAGCAAAGCAGCCACGCTATGAACCTATCCATAGCAGTTTTAATGCTCAACTTAGGGATTATCGGTTTGTATCAGAGCCAAGATGTGGCATTGAGAATTTTTTGAACAGTATAAATTCTGATCTGCAGGCAATTCTAAATGCACAAAATGGCTCTTATAAACTGTCCCTCAAATTGTATACACAATATAAGAAGCCAAACGGCACAAAATTTACACAGCCCCACATGACAGAAACTGTACCGGTATATTCAAATGCAAATTCAGACACAATAATAAGCAGTTTGATAGATCAATTGAACATTAAACACTCTGAATTTGCTGGAAAAGAGTCTGGATGGAGCCTATGTGGCTCTCCACACAGGTTATATGTTAATATTTCTGAATTCAGCCCATTACAAGGTTCTACATATTTGCCATTACCTATCAATATTAAAAACAGAAGAGCCGTGGTTAATATAGAAAATAATGATAATAAATGCTTTTTGTGGTGTATATTAGCTGCTTTGTTTCCAGTTTCAAGGAATCCTCAGAGAATAAATTATTACAAACAACATGAACATGATTTTGACGATGCAATGGAGGGTTTAGAATATCCAATGACTGTTCAGAATATTGATAAATTTGAAAAAAAGGCCCGGGATATCAATGGCAAACAATTATCTATTAATGTATATATTTGTTCCACTGGTCGTGATAATTGCTTGATAGATCCTCTCAGAATCAGTGATGATGATTCTGCTGTTCCGATTAAGCTGCTCTTAATTGAAGGGGATGGCACATATCATTACACTCTGATACATAATCTTGAAGCTTTAGTCAGAACACAACTAGATAAATCCAATAGAATATTCAGAATATGCGAAAGATGTTTAAGTGTATTTGATGGTAGAAAAACAGTAAATGGGGTTTGTAAAGTGAGTGCAGAAATTGCCAAAAACAAGTTAATTGAGCATCTGAAATATTGTGGCAAACATAAACCTGTTCATATGGTAATGCCAATGCCAAGTGAAAATTGCAAATTCAAAAAGTTTGAAGCCTTGTTGGAACACCCAGTATATATTGTCTGTGATTTTGAATCAAACCTCAAATCTCTTGCATTTTGTAGCCCAGATCCTGAAGAATCTTCTATTACACCATACCAGCTACATGAACCTTCCAGCTTTTGTTATGTGGTTGTACAGGATGGTGTTGTTACCAAAGAATATTCATACATGGGGCCAGATGCCATCAAAATATTTGCACATAAAATAGAAAATGAGTGCCGTGACATAGCATCTAACATCTTATTAAAATCAAAACCCATGCTGCCTTTAACAGAGAAACAGATTGAAGATTTCAACAATGCAAAAAAATGCCCGGTATGTGATTCTGAATTTTCAAATACAAATATCAAGGTGAAACACCATTCTCATACAGATGGTCGATATAAACAGGTCCTGTGTAATAGCTGTAATATTAAGATCAAGAGACCAAGATTTGTCCCCATATTTTGCCATGGAGCATCCAATTATGATTTCCATCATTTGATCAGGTACGAGGGGTTTGAGAAGCAGAATTTAAATATTTTAGCTGAAAATGATGAGAAATATATATCTATTAGCAAAATAATTAAAGTTAATGGATTTTCTATTCAAATAAGATTTCTTGATTCTTACAGATTTTTACCTGATAGCCTGGATACACTGGCCACTCAATTACCTGATGATCAATTCAAAATCACACGTGCAGTGTTTCCAAATCAGGACCCGAAATTAATTAGGCGGAAGGGTGTATATCCATATGATTATGTTACAGATTTTTCTAAATTTGATGAGTGCTCCCTGCCACCACAAGAAGAGTTTTACAGCAAAATCAGAGGATCTGGAATCACTGATGAGGATTATCACCATGCCCAATTGACGTGGAACAATTTAAAATGCAAGACATTTCGTGATTATCACATGGCATATTTGAAACTTGATGTGACCATCTCAGCAGATATAATACAGACATTCAGAAAATCTTGTATGCAAAATTATGGACTGGACCCAGTGTATTTTTTCAGTGCCCCGGGCCTAGCATGGGCTGCAATGTTTTTAAACACTAAAAAGCAATTGGATCTTATCCAAGATCAAGATATGTATCTGTTTATGGAGCAAGGTATAAGAGGGGGGATGGTGCAATGTTCTCAGAGATATGCCAGAGCAAATAACAAATCATATTCCTGATCTATGATCCAGCACTGCTATCAAATTGCTTTTTGGTATTTAAAAACATTGCAGCCCATGCTAGGCCCGGGGCACTGAAAAAATACACTGGGTCCAGTCCATAATTTTGCATACAAGATTTTCTGAATGTCTGTATTATATCTGCTGAGATGGTCACATCAAGTTTCAAATATGCCATGTGATAATCACGAAATGTCTTGCATTTTAAATTGTTCCACGTCAATTGGGCATGGTGATAATCCTCATCAGTGATTCCAGATCCTCTGATTTTGCTGTAAAACTCTTCTTGTGGTGGCAGGGAGCACTCATCAAATTTAGAAAAATCTGTAACATAATCATATGGATATACACCCTTCCGCCTAATTAATTTCGGGTCCTGATTTGGAAACACTGCACGTGTGATTTTGAATTGATCATCAGGTAATTGAGTGGCCAGTGTATCCAGGCTATCAGGTAAAAATCTGTAAGAATCAAGAAATCTTATTTGAATAGAAAATCCATTAACTTTAATTATTTTGCTAATAGATATATATTTCTCATCATTTTCAGCTAAAATATTTAAATTCTGCTTCTCAAACCCCTCGTACCTGATCAAATGATGGAAATCATAATTGGATGCTCCATGGCAAAATATGGGGACAAATCTTGGTCTCTTGATCTTAATATTACAGCTATTACACAGGACCTGTTTATATCGACCATCTGTATGAGAATGGTGTTTCACCTTGATATTTGTATTTGAAAATTCAGAATCACATACCGGGCATTTTTTTGCATTGTTGAAATCTTCAATCTGTTTCTCTGTTAAAGGCAGCATGGGTTTTGATTTTAATAAGATGTTAGATGCTATGTCACGGCACTCATTTTCTATTTTATGTGCAAATATTTTGATGGCATCTGGCCCCATGTATGAATATTCTTTGGTAACAACACCATCCTGTACAACCACATAACAAAAGCTGGAAGGTTCATGTAGCTGGTATGGTGTAATAGAAGATTCTTCAGGATCTGGGCTACAAAATGCAAGAGATTTGAGGTTTGATTCAAAATCACAGACAATATATACTGGGTGTTCCAACAAGGCTTCAAACTTTTTGAATTTGCAATTTTCACTTGGCATTGGCATTACCATATGAACAGGTTTATGTTTGCCACAATATTTCAGATGCTCAATTAACTTGTTTTTGGCAATTTCTGCACTCACTTTACAAACCCCATTTACTGTTTTTCTACCATC
Organism: Lepisma saccharinum; assembly: GCF_977018435.1. Taxonomy (NCBI): domain Eukaryota; kingdom Metazoa; phylum Arthropoda; class Insecta; order Zygentoma; family Lepismatidae; genus Lepisma; species Lepisma saccharinum. The sequence continues at coordinate 31,369,157 of NC_139238.1, forward strand.
AAATACACTTAAACATCTTTCGCATATTCTGAATATTCTATTGGATTTATCTAGTTGTGTTCTGACTAAAGCTTCAAGATTATGTATCAGAGTGTAATGATATGTGCCATCCCCTTCAATTAAGAGCAGCTTAATCGGAACAGCAGAATCATCATCACTGATTCTGAGAGGATCTATCAAGCAATTATCACGACCAGTGGAACAAATATATACATTAATAGATAATTGTTTGCCATTGATATCCCGGGCCTTTTTTTCAAATTTATCAATATTCTGAACAGTCATTGGATATTCTAAACCCTCCATTGCATCGTCAAAATCATGTTCATGTTGTTTGTAATAATTTATTCTCTGAGGATTCCTTGAAACTGGAAACAAAGCAGCTAATATACACCACAAAAAGCATTTATTATCATTATTTTCTATATTAACCACGGCTCTTCTGTTTTTAATATTGATAGGTAATGGCAAATATGTAGAACCTTGTAATGGGCTGAATTCAGAAATATTAACATATAACCTGTGTGGAGAGCCACATAGGCTCCATCCAGACTCTTTTCCAGCAAATTCAGAGTGTTTAATGTTCAATTGATCTATCAAACTGCTTATTATTGTGTCTGAATTTGCATTTGAATATACCGGTACAGTTTCTGTCATGTGGGGCTGTGTAAATTTTGTGCCGTTTGGCTTCTTATATTGTGTATACAATTTGAGGGACAGTTTATAAGAGCCATTTTGTGCATTTAGAATTGCCTGCAGATCAGAATTTATACTGTTCAAAAAATTCTCAATGCCACATCTTGGCTCTGATACAAACCGATAATCCCTAAGTTGAGCATTAAAACTGCTATGGATAGGTTCATAGCGTGGCTGCTTTGCTGCTCTGGCATTAACAGGTGCTTCATGCTTCCTCTTCAGACCAGATGTGGATGGTTGTGGGGGCAATGTTGATGACTGTGCAGAACAAGTATTTTTATGTGTATATGTGAAGTATTGCATGTTATATTTTCTATGGCATTTGGGGCAAATTTTTGTGGGAGCTCTGCATTTGTCTGGGTTACAAATCTTTTGGTGTCTAGCCCAATTAGAGCTAAATATATTTTTATTGCACTGATTGCAATATTTTTGTTTTGGCATTTTTGCCGTTGTTTATTATATACAATTTCCCGGGTTTCAATTCAAAATTCTATGCTGGATCAGTTGGGTTCAGTACTGTACTTTGTGTGTGTGTGTGTGTGTGTGTGTTAATATTTCTCGCTTTGGTATTTATATAAAATTTCCTGGGTTTTAAATCTAATCTCTATACTGGATCAGTTGGGTTCAGTACAGACAAAAAGACTGCAAAGCTCTATGTCAATTAGTTCTTGAGATATTGTATTTAGGAACCACTTTGGCCCCCCTGCCAAAAATTGGCTTTTACTGCACCAGTGTATATTGTTCCTATGATCTTGCTTGGGTTATTCCACCAGACTGTATGGCAGACAAAAAAACTGCAAAGCTCTATGTCAATTAGTTCTTGAGATATTAATTATTTTGTATTTAGGAACCACTTTGGCCCCCCTGCCAAAAATTTGGCTTTTATTGTATTAGTGTATATTGTCTCTATGACCTTACTTGGGTTATTCCGCCAAATTATATGCTTCAAGTCTCCTATACTTTGGTGGAGCCTGTTCAGGTTCTATCCCCCACTTGTGGGTTCCATTGCCGATCCGGCAATGGTGAAGAATCTGCACTGTGCCCTGGCTTATATAGATTTACAGAGCCAATCAGAAAACACCACATCATCACATTATGTCATAAGCATTTAATCAATTAATATTGCACAACATAATGCAATAGAACTGGACTGGGAAGTAAATATGTATGGATGTGGGTGGGTGGGGATGTGGGTAGGTGTGGGGGTAGGTAGGTGTGGGGGTGGGTGGGGGTGGGGGTGGGTGGGGGTGGGGGTGCATCTTGACTTAGTTTTAAGTGCTGTGTTCAAAATAAAAATATAGTGGCTAGTAGCTATATCCAAGCCCTATTATAATTTTTGTTTCTCTATTCTGTTACTAATTTTGATCCTAGGATAATTATATTTATGGGGGTGATTCTGCATAGCTGGAGTATTTTCTCCTGTGCGTACCTCCCGTTTCTCTGCTGGGTGTACATGCAATCAACACTGCACGCCATGCCCCAGGACTCTCCGGAACTAATCCATCAGGGGCTTCTAATAGAATCGCTCGAAATCAATAGAACAGCCCAAAATATTGACCGGCCTCACTGCGCAGGAACTGCTGTAGCCCGCACGGTGCAGGAAGCCCAAAGTATTGATCTTACCTCTACTCTATCCCACAGCGCCACGGGAATTGGAGAAACTATAGCCCCAAACATTGATCCGAGGTGCTTGCAGCGATCCGATGCTCACAGCACCTCGGGAATTGGAGGAGCTAATGTATTGCCTGCAGTCTTGAGAATCAATATATTGATTCTCCCCGGTACTAGGGCATTGAGACTCTTCAGACTTGTGGCTCATATACAAACATCTGCTTGGCCCCCCGAGCAACATACTGAAATTTTGGAAAAAATCGATAATTTTGTTTCTCTTATATCTTCGGAACCATGAATCCTAGAGACATGGGGTTTGTTGCTTTGGCCTGGGCATGTCAAGATGCAACTTTTTGATGTCTATAAATTTTTCAAAATATCTTGCTGTTCTCTAGATCTTGAATAACTTGCCTAATTTTCAAGATAGGAGCATGGGGGTTGCATATTTGAAATCTAGAGGCTGTTTAGAAGTTTTGTTAAAAAATCGATAATTTTTTTAAATTTGAGATTTTTCAGAAACTATCAATACTGGAGACTTGAAATTTTGTAGACATATTCTATTCGAGATTCTCTACATTTTATGTCTCTATAATTTTCCTGTTATATGCAATATTTAAGCTACAAATCTCTGATTTATATCTGTTCTATAAATAGAATTTTCTGAAAAGTGCAATATTAACAAAGTTGTTAATATCTTCGGAACCATGAATGCTAGAGACATGGGGCTTGGTGATTTCTCATGGGCATTTCAAGATGCAACTTTTTGATCTCTATAATTTTTCAAAAATCTCTTGCCATTCTCTAGATCTTGAATAACTTGCCTATTTTTCTTGAATAACTTGCATATATCATACAATATCAAGAGGGGCATATTTTTAACAAGTTTATGGACAACAATCTCACAGAAGTGCCTTTTTGTAAGTATAGGCACATCAATCTGAGGGGGCTCTTCCTTTCTCATGGAATCCATGAGGGCTTTTTTACAAAAATCTTGGATTAGAGGGGGTGCTACACTTGAGCAAAAAGCTTATATGCTCATGTTGAGCTAGTTTTAAGTATAGCCAAATATGCTTGGGGAGAGCTCTTCCTTTCTTGAGTTTATAATAGCACAAGTACTACTACTTGTAAAGTTTCGACAAGTCGAGAACCGTTGCGCCAACGTAAATTGGTTTTCTGAATTTCATCAATTTTATATCTAGATTGAAAAGTGCCAAATTCTCGTTGTAAATTTTTCTCGACTTGAATCTAGGATCGGCTATCCACTTCCGACATTTATTCTTATCGGAAATTAATTTCACGTCTACGTGCTTTCTAACATTCTCCATGGTCTTTCCGTACACCGCATTGTTCATTAATTTAAAGAAGTCCTTGTCTAAATCGGAAGTGGCGGCTGTTCTATGTTGTGTGTTAGTTTCTATGTAAGGTCTTAACCACGTGGAATGTTTAAACTTTAGTATTCTTCTAACATTTACTATCTGAACACCCTTCCCAATCAAAAACCGGAGATTCTTGTAGTGGACGACGTATCTCTGTTTAGGGTCCAATGTTAACAAAAGCTTGTCTTGAACCGAGTCGGGTGGACATTTGATTTCGGGAGTCGGAGGCAAATCCGAAAACGTGTCGTGCAGGTGGTCGGAGAATTGGAGATCTACCTCTGCGAAGAAACCACACTCGCTATCGTCGAAATGAATAATGTCTATCGAAGTGGGATCTAACCATTCGAATCCCCCGTAAGGAAGTTTCTGAACCATGGCATGTCCGTAGAGATTATTAACGTCGGCGTAGAAGATGTAATTCGATGCTCGATATGAATCGTAATCTTCTTTCATGTGTACGTTATTAGCTTTTGCATGTCTCTGTACGCATTGCACCATTCCACCTCGTATCCCTCTTTCGATGAAAAGCAACATGTCAACGTCCGATATCAGTTCCAGCTTGACCTTTGTCTGGAATAACATTGCCGACCACGCTAATCGCGGTAGGCTGTAGAAATACGCTGGATCTAATTTGTAAATATTCGTTGCCGTTTTCCTGAACGCTTGAAAAACATCCGCGAGTATCGTCACGTCTAATTTTAAGTATGCGTCGTGGTAGTCTCCGAGTGTCCTACATTCTAATTTCTCCCACATGAGTTGCGCGTGTTGGTATTCTTCGTCCGTGATTCCCTTCTCTCTGAGTCTGCTGTAAAATTCTCTTGGAAGTGGAAGAGCGTCGTCGTTAAATTTAGAATTATCACTAACATATTCGTAAGGATAAATCCCTTTACGTCTAACGAGTTCTATGTCTACGTTGGGAAAACTAGCTCTAGTTATTTTGAATTGATCGTCGGTGAGTTTGTTCGCTAGAGCATCCAGACTTGCAGAGAGAAATCTATACGAATCCAGGAAGCGCATCTCGATTGTATTTTTTGTTCCCGGAATCGACACTTGCTTGCTGAGACTAATGTATCGTTCTTCATTCTCGGCCAAGACACCTATACGTTTCGGATCGTAGCCAAGATGTCTCACCAGGTGGTGAAAATCATATCCGCTTCCGTTGTGAAAAAATATGGGGATGAATTTAGGTTTCTGGATTTTAAGATTGCACGTGTTGCAAATTCCACCTATGTAGTTTCCGCTGAAATGATCGTGGTGGAATATTTTTTTGTTCTCATCAGTGAAACTTTGATCACATACCGGACACACCTCAGTGGAATTGTAATTTTGAAGTTCATTTTCAGTTAAAGGTGCCATCGGTTTTGATGTAAGCAGTACGCTACCAATTACCTCAACCTCCTCCACCATTTTTTCCAGGAAGTGTTCGATTACATTTGGCCCGCGGTATATATATGCTTCATTTATTTTATCGCGTCGCACAACAACATAGCCGAAACTATTAGGTTGATGAAGCTGGTACGGCGTTGTGGAGGAAATTTCGGGATCCGGTTCGCAGTAGGAGAGTGGTTTGAGGAACGCCTCGAAATCTGCGACGATGATTGCGGGATGTTCTAACAATGCCTTGTGCATTTTGAATTCTTCGACTTCGTTCGTTTCGGGCATCAACATTCTAGCCGGTCTGTTGTCACCGCAATAAATTTTATGTTCGGCAAGTTTCTCGATAGCAATTTGACGTCCGGTGTAATTTTGATAATCGAGTTGTTTTCGATCGTCGAACATGGTTAGACATCTCGGACAAACTTCGATGCAATGTTCATGCTTGGTTGTTTGGCTTCCTAGTAATCGAGACATTGAACGAATTAGTGTGTAATGATAGACATCCTCGTTTGAAATTAGAAGAAGATTAATCACACGAGCATCGTCATCGTCGATATCGCTTATCCTGACGGGATGCACGAGATATTTATCTGACGTGAAGGAATATACATTAATAGCGATGCGTTTTCCTGCACGATTTTCAAACTTTGTTATATCCGACAATGTCACTGGGTATTCGATGCCAGACATTACACTTTCAAACTCGGACTCGTATTGTTTGTAATGTCCAACCCACTGTGGATTATTTTTGCAATAAACAGGATGCAGTGCAGCCAACACACACCAAAGGAAACACTTGTTATCGCTGTTCTGTATATTTAACACAGCCCTCTTGTGTTGAATGTTCGGTGGAAGAGGAACATAGCTGGAAGCTCGAAGAGGCGAGAATCGGTTCACGTAAACGGTTAACATGTGAGGACTTCCACACAGAGACCATCCCGACCCTTTAGCCTCGAAATCGTCGTGTTTCTTAACCAGCTCATTGGTAACTTTATAATAGAAGTTGTCTAAATTTTCGACGTCAGCAAAATAAAGAGTCTGGTTTTTTGTACGATGATAAAAAATACTCGTTGTGCCATCAACTTTCTCGTATTCAGAAAACAGAACAACGTATACTTTTATAGAGTTGTTTTCAAGTTTATCTTTTAAAATATTTAGTACAGATGTTTTCGTTTCATCCAAGAAACTAAGGATGTCACGACCTGGTTCTGACTTAATTGAAAAATCCTGGAGTTGGTCGTTGAATGCAGATCTAATTGGTTTGCGTTCATTGGATAATTTACTTAGTTTGGAAGTGGAAGCTTCCGTATCTGCATTATCGATTTTCCTTTTCGATGCTTGTCCGGTCGATGTTTTGCAAATTTTGAGGTGTTTACTTAAATGTGCAATGCTGATCATCTTTCCGCATCGAGCACAAGACTTGGAAGGTAACAAACGATTAATTCTCGAACCTGTTTCGCTACATCTTGCTCTGTGTACCGATAAATTGTTCCTTGAGATTAGCTTCCCACAAGTAACACATTCAGTTTTATCATTTTTACGATTAAAACTGGTGGTGGATGCCATTGCTTTCTCCAAAATCACAGAAATCAAAAAGTCTAGTATATAGCGATACAATTTTCAGGTATGTTATTTTATATAGAATTTCTTGGAGTGATTACAAAACTCAAAAATTCAATCTACTGTAAATAGAATTTCAGGTATGTTATTTATATAGAATTTCTTGTGTGCGAATACAAAAAACTCAAGAATTCAATCTACTGTGAATACAATTTTCAGGTATGTTATTTTATATAGAATTTCTTGAGGTGATTACAAAACTCAAAAAAAATCAATCTACTGTGAATATAATTTTCAGGTATGTTATTTTATATAGAATTTTCTCAGGGCGAATACAAAACTCAAAAATCCGAGACAGTTCAGTTTTAACGTGTTCATATTTGAAAAAAAAATACAAAATACGCCTTGGAGATTTCAACCAATCCACTTTACTAGATTAGGGAAACTCTAACTATTGTTATTTGGAACCTTTAACCTTTTTTGGTGACGTAGAGTACGCGTAGAGAGGTCGGGTTTAGTGTGTCGGCCGAGTCTCGGTGTCCTCTGTCCTCCCATACCAAAATAAACATAGGTCGTCATGGAACAAAAAAAAAAATATTCCTAAAATTTTCTAAGTCCAGCGTTAAAAAAATCTTAAATTGCAAATATCTCGAAAATGGTAAGAGTTATCGAAAAAATATATCGAAAAACACCCCCATACTGGCATCGTTAGATGCCCCCTGTCGATTTTGGAGGTGTAGAATACGTATACCAAGTTTTGGTGGTCCTGGGGTCAAGGGGTAAGAAGTTAGCCCACCCCCCGCCCAAAACTTTTTGATCACTCGTAACTTTTGAACGAATAGTCGTAGAGAGGTCGGGTTTAGTGTGTCGGCCGAGTCTCGGTGTCCTCTGTCCTCCCATACCAAAATAAACATAGGTCGTCATGGAACCAATTTTTTTTCATCAATCGAAAATTTTCTAAGTCCCCAGCGTTAAATTGCAAATATCTCGAATTTTTGACAAACAGAGATGTCCCATAGGACAAAAAAAACACATGAAACTCTATACAGAGGCATATGGCTTTGATAGCCATGACCATTAGAACTGTGTTGGACACCACACACCCCTCTGGCGGGATTTTTTCTTTGGGGGCCTTAACAAAAATAATTTTGATTATCACACACACGCCGTAGAAGATCACACATGAGTTTTAAAAAAAGATCGTAGCAGATTACGCTGAGAGCAGGTCGTAGTAGATTACACTGAGGGACAGACGATTGCCGTAAGAGGAGACAGCCTTATAGGAAAATGTCGTAAGTCACTTCAAAAGTAGGTCAATGGGCGTTGCTAGAACGTACGCCTTACAGGAAAACATCGTAAGGGGAGACAGCCTTATAGGAAAATGTCGTAAGTCATTTCAAAAGTAGGTCAAAGGGTGAGGTTAGCATAAGAGCAAAAAATTGCAGGAGGTAAAAAATATCTTAAAAAGTGATGCCAGAGCTTCTCTTCTGTCCACTTTTCTCTCATTGTAGGTTAGTTTAGTCCGTAAAAACGGATTACGCTGAGAGCAGAAGCCTATTAGCAGGTCGTAGTAGATTACACTGAGGGACCTTACCGTAAGAGAAGACAGCCTCCTTATAGGAAAATGTCGTAAGTCATTTCAAAAGTAGGTCAAAAGGCGAGGTAGCATAAGAGCAAGATTTGCAGGAGGTAAAAAAAAGCTTAAAAAGTGATGCCAGAGCTTTTTCTATCCATTTTTCTCTCATTGTAGGTTAGTTTAGTGCGTAAAACGTCGTAAAATAAAAAGTAGGTCAAAGTATAGTTCCAGAACGTACGGTTCCACCTACTTCTATGCTCGGAAATCGAAAATGGCGACCGGAAGTGGGGTTGTCTTGGAAACGGTAAGACTTAGGAAAAATCTGTTTGCGGATTCATCATGTACGCCTATACGTGATAAAAAGTATGAATAGAACCTATGTTCGGAAATCCAAAATGGCGACCGGAAGTGGGGTTATCTTGGAAACGGTAAGACTTAGGAAAAATCTGTTTGGTGTTTCATCATGTACACCTATATGTAAGTAAAATATGAATAGAACCTATGTTCGGAAATCCAAAATGGCGACCGGAAGTGGGGTTATCTTGGAAACGGTAAGACTTAGGAAAAATCTGTTTGGTGTTTCATCATGTACACCTATATGTAAGTAAAATATGAATAGAACCTATGCTCGAAAATCCAAAATGGCGACCGGAAGTGGGGTTATCTTGGAAACGGTAAGACTTAGGAAAAATCTGTTTGGTGTTTCATCATGTACACCTATATGTAAGTAAAATATGAATAGAACCTATGCTCGGAAATCCAAAATGGCGACCGGAAGTGGTGTTATCTTGGAAACGGTAAGACTTATGAAAAATCTGTTTGCGGATTCATCACGTACGCCTATATGTAAGTAAAATATGAATAGAACCTATGCTCGGAAATCCAAAATGGCGACCGGAAGTGGGGTTATCTTGGAAACGGTAAGACTTAGGAAAAATCTGTTTGTGGATTCATCATGTACATCGCTAAACGCTAAAACATCGACAAAAAAATTGTCAAAATATGTCAAAAACTGATATTCAATTGATAAAGAAAGAGGATACCTACAAAGTACTATTTTGAAACAACAAGTAAGAAAAAAAAGGATAGGTTAAGTTATATCACGTAAGATCGTGAAATACCTACCAAGTGTGAGTGGGAAAAAAAATAATGCATTGAAAATTGTACTAAAAACATCGCTAAACGCTAAAACGTTGACAAAAAATTGTCAAAATATGTCAAAAAGTGATATTCAATTGATAAAAAAAGAGGATACCTACAAAGTGTTATTTTGAACCGGCCAACTTACACTACTGACCCTGGTAAAAGATGGAAACGTTACGTTTTTAGTGATTATTTTTAACACAATAAATTTTGCCTTGTCAGCATTTCAATGTTTTACTACCAACAAAATGCAAATTGTCCTTTTGACACCCAATCGCCCCTACTGACAAGTACTAGTTTCTAAATTCTGTTATAAATGTATGAAATGGGTGTGTCCAGACCATCAAAAACCTGTGTGAATTTTGTGAGAAAAGGAAATGAATGATAAAAATAAGGCGTGTTTTTGTTTTTGTTTCAACATATCCAAATGTAATGCACTGTATTTATATGTTCCTTCCTTCTGTAACGTGTAGAGTGAAATTACATATTTTTTATCGTTGAATGAACCAGAATACTTTGCAAAGGACACCCTCGCTATAAAACCCAATAAATTTTGACAAATAATGAGTAAAAACGATAATATTCGATGGTTCACAATAGTGATCCGTGCGACCAATGACGATTACGAATTTTGATTTCTGTATTGGTTGAGAACTACTATACTGTTGCATTATGTTGGAGAGGTAACCATATACCGGGTGTTTAGAAATAAAGTTCCCTTACTAAAAACCCGCTAGAGCCTGTTCGGAATTTTGTGTAGAAACTATGCAGACCATGGGGAATGCCGATGCAAAAAAGACAAAAAAGTGCAATTTTTTGCCAATTAGAATCAACTGCCTAATTGTATATACAATATATGAGCAATCCGATGACCAATGCTATATTACCATATTTGAATATGCAAATGCAGTACCTGATCCTAAAAATTGTTGTTATATTAGATCGCGTGGCCAGCAAAAATGACGAATGTTTAATTTTTAAACCAGTGGCTCAGTGTTCTCTACTCCCATAGGTGGAGAATAATTGGGGTAGTCTCTTAGAATTTAAGTAAAGAAAGAAAGACCTGAAGTCACCACGATGAAACGTGAAACAATATTGCGGGGCAAAGTCTTTTGGTTGATTAAATTCTTCTTATGTCATTTCGCAGCTTAGAAACTAAACTATACCCATTATCTGATCCGCCACATCAAAATTCTACATGAAGAACAATAGACTGGCAACACTGATAGGCTGTGCGTCCAGGAGAGAGAGAAATGACAACAACGGTTACAAGTTGTTGATCCTTAGGGGAGTGGGAAACAATATAGCCTATTGAAAACTATTGTCACTGGAAACCCGATTTTGTCAAAATTACAAAGAGAAAAGCTTCGTCATTTGCACGTAACATTTTGTTGTGTCAAGTGTTCAGATACACATTACCACCTAAGATATCACTTCACATCGCGCTACGATACCAGGGTTCCGGGTTCGAATCCCCGGCCTGGACATGGATGTTTGTGAGTGTCCATTCATTAATTTCATGGTATCATCACTCATCCCCATCTTCGCAAAGTAGCTTAAAGTGGCACAAGAAGCGAAGTAAAATAAAGCAAATCAATCAATCGATCAATCAACCAAATATCCCAAATGAACTTAAATATTTAAAATACTGAAAAATAGAAACTGTTAAGTTGTTACCTAATTGCTTGTTGCCGTCGAATAAGTTATCCAGCCGAATCCTTCCTGACCTTGGGTAGACCCTGACCTTGAATTCCTTTATCCTCATATAGGTTTTCCCGCTCTTCTGATATGGCTCCCCTCTTATGCTTAATGTGACGTCACTGTTCACTGAAAATAAAAGAATGATTATTTCACACTGTGTAGAATAGAGCCTTTCGAAAATCTGAAAAAAAAAAAGGCTTCACATTAAAGTTGTTTGAAATTAAGACACTTATCAAACAAAGCCTTACTTGACTCCTTACATTTATCACATAACTATACTGTAATATAAAAATATTTCCATTCTGTTTTGCAATGTATTCTTCTTCATAAAATATGTATAGTTTCATGCTTTCACACACTTTCCTTTTATTTACTTTGTATATCAGAAAATGACAATGCAAAACAATTCTCGAAAAAAATCGAACATTCTAGTAGAGCCAATAGCTGAACTGCACATGCTCTGAAAATATACTTGTGTGACGAAATAGCCCCCGTGGCGCAGTTGTTACCACAGCGCGCTACGATACCAGGGGTATCGAGTTCGAATTCCCGCCTGGGCATGCGTGTTCTTTGCTAGTATACATTCATCAATTTTATCTTCTCATCACACATCTTCATCTTTGCGATTAGCCAAAAGTGGGAGGAAAGCAAAGTAAAATAAACGAAGTCAATCAACCAATTGTGTAACGAAATGAATGTGCAGCTTTTGTTTGTTACTTAATGTTTACTGGGTTTACCGGGAGGTGTCTGTCCACCGTGCCTGCCATTTGACGCTCTCACTGGGTCGACTAGACTGCCTTGTCAACTACGTATTTCAAGACACTATAGTGTCAACCCTCGCCAAGGTAACAACCTGGAAATAGTTCCGATAATACCCGTGAGAAGACGCTACGACGCAGCAATTTGCAGAGACATCTACGGCAAAAATTACGAACTACGTGAGCCGAGGGTGTTAATGTTTCGTGCAGTAGGTGGCTAATAGAGTAACGTGCAGTTCCTAACTGAGGTAAATTTTGGGTAATCTGATACGTAGCACGGTCGCAGGCATTCAAGTGGGAAGCTTCTAAGATAAAGCGATTATTTCTATTGTGATAGATATTTGCTTCCAAAGGATATCAACTGGTATCCTAACTAAACTAAGTGAGATAAATGTGTAGCAATTTGTTCAGCATTTCTGAGGCAACTCTTAACTGAGATAAACATTATATACAAACCGTCCCCCTGATGTGTATAACCACATACAACTGTTTTGTTCTAATAAATGTAAGGAACGATAATTGAAAGTTAGGAAAGTATGTCTACTGCAAATATAAGTGCAATTCCTTCCGTTGGAAATATACGGGATGCAAAAGAATAGAGATTTACTAGTAAAATAGCATTGGATAATTAACCTACATTTTCATTTGCACCACAGTGCATTTCATCCCATGTTACTTTAAGAAGGAAATAGGAAAATATCCTGAAATTTCGATCTGGGGATGCAAGTTTATATTTAGGAGGTTGAAAGGGTAAATTTTGAGCAAAAATTACCATAAATTTAGAGGCGTGATTAGGAAATTTGAGGGTACGTGGATAAGTCATACAGGATTGGTGCCAATAAACCCAACGATTCGAATGATAACACTGGTCGACATTAAAAAAATCGGTTGTTTAGAAACGAATGTGTGACTCTGGAAGTATTTTGAATGCTAATCACGGAAGTGAGATCCATTTTTCTCCCCAGAATGTCAGAATGTCCTCCTAGGTCAGGATTTCCCCCCATATCATCAAGGTCAATCAACCCACCATATTATAACATTGACCTTTCGACATTCGGTTTCCCCAAATGACTTTTCCATTTACTATCACAATGTTAGAGGTCTAAATACAAAAATACAAGAGTTCTACTATGTAAATAATATTGTGGATAGTTATGATATAATTGTTATTACTGAAACTTGGTTAAATAGTGGTGTATATACAGTAGTGAATTGTTTGATGGTAACTATAATGTGCTCCCACACGACAGGTTAGAAAATAAGAGAGGAGGAGGAGTATTAATTGCTATTAAACAAAACATAAGATCTGATAATATTATTCTAGACAATAATAGAGACATTTTATGTGTAAAGGTAAATTTAAGTAATATAATATATTATGTAATTTCTGTATACTTCACCCCTTCTTCAACTCTCAATGATTATATACCGTTCTATAATCTGTTTGAAGACTACGAAGAATTGCAAAACAGTTGTAATTGGTGATTTTAATCTGCTGAAAATTGTAGATTCCAACTGTAACCTGCAGACAGGTGGAACTTGTTACAGAAGTTTGGACAACTTACATTCCATTAACAATATTAAAAATCACAATAGTAGAACTCTAGCAAATGTACATAACAATATCATCGTAAATAGGGATGCGATGCCTCTTGTCAAGGAAGATCTTCACCATCCGGCTTTAATATTAAATGTGCATTTCAAAATATCAACAAATGTGTTGAAACTAAATCCACTCGAAATATTAGATTTTAAGAGGGCAAACTTTTTAGGATTATACGAAATGTTACGAAACATAAACTGGGCTCCCATTACTAGCATGGGTGAAGTGGAAGATACTGTAAATTATTTTTATGTAAATGTGAACTTTGTATTTCGTAACACTGTACCAAAGAAAAAGGTCCACAGAAAATACAAATACCCTCATTGGTTTACTGGAGAAATTAATAAAATTTTAAAACTTAAGGAATACAGATCATAGAAAACGCATGAAGTACGATGATGATAGTAAAACAAAATGTAGAGAAACTCGCAAAAGGCAAAGGCAATTATAAATAAAACATATCGTATGTATATTAAAGAAACCGAGGAAAGCATTAACAATAATATAAAATATTTTTGGAACTATATACATAACATGAAAGGTAGAAACGCGTATTCGAATCAAACTATGATACATGAATGCAGAATTTTACAAACAAATCTAAGTATAGCTGACAGCTTTGCTTCATAGTTTCAATCTGTTTATGTTGAATATCCTAGCACATACGAAATTACTGATGAAGTTGATTTAAAGGTATCTACTTCACTCACTAATAATGGGATCACTGAAAAGGAACATTGGCATGCAGTAAAAAAAATAAAACCGAAAAAATCCAGTGAACCAAATGAAATTCCTCCATATGTAATTAAAGCTTGCGACGGAGTGCTTCAGAAACCTTTATGTTTAATTTATAATTTAATAATGAAGACACAAAATTTCCCCAAGATTTGGAGATTAACTAAAGTATGTTCAATCTTAAAATCAGATGAAAGTACAAGAATTGAAAATTATAGACCAATTGCTGATAAGTGCACCGGCTAAAGTGTTGGAGCAAATTTTATATACAAACATGTTAAAAACTACATAAGCAATAGCCATCATGCGTTCCTTCCAGGTAGATCTACTACAACCAATTTAACAAATTTTGTGCAAGATGTATATTGTAGATCTGCTGTACACGCAATCTATATTGACTGTGCAAAAGCTTTTGATAAAATCAACCATGATATTCTTCTGCATAAAGGCTTTGGTTTGACAAAAAATATGCTGAATTTACTGAAATCATATCTTCAAGGTTGGAGACAATATGTAACTTACAATGAGTCAAAAGCATGTGAACATACTGTAAACTCCGGTGTCCCACAAAGATCTAACCTTGGACCTCTCTTACTTATTTTGTATGTAAACGATCTACCAACTTGTGTTAAGAACTCACAAATTATTTTGTATGCTGATGATATTAAATTGTACAAAGTAATTAATGGTCTAGATGATACAATATATCTCAAAGAAGATATAGAGAAACTATATGATTGGAGCTGCTTAAATGATTTCACATTTAATACAAATAAATGCTACTATATGAAATTAACGAATAAAATAAATAATTTGATGTGTACATATTTAATTTGTGTTAAATTACTTCCAGAGGTGAATCTAATCAAAGATCTCGGAGGTATCATTGATTCTGCTTTGACCTTCATGGAACACATATAATATATGGTAAAAAATAAGGCCTACAGGTCATTACAGGTTTTGTTATAAGGAATTCTAGAGATTTTAATATTATACGTTGTGTAACAACTCTATATAACAGCATAGTAAAAAGTAGAGTGGAATACGCATCCATTATTTGGTCTCCAATGTATAGATCATACAAAAACAGCATAGAAAGAATTCAGAAAAGGTTCCTAAGGTAGCCTATCTGTATTACAAAAAATATGATATTCCCCGCGACAAAATAACGTGTATTTTAATAATCTGCTTGACGTATTTGGTTTTAAGAGTCTTAGTAATAGGAGGAAAATATTAGAACAGTTGTAACTTGTATTTATGGTGTCTTAGACAACAGCTCCTTTCTCAGTCAAATATCGGTCAAATAAAATTCAATAGAAGTAAAAATAATCTGCGCAATTGAAATATTCTGACTTCTAAAATTTCAAGAACTCAGAAATATAAATACTCACCAATGAATGGAATGTGTCACAGTTACAATATCCTTGTTGCATAGAACCAATGTGTAGATTTTTCACTTCCACTTGACAGATATAAAAGAATAATAAATTCAGTGCTATAGAAAACGAAACACTGAAGAAAATAGATCGTTTAATATACATGTTACCATTTACAGTGTGCAATACTTATGAATTAATTATTAAACCTCTTGCCTAAATGTATGCAGATAAGTGTATATATGTTATCATGTGTTACGTATGTTGTATGCTATATGTATTGTGCGTAAATGAATGAATATATGTTTGTATATTTCCATGTAATTTCTATTGTGTTAATTAAAGGCAGTCTACGCCTTCTGTAATTGGAGGTTCACTCCTCTGTAGAAGTGCAAAACATAAATAAATAAATAAATTTTGTGAAGAAATTTTTTTATGAGGAATTTCGTAAATAAAACTTGCGTAACCAAAATCCAAATAATTTTTATGCCAGTGTGTCACAAGGAAGGTGGATGAAAGGTTTACAATTTTGTATTCATTTATAGTTCAAAATTGGAGGATTTGTAATATGCAAAATTAATATTTTACAACTATCTAAACAGATTCATCTATTGTGGAAATAATGGAACTACATATTTTATAGTGAAATTAAGGCAGTAAATATATATTGATGTTTTCTGAAAAGCTAAATGTGATTGGTAAAAATGGATTTCCCTTTTGGAACCAGCGCCGAAATTATTTAGAGAACAGTCATCTGCGAGACAACCAAACCTATGTCGACCACCTGTGTAATTGATTCGTAGGTGGATTAAGAGACTCATACCTAATTTATAGTTTGATTTGGTTTATTTTTGTTCCTTTTTCTGACATTTTTGGTTAATTACGAAGATGAGAATGAATGATACTATGAATAAATTAATGAAGGGACACTCGCCAGAGAGGACGGATTACTAAATCTAAGAAATAAGTTTTAATCAGCACAAAATGGCAATTGCGTCACTTTGCTGTCTAAATTTAAGTGATAACCCTCGGAATGTCTAAACTAAATCATCAATAAGCTCAAATAAATGATTTCCCGAAAAGGTGATCACCCTCGGGGCATCTAAAGATAACAAATCACCAATTAATAACACAGAATATGTTAGCGCTCACTTTGACGACTAAATTTAACTGATTGCCATCGACATGTCTAAAACTAAAACAAACCGTCAATTAACTTAAGGATAAACGATCGCCCTTGCTGACAAGATAGCAGTGTTTCCAACCACCTGCAGCGAAAAAATCCCTAAAAGAAACAAACTTGTTCATACTCACGGTAGGTAATATTGCTGTAACCGTTTCCTGTGATAGGCAAAAGCAGGATCCGTCCTTTGATGTCGTAATCGGAAACTACACTCAGGACGTCAACAGTTGCACTAGCGTCCAGAGAATATTCATCAGGGTTGTTTCTGCGGTTGGAATTGAAAAGTACATTAGCGACGCCAGAGTATTTTCATAAGGGGTTGCCAGGGGGTGACCAGAACGGCAAGGAAGAAACAGAAAATAATATATTATTTACTAACATTTGATTGATATTTTATTTATATAACTGAACACATATTGTAATAAAGTAGGTGTAGATTGCAACACTAGAGTACTGCATGGAACCTTTTTCGCTCGCTCGAGCGCTTATAATGGAATATCATTTTAGGGCCGTTTTTTCAATGTTCAGTTAAGGTTCATGTTAGCACGTAACTGGAAGTTAGTGAAAATTTCTGTTTTTCAATGTACAGTTAGCTCGTAACTGGAACTCTGGTGGCGATTATCTTTACTGGTGCTTCTTCTTGCAGTTACCAGCCTAACTGGAAGTTACGATGCAACATGGATGCCTCGTGCAGCTATCGAAGTTCCACACTCGCAACTTCACTGTCAGATTAAACAAGACATGTTTCATAAAGCTTTTAAATTGGTACAGAAAAAGACTTGTTTTGTTTGGCAGAGCTTACCAACGTCCATGCAAATATGGAAATTAAGCAGCGTAGTTGAAAGAATTCGCTTGGTAAGGTTGTGTTAGAGAAGTTGTGGTCACGATATCCAGTCTACTAGGCGGGACAATCTCCAATCGGTAATTTGGTGTAGTGGTTAGCGGTACCACCTTTCGGAACGTGTTGTGTTTTGTAATACGAGTTCGAGTCCTGGTCACGGGTGTTTTTTTTCTTGTCAATTACTTATTACGTGTGTTGCATTTAATTCCATGCTTTATTGTTGAATGATCTTCTCGGATTAATATTAGAGTAAATTTTAAAATTATTTTTACTCGTACCTTCATATTTTTAGAAGTTTAGAAAGCATGCTTACTATTAACATCATGTTTTTTCGCTCAACAACATGCATAGAGAGGTACAAAGCATGCAGTCAAATGTACAATATTTACATATTAATAATAATAATAGTGTTTATATCAACAAACCGTTATTATTAATGTCTCGACTTTCGAGTTCTTCACGCTTCTTCTACAAGAAAGTATCTGCGCTTGCGCCTCATAACATCATTTCCCCCACGTGGAATTGGCCTTTATTAGAAGAAAACCAAATTTGTAGTGCTGTCTTTCGTTAATTTATTTCGTAAGCATACAAAATGGATGCGCAGCCATTGTTCCTATCGTTTCACAATGCAATAACGTGCTTTCGAGCGCGGCGTGCTTGTAGTTCTATATTTAAACGCCAGGCTGTGTGCCAGTCGACGCGGTTTGAAACTCTACTAACAGATGGCGCGCAGATCGATTTCCTGTAATTTCCGTGCTTCAGAATTGCCAACACACTGTTTCGGAGAACGAACCATGGTTTAGTTAACTGGCAGTTACTTTCACATTGAAAAACCCGGTGCTGGTTAAGACTGGCTGTTATCTCCAACTGGTAGTTAGGTAACAGAAAGATTAACAGGACATTGAAAAACTGGCCCTAAATGTGACAATAATCGTAGACACACATGTGTAAGATATCCGTTATGGGTAGTTTCAGCCCCTAATCATCTATTAATTTTCATATATAGCTATGAATTGATAAGATGGACTAAAAGACATTTTAACATGGAGACAATGATTATATTCACTTAAGTTTCAATTTCTCTGCGTCTTTCACCTCTCAATCCATATGCCCAAGACAAATTACGGTTATACGTGTACAGTGGGATCCATGAGTATTACCGTGCAAATTTACCATTACTGTTTTCATTATTTTTTCTCTTACATGCTATGTGTTTTTAAGCGAGAGATTTTTATGTATGCTGGTGCAGAAGTTGTCAACAGCTTGTTTTGAGTTTTTTTTAATTCTTGAAGCTCTTATTGGGTCAAATAAAGTGCACGAATATAGTGATGGACAATTTGCACTGTAATACTCACGGAACCCTACTGGGCTTTGAGCGTGTTCGTTTCGCTTCGTTTTTTGTCTGTTCGAGCGTTATTCGCTCTAGCGAAGAAGCTCTCGATACCGTACGCTATCTAGCGTCAACCATGCGAACTATTTTACACTCGAACAAAATGTTCTCCCTGCAGCACTCTAGCACACACACACACACACACACATACATACATACATATATACGTATAATGGGATACGGAGCGGCGATCCTCCGCCTCCACTCGCCACTCTCACTTTTGGTACCCTCTCACTCAGATCTTCTTTCTTGATCTTATCTGAGTGTGGTATCCGTATCCCGGAATAGGATATAAGGATTAACTTGGTAAGTGGAGAGGTCAGAAGGTACGTAAGAGAGAAGAGGCAAGTGCTCTGAGTCTTGGTACCTAAGATTTAAACCAAGACGTTTTTGAAAAATTAATATTGTGAAATTGAGTAGCTCCAAACAATAAGCAAGATATGAAATATAAAGATACATATAACATAGAAATAAAATAATGAATATATAAGAATACAATATAAGAATGAGAATATAGAATAAGATATTCGAGGAACCCTTAGATCCCATAAATAAGAGAATAATAATGGCACTTGATGAGGAATCCTTAGATCAGAAGACAAGTAGATATTCATAAGAGTTATATTGAAGAGACATCCCTGAAGAATAGGGAGTTCTCAAGCCTCCTCTTCTGTCTTCAATCTTCTACTCGCAGTCCTCAACTGGTAGACAGCATTTGGATACTGGAAATATATATATTGGTTTCAGTCATCCAATTCTGGTATGTCGGGTTCTCTTCTGAGGGATGTAATGTAGTGTTTTCTTCTAATCAGGGAAGCCGGTCCTTCTTCACACTATCTTATTTCATTTAAGCAATTATTTTGTGCACAGCTGCTTTCTCCCATTAATTGGGCAGCAAGTCTCATGCTCGATCTAGTCTTAGTTCCAGTGGGTTCCATGTTTTCAATAAATGATGATATTGGAACCACTTGTCGGGCTCGTGACTCTTGATGGTGTTTGAATTCCATTTCCTCAAGCGTAGATATCAGCTCAGCCAAAGCATTAATTGTAGGAAAGGTTCGTTGACAAGTAAGTTGTTGTCTTACAAGGTCTGGTTCTAGCTTAGCTCTAAGTTCCCTTATTTTGGGGTCTTGAAATTTATTGCAATAAAACACAGCGTGTTCTGGAGTATCAGTAGTCTTACATACTTGGCACTGGTCATCTAGACTGAGGCCAAAGCGTTTCAAATATGCCTTATAAGGGCCATGCCCTGTAATGAGGTGTATCAACCCTTTAGTTGGTTTAAAGAGTGAGTTCATTGTCCAGAATTTAACGTCAGGCATATATAGCTTCGTGTGTACTGATCCCGAGTATTGTCTCCACTCTTGTTGCCATTTGCTTTGTAGAACCTGGTCAATGTCCTGCATGGTATTCACATTAATTCCCAACAGCATGAATATCTTAGTTTGGTCTCCCTTCCGAAACCAATATCTAGAAGCGTGTCTTTGAACCTCAAAATCAAGAGGCAAGACACCAGCTAGCACTATAGTTGACATAGTTGACGTTGTGCGAAAGGCCCCAAGAATTCTCAACAAGACGTTGCGCTGTGCCGATCTCAGACGGTCCCGAACAACTTTCTTCCTAGAAAGGAAAGCCCAAGTAGACGCTGCATAACATATAGTTGTAACAAATATCGCTTTATAATACAGCATTGCGATCTTGAATGGTATCTTAAATGCAGTATTACCCATGTTTAAGATATTGTGTAAAGCTGACTTGGCCTTAGCTGTAACACTGTTCACATGAGCTCTTAGGCTCATTTGAGCTTCCATGTGAATTCCAAGGTATTTGATGACTTGAACATTTTTAATTGAAGAGTTCTGAAACTTGAATATAGGCGCTCGAGCCAGTTTTCCCTTAAGGAGGATTTGATATGTCTTCTCCTTAGCTATGGTCAACTTAGATTCCTCAGACCAAATGGCCACTTGATTCAAGATCTTGTTAGCATTGAACTCCAAACCTTTGCGATTATTCGATCCGGTTATGATTAATAGATCATCTGCATAAGCAACACTATCTATGATCTCATCCATCCTGCTGAGAGCCAGCAGTAGTGGTTCCAAGGTTATATTCCAAAGGACTGGCCCCAGGACAGAGCCCTGAGGACAGCCTTTGTTGACACTCCTGCAGATCGTCTCATGTCCCCAAACGAACTGTATTCTCCTGTCTTTCAGGTAATCACAGATTAAGCTGTATAGAGGCTTAGGAATCTGCAACCTCCTTAGTTCTCGTAGTAAGTATGGCCACCATACATTATTGAACGCTCCGCTAATGTCAATTGTAATTCCAGTAACATACTTATAATGAGTTTGGTTTATAGATGTTATCACACGATTGACCGCATCCTCAGTAGAGCGTCCTTTAATAAACCCATACTGTTTGCTGGAATTCCTTATTAGTGTTAGTCTTTCGTTTAGTCTCTTTGTAATCAGCCTCTCAAAAACTTTGCCTAAGACATCCAAGAGGCAAATTGGCCTGTAGGATTTTACATTGGATGGATCTCTTTTGGTATCCTTTAAGAAAAGCACTAACGTTGCTAATTTCCAGTCTTCAGGAAAAATCCCTTCTGCTAGACATTGGTTATAGATTGTCTGTAAACCTCCGAGAAGTTGGTTTTTAGTAATTTTGATTAACTCGTTTAGAGTTCCATCAGGACCCGGGGCTTTGCCATTTTTCAATCTGTCGATCACCGCGGCGATTTCTTCCTGTGCAAACGGTATCACCAGTGTAGGATTTTCATAGGTTACATCAACTGTAGATCTTATGTTGTTCTGGATTGGTGTGTCCTCTTCAGAATCGTCCAATGGTAGTAGTCCATCCATTATGAAGCTTACTGCCTCCTGCCATGAGCTTGTGTATGTATTGTCACTCTTCTTAAATGGTACAGGGACGAATTTCTGTGAATTTTTTTGGGCAGCTATTTTGTATGGCATGCTCCAAGGATTTTTACACTCGAACAAAATGTTCTCCCTGCAGCACTCTAGCACACACACACACACACACACATACATACATACATATATACGTATATAATGTATATGTCCACCGATGGCACAGTAGTTTCCACGATTAACGTCGTCGCCTTGTAATCAAAGGGTCCCGGGTTCGATATCCGCTGGAAGCTCGTCTGCGTTCAACTTTTATCTATTCTCCATCCGCTATTAGAACAAAGTTAATGTAAACAAAACCACGTGACTTCTGAAAAATAGTTCCTTTCCTATGTGCTAGTTTTGGTCCTAATTTACCCATGAATATATTGGTGGAAGCTCTACAGTTCATATTACAAGGCCCTACAACTTTAATATAGCAGCTACGTTGAGTAGTATGTCTTCATCATGTGCACTAGATTCCTACGCGCAAGAATCATACACTTCTGCTACTGGAACAGCGAATAGGATTTCTTACAAGTCATGTGCATTTGTTTACATTGAATTCGTTCTCACAACGGACAGAGAATAGTATACGGCTCGAAATTCAGCACTCCAAAAATGATTTAGGCTATAAAAATAAATTTATTAAAGTGTGTCTAATATTACTTACCGCACATTGGTCACTTTTAGGCGATTAATACCATACAACTTAGCATCAGAGAAAGTGAGTACAAGCCTTCCATTGCCTTGCCCTTGCTCAACAACTATTTTCGGGATTCGAAGTGGCTCAGTAGATGGAATTTCAAACTCCTTCATTCCTAAAGAACCGAGGATGAAAATTCAAACACATTTCTTAGATAAAGTCTTATATGTATTTTGAATTAGGTAAATTCAAACTTCAAATGACACAGACTACACAAATGAGGAAATCACGTTTTTTTTTAGATATTAGACTGAACTTTCGTAGTAAAAACTGAAATAACTTTTCTTCAATTTTTTTTTAAAAAAATATTACTAAAACCACAGACTATCATATACTTGGATAATCGTGACCACACAGCACTTCAATATGTTGTTCTTTTTAGCAGAACAAATACTCTTTGGTTATAATTATTATTCTTCCTTCCCACAACGTCATTCTTCAGAAACTAATCCAAGTTCTCTACTAGTAATGGCTTAACCTGTTATATATTTCACCGTGAATAGAAAGGGGTATTTGAAGAATGAAAAACGTTACATACCTCCTTGAATATTCTGGAACAGTTGTTGTGCTGAGTTGCGCACACATTCATTCAATTCTGGGTCATCGTGCTTACATATTGTAATGTATTTCGCTGGAATTAATAAAATATTATTTACATGATACATGCGAATTCAGTTTTTAGGAATATTATTACTAACACAACAATACTATAACCATATACACTGGGAGTGTACAGTTGGATTCATAAGTATTGCCAAGCCAAACAAGCTGCTGACAACTTCTGGACTGGTAGTAATAATCCTGTCATTTAAATACGTGGATACAAAAGAAAAATTAATGAAAATAGGAATAATTTGCAGAGCAATACTTGTGCATCTCACTGTACAATTCTGATTAATTATACTGTGACTGAGAATGTGTTATTCAGTGCTAGTTTCTAAAGGGTTCGTTTGGTATTTACATCTGATTTATTGTTGTACTAGTTGTGTATGAATCGTTTCTTACAAAAAATGTCCTTAATTAATCACTCTAACATAATGTAATTGGTACCGTGTCTTAAAACATAGTATGTTACCACAGTACTGTAGTTGATTATGCTGATATCAACACCATGATTTTTACACATACATGGTCAGTATAAATATTGAAAAATTAAAAACTGGAAAGTTAAAACTTGGAAAGTAAACTAAAGTTTTAATGGATTAATATTATGATATGGCCACGACAACAAACTGGTTTGTTTTTCGACTTGTGGCTGTTGCTACACATCCTTAAATCTGTACGGTGACTGACTCCTTCAAGGTCATTCTTCCAACTCTTTGTCTGAAAGTTTAAGCTCACTTTCTGATCAGATAGACTACTCGGGACTGTACAGGGAAAAGGTTTTATCCGAACCGCTATGGAATGTGCCTCCACTGAGATGAAAACGGAGACCCTTGATAACAAGGCGACAACGTTAGCAATGCTCTTGTTTGCAAATCCCTAAATTCCTTGCCCGTGTGTGTTGACCTTGTGGACGAACAGTCCTTACTATTCCTAACTGTTTGTCAAATGTACATCATTTTTCTGAATTAGGAGCATGTTTCAACATACTCGACGAAAATTTGCCACTTCAGTGGCCGAGTGCGTTCATTGCTCCATGCAACATATACACCTCTTGCCTTTTTCACTTTCACCCAATCATCATTCATCTTCATCATTTCAATTAGCCTAAACGACTACAACAATAGAAAAAATGAGTAACGATTTAAAACATAATTATGTCGATATAAGATGTGTTTCAGGGAAAATCTGTATATTCAAAGTAGATAAATTATGCCTCTCCGAATGGCGCAGTGGTAGCGTCGTTGCCTTGTAAACAAGGGATCCCAGGTTCGATACCCGGTGGTGGTACGTTGTGTTTCGGATCCCACTTTAAATTGTAGGCCCAGTCCCGATTAGCCTTACTGTGCATAAAGTGGACTTACAACACTAACTCAATCAAAGTAGAAAAACTCTGGCACATTCTAGAAGAAACTGGATCGCGAAATCAGTTTCAAAACTTTTTTTTAAAAAAAAAACTCACAAAAACCACGTTCAAATGCCTTATTTTGGGATCTCCTTCTACATTTTCCATTCTACTCTCTGTCCCGCCTATCTTTCTCTTCCGCCAATGAACACGTGAGAGGGAATGGGATTGCGTGAAGGGGGAGCGAATACAATTACCAGCTTTTGCAGCAGCATTTACTGCTTCGCTTTGCCAAGTCGAATCCCCCCCGCTTCTCTGCCCTTATAGGCGCCCTTGTTCCAGAGATAACCGGGACAGAGCATAGTAACTCGAAAGGGATCAACCAATGAACTCGTGATAGGGGAAGTGAGTGCAACTACCAGCCGTTTCCAACAACGCGCACTGCTTTGCTCCGCCAACTCGCTTTCTCCTCTTCTCTTCCGTTATGCGCTACCTTCCTCCGTAGATTTCAGAGACAGAGTATAGTATGTGTTCATAGATATGAAAATGTACGAATATACTGTTTTACTTGTACAACTATGTTCAGTTGAATCATTTATTTTCCTACACGCTCGAGTAACAATATATATATATATATTTTCCCCTAAACACGAAGTGCAGTTCGATCACTAACTAACTAACTAACTCTCTAGCCTTCTTAAACTCGAAGGTTTATGACTGCAACAACACAGGCCTTCCATCTGTTCCTATCCTGAGCAATATCTATCCACCCATCCCTATCGATTTCCTTTAGGTCCATCTCAACATTATATCTCCATCTTCGTCTTGGTCATCCAACTGGTCTCTTACCATCACGTTTCCAAACAAGAATCCCGTAAACTCCTCTTTTGTCTCCCAATCGTGCCACATGGCCTACCCACCTAAGTCTTCTCGACTTAATCATTCTATAATATTTAACATGAATACAAATTATGTAGTTCTAAATTACGTAACCTATTCCACTCAATTGTTTCCTCATACCTTTTAGGTCCAAATATTTTTCTAAGTAGTATATTATTTTCAAACACTCTCCTCTTTCAATGTTAGGGACCAAGTTTTGAATCCATATAATACTACGAAAAAATGTCTGCTTTGTATATTTTAACTCTTACTTTCTTAGATATTATCAGAGAAGATAAAAAAAAAGTTTATGAAGAGAAAAGTAACAGACATTTCCTGAGTTAAGCCTGCTTTTTATATCCTCTCTAATATAATTTTCATTTGTTAATATTACTCCTAAGTAATTGAATTTGGAAACTGGTTCAACGAGTTGTTATCAATAATGAGATTTTGATTATTACCTAACACATGGTTTCGGCCTGTAAGCATATATTTAGTTTTATCTTTGCTAACTTCCACACCTATCTCTTTAGCTGCTTTGAAAAATACTTTAGCATTATTCTAAATTGTATTTACATCATCCCTTAGTAAGTCTACATCATCTGCATATGCTAACAACTGAGTCACACCGTTAAATTTTAGTCCTTCGTTAGTTTCTTTTACCTTCCTAACAGCATAAGGCAAAATTAAAGAGCAATGGAGATAATGCATTAATACCCAAAGGAATCTTACTTTCTGTTTCACTGTTGCATACTTTTTTCATATTAAAAAGCTTCTTAGGTATTCCAAACCAGTCTAATATATTATATAATTTATCTCTTTTATCCCAATCACTTGCTTTCATAAAATCAATAAATAGCTGAAGGACATTTTGATTATATTCCTACTTTTTCTCAAGTGTCTGTCTGATATGAAACATTTGATCTACCGGTGATCTGTTACGTTTAAATCCACATTGATAATCACCTATAATTTCATTAGCATATGGAGTTAATCTTGTTAAAAGAATATTAGATAATATTTTATATGGTGTTGAGAGTAGAGAAATTCCACGGTAATTATTGTAGTTCGTTTTATCACCTTTTTTAAACACAGAAACAATGATGGATTGTTTCCACTGTTGAGGGATTTATTCTTTATTTCATACTAAACAAATTAATTTATGAATTTGACATAGTAACGAATTCCCACCATATATAGTGAACTCAGTTGTTATTCTTTAGCCTTTTTATAGCATCTTTAACTTCAATCAAGTTAGGTTCTGGAACGAAATGTTCTGTTCTGTGTATTTCATTTACTTCTGATTTATCTCCTACATGAACATTTGAAAGGTCATTAAAGTAGTTCTTCCATCTATTTAAAATATAGCTTGGATCAGCCAAACATAACGTTTTTATCTTTTATCAAGTTTACTTTAGGTTGCCACTCCTTCCTAAATTCATTTACCCCTTTATGTAAGTCTCTCATATTTTTGTCTTGCTGTTTGTTTTAATTTCGTAAATTTTGCTTTTCAAGTAATCTCTTTTTATACTTCTAAACGTACGGTTAACTTCTCGTTTCATTCTATTATAATTGCTTAAATTTGTATCATCAGAGTTATTTAACCACTTAAGTCTAACCTGATTTCTTGTTTCTACAACGTCCACCCATAAAGAAACTGAAATCTCAAAGAATAAAATAACCAAACCAAATAAAAAGGTACCGTATTCTGGCAACACTGCAAAGAGCTATATCTAAACTTCCCGTCAGTGCATGTTTCAACCTGTTACAGGCAGTCGGTATCGGGCCAAGCGTGCGTCAGATGCAGGTCCTGTGCAGGAGGCGTACAAAATACGCGCACCAAGATGGAACAACGTTACAGCATAAAGTTTTGTTACAAATTGGGTAAATCGTTTACCGAAACGTTACAGATGATACGGGCAGTGTATGGTGATGCAGCATTATCAAGAACCCTGTTGTATGACTGGTACAATCGTTTCAAAGGTGGACGTGAAATTGTCGAGGATGAACCAAGATCAGGACGCCCTTCAACGTCAAGGAATGACGACAATGTGGAGAAAGTCCAAAGGACTGATCCACCATTAATTTGTCCCTGAAAACCAAACAATCGATCAGTGGTATTACAAGGAAGTGCTTGGTCGACTCAGAAACAGGAATTAAATTAAATGTCACGCATATTTTGCGAACATTTACTGTCAATGACAATCAACAATGTTTCCAAGACCTGTACAAACGCTGGTCAAAGTGTATTGCCTCCTCTGGTGATTATTTTGAAGGTGATAAAGTCATTTGAAGGTAATTACTTATTTTCTTTCCTATTAAAAAAGTTCGTTTTTTTATGGGCGAACCTTGTATTAGATTATAACATTCATTATCAAACCACGGCTTACGTTTTCTTGGTTTATGGGATCCCATACTTTCCTTAGCTGCTCAATCTATTGCATTATGAATATGCTCCCAATTCTTATTTACGTCTGTTTCATTTATATTTTCATCATCATTTAAATCCTGCAAAACATCGAATCTATTTGACAGTTTAAATTGGTAATCTTCCTTAATTCTTTCATCAGCAAATTTTCCTGTATTAAATGTTAGAACTTTTAGACTTTGTCGTTCTGTTAATTTAGCAATTACTAAATAATGGACACTGGCAGAGCCAGTACCTCTATGTGAACGAAAATCAATTATACTAGTATGAATGCTTTTATCAAAGAGAATATGATCTATCTGATTATGAGTTTTACGATCTGGGGAGTGGTACTTTTCACAATTTAATTCTTTGAGGTTTAAAATGTAATTAATCTTATACCATTAAGTTTGATTACTTCCCACCTAAAATATTTCGCCCAGTATCCAGCATTCGTGCAGCGCCACTTATAGCGGTGGCAGGGTTTTGAAACAAATGTAACTTTTCGTACAGCGTCAGCACATTAACATTACGAGTTGGTCGTGGACTACTTACATAGTTGGCCCGATGCTAAAGCAGGCAGAAGAAGCAGACACCAGAACATCTTCAGTCCTTCGCTCGAACGAACCGAAACCAGGAAAATCCTTTTTCAGGATTACAACTTGCACTGAATTGCAGTTACACGTAGAAACCTTCTTTTTAACAACCTTAATTACTTGAAAGGCGTGGCTGTTCAGCCAATCAGAAGCTCTGAATGGACTGTCATATAACTCTGTTACCTGACAAACTTGAATTCTGGGTAGCTTCAAGGTCATGGGATACTGCCTGGTAATCATTTTAATCTCGTCTGGGTTCTTTTTCGGAAAAAATTGCATTTTCTGCAGCAATTTCCTGCGTGGTCTTCAAGGATATTGTGTTCCTTGAGCCGTTCCGTTTCTTCAATGCGTTACGTCATATCAGTGATTAAAAATAGCACATTGGTGAAATAAATTTTGTGGGGGAGGGGGCAGGTTTAGAACTTTCACGTAAACTCGAATCATAATAATAATAATGAAATAACGATTACTGTTATTTTAAACTACTTAATAACAATTACTATAATTTCTATTGTAAAAAACATTGCTATTATTATTATTATTATTATACGTATTCCTTGTGAGAGACCATTATTCAATCATATGAGTGATCACATGGGCGTAACGTGTGGCTTAATTTTGAGGGGGCAGAATCGGACTTTGGGCCTAATTTTGAGGGGATAGAATCAAACTTTCCGTTTAACTTTAGGGGGACGAGACTCGTAAAGTTTTTCATCTCATAAAAAACGCGTCCAGGATTATTTGCTTAAATATCTGTGACGTTTGCAAAATCGCAAACACTACTGTTTATTACTTTGCTCATCAGGTACCCTAACTTGTAAATTTGAATAAACCATATTTTGGGCGGGGGGAGCCCCCGCCAAGTTGCATCTATGAGTAATCCGACAGGATGTCGCTGCAGCCTGAAAGTTCCCGCTTAAAATTGACTTTTTACTGGTTTTCTAGTTACGTGTATAATACAGCTTCATGCCAAAGTGTTATGCTATACAATTATCTAATAATTTTAAATCTGTAAAATATGGGAAATTATCCAATAAAGAAAATTACAAAGGTCTGTAATTCATGAAGTACAAAGAAAAGTATAGAGGAGAAGGTCTAAATATGGAAGAAGGTTTAAATATGGGTTTTGGAGTTACCAGCGCTGCCAGGTGCTGCAGCCTGGCGGTGGGTATTGGAACTGGTTATCTGTCAAAGCAAAGGTTGCGGCGCCAATTCGCAAGAGAAAGTGATGGTTAGTTTCGGCCTTGGAGGTACGTTTTAACTCAACGCTTTCTGAATTCTCATCTGCTTTGTATAGGTTATGATATTCGCGGTATATAAAACAAATGTGGGCTTTTATAATGCCATGATTTGTTTGTGAAATATGTACCACAGAGAGCGAAAATAAATTGAAGATGATGAATGGCGTGTTGGTCTAAATATGGGCTATGGCATAATGTCTAAATATGGGCTGCCAGCCCATATTTGGAGCACATATTAGTAATACTTAAACAAAGAACTAATAAATGTTTATTTTTGTTTTAGAATGCCCAGAACAAAGCCATGCTACGAAAGGAAGGGAAAACGAAAGATATAGAATCAAGATGATATGACGAGTGCCATTTCAGACGTAAGATCGAAGAAAATGAGTTGTGATAAAGCGGCCGTTGTTCATAAAGTTCCTCGTTCTACGTTGCAAAGATTTAGCAAGAATGATTCATTGACGCCTTCTGAAGCATCAAAAATAAAGTTAGGAAGATAGACAATCTTAGGAGAAGAACTGGAGAAGTTGATTGTAGCATATTTGCTATTCGCGGAACAAAGATTTTTTGGTTATACAATTGGCGATCTGAAGAGAATTGCCTATCAAGTTGCAGAAAAGAAAAACATACCCCATCCTTTCCGGTCAGCTGAGGCGAGAAGAACATGGGCAGATCTCTTTTTTCGTTGTCACAGCGATGTTTTGTCTATGCGAAAACCGAGCGACACCTCATTTTCCGGAGCTTTAGGATTTACCAAAGAGAACATCCAGAATTTTTTTCAACTTCTTAATGAAGCTTACGAAAGGTTCAAATTCCTTCCCGACAGAATTTTTAATGTCGACGAGACAGGTCTCACGATAGTGCAAAGTAAAGTACCTTACGTTGTCACGTACCCGCGTCCGGCTCCTTTGGACACCACAGGTATCGTTACCTTCTTTAATCGGCTAAGGTAACACCTAGTCCGTTGCCAGTGATACAGGTAGGAATCTTCCGTTTTTTAATCCTTGCACGGCTTGTTCTATTTATTGATTAATAGAAAGTCGAAATTGTTGCTGCTTTCACGATCACGAATCTTGTTTTGATTTCACCAGCTTTATGTGATACCATTATTCCAAGCTGTAGATTTGCGTAGGATAACTTGAAGTTCCTGCTGCCTGCGAAAAGATGAAAATGCTTGTTAGCGGTGAGCAAAAGGTACCCGAGTGAATACCACAGGTCGCCTTAGTACAGTGTCTGCTGGTGATTATCTGTCGAAAGATTCTGGTGGGGTTTAGGTGTAAACCTCGTCCCCTTTCCAGGTTTCTGAAGAGATCCTCAAGCAGCGATGTCTTCAACCAACCCAGTTGCCGGATTAGTTTGGGTGGAGAGCACACGAGTAAAAACCGAGCATGTCTCGATATATCTATCAAGTTTTCTCGCTTTTATAGTGGAAGTTTGTTTATTTCGTTGCCATTCTTTCAGCTGTTTGAGGTAACTAAGGAAGAATTTAACTCTTAGTCTTTCTGGATATTCATAATTTATAAGTAATATATCAATATTATCCTTTGAATTTTATTAATCTTTAAACTCATAATTTTCTTTAATATTGGCAGTGTTATTTGTTTTGCTAAAATATAATTTCCATGTTTTCATACTGATCTCCATAATGTTGACATTTGGAAAGCGACCGTAATAGAGGAGCGTCCTGAACATATAAACTAGATAAATCGGCGTTCCTATAGGTGAATCCTCAAAACTATAAAAGTAACTCTCATAGAGGGGTACCTGTCAACGTCATCGGAAGGAGAGGAAAGATACAAATCGCTGCACTCACATCAGCAGAAAGGGGGGGAGCTACAGTCACAATTATTGCATGCATGAATGCTAGTGGAGTTTTCACCCCCCCCCCCCCACCCAACAATCGTGTTTCCAAGAGAGAACATGTCCGAACAGCCCATGCGAGGTGCTTGGCGGGGTCTATTAGTTTTGCACATCCATCTGGGTGGATTCAAGCCAACATTTTCACGAAATGGCTTAACCATTTCATCGAAAAAGTGGTCCCTACAGCAGACTCCCCCGTGCTCTTTATCTTGAACGGACACTACACCCATGTTAGGAATATGGAAGTCATTGGCATTGCCAGAGCTAACCACATAACCATAATGTCGCTGCCTCCACACTCAACGCTCAAGCTTCAATCGCTAGATAAAACTTTCATGGGACCCTTGAAGGTGTTCTATAGCGAGGAAGTGCGGATGTGGATACGTCACAAACAGAAACCTGTCACTCCCTACGACATGATGGAGCTTTTTGGAATTTTCTACTCTTTTTAAAATTTCAACAGAAAGAAATCGTGAATAGTAATCAGCTCGCCCAACTAAAAAAAATGTTTGCCCACTTTATACGCCTAGGTTAATCACGGAAAATTTAAATTATGAAAGTATGAAATAAAAAATAATGACCATAAAAAGGAGAACCCAAATTTGAGTCAAGACAATACAAATAATATTAACAATAATAATTAACAAATAAAAATGTAAAAACTAGAACCATGAGGCATAAAACGATGTAGCTACGACATCTAAACCCTCTCTCGGCAACGACCCATCTCCACGTAGAGGGGACGTTTATGTGAATGCTGTAATATTTAATTAATTAATTAATTATTCGTTTGCTTCCTACAGAGAGAATCTCCAATTACAGGAAAGCTTACATAATTCAAATAATAAACACATAAGAGTGTAGATTACATATAAACACACACACAAATACATTTATATACACAAGATAATAAGTGAAGTACTACAG
This sequence comes from Lepisma saccharinum, assembly GCF_977018435.1. NCBI lineage: Eukaryota > Metazoa > Arthropoda > Insecta > Zygentoma > Lepismatidae > Lepisma > Lepisma saccharinum. The sequence continues at coordinate 31,401,553 of NC_139238.1, forward strand.
TAAAGAAACATATATACTTCCAACCATACATAAATATTCATTGTTCAGAACATAGCCTTTACATAGTATTGAATGAAAAATAATAATAAAAATAGCATAGAAGGTAAAATAGTTTCAAAACAATGGAAAAATGCACAGTAGAATGGATTCACATATGTATATCTAGTCTTTTTCAAAAATTGGTTTTAGTGTTTTTAGATACAAGGAAAGTGGCAGACTAAAATCCAGATAATCCGAAGATTAGATTTTCTAGTATTAAATTTAGACTGATGAAGAAAGTTACTATTATCCAGAATTCCATTTACTGTTTTGTAAAGAAATATTTGTTGTGCTAATTCTCTCCTACTACTGAGGCTTACATAACAAAACTCTTTCAATAAATACTTATAAGATAGTTTCATCTCGTAAGCAGATACTTGATTCTTCTTGTAGTATAAGTACCGTAGAAATCTTTTTTGAATCTGCTCTATTCAATTTTTATAAGATATAAACCCAGGAGACCAAACAACCGACGCATATTCGAGTTTACTTCTTATCCTACTGTTATACAAGAGCATAATAACATTTAAATTATTTAGGCTCTTTGAGCTTCTTATGAGAAATCCTTGTCGTCTATATGCATCCTTAACAATATTCGAGATATGTTCCTCAAAGGATAAATTACAAATCAACAACAACACCAAGATCTTTAACAGAGTACACTTTTTCCAGCTTTTCATTACTAATTCTGTATGAATACTCATATGCGTGTTTATTCATCGAAAATACCATAAAGCTACATTTTTTAATATTAAACCTTAGATCGTTATCCATACTCCAATCATAGAGTACATTTATATCATTCTGAAGATCTAACATATCTTGAGTACAATTAAATTCTTTATACAGTTTAACATCGTCTGCGTACATGACAAGTTTGGAGTGCTGAAGTTTATGTGGCAAATCGTTTATAAATATAAGAAACAGAAGTGGACCAAGGTTCGAACCTTGGTGGACTCCAGAATTTACAACGTATGGATGTGAATCTGATTGTTTGTAAGTCTCATGTTGTTTCCTATTGTGAAGATACGAAATAATAAGAGATAACATGTCACTCGTAAAACAAAAGTTTGCAAGTTTACATAGTAATACATCGTGATTTAATTTATCAAAAGCTTTGGAGAAATCCATGTAAATAGTGTGAACACTTGACCGATTATGAATTGCATTATAAACATCTTGAATGAAATTTACTAAATTTGTTACAGTGGATCTATGAGGAAAGAATCCATGTTGGTTACTATTTATGTAACTTTTTACATGATTAAAAATTCTAGTATATAGAATTTGTTCTAGTACTGACTGGAGCAGTGAGGATTGCGACTGGTCTATAATTTTCCATGTTACTACTATCTCCAGATTTCAGAATTGGGCACACTCGTGTTAATTTCCACATATTCGGAAAGGTATGTAATTCCATATTAAATTAAATATCACCAGTAAAGGTTTTTTCATGACCTCGGCACATCCCTTTAATACGTAAGGCGGTATGCCATCTGGACCAGCTGCTTTTTTTAGGTTTCAATTTCTTGATAGCATTATTAAACTCGCATTCAGTAATTTTTCAATACATAATGAATGTGGAACTCGTAACTCATCATTTCCTGATACTCTATATGAACTAAGGGAATCCGCATAAACAGATTTAGTGTGCAAAGGTATCTGCAATATCCTGACTAGTATCGAAAACTTTCCCATTGAAAACCATAGCACTATTACTGTGTCTATTTTTATCCTATTTGTTTTGAACAAATTTCCAAAAAGAGCGTGTATCATATTTGATATTCTCCTCCATTTCCTTAGTGTAATTAAAATAAGCTTTATTTATCAACGATTTTGAGTTTTTCCTGGTTTCCTCATACAATAATGTACTGTCTTCTGCATGTTCATACGTTTTCTGTGATTCTCTTTTAACTTCAATATTTCAACAATTTCTTTCGTAAACCAGCAAGGGTATTTATTATTTACATAAGCTTTCTTTTTTGGAATTGATGCTTCGAATACCGTATTTACTACATCATAAAATTGGCTTACTGCTTCCTCTACGTTTCTGAGACTACTCAAGAAGGTCCAGTCAGTGATCCGAAATAAATTAGATTTTCAGAAAATTTGCTTTTCGAAAATTGTACACTAAAATTTATCATTTTTTAAAGCATTTGTTAGTTTCCTTATCCTCATATTAATGATTAAAGCAGGGTGATGCTTGTCCTCTTTAACAAGTGGTGATTCTTCTCTACAAACTGAAATGTTATTTTTAGTGTTAGTTAAGATCAAGTCCAGTATTCTATTATTACCATTTTTAATATTATTAATCGATTGTAAGTTAAGAAGACTTAAAAAGTCATGTAATACTCTATAACAACTTCCTCCATTTTGTAACCTATAATTTGAATCTATAATTAATGGAAGGTTCAATTCACCAATAATAATAAGATTATTGTTTTGGATTTCTTCATGGTCTTCAAATGACCTATAAAAGTCTGCATATTTGTCTACATTAGAACCAGGTGTAAAGTATACAACAACAATAATATATATTATGTTACATATGGTTACTTTTACACAACATAAATCAAGGTTGTCATCTAACTTTATGTGCTTAGAAATAATATCTTCCTTAACTGAAATGGCAACCCCTCCTCCCCTATTATTAACCGGTTTATCATGCCGATAAACTTTATATTTCCCATTAAACAGTTCCCCATCATGTATACCCTCATATAACCATGTTTCTGTAATGAGTATAATGTCGTACCTATTTGAGATAACATTTATATAGAATTCTTGGGTTTTTGTACACAAGCCTCTTACATTTTGATAGTAAATTGTCATCTCATCTGAAGTAGCCATTTATAATATTATAGGTTATTTACATCTTCAATCGTCTTTAGTACATGTACATCAATATCGTCCTCTTTTTTCCTTAATCTTATATTCCCTGAACTATCTACCCACAAATAGGCATAATTTCTTTCATGCTTAAATTTTCTGGCTTTGCCATACACAATCTTTCGATAAGGTGTAAGGCTTTGATTAATATAGATAATTTCATTACTGGTGTATCCTAAATGAGTACAATTCAAGTTTCTTTTTAGCTTGCGTTTTGCCAAAAAGTTTTCCTTATCAGTACGCCTAACAAATTTTACAATTATTCCACCTGATTTTTGATGAGGGAGTTTTTTCAATCTGTGACAAACATCAATCATATTGTTATCTACATTCACATTCAAGGACACTCCCACATTTTTTACAACATCATGAGTATTTTCATTGGGGGTTTCGGGTACACCATATATTTCCGACGTGTTACGCCTTCCATATTGTTCTAAGTCATCTAATTGTAACTGTGTATCTGCTAGTTGCTTCTTTAACAGCAGATTTTCTTCCTTCGATTGCTCAACCTTCCCGACACAAGCGGCAATACTTTCCGATTGTTTTTTGATTAATTATACATTTTCATCTAATTTCTGATGGGCTAAGTCTAAGGATTTTCTTAACTCAAGTTCGATTTCCTCGTTACTCTTCCTTATCTCGGCAACTTCTTTCTTCAACCCAAGCAGCAGTTTGTAAACATCCATGAGGGTCGAGACTACAGCGCCTTGAATAACGTAGTGTGGAAAACGACCCAAGAAACTGGTTCCCCGAGACGATGACAAGTAGATGGCAGTGCGATCGACCCAGGTGCTAATTTTGTTATGAAAGTAATGCGGCTTAGTTAGTTTTTGGAATATATTATGTAGATTTGTTTGTCTTGAAAGGCGGTACGTGAATTGATGGAAACAGTTATATTTGTGGAGTGATTTGCCAGTCACGAAATGGCATTAATTTGGAAAGAAAAGTAAAATAAAATTAATAAATAAATAGCATGCGTAACACAAGAAGAAACATCGCAATGTGATTCCGGACGTCAGGTCTTGGACTGTGTATTAGAGTTTATTTTTCTATGTTATTAGAATATAAATAGTATCCTGAGAGATATTTCATACCGAGGCGACAAACCACAAATGTCGCTTGAAAGCGAGCAGTCGGAAATCAATGCAGCCTTTCGAAGCGTAGGGACAAAAGCTCTGACTGCACCGTTTCCTCAAGGAGATTTTACACCAAAGCGACACGCGACACGCGACAAACGATACGAGGATTTCACACCAAAGCGACACGGGTCATTCGGTCCAAGGCAACTTTCATACCGAAGTGACACATGTTGCTTGGAAAGGAGCCAATCAAGAGCAACATTTCACATCGTAGCGGCATGACGGGAAGCACAGGCCAGCGTTCGGTTGGTGAAATCCTCAAGCGATAAGTGTCGCGTGCCGCTTGTCGCTTTGGTGCGCAATCTCACTAAAGCAAGACACTCATTGCATCGCGTATGCGCGAACAACAAACCACGGCAACATGTTACAAGCTATTGAGGAAATGACCCAGTTTGAGCGACGCAGAAGCGACAAAGCGACAAGTGTGGCTTATCGCCTAGATCTGTTGTTGTAATGTGCGGTTTATCGTGTCGCCTATCTGTTGTTCGCAAGCAACACTTGCTAATAGACTGAAGGCACCATGTCGCTTGTCACTTAGTTGGGAGTTGGGAACTCCCCCTGTAGCGCGTCGCTTCGGTCTCAGCACCCTTCCTTTAAGGAGCTTTCCGACCGAAGTAACAAGTAGCACGCGAATACGACATATGAACGTGTCGTTTGCTGTTTGGACCTTCATGTGCAATGAATGCTATTTTACAGTCTGGAAGTTTGTGTCACTAGTGTGACAGTGTGAACATTCCGTGTCGCTTGTCCCATTGGTTTGAAAGTTGCCTTACACTCATGTCGATGGCACTTAGAAAGTTTTGTGGGGTTCCCCTTGTCGTTTCATGCAATCATCATTATCATCATCGCCGCGATTAGTTTAAAGCGGAAGAAAAGAGACAGTAAATATCAAAAATACAAATGCTTATGTGTGTATATCTTTAAAAGAAATGATGATGATAATAATAACGAACCTAATTCATACACAAAAATTTAGTTGCCAAGATCATTCCACGCGTATTGTTTCTCCCGTATTATTAACGAAAATTGAAAGTATAACGATAACAGGACGTGGTCGACTGTCTAGAATGTTCGTTAATATCTTCGCGACCACTGTACCAAATATCATAGCAATTATCACATTCATAGAAATGCTTCATGTAAAAGAATCAGACGTTGCAGCGAAAACTCCATTTGTTTCCATTATAAGCAGTCGAACACCAAGCACCGGGGTCAACACCAGCGCCTCTAGCGGATCATTTTTGAGTGGAACCAACCAGAGAACGCAGAAGCATGCCGTTTTCCACACTACGTTATTCTAGGCGCTGTATCGAGACTACAGATTCAGATTCCAAGGTGTCTGAAACTTTTCAGTGTGTAAACTGTGTCGTCTCGTTTTCTGGCAACTTGTACAACGCCAGAGTTGATTTGAAGATTTCATAAATTTCACGTCCGCTTCCTTTAATTGAACACATTTCATGTGATGCCAAGTAAAGCAATCATTGCACTGTATTTTGGAGGCTATGTCCTGTCGAGAAACAGGTTTTGAACACTCTACACACACACTCATTTTCGCTTATCGATTCTGTGCTCCAAGAACGCTGTATAAAAGAGTTTACGTTCCACCATAGCTTTCCAGCCTTGTCGTTTGTTTACATTATGCTGCGGCGCAAATATATCCGATTAATTACATTATATAGTATAGATTTCTTAGTTCTTGCAGAATATACAATGTTTAGTACTTACTGAGTAACCGCAACCACATATTTCTGTATTAGAGTGGCAGCTACAGTATAAATTTCTTGAAAATTACGGAGCACAAACGAACCGAGTACTACACCATCTTCTTTTTGTACTATTAAAGAGTACTAACTATTTAGTACACATTGGACATTAAAAATGTAGTGAAATGTTATAATTACGGAACGGTCCGTTGCCTTTAATGACGAAACCAAACGTCCGCTCCGGTCCATTTCGAGCCCTGTTGCAAACCACACCACCTTCAACAATAACAAGGGTCAATATGACAGGGGGTAGCCACTGACTTGAAGTACCTGAAGAAGTCAGGGAAACCAGGCAAGGAGTGAAAACGTAATTGAAAACACAGACATTTTTTTAAAAAGTAAAAACAACCTGGAAAAGTTAGGGGAATTAAATGACTAATTGTCAGGATTAGTAACCGAAAACAAACTTAGTTTTTTTTTATCTTTGGGAATAATATTAAATACAAAAAACGTTCTCTTCATTTTTTTAAAAAAAAATATCAAGACACCTGATGAATTTGATTAACTCACAAATTTGAAGTATTTATTAGCAATAGACTGCAATTTCTCCATTTTCTTTTCCACTGTGTTTCCAAGCTTCACCATTTCCCGCAAACAAATAGTAACATCTGAACACTAATAGGAAATTATAGGCGTAAAACAATGCACAAGGTCACTACTAATGAAAGCGAAGATGAAGAGAATGCTGTGAAAATGTGGAAACCTTGAAATATGAGAATTTACATACTTCCGGTCACAGAAAAATACTTTTCCATGTTTGTTATTTTCCATAAAACGGCTTGCTTATGAAAGACCACAGGATTTTTTTTGTACACGGATGCTTGTTTGAGTCTGAACTATAGCGTATTCATCATCATCATCATTCTATGCTTCGTACCTCTCTCTGCATAAAAGAACTCCCTAGTTTCGTGATTTTATTATATGGGTGTACAACGTCCACAAGTTTTTATCCCAATAGTCCTGGACACGAGCGGTTAGGGACAGCATTAGCACCTTGGGGAATACATGCTAACAACATCAAACCTGACCTGCTTAACCTATCCACATATGCATATAATAGCTTAAATAAGAAAAACATAACTTTCCAAACCTATTTACATGCCTATTTATGCAATTATATGCCTACGTGGATAGATTGGGCAGACCAGGTTTAGTTCTGTTAGCATGTATTTCCCAAAGTGCTAATGTTGTCCCTAGCCGCTCGTGTCCTGGACACCACTGGTTCCTTACTTCGCCGCTAGGAGCGCGAGATTCAATATGGCGTAATCTGGAGAGCTTGTGGTAGATTCACGTAATGCAGCAATTGCAAGCGATAAGGCACCATTCGTAGCCGTTTTTGGACAATTCTCCAGAAAGTTGAAGGTCTAGACTTTTCCAGATTTGTTGATTTCCTTGGGCTTCATTGGAAAGCTTCGCAATCCCGGTCCACAGTCTCGCTCGACAATGATGGTTGTCTACTGCACATTCCTTTTCACAGACAACCTGTAGCCAAGAATTGTTTCTTCCTCTTTCGAATGATTTTCTCCATTGGTGTCTCCTTCTCATTTTTCGCCCTCCACTGTCGTCGTACGGTACTAACAGATTTGTTCCGTGGAAATTGTAGGGCAGAGAGTACTTCTCCATAGAATCTACCATATTGAATTTCGCGTTCCTAGCGGTGAAACATGGAACCTGCGGTTTCCAAGAGAATTCAAACAAAAACTTGTGGACACAAGGCACAGATGTACACCTATATAATGACGCTATGTTCTATAAATTCAACACAATAAAATCACGAAACCAGGAAATTATTTTTGAATTACTCTGTATGAATGTTGCCGTGAAGACATGTGTGGCTGTAGAGATAGGGGCTTCACACGTTAACGATCTAGACTATTACTAACGAGACTATGCCGCCTGAACCTGGAACCAGTATAATCATCTGAAAGAATTGTGTTGTGTCGTCCATACGTGTTTGTGATCATCCTTTCTCAATTTGCCAAAAGTGGCAGAAATGCGAAGTAAAAATTGATCATATCAATCAATCAACCTCTACCCTTGTGGAGATGATGTGATCATCACCTCGCTCCTTTCGCCTTATGCAGATTGAACCTTCTCTGCGTCTGACTGACACGCTAGAGGTCTGGGTTCGAGCCATCAGTGGGAATTTCCCTGGATAAAGCAACTCTGGGGATTACCCAGCCTCCTATCTGTGGGTACCTTGAGGTAAACCTCGGAGGGAGGTGAAGAGGAAACTGGAGCGTGGTACTGATCACCTCCACTATGACCGCGTTCGTGAATATGTTGGGTCCTATCATCACATCAAATATGTACACTCACCGGCAATAGATATGGGACAAATAGATCCTGGAATACTCGCTTCCCTGGCCAGCGTTATGCGTGTTGCCTAACTCTACGGCGATGAATGGATTTTAATAACATTTTTTTTAACGGCAACCTCTAACACAGCCGTAGAGTAAAGCAACACACATAACGCCTTGCTGGGAAGCCAGTATTTTATTGGTGCCCTATTTTTATAGTGACAGACTGTACCTTCATGCTACGGTACAATGTACAGGGGATACCTTTACCTTTATGCAACGTCCGTGTCTGTCAATCTGTTTGTATCTGAGCCACTATCAGACCCATAAATACGACATTGTGCCGATTTATGGACAAACCAAACAACAGATATTTGGAGCATAAATTAACATAACCGACTGTTTGTCCATGAGTGACAACAAAACTATACAGGGTGTCTCATAAGTAATAAAGCAAACTGCCACAGGTGAAAGTAAACGATAATAGAAGCAAGAAAGTCTCAGTAAATATGGGTCTGCAAACGAGCCGTTTTCGAGATAATTGCAAATGTGTGGTTACAAGCCGCCACTGACTTCATTGTTTGTAAACGTCGTCCTAGTTGGTAAAATGCTAATAATACAGTAAGAAAAGTGACTACCACAGTACAATTAGACTGTGTACTGATTGTATCCATCCTGTTTGATTACAATGCCACCTCTCGGAAATGTTCTGTTTTGTAAACAAGGTGCATAAAGTGGACTGAAAACACAAACTCAATCAATCACTCAATCAACTAGACATATTGGCTTTTATCCATCCACTATTCCTGCCAAGTGGCTAAAATCAAGAATTCAGTACTGATTTTCCCTTATGCCACAGTTATATGGGTATGAAAGGATAGTAAAAACCCATGATTGCCACTTCAAAGTGGTAGCTAATAGAAATGGCGGCCAATCCAAGATGGGGTATGTTGACTTTTGAAAAGCTACTATATCTCTGAAAAAAATACCCGATTCGAATTAAAGATAAGCGTTTAGGCTACAATTTTTGTTTGGAACACAAGGTTATTAGTAAATTAATGATAAACATAAAATTGTTTGTAAAGAAACGAAATTGTTTATGCACTTTTATACCTCAGAACGCGCAAGGAGTAAAGCACTCGGTGTTTACAAAATGCAATCAATGACGGCTTGTAAGCACACATTCGCACACATTATTAGCATTTTACCAACTACGACGACGTTCACAAACAATGAAGTCAATGGCGACTTGTAAACACAAATTCGCAATTATCTCGAAAACGGTTCGTTTGCAGACCCATGTTTACTGAGACTTTTTTTGCTTCTATTATCGTGTACTTTCACCTGTGTCAGTTTGCACTATTACTTTTGAGACATCCTGTATATTGCGTTTGCCATAACAACGAAATGAACATGAACAAATAGAAGTGACTTTTGAGAAATCTGTTTGGTTATTCCAGTGGCAGATGTGCAGGATTCTTGCGCGTAAGAAAATAGTGCATGCGATAATTCCATACCACCAAACGTAAAAGTTATATTATGAGCCATACAACTGCGATTACTATATTCAGGGGGGGAAGACACTAGAACTAACACATATAGTCTATGGGCCAGCCAAGAATTCAGTATAATTGGGGTGACTAATTTTCTTTTATGCCACAGTTAAATGGGTGTATAAGGATTGTAAAAAAAACATGATTGCCATCTCAAAGTGGTAGCTAATGGAAATGGCAGTCAATCCAAGATAGCGGATGTTGACTTTTGAAAATAACCACTATATTTCTGAAACCAATGGCTCAATTTCAATTTTCTTTTTTTAATGAAAGCTTAAGATCTTAAAACCTAAGATAAATTTAAATATAATAGATGTGTTCTATATTTAAAGTTATCTTAGGTTTTAGATATCGTGTCATTCTATAGAATGAAGGGATCTGAACCAGTTAACTGATGGGGTGATGTAAACTACTCATCATTCATCCTCTTGATGAGACCACTCGTCATTGACATGACGAGTTATTGCTTGGCATGCGAAAGGTACAAATTACACAAAGGAATTAAACTACTGAAAAGACAATGGTAACTCGTTGGATTTTGTGAACCGTTGAACCTGTATCATGGCTGGGTGTAGGATAATTACCTGTCTAACTGAAGTCTTTAGCTGAATGAAAATAGCGAAGTCCTCTGTAAGCTTCTCTCTAATGCTGACCAAAGCGTGCTTCCACTATCGACCTCCTGCCTTGCTGACCACCTCTCTCTATCAACTCAATTACCAAAGTCCAGCCACTTCCCAGCTTGTCTCCCCTCTATATTCACTGGCCATCGAGCTCTTCCTCGATGCCGAATCGCCGAATCGTGTTTATTATAATTGCTACCATGCAAACCGCTGACACCAAAACCAGAAGTGTTACCTGTTCCTGAATGCTCAGGAGGTTTGCATGGCACAACACAATGCATTGTAAACATGCCTAAGAGGCTTGAGACAGCTGAGAAAAACAAGTGAATGCCCTGGTCAACATGAAGCGTTCAGAGAGACTTAATAAAATAAACATACAATCTTAGGGATTGTTACGTTCGCCCCGCCAAGGAAAAATTTTCTCCTTTGAAAATTTAAAAGTCAAATCGCAAAGCTTGACATGACTCAGGTTCGCCAATTCCATATATTTTCTTAAAAAACCCAAATATACAAAAGAAATCCACCATAACATAACTTTCTCTTGTTTACTGCATCCTGAAGGAAAGAAAATTTTCATTTCCTAAACTTTATAATGAATAATACCCTTAATACTAACAAATTCGTATGTTTATACGATGTAAAAAACAATAATATATACTATTATAAGACTAGAAATCACAAAAGTTCGTGTCGTTAAGCGATAAAACTCTTAATGTATCACATGTGCGCGTACGTAATGTTTATTATGTAGAATTGCTCATCCGCCTAGTCCTAGTCAAGAGTCTGTGATACCTCGCCAAGCGGTGTCTACTCTGTGTCACCCGCGAGGCCAACGGCTAGAGCGTCTTCGCAAGAACGGAATTCACAATGTTTGTTTATATTGCCACTCGATATAGACTCTTCAAATAAATAGAAAAACCTTAAAGAGGTGCACAAGTAAGTAAACGTAAGTAGGCATGTAAAACATTGTCACATCTCACTGTTTTTTCTGTGTGAAAGCCTGATTATATCAAAGTGTAGTATGTTTTACGAACTACGTAGCCAGTGCACTCCTAAAATCGTTGAATATATGAACTTGCACGGCTATGTTGCACAATCCAATGTATTATTATACAATATTCAATGCATATAATTGGTTACACTGATAACTGTCGCTGGTAAAACATAACTATAGCGTTCAATTTTCTTTTCTACGTTAATCTGTACACTGTATACATATATATGGCTTGGTGAATACCTTTGTATGACTGCACACACACAAAAAAAAATAATCTTGCAGTGTTTTACCAACTGTCTACTCTGATTGAAAATATCAGAAAATGTCCAATGTGCAATTGTATTCTTATGTGCAATTATATTTTTAACTATGTACCATGTTGGTGAAACACAATTAACTGTTTGGGAGAAACATTTGCATAAAACTAAAGCATACTTTCTGCAATGTTTAAAAGTGCTTTAATTAAGCTTTTTTATTGCTTGCATGACCGTTTATTTATTCAAAGTGCAAAATTTCATCTTAAAAAAAAATTATGCACTAATTGATGCTAGCACCGGTCAATTGACACCACTGGTGCTTGTCGCTTCCTTGTAGTATAATGTAAACTTGAATGCATACAAAACTGGTTCTCATGCATGGCACAAAACTGAAAATGTGTATAAGGCTATGGAGAAATACTGTTTCCCATAATGCATGTTAAATGACCAAATAGATACACTTGATAGAAGCTCGCATGTGTATGTGTAGAAACACTGTAGCACAATTCTGTAATTATTGTTTGTGACCGGAACTGCTGTTTGTAGAATGTATGTTTTCTATGCTTCTTCTTCTTCCTGGATTGCTTGTCGTCTTGACTGCATTGGGGCAATGTAAAAAATGTGGTAAATTACCCGTAGAACTTGGGAGATAGGGAAAAGTTGTTGTTCGAACTGCAAACAGTGTGGAGGGAAATTTTATCTAGCTCCATCACTAGGTGTTGTTCATAATGTATAGTCCGCTATACTGGGAAATGTATGGTTGACTACATCCTTCCTGTAAAAGGTAGTCTCCGTGTAGTAATAATTAGAAATGTCTGCATGTCTCCCTCAAATCGGTGGTGACGAGTCTCTCCTTGAAAAAATACTGAAAATGTCTGCATGTCTCCCTCGTAGAATGGTAATAAGTCTATCTGCCTGGTAATAGTAGACTGCCTGCGGATGTCCGTCATGAAAAATGCCCATGGATGGTGTAGGCATTGCTTGTCCATGGTGTTCCGTATAGACAGGTTAGGTTGAAAGGAAAAATTATGACAAAGAAAGGAAATAATGAAGGATAGGAAATATATAATTCATGTTCATACACGTACCCAACACCAACTAATTTCCACTGCCTTTTCTTTAAAATCAAATTAAATTGTCTCATCAAAATGAAATAAATTAAATAAATAGATAAAATAATTGCCATAACTCTTTGAAAATAAATAAGGAAAATTTAAATAAAATATCCAACCGTAATTAAAATATTAATATCCATGATTAATGTGTTGCCTTAACCTATTAATTATTACTGCGCTGCTCTAAATGAATCTGTTTCGCAAGCTGATGATGCTTAAAAAAATAATATCCTAGGGTTGCGGTTAATAACACATTCCAAATAACAAAAACTAATATAGACATAGGCAAAGGGTTTAGGACTAATTCCTGAAATGAGATGTTCTTACTAATTGATTGATTAAGTTGCTTTAAAGCAAGTTCAAGCGAAGTCCATTGGGGAATAGTGAAATCAGATAAATTCTTGGGAATAGTAGGTAGTAACTCAATTTCCTGCATTTTGACTTGTTCGAAAGCTAAAATTCTTGTGTGTAAAATTTGTTGATCCACAATAATTTGCGAAAAATCCTGATAATTAAAAAATAGAGATTCCCCTTCGTTAAGCTGAATTGATCTGTGCGTGTTCAAATTATTATTCAAATTCTGAATAACAATAAATTGACCTGAACCTGATATTAAAATACCATTACGTGTTCTGATAAACTGAAATAATTTATTTATCAGTAATAGACTTCACTTCAAAATTACAAAATGTAGAATTAATAAACAAAGGTGAGTGTTGCAAGCATGTTCTAAATTCTGTTTTAATTTTTAAAAAAAATTATTATGTTGTGAACCCTTAAAATAAATATATAAAATTTGTGTTGCGCAAAGCAAGCTGTTAGTATCTAAAAGGTTGCTTTGGCAAGCCTCTAATGGCCTCCTAATAAATGATAGGCCGGTGCAATTTGCCGTGGTTCATTAATATGCAATGTAAAACAAAAAAATTCAATAAATGCTACTTCTGACTTTCGTTAAAACTCCAGGTGGTAACAAATATAGCATCAGGGAATTAAAAAGGTGATATTCAAATTTTAAACACAATAAGAATAATGAAAAACTTTCTCAATTTCAAATTTTCTTTAAACAAAAGAAATTTAACAACTCAAAACTTCTTGAGTCCGCCGTATACCTCAAATCACTTGGTCGTGTAGACAGACCCGCCGCGGAAAGGTATACTTGACTCATATAAGAATGGTGTGTCAATCCCTTAGGTATGTCCAAACAAAATAGATAGAGAATAGTTATGCAATATATTAGAATATAAATACAAATTACTAATATTACCTACTGTACTAACATTAACCTGAAGTTAATCAGTAAGAAGTAATGCATTTATTGCTGCAGTGTCAAATAAGGTGCAAATTGGGTAAGTGAGCTAAATTTCCTAATAATAAATATTAATAATAATAATAATTTCTCAAATTATAACATTTGTGGTAAACCACACTGTTTAAATTTGGACAGGCTAACGATGCCGTGGCGACTTTTGCTGCACATGCCTGTGCTAATCACCGAGGCTTAGCCTGGGCATGTTGCTAATAATTTTGATTACTCTAAGTGCATAAAGTGCTAAAATTGCCCTTCAGTAGAAATTTCCCTGATTTTATCAAAATTTCGTTTGACTTTATCCTGATTCTAATGAAAAGTGCGTCAATTTCCCAAAAAATTTACTTACTATAAATATCTCTATGAAAAACGGGAAAGTTTTGCGAGAAAAACGCAAAAAAAATTCGTCTTGTTGTTCCTTTGAAAATTATTGGTCGTGATTAGTCTGAAGTGCATAAATGCGACGTTTTACGGAAAAAAATTATCTATATAGAACAAAATATCCCTAACATTGTTTACATGAACTTCTATCGTAAAAATCAAATTCTGATGGCCATATGCGTAACTAAACTGATCCCATAAAATTTTAATGGACGACCGCCACTAATGCGAGAAAATATGCAAAGCCTATGGTAAGTGTTTTCTGAGCTTCCAGCGTGTTCAAAGTACTCGGGAGAGAGCTTGAGTGCAGAAAAGGAATTTGCTGACACCAGACATTCTAAATTGTGCAAAGTTGCATTTGTGGTCGCTGGACGCAACTGAAAATTTCTCTATGGCGACAACGAGAGCTCTTGCAAGTTCGCTGCCGTGATCGGCGACTTCGGGTACGTTCGGGTGCCGTCGGAGAGGTGGAGGGGAAAAATCGCTGCTTCGGGCAGCGGGCAAAGGAACGGAGAAAGAAAATGCAAGGCGATGGTTCGCTGATTCGTACGCTGACGCGCTAAGTGACGCGTAAATGTATACAAAACTTTAACTTACTACGAACAAAGTGTAGTAACAGCTGCGGGAGTTCGAAATAAAGTCAAGGTCTTTAAAATTACGTCATAGATGGGATGGAAAGGGAAAAATATATCGTTGCGCTTGCGACAGTGTGTTACTTGAACACTTCCGTGCTCGTAATAACAACAGTTGGGAAGCTGCCAGCAAACTAAATGACTAATAAACCTTGCATAAGGTACAATCAAACGTAAAAAAAATGAATTATACTTAAAATTTAAATCGTAATGAATATAAAATTCTAGGCGAACATGAAGTCGTAGAAAATATGGTCTGTAAACGAAACAACAGGTTCGGGAACCTGAAAATTTGGCTTACTTTCTGCTTTTAAAGTAACACTTGAAACTTTCTCGACTTTTACTGGTGACTGATTCGCAAATGACTCTTTAACTTTTACAACTGGCTGAACACAGGATGAAATAGGCAATTCACTTTCCATTTTGCAACTGTTTTGAACAAAATTAGGACCCTTGCTTACAGCAAATTTCTGAACTCTATCTTTAACGGATAAAATATTCTTCGGCAAATCTATATTGTCGTCTTTAGTGACTAAACTATTTCCGGATACGTCTTGAACTTCTTGTTGTACCCTAGGTTGAATAATAATGGACTGAGGGAGTGGAGGGGGAATTGGCGGGTGACTCGTTTTTAATGGTACCACTTCAACAATCGGTGCAACATCGTCGTATATCTGATCAATGGGCGGTGAATCATTATGTTTGCTTAACGGTAATTCGTTGGTACACTCATGGTCATAAATAATAGAATTCTTGCGTTGACATTGAAAATAACAGATTATGAAAATTATAAAAATACTAATAATAAATGTTGTTAATACTAAAATTGTAATTATATTATAAGGATAGTCAAAGGACTTGTGCAACAGATAAATAAAATTAGAAGCTTTTACGTATGGAAGAAATCCGTTTAAAATAACTAAAATCGCAATGATTTTCATGTTGCTTAGGCAATCAAAACAAACAGTTCTTCAAAACTAATACGTACTTTAAGCCTGCCTAGTCTAAGTAGTAGATATTTTAACTCAACTTTTAATTATTTCTGACTCTAGGCTCAAATTATCTGCGTGATTTATTCATTTAATATCATTTATTTATTCTCTAAATTTATTAGCACTGTTTATATCTTATTTTGAATTTTACTGCAAACTTATCTTATTTAATTTCAGGTGTTAACGTTATGTTTAAATACTTAAAATTAAACGAACTGTACTAAGGTACAAGGTAAAGGAAATATTGAGTCTGATTTACTCCTGACTACCTGAAATAAAATAATAATTATTATTTATGCGATCTTTAAATGCATTAAAATACTAACATCACTAAAACTTGAAGAATCTTTAATTCTCTCTACTCATTCTAAAATATGCTTAGCATATTATTGTGGCAAAGCTTTAAACTAAAACCGTTGTGGTTTACTCATTATCATTCTGCGATGGCAGAATGGATTTCCAGGATTTTGGTCATGATCCAATATCCGAAGGAAAATACTTGTAATAGAAGCGAAAAAAAATCTTGACGTCGACGTCTACATATTCATATAGTATAAATATTCTCATAACTGGCGCTTAAAAATAAACTTTGCTAATATAATCATATACCTTCTTCTGAAGAGTAACTATAAAATTCTAGTGATGTATTCGCTGAGCTAGTATTATTACATACTGCAAAAAAAACTTTTGTGCCTAAAGCACATTATTAAATAATAAGTCTGCTTTTAATCTTTAATATTATTAGTGCTATTTTATGATAAATTATTATTATTATTATGTCATGCAAGTGAAATTAAAATGTTAAACCTGTTACTTATATAAATTTTCAATTTTAATGACCATTATCCGTGCGTGAGTCCGCGTTGTCTTCTTGACGATCTTCATCTTCACCTTCACCTGCCAAGTTCTCTTCGCCTTCACCGTCATCTGGCGCATAATATTTTTTGAGTCTCTGGACGGCAATAGAGTCCACTACTGTCTTTCCGCGCTTGTTTTGAAATTCAACCAGGTATGTATTGGGATTCTCTTCTCGAATAACTGTGGCTGGGCCTTTATAAATACCTGAAAAGCACCGTGCGGTTCCAATTTTCTGGGTGCTGTCAAAAATTAATACTTGATCACCTGGTTGAAACTTGATCTGTTTCCTCTTCTGATCATAATATTTCTTCACTTCAACATGACGTTTTGCTAAGTTATCCGTAGCATTGGTTCTTGCTTTCTCCAATACTCGGAACCGTACGTCATTCTCCACATTTTCACAGCTTGGTGTGTGTAATGCAAGCTCCCAGGGCAAAGTGGGTTGGAATCCATGTACTAAAAAGAATGGGCTATACCGCAAATTCTGATTCCTTGTAGTATTGTAACTAAATACACTTGGCTGTAAATATTGGACCCAATCAGTGTGTTTTGAATTAACATAGCACTTCATTATACTCTGTAAGACCCCGTGGTTACGTTCCGAAAGACCTATAGAATTATGAAGACCGACTGGTGAAAACTTGATGTTGATTCCCAATTTATTGCCAAGTTCCTGGAAAAGCTTAGACTTAAATGCTGATCCGCGATCGGTGTAAATATCCTGCGGGGCTCCGTAGCGTAACACTATCTCTTCATACACAAATTCTGCTGCTGTACTGGCCGTGCAATCCGCAACTGGTTTGGCTATTAAATAGCGCGTCCCAAAATCTGTGGCAGCGATTATGTATCGATGACGAAGATTGGATGAAGGAGGATATGGACCTGAAAAGTCCAGGCAAATCCGCTGAAATGGCTTCTGTGCGGGAAAAGTGCACAATTCTCCTGCTGGTAGACCTGGACGGCGTTTATTCTGCTGGCATGTAATACATTCCCTAATTTTCCTCTGAATAAATAACTTCATATTTGGAAAATAAATTCGTGGTAAGGCCACATTGTAACATTTGGTAAATCCAAGATGAGAACCTCCTATGGGTGAAGCATGGAGTGTCTCAACGACAGAATCACGTAACGTCATGGGAATGCATAATAATTTCTTGGTAGTAGCTCCTAATTTCTGCTGTCTATATAATAATCCATCTTCCAACACATGATGATAGACCTGCCTCTGGATGTATAGAGGTAATGTTCCATCGTCCCTGTCTGGATCCTCCAAAACTTTAATAATTGGGCCAAAAAATGAATCCTGTCTCTGATGTTCCGCGACATCTGTGCTTGCATCAAATAAAGTAAGTGTCCTGGGTTCGGGAATGTCTTCTTCAGTGTTGCCATCCTCTACGCTTTCTCCACATTCTCTGCTGAGGGGATCGGCGATGTTCTCCGTAGTTTTAACATGGATCGGAGTAAATGAAAAATCCTCCAAAAGGTTACTCCATCGAAGAAGCTTTGACCTCAAATTACGGGATGTCCTAATGTACGTAATTGCTTTGTTGTCCGTGTATAAATCAAAATGGCGCCCAACAAGATAAAATCTAAATGATTTGAAAGCATATAAAATTGCTGTTAATTCTTGCTCAATAACACTCAATCTTTTTTCAGTGTCGGTCAACGTTCTACTGCAGTACGCACATGGCAAGTACTCTCCTTCTGCATTGGGCTGCATTAATACGCCACTGACCGCATGAGATGAAGCATCGGTGAAAACCTTGGTGTTCTTCGCTGGATCGTACGGTAACAAAACAGGTGCAGTAATTAGAGCTTCCTTTAATTTCTCAAATGCTGATTGTTGTTCAGGACCCCATGTAAATTTCTTGCCCTTACGAATTAAACCCTGCAATGGTGATGCAATATCAGAAAAATTCTTGACATATTTCCTCACGTAGCTGCAAAGACCTAAAAACATTTTAACCTTCTTCGTGGTGGTGGGAACCTTATAAGTCTTAATGGATGACAGTATTCTATCACTTATACGATAGCCATATTTGCCCACATTGTGGCCCAAGGCAATTGTCTCATAGTATCCAAATGAACATTTAGGTATAGCCAGTTTCAATCCGGCAGATCGTAAACATTGAAACATTTTCTCTAAATTGACCAACATATCCTTAAATGTATTGGCAAAAACAAACATGTCATCAATATAAAAGGCAAAGTTATTGTCGTTCATCCCCGCTGTAGCGAGCTGAACACATCGGGTCTTTGCCGCAGGAGAAGTCACATGTCCCATAGGTGTAAAGTTCATCGAAAATTGTCCCCTGGCTGGTATAGTAAAGGCAGTGTACTTTTTCGATTGTTCTGCTAATGGTATTTGAAAAAATCCTTGTTTCAAATCAGCACTACAGTAGTAGCTCTTACCGGCCATATTGTGCAATATCTCTGAAATGTTTCCAATTGAAACTGCGTCGAAAACGGACCTAGCATTAAGTAATCGGAAATCCTGCACCATGCGATAAGCTCCTGATTTCTTCTTGACAAGAAAAACTGGTGAATTGTACGGTGATGTTGTAGGACTGATGACCCCTGCTTCTTTCAAGTTGTCAATTTGCTGGTTAATTTCCTTACGCAGGTGAACTGGTATAGGGTAAGCTGGGACGTGAAATTCCGAATCGTCCTTTAACTTTATACGATGCGTATAGTTAGTGGCACAACCAATGTCTTGCTCAGACCAAGAAAATACATCTACATACTTCTCTAATAATTGTCTAAGTTGCAACTTCTGATCGGGTTCTAATGCTGGATTTATGTCAAATTTAGTAATGTCGTGCACTGGTTTTGTCACGGTGCCAGTCTCCTTGGTCACCATAACGTTAGGTCCTCCGTCATCTGCAGTATGACGCGAAGCTGGTACTGGATTTTGCCATGCCTCTGCGGTACCTAAGCGTGCCCCTTTCCTAATTTTAATTTTGTAAAAATTTGGATTAGTAATCCAAATTAAAAATGACTCCGGATTTACAATGGCTCGAGGCACCATTAAGCCTGTGTCCATTTGAAACTGTAAATCTGGTTCCAAATAAGTTAAGTTTTGATTACTAGAATTTGTCAATTTGACAGGAATACACAAATGAGATCTAGGTTTGATTCTAATTTGTCTGGAAGTTACAAATTCCGGCACATATAAATCCCTGATCAGACTAGCAACTTTTATGGAAACGTCAAAGGTTTTTCTGTGTTCCGTCCTTAACTGGTTTCGCGGAGGAGTACCAAATCTCCTCAATGTGAGTCGATTTTGATCAAAATCCAAATTTGCTTTATGAGCTCTTAAAAAATCGTTTCCCAGGATTGTCCCATGTTCAAAATTTGGAATCATCCGAAAAGGATGGGTAAAATTGCGGCCGTTTATTGCAAATGTTAATAAAACAATCTCTTTAATTTCAATTTGTTCTTTTGCTACTCCCCGTATGGCCGTATGAATTTTAAAACGTTTGGCGGTTGAAGGAATGCCTCGATCACTGGTGACGGATACTTGGCTTCCGGAATCCACGAGAAACCTCTGACGTTGTCCCCCTAACACTGCGTTAATATAAATTAATTCCTCATAGGGGAAAGTAGAGACTGATATCTGTTTGCCAACGAAATCTGCGCATACGACTCTTCTATGGGCAGTCACTGTTCGTTTAAAGCCTCCGTGTTCTGAAAACAAGTGGCTGCTGTGTGATTAGGGTAATTACAAATTGAGCAGCGTGGTCTCCCCCGTTGCTCTTCCCTGTTTTCCTGGTCTCGCCCTGCTGAAGACGAGGAACCCCGTGAGTTCTGTCCGCGGAAGTTTCCACGTCCTCGCCATTGTTGGGTATTACCATATCGCCTATTGCGATCTGTGTTGTTACCATTATTATTACGTCCATTCCTGTACCCCCTATTGTATTGTCGTCTATTATTATTACCCCGATAGGAGCCTCTATAATTATTACCTGACTGATAATTATCCTTATAATAAGGTTCTCTAAATTGTTTTGGAGTAGATGAGTCGGTGCCAGGGTTTTGTTTTTGATCCTCCATGCTATCCAATCTCAAAGTGAGACTGGCTAATCTCGCTTCCAGACCAGTTTCCTGAGCCTGGACTTGAGCTTTGGTATTTTGAGGATTATTAAATAACTTTAATTGCTCAACCTCCTTTTGCAATGCTTTGAATTTTGCCTCAATGTCTGAAGTGGGTCGCGATTGCGCAGACTCAGCAGTAGCCAGATTGTTACTCTGCAGTAAAATCTGCTGCTGTTGCGAAAGTGCTGGTGTATTATGCAAAGGAGAGAATAAACTATCTCTTTGATCTTCGTACCTCAGTTCTTTCAGCTTGCGCTGCCTCATCAAGAACTGAAGTTTTTCAAAGGATTTTAAATCCTTAAGTAACCCATGCACGGACTCATACTCTTTATGGTGGATATCTTTCATGTAATCCACCTGTAAGCCTAATATGATCTGTTTGATCTGTTGTTGAATACTCATTTTGGGGTCTGCCTTGAGTAGAAGTAATTGTTTGTCCCGAACATAATTCGTAACTGGCTCAGTTTCCTTGTGTAATCTATATCGAATTTGTTCCTCGATCTGGAGTTGATCCAAGGACCCTGTAAATTCGTCTTTAAATTTTCGCCGTATCTCCTCGTAAGAAACTTCTTGATTTTCTGTACCATCTTTCCAGGTCTGGTACCATCGTAATGCTGGCCCGGCCAGAAGGGCTGGAAATAATTCCTGCTTACGGGCATTGTTCCATCCATTTAGTATGGCAAGGCTATCCACTTTATCTAAAAATTTTGATACATCTTCCCCGGCTATCCCCTGAAATGGGATACCCTCTAAAATAGTTGGGGGAACAAACTGCGACTGAGCCATTGTTGCGAATTGTGTTTGGTCTAAATCTCTAATATCCTGATCTTGTTGCTCTAATTGTGGTTCACATTTCTGTTTTTCCAATAATTCTCGCTGAAGGCGTCTAGTTAGGATTGGGCTACGTTTAAACTTGGGGGTGGAACTTGCAGCTGGACCGCTGACATCTAAATTAAAACTTGTAGTCCCTCGTGCTATATCTAATAATTGATCTAAAGTTTCGTCGAGTTCATCAGCAAGGTGAAAGCTCGACATCTATCATGGCACAAGTAAATTCTTCTCCCCCCATAAATGCAAAAGCTTTAAGCCCTATGTATTTTCAAAATTAATTTTGGCAAGGCTATACCAAAAAACTAAACAAATAAGCAAAATTTTAGGGTGGATTTGAATTTAAAACCATGTAACAAAATTTGGGGTGGGGTTGAATTTAAACTGGTTAAAATTTAACTGCAACTCTTTTCATTTTCTGAAAAAAAAAATGAAAAGGCCCGCATCTCTACCACGTGTCAAAATTTGGGGTGGGGCTAAATTTAATTAAAAACTGGTTAACAATTTCTTTCCATTTCTGAAAAAAAAATGAAAAGACCCGCTAATCTCCACCACGTGTCATTCTATAGAATGAAGGGATCTGAACCAGTTAACTGATGGGGTGATGTAAACTACTCATCATTCATCCTCTTGATGAGACCACTCGTCATGTCAATGCTTGACATGCGAAAGGTACAAATTACACAAAGGAATTAAACTACTGAAAAGACAATGGTAACTCGTTGGATTTTGTGAACCGTTGAACCTGTATCATGGCTGGGTGTAGGATAATTACCTGTCTAACTGAAGTCTTTAGCTGAATGAAAATAGCGAAGTCCTCTGTAAGCTTCTCTCTAATGCTGACCAAAGCGTGCTTCCACTATCGACCTCCTGCCTTGCTGACCACCTCTCTCTATCAACTCAATTCCCAAAGTCCAGCCACTTCCCAGCTTGTCTCCCCTCTATATTCACTGGCCATCGAGCTCTTCCTCGATGCCGAATCGCCGAATCGTGTTTATTATAATTGCTACCATGCAAACCGCTGACACCAAAACCAGAAGTGTTACCTGTTCCTGAATGCTCAGGAGGTTTGCATGGCACAACACAATGCATTGTAAACATGCCTAAGAGGCTTGAGACAGCTGAGAAAAACAAGTGAATGCCCTGGTCAACATGAAGCGTTCAGAGAGACTTAATAAAATAAACATACAATCTTAGGGATTGTTACGTTCGCCCCGCCAAGGAAAAATTTTCTCCTTTGAAAATTTAAAAGTCAAATCGCAAAGCTTGACATGACTCAGGTTCGCCAATTCCATATATTTTCTTAAAAAACCCAAATATACAAAAGAAATCCACCATAACATAACTTTCTCTTGTTTACTGCATCCTGAAGGAAAGAAAATTTTCATTTCCTAAACTTTATAATGAATAATACCCTTAATACTAACAAATTCGTATGTTTATACGATGTAAAAAACAATAATATATACTATTATAAGACTAGAAATCACAAAAGTTCGTGTCGTTAAGCGATAAAACTCTTAATGTATCACATGTGCGCGTACGTAATGTTTATTATGTAGAATTGCTCATCCGCCTAGTCCTAGTCAAGAGTCTGTGATACCTCGCCAAGCGGTGTCTACTCTGTGTCACCCGCGAGGCCAACGGCTAGAGCGTCTTCGCAAGAACGGAATTCACAATGTTTGTTTATATTGCCACTCGATATAGACTCTTCAAATAAATAGAAAAACCTTAAAGAGGTGCACAAGTAAGTAAACGTAAGTAGGCATGTAAAACATTGTCACATCTCACTGTTTTTTCTGTGTGAAAGCCTGATTATATCAAAGTGTAGTATGTTTTACGAACTACGTAGCCAGTGCACTCCTAAAATCGTTGAATATATGAACTTGCACGGCTATGTTGCACAATCCAATGTATTATTATACAATATTCAATGCATATAATTGGTTACACTGATAACTGTCGCTGGTAAAACATAACTATAGCGTTCAATTTTCTTTTCTACGTTAATCTGTACACTGTATACATATATATGGCTTGGTGAATAACTTTGTATGACTGCACACACACAAAAAAAAATAATCTTGCAGTGTTTTACCAACTGTCTACTCTGATGAAAATATCAGAAAATGTCCAATGTGCAATTGTATTCTTATGTGCAATTATATTTTTAACTATGTACCATGTTGGTGAAACACAATTAACTGTTTGGGAGAAACATTTGCATAAAACTAAAGCATACTTTCTGCAATGTTTAAAAGTGCTTTAATTAAGCTTTTTATTGCTTGCATGACCGTTTATTTATTCAAAGTGCAAAATTTCATCTTAAAAAAAAATTATGCACTAATTGATGCTAGCACCGGTCAATTGACACCACTGGTGCTTGTCGCTTCCTGGAAGTATAATGTAAACTTGAATGCATACAAAACTGGTTCTCATGCATGGCACAAAACTGAAAATGTGTATAAGGCTATGGAGAAATACTGTTTCCCATAATGCATGTTAAATGACCAAATAGATACACTTGATAGAAGCTCGCATGTGTATGTGTAGAAACACTGTAGCACAATTCTGTAATTATTGTTTGTGACCGGAACTGCTGTTTGTAGAATGTATGTTTTCTATGCTTCTTCTTCTTCCTGGATTGCTTGTCGTCTTGACTGCATTGGGGCAATGTAAAAAATGTGGTAAATTACCCGTAGAACTTGGGAGATAGGGAAAAGTTGTTGTTCGAACTGCAAACAGTGTGGAGGGAAATTTTATCTAGCTCCATCACTAGGTGTTGTTCATAATGTATAGTCCGCTATACTGGGAAATGTATGGTTGACTACATCCTTCCTGTAAAAGGTAGTCTCCGTGTAGTAATAATTAGAAATGTCTGCATGTCTCCCTCAAATCGGTGGTGACGAGTCTCTCCTTGAAAAAATACTGAAAATGTCTGCATGTCTCCCTCGTAGAATGGTAATAAGTCTATCTGCCTGGTAATAGTAGACTGCCTGCGGATGTCCGTCATGAAAAATGCCCATGGATGGTGTAGGCATTGCTTGTCCATGGTGTTCCGTATAGACAGGTTAGGTTGAAAGGAAAAATTATGACAAAGAAAGGAAATAATGAAGGATAGGAAATATATAATTCATGTTCATACACGTACCCAACACCAACTAATTTCCACTGCCTTTTCTTTAAAATCAAATTAAATTGTCTCATCAAAATGAAATAAATTAAATAAATAGATAAAATAATTGCCATAACTCTTTGAAAATAAATAAGGAAAATTTAAATAAAATATCCAACCGTAATTAAAATATTAATATCCATGATTAATGTGTTGCCTTAACCTATTAATTATTACTGCGCTGCTCTAAATGAATCTGTTTCGCAAGCTGATGATGCTTAAAAAAATAATATCCTAGGGTTGCGGTTAATAACACATTCCAAATAACAAAAACTAATATAGACATAGGCAAAGGGTTTAGGACTAATTCCTGAAATGAGATGTTCTTACTAATTGATTGATTAAGTTGCTTTAAAGCAAGTTCAAGCGAAGTCCATTGGGGAATAGTGAAATCAGATAAATTCTTGGGAATAGTAGGTAGTAACTCAATTTCCTGCATTTTGACTTGTTCGAAAGCTAAAATTCTTGTGTGTAAAATTTGTTGATCCACAATAATTTGCGAAAAATCCTGATAATTAAAAAATAGAGATTCCCCTTCGTTAAGCTGAATTGATCTGTGCGTGTTCAAATTATTATTCAAATTCTGAATAACAATAAATTGACCTGAACCTGATATTAAAATACCATTACGTGTTCTGATAAACTGAAATAATTTATTTATCAGTAATAGACTTCACTTCAAAATTACAAAATGTAGAATTAATAAACAAAGGTGAGTGTTGCAAGCATGTTCTAAATTCTGTTTTAATTTTTAAAAAAAATTATTATGTTGTGAACCCTTAAAATAAATATATAAAATTTGTGTTGCGCAAAGCAAGCTGTTAGTATCTAAAAGGTTGCTTTGGCAAGCCTCTAATGGCCTCCTAATAAATGATAGGCCGGTGCAATTTGCCGTGGTTCATTAATATGCAATGTAAAACAAAAAAATTCAATAAATGCTACTTCTGACTTTCGTTAAAACTCCAGGTGGTAACAAATATAGCATCAGGGAATTAAAAAGGTGATATTCAAATTTTAAACACAATAAGAATAATGAAAAACTTTCTCAATTTCAAATTTTCTTTAAACAAAAGAAATTTAACAACTCAAAACTTCTTGAGTCCGCCGTATACCTCAAATCACTTGGTCGTGTAGACAGACCCGCCGCGGAAAGGTATACTTGACTCATATAAGAATGGTGTGTCAATCCCTTAGGTATGTCCAAACAAAATAGATAGAGAATAGTTATGCAATATATTAGAATATAAATACAAATTACTAATATTACCTACTGTACTAACATTAACCTGAAGTTAATCAGTAAGAAGTAATGAATTTATTGCTGCAGTGTCAAATAAGGTGCAAATTGGGTAAGTGAGCTAAATTTCCTAATAATAAATATTAATAATAATAATAATTTCTCAAATTATAACATTTGTGGTAAACCACACTGTTTAAATTTGGACAGGCTAACGATGCCGTGGCGACTTTTGCTGCACATGCCTGTGCTAATCACCGAGGCTTAGCCTGGGCATGTTGCTAATAATTTTGATTACTCTAAGTGCATAAAGTGCTAAAATTGCCCTTCAGTAGAAATTTCCCTGATTTTATCAAAATTTCGTTTGACTTTATCCTGATTCTAATGAAAAGTGCGTCAATTTCCCAAAAAATTTACTTACTATAAATATCTCTATGAAAAACGGGAAAGTTTTGCGAGAAAAACGCAAAAAAAATTCGTCTTGTTGTTCCTTTGAAAATTATTGGTCGTGATTAGTCTGAAGTGCATAAATGCGACGTTTTACGGAAGAAAATTATCTATATAGAACAAAATATCCCTAACATTGTTTACATGAACTTCTATCGTAAAAATCAAATTCTGATGGCCATATGCGTAACTAAACTGATCCCATAAAATTTTAATGGACGACCGCCACTAATGCGAGAAAATATGCAAAGCCTATGGTAAGTGTTTTCTGAGCTTCCAGCGTGTTCAAAGTACTCGGGAGAGAGCTTGAGTGCAGAAAAGGAATTTGCTGACACCAGACATTCTAAATTGTGCAAAGTTGCATTTGTGGTCGCTGGACGCAACTGAAAATTTCTCTATGGCGACAACGAGAACTCTTGCAAGTTCGCTGCCGTGATCGGCGACTTCGGGTACGTTCGGGTGCCGTCGGAGAGGTGGAGGGGAAAAATCGCTGCTTCGGGCAGCGGGCAAAGGAACGGAGAAAGAAAATGCAAGGCGATGGTTCGCTGATTCGTACGCTGACGCGCTAAGTGACGCGTAAATGTATACAAAACTTTAACTTACTACGAACAAAGTGTAGTAACAGCTGCGGGAGTTCGAAATAAAGTCAAGGTCTTTAAAATTACGTCATAGATGGGATGGAAAGGGAAAAATATATCGTTGCGCTTGCGACAGTGTGTTACTTGAACACTTCCGTGCTCGTAATAACAACAGTTGGGAAGCTGCCAGCAAACTAAATGACTAATAAACCTTGCATAAGGAACAATCAAACGTAAAAAAAATGAATTATACTTAAAATTTAAATCGTAATGAATATAAAATTCTAGGCGAACATGAAGTCGTAGAAAATATGGTCTGTAAACGAAACAACAGGTTCGGGAACCTGAAAATTTGGCTTACTTTCTGCTTTTAAAGTAACACTTGAAACTTTCTCGACTTTTACTGGTGACTGATTCGCAAATGACTCTTTAACTTTTACAACTGGCTGAACACAGGATGAAATAGGCAATTCACTTTCCATTTTGCAACTGTTTTGAACAAAATTAGGACCCTTGCTTACAGCAAATTTCTGAACTCTATCTTTAACGGATAAAATATTCTTCGGCAAATCTATATTGTCGTCTTTAGTGACTAAACTATTTCCGGATACGTCTTGAACTTCTTGTTGTACCCTAGGTTGAATAATAATGGACTGAGGGAGTGGAGGGGGAATTGGCGGGTGACTCGTTTTTAATGGTACCACTTCAACAATCGGTGCAACATCGTCGTATATCTGATCAATGGGCGGTGAATCATTATGTTTGCTTAACGGTAATTCGTTGGTACACTCATGGTCATAAATAATAGAATTCTTGCGTTGACATTGAAAATAACAGATTATGAAAATTATAAAAATACTAATAATAAATGTTGTTAATACTAAAATTGTAATTATATTATAAGGATAGTCAAAGGACTTGTGCAACAGATAAATAAAATTAGAAGCTTTTACGTATGGAAGAAATCCGTTTAAAATAACTAAAATCGCAATGATTTTCATGTTGCTTAGGCAATCAAAACAAACAGTTCTTCAAAACTAATACGTACTTTAAGCCTGCCTAGTCTAAGTAGTAGATATTTTAACTCAACTTTTAATTATTTCTGACTCTAGGCTCAAATTATCTGCGTGATTTATTCATTTAATATCATTTATTTATTCTCTAAATTTATTAGCACTGTTTATATCTTATTTTGAATTTTACTGCAAACTTATCTTATTTAATTTCAGGTGTTAACGTTATGTTTAAATACTTAAAATTAAACGAACTGTACTAAGGTACAAGGTAAAGGAAATATTGAGTCTGATTTACTCCTGACTACCTGAAATAAAATAATAATTATTATTTATGCGATCTTTAAATGCATTAAAATACTAACATCACTAAAACTTGAAGAATCTTTAATTCTCTCTACTCATTCTAAAATATGCTTAGCATATTATTGTGGCAAAGCTTTAAACTAAAACCGTTGTGGTTTACTCATTATCATTCTGCGATGGCAGAATGGATTTCCAGGATTTTGGTCATGATCCAATATCCGAAGGAAAATACTTGTAATAGAAGCGAAAAAAAATCTTGACGTCGACGTCTACATATTCATATAGTATAAATATTCTCATAACTGGCGCTTAAAAATAAACTTTGCTAATATAATCATATACCTTCTTCTGAAGAGTAACTATAAAATTCTAGTGATGTATTCGCTGAGCTAGTATTATTACATACTGCAAAAAAAACTTTTGTGCCTAAAGCACATTATTAAATAATAAGTCTGCTTTTAATCTTTAATATTATTAGTGCTATTTTATGATAAATTATTATTATTATTATGTCATGCAAGTGAAATTAAAATGTTAAACCTGTTACTTATATAAATTTTCAATTTTAATGACCATTATCCGTGCGTGAGTCCGCGTTGTCTTCTTGACGATCTTCATCTTCACCTTCACCTGCCAAGTTCTCTTCGCCTTCACCGTCATCTGGCGCATAATATTTTTTGAGTCTCTGGACGGCAATAGAGTCCACTACTGTCTTTCCGCGCTTGTTTTGAAATTCAACCAGGTATGTATTGGGATTCTCTTCTCGAATAACTGTGGCTGGCCTTTATAAATACCTGAAAAGCACCGTGCGGTTCCAATTTTCTGGGTGCTGTCAAAAATTAATACTTGATCACCTGGTTGAAACTTGATCTGTTTCCTCTTCTGATCATAATATTTCTTCAATTCAACATGACGTTTTGCTAAGTTATCCGTAGCATTGGTTCTTGCTTTCTCCAATACTCGGAACCGTACGTCATTCTCCACATTTTCACAGCTTGGTGTGTGTAATGCAAGCTCCCAGGGCAAAGTGGGTTGGAATCCATGTACTAAAAAGAATGGGCTATACCGCAAATTCTGATTCCTTGTAGTATTGTAACTAAATACACTTGGCTGTAAATATTGGACCCAATCAGTGTGTTTTGAATTAACATAGCACTTCATTATACTCTGTAAGACCCCGTGGTTACGTTCCGAAAGACCTATAGAATTATGAAGACCGACTGGTGAAAACTTGATGTTGATTCCCAATTTATTGCCAAGTTCCTGGAAAAGCTTAGACTTAAATGCTGATCCGCGATCGGTGTAAATATCCTGCGGGGCTCCGTAGCGTAACACTATCTCTTCATACACAAATTCTGCTGCTGTACTGGCCGTGCAATCCGCAACTGGTTTGGCTATTAAATAGCGCGTCCCAAAATCTGTGGCAGCGATTATGTATCGATGACGAAGATTGGATGAAGGAGGATATGGACCTGAAAAGTCCAGGCAAATCCGCTGAAATGGCTTCTGTGCGGGAAAAGTGCACAATTCTCCTGCTGGTAGACCTGGACGGCGTTTATTCTGCTGGCATGTAATACATTCCCTAATTTTCCTCTGAATAAATAACTTCATATTTGGAAAATAAATTCGTGGTAAGGCCACATTGTAACATTTGGTAAATCCAAGATGAGAACCTCCTATGGGTGAAGCATGGAGTGTCTCAACGACAGAATCACGTAACGTCATGGGAATGCATAATAATTTCTTGGTAGTAGCTCCTAATTTCTGCTGTCTATATAATAATCCATCTTCCAACACATGATGATAGACCTGCCTCTGGATGTATAGAGGTAATGTTCCATCGTCCCTGTCTGGATCCTCCAAAACTTTAATAATTGGGCCAAAAAATGAATCCTGTCTCTGATGTTCCGCGACATCTGTGCTTGCATCAAATAAAGTAAGTGTCCTGGGTTCGGGAATGTCTTCTTCAGTGTTGCCATCCTCTACGCTTTCTCCACATTCTCTGCTGAGGGGATCGGCGATGTTCTCCGTAGTTTTAACATGGATCGGAGTAAATGAAAAATCCTCCAAAAGGTTACTCCATCGAAGAAGCTTTGACCTCAAATTACGGGATGTCCTAATGTACGTAATTGCTTTGTTGTCCGTGTATAAATCAAAATGGCGCCCAACAAGATAAAATCTAAATGATTTGAAAGCATATAAAATTGCTGTTAATTCTTGCTCAATAACACTCAATCTTTTTTCAGTGTCGGTCAACGTTCTACTGCAGTACGCACATGGCAAGTACTCTCCTTCTGCATTGGGCTGCATTAATACGCCACTGACCGCATGAGATGAAGCATCGGTGAAAACCTTGGTGTTCTTCGCTGGATCGTACGGTAACAAAACAGGTGCAGTAATTAGAGCTTCCTTTAATTTCTCAAATGCTGATTGTTGTTCAGGACCCCATGTAAATTTCTTGCCCTTACGAATTAAACCCTGCAATGGTGATGCAATATCAGAAAAATTCTTGACATATTTCCTCACGTAGCTGCAAAGACCTAAAAACATTTTAACCTTCTTCGTGGTGGTGGGAACCTTATAAGTCTTAATGGATGACAGTATTCTATCACTTATACGATAGCCATATTTGCCCACATTGTGGCCCAAGGCAATTGTCTCATAGTATCCAAATGAACATTTAGGTATAGCCAGTTTCAATCCGGCAGATCGTAAACATTGAAACATTTTCTCTAAATTGACCAACATATCCTTAAATGTATTGGCAAAAACAAACATGTCATCAATATAAAAGGCAAAGTTATTGTCGTTCATCCCCGCTGTAGCGAGCTGAACACATCGGGTCTTTGCCGCAGGAGAAGTCACATGTCCCATAGGTGTAAAGTTCATCGAAAATTGTCCCCTGGCTGGTATAGTAAAGGCAGTGTACTTTTTCGATTGTTCTGCTAATGGTATTTGAAAAAATCCTTGTTTCAAATCAGCACTACAGTAGTAGCTCTTACCGGCCATATTGTGCAATATCTCTGAAATGTTTCCAATTGAAACTGCGTCGAAAACGGACCTAGCATTAAGTAATCGGAAATCCTGCACCATGCGATAAGCTCCTGATTTCTTCTTGACAAGAAAAACTGGTGAATTGTACGGTGATGTTGTAGGACTGATGACCCCTGCTTCTTTCAAGTTGTCAATTTGCTGGTTAATTTCCTTACGCAGGTGAACTGGTATAGGGTAAGCTGGGACGTGAAATTCCGAATCGTCCTTTAACTTTATACGATGCGTATAGTTAGTGGCACAACCAATGTCTTGCTCAGACCAAGAAAATACATCTACATACTTCTCTAATAATTGTCTAAGTTGCAACTTCTGATCGGGTTCTAATGCTGGATTTATGTCAAATTTAGTAATGTCGTGCACTGGTTTTGTCACAGTGCCAGTCTCCTTGGTCACCATAACGTTAGGTCCTCCGTCATCTGCAGTATGACGCGAAGCTGGTACTGGATTTTGCCATGCCTCTGCGGTACCTAAGCGTGCCCCTTTCCTAATTTTAATTTTGTAAAAATTTGGATTAGTAATCCAAATTAAAAATGACTCCGGATTTACAATGGCTCGAGGCACCATTAAGCCTGTGTCCATTTGAAACTGTAAATCTGGTTCCAAATAAGTTAAGTTTTGATTACTAGAATTTGTCAATTTGACAGGAATACACAAATGAGATCTAGGTTTGATTCTAATTTGTCTGGAAGTTACAAATTCCGGCACATATAAATCCCTGATCAGACTAGCAACTTTTATGGAAACGTCAAAGGTTTTTCTGTGTTCCGTCCTTAACTGGTTTCGCGGAGGAGTACCAAATCTCCTCAATGTGAGTCGATTTTGATCAAAATCCAAATTTGCTTTATGAGCTCTTAAAAAATCGTTTCCCAGGATTGTCCCATGTTCAAAATTTGGAATCATCCGAAAAGGATGGGTAAAATTGCGGCCGTTTATTGCAAATGTTAATAAAACAATCTCTTTAATTTCAATTTGTTCTTTTGCTACTCCCCGTATGGCCGTATGAATTTTAAAACGTTTGGCGGTTGAAGGAATGCCTCGGTCACTGGTGACGGATACTTGGCTTCCGGAATCCACGAGAAACCTCTGACGTTGTCCCCCTAACACTGCGTTAATATAAATTAATTCCTCATAGGGGAAAGTAGAGACTGATATCTGTTTGCCAACGAAATCTGCGCATACGTCTCTTCTATGGGCAGTCACTGTTCGTTTAAAGCCTCCGTGTTCTGAAAATAAGTGGCTGCTGTGTGATTAGGGTAATTACAAATTGAGCAGCGTGGTCTCCCCCGTTGCTCTTCCCTGTTTTCCTGGTCTCGCCCTGCTGAAGACGAGGAACCCCGTGAGTTCTGTCCGCGGAAGTTTCCACGTCCTCGCCATTGTTGGGTATTACCATATCGCCTATTGCGATCTGTGTTGTTACCATTATTATTACGTCCATTCCTGTACCCCCTATTGTATTGTCGTCTATTATTATTACCCCGATAGGAGCCTCTATAATTATTACCTGACTGATAATTATCCTTATAATAAGGTTCTCTAAATTGTTTTGGAGTAGATGAGTCGGTGCCAGGGTTTTGTTTTTGATCCTCCATGCTATCCAATCTCAAAGTGAGACTGGCTAATCTCGCTTCCAGACCAGTTTCCTGAGCCTGGACTTGAGCTTTGGTATTTTGAGGATTATTAAATAACTTTAATTGCTCAACCTCCTTTTGCAATGCTTTGAATTTTGCCTCAATGTCTGAAGTGGGTCGCGATTGCGCAGACTCAGCAGTAGCCAGATTGTTACTCTGCAGTAAAATCTGCTGCTGTTGCGAAAGTGCTGGTGTATTATGCAAAGGAGAGAATAAACTATCTCTTTGATCTTCGTACCTCAGTTCTTTCAGCTTGCGCTGCCTCATCAAGAACTGAAGTTTTTCAAAGGATTTTAAATCCTTAAGTAACCCATGCACGGACTCATACTCTTTATGGTGGATATCTTTCATGTAATCCACCTGTAAGCCTAATATGATCTGTTTGATCTGTTGTTGAATACTCATTTTGGGGTCTGCCTTGAGTAGAAGTAATTGTTTGTCCCGAACATAATTCGTAACTGGCTCAGTTTCCTTGTGTAATCTATATCGAATTTGTTCCTCGATCTGGAGTTGATCCAAGGACCCTGTAAATTCGTCTTTAAATTTTCGCCGTATCTCCTCGTAAGAAACTTCTTGATTTTCTGTACCATCTTTCCAGGTCTGGTACCATCGTAATGCTGGCCCGGCCAGAAGGGCTGGAAATAATTCCTGCTTACGGGGATTGTTCCATCCATTTAGTATGGCAAGGCTATCCACTTTATCTAAAAATTTTGATACATCTTCCCCGGCTATCCCCTGAAATGGGATACCCTCTAAAATAGTTGGGGGAACAAACTGCGACTGAGCCATTGTTGCGAATTGTGTTTGGTCTAAATCTCTAATATCCTGATCTTGTTGCTCTAATTGTGGTTCACATTTCTGTTTTTCCAATAATTCTCGCTGAAGGCGTCTAGTTAGGATTGGGCTACGTTTAAACTTGGGGGTGGAACTTGCAGCTGGACCGCTGACATCTAAATTAAAACTTGTAGTCCCTCGTGCTATATCTAATAATTGATCTAAAGTTTCGTCGAGTTCATCAGCAAGGTGAAAGCTCGACATCTATCATGGCACAAGTAAATTCTTCTCCCCCCATAAATGCAAAAGCTTTAAGCCCTATGTATTTTCAAAATTAATTTTGGCAAGGCTATACCAAAAAACTAAACAAATAAGCAAAATTTTAGGGTGGGTTTGAATTTAAAACCATGTAACAAAATTTGGGGTGGGGTTGAATTTAAACTGGTTAAAATTTAACTGCAACTCTTTTCATTTTCTGAAAAAAAAAATGAAAAGGCCCGCATCTCTACCACGTGTCAAAATTTGGGGTGGGGCTAAATTTAATTAAAAACTGGTTAACAATTTCTTTCCATTTCTGAAAAAAAAATGAAAAGACCCGCTAATCTCCACCACGTGTCATTCTATAGAATGAAGGGATCTGAACCAGTTAACTGATGGGGTGATGTAAACTACTCATCATTCATCCTCTTGATGAGACCACTCGTCATGTCAATGCTTGACATGCGAAAGGTACAAATTACACAAAGGAATTAAACTACTGAAAAGACAATGGTAACTCGTTGGATTTTGTGAACCGTTGAACCTGTATCATGGCTGGGTGTAGGATAATTACCTGTCTAACTGAAGTCTTTAGCTGAATGAAAATAGCGAAGTCCTCTGTAAGCTTCTCTCTAATGCTGACCAAAGCGTGCTTCCACTATCGACCTCCTGCCTTGCTGACCACCTCTCTCTATCAACTCAATTCCCAAAGTCCAGCCACTTCCCAGCTTGTCTCCCCTCTATATTCACTGGCCATCGAGCTCTTCCTCGATGCCGAATCGCCGAATCGTGTTTATTATAATTGCTACCATGCAAACCGCTGACACCAAAACCAGAAGTGTTACCTGTTCCTGAATGCTCAGGAGGTTTGCATGGCACAACACAATGCATTGTAAACATGCCTAAGAGGCTTGAGACAGCTGAGAAAAACAAGTGAATGCCCTGGTCAACATGAAGCGTTCAGAGAGACTTAATAAAATAAACATACAATCTTAGGGATTGTTACGTTCGCCCCGCCAAGGAAAAATTTTCTCCTTTGAAAATTTAAAAGTCAAATCGCAAAGCTTGACATGACTCAGGTTCGCCAATTCCATATATTTTCTTAAAAAACCCAAATATACAAAAGAAATCCACCATAACATAACTTTCTCTTGTTTACTGCATCCTGAAGGAAAGAAAATTTTCATTTCCTAAACTTTATAATGAATAATACCCTTAATACTAACAAATTCGTATGTTTATACGATGTAAAAAACAATAATATATACTATTATAAGACTAGAAATCACAAAAGTTCGTGTCGTTAAGCGATAAAACTCTTAATGTATCACATGTGCGCGTACGTAATGTTTATTATGTAGAATTGCTCATCCGCCTAGTCCTAGTCAAGAGTCTGTGATACCTCGCCAAGCGGTGTCTACTCTGTGTCACCCGCGAGGCCAACGGTTAGAGCGTCTTCGCAAGAACGGAATTCACAATGTTTGT
Organism: Lepisma saccharinum; assembly: GCF_977018435.1. Classification (NCBI taxonomy): domain Eukaryota; kingdom Metazoa; phylum Arthropoda; class Insecta; order Zygentoma; family Lepismatidae; genus Lepisma; species Lepisma saccharinum. Next base: position 31,437,275 of record NC_139238.1, read on the forward strand.
TTATATTGCCACTCGATATAGACTCTTCAAATAAATAGAAAAACCTTAAAAAGGTGCACAAGTAAGTAAACGTAAGTAGGCATGTAAAACATTGTCACATCTCACTGTTTTTTCTGTGTGAAAGCCTGATTATATCAAAGTGTAGTATGTTTTACGAACTACGTAGCCAGTGCACTCCTAAAATCGTTGAATATATGAACTTGCACGGCTATGTTGCACAATCCAATGTATTATTATACAATATTCAATGCATATAATTGGTTACACTGATAACTGTCGCTGGTAAAACATAACTATAGCGTTCAATTTTCTTTTCTACGTTAATCTGTACACTGTATACATATATATGGCTTGGTGAATACCTTTGTATGACTGCACACACACAAAAAAAATAATCTTGCAGTGTTTTACCAACTGTCTACTCTGATTGAAAATATCAGAAAATGTCCAATGTGCAATTGTATTCTTATGTGCAATTATATTTTTAACTATGTACCATGTTGGTGAAACACAATTAACTGTTTGGGAGAAACATTTGCATAAAACTAAAGCATACTTTCTGCAATGTTTAAAAGTGCTTTAATTAAGCTTTTTTATTGCTTGCATGACCGTTTATTTATTCAAAGTGCAAAATTTCATCTTAAAAAAAAATTATGCACTAATTGATGCTAGCACCGGTCAATTGACACCACTGGTGCTTGTCGCTTCCTTGTAGTATAATGTAAACTTGAATGCATACAAAACTGGTTCTCATGCATGGCACAAAACTGAAAATGTGTATAAGGCTATGGAGAAATACTGTTTCCCATAATGCATGTTAAATGACCAAATAGATACACTTGATAGAAGCTCGCATGTGTATGTGTAGAAACACTGTAGCACAATTCTGTAATTATTGTTTGTGACCGGAACTGCTGTTTGTAGAATGTATGTTTTCTATGCTTCTTCTTCTTCCTGGATTGCTTGTCGTCTTGACTGCATTGGGGCAATGTAAAAAATGTGGTAAATTACCCGTAGAACTTGGGAGATAGGGAAAAGTTGTTGTTCGAACTGCAAACAGTGTGGAGGGAAATTTTATCTAGCTCCATCACTAGGTGTTGTTGATAATGTATAGTCCGCTATACTGGGAAATGTATGGTTGACTACATCCTTCCTGTAAAAGGTAGTCTCCGTGTAGTAATAATTAGAAATGTCTGCATGTCTCCCTCAAATCGGTGGTGACGAGTCTCTCCTTGAAAAAATACTGAAAATGTCTGCATGTCTCCCTCGTAGAATGGTAATAAGTCTTTCTGCCTGGTAATAGTAGACTGCCTGCGGATGTCCGTCATGAAAAATGCCCATGGATGGTGTAGGCATTGCTTGTCCATGGTGTTCCGTATAGACAGGTTAGGTTAAAAGGAAAAATTATGACAAAGAAAGGAAATAATGAAGGATAGGAAATATATAATTCATGTTCATACACGTACCCAACACCAACTAATTTCCACTGCCTTTTCTTTAAAATCAAATTAAATTGTCTCATCAAAATGAAATAAATTAAATAAATAGATAAAATAATTGCCATAACTCTTTGAAAATAAATAAGGAAAATTTAAATAAAATATCCAACCGTAATTAAAATATTAATATCCATGATTAATGTGTTGCCTTAACCTATTAATTATTACTGCGCTGCTCTAAATGAATCTGTTTCGCAAGCTGATGATGCTTAAAAAAATAATATCCTAGGGTTGCGGTTAATAACACATTCCAAATAACAAAAACTAATATAGACATAGGCAAAGGGTTTAGGACTAATTCCTGAAATGAGATGTTCTTACTAATTGATTGATTAAGTTGCTTTAAAGCAAGTTCAAGCGAAGTCCATTGGGGAATAGTGAAATCAGATAAATTCTTGGGAATAGTAGGTAGTAACTCAATTTCCTGCATTTTGACTTGTTCGAAAGCTAAAATTCTTGTGTGTAAAATTTGTTGATCCACAATAATTTGCGAAAAATCCTGATAATTAAAAAATAGAGATTCCCCTTCGTTAAGCTGAATTGATCTGTGCGTGTTCAAATTATTATTCAAATTCTGAATAACAATAAATTGACCTGAACCTGATATTAAAATACCATTACGTGTTCTGATAAACTGAAATAATTTATTTATCAGTAATAGACTTCACTTCAAAATTACAAAATGTAGAATTAATAAACAAAGGTGAGTGTTGCAAGCATGTTCTAAATTCTGTTTTAATTTTTAAAAAAAATTATTATGTTGTGAACCCTTAAAATAAATATATAAAATTTGTGTTGCGCAAAGCAAGCTGTTAGTATCTAAAAGGTTGCTTTGGCAAGCCTCTAATGGCCTCCTAATAAATGATAGGCCGGTGCAATTTGCCGTGGTTCATTAATATGCAATGTAAAACAAAAAAATTCAATAAATGCTACTTCTGACTTTCGTTAAAACTCCAGGTGGTAACAAATATAGCATCAGGGAATTAAAAAGGTGATATTCAAATTTTAAACACAATAAGAATAATGAAAAACTTTCTCAATTTCAAATTTTCTTTAAACAAAAGAAATTTAACAACTCAAAACTTCTTGAGTCCGCCGTATACCTCAAATCACTTGGTCGTGTAGACAGACCCGCCGCGGAAAGGTATACTTGACTCATATAAGAATGGTGTGTCAATCCCTTAGGTATGTCCAAACAAAATAGATAGAGAATAGTTATGCAATATATTAGAATATAAATACAAATTACTAATATTACCTACTGTACTAACATTAACCTGAAGTTAATCAGTAAGAAGTAATGAATTTATTGCTGCAGTGTCAAATAAGGTGCAAATTGGGTAAGTGAGCTAAATTTCCTAATAATAAATATTAATAATAATAATAATTTCTCAAATTATAACATTTGTGGTAAACCACACTGTTTAAATTTGGACAGGCTAACGATGCCGTGGCGACTTTTGCTGCACATGCCTGTGCTAATCACCGAGGCTTAGCCTGGGCATGTTGCTAATAATTTTGATTACTCTAAGTGCATAAAGTGCTAAAATTGCCCTTCAGTAGAAATTTCCCTGATTTTATCAAAATTTCGTTTGACTTTATCCTGATTCTAATGAAAAGTGCGTCAATTTCCCAAAAAAATTACTTACTATAAATATCTCTATGAAAAACGGGAAAGTTTTGCGAGAAAAACGCAAAAAAAATTCGTCTTGTTGTTCCTTTGAAAATTATTGGTCGTGATTAGTCTGAAGTGCATAAATGCGACGTTTTACGGAAAAAAATTATCTATATAGAACAAAATATCCCTAACATTGTTTACATGAACTTCTATCGTAAAAATCAAATTCTGATGGCCATATGCGTAACTAAACTGATCCCATAAAATTTTAATGGACGACCGCCACTAATGCGAGAAAATATGCAAAGCCTATGGTAAGTGTTTTCTGAGCTTCCAGCGTGTTCAAAGTACTCGGGAGAGAGCTTGAGTGCAGAAAAGGAATTTGCTGACACCAGACATTCTAAATTGTGCAAAGTTGCATTTGTGGTCGCTGGACGCAACTGAAAATTTCTCTATGGCGACAACGAGAGCTCTTGCAAGTTCGCTGCCGTGATCGGCGACTTCGGGTACGTTCGGGTGCCGTCGGAGAGGTGGAGGGGAAAAATCGCTGCTTCGGGCAGCGGGCAAAGGAACGGAGAAAGAAAATGCAAGGCGATGGTTCGCTGATTCGTACGCTGACGCGCTAAGTGACGCGTAAATGTATACAAAACTTTAACTTACTACGAACAAAGTGTAGTAACAGCTGCGGGAGTTCGAAATAAAGTCAAGGTCTTTAAAATTACGTCATAGATGGGATGGAAAGGGAAAAATATATCGTTGCGCTTGCGACAGTGTGTTACTTGAACACTTCCGTGCTCGTAATAACAACAGTTGGGAAGCTGCCAGCAAACTAAATGACTAATAAACCTTGCATAAGGTACAATCAAACGTAAAAAAAATGAATTATACTTAAAATTTAAATCGTAATGAATATAAAATTCTAGGCGAACATGAAGTCGTAGAAAATATGGTCTGTAAACGAAACAACAGGTTCGGGAACCTGAAAATTTGGCTTACTTTCTGCTTTTAAAGTAACACTTGAAACTTTCTCGACTTTTACTGGTGACTGATTCGCAAATGACTCTTTAACTTTTACAACTGGCTGAACACAGGATGAAATAGGCAATTCACTTTCCATTTTGCAACTGTTTTGAACAAAATTAGGACCCTTGCTTACAGCAAATTTCTGAACTCTATCTTTAACGGATAAAATATTCTTCGGCAAATCTATATTGTCGTCTTTAGTGACTAAACTATTTCCGGATACGTCTTGAACTTCTTGTTGTACCCTAGGTTGAATAATAATGGACTGAGGGAGTGGAGGGGGAATTGGCGGGTGACTCGTTTTTAATGGTACCACTTCAACAATCGGTGCAACATCGTCGTATATCTGATCAATGGGCGGTGAATCATTATGTTTGCTTAACGGTAATTCGTTGGTACACTCATGGTCATAAATAATAGAATTCTTGCGTTGACATTGAAAATAACAGATTATGAAAATTATAAAAATACTAATAATAAATGTTGTTAATACTAAAATTGTAATTATATTATAAGGATAGTCAAAGGACTTGTGCAACAGATAAATAAAATTAGAAGCTTTTACGTATGCAAGAAATCCGTTTAAAATAACTAAAATCGCAATGATTTTCATGTTGCTTAGGCAATCAAAACAAACAGTTCTTCAAAACTAATACGTACTTTAAGCCTGCCTAGTCTAAGTAGTAGATATTTTAACTCAACTTTTAATTATTTCTGACTCTAGGCTCAAATTATCTGCGTGATTTATTCATTTAATATCATTTATTTATTCTCTAAATTTATTAGCACTGTTTATATCTTATTTTGAATTTTACTGCAAACTTATCTTATTTAATTTCAGGTGTTAACGTTATGTTTAAATACTTAAAATTAAACGAACTGTACTAAGGTACAAGGTAAAGGAAATATTGAGTCTGATTTACTCCTGACTACCTGAAATAAAATAATAATTATTATTTATGCGATCTTTAAATGCATTAAAATACTAACATCACTAAAACTTGAAGAATCTTTAATTCTCTCTACTCATTCTAAAATATGCTTAGCATATTATTGTGGCAAAGCTTTAAACTAAAACCGTTGTGGTTTACTCATTATCATTCTGCGATGGCAGAATGGATTTCCAGGATTTTGGTCATGATCCAATATCCGAAGGAAAATACTTGTAATAGAAGCGAAAAAAAATCTTGACGTCGACGTCTACATATTCATATAGTATAAATATTCTCATAACTGGCGCTTAAAAATAAACTTTGCTAATATAATCATATACCTTCTTCTGAAGAGTAACTATAAAATTCTAGTGATGTATTCGCTGAGCTAGTATTATTACATACTGCAAAAAAAACTTTTGTGCCTAAAGCACATTATTAAATAATAAGTCTGCTTTTAATCTTTAATATTATTAGTGCTATTTTATGATAAATTATTATTATTATTATGTCATGCAAGTGAAATTAAAATGTTAAACCTGTTACTTATATAAATTTTCAATTTTAATGACCATTATCCGTGCGTGAGTCCGCGTTGTCTTCTTGACGATCTTCATCTTCACCTTCACCTGCCAAGTTCTCTTCGCCTTCACCGTCATCTGGCGCATAATATTTTTTGAGTCTCTGGACGGCAATAGAGTCCACTACTGTCTTTCCGCGCTTGTTTTGAAATTCAACCAGGTATGTATTGGGATTCTCTTCTCGAATAACTGTGGCTGGGCCTTTATAAATACCTGAAAAGCACCGTGCGGTTCCAATTTTCTGGGTGCTGTCAAAAATTAATACTTGATCACCTGGTTGAAACTTGATCTGTTTCCTCTTCTGATCATAATATTTCTTCAATTCAACATGACGTTTTGCTAAGTTATCCGTAGCATTGGTTCTTGCTTTCTCCAATACTCGGAACCGTACGTCATTCTCCACATTTTCACAGCTTGGTGTGTGTAATGCAAGCTCCCAGGGCAAAGTGGGTTGGAATCCATGTACTAAAAAGAATGGGCTATACCGCAAATTCTGATTCCTTGTAGTATTGTAACTAAATACACTTGGCTGTAAATATTGGACCCAATCAGTGTGTTTTGAATTAACATAGCACTTCATTATACTCTGTAAGACCCCGTGGTTACGTTCCGAAAGACCTATAGAATTATGAAGACCGACTGGTGAAAACTTGATGTTGATTCCCAATTTATTGCCAAGTTCCTGGAAAAGCTTAGACTTAAATGCTGATCCGCGATCGGTGTAAATATCCTGCGGGGCTCCGTAGCGTAACACTATCTCTTCATACACAAATTCTGCTGCTGTACTGGCCGTGCAATCCGCAACTGGTTTGGCTATTAAATAGCGCGTCCCAAAATCTGTGGCAGCGATTATGTATCGATGACGAAGATTGGATGAAGGAGGATATGGACCTGAAAAGTCCAGGCAAATCCGCTGAAATGGCTTCTGTGCGGGAAAAGTGCACAATTCTCCTGCTGGTAGACCTGGACGGCGTTTATTCTGCTGGCATGTAATACATTCCCTAATTTTCCTCTGAATAAATAACTTCATATTTGGAAAATAAATTCGTGGTAAGGCCACATTGTAACATTTGGTAAATCCAAGATGAGAACCTCCTATGGGTGAAGCATGGAGTGTCTCAACGACAGAATCACGTAACGTCATGGGAATGCATAATAATTTCTTGGTAGTAGCTCCTAATTTCTGCTGTCTATATAATAATCCATCTTCCAACACATGATGATAGACCTGCCTCTGGATGTATAGAGGTAATGTTCCATCGTCCCTGTCTGGATCCTCCAAAACTTTAATAATTGGGCCAAAAAATGAATCCTGTCTCTGATGTTCCGCGACATCTGTGCTTGCATCAAATAAAGTAAGTGTCCTGGGTTCGGGAATGTCTTCTTCAGTGTTGCCATCCTCTACGCTTTCTCCACATTCTCTGCTGAGGGGATCGGCGATGTTCTCCGTAGTTTTAACATGGATCGGAGTAAATGAAAAATCCTCCAAAAGGTTACTCCATCGAAGAAGCTTTGACCTCAAATTACGGGATGTCCTAATGTACGTAATTGCTTTGTTGTCCGTGTATAAATCAAAATGGCGCCCAACAAGATAAAATCTAAATGATTTGAAAGCATATAAAATTGCTGTTAATTCTTGCTCAATAACACTCAATCTTTTTTCAGTGTCGGTCAACGTTCTACTGCAGTACGCACATGGCAAGTACTCTCCTTCTGCATTGGGCTGCATTAATACGCCACTGACCGCATGAGATGAAGCATCGGTGAAAACCTTGGTGTTCTTCGCTGGATCGTACGGTAACAAAACAGGTGCAGTAATTAGAGCTTCCTTTAATTTCTCAAATGCTGATTGTTGTTCAGGACCCCATGTAAATTTCTTGCCCTTACGAATTAAACCCTGCAATGGTGATGCAATATCAGAAAAATTCTTGACATATTTCCTCACGTAACTGCAAAGACCTAAAAACATTTTAACCTTCTTCGTGGTGGTGGGAACCTTATAAGTCTTAATGGATGACAGTATTCTATCACTTATACGATAGCCATATTTGCCCACATTGTGGCCCAAGGCAATTGTCTCATAGTATCCAAATGAACATTTAGGTATAGCCAGTTTCAATCCGGCAGATCGTAAACATTGAAACATTTTCTCTAAATTGACCAACATATCCTTAAATGTATTGGCAAAAACAAACATGTCATCAATATAAAAGGCAAAGTTATTGTCGTTCATCCCCGCTGTAGCGAGCTGAACACATCGGGTCTTTGCCGCAGGAGAAGTCACATGTCCCATAGGTGTAAAGTTCATCGAAAATTGTCCCCTGGCTGGTATAGTAAAGGCAGTGTACTTTTTCGATTGTTCTGCTAATGGTATTTGAAAAAATCCTTGTTTCAAATCAGCACTACAGTAGTAGCTCTTACCGGCCATATTGTGCAATATCTCTGAAATGTTTCCAATTGAAACTGCGTCGAAAACGGACCTAGCATTAAGTAATCGGAAATCCTGCACCATGCGATAAGCTCCTGATTTCTTCTTGACAAGAAAAACTGGTGAATTGTACGGTGATGTTGTAGGACTGATGACCCCTGCTTCTTTCAAGTTGTCAATTTGCTGGTTAATTTCCTTACGCAGGTGAACTGGTATAGGGTAAGCTGGGACGTGAAATTCCGAATCGTCCTTTAACTTTATACGATGCGTATAGTTAGTGGCACAACCAATGTCTTGCTCAGAGCAAGAAAATACATCTACATACTTCTCTAATAATTGTCTAAGTTGCAACTTCTGATCGGGTTCTAATGCTGGATTTATGTCAAATTTAGTAATGTCGTGCACTGGTTTTGTCACGGTGCCAGTCTCCTTGGTCACCATAACGTTAGGTCCTCCGTCATCTGCAGTATGACGCGAAGCTGGTACTGGATTTTGCCATGCCTCTGCGGTACCTAAGCGTGCCCCTTTCCTAATTTTAATTTTGTAAAAATTTGGATTAGTAATCCAAATTAAAAATGACTCCGGATTTACAATGGCTCGAGGCACCATTAAGCCTGTGTCCATTTGAAACTGTAAATCTGGTTCCAAATAAGTTAAGTTTTGATTACTAGAATTTGTCAATTTGACAGGAATACACAAATGAGATCTAGGTTTGATTCTAATTTGTCTGGAAGTTACAAATTCCGGCACATATAAATCCCTGATCAGACTAGCAACTTTTATGGAAACGTCAAAGGTTTTTCTGTGTTCCGTCCTTAACTGGTTTCGCGGAGGAGTACCAAATCTCCTCAATGTGAGTCGATTTTGATCAAAATCCAAATTTGCTTTATGAGCTCTTAAAAAATCGTTTCCCAGGATTGTCCCATGTTCAAAATTTGGAATCATCCGAAAAGGATGGGTAAAATTGCGGCCGTTTATTGCAAATGTTAATAAAACAATCTCTTTAATTTCAATTTGTTCTTTTGCTACTCCCCGTATGGCCGTATGAATTTTAAAACGTTTGGCGGTTGAAGGAATGCCTCGGTCACTGGTGACGGATACTTGGCTTCCGGAATCCACGAGAAACCTCTGACGTTGTCCCCCTAACACTGCGTTAATATAAATTAATTCCTCATAGGGGAAAGTAGAGACTGATATCTGTTTGCCAACGAAATCTGCGCATACGTCTCTTCTATGGGCAGTCACTGTTCGTTTAAAGCCTCCGTGTTCTGAAAATAAGTGGCTGCTGTGTGATTAGGGTAATTACAAATTGAGCAGCGTGGTCTCCCCCGTTGCTCTTCCCTGTTTTCCTGGTCTCGCCCTGCTGAAGACGAGGAACCCCGTGAGTTCTGTCCGCGGAAGTTTCCACGTCCTCGCCATTGTTGGGTATTACCATATCGCCTATTGCGATCTGTGTTGTTACCATTATTATTACGTCCATTCCTGTACCCCCTATTGTATTGTCGTCTATTATTATTACCCCGATAGGAGCCTCTATAATTATTACCTGACTGATAATTATCCTTATAATAAGGTTCTCTAAATTGTTTTGGAGTAGATGAGTCGGTGCCAGGGTTTTGTTTTTGATCCTCCATGCTATCCAATCTCAAAGTGAGACTGGCTAATCTCGCTTCCAGACCAGTTTCCTGAGCCTGGACTTGAGCTTTGGTATTTTGAGGATTATTAAATAACTTTAATTGCTCAACCTCCTTTTGCAATGCTTTGAATTTTGCCTCAATGTCTGAAGTGGGTCGCGATTGCGCAGACTCAGCAGTAGCCAGATTGTTACTCTGCAGTAAAATCTGCTGCTGTTGCGAAAGTGCTGGTGTATTATGCAAAGGAGAGAATAAACTATCTCTTTGATCTTCGTACCTCAGTTCTTTCAGCTTGCGCTGCCTCATCAAGAACTGAAGTTTTTCAAAGGATTTTAAATCCTTAAGTAACCCATGCACGGACTCATACTCTTTATGGTGGATATCTTTCATGTAATCCACCTGTAAGCCTAATATGATCTGTTTGATCTGTTGTTGAATACTCATTTTGGGGTCTGCCTTGAGTAGAAGTAATTGTTTGTCCCGAACATAATTCGTAACTGGCTCAGTTTCCTTGTGTAATCTATATCGAATTTGTTCCTCGATCTGGAGTTGATCCAAGGACCCTGTAAATTCGTCTTTAAATTTTCGCCGTATCTCCTCGTAAGAAACTTCTTGATTTTCTGTACCATCTTTCCAGGTCTGGTACCATCGTAATGCTGGCCCGGCCAGAAGGGCTGGAAATAATTCCTGCTTACGGGCATTGTTCCATCCATTTAGTATGGCAAGGCTATCCACTTTATCTAAAAATTTTGATACATCTTCCCCGGCTATCCCCTGAAATGGGATACCCTCTAAAATAGTTGGGGGAACAAACTGCGACTGAGCCATTGTTGCGAATTGTGTTTGGTCTAAATCTCTAATATCCTGATCTTGTTGCTCTAATTGTGGTTCACATTTCTGTTTTTCCAATAATTCTCGCTGAAGGCGTCTAGTTAGGATTGGGCTACGTTTAAACTTGGGGGTGGAACTTGCAGCTGGACCGCTGACATCTAAATTAAAACTTGTAGTCCCTCGTGCTATATCTAATAATTGATCTAAAGTTTCGTCGAGTTCATCAGCAAGGTGAAAGCTCGACATCTATCATGGCACAAGTAAATTCTTCTCCCCCCATAAATGCAAAAGCTTTAAGCCCTATGTATTTTCAAAATTAATTTTGGCAAGGCTATACCAAAAAACTAAACAAATAAGCAAAATTTTAGGGTGGGTTTGAATTTAAAACCATGTAACAAAATTTGGGGTGGGGTTGAATTTAAACTGGTTAAAATTTAACTGCAACTCTTTTCATTTTCTGAAAAAAAAAATGAAAAGGCCCGCATCTCTACCACGTGTCAAAATTTGGGGTGGGGCTAAATTTAATTAAAAACTGGTTAACAATTTCTTTCCATTTCTGAAAAAAAAATGAAAAGACCCGCTAATCTCCACCACGTGTCATTCTATAGAATGAAGGGATCTGAACCAGTTAACTGATGGGGTGATGTAAACTACTCATCATTCATCCTCTTGATGAGACCACTCGTCATGTCAATGCTTGACATGCGAAAGGTACAAATTACACAAAGGAATTAAACTACTGAAAAGACAATGGTAACTCGTTGGATTTTGTGAACCGTTGAACCTGTATCATGGCTGGGTGTAGGATAATTACCTGTCTAACTGAAGTCTTTAGCTGAATGAAAATAGCGAAGTCCTCTGTAAGCTTCTCTCTAATGCTGACCAAAGCGTGCTTCCACTATCGACCTCCTGCCTTGCTGACCACCTCTCTCTATCAACTCAATTCCCAAAGTCCAGCCACTTCCCAGCTTGTCTCCCCTCTATATTCCCTGGCCATCGAGCTCTTCCTCGATGCCGAATCGCCGAATCGTGTTTATTATAATTGCTACCATGCAAACTGCTGACACCAAAACCAGAAGTGTTACCTGTTCCTGAATGCTCAGGAGGTTTGCATGGCACAACACAATGCATTGTAAACATGCCTAAGAGGCTTGAGACAGCTGAGAAAAACAAGTGAATGCCCTGGTCAACATGAAGCGTTCAGAGAGACTTAATAAAATAAACATACAATCTTAGGGATTGTTACGATATGAGCAACCGTTAATTAGATAATTACGGACTAGTAAACAATTTCGTTTCTTTACAAACAATTTTATGTTTATCATTAATTTACTAATAACCTTGTGTTCCAAACAAAAATTGTAGCCTAAACGCTTATCTTTAATTCGAATCGGGTATTTTTTTCAGAGATATAGTAGCTTTTCAAAAGTCAACATACCCCATCTTGGATTGGCCGCCATTTCTATTAGCTACCACTTTGAAGTGGCAATCATGGGTTTTTACTATCCTTTCATACCCATATAACTGTGGCATAAGGGAAAATCAGTACTGAATTCTTGATTTTAGCCACTTGGCAGGAATAGTGGATGGATAAAAGCCAATATGTCTAGTTGATTGAGTGATTGATTGAGTTTGTGTTTTCAGTCCACTTTATGCACAGTAACGCTAATCGGGACCGGACCTACAGTTTAAAGTGGGATCGGAACCACTTATATTTCCACCGGGTATCGAATCCGGAATCCCTTGATTACAAGGCAACAAATATATGTGTGGTGAGGGGTAGAATTCGGCTGAGAGCAGCGCCAAAATCTATTCTTGAATTGTTTGCCCATTTTATGCACAAATAAGCTAATCGTGACAGTACCTACAGTTTAAAGTTGGTTTCAAACAACTGTGTAATTGTGCCACGGGAATCCAATCCAGGGCCCCTTGATTACAGGTTCACGACATTACCACTACGCCATCTTGGAGGCCCTAAAAGTTCCATTCTTGTCCATCCCGTTACTACGACTCTGCACAAAGGATAAAATTCATTTCCAGAACTTAGAGGTACTGGTGACTAATACAAAATAACTATGGTTCAAACCTTTCTGTACGCACAGAAATCTAAATGCATCATATCGATTGATGCTCCAGAATGTATCGATTGATCAACTAAAGTGTGTTTTTGGCTTCTTCAGAGAATCAGATTCATATTTGATGAATTTGGGTGCATTTTTGTATGTCGTGAAATAAACACCAAAGTGCATCATTTGATTCAAGTAAGGATTTCATTCAGTTGAGATGTACTTCAATGCATCAGTTGATGTTCCTTGATGCACCTTCCTGCATCTTTTTGGTCTGAGCTACAGAATTTATGTAGCCCAGCCGAAACGTTTAAGTGCATCATAAAAAAAGATGCATTCTGATGCATCAAAACGCATCAACTGATACATTGAAGTGCATCTCGACTGAATTGAAATCCTCACTTGAATCAAGTGATGCACTTGGGTGTTTATTTCACGACATACAAAAATGCACCCAAATGCATCAAATGTGAATCTGATTCTCTGAAGAAGCCATAAAACACACTTTAGTGCATCAATCGATGCATTCTGGTGCATCAATCGATATGATGTATTTAGTTTTCTGTGTGTAAGAGAGAAAATTTCTTTCCACGCTTAGGAATGAGCTCAGAAATGTTAAAACATGGAAGTAAAATACTGTTGGAGGGGGGGGGGTGGGGGACGAACGTCACGAATTTCAGCCTTGTCCTTCTCTTCATTGTGAACACCGCATGTTAGGTAAGTTACGAGGAAAAGAATAAATCTATGTTTTAACCAGGATGTGAACCTGTAACCTCTGGATTCGTAGCGCATTAACTGTCATTCCCTTCTATCCTAATGTAGGCATACTTTTCTTTTCGTGTTGCTAATGAGAGAATGTCAAGGGTAGAAATTGAACTTTCAGTCAAACATTTTAACAGAGATGAGGTAAAATTGCCTTCTTGGGCCAGTCTTTTTTCATTGTTTCCGTTTACGTAAACGATGACGTACTACCTTAGTATACACGTATGTGTAATGCTTCATGGTTTAACTTACCACGCTGGGGAAAAAATATCTCTTACGTCACCCTTATGGAGTGACGGTGTACTCGTGCAACATTCCGACGTCGTCTTATAATCAAGGGGTCCCGGGTTCGATACCCGGTGGAGACACATGTCACATAGGTTCGGATCCCACTTTAAACTGTAGGTCCAGTCCCGATTAGCCTTTCTGTGCATAAAGTGGACTTAAAACAACAATTCAATTCAATTCGTGCAACATTCCACATTTTCTTTTATATGACGTGTGGTATCTAAACCATCTTTTATACGTTACAACTTTTGAAAATTTTTTAAAATGCAAACTTCCTCTTGGCCATAAAAATCCGGCAACAGAAGACGTTTGGAATTATTATGCATAAAATTTGAAAATTTCCTTTCAAGGTCACACAAAAATAAAGGCGTTTATGGTTATTGTGTTAGCAATAAATGTGTAAAGGGTGAGCGTTTCAAAAGGCAATCAAATTTCAATCTCCCTTGCACATAGTACACCCTGGACTGTATTTTGCAGACTAGCGAGGCCGAGACGTCTGGACTCACAACCAGTATAATAGTTTCTGGTGGTCGTGTTGTGTCGTCCAAGAAGTATGTTTGTGATTGTACATTCATGTGTCTCATTTTATCACCATTAATCCTCATCTTTGCGATTAACCAGAAGTGATTGATTGATTTAAAATTTTTGGGTGCGTCGGCACTTAAGGCCATTTTGCACCCTTCTATGTATACGGGGAAATATCCCCTTATCTAAAATTCTGACTGAAAACCTAAAAAGGGGGTGTAGACAGCTCCTTGGGAAAAATTAAAAGTGCAAGGTTGCAAAAAGACTTGCACGAGACAAACACAACACATTAAAAGTCAGAAAAAACAAACTAGAAGCCTCCTTACAGACTGTGGAAGAGTCCAGCTCTTCGCGAAAAACTAAAAACATTTGATAAAATGCTGTTGTCATCACCCAACAGGGTCACAAACAGCCCGAAAGGTTAAAAGTCTGCCGGAGGTAAGCAAAATCTGCACATTCAAGGAGAATATGCCGAATACTTAAAAGAATATTACAAACATGACACATCGGAGGGTCCTGCCCTTGAAACAAGTGGCCATGGGTTAGACGGTTGTGTCCAATACGCATTCTTGTTAGAAGAACTTCTTCTCGGCGAGAGGGACGGGACGAGGAACGCCAAGTGCCTGTGGTGGGCTTAATGGCGTGAAGCTTGTTCGCCGTTTCCGTATCCCATTCGGCCTGCCAAGTGTCAAGAAGGGAACAACGAAGCAAATTCTGCAGGTCGCTAGCTGGCAAAAGGTGGACGAGAACGTCGCCATCTGCATCAGCAGACTTGGCGGCAGCATCAGGTGCTTCGTTCCCCTGGATGCCCGCGTGGGTAGGGACCCAACAGAAGCGTCCATCGGCACTGGCAGATAAGGACACAAGCTGTCTAAAAATGCTTTGCACTACCGGATGCCGGGAATACGGGGAATCTATAGTCTGCAACACTCTGGTCGAATCACAGCACAAGAACTTTCTTCAGACCATTGACGTCTGAAAAGTCCAGTGCCTTTAGAATGGCGTACAACTCTGCCGTATAGATGGAACAGGCAGGATGTAGTGAGTAACTGGAACTTTGGGACTCTAGGACGAAGGCGCAACCGACTGATTCGACTGTCTTGGACCCATCCGTATAAAATACATTAAAATGTGGGTGCTTCGCGCGAAGCTCTAAACACTGCTGCTGGTATACAACCATTGGTGTTTCTGCGTTTGGAAGGGCACTCAGAGAGAAATCGATAGAAGGTGCAGGAAACTGCCATGTCGGGAGAGGCGGAATGAGTGGAGAGACACAAAGTGCTGACAGGATCTCGTCTGTACGAACACCAAATAGTCTAGTGACACTAGGGTGGAGCAGATACCTTGCCAGCCTACTCTCGTCTGAGACGGTGTGATATGAAGGATGTGAAGGCATCGAGCGAAGATGGAGGAAGTAGTTCACTACCAGCCGCTGTCTTCACAGAGACAGCGACGGCTCGGATGCCTCTACGTACAAACTGGCGACTGGACTGGTACGAAAGGCACCAGAACACACACGTATACCAGCATGGTGGACGGTGTCTAGGATGCAAAGTCTAGATGGGCGGGCAGAAGAATACACAACACATCCATAATCAAGCTTCGACCTGATGAGTGCACGGTACAGGCGAAGCAGTACCGTCCTATCAGCACCCCAAGAAGTATGAGCTAAAACGCGTAAAAGGTTGAGCACTAGAAGACAAGAGAACTTTAACTGGCGAAGGTGAGGTAGCCATGTTAATTTCTTGTCGAAAATGAGGTCTAGGAAGCGGACTTCATTCACGAGGCGCAGGGGAGATTTCGACATGTACAGGTCAGGATGAAAATGTAACCAAAAATGTCAGAAAAACGAAGTATAATAATGCAAGGCAATCAATCAGTTAATGACTTTCGATTGTTTAACAAAGCTACGCTATTTTAGAAGATTCGATTTGTGTATTGCATTGCAAGATATACGTAGGTGCAGAAAGTCCCATATTTCGCCTTAAAGTAAGAAGCACATATTGTCTTCCAGCTTTACTCAGAGTAACATAAAATAAGATGGATTCAAGTATGTTCGACTAAATAATAATAATTATAATAAATAGTACGAATTTATTGTGAAAAATTGTGTGGCAGAATATAAATAACTGTGTCATTTAAAACATATTTTAATTTCAAAGATAAGGATCGTCTCATGCAGTCGCTTTTTGAAATTTACATTAGACTCTTTCTTACATTCCATCACACTCACACAGAAGAAACTACATCAGATATAATTTATACACCTTAAATGCATCAATTGATAGTAAGTGTAATTGTTTGTTCTTTGTCTCGTTTTTGACCGAAACTCTTGATGCATTTTAAATTCGTTTCATTGCATTAATGAATCATCGTACTTTAGTTTTACTTTCCATGAATTTTTCTGTTATTCTTATTAATATTCATTATCGTTATTTTTGTTAATTTGTTCTCAAACACCAACTTGAGAATTAACTAACATTAAATGCTACTTTATGCAGTTAATAACTTATTTGTTGTATTCCAAAACAAATATGCATTGTTGAAACACCAGGATGAGCAATTATACAAGGTACAGTTATTAAATAACAGGCATTGTATTATAACATTTTTACAAGGATACATACAGAAATGGTTTTTGTCTTAATTTTCGACATAGTCACCCTGCTTTTCAACACACTTGGTCCACCTGTCCACAAGCTTGTGGATACCCTCCACAAAGAAACTTTCTGGCATGGTGTGTAAACATCTTCGCACCGCCTCGATCACCTCGTTGTCAACTGCAAACTTCTGACCCCGCAAATGTTTTTTTCAAAGGTCCAAACAAGTGAAAATCCGATGGCGCCAAGTCGGGACTGTACGATGGATGTTTCAATACTTCAAATTTCAGATCAAGTATTTTATCCATAGTATACACAGCCGTATAGGGAGCAGCGTTGTCGTGGATCAGCAATACTCCTTTTGAGAGAAGTCTCGACGTTTTGATCGTATGGCAGGCTTCAACTTGCTTACCAACATGTCACTGTATCGAGCACTATTCACAGTTTGACCCTTCTCCTGAAAGTGCACCAATATATGGCCAGTGACATCCCAAAAGATCGTTAGCAGCACTTTCTAAGCGGATGCCTGTGTCTTGATTTTTTTCTTGAGCGGAGACGTTGGGTGCTTCCACTCCATCGATTCTCTCTTACTCTCTGGTTCATAATGGTGCACCCAGGACTCGTCTCCTGTCACAATTCGATGAAGAAAAGCATCTTCTTCACGAGCATAACGGTCCTAGTGCTCCTGAAAGATTGTCCACCGCGCACGCTTATGAACACTCGACAGATGCTTCGGTACCCATCGGTTATACACTTTCCTATAGCCAAGGTCATAATGGATGATATTGAATGCAGATCCATGACTCATGTTGAATTTCACGGTAATTTCATGAACAGTGACTCGCCTGTTGGTACGGATTCGCTAGTCGATCTGCTGTTTCACTGTCTCAGTTCCCACGCTAACTGTTCTCCCACTCCGCTGTTCATCACTCACATTATTTTGTTTTCCATTTTTGAATCTTTCCACCCAACTCTCCCCTTACTTAAGCACTTGTCTCCATACTGAATCTTCATTCTGCTGTAAATTTCAGAAGTATCACTCCCTCTGACCCAGTGGCGTATGCAAGGGGTGGGTTACCGGGTTTAACCCCCCCCCCCCTTGAGCTTTTGAAATATTATGGAAAATGCTGTAGAAAAAAAATTAAACTGGCTAATTTATCACAGTCAAAGATCTGCGACAGTAATAATAATAATAATACTAATAATAATTTTAATTATTATTCCCATGCAGCATGAAGAAAAACACAACATTCCAAATACAATCTAAGCGGCCGCAAAGTTTTGCTGACCTTATTGTTCTTCCCGGTACTGATTTCACATCCCCTTGTGAACTCTCAAGTGATGCTGAGTCTATATCCACATCATTAAATAATGTTGAAGAAGTGCTATGTGAATCACCTAGAAGTGATAAATGTGTTGGAATGTCTATAAACTTACTTTTCAACGAAAACATAAACTCAGTCGAATTTAGCAACGTGTATTCTCGCGCTTCATCATCATCCTGGGTGGGTTCCGTAGGTAAAGGTAATGTAAATTTCCCGTGCATACAGCACCGTGCCGGAGGCACACGTAGTAGTGTGGTGGGCCCCACACATTCTCGATCTCGGCCATTTTGCAGGTGATGTGATCAGCACCATGTTCCGGCAGTCTTTGTCCCCCAGGGTTGCTCTCAGGTACCCATTGATATGAGGCTGGGTGCGGAGACAAGGCTGGATAAATTCCAACCACTTCCGGGAATCGAACCCGGATCTCCCACGAGGTTGTCAGACTAGACCACCGCGGACCCTTAAATGAGTTTCATATTTTGATTATTTCAATAAATTTAATATACTTGCTTGTTTTTATGGATTTTCAAATATCTCACCTATCATATACAAATAACCGTTAACTAGACAATTATTTCCTAACAAAGAAACAAAAAAAATGTAATTTTGTCCTATTGCTTTCATAAATATATTTATGTAGATCTCTACTACTTAATGATAGTAGTGATATAAGTAGTAACAGCAGCTACATTAGTAGTAATTAAACTAATTAATTAATTATAAGTATTATTAGTTAAACAAATATGATTACCATTAATTAATTAAAGTATAATAAAACAAAGGTAATGTGAATTTGTAGAAAGTTTTCGAAATAACACCCCCCTTGATTTAATCCTGCGTACGCTACTGCTATGACCACAAGAAACGAATAACAATTCGTTGCTCTTCTTTGGGACAGGTCGACAGCGGAGCGGCAGTGTTGTGTGTACTACTGCGCAGGCGCAAACTGTTTGATCGTTCCGACACCTATGTGGCGTATTACTAAGGAACCATTTTCTGTCCAGTGATACAATTTTTCGTTGTGCATCAATCTCCCTGAAAGTTATAATAAAATCCTGTTATTTAATGACTGTACCTAATATTTTCAGACTTAGAAATAATATAATTTTCTCTGGAGGAAAGTTCATAAAATAAATGACATATTTTAACGACTCGAGTAATATGATATTAATCCAATAAATATAAAGGCCCAATCCCACCACTGACTCACTGACTCACTGACATAAATGTTCTCCATGAAGGAAGCCCCGGAGGCGAAAAATGACCGATTACGACCCCCCATGAAATCGTCCCAAAAGACCGACAAAATTAAAAAAATCACTCAATTAGTCCTTTTTAAGGGTGAAAATGCCCTTTTCCACGTCCCTAGCAACCTTTTCCAGGTGCATTTTTTTGCAGCACAGATTGTTTCCTTCAATTCTAAATTGTGTAGCTAGCTAACTACATTATATTTCTCACAGATCACACACAGATGAATCAACTCCTGGTTCAAAAAGGTGCCTCAAACAAGGGTGACATCTACATAAGGAATTTCAGCCCAGACACAATTACTTACGTATATTTTGATAAACTCAATACAAAAATATCTACATCGTAGTTGATTTAATTAAATGTTTAGAGGTATAATAACATACCATTACTTAGAGAGTTTGCGGTGTTTGTTGTTCACCATGGAAACGGACGTTGCTAGGGAATTTACAAAAATAAAGTTTATTTTCACCCCGAAAACTACTGTAAGTGAATTTTGCTAGACTTTTCGAATTTCAAAATATTAGCGTCAGAATTTATTACAGAGGAGAGGTAGGAATTCGTGGGGAGTGACGCAAAACAATTATTTTTCAATTTCGTTTAAAAATGTGTAAATGACAAGAGACGTTTCCGATTTAGTGTCGCTATTAAATTCGTTTATACAAAACATCCAACAATCTTGAAACGGTTATTACTTACTTAGTTTATTATTAAGAAAATAGACAATATTTGTACCATATTAGAGTCCAAACACACATAACATTACGTTGAAAACTTTTCAAATAAGCTAACCATGTCGACGAGAGCACGAGACGCTCACTTAGCCTTCTTCAAAGGGTGAAAATGCCCGTTTCATACTCCCTAGCAACGTTTGTTTCCGTCCAGGAGCTAGAAATCCGCCAATTTTCCCTCATGGCTTTTACAAGTTCTACATACAATAATTAAATTTGAAATTCACATACTTTATTCAAATATTTTTCTAATTGCAAACTAAATTTGAAAATAGTTAATTTTGATATCTAAAATAACAACAAATCTCCTGCATATGTTTCGATTTTTTATGAATCGCACTGGTTAATGCAAGTGCAGATGTTGCACTGCTAGATTAAAAATGTCCACGGTCATATTCAACCGAGTCGACACATGGTGCCCAAGAAAATAATAACAATTAAAATGACTTGCACTTTGTATCTTTCGGTGCTTAGTTGAGAGTTTTTAGTGCCTTCGTACATTTTTATTATCCTCGAGATAATCACCATCACATATGATTAAATTCTTAGTTAGAAAATATGCATCAGACAAGAGTGACATACATCTACATAAGATTTTGTCAAGATATAACATAAACTTACTTAATTAGTACTCAAAATTCGATAGATCATGGTTATTTTAACGAATTGTATATACATGTAATACTGTTGTGTTAGTCATGCCTGTAATTGAACTTGGAAACAGACTTTGGAAATGATACCTTAATGTCATATTTGCCAAGTAGTGACGTCACGTAAAATATGACTCGTATTAACTGTCCGTACCTTACGGAAGATGAATTTTGTGAGGGGAATTGACTACAAGAAGAGAACTAAGAGTGTGGATCATGTTGTTTAAAAATGATTCTTGTGCACAATAATATATACTAAATATATACCGTAGGACATTATGGGCTGTATCTGTCAAAAGAATATAACATACGTTTCCTTAATTTTATTGTTGAGAAAACAAATGAACATTGATGGATAGCAAGTTTATTAGAAGTATGTAGATGGATAGTATGTTAGGTATAACTTGAATTACCTTCACCGTAAGTTTGGTTTCAAGAATTGTGCAGTATATATATAAGTAGTGTGTTATCTTAAAAATGGATACTAGGGAACTTAAAGAAAGTTTATTTACACACGGAAACTACTGTAAGTGAATTATGTCAAATTTTCGAATTTCAAAATATGAGTGTCAGAATTTATTACAGAGGTATGAATTGGAAGGGAATGACGGAAAACAATTATTTTTCATTTAAGTTCAAAAATGTGAAAATGACATGAGACGTAAAATATTGCTTTTCCGATTTAGTGTCCCTATTGAATTCGTTTATACGAAACATCCAACTAACTATCTTGTTTGATTCATGTCTTTATTGTGAAGCTACATTATTTCTCACAGATCACACACACTCTTTGTTTTGAGAAGGAGCTTCAAACAAGGTTGACATCTACAGAAGAAGATGTTTCAGTCCAGATACAATTAGACATTGGTATACTCAATGCGATAATATGTACATCGTGCTTGTTTTAACTAAATGTTTGGAGGTATAATGACAAACTATTCTTCAGAGCTTAACTGGCTTAACTTGCTTGACGTTGGCCATGGAAACAGACGTTGCTAGGGAACTTAAAAAAAAAGTTTATTTTCACCCCGGAAACTACTAAGTGGATTATGCTAGACTGTTCGAACTTCAAAATATGAGCCTCATAATTTATTACAGAGGATAGGTGGAATTCGAGAGGAATGGCGGAAAACAATTATTTTTCAATTACGTTTTAAATTGTAAAAATGACAAAATACGTAAATATTGCTTTTCCAATATAATGTTCCTATTAAATCCGTTTTCAGAAATCATCTAACTAACTAACTTGAAACGGTTGTTACTTACCCAGCTTATTATTTAGAAAGCAAACAAGAGGCCGAACACACCTAATGTTATGTTCAAAACATTTCAAATAAGCGAGCCACGTCGGCGAGCGCACGAGACGTGTCGCTATTTAATTCGTTTATATGAAATATCTAAATATTTTGAAACGGACGATATGTACCCAGTTTATTATTATGAAAATTGACAATAATATGTTGAATATTTGTAAAATATTAGAGAACATACACACACAAGCGAACTTATACACTTGTTTCCCTTCATCCAGTACAACATGCACGCATCTTCAAAATCAAGAAGATCATTGAGGAATCCCATCTATAACATGATTGCGCCCACAACGTAGCCGAAGGTCAAGCATGCGAGCGTACAAGACGTGGCCAAAGGCCACGTCGAAAGTGCGCGAATCCAATATACAGGGTGACTGGTAATTAGATGTATTCCCTGAAAGGGGTTAAAGTACAGACAATTTGCAATAAATTTGACCATATGATACCCCGTCCGAAAATTAGTAGTTTTCGAGATAATTGAATTTCAATTATTTTTTAAAAAAATGACAATTTTCCACATAAAAGATGAATTGAGAAAAAACTGCTCATTGTATGCCACTTATTTTAGCGTTTTCTGATAGCTAACAAATAAGTGGTTCGTTAAAAAAAGTTTTTCCCAAATAACAATCACATGTAAGTAGCCGGTGGGTCTAAACTTACAAGTGATGATAAAAAAATGCACTCTTAGTTTACTTGGCAACGTATTAATAACAAAAATGGTATGACACGAAGCGTACAAATTACTTAAATTACTTCCTTGTGACATCTGCTATCCAACAAGGTACAAATGTTACAAACATTCACATTTGTGTACAAGAAATAATACTTTGTTCATCTTCATGTGAATGGAATCAATTAATACAATTAAAGAACATTATATGTCTTGCTGAAAGTGGGCACCTCCGTTACGAATGCAGGCACGCAGGTTTTTACGGACATTTGGTCTCGTAACTCGTGATGTGATGGTGTCCTTGATGTGTTGACCAGCTGTTAAAATCCTCTCCCTGAGCTCCTCTTGAGAGTTTACTGGTGTCTTGTCATGTGGCTCCAAATGTAAAAGTCGCAAAGCGTCAAACCGATCGGGGGATCGAGCTGGGCAGTCATCATGCTGATAAATCATGTCACGTCTTGTAGCTAGAGGCACATCCTCCAACAACATTGCCATCGCGTTCCTCAAAAAATGTTCATAAGTGATGCCATTTAAGATTTGGTGCAGGAAAAATGGCTCAATCAAATGATTATTGATTACGCCCATCCATACTTCTGCCTGGGTGTGCGACATTTTCTGGATGATAATTACCCAAAGAAATGGATTGGACGAGGCGGCCCGAATCTCTGGCCGGCTCGATCCCCCGATTTGAAGCCTTGCGACTTTTACATTTGGAGCCACATGACAAGACACCGGTAAACTCGCAAGAAGAGCTCAGGGAGAGGATCTTAACAGCTGGTCAACACATCAAGGACAACATCACATCACGAGTTACGAGACCAAATGTCCGTAAAAACCTGCGTGCCTGCATTCGTAACGGAGGTGCCCACTTTCAGCAAGACGTGTAATGTTCTTTAATTGTATTGTTTAATGATTCCAGTCACATGAAGATGAATGAAGTATTATTTCTTGTACACAAATGTGAATGTTAGTAACATTTGTACCTTGTTGGATAGCAGATGTCACAAGGAAGTAATTTAAGTAATGTGTACGCTTCGTGTCATACCATTTTTGTTATTAATACGTTGCCAAGTAAACTAAGAGTGTATTTTTTTATCATCACTTGTAAGTTTAGACCCACCCGTTACTTACATGTGATTGTTATTTGGGAGAAACTTTTTTTAACGAACCACTTATTTGTTAGCTATCAGAAAACGCTAAAATAAGTGGCATACAATGAGCAGTTTTTTCTCAATTCATCTTTTTATGTGGAAAATTGTCATTTTTTAAAAAAAACAATTGAAATTCAATTATATCGAAAACTACTAATTTTCGGACGGGGTATCATATGGTCAAATTTATTGCAAATTGTCTCTACTTTAACCCCTTTCAGGGATTACATCTAATTACCAGTCACCCTGTATATATAGCCCCAATCCCACCACTGACTCACTGACATAAATGTTCTCCATGAAGGAAGCCCCGGAGGCAAAAAATGCCCGATTACGACTACCTATGAAATTGTCCCAATGGGCCGAGAAAATTAAAAAATCGCTCAATTAGCCCTTCTTTAAGGGTGAAAATGCCCTTAGCAACCGTTTCCAAGGCTTTTCTTTTTTGCTCACATTGTTTCAATTCTTAATTGTCTAGCTACATTATATTTCTCACAGATCACACAAATGAATCAACTTCTGGTTTTGAAAGGGTGCCTCAAATAAGGGTGACATCTACATGAGAAGAAGATTCAGTCCAGACACAATTACGCATATATTATTATACTCAATGCAAAAATATCTACATCGTACTTTTAACTCAATGTTTAGGTTAATATAACAAACACGTCTTTGGAGCTAGCCGTGCTTGTTGTTGTCCATGGAAACGAACGTTGCTAGGGAACTTAAAGAAAGTTTATTTTCAACCGGAAAACTACTGTAAGAGAATCATGCTAGACTTTTCGAATTTCAAAACATGAACATCAGAATTTATTACAGAGGAGAGGTAGGAATTTTATGGGAAAAGACGGAAAACTATTATTTTTCAATTACGTTTACAAATGTGAAAAAGACGTAAATATTGCTTTTTCTAATTTAGTGTCGCTATTGAATTCGTTTATACAAGAAATCTAACTATCTGGAAACGGTTATTAATTACTCACTTTATTATTAAGAAAATTGGCGTTACTAGTTTGAAAATTTGTACAATATTAGAGCCCGTACAGATGTAAAGTTACGTTCAAAACTTTCCAAATAAGCGAAGCACGTCGGCGAGCGTACGAGACGTGGCCAGAGGCCACGTCGATGGTACGTGAGTCCAATATATACAGGGAGGTTATTTCAGTCGTTTACCGCCAGCGTGTCGGCCGGTCGGCGCCGCCTTCATGCAACAGGTCCCGGCAAATTGCGTTAGAGGAAGTCCGTAACAGAAACCGCTTGTTTTGTAATGTTTCCACTTTTCACAATTACAATTGAAATAAGCACGTACCTTGTCGCGAGGATGCTGGAAAAGGTGTCCTCCCAAATACAAATATTTCTGGCACCTTAGTTCTGACATCTAATCTTAGATTAAACATCGCTACTTTATCCTCAGTTCACAGAAAGGCAAGACAGCATCCCGGCGCATAAAGCAAACCGAAAGCGTAAAATTATATTTAAAAGTAATAATAATGATGATCACCAGAGTTAGGATTTTTAGGGGAAAATTTCATTGGAAAAAAGGAAGGGGAAAGGTGCTAAAATAAGACCCAAAAAGGGGAAGAAAAGGTGCTGATTGGTGCAAACTATAGTGCTGATAATTAAACTACTTATTAAAACTTTCCCTCCTATTTTATTAGTCTAAGCTATTCACTCGAAGGTGTGTACACATCACACACATAGGTTGTGTTACAGTTATTCACCAGAGTCGGGGAGAAACACAAAGTTGTTGTAACTTACAAGATTAAGCATTTCTAAATTTTTCAAAGTGAGTTCGTTTCTTTTCGGAGATAAAATATCTTTATATAAGCTGAAGCTTCTCTCTACATCCACAGAAACAAGTGGGGCAAACTTAGTATTCACTCGGAATGGCAAATTCCACAACAGCCGGATTCTTGTCAAGACTAGCCTCAAGTTTGTCTCTGGCAAAACCATCTAACTGCCCCCTCACAGTAGTAAAGATATCCCATTGTTTTTTCCTTTTCGAAGCCTTGTTCTTCTAAGCTTTTGATGGCTGTCGACAGGTACTTGTAGGAATGTACACAAAATAGTTATTTTTACAAATCATCTATCTTGTCTGGGAGGAGAAGTTGCTGTGCCTTGGAAATTGCACCTGCGTCGGTTGAATACAGAGAAAGCACAAACTCATTAATTTTTTCAAAATTTTCACACAGAAATGCAGCACACTCAATCCATGATCCCCAGCGAGTAATGATGGGGAAATGTTGCAGGGGCAGGCAGGTAGTTTCTCTGTAGGCAAGAATGCGACTCGGGGCCTTAAGGAGTATTTTCTTCACATCAGGTATGAACTCATTTACAATGTTGTATTCTAATAAATTCAGAAACCCTGTGAAGGGCATGAGCCAAACAGGTTACATGCTTTAACTTAGGGAACAACGGCTTCAATTGGTTAAATGCCGAAAGCATGCAGGGAGCCTGGTCAGTAACTACAACAACAACTTTTTCGAACCGAATTCCACCTGGACACAGTTTTTGACAGAAATCCATAAATGACTGCATCACTGTACTGGCATTGGTTTTCTGCAACTCATACATGTTTAGTAACATGGGCTTAACTTCCTCACCTGTCAGAGGAAAAACCAAAATGTTCAAAATATATCGTTGCATTGAGTCTGTCGTCTCATCCAGAATGACACCTATATCGCAATCTGACACTTTCACCTTAATTTTACGAACAGTTTCTTCATACACAGGTTCAATATAGTTTTACCTTAACGTACTCTCATCGGGCCCTGACAACCGTGTGTACTTTTCAAGGAACCCTTTCAAGGCCGGATGGTTCACCTTGTTGAGTGGAATCCCCGCCTGTGTAAAAGATGCACACAAGTCAACATTCAATTCCTTTAAATTTTGGTTCTTGGAAGAACACTGCTCGAATGCATTGCGTAAGAGAGGCTGCCGAGATTTACTTCCTTGCAGATTCTTGTTCTTTTGATGCTTAATGCTGGAAATATGCTGCTGGATGCGATCTCTCTGGTGTTTTTCATCTAATGTGATTCCCGTATCACAAACCGTGTATCGAATAACAGTTCCACCACTTTCTATGAACTCGTGCTTAAAGTCTTGAGCCAGACTGAGAAATCGGGATCTGGGCACTTTCGGCATGGTAAAGTACATGCACTAACAGGATCTAACAGAGTGAAAAAGCAGGTAAGGAACTTACATCAACAAACAATATCTGTCTACTACGCACACATGAAACGTGAAACCCAGCACTTCAGAAACACATTGTTGATTCACTGCTTCAAAGACCAAACTGCGTTTCCTTCTTCCTTCTATTTAAAAAAAAAATAACGGCGATCTGGTGCATATCAGTAGCGGTCTTTCCATTGTTGATTTCAAGTAGGCAACAATCGAGCACAGTTTAAATACATTCAATTTCAGTTAACAATGTGAAAACATCTTAAAGAGAAAAGTGTCGCGAAAAAAGAAAATAAAAATTCAATGATTTGCTGAGGAAATATATTTAACAACACCAGTAAAATGACACAAAAAGAGGAGGAAAGGGGATTAAGAACACGAAAAAGGGGAAAAATAGATAAATGTCCCAGAAAAGGGAGCGAAGGGGAAAGGTTATCAAAAAAGAAGAAAAAAGGTGCGGGAAAATTAGCTCTTTTCTCACATTGAGGCAACATTTCACACACTTAGTCCTTCCAGAGAGGTCTCACTTTCACTACGAAAAAAAGGTGTGCACCTAAAAATCCTAACTCTAATTGATCACTAACCTCCTGTGTTATAAGAGATGTTGAAAATGACCTCCTTCAAGAACCCGTTTCTTAGGTTCAAGAGATCCTGTGTCTCTTAATTGCCTGACCACTTTTCTGAAAGAATTCGTTTCCACGTAATTATCGTACATAAAAACTCGTTTAGCGGCATAACTAATGAATGAATAACAATTAACACACAATAAAGCGCTAGCACTAGCAATAACACAGTATAAAACACACGCGTACTGATAAACGCAAACAGAAGTGAACATGAGGGTACGGTACACTCACTACGTCTGGTAGCCGACAGTGTTGCTAACCATTTTTCGGCAATGTTCCTACAACTGACCAAATGTCCCTACGCCAAGTAATGCGACTAAAGAAACCATCACCTCATGAGCATGCAATACAGAAGATAAAATATACACATTTACTTAAAAAATCTTTCTGCTCGGTGCTTCCACAACTAATGAAGGAACGAATTTACAATACAGGACCCCTCCCCGATTTTTGTAATATTTCGCATACTCACTAATTGAGGCCTCCTAATCACGAATTTGAAGTTAAAATTTGTGCATGTAGAAATTGCAAAATAAGTGAAATTGAGTGGCCCGCGATCGGCATGATTTGCTTATTATTTACCGGAAGATTTTGTGTTTCTAATACTTAAAAAACGAAATATACATTCCTGATATTACTACGACCTAAAATTTTAATTAGGTTTGCCTATCCTAACCTAACCTTACCTTACCTGAATGGTTCTTGGGGTTATCCGTCAATGATTTGTGGGGCTACCCGTGCATGGTTTTTCGACCCCAAATTTTAACTATGTTTGCCTTGCCTAACCTAACTTAACCTAACCTTACCGAGAATGGTCAGTGGGGCTATCCGTGAATGGTTTTGCGCTAATTGTGATTACGAACCGATAAAAAATCTTATTTTCGTAGTACTTTAACGGCAAACGTTCATCATCGAAGACGCCATTTTCGTATCCTGCAATTTTACGATCGATGCACTGTTGCCAAACTTACCTGTAATCAAATCAGTCCATACTCCACATGTTCTTCTACATCGTGACTGTCGTTGTCACATGTAAGCACCTTCTTTGGGCAATATACTGAAATCCATAAGTATATTAATTACCTCACGGCCATCCTCCTTCACACTCCACCTAACAATCTGTACAACATTAACAACTTTTTACTGTTCTCTTCCGCCATTCTTACACGATACATGCTCTCCAAGTATGAAATCAACAGTGTGGCAACGTTGTAGACAGAGTAACTAATTGCGAACGTCAATTGTTCATATCAACAAATATGGCTACCATACTTGTATACGGAGAATCATTGCGAGAATTGAAAAGCTTATTTTACAACTTCTACACGTTAATGAACAATTTTTTCACCTCACCCCAACATGTTAACTTGAGATAAATCATCACGACTAATTATTTCGTGAGTGTAAGACGTAGCATAGAAATTACAGAAGGGTCCGGTATTGTAAATTCTTGCCTTAATGAATAATAGGAGTGTGCGGGACAAAATTTTTTGGTTCCGGACGGGAATTTTTTAAATCCCGAAATTCGGGACGGGAAAAATTTGCAATTTTCCTACCAAATCGGGAAATTTTCGGCACGGGAAATTTCCTAAGCCCTGGAAATCTCGAATTCTAACGTCATTTTCACTTTAAGTGTTTGTTTTTGCATTTGTAGAATAAAAACTTAAAATTTCCGGTAAGTTCCAGAAACTTACAATGCAGAAAACGTCGAGGATTAAAGACTTTTTAAAGTGACCATTCGGTATGTCCCGACTGCTCGGGATCCCAAAAAGTCGGGAAGTTATTTCCCGAAATCGGGATTGGGACGGGAAATTTTTTCCCGATCCCGGTCCCAACTTTTCGGAATCCGCACACCCCTAATGAATAACGTTGAGTCATTTACTGTTGATTATGTTATTTGAAGTCATACATGCTGCTGCTGTGAAGAGATAGATGTTGGTTGGTGATGCTGTATTTCCTGCAGTCTTTAACAATTCTGGTCCCATTCTATTTCTCTTTTTTGTTTTTGTATCACTTAACATTGAAAATATTCTTTACGTTTCCGCATTAGAATGTGGCAATGTTAGCACTATTTTCGCAAGAGTGGAAATGTTTTAAAAAAAGAACTTGCCTTGAAAGTTCTTGGTAAGCGATAACATGTTTCAAAATTCTGATGGAGATTTGTTAGTTAGTTCTTTTTTCTCCTCCTCGTTAAAGTAGCCAGATAAACTAATCTATTCATTCCAAACCCAGAACGAAGAAAGTTCAACTGACTGGTGAGTAAGCTTTGCACCTTTGCACAATAAAATGTTATTTTCCAAGATTGAAAAAAGTCCCTACGTTTTCCCTCATTTGGCAAATCTGTCATTACGTCCCTACGCGGGTGAAATATAGTGAAAAGTCCCTATGCTTAGGTACATGTCCCTACGGTTTGCATCACTGCCGACAGCTGCAGTATGAAGTGCCCTCTCGCGGCTGACAACTTCCCGATAGTGTTGCCCACGAGACGAGACTTTGGCCTGTCTCGTCTCGTGGAAATGCTGTGAAATGCTGTCTCGTCTCGTGGAAATGCTGTGAAATGCTGTCTCGTCTCGAAAATATTCGTTTGTCTCGGGACACATGATCAATCTCGTCTCGTCTCGAATTTTTAAAAGCCTGTCCCGTCTCGTCCCGTGGGCAACACTACTCCCCGATAAGCTGCCGGCGCTCTCGCGACAACTGAGGTTAAAGTAGCGATGTCTATTCTAAGATTAGATGTCAGATATAAGGTGCCAGAAATTTTTGTATTTGGGAGGACACCTTTTCCAGCATCCTTGCGAAAAGGTACGTGCTTATTTCAATTGTAATTGTAACTGTAATTGTGAAAAGTGGAAACATTACAAAACAAGCTGTTTCTGTTACGGACTTCCTCTAACGCAATTTGCCGGGACCTGTTGCATGAAGGGGGCGCCGACCGGCCGACACGCTGGCGGTAAACAACCGAAATAACCTCCCTGTAAAAAGCCCCAATCCCACCACTGACTGACTCACTGACATAAATGTTCTCCATGAAGGAAGATCCGGAGGCGAAAAATGCCCGATTACGACTACCCATGAAATCGTCCCAAATGGCCGGGAAAATTAAAAAATCACTCAATCGGCCCTTCCTTAGGGGTGAAAATGCCCTTTCTTCACGTCGTTAGCAACCGTTGCCACGGGCATTTTTTGCAGCACACATTGTTTCCTTCAATTCTTAATTGTCGAGATACATTAAATTTCTCACAGATCTACAACACACAGATAAATCAACTCCTGGCTTTGAAAACGTGGATCAAACTACATAAAAAGGAGTTTCAGCCCAGATACAATTACGTATATATTGGTAAACTCAATGCGAAAATATTATCTACATCGTGGTTGTTTTAAATAAATGTTTAGAGGTATAATAACAAACAATTATTTAGAGAGTTTACCATGCTTGTTGTTCACCATGGAAACGGACGTTTCTAGGGGACTTACAGAAAGTTTATTTTCACCCCGAGAACTACTGCAAGGAAATTATGCTAGACTCTTCGAATTTCAAAATATGAGCGTCAGAATTTATTACAGATGCAAGGTAGGAATTTGAGGAGAATGACAAAAATCAATTATTATCCAATTACGTTTAAAAATGTGAAATAAACAAAATACGTAAATATTGCATTTCCAATTTAGTGTCGCTATTGAATTCGTTTATGCAAAATATCCAAATAATTATCTTGAAACTGTTATTACTTACTCAGTTTGTTATTAGGAAAATAGACAATAATATTTTGAATATTTGTACCTTATTAGAGCCCATACAGACATAACGTTACTTTCTAAACTTTTCAAATTAGCGAACTTGTACACTTGTTTGGCTTCATCCAATAAAACATGCATACATTTTACCCCATCTTAAACATGATTACGCGCACAACGTGGCCGAAGATCACGCATGCGAGCGTACAAGACGTGGCCAAGGCCACGTCAACAGTACGCGAGTCTATTGTATATAAAAATGAATGTATGTATATGTGTGTGTGTGTGTGTGTGTGTGTGTGTGTGTGTGTGTGTGTGTGTGTGTGTGTGTGTGTGTGTGTGTGTGTGTGTGTACAGCCCTGGAACCCCTAGGGGGTGGGAAGGGGGTGATATGAAAAATAATCTAAAACGACGATATTAGTGTGATATCCATAGTTTTCGGGGTCGCTAAGATGAATAGTGACACTCCCAATGCCGTTCGACTCCAAATTCATCACCTATCGGCATGGGGGGTAAGAGGGGGTGAAAAATAAAATGTCAAAAATAAAATATAAAAAATGACCTACATTAGTGTCGAATCCATATTTTTCGAAGTCGCTAAGCTAATTGGTGACATTCACGATGACATTTACCTGTGAATAAAATTAGTTACATTGGCACCCCTAGGGGTGGGGGTGGGAAGGGTGACATGTAAAAAAAATCGAAAACGACCGATATAATTTTGGAATCTATAGTTCTCGGAGTCGCTAAGATGAATAGTGACACTCCTTATGCCCTTCTACTCTAAGATACCCCTGGCATCCATAGGGGTGGGACGTGAAGAGGGAGACATGTAAAACGACCGATATCAGTGTGGAATCCATAGTTTTCGGTGTCGCTAAGGTGAATAGTGACACTTCCAATGCCGTTCCACTCCAAGTCAATCCTGGCACCCCGAGGGTGGGGTTGGGGTGGGAAGGGGGTGACATGTAAAACGACCGTTATTACTGTTGAATCCATAGTTTTCGGGTTTGCTAAGATGAATAGCGACACTCCCAATGCCGTTCAACTCCAAGTTCATTTTACACTATAGTTAGAATTCATTATGCTCCTGTCTAATAGAAGATTGAGACAAATACCACCGGCTAATCAGCTAGTTATATTTATAAAATCAGATGCATTTTAGTAAATATGCAATAAATGAAGCATTCAAACACTTAATTGAGGCTACAATTTTTATACATTTTGAGGATTAATTAGTGCTTATAATTTTCTTTGTGTACACAAATATTTCCCACGCTTAACTCACAAACTACAACAAATTCAAAACTGTTGCGTACGTTTTATTTTAATGCAAAAAGTAGGAAGCATATACATTCTTATTTACAGCAAATGTCTTTGTTAGATATCACCGTACAGTAATACTTCTGAGTTGTAACGATTCCATTGAAAATAAATAAGATTGTTACAACCCAGAAGTGTCCGTGACTGTACATATTAACACTTATTTAGTTGTACTAGATCACTTTGTTCCGTTACATGTATTAATTCACTCTTCTATTTCTAGACAAGAATAGGATACTCTTAAAATATCGTTATAAATTTCTTGATAACAAGCTAGTCAGCTTTATAACATTCAGATATCGTTTTGAAAGTACCAGACATGTTTGTTGCACGAACAAGTTTTTGAAAATATAATGAAAATATTTTGACACTGTGAAAAGCGATTATCGTATTGTTATAAGGATAAATGAAGGTTGAAAATTTACCTTTGTCTTTTTGTCTGTTATACACATTTAATACAAAAAGCGTTCTGTGTTTCTTATGCTTTTAATTCTTTATCACAGAAATAAGAACATAATACCAATACAGACTTGTATCTTCAGTATAATGTCATCACTACAACAGTACAAAAAGCAGTTTTACTATCATAAGCGTAGGTCATTTCAAGTTTACTCATGCAATCACTGTTATTTTTGCACAACAGCATGATATTTTTTTGAAAATTAATTGTTAGTTTTGATTGATTGATTCATTTTGTGTTTTAAGTCCACTTTATGCACAGTAAGGCTAATCGGTACTGGACCTACATCTTAAAGTGGGATCCGAACCACTATGTGCCTCCACCGAATTGTTAGTTTTGCTTAAATATTTCACTTATTTGTTGTGCATACAACAATATTTTATTATTGGTTTAAAATGTAAAAACCCTTACATTAGGTTTGTTATCTTGAGTGATATCAACCCAAATAGAAATAGGCAAAGTATGGCATTGAAATGTAAGTGCCATATATTGTTCACTGGAAACTAATAGTTTACCTTCATCTACACATTCTGTTCAATATCCAGAATGCACACACATTTTTCTGCCACAGAAGCAATGTTAACTCAACGGTGATCACAGCGCTCCAGTGGCAGAAGCCGTAAACTAAATACACCAGCACGAAAATTCCATGTGCACTCAGTATTGAGAAAGAGACACGATAGAAAGTCTCTCTTAGCCGAATGTTTCCTGTTAGAAATCTACGACGATGGGTAGAGTTCGTCGTAAGGAACTTTGTTGTAGATCCTTTCACCAAGCCCCTTAAATAGTGCACTCAAAGCCTCACTTATAGTTGGACCCAGTTCCTTAATAACTTCTACGAAATTCTCATTCAAGAACTTATTCATTGTGTCACCTAAAGAGAAAGAGAAGACAAACAAAAATTAAATATACTGCTGGACAAAAGTAACCAGACACCTTAATATTTGACATCTGAATTGGAATTACGTACTTAGGAATTACGCTCTCAGTTAAGTATTTGACTATTATTTCTTTTAGGTTATCAATGTTTTCGGCGTAGGGATGTGACGATCTCATCGCCCAGTGGCTTGTTCACTGCAGTTAGTCAACCAACAGAGTGAAATGGTCAACATTTTGCTCTGTTGGGAATAAAGAGCTGTCCTGTCATGGCTCTATGAGCGTCCCACAATTGGCAGAAGTGGGGTAAGGTTGGGGGACTACTATGTGATCCTTCCGGCTAGATCCGAGGGATCCTCTGACCAACGACAGGTGCGGTCCTCCGTTCATATTGGGGTATAGGCGTAGAGCTGACAACTCTGCACTGTAAAAAGACATGTCAAGAAACAGCAATATGAGGCCATGGATGGTCCCAAGGTAAAATATTCCGGAGGTATAATAGTCCCCAATTCGGATCTCAGGGTGGGGACTACTTTGGGAGGTCCCTGGACTAAGGATAAGACCTACATTAGGAATAAGGATATTAAATTAGACACCTGGAATGTTTTGATTCTTTACCAGCCTGGAGCATTTCAATGTACAGTTAATGAGACAGTTAGGTGTACATTAGATATAGTAGCTGTCGAGGAAGTTAGGTGGCCAGGAGAAGGGAAATGTAAAACTAAAAATTATACTTCTTTTTGTATGGTGGTATTGAAAATCATAATTTTGGAACAGGCTTCTTCATAAATAATAGAATTATCTCTGCTCTTAAAACAGTAGAATCTATCATGGTAGGATATCATATGCAGTTTTACAGGGTAGGTGGGGTAAAATTATTTTAATAAACATAAATGCACCAACGGAAGATAAAGATGATAATACTAAAGATGATTTTTATGCAGAGTTAGAACAGGTCTTTGATAAATTTTCCCAGTATGATATGAAAATTCTGTTAGGTAACTGTAATGCACAGATTGGTAAGGAAGAAACATTTAAACCCACGATTGGTAAAGAAAGTCTTCATGAATTAAGTAATGATAATGGTATAAGATTCATTACTTTTGCAACCTCAAAGAATTTCAATGCGAAAAGTACCACTTTTAAACATAAAGCTCCAGATGGTAAAACTCATAATCAGAGAGATCATATTCTCATTGAAAAGAGAAGGCATACTAGTATAATTGACGTTCGTACACATAGAGGTACTGACTGTACCAGTGACCATTATTTAGTAATTGCTAAATTAAGAGAAAGACTCGCAGTGATAAATCGTAAGCAACAAAATCTAAAAGTTATAAAACTTAATGCAGGAAAATTTTCAATGCAGCATTTAAATGATGATGAAAATATAAATGAAACAGACGTAAATAAGATTTGGGAGCACATACGTAATGCAATAGAATCAGCAGCTAAAGAAAGTATAGGATACCATAAACCAAGAAAAAGTAAGCCATGGTTTGATAACGAATGTCATAATCTATAAGAAATAAGAAATCAGTCTAGACATAGGTGGTTAAATAACTCTGATGATACAAATCTAAGCAATTATAATAGACTAAAGCGAGAAGAACCGCACGTTTAGAAGTAAAAAAGAGATTATTGAAAAGTAAGAAAACGAAATTGAAAGAAACAGCAAAAACAAAAATATCAGAGATATATATAAAGGTGTAAATGAATTTAGAAAGGGGTGGCAACCTAAAGTAAACTTGATTAAAGATAAAAACGGTGATTTTTTGGCCGATCCCAGCGATATTTTAAATAGATGGAAGAACTACTTTAATGACCTCTTAAATGTTCATGTAGGAAATAAATCAGAAGAAAATGTAGTACACACAGCAGAACCTTTAGTTCCAGAACCTAACTTGACTCATGTTAAAGATGCTATTAAAAGGCTAAAGAATAACAAAGCACCTGGCATTGATTTAATAACAGCTGAGTTTATTAAATATGGTGGAAATTCGTTAATATGTAAAATTCATAAATTAATTTTTTTAATATGTAATAAAGAAAAAATCCCCTCAACAGTATAAATAATCCATAATTGTTCCTGTGTTTAAGAAAGGTGATAAAATGATCTGCAATAATTACCGTGGAATTTCTCTACTCTCAACAACATATAAAATATTATCTAACATTATTTTAACAAGACTAACCCCATATGCCAATGAAATTATAGGTGATTATCAATGTGGATATAGACGTAACAGATCATAGACAGATCAATTTTTTCTTATCAGACAGACACTTAAGAAAAAGTGGGAATATAATCAAAATGTCCATTAGCTATTCATTGATGTCAAAAAAGCATATGAAGAGATAAATCATATAGCATATTAGTCGAGTTTGGAACACATAAGAAGCTTGTTAATATGATAAAAGTATGCACCAGTGAAACATAAAGTAAAATTCGGGTGGGTATTAATGTATCTGACAAATTTACAATTCATGATGGGTTAAAACAAGGAGATGCATTATCTCCATTGCTCTTTAATTTTGCCTTAGAATATGCTGTTAGGAAGGTGAAAGAAACTAACGAAGGACTAAAATTAAACGGTGTGACTTAACTGTTAGCATATGCAGATGATGTAGACTTATCAGGGAATGATATAAATACAATTAAGAATAATGCTAAAATATTTTTCAAAGCAGCTAAAGAGAGGTTTGGAAGTTAACAAAGAGAAAACTAAATATATGCTTACAGGCCGAAACCAAGTGTTAGGTAATAATCAAAATCTAATTATTGATAACAACTCGTTTGAACCAGTTTCCAAATTCAAATACTTAGGAGTAATATTAACAAATGAAAATTATATTAAAGAGGAAATGAAAAGTAGGCTTTAATTCAGGAAATGCATGTTACTTTTCTATTCATAAACAAATTTAGAGTATTTAAAAGTAAGATCCTTAGGAAAATATTTGGACCTAAAAGGGATGAGGAGACAGGTGAGTG
Source organism: Lepisma saccharinum (assembly GCF_977018435.1). NCBI lineage: Eukaryota > Metazoa > Arthropoda > Insecta > Zygentoma > Lepismatidae > Lepisma > Lepisma saccharinum. The sequence goes on from NC_139238.1 coordinate 31,474,345, forward strand.
GAGAAGGTTACATAGTTTAGAACTACATTATTTGTATTCATGTCCAATATTATTAGAATGATTAAATCAAGGAGACTTAGGTGGTCAGGCCATGTGGCACGAATGGGAGAGGAAGGAAGAGTTTACAGGATTCTTGTTGGGAATCCTGATGGTACGAGACCGGTAGGAAGACCAAGACGAAGATGGAGGGATAATGTTGAGATGGACATAAAGGAAATCGGTAGGGATGGAAAAGAGTATATAGATCTTGCTCAGGATGGGGACAGATGGGAGGCCTGTGTTGTTGCAGCTATGAACCTTCGGCTTTTAAAAGGCTAGAGAGTTAGTTAGTTAAGTATTGGACAATTGAACATTCATTATTCAACATTTTTCATACTTTTTCTGTTTGTTATTTATTTATTTACTTGTATTTACTTATTTGAAACACCTAGTAGGCTCAAAATCAATTTCCTGCGACGCCAAGGGTCCCGGGTTCGAATCCCGGTCGGGCTTGGTTGTTTGTGAATGTCCATTCATCAATTTCATCATTTCATCATTCATCCCCATCTTCGCAAATTAGCCAAGAGGCACAAAACGCGAAGTAAAATAAACTAAATCAATTCAAAAAATCAAATCAAATCAAAATCAATTTCATGCAATTTTGCTTTAATTTATTGATTTTCAATTAATGTTGATGTTATTTTGTTTAATGTCTAGAGAGGAATGAATTTTGGTTCATAGTAACTATAGTAACAGATATTATTGACATTGTCATTGCTGGTGTTTTTCTTGCAAGTGTATTGTAAGTTGGCTAGCTTGAAAATGAGACGTGAAGAGGTAGTAAAAGCAGTAGCTCTTCGTGATGTATTATTATTATTATTATTATTATTATTATTATTATTATTAAATTAGGGTTACAATTAAGCTTACAATTTTCTTTACATTGATTCTAAACTACAAAAATAGCTTTTTGCCCTACATGAATTTGTTTATAAGTATACATAAAATGGAATATTATAAATTTATATAATTGAAAAATATAAGTAATAGAATAAAATAAACATTTTTGTAGCTACGTTATATGAAGGAGGCAATGAGGTAGATGAGGCACAGTGTCAGTATTCATAGATTAATGTCCTAATCTCTTGTTTAAATTTGGCCAAATTTCTCTCCTTTCTGCAATTTACAGGCAGTTGATTCCACGCTTTACTTGCCAGAGATGACAGGGATTTTGATCCGTATCTTGCCTTGTTACATTTTGGTACTCGGATACTGTTGGCGTTGTTGGATCGCAGATTGGGATAATGTATATTACTAGATATCATTACTTTGTCCTTTAATAAGTGGTGGTGCGTGTTAATTGCCTGGTGATTTTTTAGTAGAAATGCATATTTTCGTCTGGATTCCAGCGTGGGTAATTGGAGCTCTTCTCTGCTTGCACGTGAGGTCGTGTGTGCCGTATTTCTTATGCTACGAATAGCCCAATTTTGCATTTTCTCTAGTTTCTTGGTGTTATTTCTATTAATACCATAAAGTACAGAGGAACAGTATTCAAGTAACGGCCTAATAAATACTTTGTAGAACGCTAATTTGTGGGCAAGGTGTACATATTTGCAGACAAATTGAAACTGTTTGATTCTAGGTGCTGTGCGGGCGCACATTTTTTTTTACATGTTGTGAAAAGGATAAACTCTTATCTAGGTGCATACCGAGATATTTTAGAGATTCACATGGTTTTATATTGGAATTTCCTATTTCAATCTTGTCAATTATCGTATTGTTATTGTTTTCACTGGATAGTATTAATACTTGAGTCTTAGACTCGTTCACTTTCAACATGTTAGATTGATACCACTCAAGAACTTCGGGCATATTTTCCTCAATATTTGCAATTACTTTTTCTAATTTGCTTGACGCGCAGTACAGGAGACAGTCATCTGCGTACAAATATAATTCAAACCCAAATTCCCTGTATGCGATTTCATTCACAAACATGTTAAACAGTTTAGGACCCAGAATAGATCCCTGTGGTACACCGAGAGATACATTTAAACTGTTTGAAATCGAGTTGCCTACTTTTGTATCGATACTCCTATTCCATAAATAACTTTCGATCCAGTTGCATGCAAGGGCAGAGAAATTAAATTGCTGATGTAATTTCTGTATTAATAAATTTGGTTGAACACTGTCGAATGCTTTACTGATGTCTAGAGAAATAATGCCAATGTATTGCTTTCCTTTACGATCTAATATATTTCGCCAGTTATGTAACAGTTCATGCACGAGTAATTCTGTCGAGCGATTTTTTCTGAAAGCAAACTGTCTGTCTGTCAGTAGATTGTTAGAATGTAAGTATTGTTCTAATTGCTTGTCTATTGCCTTTTCCAGAATCCTGCTTAATGAGGAAGTTATTGATATGGGGCGATAATTATTAACTTGCGTCGGGGACCCCCTTTTAAATATAGGTGTGATCCTTGCTTGTTTCCAAGTGTTAGGAAAGATTCCGCTTTTTAAGGATGAATTAATTATATCTGTGAGAGGTTCGACAATCCATGGGGCGAGTAGATATATTATGCGATTACTTATTTCATTGAAATCTGGACCTTTTCTGAGGTTAAGTTTTTGAAGAATTTTCATAACGTCATCACTTGAGACGGGCTTAAAACTGAAGCTGGTTTCTTGATATTTAGCGTCGTTTTCATTTTGTTTGTTACTTTCATTTTTCTTCGCCCTTAAATCGTTAGTGAATGTGTTGGATATTGACGAGCCGACGTTAGCAAAGTGGTTATTGAGGACGTTCGACACCCTCGCATCTTCCGTAATTGTTTCATTATTATGTTCAATAGATACGATGGATTGGTTTTTGCTATAATTTCCAGTTAAGAACCTGAAAAACTTGAATTTGTTATTGCCTGAATATTTATCGGAATAGATCTGCGTAAGGATATAATTTCTTTTTGCATCTTTTACTGTTTTTGTTAGGTAGTTCCTTAAGGTCTTATATTGTCGTAGTGTGCGCCATATTGCTAGGGTGCTAAATATAGCACGAAGTACTATGCATGAAACTCTCAGACGGTATGATGCAACTGGTTCCTGTGGTACAAGACCGGGTTCTGGTCAGAAACGATGCACAACAGCACAAGAAGATCGTTTAATGCGTATCATAGTCTCAAGAGACAGTCGTACGACTTCAAATATTGTGGCACAGCGTTTGAGAAATGTTCATATAGCTGTGGTTTCTTCACAAACAGTTCGTAGAAGACTGAATGAAAGTGGTTTATCATCTCGGACGGCTACAGGTCCCAGGTTGTTAGCACATCAGCGGAAGCGAAGACTGGAATTTGCTACACAACACTTACATTGGAATGTGGAGCAGTGGGAAAAGGTTTTATTTTCCGATGAGTCAAAATTCAACATACGTTCATCAGACGGGCGTGAACATGTGTATAGAAGACCTAATGACCGTTATGCACAATGTTGTTTCGATGAAATAACACCCTTTGGAGCGGTGGTATCATGGTCTGGGGAGGTATCTCTTTCCAGGGACGTACAGAGTTGGTTCTTATAGAGAATGGGGCAATGACAGCTCGCAGGTATATTACAGAATGTTTGGCAGATTATGCAGTACCATATACACCATTCATAGGCCCGGACTTTGTTTTTATGCATGGCAATGCGCTTCCTCACATTGCGAATATTGTCACGGAGTACCTGAGCGAAGTTGGGGTTACGCGATTAGAATGGCCACCACAAAGTTCGGAACTAGATCCGATAGAGCACGTCTGGGATCAACTAACTGAAACGACATATCAGAAACCGCGCAATAGTTCCAGAAACAATCGGAGAGCTAAGACGTGCTATTCAAGAAGAATGGGAGCAATAGGACCAAGAAGTGATTGCCAACCTTATTCGAAGTATGCCACGGCAGTTACAAGCTGTAATGGATGGCAGGGGAGGTAACACCCGCTACTAGACAGCTTATATGCCCCACCAGTATCAGTTAATAATATTAAGAAGAAATATTGCTAAGATTTCCTTTTTTTTGGTAGTTTTCTGTAACTTTCGTTTTTGTTCTAATTTAACTTATTAACAATAAATTTTAATTTGTTTTCTGCTGAATATGTTCAGGTTTTCCAATAATTTCTTCAGTATTTTGTTAGCCTTCGAATTACAATTTTCCCTTATCGCAAAAAATGCAAGTATCTGTTTTTCTTGTCCATCAGTGTATATTCAGGTCAACACTTAAGAATTACACTGGCAAGAGAGTATTTGATATGAACTGAATAAATACATATTACAGCTTAGCATTACATCTCTATTGAAACGATTGCAAATTATCAATATTAATAACCTATCTATATCTCGGAAACCACTTAAACAAAAAAAAAAATATGAAATTCAATTTGTAAAGGACCACTAAAATGCAATCTTGCATGATTCAGTATAAATTATCTCAATTGGGCCTATATACGTATTTCGAGAATTGTTGTGTGAAATGTGAATGTTAATTGTTCTTTAGACAAAGTTTTTTGAGAAAAATACTTTATTTGGAATATTGTAAGTCTGCTTTTCATTATAGCGTGTGACGTATAAATTATGACATATGGATGGAAGAATGGTGAATTTGATTCAATAATGGTAATGTGTTTTTACACAAAACCCTTCATCATATCCATGAACGTCTGCAGGAATTTTTCCAGGGAGAGGAAAACAAAGCATTTTTTTCGGGGAGGGCAAACGATATATATAACGCAACTGAAAGATGCGGCGTGTAGATTTACGGACGTTACTACAGTGTATCGAAGCACGCTACGTTACAGTAGGTGTTCAAAATGGTGGCCCTCAGCGTCGAAAGAAGCTACGGTGTATCAGCTCTGAAGTCGTTCTGACGATATAGCAAGGATACTTGCCAACGGGTTCTCCTCACTCAAACGATGGACTATTGGGTGCTGAGCCAAGGGACACCCTTTGCATTCCATCCTTGCTGCTTGTAATATCGTTAGAATTGACTCCGGGGATTACAGCAGAGGCGACAGAGATTCTTGCGATGCTATCGTGCCTGCATCGACGCTTTGGGCCATTCTGAACATTTACTGTAACGTTTTTGTTGTAAAGTGCTACTGTACACTGTAGTAGCGTCCGTGTTTAATCTACAAGCCGCATCTTTCACTTGTCTTACTCCACTGAGATAGGAAGCCCCGAAAGAGTTTTGTCTCATAACTTTTTAATGGTGCATTTCCGGACCGAGGATCCTTATCTTTCAGTCTCCATCCACCCTGCAAGTTTGGAACAAGGACACGGAAACACTCTGTATATATCATATATGTAATGTTTTCTATTATAAGAATAAACACAAATAAGTGCCATCTGCAAAGTCTTTTTCCAGAACAACCTTGTATTATTGTATCAACAAGTCATTATATCTCAATATGAGAGAGAAAATGGTTCATTGTTACAGTTAATATCCTCTGAACTCATTACATTGTTTCATGCTTCCCTGGAGTTTGGAAACTTTTATGCAAACTCATCTGAAAGTGTCACCAAAACGACACTGCCCTTGTACGAATTTAAGGTACGTAAGTCGTGTACAACACGCAGGGTCAGAAGAGGTTAGCAAATGAGGAAATGACTGAATACAATTATGTAAAAAGAGACAATGTTAAATTCCACGTACCAATCAACTTAATAGAAAAATAGAGATTTTTTTTTTAATTACCTAGCTGCCTGTTGCCATTGAACAAGTTATCCAATTGAACTGCACCGGATCTTGGCTCCACAGTAAGTTTCACATTTGTGACCTTCATGTACGTTTTTCCTTTCTTTTGAATAGGTTCACCTTTGACACGTAGAGTAATGTCGCTGTTCTCTGTAGGAAATGAAAAGAAATCAAGTGTTAATACTTAACGGTTTTTACATGTGTAAGTAGTCACAGCGGTTATGTATAAAGTTTGAAGATTTCTAGTTTAACTTCTATCCTGAAGTTTTCTCACCACCGGAAGACTAAATAACTGATATTACTTATCACATAGCCTTTCGTTTACGATTTTCCCCTTTTACTGATTGACTGTTTTACAATTTGCTCATTATCTGTCGGCTCTACTGTAGCGTACCCCCACCAGAAATGTCTCATTGGCCGTCAACAATACCTTTGAAGGAGGTAATTCAACGCTAGTGGAAGTATCACTATGCCCCAAGGAACTTAACACCTTGAAGTAGAAGTAGTGAAGAAGAAATAACCTTTTCACCATAATAACATTTTAACAACATTTGCTATGGAAATTTTACGAAAATATCCAGTGACCAAACTGTTAGTACTAAACAATAGTTGTGAAACTGACGAAGACAATTTTTAAAGTAATTTCATGTTCGCTACCTGTTTGTACTAACCATAGGTGATGTTTGAGAAACCATTGCCGGTGATGGGCAGCAGCAGTATCCTTCCTTTTATGTCATAGTCCCCGACGATACTTAACACATCTACAGTTCCCGTTGCCTCCAAGATATATTCGTCTGGGACGTTCCTAGGGAAGAAGAAGCGGAAACTTTTGACCTTCAGTTAATTTTTCTGTTAACTATATTCTACTTGGAAACAATCATCATTCCTCAAAAAAATCTTAACGAACATGTTTTTTAATCCTTAACCACAAATGTGAGCATTTTGGGCACTAACACAGTCGTGCGGTCCACAGGACCTCTATGAAAAAAGGAATATAAATATATGAAGACATATTTTAAATGATGTGAATTTAATCTTATACTTTGTTATTCACTGAACACAATTACGTAGTTTTGAGAGCGAAACATTATTTTTTAACTTCCTCAAAAAATATTTTGTTCATATTGTGAGTATAAGCAAAACAAATACCCCAATCCAAAATATATCTTAACTGAGTATTTACACACAGCTGATCAACGTGAATTTAGTCCTTAGTTATTGTTTAACATTCATTCTTCAAAACCACAGGTCCCTCTATTCAGTATATGCCTCAAATAAAAAAATCTGCAATACTCTTTTGTCTATTGATTGTAATATTGAATAAATCATCGGTGATTTTAACCCTCAAACACAGTCGTGACGTCCGCGGGACCGCAGTATATAAATAGAACACCACAGAAGCAGATAATGGAAAATTTACCTTCACGCTTTCACAGCACACTGAAGTTGAGGAAGGTACTGAAAGAGAGTTATCTAATCGCAACATCGCACTGAACAATAGCGAGTTGACAATGCTGAAGCATGGAAATCGGTGAGCGCGCCATCTCTTTGTGAAGTTTCAAATTGAATTAGGAACGCAGCACAGTCTGGTGGGGAAAATAAGAACTAATTGCCACCGGAATGTTCGTGTTCTAGTCTCGGCCTGTACATGAGGGTTCTTTGTGAGATAATTTCATAATCCTCATTATCGAGATTAGCTAGCTAAATAACAAAACACACAAAAATATATATTAACTTCAACACATAAATTCCTAATGAAATGATGTGATAGTGTGTGTGTGTGTGTGTGTGTGTGTGTGTGTGTGTGTGTGTGTGTGTGTGTGTGTGTGTGTGTGTGTGTGTGTGTGTGTGTGTATATATATATATATATATATATATAAAATAATTATAAATGTATTTTTATGTATGTGTGTATATATATATAATATATATCTCTATATTACAGAAATATATGTAATTGTATTCACTATGTATCCTTCATATGGGCTCTGTAATTAGGTATGTACCTGTTAAGTTCAATACATAAATAAATATTATTAAATATTTCAACAATAAAGCAATGCAGTGAATGGAAAACACATGATAAGTAATTAACAAAATAAATTCCTGTCAACAAAGTTGCTTAATTTCTTGGACTTCGTTAAACCCTGCCAAACAAAACACGTCTTCTATCATGCCAATGTTATTTTCTGGTGAATCATTTCTCGTTTAATCTGACTGAGAAGTTGTCAAGTGCGGAGCACTTAGCACTCAATAAGGCAGCCATGTTATTTACCAACTTCCAGTTAATGTACTGACTGTAAAGAGTAGGGTTGAAGTTAACTTGCAGTTAGGATGGTAGAGTTTAAGCTAACCGCTAACCTCTTCTCGTATATTTGCATCTCACTTGTAACAAGACCGTGATAGAGACTGTGGTTTATGTACTGAGACATGTTATGTGACACTCGCGACTTACCTCATGCTTGTTACTTTTATACCACTTAGTCCGTATATTTTAGTGTCCGTAAAGGTTAGAAAGAGCCCCCCTGTACCAAGACCTTGGTCCAGCGACATCCTTGGTATAGGAAGCGGGTCAGTGGATGGGATGCCGAACTCCCGCATTCCTAGAATGGAGGAAAAACATGGATGAGAATGACTTCTACCATCACCATCACACAAACACGCACGCATGCACGCACACATACACACACACAAACACTATACTATTTGAATTATTCCTACTACACTGATCTCGTTTCCAGTTAGCCGCTTACCTTCGTGGCTCTTTCTGTCCCCCAATCGTTAAGAAGTGTGTGGCTCGAAGTGGCAACAAACTCGGTTGAGAAGTAAATTCTGTTGCTATCCAATGCCAAGCGCACTTCTGTTTTTGCCAGTTGCATACCGACCTGTGGGTGTTGTGTGCGAAGAAAAATCTTCATACCGTATTTAAAATCTAAGGCTGCAAAGAGGCGCTCAGTACAAATACGGACAAACACAGGAAAACACGACCCTGGCCGCGGATGCCACATAGAACTGAGGCTGCCTTCTCAGATTACTCCTTTTTTTTGAGATTTGAATATTATACAGGGTGTCTATAAAATAACTCCGGAGTTTTGAAGCTAAATTAAAAACTCAAACCCATGAAAATGTAAATACATATTTTTGAAGGTAATGTTATCAAGTTTTGTTTACAATTTAGTAAATGTCAATGTGTGCCCCGTTTGTAGCACGGCACACATCCAAACGATAATCGACTTCTTGCCACGTCCTGGCCAGCATGTCTGGAATGATGGTTGCCACAGAAGCGATAATTCTTTGCCTTAGATGGTTGACATCTTGAATTTTCTCCGCATAAACCATGTTCCTCACATGTCCCCATAGGAAAATGTCTAAGGGAGTAAGGTCCGGACTTCTTGTAGGCCATGGAATAGGCCCTTTCCTTCCAATCCACCTGTCGCCGAATCGATTGTTGAGTGCTTCTCGCACACGCAAGCTGAAGTGGGGCGGAGCTCCATCTTGCTGATAGTAGACGGGCCCCTTTTCCGCCTCAATATCACCCAACTGAGGATAAACATAGAGCTCTAGCATGTCACAGTACACATCACCAATGATGGTTCTTTCGGCGAAAATGAAGGGTCCAATAACACGGTCATGCATAAGACCGCACCAAACATTCGACTTAGGCGAGTCACGTTGATGTTCAATGAACTCATGAGGCGGCTGTGAGCCCCAAATGTGACAATTGTGCCGGTTAACAGTACCACTGACAGGAAAAGTGGTCTCATCGGTAAAACTAATATCGTTTAGAAAATAATTATTTTCTTCAATCTTGTTCAGCATAGAAACAGCAAACTGTGATCTCTTAGTCTTGTCTGGAGGCTTAATTTCATGCAAAAGTTGTACCTTGTAAGCTGTTAGACGAAGCCTCTTGTACACCACTTACGAACAGTCGATTTTGGTATCTCTAACTGAAGACTGCGTCGTGTCAAGGATTTGTTGGGGGCTTTGTACGAATGAAGTGCAAATTCTTTCCTACCTGGCGGCTTTTGTTGCAGAACACTTCCAGCTTCTTTAAACGCCTTAAGCCATTGACGAATGGTTTTGTTCGCAGGCGCAACACCACCATACTCGCGTCGAAAGTTCCGCTGTACAGTAATAACAGATCCAGCATCTGCAAGCCATATCACACACTGCGCCTTCTGTTGAGGGTTGCCGTTGCACTGAACTGTACTGAGGGGCTTGGCTGGGCCACTTCAAGGCCAACGCTGCGCAGCGTTGCCAACCTTTGTTGAAATAAACTCCAAACGGCGTGAATAAAACTTGATGAGCTTCTGATTTCAAAGTTATTAACTAACCTGAGTTACGAGTACCTAATACCATTTGCGCGATATGATTGTTTAAAATTCCGGAGATCTTTTATAGACACCCTGTATAGTCACGAGGGATTACAGAGATGTAGATCTCTGGCAGAGATTGGTGTGTAATGTGTGGGGGAAACTTCCGTCTAATTCCTTCCGGAAATACTGTGAACTCACCTCCCACTGCAGACCGAAAAAGCTTCTCAGCAGACCTCGACACGCACTCATTCAGGTTTGGGTCATCATGTTTGCAGATGGTTAGGTACTTGGCTGCAAGAGAAATATCATGTCAAATTTTCATGCATGGATTTGTTCGAAAACTCTCATACGTGGACTTCATACCCATCGGATCTACCAAAGAAGTAGTTTATTTGGCCACTTCGCATTAGAGAAAAGTTCTTAAAATGGTCTTAAACTTGCATAGTGTACTTCCTCCATTCCCCAAACCTATAACGAATTGTTGAATAATTTCTCTAGGGCTGTCGACCAGGTTCTGGAAAGGTTTACAACGTCTGGAGAGCTAACGTCACTCAACTTCACTTCTACCATAAAGATACATAGAAATTTCTTCCAAGAACAGAAAATTAACAACATGAGTAGGATACAGCAACTAGAGGAAGGAATTCCCTTTCATCCCCATTGCAAATGTCAAACTATGCATAAACATGGTATAACAGTATCTGCATGTGCAAGTGTGAATCTGCATAGTATTTAAAGACCCCTAAAAAACTCTTACGACAGTTTACTGATTATTTCTATTACATTTCATAATGTTTAATCTATTATATGTTACCTATTGCATTTCGAAACTGCAGGCAGGCACGTATCCAGGAATTCCTCCCGGGGGGGGGGGCTCAACATCTTATTTTTAAGGGGTATAGATAGAACCTCACACTTGTATGTTTAATGCCTGTGGTGGCGATTGGGTTCCAAAACGGGGGATGGGGCGTGCAAGGAAAGTTTACTTTCTCTTGGTAGACAAGGCCTAGGATTAAGAGGCAAAAAAATGGGGAGCAACTATCCCCTAAATCGTTGCCACTGTTTATGGCTGCCATTTTAATCAGAACATGAAATCGGAACGTTTTTTACCACTCGACTCCCCTGTTTCCAATGCATTAACATTGTGTGCCAGAACCATCTGAGTGTGTGTGTTTGTCCATTTCTTCTCATCAGGCATCAACACATCTGTGGTGTCTGAGTATTTTTACGAAGCCACATGCACAGGATGGACACAATCCCCTCGACAACGCGAGATTCAAACTGTGGGCTGCGAGGTGAACGCAGAAAGTTCTCGAATATTTCTCTCTGGATCGAGCCTGCATACCATTAATGTGTCTTGTCCTCCCATGTTTGAAGCTCTTGTAAAAGCCGAAACCCACTAAATTGTTCATATTCAGGCCTCTGAAAACCCTTCCGTTCCCAACACATCTAATGTTTCGTCTCCCAATATGATCAAATGCTTACTTATTTATTTCTAGTGACGTGCCCAAGGGAGGATTGGTGGGGTCATAACCCCATTTGATCCAGTATTCCTTAAAAAAGGAACGTCAAAGACAGGAAAAGATGGCAAAATGAGAATTGACTACCAAAAATAGTATTCGTAACCCGTCTCCCTACCGATAATCCTGAGCACGCCATTATTTATCTCGGACACAACTCACCAGAAGTTTTTATCATTTCGTATTCGAGACTTAGGTAAAATGCGTTCTTCCTGCAGGTTTGGATATTATCCTTTAAGGTGCTTTCGCCTGCCTTCGCACCTAACCTTAACAAAGCCCTAATTTTCCATCCTTGTGACTTGGATCTTCAGGACTTACGTAGATTTCAGACCGACGGGATACGCGATACATGACGTATGGAATGAACCAATCAACAAAAACGTTTCACACCGTAGCGACACAAAAGGCCTCACAAACCAACGTTCGACTTGTGAAATCCTCAGGCAACACAGTGTCAAATCTCCCTTAGTAGGCCACTGTTATCGTCACCTCAAAGCGGCAGCTCGTGTTGACCACCGAAGAAAAATGTCTCCTCAGCCGGTGGGGATGCCCTCAGCTTTCTTCCTCCTTTATTTTCTGTGCTTGTTAATAAAACAAATAACATCTTACAATTTGACATACACAGAACATGTACTATGTAGCCTATACATTTTAGCGCAAACTCAATTGAAGTCAAGGGTGACTCGGTGGCTCAGTTGGTAGAGCAATGGCATGGTATGCCAGAGCCCTGATTCGGGTCCTGGTAGAGCCTGCAATTTCCGTTAAAATAACTACATATGCAACATCTTCTTGCTTTCTCTTCTCGACATTCATAAAATTTTCGGCTGTCCCTTCATGGTAGTTAAGTATTTGTGTGTGTGCGAACCCAGTAGGCTTAAACAAAATTATTTCTTTTATGCCATGAAATTCTCGGACTGCATACATGAAATTTTGTTCAGGCACAACTAAGTCATCACTCAAATCTTTGATTTTCAGTTGATCTGTGAAGCTTATTTCTGTTTTAATAAACCGCTGAAATATTCACTTTAGGGTGAGAGAGACCTTCGATTTCTTCGGCCCTCGACCTGAACTAGCTGCACTACACTGAGGCTCCGGAAGTTCCGCTCTCGTCAATGTTTTCAGATTTGGACCCGAACTAGTAGACTTCGTTACTTTACGATATTCAATCCTTTTTGTTTTCGTACGAACCCAGAAATTTTAAATGAATCAATCAATCAATTTTTGTTTTCGAATCACTAGATCTTACAAAACAAGCAATGGACACGCAGATCACTACTCGACTGTATGAATTGCCATACTCTGAAAATGCTGAAGTCTCATTAACCGATTCTGTTGTACAGATCAACCGGTAAATTGAAGCCGCATATTTATATCCTCATTATATTCTAGAACGTGCCAGTAGTTCGACTCATTCTCTTATTCCAGAATGTTCCCTCTCGCACCAGAGATTAAAAATTACAACGGATCGTCCTACCTGTGGCGCTACCTTTGATGTGAAGCTTCCAAAATATTCGCTGCGACAACACCGAAAGTGCAAGAAAAGTTTACGTGCAATATTATCAACAGCAAGGTTATATAGAACATTCTCCGTCTTTATAATTATGAATCTCCTTAAATTATCGTCACAGTAACTGAAAATTTCCTGTTTGTGTGTGTGTGTGGGGGGGGGGGGTCAAGCACCCTTATCCCCACCTTGGATACATGCTACTGACAATGACAGGGTTATATAACATTCTCCGTCTTGCCTTTATAATTATGTATCTCCTTAAATTATCGTCACATTATTCAAGAAGACAAAACTATAATTTTATCTAACGTAATCTGAAAAAAATCTTGAAGGGGCGGTTCGAGCTCCCTGATCCCCACCTTGGATACATGCTATTAACAATAATAAGGTTATAGAACATTCTCCGTCTTGCCTCTATAATTATTACTCTCAAATTATCATCATATTATTCAAGCACCAATAATCTAATTTTATCTAACGTAATCTGAAAAATTTCCTGAAGGGGGGTCGAATCCCCTGATTCCCATCTCGGAATCGTGCTATTAACAATAACAAGGTTATAGAACATTCTTCGTCTTGCCTCGATAATTATTTATCTCCTTAAATTATCGTCACATTATTCAAGAAGCCAAAAACCTAATTCTATCTAATGTAAAATGAAAAATTTCCTGGGGGAGGGGGCTCGATTCTCCTGATTCCCAACTTCGATACGTGCTATTATCAATAATAGGGTTACATAACATTCTCCGTCTTTTCTCGATAATTATTTCTCTCCTTAAATTATCCTCATTTTATTTTATTTCACACCACAAAGAACCAAAAACCTTATTTTATCTAGTATAAACTGAACACTTTCGGGGGGGAGCTCGAGCTCCCTAAGCCCCACCTTGGATACGTGCCTGACTGCAGGCACCGGCAAATTGCAATATACGAAATACACCACTAGAAATTCAATTACTGAAATATACAAACGTATTTGCGGATTGTGTCTCTCATCTCGGACAACTTTTGTGAAGAAAATATTCAATACTATACAAGAGGAATTGTAGTTTTATATCATGAATACATATGAAATTTAGAATATCTTTCTGAACTGCAATAAGAGGCCTTGAAATGAATTTAATCGCCTTCTTTCATTGTAATATTTGTCTAGGAATTTTCGATATCTTATTTTACCAATGGTGCTTCAGATGTTTGGGTGACGAGGCAAAGTACAGTGAATAAACAGAAGCAAACTGAAGACTAAAATTGGTAAACGCTGTAAGTGCCAAAATAATTCAAACACCGTTTTCCACGTTAAACCGTGATATGTGCCATGCTTTATAATGTGGTAAACGTGAAAAGTGGCTGGTAGATCTCTAAGTAGTTCAAAGGGCGTGTAAAGAGTTCACTAGTGTGCACGTTCTTACGGGCTGATATGCGGAACGATGCGATTTCCCAACACTTTCGCTTTTGGCACTTACAACGTTTACCACTTTTAGTCCTCAATTGTCTAGTTTTAAGTCCACTTTGTGACAGATAAGCTATAGTTCAAAGTGGGATCCGAACAACTATGTCCCTCCAACGGATATCGAACACGGGATTCCCGATTGCAAACGTCGTGTTTAAACTCGTATTCATAAAAAAAGGTCCTTGTGTCTAAAGAAAGAAGACGAGTACAACTTAATAGCATCTCCATGGAATGTAATTTGAAATTAAACATATTTATTCAGTCATTGTTAAAGGACTTTCGTTGTTCATCCTGTCCACAAGAACAATAGCTGTCTGGAATATGAACTTCATAGTTAGTAACTCGGCCAGGTAACCGCACGAAAACATTTCACGGGAAGGGATATCGTAGTTTCATTTTTTAAAAAATACTTCAACCTTCCGTAGAGCATGCAGGAAAGAAGAAATATATGAAAAATCTACTCAAGCGACACTTGCTTCGCGTTTCCTCAGTGCACACTATTAGTTACTGGTAGAACCCGAAACATTACACCAATATTACGAGGTAAGAAAGAAAAAACTACAATCTACTAAACATGCAATTTCAAGTCATCTCTTACCTGTGTTGCTTTTCCTCCGGAGTCCTTAACGATACAGTAGTAGCTGTATAAATTTCTGATAATTTGTAACCAATACAACCTTAACAACTTCAGACAAACAGATATTTAGGAAACAGTAACAGCAGAAAATCCATCAAATAACACTAAGGTAAACATGCAACATAATGTACTAATTGTATATGTACACTTACATAACTGTCCAAGCACTAAGGCAGGAAGAAGTGTCAAAATCAAAAATATTCCCTTCTGCGCCATCTTCTGTCTTCCTGTGGAAACAATGCGGTATCAGAAATCCTCCTCACCGCAGTAGACTATATAGGATCTGGAACTGTGAGAAAATGATGTTCAAACGCTACTCAGTTCTCAGTGATTAATTGCCTGGTAGCAGGGTACGTAGACACGCAGTAACCAATGCAAACTCGGGAAATGTCTGCCGTCTCAAGGTCTCTTGCGTTACGTTGCTACAAAGGAAGCCTTTACATGCTACGTATGTGAAAATTACGGATAGGATTCTTACTTAATTCATAATTGGGTATCTCTGTAGCGGGAAACTTCTTCAAGGTCATTTGTGGAGAACGTGATGACTCAAGTTTGCAAGCGAAGGGATAGGATGGTGAAGGTGAGGAGGGTGTGGCTAACTTTTTTTTATGTATTCAGGGCTGTATTTAACGTTTTTTGTTTCTTCGGGTCTGAGCGATTACAAGGCGGAGCCAGAAAAATTCCAACGGTTGAACAGGACTTACACTTAGGCACCTACAGGAATTTTCCTAAAGGGGTCAAATATATCGCAGCGCGCTACTACGCCAGGGGACCTGGGTTCGAATCCCTGCATTAGCAAGGGTGTTCTTTGTAAGTGTTTCTTCATGACTTACATTATCACTCGGGACTCTATGATGGCGTAGTGGTAACGTCGTCACCTTATGATCAAGGGGTCCCGGCACACTGTGTAGTGGTTCATATCCTACTTCAAACTGTAGGTCTAGCAGTCCAGATTCACATATCTGTACATACAGTGGACATAAAATAACAATTCGATTGAATTCAATTCAACTTCACTTATCCAAATCTTCGTGATTCGCAAAAACCTGCAAAATGCGAAGTAAGATAAACTAAATCAATAAATAAATCAATAAGTAAAAGAGAAATGTATTAAGAGAGCAGAGATAGGGATAAATGAACGATAGAGTGAAAGATTGATTGATTGAGTTGTTGTTTTAAATCCACTTTATGCACAGTAAGGCCAAACGGGACTGGACCTACAGTTTAAAGTGGAATCTGAACCACTATGTACCTCCAGCGGGTATCGAACCCGGGACCCCTTGGTTACAAGGCGACGACGCTACCACGGCGCCATTGGCGAGGCCGATAGAGTGAAAGACAGCGAGAGGGAGAGAGAGAGAGAGAGAGAGAGAGAGAAATGAAAATAGAGTGATAGAGAGCGAGAGAATGGGTGACAGAGAGTAAGATAGATAAGTAAATGAAATATAGTAGTGAAAGAAAGAGAGAGAAATAAATGATTGAAAATGAGTGAAAGAGAGAAAGAGATAGAGAAATGTGTACAATAAAGAGTGAAAGCTAAATGAGCGACACAGAGTGAGTGAGATAGATAAAAATTATGGGTTGTGAGTGAAAGAGAGAGAGAGAGAAACATCGGAGATATAAATTAAGAAAAGTTTGAGAGAGGGTGAAAAATAAATAAACAATAGTGAATTAAAGGGATAGAGAGAGAGAGAAAGAGAGAAAAAGAGAGAGAGAAAGAAGTAATTATTGAGAATGAATAGAGAGAGGGAAGTGGGCGACAGAGAAAGAAATAAATAAAAGATAGTGAGTGAGACAGAGAGAGAGAGAGAGAGAGATGGACAATTTTCGCAGGCCACGCAATACGGGAATAAGCCTTTTAATTAAAACAAAATCGAGGACAAGTCTCTGACAAGAGAATAAAATGTATATTAGAAACTACCTTACTCAATTTTTAAAACCAATTTATTCATTTGATAAATAAGTACTAACGTATTGAAGAACGGAAACTATACTCTCTGTGAAGACTAAAATTTTCTTGTCATGCAATGTTAATTGGACATTATCCATTGTCAAGTGAGTTAAACTGTACTTACTCTAACTCCACGTTTGTACACAGGGGAATCGAGACGTCCTCTATATAAAATGGTAGAGGAACACAATGGCAAAACAGGTAGGTCAAAAATAACCGAACATGCACGAAGTGGATCACATAGAATTCTGTGGAGCAACATAACAGTCCAACACAAAGAACAAAATAGGAAACAAAGGAAAATATAAAAAGCAGCCTTCATAGCAATAGTCCAAAATGGTATGTCATCTCAGTGTAGAATTCATATATGGTTCCCGTCCAGTGGCGGCGATTAGGGGGGTCGAGGGGGGCAATTGCCCGCCACACCACTATTTGTAACTTTTGCTTCTGCACTATGCTAAACCTTATCTACCAATGGAAATTAAACTTTCCTTGCCCCTCAGTTTTGGAACCCAATCGCCGCTACTGTCCCTCTCCTCAAAAACTTTAAATAGTATCATAAATGGAGCAAAAATTGGGTAGAGCAACGGATTTTTAGGTGTGTCGTAGGTTCGATTCCCACCAGCGGCAAAAGAAATTTCGCAAGGTGGTGTCTCGAAACGTAGAATAATTATAGTTAAAAGCACTAGACAGTGGATAACGTCCAATTTACATTGTATGCTAATGTAGAACCATTGTTCTTAACGTTCAAATAGCGTCGTCGCCTTGTAATCAAGGGGTCTTGGGTTCGATACCCGGTGGAGGCACATAGTGGTTCGGATCCCACTTTAAACTGTATGTCCAGTCCTACCGTGCATAAAGAGGACTTAAAACTCCAAATCAACCAACCAACCAACTAACCAACTGACGTGGAAATAACTTAAATATTCTTACCTAGGCTGAAAGCTGAGGCTACAAACCTGTTCTCAGCACACACAAGGAAAAAAACACAGGACAGGACAGAAATGGATAAATAAGTGAACGATTGGGAGTGAAAGAGATCAAAGCAAATGAGACAGACAGAGTGAGTGAGAGTAATAAATGATCGATGGAGAGTGGGTGAAAGAGAGAGAGAGAGAGATGAGAGGGAGAGAGGAGAGGAGAGAGAGAGAGAGGAGAGAGAGGAGAGAGAGAGGAGAGATAGAGAGAGAGAGATGGGAGATAGAGAGAGAGAGGAGAGAGAGAGAGGAGAGAGAGAGAGGAGAGAGAGACGAGAGATATATATATAGAGAGAGAGAGGAAGAGGAGAGAGAAAGAAAGAGAGAGAGAGAGATAGGGAAAGTAGAAGAAAGCAGCGTGGGTGGGGAGAGAGGGAGAGATAAAATATAGCAGGAAAGGAAGAAAACCCGAAAACGGATTTTCCCTATGTCCATGTTAAAGAACATAACATTGTTTTGAATGGTAGTTATTCAATGTCTTTTAGTTCGACTGAACTGTTTTGTTAGTGTTTGATTGTGTCATGCAAACTATTTACCTGTGGAAGTAACGTAAGCATGTAACAGGTCGAGTCGACGCAGCTTACTCTCCACAGGAGTAAGGGCATATAGTGTGCTGACCATCCTAAATGAAACTCATGCTAAATTGTTCGTGCGGCTTGCTCTCTATATTTCTGATGTAAATAGTTTAACATTATTATTTGTTAACTTTTCATTGGTCGTTAATCTCGTCGCTGCAGAAAGTAATCAGAGACAAAATAAAAAATAAAAGACAAAATCATGTTAAGGTGAAGAGTGAGAGTTCCGCGCCGGTTGTGCATTTATTTCAATATCGTCCGAATAGGCACTCCTACTAAAAGAACCGGCGTATAAGAGAGACACGATATTTGAAAAATAAGATGAAAAAGAATTTTCAGAATCCCATGTCCTTATGGGAAATCAACTTCAACTTCAAGTTATCGCTAATCAAATGAAAGTTTCTTGTTTCCGCCTGTCAATTACATTTTCAATCTGTCTTCTTTCCGTTCATATCTTTTTCTATGCCATCGGAAGCTTTATATTCGCAAGGGAACAAATAACATAATACTCCCATAAGCTTAATGCATTTCTCCTTGCCTCCTACGGCTATCCTGGCAGTGTTGCCAAACTTGATTCGCATAAAGAGCTAAATATAATCTTAAATGGAGTTAAAACTGACTTTCGAGGAGCCAGATATTCGTCGGCTCGATAATGTGCCTCCTAAGGTAATATTAGGTATCAAGGTGGGTGGAGGGGCGCTGCTATTCTTAGTTTTAACCGTCTAGATCTGGCGGTATCACCCATCTCAATAATACAACGATGGTCTTATGAAATCGAAAATATTCCCGGATAACAGTTATATGCTATTTTCACATCGACCACGGCGCTACAAAAGAAGTAGCTGTGGAGGTAAGAGGGGGTGGGGCGACACTTCCAATATAACAATATCACGTGAACAATGCATATATATGGAAAACTTTGCTCTATGAGTGCCGGAGCCAGTGATATCACCATGGTGGGACAGGGAGACGAGCGCTCAAATCCACATTCAAACGAGTGCACGAGAGATCTAAGTTGGTAACACTGCTCGCAGCCGCCGCAGAAGGGAGAGCGATGAGGAAACCCTCTCTCATGTCCTTAACGAAAGTAAAGCGTCCCCTTTTTAGAAAGTTTACATTTCGAGCCGTACTTGTGCCTCAAAATATTATTTGAATCCGCGAATGTTACGGAAATTCTTTGAATGTCAACATTATAGGTACGAGGAAAAGTATGAAACAATTATAACAACAAAGAATAAGAATAAGCTACCGAACGGCATCCAACGAAGCAAAAAAGAACAAACGGAATATGTAATTTGGAAATTGTATGGAATAACCACTTCAGCCACGCCATCTAGTGAGGAAATTAGTAGGTGTATGTAGCAATTCCCTTGCTCTTTGTACTTGCATGTTTCACGTGGGAGCTGGTTGTGATTATGCGTGGAACTTGAATTTTTTTGGTTACCGAAGGCACCAGCTTTACAAGTGTCCTTCACACCAACCGGATATTCTTCACGGGAAGCATTAAGAAACCTGTTGTGTAACCAAATTGTATATGAACATGTGAAGTTCAAGGTGATCGTTGTATTGTTGAGAGGAATTGAATGAGACAGTGATTAATTTAAACGCTGGCGAAGGTGGGACCGGGATTCAAACGAGTTCATTTCAGTGGCGACTCGTGGCTTTCCTTAGGTGTAGGAAGTTATGATCAACAGACCAAAAGAGAGAACAAAGAAAATACTTTGAAAATGTGTTTAATTAAACAGGCACACGTATCGCTTGTACTGTCCACTGCATTTAGAATGTTAACTGCAGCCCTGTACCCAAGGGGGGCATGCCCCTCTAACAATAAAATATTTTCATGCGATCCTAAAAATGCATACGAAAATATAACATTGACAATTTTTCAGATTATGAAAGAATTTCGGTTTTTCTCTTGCGTAAACGAATGGGTTGTTTGTGGAGATAGGCCAGCCCCAGAAAGTCTGCAGTCTGCAATATTTGGTCGTCTTATTTTTTTAACAATTGATGGGGGGCTACCAGACGTCCCGATACCCGATTTAAATTCATTACAAGAATCATTGCTAATACGTAGGCCTACATCATTTAATTTATAAATATATTATTTTCTAAATATGGAATTACCATGGCTGTTCAATGATACTGGTAAAAGAAAAGTAAAGGAAATTTGAAAATATGATAATTTGCGTAATACCGTAACGCAACTCCCATGCTGCGTTCGAACCAAGAACCTCTAGATTGTATTTGGTGATGTAGCTATTCCTCATTCATCTTTCAGATGGTTATCTCTCGCTTGGCCTAAATGTGATAAATGCAAGAGGTTACATTTAAAGGAATGGCGATAGAAATTAACTTAGGTTAGACATGGGTTTTATACTCTCCATGACTGAACCGACATGGATTGGTTAAGAAAAGGATATTACTTGCCTTACAAATAGATGAAGATTATTCTCACACTTGTCCTCTCAAATGTCACTTGTCTGATTTCCCTGTCAATATCAATCTAATAGAACACCATTGTCCAATAATCGTTCTCCACTTCGCTTCTCCCTTACAATTCACAGACCTTACTCTCACTCTCGTAATACTCGCCAACTACTCTCACTCCCTGTCAATTCCAACACTCCAAGTCTCTCAAGGCAATCACCTAACGTTTGCCTAATTGCTTATTCCGCATTCCTTTCTCTGCTTCCTTCTATGCTAAGACTTTATACTTCTTACCCAATACCTTGGGTACGATACGATACAGTACTATCCTAATACTTCCAAGAATTGAGTGTAAACAAGAAGCACCAAATTGCACTCTGTGTGACAGCCTTGGTCTGTAAGCGATTGCGTTGCTGCTTGTTTGTCTGGTTGGGAAAGGGGGGGGGGGGCTATGGGGAGTTTTAATTTTTTTCCCAACTCTTCAATGTCCAGCTGCAATACTACCATAGCGTCGTTGTCTCATCTAATACTCCAGCAGTATTTCAAATCTTTCCCCACTAAAATAATAAAAAAATCCTGAGTATGGGCCTAGTTAGCTTGCAAAAATTCACACACCGCGCCGCTTGTTTCGATAACAACTTCGAACTTTTGAGTGAACCAAGCTGGTTCGACCACAGTAATTGTGTATTTACGTCTATCTGCGGTTCGACGGTCGTTGTCGCGTGTTAGGACAGCGTTGCCAACCTCCTGATAAGAAGAATTGTTGCTTCAACTCTTAAATTATACTAAATGCAACTAATTATGTAGTTCTAAGCAGTGGCGGATTAAAGACGTTCTCTCGGAGGGGGCGGGCAGCCATTAAGGCGCCCCCCTCCACTGAACTTTCGGCGCCAAGCACACTTCCCTCACAAACAGAGGCGCAACCACGAATTTTTGTCTGGGGGGGCAAGTAACAGGATATACGTACCAATAATAATAATAGTAATTAAATTTTAATAAAAATAATGTTAATAATAATAATGTTACTAATAATGTTATTGTAACATTATTATTATTATTATTGAATTGCTTTATATAACTTCGCTTCTTGTGCCACTTTTGGCTAATTTGCGAAGATGGGGATGAGTAATGGCATGATGAAAATGATGAATGGGTACTCGCAAACATCCAAGCCCAAGCCGGGATTCGAACCCAGGACCAACATTATTATTACTATTAATACTGGTAGTATCAAAGACGTTATTATCTTTGTGCTAAAGCATTTGCTTTATTTAAATTATTTTCTTAACACGTTCAATTTCACAATAATAACAAGCACATAAACTATTTATGAAAGACAGAAAATGCTTGATAGATGCATTCCAAATATAATTCTTTTTTACATTAACACAACTTTCATGCACGGTATATGTTTCACATATATGCAACGTGGAGTGGCGTGGACACTAAATTTTGTACGTACCTATTTAAAGTTTATTTAATACTTATTATATACAAGTTATATGATTTAAATACATTACACAACCAATTCATCCATCTCACAATAAACCAACAGCAAGAAATACATAAATTGTCTTTCAAATGTGCAGTCTCCCTCTTTTCCAAACATTGTTCATGCATTTTAGAATAAATCAATAAAGAGAAGTCTTACTTCTCTCTCTGGTAATTTACAATGCGTTACAGAGAAGAAAATGCATTGCGAGCGAAGCGAGGAAGAACATTTTTAGATCCACTTTCTTGCAAACTGTAAACAATATTGATTTAATAGGGCGCAATAATTCCATGGCATTATTCCATTCTCTGTTTTTGAACTTGAGACTAAGAAAAGTAGGTATTGCGAGCAAGGCGAGCAAGAAAATTTTACGACATGTATTTTCATTTGCATGGAATTTGAAACCAGGGGGTAATTGCCCCCTGCAGGTGCTCTTGGCCGTCAATGTTTGCCCCCCTAGAATTGATTTCCGTCCAAGGTTGTGGGAAGGGGGGTAATGCCATCTGCCTCCCCTGTGGTCACGCCACTGTGTAGAACACCAATCATTCTAACTTGTTTAAGTTCAATAAAATAAAGACTGTAATATATTTCTCAAAAATCGAAATATATTGATTTTTGATTCCAATAGATGTGACTGTCGAGAACAATGGAGCTGTTTAACCTGTGTCACCCTCCATGGGTGCTAATTCTAAGATTCATAAAATGCCACAATGTTTGATACATTTCGTTCCAACTTTGTGAATTTATCAATACAGTTAAAAAGGAAACCTCTTGTGAGAGGCGCAGGAGAAGAATGGTCGCCCCCTCAAGTCTTTAATTCGCCCTTGCAGCAAGCTACTAAGATTGATAGTTGTAGTTCTCTTAAATTTTTTCCTTGTCACCCTAGTAACGCTGCTGGGGTATATGTCAGCTGTTCTCTCTCCCTGGCTATGGTCTTTCCACAGTGACTGTGCATGAAAATTTGAGTGAGAAGGCAGAGGTGGCAGGAATATTTTCTAGATCATTTGTGAAGGGGTGGTCATCTCAAGACTCCTTTGATCCTCCCTAATACTTTTTTCACCTTCTTAAGTTCATTTCGTGCTTATCTTTCGTCGCCCCTCCCCCTTCCTTCGTCATCCTTACCTTTATTCGCCCCCTATCTCTCGCCACCCCATCCTTCGTCGTTCCTATCTTTGTTCGCCCCCCCTGTCTCTCGTCGCCCCCTTATCATTCGTCGCCCCTATTTTAGTCACTCGTTGCACTCGCCGTTAAGCTTCCTGCTCCCCATAATGGTAATTCTTCGTAAAATACCACAATATTTGCCTCATTGAAGAAATAAAATGAGATCCTTAAGGGTCTGTCGCCCCTCCGTCTCCCTTTTTTTCTAGTCTTGTATGTTTCTTAATTGACACTATGTGTGATATATTTTATTCCAACTGTGTAAATTATTTATCAATATGTGAAAAAAAAATAGGTCCTTGGTGGAAGTCGCCCACGACGCCCCTCCGCCCCCCTTTAATCCGATCTTGGTTCTAAGTTCAATTTATGCAGCTGTTTTGGAGTTGTGGAACTTGGGTTATCTAGTATTTACTACAGTTAAGCAACATTGAGAATTTCGCCCATTAAATCAATTACAATGTACAGTGTGCTTGATTGGATTGGATTGAATTGATTTGGTGTTGTAAGTCCACTTTATGCACAGTAAGGCTAATCGGGACTGGACCTACAGTTTAAAGTGGGATCCACCGGATGTTTTATTTGTGACCTCCAACTTTCTACAGATTCCTTTCATAAAATGTTCATTTCCTAATCGGGGAGGATAAAAAAGAATAAAACAAGAGGATGGACCTGGATGTGATTGTAAAACCTTGTCCTTTAGTCTGCATACTTTATCTTGTTTGGAACAAGCCCGCTAGAGAAGTTAAAATGAGATATACAATATATTTCCTCAAAGTATCTTCCTTTGAATTAAATTTGTCTGCCTTTAGAGCACTTTGCCAAACACAGGGTGCCGGATGCCAGCGAAGTTTAAATTATGCTAGGTTTAAAACAATAATCCAGGGTTGGCATCACTGAATGTAGGAAGCCCTCGATGCTTCCTTGCTGGCCATTTAACCGAACAACCCCATCCCTATCCCTTCCAAACCCCTCGCCCATTCCGCTGTAGGAGGAAGATGGAGGTTCCGAACAACTGTCGTCTTTGGGCGGCAGATGGAGCAAGCCATGAGCAAGCGAGTGACAGAGAACAGTAGAAAAACCTAGTAAAATGTACGCATATTCCGCTCATAATTTAATAACGTGCATTAAACTCCTAAAAAAGTAGAAAACTGGAAATAAGTGTAAATGAACTGTAGGAAGTTCCTTACTTTCTAAATAGAGGAATCGTCCCTGGTTTATTTATTTCTTGGAATTACCAACTGGTAGTTATGGAAGGATATACTTGGCTCACGTAAACTAGAATTTCGTAACGTCTTAAAGTCTGTTGTCAATACAACCCAAATAACAAAAATTGTCCCTTAGTCGTGTCTGGTGGAACTGGATTCTCGGAATCAATTGAGTATTGATTGTGTGAGTCATGCCCACAGCCAGAACAGGACTCCCGGATAAAGTTTCAGGAATTTTTTCCTTAACAAGAGCTCCTCGTAGGGAAATGTTCTCTTGACTGATATTAGAATCTTTGCCAAGAGGAGTCACTGAAATAATAGTTTACATCGAATTATCATCACAGACCACGCACGGGCTGTCAAACTCAGAATTCCTTGAAAGAGATTGATTGATTAAGTTGGTGTTTTAAGTTCTCTTTATGCACACTAAGGCTAATCGGGACTGGACCTACAGTTTAAAGTAGGATTCGAACCACTATGTGCCTCCACCGTTTATCGAACCCGGGACCCCTTGATTAAAAGGCGACTACGCCATCACTACGCCATCGGGGAAGCCTTCTTGAAAAAGAACTGGCCGGAAAACAACGTGTTTTTTCCAGGAGACTGGAGTATTTTGCTGTTTTTCAGAAAATCGTAGAAAATATGTTGCTAAGTGTCTTATTATTTACCATTTTTTTCTCATATGTACAACTGAATGTAATATGGTAATATATTACTGAAAACATGTTCAATACGTAATATAGAAGTAATTAACAAAAAATTACTAAACTTATCTCTTCTTGGGATTTAAATCATCATTAAATATGAAATCAAAAGTAATCGTAAAGAATTTTCATAATGTGCATATAAATTGTTCAATACTATTTTAAGAGCATAAACAAAACCGCGACGTAATTCGGCTCGAGTACAAGTAAATCCAGAAACGAAGAAGACGCGACATCTATCGACTGGAATTTGAAAGAGGTGGTTACAACACACGCGCACAAGAGATGAGGTGAAGTTATAGCCTGTCGTTCATTTACAATCTAATTGTATAAAGAAATACAGGCTATGCCCGTCGTCCGTCTTATTGGACAGCAGTTGTAAGATGGGCAATGCACGGAAAAGATTTATAAAGGTACTTATTTATTTATTTAATTGGAACACAACAATCACATGCCAAATTACAGTGTTCAATATGGGATGACACCATTACATAGACAAGATCATAACTAAGATAATTAACAAGAATTATTGAATGACGTAATAAATATTTTACATTTAATAACAATTGTGAAAAGAATTTAATTATTAGATTATAGAGACAAAGGAAACACAGAGGTAATACATGAAAAATGACTAAACTGTACAAGCTAAATGAAAACAAAAATTCTATGAACAAAACAAAACATACAAACATTCAGTGAATAGATCTAAAGTTACAATTACATTTAAATATGTCTATGCTTGAGTTATTCTTAAACTGAATTAAATAACTTGCACATTTTTCTCATGGGTTCAGCTTCGGCCATTTTGGTTCTTCCAAGGCGAATTTGAAAGAGGTCAGTTCTGGGCCTGAACATACAATTTGGTACACAAAAATTTAAATTCGACAGCAGATTAGAATAATCTATGTTACCATTAGTAAGTTTGGGGATATAGGTTAATTGACTTATTTCCCTCCTTTCGTCGAGTGACGGAATATTAAAGATTTCTCATATTATGTTGCTAGGAGTGAGTTTTGGATATGCACCATCAAGTTTAAAAAGTAGATATCTGAGAAATATATTTTGAAGTTTCTCTAATTTTTCGATATCTCTCTTGAATTGCGAGTTCCAAACAAGATAGGCATATTCGACTTTACATCTGACGAGCGTATAATACAGCAATATAAATGTTTCCTTTCTCTATATTGATTACCCATTCTCATTATAAAACCTAAATTTCTGTGAGCTTCGCATATAATAAGGGCAATCTGTGGTTGGAATGTTAATTTTTGGTCAAAAGTGACCCCTAGGTCAGTAACGATATTCTCACTTTGTACAGTCACGGACACTGCCGTCTTGTAATGTATACATTGACTTTAAATGGAATCGTTACAAGCCGGCAGTGTCCGTGACTGTACGTACTAACTCATTAGAAATAGTGTATGAATGTTCAATAGGATGTTTGTCGTGGGTGAATGATACAAATTTACATTTCTGTAAGTTCAGGCTGACTTTATTAATTTCAGACCTCTGAAGCAAATTATCCAGCTCTTCTTGTAAAATTGTACAGTATAGAGAAAGAAACCTTCTACAGGATCAAATTGAACGAAACCTATACACTTACTTAAAATGCTGGTCCACATGGTGGAGAAGGTGCCGCAACGTGTTGTGGAACCAGAATTTCAAGATAAAATTTAGTTTGTTGTTTTATATTAATACTTATCGTAATTTTAATTCACGTTTATGTGAATTATGGCTACACGTTATGATTACATTAGAGAGATAAAAGAGGAAGCAAAATGAATCAATTTTGATCGGGAGTCGAACTCCGAACCAAATCTGGCAAAATTTCATATCCTCGGCAAGTCACTAGTGATTCATTTGATTTGCTCCTTCCTCAATTTCCGTCATTTTTTTTAACCAACCTCCGTTGTGGAGTGGTTAACAGAGCTCGCTATGATGGCATTGGTCCCGGGTTTGAATCATTCTTTGTGAGTGTCCCTTCGTCAATTTCATCATATCAACACACATCCTCATCTTCGCGATTAGCCAAAAGGGGCAGAAAAGGGAAATAAAATAAGCCAAATAAAAAATAAAAAGAAGGCAAGTCAAAAGTCAGGAACCATATTTTTATTCACTTCAGCTTATTGTCTATATGATAAACTCAATATGTTGACCCTCTTCAGCAAGCACATGTTCAGTCGACGCTCCCAGTTCTCTAGGACACTGAGGATTGTAGCAGGCGGTATTCCGTTATTCCTCCTTGCATACGGCATAGGTCGCGAATCTGGGTTGTACTGTCAACATATTTGTTCGTTAGCTGAATTCTGTAGTAACATCTCTTGCACTGCGACTGCCAGCCAGCTCGTCTTTGCACAGAGAAAAATGGTTGTTTGGATTAACCAAAAAAAATGGTAGTGGTGAACAATTCGTTCGTTTGTTTAAATAGGCATCAACCAAACAATTGTTCACCAGTACCAAAAGATTTGGTCAAGTTCTATTTGTTTGTCGGAAACATTTTTTTGGTTACACCAATACCAATTTTTTTTTGGTAAATCTAACAAAATGTAGCCCATTTGTTTAGGAAAACAAAATAATTTATTCAAAATTACCAAATTTGACTTCTTACTAAATGTTTTTATTTAAGGTTAGCAAACAATTTGTTAAAAAAATTATTCAATCTTACTTAATGTGGTTAATTTTAGCTAGGCTGGAAAGATTGTACAAACTAACCGATCTCAAAAAGTCAAAATACACATTCAGAATAGAAGGTTCAAATGAACTAACAGTTTTTGGAGCATGCTTGTATTTCTTCGCCACACTTAGCTCCTTGTTATATAGTCTGAAATAAAAAAAGTTGGTCATGAGAGATTCAATTTTATTCACTTCACTACATTTTTTTCTGTATCTTGCAGCTTAATTGTTCACATATCTCTTGAATGGTGTTAAAGCACAATTTTTCAATATGAAACACTCAAATGTATCGTTATTTGTTGTACAAACACTTATGTATCTTTTACACATTTTTGGCAGTACCATGTAGCGGTCATTCAAGGAAACATCAGCATAAAGTATGTATATCCTGAGCTTTCTTTCAGCATATTAGGCTACACGGGCTACACAACAACATGAAGGCTCGCTTCTATCTACATGAGTTTCAATTTTCGACAAGGGACTTTCATACTACACTCGACGAAACTGGACAATCGTTATTTCAAATTCGAAAGCACGCTCACGCACATATATTAAATTTAAATAAACGTTTTGTTTGCCTTTACTTACATATGTATGATTTTGATTACGATTACCATATTTCGTCTGACCAAATTTTTTGGTATTCTTAAACAAAATGCTTTAGTTATAACAAGCAACATTTGGTTATCGAAAACAAGAAGCATAACCAAACGTTTTTGGTAATTCCAAACAAACCAGTTCTTTTTCTGTGTGGTCGCCACCATCTCAGCATCTGAAAGACACATTATAACTCTTTCTAGTCTTACGTGGGGCGCCCTACATGCTGGCAAGGGAAGTGGGGAGCGGAGAAGAGACCAATCCAGCGCGATAAGAAACACAGCAGCCTGTAGTACGAGGTGCGGGAAGCACCTCCTCCCGTAACGTCGTAACTCTTGACGCCACCGACTGATTGGTTGGTCTGCGACGTATTCCTTACAGGGCGCCCGTCGTAAGAGTAGACAAGAGCTATATTCACACATTAGTCCTATGGTTCCTGACTTCTGACTCACCCTGTATAATTTTCGCACACACTGCCACTACAGACTATTCCTATCTTTGTGTTAGCCGACCTCCGTTGTGGAGCGGTTAACACGGTGGGCTACGAAGCCAGGGGTCTCGGGTTCGAACCCGGCAAGGACATTGGTGTACTTTGTGAGTGTCCCTTCATGAATTTCGTAATATCACCACTCATCCTCATCGTTGCGATTAGCCAAAAGTTGCAGAAAAGCGACGCTAAGTAATAAAAACAAAAATTAAAAATCAAAATGAAATCTTGGTGTTAAGGTCTGTATATACTGTAGTCACATTTCACGTGTGCTGTCCTTCGACATCTCTCCCATAGTAGATATGTTGTGACGTGAAGTTCAAGGTCTTGAAACCAGTTGGACAGCTTCTGATTTTCAGATCCCTTGCTGCAAATGTACCCCACAAGAGTTGATTGAATAATAAGTGTAGTTTTTTGTACTTCTAATCAGTCAATCTCTCAACACGATACGCATTTTCATCACTGCTAGTGTTGTTTGAAAAAATTAAACGCAGTAGAAAATGCTAAAGAAGCAGTGATGATAACTCTGAGATAAATACTTTAAAACTGGTATTATTGGAGTAATTTGGGTTCTAGTAGCGTGTTTTTGGAGAGATTGAAATATATCAAAGTCTTTATACTTCTCAAGTCTACCCAAACATGAGCGTCCGCAGAAACTTTTGCAAGGTGGATTGGGGGGGCAGAGGCTAAAAATAGAAAAATATGTCAATATGTTGTAATCACGAGGAAGAAACGATTTGAGGGAGGAAGAACACATATGAAAGAAGATGTGGAGGTAATTATGAAGAATGAAGCAATACACATACATACAAAGAGAAGTGGAAAAGAGGATAAATTAGGTGAGTAATAGAGAAGGACAGAGAAAGAGAGAGATATGAGAAGCTATTAAGAATGGAGGCTCAAACAGAGAGAAATAGAAAACGGGATAATGTGATATTAAAAAAGGAAAAAGACAGACGAAAAAAGAAAAAGACAGAGAGAGAGAGAGAGAGAGAGACATTGAGCGAGAGAGTAAGCAAAAGAGAGAAAGAAAGACAGACTTTGTATCTTTCTCTCGCATTTTACCTCAATCTCTTTTTCCTTCCCACACACGCACACACTCTCTTTCTCTCACGTTCCTTTATCTTTGCTCTCTCCTACTCTGACTCTTTCTCTCATGATTCTTTACTTTTCATCCCCCTGGTCCCTCCCTCCTTTCTTTTTCTTTTCTCTCACACTCTTAGTCTCTTTCTCTCACGTCTCTTTCTCCTCTCTCCTACTGTGTCTTATTTTTACGTGTCTCGTTCCCTTTACTCTCTCCAACTACCTCTCTACTTGTATATCTCTGATGTTTCTCTCCCACTCTGTGTCTTCTGCTCACATGTTTCTTTCCTTTTCTCCCTCCCACTTTATCTTCTTCCCTTATGTTTCTTTGCCTCTACTCTCTTCTACATTCTCCCTATTCTTCTCATGTTTCTCACACTTTGCTGTCTTTTTCTCGCGTTTCCTTCTTTCCCTTTCCTCTCTTCTACCCCCTCCCTTCCTCTATTTCTGTCACTTTATTTTCCAGGGATCCCGGGTTGGAATCCTGGCATGGATGTTTGTGAGTGTCCATTCATCAATTTCATCATGTCATCACTCATTCCCATCTTCGCAAATTAGCCAAAAGTGGCAAAAAAGCGAAGTCAAATAAAGGAAATCAATCAATCAATCAATCAATTTCACTTTACTTTCACTTTCCCCCCTCACTCCACCTCTCTCAAGTGTGTTTCCCTCTTCTTCAAAGCATAGGCATCGACCTTAGGGCGGAAGGGTACATTTTGCCTCCAACCCAAAGAATTGTGTGACGACATTTCAGTTCTTCAAACAAAGGCCTACGTTAGATCCTTGCTTCAAGAATCCGCTTTAGTAAGTTATAAAAGGTATTAATATAAGTATTCACACGCATGCATACGCGGAAAAAGGTATGCCCTCGAGGTATATTTTGGAAATGTATTTAATAATTAATTAATTCATTCATTTATTTAATTGAAACACAATAGGCGCATCCCCAATTACAGTGTTCGATATGGAATGACACCATCACATAAACAAGAACATAACTAAGAAAATTAACAAGAAATATGAATGAAGCTAAACTCTTGGATATAATCTTACAAGCTGAATGAAAACCAAAATTCAATGAACAAAATAAAACATACAAAAATTCAGCGAATAGGTCTAATGTTACAATTACATTTAAATAGGCATATACTGGCGTTAGTCTTAGAGACAGAATTAAATTACTTACACATAAAAAAATAAATTCGACAAGGGATTAAAATAATCAATTTTACCATTAATAAGCTTGGAGACAAAACTTATTTGACTTGTTTGTCTCCTTTCTTCGAGTTGAAACGATCTCAGGGACTATCTGAGTCACAATATTCCAGTAATATGAAAACGCTACTGATGTCTCAATTGTATTAACCAGTGAAACACATAGTGTGTGTGACCCAATAAGAGTCTCAATTATCTAGTATGATCGTCGGACGAATGCCTGAACGTATAGCAGAGAATGTATTCTTGTTATGCAACGGTGTGATTTAGTAAAACACATAACAATACACCAACCTCAAATATAATGCATGAAACATTTCATGTTCACATATACCATAAATTATCACGTGCTACTACCGTCACATTCGAATCAACCTTCGATAATTCAGAGGGTAACAACTTTACAAATTCCACATGCAAAATAGATTATATTTTATCCCGTTTATACATGAGAATAAAGTAAAATTGGAGCGCGTGCTGTCTGCTTATGTTGAGGTGAAATTCATAGGAAAACAATCTTCATTTTTAAAATCTGACTTATATTATTTACGATCTTATGAAAAATTGCAAGTATTGCTCATCGCACTCGGAGATATTGTCAATTCCTTCACATATTATTTTTACACATAAGGTTTGTCAGTATGAATATTACAAATATCGATGCTAAGAAAGATATATATACAGTGTCAAAATTACATCGCAAATGTATAAAATATGTTTCGAACAAATCGAAGTTCGAGATTTATTACTCGAAGTGCTGGACGAATCCAGTGGAATATTATCGTTTTCCAAGTTCAGAAAATGGATAAAATATTTGTAGTAAACCTTTTCAAAGCCTTGAAGTATTCAAAATTCTAAGTCAATCCAATCATACTTATCTGTAAGTATTTCCAACACGCAAACAAAGTTCAGATTATATCCTCGTCAAATCACATATTTTCACATTTTAGAATATCAACTTCCCGTTTACCAATTCGGTTATTATGTCTTCCTTATTCCATTATGGACATTGCAGATTTAATAAGACATAACATTGTACAATTTCATCCCGTTTTCAACGAGATGTTTTCAGATTTTATCTGCTCCCATAATTTTTTGTCAGATTTCATCTGCTTCCATCTTAATTCTTACACTTCTCACTTTTACTTCTATTAGCCTTGCTTTTCACCATATTCACAGAATGCAAACCTACTAAACATTTTACATGAAATAAATCTTATTTTGCACTTATTAATGATCTGAATTTTGTTGTAGGATATTCTTCGAATAATAAATTACCTTATAAGTTATTATACTGCTTGTATTATTTCTTTTAAGTTATAAATGTTAATTTAAAGTTTCTCATCTTTTTGTGGGAAAAAGGGATTTTCCTATGTGAGATAAATTTTTCCCTCCATAAGATATTGTTCCCTTTATGAGAGTTGGCAAATAATGATAATTTTTACTTATTTAAGATTACCGTTACGGAGCTTCCTTTATTGAATAGTATTTTTTTCTTTCTTTTTTGAGTTTAATATAACTTAAATAAGATAGAATACAATCTCATATCACAGGCAGTACGAAGGTAGAAACAAATAAGCACCCAAAACCTAGTAATTCTCAACTTATACATGTTTTCATGAATATTACAAGCTTACCGTAAGTAGGGTAAAGACCCCGAATATGAGACCCTTTTGGTAGATTTCGATTTACTTGTTAATTAAAGCATAAACAATTTATGTTTTTTTAAAAATATATTTTGTAGGGAGTCTAGTTTATGATACAAGGTATTGTAATATAAAAAAGGTAACAGTCATAAATTATAAACAAAAAAATGAACACAAGTGCAACTGAGCTATTTTTATAGGGGGTACCGAATAAGAGACCCCGACCTTGTTTGGGTTATATAAATCATTTGAATCTTTGAACTAAATTATTTTTGAACTAAATGAACTAAATTATTTTCTTACCAAACTATAAGTGGAACGAAATTATTTTTACACCATGTTTAAAAAAAATAGGCTATTCTAAAAAAAGAAACTGATTATTTTTACCATGCTAAAAATACAAAACAAAATGTTCCTTCTATGCTATCCTAGTAGCTGTTCTTTTGTCACCAAAATTGGTTCACTTCAAATGAAACTGTGAAAAGACCTATATTGTGTTACACATGAAGTAGCTACCTGGTAGAAACTAAGTTCATAATGCGTTTACTTTTGATTTTTACACATCGGACAGAAAAGTGTCATCTGCACCACAATGAGCATGAGCCCACTTGTAACAACGTGTGCGCTTTACCCACTCTTCACCACATTGATCTTTGGAATACGATGAACCACAAAATACACATTCTGTATCATATTCATCTTCATCTAATTCTAAACTGTCAGACGATTCTGCTAATGAGAAAGAGTCTTCGGACTCATCTGTGGATTCTTCACATTTCTTTGATACAACCTTCCTCTTCTTACGTGAAATAGAACGCGAGTAATCTGATTGCTGTTTTTTCTGGGCCTCAGTAGGCTTCCTACTGTGAGTGCCTGTAACACCCCTACCAAACAGGTTCTTCTTCACTTCCTTCTCACATTTCTTCGAATTGTCTGCAAGTCTTTTTTTGTATGGTAGTGTTGTTATAACTACTGGTTGATTCACTACGCGAGATTTCCCGGAGTTGGTAAGAGATGGGCTGTCTAGTGTGGGCAGTGGCTCAATGTCTTCCGGCATTACAATGGCATCGTCATCAGGGGGTGGTACTGTTGAAGACTGCGTAGCCTGAATAGGACTGCTTTCAGGCTCCTGTTCCTGTTCAAGTTGGCCTAACCTGCTGCAGCTTGGTTACATAGTCCGATATAGTTCGTTATTTTGTGTAAAAACTACAAGAATATTCTGATCATTACATATAACAAAAGGTAAAGATTAATAACCATTTCATTTGTAACATAATTGCAACGTAACTCCCAAATTACGAAAAGCAATGATGAAAATCAACGTAAAATATTAGAATATTTTGTGACTCCTAATATGAGACCCTTCATTATTATGGTAGTCCTATTATGAGACCGGTCTCATATATTGAACCTCTTCCAGGTCTCATAATAGGACCTTTGCAGGGTAAACAAATGAACAACGCTATCTCTCTTACAAGTGGACGAAAACTAGCAACTAATTACATGGTACAACACACACACTCACCACTACGAAACACAGTAAAAAGGGGATCAGTAACAACTTACCTTATCCATTTTCAGCAGCTAATTTCCAAACGGCAGCAAAATTTCCAGGAGCACGCTTTCTTTTTCACATTCGCTGCGTCACCACCTCTACACGCAAAGAGCTCACGTGACTTCCAGTGCTATGGCGCGATTCCTCCTTGTGTTTCAGCTCCTTTCTGCTAGGGTACAGCTCTTTGTTTACGAGATACATGGGGGTCTCATTTTAGGTGCCTATCCTCATATTCGGGGTCTTTACCCTACATGGATGAACCAATACGACCAAAATTACATTGCCAATCTTAAATATATTAATAAACACTTGAAGATCGGAAGTGTACTCCTAGTCCACAATGTAAGAAATTTTAAAATTTACTATTTTAATTTCTTTAGAAGAATAATATCACCTCAAGTAAGAGTGTCAAGCATTTTACATTACTTGTCTATAATAGTACGAATTCTAGTACCGTTATAGAGTGACAGAATATTAAAGATTTCGCGTAATATGTTGCTAGGAGTGAGTTTTGGATATGTACGATCAAGTTTAAATAGTAGATATCTGAGAAATTTATTTTGAAGTTTCTCTAATTTTTCGATGTCTTTCTTGAATTGCGGGTTCCAAACGAGAGAAGCATATTCGAGTTTAGATCTGACGAGCTTATAATACAGCAAAAAAAGTTTCCATTTTTCTAAATTGATTACCCATTCTCATTATAAATCCCAAATTTCTGTGAGCCTCGCTTATAATACGGGCAATATGTGATTGGAATGTTAACTTTTGGTCAAAAGTGATCTCTATGTCGGTAATGATATTCTCACTTTGTACTAACACATTAGAAATAATGTATGAATGTTGAATAGGGTGTCTGTTGTGGGTGAATGATACAAGTTTACATTTCTTTAAGTTCAGGCAGATTTTATTAATTTCACACCATTGAAGCAAGTTAACCAGCTCTTCATGTAATATTGTACAGTCATCAGCTTTTTCGATATTTTTATATATGTTAACATCATCAGCAAAGATTAATGTCTCACATTTTGTGAGTAGTTCTGGCAATCGTTTATAAAAATTAAATATAGCAAGGGACCAAGGTTCGACCCCTGTGGAACTCCTGAACTGGCGACGTATTCAGTTGATCTGCAGCCTTGATACACGACATATTGTCGGCGGTTCTGCGGGTAGAAAGAAAGAAGGGTTATAAGTGGAGGAGAAAGGCTATTGTTGGCTAATTTCTGTATTAATATATCGTGGTGAACTGTGTCGAATGCCTTTGAAAAGTCTGTAAATAAAACGTCAACTTGCCCTTTATTAGCTATATTGGGTGCATGGTAGCTTGTCAGTTCGGCATGATTAGCTACGGTTGAGCGCTTTTGGACAAATCCATGCTGATTGGGGGAAAGAATGGGTTTAATATGGAAATATATATGTTTGTATATTATCTGCTCGAAGAGTTTTGCTGGTACTGACAATTTTGCAATAGGCCTGTAGTTACATATGTCAGCCTTATCAGCGGCTTTGGGAATCGGACAGATTTCAGTTGTTTTCCACATTGCTGTAAAGATCGAAGTTCTAATAGCCAAGTTGAAAAGGGTGTGAAGAGGGTACTTAAGATTTTCCGAACATCCTTTAATTACATAAGGGTGGATTGAGTCAGGGCTAGCGGGTTTTTTAGGTTTACATTTTTGAATGGTTTCTTCAATTTCATTTAGTGATATTTCAGAGATATATAAGGTATTAGGAAGAGAGTTCATGTTTACATTAGGATGCAGATATTTGTAGAAAATTTGGAATATACGGATTCAAAATACTTTGCAAAGAGATCCTGGATACTTTCATTATCGTCAATGGTTTTATCATTATACTTAGAGGGCTGAACGGGTGGATTTTTTCTTTGATTTTTAATGAAGGACCAAAATTGGCTAGTGTCGTGAGCAAGATTAATTTCTGAAATTTCAATATAGTTTTGGTAAGCTTTACTGATCTCTCATTTTAATTTCGTTCTTAAGGTTTTATACTTAATTTCCTGATGTGTTACATTTCCCATCCTTTTTCTCAATTTTTTGTGGTGAAGTGATTTTGCTTTCAGATTTTTAATAATTTCCCGCGTAAACCAACATTGGTAAGATATTTTTTACAGAGGAGCGAGAGCATAGAACACATTCATTAAAAATGCTTTCGATCATTTCATAAAATTTATCAACAGCAATATCTACGTCTTCGCATTCTTTAGTTGGTCCAATCAGCTAATTCGAGTTTCCGATACATATTAATAAAATCGGCTTTCTTGAAATTATATCGTTGGATGTCTGGATTTAAAGCTAAATGTTTAGGCACGGTTTGTGTAAAGTTATTCCTAGAGCGGGATGATGTTTATCGTCGTCTACCAGAGGCTCTTGCAGAAATATTTTTGTATTTTCAATATTTGTTAAAACTACGTAGGTCGAGCGTTCTACTGTTGGCGTTCTGGATAGATTTTTTGCTTTTCAGGCTGTTGAAATCGAGGAAATATTTCAGTTCGCGACATTGTGCGCCTAACGTGAGCAAGTCAGTGTTGGAATTTTTTATTTCAGGGATGTTGAAATCACCGGCAATGACCAACGGGCTCCCCAGACTAAAGACTAAAGACTAAAGACGTTCTCGTATACGGCCACGGAAGATGCAAGTTGAATATGCACTACACATATGTAACAATCGCGACCAGATTCTGTTTTAAATTTTATAATTAAACTAGGTTATTGGAGAAAAGCACTTATTTTTAAAAAATGCAATTTTACAGCAAATAGATTTTCATGTTTATTCTTTCAATGGGAAATACTACAGACATGATTTACATGTTGCATCATCACCGTCTAGAATTTTCACACATGCCCAATAAATAAAATATACTGATAATTGTCTTTAATTGATTCAGACTGGCTTAGACGAAGGTAACGGAAAACCACAGTTTGTGACTTACGTGCCTATTCCCGAACACCCTAGAATTTAAAAAGAGATTGCTGAATCAATAATTTGAAGAACGCCTTAATTTGACGATGCAGTCACACGAAAACAGAAAACCGTAGTAGATA
The DNA here is from genome assembly GCF_977018435.1 of Lepisma saccharinum. Lineage (NCBI taxonomy): Eukaryota > Metazoa > Arthropoda > Insecta > Zygentoma > Lepismatidae > Lepisma > Lepisma saccharinum. Next base: position 31,512,274 of record NC_139238.1, read on the forward strand.
TCTTGATAGCATTTAACCTTCATTGATAATCAGCTCATGATAAAATCCTAATGCAAAAGTGTTGTTTGGCGGAAAGAGTTGAAACCGTACAAGAATTTTAAAGTACGTCCATTCTTCAAATCCAAAAGAAGCAAGTACGTATTTGGTGGTGACGCTTGAAGTGATTGGTTGGCCAGTACTTTACAAAAACTAGGTCTCTCGTAGAAGGTCACCGTGCACAGTCAGCCATGCAGCATTGACAGTTTGAAACTGACGTGTTTTCTTTTTTAAAAAAATCGTTCTTACTTGGTTTGATTACCGCAAGTTGTGTGGGAAGCATTTTGTTGGAAATGCCTGCAGCTTTTCCAATCGTATGTCCTTGGGGAAATGTTCAAAAACTCTCCATTAATAAGGTGGCAATGTTATCGAGCCATCCACCTGTAGAATAGTTTTATCAGAAGGTGAGAATGTTGGTTTGGGGGTCGTTGCTAAGAACATTTTACTTGTGAATTCTGGCAACAAGATTGGAGTATTGAGTACGATATTTAGCACAGGAACAGGGCTTGTATAGTGCATCTCATATATTGCTTATATTACACTAGCTGATTGACCGGTGTTACCCGGGTATTTATTTATCCCAATCTTCTATTAAAGTTGTCCGTGGGAGAAACATGGCGATCTTAAATTCACTCCGCAGTACTTAATAGACTGCCCCTGTGACTTGTTTATCGTGATCGAGAAAGCAAGTCTCTCTCTCTCTCTCTCTCTCTCTCTCTCTCTCTCTCTCTCTCTCTCTCAAATGTCATCGCGAATATCACCAATTAACTTAGCGACTCCGAGAACAATGGATTCGACTCTAATGTAGGTCATTTTCTACATTTAATTTTTCACCCCCTCTCACCCTCCATCCCGATAGGTGATGAACTTGGAGTTGAAAGACATTCGTAGTGTCACTTTTTATCTTAGCGACCCCGAAAGCTATGGATTCAACACTAATATCGGTCCTTTTCGATTATTTTTACATGCCACCCCCTTCCCACCCTCACTGCTAGGAATGTCAGGGGTTTGAACGGCATTCGTAGTGTCACTATTCATCTTAGCAACCCCGAAAACTATGGATTCAACACAAATATCGGTCCTTTTCGATTATTTATTCTTAAATGTCAACCCCTTCCTACCGCCAACCCTAGGGCTGCCAAGGGTGTCTTGGAGTTGAACGGCTTTGGAATGTCACTATTCATCTTAGCACATGCACTATTGTGTAGATCTGGGCTAAGTAAGAGCAAATAACACTTTTCTGTGAGAGCCGTGGTTTCCTTTTTTAATTGAAGCCTCATCGACCAGCAAAATCTTGTCGTTGAAGGTCAAAGATTTTGTAAAGTAGCAACTTGGCCTAGTTTCTTACATTCCTAGTGTATCTTAAACTGCACAAGGGATGTGAAGAAAATGTCTGTGTCTTGAAATCCCTCTTTCTTGGCCCTCTGCTTACATTGAAATTGCCAGATGTCCATCTCAACCCAACTTACGAAGAATGAAGATCTCACGTATCCAATTACATTTTATGAAAAAGGGCATAATTGGCAAAAACTACTTTTGGATCCTGAAACTAGAAACATTATTCTAACATAAGATGATTTAATCTTAACTTGAGCTTGTTGGAATCGTTTTGTAACTCAACGAAAAGTATCGACAAAGAAGACATCTGTGGCTTTTAGCACTAACTTGAGTTCCAGCACATTAACAATTTAATACTTGATTAAACCAGATGACAAAAGTATACCTTTATAATTAAAGCTTAAAACTAACAAAAAATAAGTTTCAAACCGCAATTGGCATGTGATAAATATGTATAAAGACGCAAAACTAACTACGTGGAAAAGTCCTTTCTGCAACAAACTAACCAAGTTCACATCATACCTACACTTCAAAGGTTGCTAACCAACTGAGGGCGACACTTATTGTGTAACATCAGGTAGTTTTCAATAGAATGGACCTTTTACTCTCGAATTATAAGGGTTTGGGATTTTGGCCAGGTTTTGCATTCACTTGGACCACTGTTCATTGTTAGGAATAAGGCGAAGACATGTTCATTGTCAGGGTTAACCTTTGTTGTTTTTGATTGCAATATGGGTGAAATATGAGGGAAAGGTCCTTCAATTTAAGTGCTAAACCCTGAGGTTGGTTTGGTAATCCCTCATTGATTAATCGCGACAATGAGGATGAATGATGAATTGATGATGTGGCTCATAGGACAAAAAAAATGATGTACTCATGCCTTACCCATAGTTTGAACGTGAAATCTCTGACTTGGTAGCGCATTACGCATGGTGGCTCGCTATAATTACATTTATTAAGTGTGTACGCATTGGAGTATGCTTACATTAGAGACCTATTTCCCATTGATTTGAATTTGTTTTTAAGTCTACTTTATGCACAGAAAGGCTAATCGGGAGTGGATCTGCAGTTTAAAGTGGGATTCATAGGCTTGATTGGTTTGATTCAGTTTACTTCGGTTTTCTGTCACTTTTTGGATAATCGCGAGATGAGGAAGAGTGATGATATGATGAAATTGATGAATGGACAATCACAAAGAACAACCATGCACAGGCCGGGATTCGAACTCGAGAACCCTGTGGTCGAAGCGCGCTGTGCTAACTAGGTCGGAGGTTTAAAGTGGAATCCGAACCACTATGTGCGTCCACCATGTATCGAACCCGGAGCCCGTTGATTACAAAACCTTAGCACTCCGACATCGGAAAAGCCATTTCGCATTGGTGTGCCGACAGATAAGGAAAGGGACCTCAGTCTTTAGGGCGTCTGACTTTCATGAGAGAGACTCGAGTTCGAGCCCCGGCGTGGGAGAACCGGGATATTTTCCATCTGTTCAAGCGGCTTTGGCGCCCACCCAGCGTCGTATAAAGTAGGTACCCTGAGGAAACTCTGGGGGGTAAAGACGGCCAGGAGTATGGTGCTCATCACACCACCCCCACCTTCGGCCGGGATCAAGAAAGTGTGCAGCCCTAACTCCACAACCCCACCCATACGCCTTCATGGCGTGGCGCAATGCACGGGGGACCACTTTACTTTTTTAACGTTTATTCTTTTAAAAGCAAAAACATTACAGACACATGTTCGAACATGACTGTTTAGCAACTTTACACATGGCCAATATAAAATTATACTAAAAACGTTTTCTTGAATTGATTCAGTGAGACTTCAAAGAAAGTAAGGGGAAATTGCAGTTGTGACTTATGTGCCTTTTCCCGGATACCCAGAAACATGTCTCGTCCTAGTATCGTGTTTCAAGCTGTGCTATCGGCTTCGTGCCAGATTTTGAGAAGACACCAGGCATTCTTATGAGCGATCTCCATATTTTGTGTCCATCTTTACACAAGGTCTGTCCCCATTTTGTTTTTAGTTGGCTTCGAGAATTGCCTGATAGAACTTGGTCACTTTCTCACTGAAGCTTCCGTCTCTTGAAGCCTTGTCCTTTCTCACATCCAGTCACGTGATAAGCCAGTGTCTGGATTGTCCCACACTTGCTTCGACTTAACACTGTCAATTTCTTCTGAAAATTGTGAAAATTAAACAATAATAATAAAGACCTGTTCACTGCTTGCGAAACTTTGCAATTAACCTTTTCCTGGAAACAAATGTGCGTGTGCGTGTGCGTGTGCGTGTGCGTGCATGAGTCAGTATGCGTGCGAGTGCTATAAAGATGGTATCTTCTGTCACTAGATTACCCCTCTCTGAAAATTTAAAACTACTTTGTTAATTTTCATTGTGTCTTCTCTGCGTCTCTCTTCTTCCATTTTCACTTTTCTAATTTTCCTTCTTTTTCCTTTTAACAGTGTGTTTCTTTCTGCATAGTCTCTCTCACTTGTTGCATTGTATTAATAACATTTCACCCTATTTATTGTCGCGTCTTCATCTTAATTATTTTCCTCATTTTCTTCTCTCTCTTTCTCTGCCTTTTCTTAGTTTTCGTTCTCCCTATCTTTATCTCTATATCTTTCTCTCGTTTCTTTCCGTTTTCTCTTTCTTTTCCCCTTTCTCTCTGTCTCACGTTTCATTCCCTTTTACATCTCCTACTCTGCTTCTCTTCCTCACACCCGTTCCCGTTGCCTCTCCCTCTCTGTCTCTTTCACTCTTCTGTCTTTCTATTTTCTCTATTTCCCACTCCCTGTTTCATTCTCCTAAATGTATTTCCTTCTCTCTATCGGCCTCTCTTCCTCTCTTCCTCCCTCTGTCTCTCTGTCTCAAGTTTTTTCCCTTGTCTCTCTCTTTTCTCAATTATCTTTCTTTTTCTCTTTCCTCGTCCTCTGTCTATTTCTCTAGTGTTTCTTTTTCCTTTCCTCTCTCCCACCATCTGTTTCTTTCTCTCCCATCTCTCTCTATCTCTCAGTCTCTCACACTCTCTCTTATCTCTTTCACTCACGTTTCTTCTTTCCTCACTCTCTCTCAATGTCAGTTTCTCTTCTCGAACCTATATCTGACTCTGTTTTTCCACACAATAAACCTTCAAAAGAGGCCTCCAACTCCATGAGAAAATGGAAAATACAAAGCAATAAAATGCCTCAACATTTCTCTTAGTATATTTCATTTTACAGGCTCAGAAATTGACCTGAAGCAACACCGGTGTCACAAGTTTTTGCTGTACCATCTGGTATTTCCTCTTATGCTTGATTACACACATTCAAGCCAGTGGGATCGAAATTAAGTAGAATTCCTTGTACGAAACACAGGGACAAGGTCAAATCCTGCACAAGATCTCTTCCTTCTTCCTTCCAGGTTAATCCTTGGAGTTCATGGCTGGACATGTTCTTTATAGCATGTTGTAACTTTTAGTGGTATCCGGCACTGCCTACCCACCCAGTTTCAACACAACTGCGTCGAAAGTAAAGTACCGCGTTTGACGTCATCAGCTCTGTGATAAGGGTGCCGGTTTCCGTGGCGGAGTGGTTAACGCATAGCGCATCGACGCTAGGGGTCCCAAGTTCGAATCCCAGCCTGGAGTTGGATATTCTTTGTGAACGTCCCTTCATCAACTTCATCATGTCATCACTCATCCCCTACCTTTGCGATTAACCAAAACTGGAAGAAAAGGGAAGTAAAATGAACCAAATCAATTAATTCAGATCAAAGTGACAAGACAATTACGTTTGTGTTCGTACCTTTGTTGCTACGTTGTGCGTCGCGGAACCATACTACAAAAGTGTTAATGCAAAGTTGCGTACAAAATATGTTACTGTATGGTGCGTGCACTTGTTACTATGGACGTATTTAGGGGGTTCAGGTTTAAAAGGACCCTCTCCCCTAAAGACTTACAAGTCCAAAAATAAATAAGCAAAGTTTTCGATTCTGTTGCATAATTTGAAACTGACTTATTTACGCACAATATACACAGAGTTAAATTGATTTGATTTGCTTTATTTTACTTCGCTTTTGTGCCACTTTTGGCTAATTTGCAAAGATGGGGATGAGTGATGATATGATGAAATTGATGAATGGACACTCACAAACATCCATGCTAAGGCCGGGATTCGAACCCGGGACCCTTAGCGTCGAAGCGCGTTGTGGTAACCACTCCGCCACGGAGGGAGAGCAGAGAGAGAGAGAGAGAAAGAGAGAGAAAATTAAAGATACATAGCTATGTTCCTCTCTCCTTCACTTTATCTCTGATGAGAAAGAGAAAAAGAGAAAAAGAGAAAGAAGGAGAAGTAAGAAGGAAGGAGAGAGAGAGAGAAAAGAGAGAGAGAGATGGAGAGAGAGAAAAGATAATGTAACAGAGACAAAGATCGTTATCACTCCTTTCCTTTTTCTGATGAGAAAGAGACACGAAAAGAGAAGAAGAAGTAAGAGGGAAGAAAAGAGAGACGAGAGAGCATAGATAGAGAGAAAGAGAGAAAAGAGAGAGAGAGAGAGAGAGGGGGGGGAGAGTCGTAATACTTCTATGGCTGTCACACGGCAATCAATAGCAACTGACATGATTACTCGACCATAATACAATCTTTATACGTGATTAGTCGAAACTGCAGATATTATATTAATACATTTTACACCTTAAGAGTATTAATGAGTCTCGTAATTTTGTACTAAGGCCTGCTAAAGAAGCCTAGACCGCGCTAATCAGATATATTTGTTCCAACAAAACGTTCTTGAACACACGTATCCGTACACGCATCCTCATTACCAGGAAAATGCACTTAACTTTTTTATGTAAAAGTCGTGATCATTTAAAAGGTAATGTGAGAGAATAAATTCCAGAAAACCTGTCCTTGGCCTTAGAAGTTCATTATATAATCCACTACTGCGGGAAAAATACACTGCACCGCGTTTTTTTGTTTTTTTACTTCGCTTCTGAAGATGTTGTTCCCACATCTTATTATTTGCACGCAAAATATGGAGTGCGTTACACAACAAACCAGGATGCCTGGATTGGCATGTAAGGTGGGTGTTTTCCCGTGATCTTGAACTGTTTTCTTCTGTACCTGTGCATAAAGGAGAACCAGTGCAGTGCAGTGGAAAGCTCTCATTGCCACTCTCGCTTCTTACTGGGTGGTTTGGGTAACATTTTTTATATTCCTAAGTAACTAACTCTCTAGTCTTCTTAAACCCGACGGTTTATGGCTGCAGCAACACAAGCCTTCCATCTCTCCCTATCCTGGACAAGATCAACCCAATCGTTTCCATCCTTACCGATATCCTTTAGGTCCATCTCAACGTTATCCCTCCATCTTCGTCTTTGCCTTCCTACAGGTCTCTTACCATCAGGTTTCCCAATAAGAATCCTGTAAATTCTTCTTTCCTCTCACATTCGAGCCACATGGTGTGCACACTTAAGTGTTCTTGATTTAATTATTTTAATATATTCCTATTGAAGTTAAACAGAAAACAAACACTAGCGGCAATTTGGTTGGAGAAAAGAATATGCTTAGGTAGCATAGTACATTAAAACTTTCCGTTGGAAGATGTGGAATAATGACGACAGGGATTAATTGCCAAATAAATGGATTAATTGTGAAAGGAAACCATGTCAAAAGGATAAGTAAACGGAATACAATGTAAGGACAAGGTTGAATGACATCGAAAAGCGCCGGCCCCCGTGGCGGACTGGTTAGCACATCGCGCTACGACGCCAGGGGTCCCGGGTTCGAATCCATGCCTGGGCATGGATGTTCGTGAGTGTCCCATTCATCAATCACTCATCCCCATCTTCAAAAATTAACCAAAAGTGGCACAAAAAGCGAAGTAAAATAAAGAAAGTCAATCAATGAAAAACATCGAGAAGGTACAAGCAGGACAAAAAAATTGTGTTTTTCGCGGATTGGAAGCGTCGAAACAAAGCCTCAACGAGCAAAATGTTTCCAAGAAAAGTTGTTGGCCTTGATGCCGTATACACGCTGTGAAAATTTGTCCATGTGGTACAGTGACACCCTGTGTATTTGTACAAAGAAACATTTTACCCTACAGTTAGAATAGTTAAAATAGAAAAGTATATATTTTTTTAATTTGTAAACTGTAGTATTAAATATTTATTATAAATAGAGTTTGCTGGGGCATTTCCTTTATGGAAATTGGTCTTTATTGTTAGTATTAGATTTTAAATTTGTAATTTTGAATTACATAGGAAGGTGTCAAAATTTGTTTTAAGTCAACTTTAATCTCAAATGTGGGATGTATCTGCAGTTTAATATGGGACACTCTTCAATGTGCCTCCACCGGAAACACCTTTATTAAAGGGTTACAGCGTTGCCAATACAGCAACAGGACGAATGGCTTTAGGATAATACTTTCCACTGTCAATAGTGAATATTAATTTAAACGATTAGAGTAATTTATTTTTATAATTATGAATGCACATTTTACTACTTTAATGCTTTTAAAAATAGATTTCTTTTTGGTACTGATATATGTATTTGTAAAATTATGAAAATATGGATGTATTGGTTCTCGTGGAAATGCTAGATTATATTGTGACTATATGTCATTGATCAGTGCCGGATCTACAAGTCTTGGGCCCACTCGCAAAATATTATCAAAGATCCCCTCTACCTACCCCCACACACACCCACCCAACTCAAAACTTTTTAAATGGGAAGGGGGTTATGTGATATACATATATAGTACACTGTTTTGTCACACCTGGAAAATGATACATTTGTTACAATCATGCAGTTGTAACTTTTTCCTGATTAAAGATAGGTTGAAGAAAGCTTCACCACTGCATTTCTAGTGAAATTCTAGCCTGATTTGATTCTAGTCTGACTGCCACGCGGGAAACAAGGGGTGGGTCATCTATGGTCGAAATTTTTCCGGCTTTGTCTCCACATAAAGCGGAGGGCCCACCCAGCCTCAAATCAAATGGTATCGGAAGTTAAAGGCGGCTGCAGCGTGGTGCTGATCACATCACCTCCAAGATGACCGACATCGAAAATATGTGGGGTCCTACCCCCACATTCCCTACATGTGCCTTCATGGCACGGTGCTATGTGCACATGGCATTTAACTTTTCATTTACCTGTATACCGTATATTATATTCGTTCCTGTAACCCTGAGTAACTAAGTTTGTTTCTTACATACGCATATACGAACCCTATACTATGTCAATGGCTTAGGGGCCCCCTAAAGGTTTACTTATCTCCGCCCCCCCCCCCCCCCGCACTACGGGGTTTTGTGGCTTGTAGATCCTGCACTGTCATTGATAAAATAAGTTGCATTTGACTCAGTGATGTGAGTCTACGCGTAAACAACGATAGTCTACATTCTACACGTAGAAAATTTTATACACGTAGATGACGTAATCTATGTAAACAACATGGTGAAAGGCGATGACTTAGCAAAGGACGCAGTGGAATTAAAACAAAATAATACTGCGTATCAGTTGCTGATGTGTGAGGAGAACTTTTCATACTCTTTCTTCCAAATTCGAACAATTTCTCGCCTAGAAAGAAATCTAATATAGGAAATATTCTAGTGTTTTTTGGGGAAAAGACCGCTCTTACCTCACGACTGCCATCTGTTGTTGTTTTTTGCATACTATTTATCTTCTTCCATAGTTGATAATAGAAGAGAAGATAAATTTTGTTGTAAATAGGATTCTTTTCATTTCGTTAGGAACCAATATAGTTGAAAATGTCACTTTCTTCTTATGAAACCCTTGAAAATTAATTTTAATGCACTTTAGATTGTCTACGTAGTCTATGTAAACTACAACCCAATGTAATCTACGCGTAGATTACGTGTAGACGTAAACTTATAGTCTACGGCACATCACTGATTTGACTATATTTCATCGATAATAAAAAGATGCATACGTTGCAATTGTAGTTTGCCGTGGAATTATATGTGGGGATGCTGATTTACGGCCACACACATTCACAATTTTTGGTGTATGTAATGTGATCAGCACCACACTCCACTCCACAGGTAACCCTTTATTAAAGGCTTGGTGAACTCCAGAACCACTATGCAGGAAAACTGCTGGAAAAATACTCACTTGGAATCGCCCTTCACCAGAGAATCGAGTCCCTGAGTCTCATGACCTACCACTTTTCAAATAAAATAAAATAAAACTCTTTTTCATATTATTTATTTTTATTATTTTTGATTTTGAGTCATTCACTTCGACCGTTCTGATTTGCAACAGGACAGATAGAAACAAAACACAGGATTCGAACCCGGCACACATGGCGACGTAATATGTTGCGCTGATCTCTACCGGATATACGGCTCTTTCTATCGATAATGCTCTTCTAAATATATCTTCGAATTTTAGAAAAAATGTTTTATTTTGTAAGATTTTGTAAGTTTGCATATAATCCGTATTGTATGAGGATTATTTTATGGGATACTTATTTACATGACGCAGATTTCTTGTTATTATTATTACATTTTGAACTCCTTTATTTGTTCCAATAGTTCATTTTCCATTGTTATGGTCGTGATTTTCGATCTAAGGACATGAAGAGTACATATTAAGTGTTTAAATGTTTCAACGATTTTTATTAACAAACTTTCTGATTAGAAATGTATATACAATCAATATTTAAAAAAAAATATTTTATTAAATTTCAGGTATAATTAGTTGTAACATAATCATTATATACACACATTGAAAATATACAATTATAGATTGAACATTTTTCGAAAAAGTACATGTCTTTCAAATGTTTTACAACAATTCATTACAATTTGCCTTGTCATGACGATAGAAATAAACTTAGAAGCAATTGTTATATGTGATATGTAGTTTTGTCTATATGTCAGTTCTTGCATAACTTCAAGTTATTCAGGAATATGTTCTCTCTCTCTCTCTCTCTCTCTCTCTCAGTCACACTCACACACACACACACACACATACGGCTGGTGGGCCCGAATTAGGTGAAGGGCTACTAGGGAAATATTGGCGTAATAGAGAAAATTAGGTAAATTTTTATTAGTACTTATTAGAAAATGGGATTTCTAATAGTATGTGTAAATGTTAATCTAATTTCCTCAATTAGCCCATTTTCCCCTACTAACCCTTAACCAATTTCTGACACATACAATGATATATTTATTATTTCATTTCTAGTGGTTAGGTTTATTTAGGCTCAAGTTTTTATTCAGAGTGTTTTTTAAGCCCTATGATAGGTTAATCGGGACTTTACCAACAGTTTAATCTTGGATCCGAACCACTGTGTAATGTTCCTTCACCGGGAATCGAACCCGGAACACCTTGATTATAAGGAGACAGTGTTTTCATTATACCATCATGGAGGCTTCCAAGTTTGTATGCGTGTCATAATGATAACCGTAATATATTCATGAATTTAGTACATTTTGAGATGTGGACTCAAGCCCGACAATACCCCTAAATACGCCATTGTACATCAACACATCTCTGTAATAAAATCACAGTTTCCATTTGTGTCATATGTGAGCATATTTCTTACTCTCTGGATCCAAATGTTCTTGGCATAATGCCAACTAGAGGAATGAACACAAGAGGTCAGCACTGCTCCCAAATTCTGTTTTCCAATATGGACGCGTCCAGTGAAGAAAATGTTACGATTTTGGAAAAAGTTCGGCGTAAGGAATCTTGTCGTATATCCTCTGGCCGAGTCCACCTATAAGAACGCTTATTGCCTCATTGATTGATGGTCCCAACTCTTTCATAACTTCCAGGTAATTTTCGTTTAAGAATTTATTCATCGTATCACCTGCAAAGGAAGAGAAAATCAATATTAAAAAAAGGGCGTCAAATCCTTGAAAATAGTATAAACGCAACACAGTTGAACGAAATCCAAATTTGACAGTCACAGGCACTTAGTAACAGATCGGAAAATGCTATGCATATGATAATGGTTAATGTGAATCTACCAAAAGCCACCAAGGGCAATATTCTGTTATGTTTTATTTTAGTAATAACAGGCCTGGTCAACTCGCTATGTGTTGTGTAAGAGCGCTCTCGTATGCACGTGTGGACTGCAGAGGGAGCAGCGGTACTGTAGCGTTGTAAGAGGAGCGGAAAGGAAGACTTGAGCTAGGCAGGAGGCTTGGTCGGTCGCGTTCGTGCAGAGGGAAACTTCTCGTCATCTGATTCGCGAGTAACAGTACAATGTTGCATTGCAATCATGCCAGAGTAAACAAAAAGTGGTTTTGCTGCTTACTGGCCTTGAGTTGTAGCGTGAAGCTCGCACCACACGGACTGCTCAGCTGGTCTTCACAAGTACACGTGACTTGCTCAAGTCCACTCTTAAATCATAATGTACATGACCGACATCTTTGATTCACCACTCGCGAGCAGAAGACCTGATTGCACCATTGCTCTCTTTTTTGCGGTCTTATTACTAGATGCCTGTGATATAACCTGTCATGGAGGTGATATTTTCATTTTGGAATATAATTATAGAACAAGAATTCTATTCAATCTATATTATAATTAAATTAATTCTTAAGTAGAAAGAGAGTTACCCGTAACATCGCACATACCCCCTACCGTACGTAAACAATTTCAAGATGAATATTAGAACTTCGAATAAAACAAAATGTGCATGATTAGTGCAAAGAAAAAGATACACCAGGAAATTAAAAATCCACGTGTAACTAAAACACATAGTCTACAGTGCATTCTATGAAAAACTCAATATACATTTCACTTCGTAAATAATCTACGAATGTCAGAGTGTGTACATAGGAGAAACGAAAAAGAGGCTGAAAGACAGGTTTAAACAACATAGGGATGATGTACGACTTAAGAGAGAGAGAAATGCGATATTTAAACACACGAGAGAAACAGGACATGACATAGAGTGGGATGAGGCTAAGCAGATAGGAAGGGCGAAGAGACTACTAGTGAGAAAATTGGAGGAGGCCAAGGAAATAGGGAAGAAAGGTGAAGAAGACACAATGAACTGGAATGGGGGACTGAAGATAAACAAAGAATGGAAGAAGGTGTTAGAAAGAGTGGAAAGGACAAGAGAGAAGGAGGAGAGAAGGAGGAGAGAAGAAGGAAGAAGAATGAAAGAAAAAGAGCGTGAGATAAAGAGTCCAATCCACATTCTAGATGGAAGAAAATATGTTTAGCCTTTTAGGTGAAAGTACAGTTGACAAGGGAAAGCCACTTGCTAGAATGTTCCAGAACAACTTTCTAATAGTCTGGAGGGAAGTAATGTTTGTGTATATATATTCTGTCAAAACAGTACCTGAAATTGTTAAATAAAACGCACAATTTGCATTTATTCATCACTATTTATTTTGTCGCCTTCAAAGTAGGCCCCACTTGATGCAACACACATATGCCAGCATTTTTTCCAGTCTTGGGAACACTTTTTATAGGCGCTTTCCGGTATGGTCTTCAGATCCTTCCACGAATTTTGCTTTATGGCTTCAATCGAGTCAAAACGGGTACCCCGGAGCGGCAATTTTAGTTTTTGGAACATAAAGAAGTCGCACGGGGCCAGATCTGGTGAATATGGTGGTTGTTCGATGGTATTTATTGTGTTTTTGGCCTTAAATTCGGTCACAACTGTCGCTCTATACGATGGTGCATTATCGTCGTGTAAAATCCACGAATTGATCTTACACAAATCTGGCCGTTTCTGACGGATATTCTCACGCAAACGCTTCAATACGGCCAAATAGTATTCTTTATTGACCGTCTGTTCCTCTGGAACGAATTCATGATGCACCAAACCACGAATATCGAAGAAAACAATGAGCATCATCAACTTGACTTTTGAGCGACTTTGACGTGTTTTTTTCAGTTTCGGCTAGTCTTTTGTCCTCCATTCTGATGACTGTTGACTTGTTTGCATGTCAAACTCGTAGACCCATGTCTCATCACCAGTTATGATGCGTTCCATGTAGGATCAGAATTGGCGCGATCCAGCATGTCTAAAGAGACCTGCTCACGGTACTGTTTTTGAAGAAAATTCAGCTCTTTTGGAACAAGCCGTTCGGCGACGCGTCTCATGCCCAAAATATCCACCAAAATCGAACGAACAGACTCGTGAGAGATGTTAAGGTCAGTGGCTATCTCTCTTAAGCTGGAATGGCGATTATCGAGGACAATTTCTTTCACTTTTTCGATGTTTTCATCGGTTGAAGAGGTCGAAGGTCGTCCAGAACGAGGCATGTCTTCGACGATCTCTCGGCCCTCCTTGAACGCTTTGTACTACTCGTAAGCTCGTGTTTTTAAGGCAAAATCTTTGTTCAATAATTTCGTTCATTGTAAAAATCGTGATGCACTACTGAAGTGGACTGAAAGCTATTCAATGATATCACACTTGATTCCCCACACTCGCAAAAAAAAAAAAAAAGGTGAAAATTTCATAAAACCCAAAACATTTTCAAAGGGACGTATCTCTGCCCCTAATTGAGCTAGAGTGAAAGCGATTGCAGATTCGGAATCTGCATGTGATCGTAGAAACACTCTCCGTTCCATATACTCTATTAAAAGGTCCTGACGTGCAGATTCCGAATCTGCAATTGCTTTCACTCTAGCTCAATTAGGGGCAGAGATACGTTCGTTTGAAAATGTTTTGGGTTTTATGAAATTTTCACCTTTTTTAAATTTTTTTATTTTTTAATTAATTTATTTATTTATTTACTTTTACCAGGGGACGGGGGTGGGGAATCAAGTGTGATATCATTGAATAGCTTTCTTTCACTTATTCAAGACGTATTTTCTCGTTTTTCTATTCGATGTGTATTCCTCTCGATATGTGACCGTTCCGGGACTTTTGGACCACCCGGTATATCACATCATACCATTCCCATTGTTTTGAATTAAATATGGCGACCCTTTTCTCTCTTTTCAATCTGGCCAGAAACTATGGTAGTTGGATACACTGTTGAGCTTTGGCTCAAGAACACTGTTGTGTTGGGAACGACACCTTTCAAGGAAGTACTAACACATGTTTTGCATATAATAAGACGTTTCTTCTCAAAATCTCCAATACAATAAAAGGTTTCCAGCGGTGGTCTGTTCGGTAGGGTGTCTGACTTCCACGCGGAAGACCCGGGTTCGTTCCGGGGTGGCTGATCGAAGGTCGGAATTTTTCTGGCCTTACCCCTGCATAAAGCGGCTTCAGCATAAAATCAATGGGTAAGGGGGGGGGGGTAAAGGCGGCCGGAGCGTGCTGCGGATCAAATCATCTAAAAAAAAATAGGCGAGATCGAGAATGTGTAGGACCCTACTCCAACATCCACTAAAATGTGCTTTCATGGCACGGTGTTTGTTATATGCACGGGCAACGTTGCCTTTACCTTACCTAAAAGGTTGCCAACTCCATTGAAATTAACAATTTATGTTTCCTATTTTTTCTTCTGTATTTTAGCTTCTAGGCTACATTGTTTCCAGTCTTCGCGGATAGTCCAGCTAGCCTGGAATATTCTCTCCTGAATTCAATACTCATTTAAAACTATACTCCAATTATAGAATATGAACCGCGTTCGATACCCGCTGGAGGCACATTTTACAATAGTGGTTTGGATCCCACTGTAAACTGTAGGTCCAGTTTCGATTAGCCTATCAGTGCATAAAGTGGGCTTAAAACAATAATTCAAAATGATCTGTGACTGTATTACTAAGAATGTTATTAAAAATACATACAATTAATAAGTTTTGTCAATACTTCCAAATATGACTACAACCAGCTATGGATGTATACTGTAATAATGTTATGATATACCATTAGGTTAAGTTATAAATATTTTCGTTTAATCCATACTTACGATATCGTATATGTGTAACTTTACATTGAGTGGCATATTTTAAAACTTACCTAATTGTTTGTTGCCATTGAACAAATTTTCTAATTGAATAGATCCTTCCTTTGGTGTGATAACAATTTCAAATTGAGTTAGCCTCATGTGAGTTTTTCCTTTTCTTCTTGTAGGTTCCCCCTTCAGATGAAGTGTTAAATCATTGTTGACTGCAAATATAATTAGTAAATTATTTAGATCATGTAATTCACATATAAATTACTAGTTAGTTCCATAATCTTTTCTGCAGTGATAACACAATCATGGAAGTGGTTTCTCATTCGATTGTGTCTGGGAGAAATTCAGCGAAATTCTACTACGCTACTGAACATTTTGATTTCGTTATACAGGGAATGGGTATTTTGAATTGCGTCCTGGCAACCCTGGGATGTTGGTAGCACTGAATGGTATGCACAACGCTGCTCCCAATACCTTGCCATTTAGTAATCATGGAGCAGTGGGGTGGTGTGCAGCGTGCCTTTGAGGTCAAAGCATATGACAAGAATGACAGCGTGAAGGCCGTGCGTACAGCATTTGGGCGTCAGTTTAATGTTGGACGACATCACGTGCAATTAACACATGGGTCCGTGCTGGACCTGCTAAGACAGAAGTTAAGGCAAGAATGAGAGAGAACATTACCAGGATTCCTGTTGCAATGTTACGTCGCGTCATGCACATTGTCCCTCACAGACTGCAGGAATGTCTCCGCAGAGAAGGTGGTCATCTGTCGGATGTTATCTTTAAGAAATAACTTAAGGATATGAAATTCAACAATGGCATGCTCTGTACTATTCACTGGCTCCACTAAATGTTTGAAAGGTATTAATATTCCGTTCTTTTGAGCCACCCATATGAATTTATCAGTAGATATAGCTACATTTCTCATGCATCTCTTGTAATGTATATATCACTCCGTATTCCTTGTTTGAATCAGTTTCCAAATTCAAGTACTTTGAAGTAATACTAAAAAATGAAAATAATATTAAAAAGGAAATAAAAAGCAGACTTAATTCTGAAAATACATGTTACTTTTTCTCTTCATAAACTTTTGTCTTCTCGTATAATATCTAAGAAACTAAAAGTTAAAATATATAAAACATTAATTTTGCTTGTCGTATTATATGGATGAGAAATTTGGTCCCTTAATTAAAAGAGGAACATAAATTAAGAGTATTTGAAAAGTACGGGAAAAAAATTGAGACCTAAAAGGGATGAGGAGACAGGTGAGTGGAGAAGGTTACATAATGTAGTACTGCATAATGTGTACTCATGTCCAGATATTATTAGAATAATTAAAGCAAGAAGACTTACATGGGCAGGCAATATGGCTCGAATGGGAGGAGAAGCTTACTATCGTAATATGCACCGTACTATCAACGAGTATGAACAATTTAGTTCAGGCTGAAAGGAAAAGAAAAAGGAGCCTTGCATGAAATAAACGGTGTTTTTTTTTTAACGGTAGAACGGTAATGGTAGTAAAACTGAATTACGAACATGGAATTTCTATATTCTTTTGGCAGTATTCCACTAGTTTGTTTCTTTTGCTCAATGGTGCACGGGCATTGATTTAGTCTTTGGATTAAAATGTGGCATACTCGAGTAAATAACCCTAATGCGAGAACTTAATAGATGAAGCTTTGTTGACAGTAACAAAATCCAAAAACACCTGAATAAACAAAATATTGGTTGATTGATTGATTTCGTTTTGTGCCTCTTGGCTAATTTGCGAAGATGGGGATGAGTGATGAAATTGATGAATGGACATTCACAAACAACCAAGCCCTAGCGGGATTCGAACCCGGGACCCTTGGCGTCGCAGCGCGATGTGCTAACCACTTTTTTTTATTACATAATATTACCAATTATACATTACAACTCATTGGGCAGTAAACATTACAGTAAGAAAATTAGCATACACTCTATTTCTTTTACAGTGAGGTATCGTGTGGTATTCTTGATGGAGGTAATTTACAAATTGTATATCTGGTTGCCGATATTTCGATAGGAAATAGTCATAGTGTCCTAAGAGCCATTGTACACTTTTACGTTTTGCTTTTGGGTAATAGGCAAAAGCTGGATATAAAAGAATATCTACAGAGATGTTATACACTGATGTTCGACAAATAGCACTCATAAGTTTCCTAATATAGAGACATGATGTTTGTATTATTTGGCATTCACTCAGCCTATCGACTAAACTATCAGATACATTACATCTAGCACACATTGGCGTATTTACTAATTTAAGATCATAGAGTCTCTCTCCAGTGATTAATTTTTGGTGGACAATTATATACCATGCTGATCGGATTCAATAATTTTACACTTTGGTTGCTCTAATTTACATAGTCTGCGATATATTTCCGATGCCACTGGTATTGTTAATATCGGAGATTGTAATAGGGCATAACTAATATCCACTATTGTTGCCTTAAAATACCATAAAGTGTCTACCAGTCTAGTAATATCAATAGGAGCCTCTAGTGAAATATAGTCCAAAGCGCTTCTCGAAACTTTACTTGTGAGGCTGAGTGGATGCTGAATCAATGTCTGCGTGTCAGCTTGAATACGAAAAGTATGGCATTTGAGTTCTATATTCACAAGATTCATTCCTCCCTCGGCAAAAGGCAAACAAAGTAACACATGCTTTACCCTCAATATCTGACCGTTCCAAATAAACCAATTTACTGCACTCTTAAGTTTATTTATATCTAACTTCCGTAGTGGGAGGATTTTTGCCATGTACCATACCTTTGAGAGTGCATACACCTGTACAAAGGTCACCCTTGACTGTAAACTAAGGCTGCGAAATTTATTTGTTTGTAATATCGCTTTAACCCCAGTTATTACTCTATCATAATTTAATTGGATCATACTTTGAATAGAGTGCGTATATATTATACCTAGTATGCGTATCGTTTGTATAACCTTAAAATTACATCGCTGGGAGTTAGAAAGAAACAAATTTAAATTCAAAAGTGATGATTTTTCTTGGTTTCTTTTTAATCCAGACCATAACCACTCGGCCACAGGGTCTGGCAATAAACAAAATATAATCCTTGTGAATGGTAAAAGTAAATAATTAAAATTTCAACTTCCGCGAGAATTTCCTGGATAAGTTACTTTTCCAATTATTCAAACGACAGTCTCTTATTTTGGTGTAGTCATTTGTACAACAATTTCTTCTCCGAAAATGTTTGTGGTAAGAATAAGAGTATATGTTTTATCAGTCTAATTTCTATTGCTTTAGATTATATATTATCTTGTGCTGCCTTCTAATAGCATATTTTGTAAGTAAATGTAAACCACATTAAGCTACTGAACTCAGTTACCTTCCTGTCCCATATTAATTTGGCAAATTAGTTATAATTGAAGCATTCCACCGAATAACGCTGTATGGCACATTTAAAATATTCTAAGTTACCAGTGGAATCATGCTGTACCGAACATATACTGAAAGACTCGTTTCTCTATTGCCCAAGAGTTGGCACGAGTATGCTGGCAAACTGGTCTCTGAGTGGAACAACGCTGTATGTGCAAGCAAGATGCCGGACCGCAGAGAAGTAACTTCTCAATAGAAGCAGAAAACGCAAAATAAACATTTCTGAATGGAAGGACGTTAAAGGGAAGAAGTAAGTGGATGCAGAGGAAGCATACACAAGTAGAAAGGCAAGGATGTGATGGCAAAGAGGCAGCCAACTAAGGTAGGTGGAACAACGTTGTATGGCCAAATGGAACTATAAAATGGTTGCAGTAAACGGTAAAGTACATGAAACCTTTGCCTTTTGGCAGCACAGCTTATACAGTATTTGGATTGTTGTCATGTATTATGCAATATTGGGTATTATGAATGTCGTATATGCAGTATGATACCGGTTTGTAGTATGCAAAAATAAAATTAATGTTATGTCACATCAGCATGTAGCCATTCTTTACAGACAAAATACACCATCCTAGATTATACCTTGTACGTGAAGATGTACACACTGTTCCAGAGAACCTACCTGTCTTGCACCATGGACCGCTGCCACTTAAGAAGAAGAAGAAGGCCTGATGGTTAGAATATGCTGCAGTACATGGACGAGGAATACAGACAGTTTTACATCGACCTTCCATGTGCAGATGAGTGAAGTGTATGTTTTGGTGTAACACATCCAGTTTTTTTTTCAATACAATTAGATTTCGGTACTGTTATCGTACCTGCTGGTGTTTATTTCCCCCATAGTACTTCTGCACATACAGCGTTATTCCACTGGAGATATTTTTAGTGGCCTGCCATGCGGCTACAGGCTACAAACTGGCCACTCATAAGGTCGGATTTTGCTCAAACATTGATACTGTGCTTGCATAATGTTTCATTCTTTTCCCTTGTAGTCCAGTAACATAGTACATGCTTTTTTCCGTTTTTCTCGCATTCACTGAAATGTGCCATACAGCGTTATTCGGTGGAATGCTTCAATTATTGCGTAAGTATGGACTTGTCGGCTTAATTGCCTAAGAAAAATACTGACCCAGTGATATGTTGCTCTGCCCATGTCCCGAGATGGGGAGGAGTAAGATCCTTCCCTTGACGTCATATTCTCCTACTATACTAACGAAATCACATGTTCCTGTGGCATCCAGAGTGAACTCGTCTGGGCTAACTCTGAAAGAATAGCAGAATAGAATATGAAATAAACATAATGCATGAATAAATCCTCGTCTCATTTTTTGTTTACATGTTTTGTAAAGTCAATCCAGAGTAAATGGAAACATGGTGTCCACATATCGTTTCACGAGCCTATCACGTTCTTATCAAAATCGATTTCCGGATAGAAGTTACAGCGGAAACTGTAACTTCGGGTTTTTTTAACCTATGATAAGCAAATTATAAAAGTCTTAACCTACCATCATTTTTTACTTTCATTTCATTTCGTTTTAGGAAATGTTGTTTCTAAGTGTATACGTGAGTAAGTTAGGTAAGTCAGCAGTGACGGAACCAGCCTAGAATAAGTGGGGGGGGGGGGCTACAGATGTTGGAGTAAAATTCTCAGGGGGCTAAAAGGTATTTACTTAATATTTCAATACGGTATAATTTTACCAGTGACATATTTTACAATCAGATCCAAAGATACATTATTGAGTGGAATATCATCACAGACTTATAATTCATATGAACAATACAAAATACGCCATAAAAACTACAATTTTTAACTCGCTGGATATACGAATAAATACTACGCGTAATTTCTATGTAAAAAGATTGGGTATTTCTTGCTAAAATGAGAAAATGAACCACAGAAAGAAACTACGACAGTATATGTCTGTTTTTACGAGCAGCTACAACCTTGTTTAAATCCAAATAAATTGCAAGCGCTTTCTCAAAGGACAGAATAGAAAGAGCTTCTCGTTACCAATTCAATTACGAAGGTAACTTCTGATTTGACGCAACCAGCCGTTAAAGGGGATATGCACATTTCAATAACATTAAGCTTATAAAGTTCGTAAAACGCAATTTTGAATTTTTCAACTATTGCAAGAAGGGTCTTTATTTAGAATTCCTTTCTGTCTCATAGTGTGCCATAACTCTAAACGGTCCAAATCACAACATTGGGGAGCGGCGAAATATTGTAGCTTTTCGTGCTTCAGAAAAGTTGCATTAACTTAATAAAGTAGGCATCAAATAAATAATGCCACTCTTCAATGGAAAGTGTGTTAATGATACCATTTTCTCTGCCACGATGATTTCTTGTTCAATGACTGAAATTCAGAATTTCGAGCTAAAAATCAAGAGGATGCGAGAAATACCGTGCACTTAGGAGGTGCCTCTCTCAAGGAACTAACATATTTTGAAATTTTCACTACAAATTCATCTCCACTAGGAGACTTATACATTGACATAAGATTTGCAACTCTTGCACTGGGTATTTTGATTAGTTAAAATAACTGCTGAAGATTATAATTTTATTTCAGAATGCATTATGCATAAATATTGATCAGAATTGGATCAAAAGTTTTAGATGTGCTTCAAAGATTGATTCTCCTACAAGATATCAAATGTGGCCACTATGAAGGTAGCTGACTTCACAAATGATAATTAATTAATTAACATGTAGGACTATGACTACGAGCAATAACGTTGACCAAGCATGTTGATTTTCGCATCGTATTGCAATGATTAGTTGACTGGAATTTGTACGAGGTCGTATTAAGGTCCACAATATGTGCAGAGGTTAATCGGAACGAGAGCTACAGATTCTAGTGGAATCCAAACAACTTAAAAAAATGTTACCTCCACCGGAGATCGAACCCGGGATCGCTTGATATCAAGACAGCAGTTTTATCGGGGCTGGGAGCCCAATTTTAATATTTCCAATTGTCATCATTTAAGAATGAGGTACTTTGTGTACTCCTTAATTCTTTAACATCACATCCCCCCCCCCTTCGAATATTTACAGCGATAAGGATAGATGAAAGGAAACCAACGTCTCTCATCGCTAACACTGAAGCAATTGTCGGTATTAGAATGAGCAACTAATAAACAGAAAAGGAACATGGCGTTCCTTAGGTTTTGAATGTCGTCCTCTTAGCAGATTTCGTAGAAAGTTTGGGGACTCATGATAGGCCAATTACTTAGTATCAAATGATCAGTGGCTACTGCTATCCAAGCATATCTGGTTTTAGAACACATCGTAATAAAGTAACCTTGTGATCTAACTGAACTAGAAAATATATTTGAACATTGTACTTGCCCCAATGGAAGTTTTATAATGGAAAATGTAAACTTCTACTTTTTAAGTTTTCAGTCGAAATGCATCTACAGTACTACAAAAATTTAGGGAGGGCTACAGGGGGTGCTGAGACCTGCTTTGGGGGGGGGGCTTCAGTCTCCCCTGGCCCCCCTGTAGCGCCGTCCCTGTAAGTCAGGCAAGGCCAGTGTTAGAAATGAACAAATGGTTGGGAGCATGAGGGACTTCGGTGTATATTTAGTTAAACCAGCAGGCCATATTTAGTTTTTTAAAGTAAAATTTTCTATAACTTACAGTTTCTGAATTTATATTCTCTTCGCAACCTTTTTTATACGACAGTAGTAGAGTTATAAGTAAACCACATTAAAATTCAGTTCTACACTCAAAATCGAAGCGCCCTTACGAACGATGGTGTGCAAGTTGTCACGGTGCAACTTGCCACGGTTCTTATTATCGTTCATTTTGCCACGGTCTTGTCTATCGGATTAATCTCTCTGCAGGTGCAAAGCAAGTTGCCACGGTCGAGTGAGTGACGTCACCTGTCAGACTGAGCATTGAAAAAGTAGTGATTTTTTTTAAACACGCAACATTAGCTCCATAATCCAAGGCTGTTCTGGAAAGAACCTTGTCGTTTTGTTTTCCGAGGAAACAGCACGTCGTACGTACATGTAGAATTTCCATACGTCCGTATATCGATGCTCTGGTTGAAATGGTCATTACAGCCAGGAACCTGGGAATCGGGGAATGTCGCACGTAATTCATTGATTGCTGCAACTTCAAGATATATGCCGAGGGCTTTCCTTCTAGCACCATTTAAACACCCTTTCTTGTGACAATATGATGGAATGGAGGTTACCAGGTTCAGACCTTGGTTAATTGGAGCAACCATTTCTTCTTTGAAGATAGCAGACACTGGTGTAAGGATTTCTTCTTGTTTTCTAGTCGCTTCCTTATCTCTCAAACTGACACGCCAGGTACACACTGGTGTTCTCTTTCCACAAGTGCCATTTCACCTTCGGTGAAGACAATTACGAGGGGCGATCAGGTTGCTCTGACCCTAACATAGAAAGAGCGGCAATAGGGTATCAATTTTTTTATTATTTTTCAACATACTCCCCTGCAACTCCAATGCACTTTTCCCATCGGTGCTCCAACGCCTGGATACCTTGCAAAAATTTTTTTTCCGACTGGTCCTCCAACCATGAGTCTACAGCGCTTATCACCTCAGAATCATCAGAAAATTTTTGTCCACGAATGTCATTCTTCAAATTTTTGAACAAATGGAAATTACTGGGGGCCAAATCTGAGGAATAGGGTGGGTGGGGCAGCAATTCGAACGATGCATCTGCGATAGCGGCTCTCGCAATGCGTGAGGTGTGGACAGGAGCATTGTCCTGGTGAAGGAGCACACCGCGAGTCAACATCCCACGCCTCTTTTTCTTGATGGAATCACGTGATTTCTTGATTAGGGCACTGTAGTATGTGCCAGTGATGGTTTGGCCTCTTTGTAGATAGTCCACAAGAAGGACACCCTTGCAGTCCCAGAAAATTGAGGCCATCACCTTCTTGGCTGACGTTTGCACCTTGAACTTCTTCGTTGGTGGAGATTGTGGGTGTTTCCACTCCATGCTTTGTGATTTTGTTTCTGGGTCGAAGTGATGGACCCATGTTTCATACATAGTTACAAATCGGGCAAAGAAATCATCTATATCAGCACGAAAGTTGTCAAGAAATTCTTGACTGATGAGCACTCGGGTACGCTTCTGATCTGGGGTGAGGTTTCGAGGGACCCATCTTGCAGCAATTTTTTTCATTTGCAATTCCTGGGTAATTATGTTTTGCATAGTGCCATATGACAGGCCACACATTTCAGCAACATGACGGAT
Source organism: Lepisma saccharinum (assembly GCF_977018435.1). Lineage (NCBI taxonomy): Eukaryota > Metazoa > Arthropoda > Insecta > Zygentoma > Lepismatidae > Lepisma > Lepisma saccharinum. The sequence goes on from NC_139238.1 coordinate 31,536,120, forward strand.
AGTGACTCGACGATCCTTCAGCACGACATCGTGGACTTTGATAATGTTTTCGGTCGTCATGGCAGTTTTTAGTGCTCCACCTGCATGTTCATCCTCACAGGACTCTCTCCCACAATTAAACTCACGACACCATCTCTTCACCATACTGTATGAAGGACCAGGGTCCCCTAGTGTATCCACCAAGTCCTCATGAATTTTGGATACCGTCCACTTCTTCTTCACAAAATATTTGATCACCGCTCTCACCTCAGTTTTCTCCATTCTGGCATATTGACACAACTTCACTCAGTTAAACCCCTGTAAAAAGAAAACTGTACGCTACTCAGACTTGCAATTCAGAATGAAAGCATATAAAGGATCACTAAACAATAACAAAATATAAAATCAATCATAACGTCATTCCTTCTATGCTAGGGTCGGAGCAACCTGATCGCCCCTCGTACCTTTTCTAGTTGTTGTGAACTTCATAACAATGCTTATACAACCACGGAAACATTAAGAATAATAATTAAGCACCAGACGAAATTCTTCTATACCATAGTAACCCACCCCCTGCCGAGTGACGTCACTCACTCGACCTTGGCAACATGCTCCGCACCTGCAGAGAGATTTATCCGATAAATAACACCGTGGCAAAATGAAAGATAATAAGCACCGTGGCAACTCACACGCAATCTTACGAACATCGCTGTATTCAACGCATATCATAATTCACAGAAACGGCACAAGAATCAGCCATATTGCTTTATCTTCAAAGCGTCATATACATCCAGGGACTCTACAACGATGCTGAAAATATTGCCATCTATCGGTAAGATGTACAACTAACATCACTATCATATTCTTGAAGCTGAGAAAAACGATTTTCTATTGACAAAAATTGTTGGTTACAACGTTTCAACTGTTGACCAATAATAACAATATGAGAGCATATATTCTCAGAGGGAGAAAATAATTTTGCTTCTCTAGTCGGGAACGAACTTAGACCTGCAGAGTCTGATAAAGAAGTGGAGTGGAGAAAACCTACTTAATTGTATATTGTGGCGTCACCATGGCTGTTAACTGAGTAGTTGTTGCTTAAAGGTGCGAAAAGATCGATCTAGAGTAACTGAGATAAGGCACACATACCTAGCACTGTGAACCTTGACCCGGCTTATTCCATTGAGTTTGGCGTCATTGAATTGGATTACTATCCCAACCGCCCCTAGTCCTTGGTCGATGGTCATCTTTGGAATTGGAAGAGGATCCACCGTTGGAATACCAAACTCCTTCATTCCTAGAGACAAAACGACAAATAGTGTAGTTTGACATTTCTACTTGGTCAACAATGGGCCATCCTTGTAAAAAAAAAAATGCACTATAGAGCGTCTCAACCTTAAAAGTCTGTACGGGTTGAATGGATCGCGGCGTTGCCAGATCAACAAACGGAGGAGCATCGAGTCGCTGTTAATCGCTAATGATTGTGACAATTTTACTTCCTTAATATCGTATAGGAAATCTTCAAAATCTATGTATTTGATAAATTTTGAAAAAAAAGCGATAGTTACCTCAAGATTTGCATGTAAATCTTTATATTTCGACGTAACTATTTATTATTTTACACTTGCATTATATGTGTAATACACGCAACTATTGTTACTTCTTTCGTTGAATGTTGTATCTTTTACATGAACAGAATTAAATAAATACAAAAACAAACATTAAGATATATTTTTTTCCGGAAAATAAAGCACACTGCACTTCCTGCGAACAGGGGCAAATGCCTGCAACTGAATTGTAACCTTAGTAGTGCGCAATGAATGTGATACGCGAGACAGCCCGCATAAACAAACTACGATTGCGGAATAAATAACGGTCTGTGGAGTAACAATGCATTCTAAAAATAACTTCAAACAATGGTCAACACTTTTCTCGCTTGGTCTGCACGTATATCGCGACGAACCGAAACGTTTCTCGCTAACCAACTTTTTCGTGTTATGGTCTGATGATTTATACAAAATATCCATATATATATATATATATATATAACTCTCCTCGTAAGCAAATTAATTTACTCTGGCCAAGAATATCATATCTACAAACACCATAGATCCCATAGAAACAAAATTGGCGAAGTTGTTCAAGCGGTTCCATATTTATGGCTTTTGAAGTATTTACTAGAAAAAAATTAAGCGTTTTGCAAAATTGCATAATTATGGAAATTTCATATCACTTGATTTATGACAGGTTATATAATGCCGTCATTAAATAGAGCATAAACAACTCTAGAAGATAATGATTTCACTGTTTGAAATTTATGACTTTTACATTTTGTAAATTTTGTAACATCTGGCGACGCAAAGGTGGTAGAGAAGGACAGAGCTATTGGCAAAACGCATGTATTAGAGAGAGAGGGAAGTACTCCATTTACTTCCATATTGACTTTTAAGGTTGAGACACTCTATAGATGTCATAATGAATGCACATTGAGCATATAATAAGAACACTGATCGTTTTATTTCAGAAGTTTGATGGTAAAAATTAAAAGTGGCTCTTTAACAACAAAGATAGTGTAATTAAACTATTACATCAACAAATGGTATTGACAAGTCACAATCCATTGCATACTGGATGAACCCAGATGAACGAATGATGGAGCATAAGAGGGTAAAAACATTAAGGAGGCCATTTTGTATCTGCTGTTGTTTCTCGCCATTTTCGTACTCAGTCGTAAGTAACAATTAATAATATTATTAATATTATATTGTGTAGCCAATGGAGACAACTACGGGTTCAATACCCGGTGTAGGTACGTAGTGGTTCGGATCCATCTTTAAGCTGTATTTCAAGTCCCGATTATCCTTTCGGTGCATAAAGTGCACTGAAACTCAAACAAATCTTAACTCGACTTCGAATCGGACACAGTCGTCTTAAACGTCGTCATTTCCTGCAAGAGCTGGACCCTCCGTTGTGCCGCAACTGTGATGTTGTTTTAAGTGTCCGAATGTGTAGATTTTAAGTGCCTCAGACAGGGATTTAGCCTTTCCCACTATTTGTCACCTGTTGAGACACAATGACAGTGTTTTAGCCAATGTTTTTTTAGGTTTTTGAGAAGATTGAGCCTTTGACCCTATTTCTGAGCAGGTTTTTAGAGTGCCTTTACCTTATTCTAATGTAATGTGCTTGTCTTCTGCTGGTGCTTTTACAACTGGCTCCTTTAATCTTCTCTCAAGGACCTCTATACACCCTTTCTTTAACTTTAAGGGAAGGTTTTTAGACAAGGGGATATTTTCTCACACTGAACGCATCTCCAACTGGCGGCTGGGAAACAGCGAATCAGCGATCAGCTGAATTTTCTTCGACTGAGATCGGGCATTTTCGAGTCACAAGGTACCGAACGTTGTTCGCGAGACGAAACAAATGAGCGTTGAGTACGGGCAACGATATCATCGGCACCAGAAATCAGCGGGGAGTTAATGGTACACCCAACGGCGAAAGAAACAGTAGGCGAATTGACCACCACCATTTTAATTCAGTCTGTATTACACATTGTGATGACAACGAATTGAAATAATGACTTCAATAAACAGAGAACAATGCCTGCTTTGAACCAACATAGTTTTATTCCTTAAAACAACGCAGAATGTAGAATAAAGAAGTAATTAAAATAGCGGTGGACAATTTGCCTATCATTATATTTTCCGTTGACTGTACAACTGCACACGTGGTCCTGAACGATGAAGTTTCCGGAAGGACCACCCACAGGTCGGAATACACCCATACAGCACACCAAGTTTCAGACATATTTCAGAAATATTACAATCTCTCATTTATGTTTCTAACATTCTGGTTTCGCGTTGACGTTACAGAAAGCATCACATGAAGTCCCAGTTTTGTTTCTGAAACATTGCAATGTTATAGTTTCATTGTCTAGTTTCTGCAACGTCTCATTTTTCTTACATCTCTGAGAAATGTTTCAGAGACATTTCCGCAACGTTGGATTCAGTCATCATGCATGCGTGGCGGCCATCCAGGACATTTTCTGCGGCGGCCATCTTGTTACCTTCAACGCTGACCGGGAGTCGTGCACATCTTATGGAGAATAATGTTGTTTATTGAGTGGTAAGTTGAATATTATTAATGCCAAAGTGTGTGAAAAAGTGACTGGAAACAAGGCAGTTCAAGCCAGTGTTTAAAGAAGTATTTTGTTTTGTTTGTTTAATTAAAATATGTGGACGTAAAGAAGCACTGAACTTCTCCACCTCATGAAACTATAATCGCGAGAAATAAGTTGCCTGCGTTGTGTGTAGTGAAAAAGTGAATGGTCGAGACGCAAAGTATTTCCCTGTATGTTTTTACTGTTAAAAATAGCTATATAGTTTTCGTTTACGGTATATGACCCCTCCCCCTAAATTTTGCACAAAATTTGTCCTCTTCTTTTTAAAAAATGTTTCTCACTTCCCTGTGCGTAGTGAAGAGGCGTAGAATACCACGTAACTTGTTACGTTCAGAGCCTCTATCTAATACAAATTACGAATCAACTAATTTGTTCTGTGACATCGTTACGTAATGTAAATCTACCGCAGCACCACAGCCACGGTCATTTTTTTTTGTGTGACAAAACTAAATTCCTAATTATATTTCTCTCTTAATCACTTGTTAGGTTACTCACTTATGTTAATCATCTCTCTCTTTCTCTCTCATGTAGTCTTGTATAGTTTTGTTTCTCATGAGGCTTGTGATGCCCTCCATATACTATATTCATAATTTTTTCGTAATTAGGTAGGTAGAATTATAGATTATTGACAAAAATGATATAAAAGGTTAAAATGTAATTATGATGCTGCATGAATGCACAAGTTGCAGATGTTGTATTTAACTTGACATGCTAAAAGAAAGATGAAACATGAAATTTTTTCTGCAGAATGCCGAGGAATTTTCTAAAAAAGTAGATGGAAACACTGATTTTCCCTAATGTTAACGACTTGGATGTTACATAACATATTGAGCATTCACAAATTCTTTATGCTAGTTCTGAGCAAATAATATGAAGTAAAAGCAATTTTTCTTGCCAAATATGAATTGGTTTTACGGGGTTCTCCGAGGTTAGCTTTATAAAAAAACTGAATTGTGCTGACATGAAGAATGTAAATTCTTGATGTTGCTTTGCAATTTTCTTCAATGCTAAGATGTTTATGACTCCAACAGTTAGTTTTTATGCAGATTTAGCAGTAATTAAGTATTCTATGGCTGATTTAAGATTAGTTTCTTTCGCAAGAATGATCATTTTTGGGCAAAATTTGGATTTCAAGTTACAATAATTCAAAACTATGAAACAATACCAGTTTAATATACTACATTTAGGTCATTTGTGGTTCCATTGTTATTATTATGTTTCAAGAGGTAAAAAATTGGTAATATTTAGTTCTTTTATGCTAAAAATCCATTCAATCATCGTTTCTTCGAAATTAGGTAGGTAGAATTATGGATTATTGACAAAAATAAAATAAATGGTTAAAATCTAATTATGATACTGCACGATTGCACAAGTTGCAGATGTTGTATTTAACTTGGCATGTTGAAAGAAAGATGAAACATGAAATTTTTTTCTGCAGAATGCCGAGGAATTTTCTAAAAAAGTAGATGGAAACACTGATTTTCCCTAATGTTAACGACTTGGATGTTACGTAACATATTGAGCATTCACAAATTCTTTATGCTAGTTCTGAGCAAATAATATGAAGTAAAAGCAATTTTTCTTGCCAAATATGAATTGGTTTTACAGGGTTCTCTGAGGTTAGCTTTATAAAAAAACTGAATTGTGCTGACATGAAGAATGTAAATTCTTGATGTTGCTTTGCAATTTTCTTCAATGCTAAGATGTTTATGACTCCAACAGTTAGTTTTTATGCAGATTTAGCAGTAATTAAGTATTCTATGGCTGATTTAAGATTAGTTTCTTTCGCAAGAATGATCATTTTTGGGCAAAATTTGGATTTGAAGTTACAATAATTCAAAACTATGAAACAATACCAGTTTAATATACTACATTTAGGTCATTTGTGGTTCCATTGTTATTATTATGTTTCAAGAGGTAAAAAATTGGTAATATTTAGTTCTTTTATGCTAAAAATCCATTCAATCATCGTTTCTTCGAAATTAGGTAGGTAGAATTATGGATTATTGACAAAAATAAAATAAATGGTTAAAATCTAATTATGATACTGCACGATTGCAGAAGTTGCAGATGTTGTATTTAACTTGGCATGTTAAAAGAAAGATGAAACATGAAATTTTTTTCTGCAGAATGCCGAGGAATTTTCTAAGAAAGTAGATGGAAACACTGATTTTCCCTAATGTTAACGACTTGGATGTTACGTAACATATTGAGCATTCACAAATTCTTTATGCTAGTTCTGAGCAAATAATATGAAGTAAAAGCAATTTTTCTTGCCAAATATGAATTGGTTTTACGGGGTTCTCCGAGGTTAGCTTTATAAAAAAACTGAATTGTGCTGACATGAAGAATGTAAATTCTTGATGTTGCTTTGCAATTTTCTTCAATGCTAAGATGTTTATGACTCCAACAGTTAGTTTTTATGCAGATTTAGCAGTAATTAAGTATTCTATGGCTGATTTAAGATTAGTTTCTTTCGCAATAATGATCATTTTTGGACAAAATTTGGATTTCAAGTTACAATAATTCAAAACTATGAAACAATACCAGTTTAATATACTACATTTAGGTCATTTGTGGTTCCATTGTTATTATTATGTTTCAAGAGGTAAAAAAATTGGTAATATTTAGTTGTTTTTATGCTAAAAATCCATTCAATCAACTTTTCTTCGTAATTAGGTAGGTAGAATTATGGATTATTGACAAAAATAAAATAAAAGGTTAAAATCTAATTATGATACTGCACGATTGCACAAGTTGTAGATGTTGTATTTAACTTGGCATGTTAAAAGAAAGATGAAACATGAATTTTTTTTCTGCGGAATGCCGAGGAATTTTCTAAAAAAGTAGATGGAAACACTGATTTTCCCTAATGTTAACGACTTGGATGTTACATAACATATTGAGCATTCACAAAAATCTTTATGCTATTTCTGAGCAAATAATATGAAGTAAAAGCAATTTTTCTTGCCAAAATTGAATTGGTTTTACGGGGTTCTCCGAGGTTAGCTTTATGAAAAAACTGAATTGTGCTGACATGAAGAATGTAAATTCTTGATGTTGCTTTGCAATTTTCTTCAATGCTAAGATGTTTATGACTCCAACAGTTAGTTTTTATGCAGATTTAGCAGTAATTAAGTATTCTATGGCTGATTTAAAATTAGTTTCTTTCGCAAGAATGATCATTTTTGGACAAAATTTGGATTTCAAGTTACAATAATTCAAAACTATTAAACAATACAAGTTTAATATACTAGATTTAGGTCATTTGTGGTTCACTTGTTATTATTAAGTTTCAAGAGGTAAAAAATTGGTAATATTTAGTTGTTTTTATGCTAAAAATCCATACAATCATCATTTCTTCGTAATTAGGTAGGTAGAAATATGGATTATTGACAAAAAATAAAATAAATGGTTAAAATCTAATTATGATACTGCACGATTGCACAAGTTGCAGATGTTTTATTTAATTTGGCATGTTAAAAGAAAGATGAAATATGACATTTTTTCTGCGGAATGCTGAGAAATTTTCTAAAAATGTAGATGGAAACATTGATTTTCACTAATGTTAAAGATTTGGATGTTACATAACATATTGAGCATTCACTAAAAATCTTTTTGCTAGTTCTGAGCAAATAATATGAAGTAAAAGCAATTTTTTTTGCCAAAATTCAATCGGTGTTATGGCATTCTCGAAGGTTAATTTTATATAAAAAAAAAAACTGAATGGTGCTGACATCAAGAATGTAAATTCTTGATGTTGCTTTGCAATTTTCTTCAAGGCTAAGATGTTTATTTTACCTGTGCAAAATATTGTTTTTTGAAATGGAAATTCTGACCAGAATTGATATTATGACATTTTTTTCCTTTCAGGAAAAAATGAATGTTACTGCACTCCAACAAGAGGTTATAGCGGAGAACCTGCAATGAAATACTTCTTAACAGAACAGAAGCAATTGTATTTTGACAGATTTAGACAAATAAAGAATATATTTTATGAAAAAAATATTATTTTTACGTATAATAATTTTTCTTTGAAGTGATGCATGTCCAATTTTTAGAGTTCAATGGTGACATGGATACTGTCTGATCACTCGCTGTTGTAAAAAAATGTATCAAAGTATGCTTATTTATATTTATTTGGTTCTTTGAATTGATGTTTTAAGTCCACTTTATGCACAAATAGGCTAATCGGGACTGGACCTACAAATCAAAATGGGATTCGTATCACTGGAATGTGCCTCTACCAGAGTTTCGAACCAAAAATCCCTTCATTACAAGGAACTTAATTCAATTTCTCAGTGTATTCTGAAACTGACCAACCCATCCTAACCACCATAACAACGTTGAAAGTCAAACATGATTAAAAAATAATAGAAATGAGAAAATATAATTATACCTTTGAAGTAATAATTCAATGGAAATTGCTCACAAGTAACATTCAGAGAATTAACTAGTAACCACAACCTCTGATACACACTGCACATTTAATATTATAGAGAATGTCAAAAATTTTCATTGATTTATAAATGTTTAGTTATTATTCAATGATATTATTCGTATTGTTACTGCCTAAAAATTGCTAAAGTTTAGCTTGTCTCCACTTTGCACTTGTGAATTGATATTTATTTCCCAGTTGTGGTTACTGGTTCGTTTACTGAATTTGTTTTGTGGTCAAAGTGTATCTACTTTCTCCAATTATGTAAGTATATAGGATATTATTACATTCATTTTGAATTTTTATTTGAGATACGTAAAAGGTGAGAATGTCAGATAGTAAATTTTAGTATCCGAAAGTTATACTATTTGAAGACATGTGCTCAATTTGTGATGTTAATAATTTTGGAATATTGCTGTGTAATTCTGAAAGTTCGAACACCATATAGGTTGAAAACCATACATGTGGAACATGTATTCTGTCCAGGAAAAATGTTTTCATTCATACAGAGACATTAGAGTAGAATTTTCAGATGACCGTGACTCATAGAATCATGAATGAATTTCATACAACACTAAAATGCTTCCAGCCTCTCATCTATTAGTAGAGGGGACGGGAGCATTATGCTGATCACATCACTCAAATCCCACCTTCTTTGTGACAGGGTGCAAAAAACCATGCATGTAAAACTTTACACACATTTGAAGGTAGTTTAGGATTTGGTGGCATATACGAGTATTTTTCTTTTTTTAGTTGTAACTGTTGTCTGGTGTGAATGAATGTGTATTTTGTACTTTTATGCACTTTCCCCCCCTCGAGAATAATTGTAGCAATTGAGATACGTGGTCATTTGAGGAGAGGTAAAATAAATATAATTAAATATCATTCCTAATTAGGTATCAAACATTGTGAATTTTATTTTCAGGAAATGATTTACAAATAAATATTGAAGTAAAGGGGCTTAACCCCAATAGGCCCCCTTAAATATTTCACTCGTGAATACAGTACTGATTCCATTCAATATAACCGTAATGTACAATTATATCACTGTAATGTAGCTGAAATATCACAAAACCTTACGGAAATGTATTTGTAATGTTACACTGACATGTTTCTGCAATGTTACATTGACACGTTTCTGTAATGTTGCACTGATATGTTTCTGTAACATTACGAATGTTATGTTAGATTCGCGGACATTTTTACATTGCTGAAACATACCTGAAACATCACAGTAATGTTTCGCAATGTTGCTGCAATGTTACAATGTTTCACGAGTTATGTATCCGTAACATATCTGAAACCATGTTGTGCTGTATGGGCAAGCGGACACAGAGTCATATAAAGACAAATGGCAAAAACAGAAGTACGCTTGTTACGTACCCAATAGGCATAATGCTTGTAAATACGAGTTGTAGTTGATAAGGTAAGGCAGAAATGGCAGCGCAAGGTATACAACATAAAAGATTGTTGTAATATATACGAATGGCAGTCTAAATGAGCAATAAAGTGATTTAAGAAGATGAACAATAATAGAATAAGGCATAAGATGATAAAGAAGAAACACAAAGATGATGAATTAATAAAAATACTTATAAAATAAAACACTTACTCATATGTAAATATATAAAGAATTTAAAGATGAGAAAGTGCTGATATAAATTTGTGAACAAAATCTGTTAGCTTGTTACTACGGGAGAACGATGTTATTCCTTCAGCTTTTGCTCAGTGTTGCCACAATCTGTAAGCACAATTTCCCTTTGCAAGGGGTCAAATTTCCCTTTCTCGCCCATTTTTTCCCTTCATCTAAAGAATTAATAATAATAATAAATTTTATTATTATCGTTGACCCATGTTTGTATGTATGTATAAAATGTTAAAGAATTTAACTTTTATATGGTACGACGCCAGTAGTCCCTGTTCGAACCCCGACCTGGGCATGGCTGTTTGTGAATGTCCATTCATCAATTTCATCACCATCTTCGCAAATTAGCCAAGAGGCACAAAACGCGAAGTAAAATAAACTAAATCAGTCAATCAATCTAATAAATTCTGGAGTTTCAGATCGTTTCCTTTGCTCCCCTTGTTCTTCCATCGTCCAAGACGGACACAACCTTCCACCAAACATTCGCACCACGAGTAACCCAGTGTCCACGTGCAGTGTTGAGGCAAAATTCAGAGAACCGCGGAAAGCTTTCCATAAACAATGCCCTCAGACTCCCATTCCCAAAGCCGGGACATAAGGGTGAATGGTCAATGACCTCCGGCCCAAAACTGTAGCATTATGAAGACCAACCCAAATCCCACCCTTCTTCTCAGAACAGAGTATACGACAAATGTAAAAAAAAAAAAAAAAGTTCTCATTTTCAGAACTGGAATCTCTTATAATGTTTAATATAATTAATGTTGAGTCTGTCTTAAGTTTTCCCTGAAAATTCCCTATTTTTCATCGAATTTCCCTTTTCACTTAAAATTAGCTCCAAATTTCCCTTCAAAAAGGGAAATATCCCTTCATGTGGCAACACTGCTTTTACTTCGCAACTGAGTTTGTTGACGCCCACGGACCCCCCCGAAAATGGTTGGGGGAAAGAAAGCGCCAGAAATAGCAATCAAGGTCAACGCCAGTTGGAGTTGCGTTCAGTATAGAAGGGTGGACAATGGCCATTCGTGCTAGGGAACCGAAAGATTCTAACTCAATTAAACAAACAATGGAAACGGCTACTAACCTCCGGCCGATGAACGAAGAAGATCTTCAATAGATTTCCTCACACACTCATTCAATTTTGGATCGTCATACTTGCATAATGTCAGGTAGTTGGCTGCAAAAGAAACAGGCAATACCCCAATTAAAGAATTAATATTTCAGTGCAACCAATCCAAGTTATACCATCTTTTGTATTACAAAGATACAATATTGAAAGCTGCAAACAGTGAAATCAAACCACGTGAAGATTCATGCGGATGCTCTAGAAGGAATTCTAAGCAGATGTAATTTTTCGGATTTTGGAATGCCGACTCCCGTGGTGAAGTGATTAGCACATCGCGCTACGATCCCAGGGGTCTCGGGTTCGAATCGCGGCCTGGGCATGAATGTGTGTGAGTGTCCATTCATTAATTTCATGATATCGTAATAATCCACAAGTAATGGAAATAAATTAATACGAAAGAACTTCCAAATTGCAGACATCTCGTTTTTTAACCAGTCCGTAGTTCGACACCTCGAGGGAGCACTTCTACACGGTAGAGACAGGTATTCCTATTACCATGCTGATCCAGTCTTAGAGGGTATAAAATCCAAGTGTTGTGTTTGGCATTCAGTGTGTATGTGTTACCTCTCGCATGTTATCATGTTATCATTAAGCTCTCCATGAACAGGGAGCATGCCATCATCGAGGATTAGTGATGAATGAGCTACGCCACCCAGATTCGATCCCAGTTCCTTAGGGAACGTTACGATATCATCATTCATCTTCGCAAATTGGCCAAACGTGGCACAAAAAGGCGAAGTAAAATAACAAATCAATCAATCGTATTTTGGAACATCGTAGCGGTTTTTCGAAGGATGGGAAAATTCCAAAATAGCTGTCCAGTCGAGGCGCTGTCTCGATTAGTGTCGTCGCCTTGAAATCAAGTGCCCCAGGTTTCGATATCCGGTGGAGACACATAATGACTCGGATCCCACTTTAAACTGTAGGTCCAGTCTCAATTAGCCTTACTGCGCATAGAGTGGACTTTAGAAAACAAGAACTGAAAATCCCTGTCAAGAATGTTTGGGGATACAGATGAGAATAGAATAATATCTAAGATTACTCACAGAGTTGGTTGAGGGAAGTCACAGGCAGTAACGCCACAAGTAGGAATATGTCCCTGAACATCATTGTACGATCACTGTCATAAGAATAAACAATTTTCGATGCGGGCAATCTTTATAAATTGGCAGAGGCAAGCAACTATTGGGAGCATCGATAGCAATTGCAAAAGAAGAAGATCAATTTCCCCCAATCAGATGCCTGCACAGTGGAGGAAGCTGTGGAAAATGTCATAGGGTCATGACCGGATCAGTGTTGCCAATCGAATTAATATTGCACTAGATGCAGTGAAATTCGACCAGGCTTGGTTCCTAAATGAGGTTTAAAGTAAAATTCGAGGTTGATCTAATGTGCTTCGTTTATTTGTACCGTTAGGTCAGCTACGGGAAGAAGGGGCAAATAAATGGGAGAAAGTCTACGTGACCTTCGTCAATGGTACCATCCCAGTATTCTCTCTCGCGGAGTGATTGATTGAGTTGGTGTTTTAAGTCCACTTTATGCACAGTAGGGCTAACTGGGACTGGACCTACAGTTTAAAGTGGGATCCGAAGCACTATGTGCCTTTACCATATCTCGCGGATTGATTCGGGAACGCTAACGAAAAAAGTTCGGTAGGAATGATCGGCTCCGTGGTTTGAACCCGTGAACTTCTCAATAATTGTTTTTAAATTAAGTTTCATCATATATTTCGATTTTTATTTTATTTTTTTTGTTACTTAGCGTCGCTTTTCTGTCATTTTTGGCTAATCGTGACATGATGAAGTTGATGAAGTAACACTGAAATGAACACCCATTCTCAAGCCGGGTTCGAACCCGGAACCCCTGACGTCCTAGCGCGCTGTGCTAGCAACTCCGTGAAGGAGGTAGGCTCACATGTTTGTTGTCAGTCGTTTGTTTGAACCTACAGTTTATCCAACTTCCATGGCGGGGTGGTTAGTACTGCGCGCTACGACGCCAGGGGTCCTGGGTTCGAATCCCGGCAAGGGCATGGGCGTTCCTTGGCGAGTGGTCCTTCATCAATTTCATCATATCATCAATCATCCCCATCTTCGCAATTAGAAAAAAAGTCACAGAAAAGCGTAGTAAAATAAACCCCATCGATCAATCAATCCAAACCTACAGTTTAGTGTGGGAGCCTGACCATTCTGCAATGTGCCTCAAACGGGGAACGAACGTAGGAACCTTTGATTACATGGCGGCAACGTTACAACAACGCCTTAAAATTCAGTATGGAAGTAAATGGAGTACTTCCCTCTCTCTCTAATACATGCGTTTTGCCAATAGCTCTGTCCTTCTCTACAACCGCTGTGTTGCCAGATGTTACAAAATTTACAAAATGTAAAAGTCATAAATTTGAATCAGTGAAATCATTACCCTGTAGGGTTTTTAATTCTCTATTTAATGACGGCATTATATAACCTGTCATAAATACAAGTCATCTGAAATTTCCATAATTATGCAATTTTGCAAAACGCTTAAATTTTTTCTAGTAAATACTTCAAAAGCCATAAATACCAAACCGCTTGATCAACTTCGTCAGTTTTTTTTCTATGGGATCTATGGTGTTTGTAGATATGATATTGTTCGCCTGAGTGAATTAATTTGCTTTCCAAGAGTGTTATATATATATATACATTGGATATTTTGTATAAATCATCAGACCGTAACACGAAAAAGTTGGTTAGCGAGAAACTTTTCGGTTTCTCGCGATAAACGTGCAGACCAAGCGAGAAAAGTGTTGACCATTGTTTGAAGTTATTTTTAGAATGCATTGTTACTTCACAGCACCGTTATTTATTCCAGAATCGTAGTTTGTCTCGCGTATCAAATTCATTGCGCGCCGCCGAGGTTAAGATTCAGTTGCAGGCAGGTGCCCCGTTTCGTAGGAAGTGCAGTGTGCTGTGTGATAATTGTTACATACTTCGTTTAATAATGGATAGAGAAGCTGCAAAAAGACGCAGTATTGGTAAACGTTGAGGTAAAGAACGCATAATACTTACACATATAATGCAAATGTAAAATAGTAGTAAATAGTTACGTCGAAATATACACTTTTACATGTAAATCTTGAGATAACTATCGTTTTTCCCAAAATGCATCAAATACATAGATTTTGAAGATTTCCTGTACGATATTAAGGAAGTAAATTTGTCACAATCATTAGCGATTAAGAGCGACTCGATGCGCCTCCGTTTGCTGATCTGTCAACGCCGCGCTCCATTTAACCCATACTGACTATTAAGGTTGAGACGTGCTATAGTAGGCTCAAATTGCTTCGAATCACTCAATTTGAATTTGAAGTATTGTCATTTAGCGTCGCCTTTCTTCCACTTGTATCAATTGCGACGATGATGATGAGTGATGATTTTATGAAACTGATGAAGCGATACTCACAAAGAACACCCAGGGAGGGTGTGTGATAGGGTTGGGACGGTAATTTACTCGTTACATCATTTTTTTTCTCAAATTGCGCGTAATTTACAAATAATTTTCTTTACGTAGAAAACCAGTTTTTTATGTAAAAAAAACAAATTTTCTTTCGTAAATTAGTAATATAAAAACTGATTTAATTATATTACATTTTATACTTTAATTTTCTTACATATTTCAGCACAAAATTATTAGTTTCAAAAGATTGTTTACACAGCCACCTCACGCCCTCACACCCTTACTAACAGATTTTTAAAAATAAAACCCTTCTTTCACATATTTCTTTTAAACTTGAGAAACCTGTTGAAACTTGTATTTGTATTGTACTTGTATTCATTGCATAACGTAACTATTAGCGACCATTTATTTGGATTGGATTTCAAAATTTACTAACAGCTTCAAATTCCTTTTTCATACGTATTATACATTTGCATAGGCTGATGCGAATGTGAAAATGGCAGTTTTTAAAATTGCAATATAAGAGCCCATACATACTCGGAAGGAAAGTTTTTTTAAAGCCCTTTCTTGTTGTTTTCTCTCACTGTCAACTGTCATACAAAACAATAATCATAGTAAAAACCATGTTATATTTTACTTCTTATATTTTGATTGTAGTTTTTTACGTACTTAAAATTTTATATGTATTTTACGCGTTATTTACGTGTCATGTAGAAAACCTTTTTTTACGCTTAATTGCACAACCCTCGAGGTTGGGACTCGGTGGAGAGACCACTCAACGCGCTCTGCCACAGAAACGGCTCGTAACACTCAAAACTATAGGCCCAGTCCCAATTAACATATGTGACAAAATGTATTCAACAGCATAAATATTCACACTGTAGCTACATGTTGAGATGGTTATATCTCCTTACGAGGGTTCCATAATAGTGATTACGTTTACTTCCATAGGGGGATTTTGGACAGCAGTGTTGGCAACATTGAACCGAACAGTTGCTGTGGGAAGATTCTTCATAACTTCCCGTCGCGCGCTTCGGAAATTTTTATTTGCTTTTCCCATAACAGAAGGCTGTTGCCTACAGCCTGCCCAAACGAGTTTTCCCTGAACTGTCGCACCTTGTGTAAAAAAGCAACAAACGAAGCGAAACCAAGGCCAATGCCAGGCAACTCCGCTCGGTTATGGCACGTGTCACTTGATGTACAGTGTCTCTCAAAAGTTTTAGGACAACGACATTTTAAACTAGGCAACCCAATTTACACAAGCCGTTGGTGGGTTGCGTGCAGAGTTAGGCTCAATTTCAGGGTTGCCACATGCACAATAGATATTTATAAAATACGCGAAAGAAATATAAACAAGTATTATTGTATAAAATTATTAAAAATATCACTATTATATCGCAAATGACAAAATTCTATCTGAAAGAAAAAAATAGGTTTTCTAGTATTTCATCGCTGATGTGTCTACAGTAAGGAAAAGAGGTGAGAGGAAACGAAAGATTACAAAGGAGAGGAGAAAGAGAAAGCGAAAGGAGAAGAGGAAAAGTAGAGGTGAGAAGAAAGAGAGGATAGACGAGGAGAGGAGATGTAGTGAGGAGAATGGAAAAATATGCAAGGAGAGATGGGAAAAAAGAACAAAGAAGAGAAAAGAGGAGGAAAACGAGACGAGAGGAGAGCAGGAGACGAGAAGAGGGAAGTGGAGAGTAGAATAAAGGAGAGAAAAGGAGAAGAACGAAAAAGAGAGAATAGTGAAGTGGAGTCGGAAATCTAAGACAGGAAAGGAGATAAGAGGAGTGGAGAAGAGTGGGATGGAGACAAGATGCGAGAAAAGTAGGGAAGGCGATATGAGATAAAAGCATAACAGAAAGAGGGGAGAGAAGAAGGAGAAGGAACTGGAGAGAAGAGGTAGTTGCAGAAAATATCCTCTGGATGCATTGGTCAAATTATCAACATGAAACATTCAATAACATTTTGAAATGTATTGGAGAATATATTAGATCGGTGCGAAATCCCTTTTGGCTGAGTTCAGAGCAAGTTAAAAATCTTCCATGTAAGATCTTTGATTTTACCTGCGATTACACCACTAAAAAAATGAACGTAATTTTTAATATTTATTCAATTTTTCTCCACTTCTCGGTTCGTGAAATGGAGATTTTGTAATTCAATATTTCCCCTCCCCCCCATCGTTAATTCCTAACGGAATCATTCCGTTTCACACGGCGTGAACAATGAACACAATGGGATATGTCTAAAACTTACGAAAATTTTCTGCTACCGGAAGGGTTTGAACCTACGACCGTCAGATTGACAATCCTAAACGGTAGCCACTACCCTACAAGCTTTAGCTCCTTAAACAGGGTAGAAGAACCACTACACCTTCGAATGAAACAACAATTGTTTTTAAGTATTCTGTCTCTGCAATATTGTAAATGTCCTTTGGTACACGTGTAGTTGAACTTTTACTTTAATTTTGATTTGCTTTCTTGTAGTATAACCGATATCTTCCAGAAATAATTTTCGAAGTGATGAAAAACGAGAATATTGGTAGTTGTGAAAATGCGAGTTATTTCTTCTAACTTATTATTGTGATTAGACATTATTAATGGAAAATATCTAGAGGCTTGAACATTACAGGACGATGTTCTTTTCCTGTGATACTGTAAGAGACAAGATGCTTGTTTACTGATGCAAGTCTTGTGTCCAGAACAGTCTTATGAAATGTATTTTATTTGCTGTTGCGTAAGGTAACACGAAATAATTACACCGTGTGCGAACTACCAAATCTGCGCAATGTTATACGTAAACAGGCGGAAATTGTATTCATAAAATCATCTCACATTTGACAGTATGAATCAAGAGAGACTAGTGGGACACTGTGTTAAGGTGCTGGACTAAATCATTCTAATTTTTCTTCCTCGAAGAACAACAATTTCTAAGGAAAAGCAACAGTTATGCTCTTTCTTATTTCTTTTAAATGCTTACACTTTCCTTTAATTGGGTTAAAAATAAATAAGATTATTGCTTGCATTTCTGTAATTGACGTAGACCAGGTCCGTACGCAGGATTTTTTTGAGGGAGGGGCCAGACCCAATTATATATGTGTGTGTGTGTGTGTGTGTGTATACACACACACACACACACACACACACACACACACACACACACACACACACACACACATATATATATATATATATAGACAGAGAGAGAGAGAGAGACAGACAGACAGATATTACAAAATAGTTTAAATAGTGTGAGCGCCATTAAAAGTCATGATAATTCTATGTTTAGAAAATAATATATTTATAAATTAAATGTTGCGTACTTAGAATTATTCATAAAATAAAGATCATGTCTAATTGTGAGTTAACAAGAAAACAATAATAAAGAGACATTTTCGCATCACGATTGCAGTTCGATAAAGTCGGGACAGGGATTGAAAGTAACGCACTGTCCTGACTAAATCGGTGAATCGGACGTCTGGTAGCCTTGCATCAATGATTATAAAACTAAAACCACCCAATATTGAAGCTTGAAGACTTTTGCGCAAGAAACAGATTCATTTATGCAAGAGCAAAATTGAATTTTTTACACTTTTCAAAAATCGACGATGTTATTTTCGTATTAATTTATTATTAGGTTCACATTTAAATATTTTGGGGTTCGAGGGGGGAGCATGGCCCACATGGCCCCTCCCCTGGGTACTGACCTTACGTAGACAGTGGAAGAGAAATTTTGGAGAACCTTTCTATTAAATTTAGTATTTACATTCACCTTATGCTCAGATAGGTTAAACCGTTTATTGACAATCGTGAACTTTTCGTTTAATAGATAATATTTGGTTTTAAACGACGGGAGAACATTGGTCGAATTTCCTTTCTTGCTCTTTTGAGAGAATGTATACTTCTACAATAGCAATCGCGTTCGGAAACGGTGAAACAAATGACTTGGTTTTCAAAGGCAGACAAGCTTGGTAGTCTAGCTTGCTCGCGATCAAAGTGACTCACTCACGCTATTCAAGGCTCGCGATCAAAGTGACTCACTCACGCTATTCAAGGCCGCTTCTTATCGCAAAACACTGTGGTTCGATGCACAGTGCCTGCACCCAGCACGTTACAAGTGACCAGAGTCGAATTTTAAAGAGAATCTGAAGAATGGTAGATTTTATCAGAGGCGGCTAGGTAGGCACCAGCTCAACATGCAATAGTTTAAGTGATAATTCCTGACAAACAAAATGATTATGGGATAGTAATACGTGTATCCGCTTCTTTTTAACAATGTAAGCTCGAAGACAATCTGTATTCCATTTATTTATATTGGCAACTTGGTCAACCGGAGGTTATTTTATCGCCTTGGATAATCGAATTGTCTGATCGATTATTTTTTGTTTACCCAGGAACATGCCCCTTAGGAGATTTCCGAGACCGGGTTACGCTACTCACTCGTAGCTCCCCAATTTCTTCACGATGGTGGGCTGCTACCGATCCCATACACAGGCCGAGAACCTAGAGAGTGAGCATAGGCGGACTCGAATCCATGCCGTCCTGCAGTCGGAGTCCAAAGCACAGCTCCTTAGACCGCACGGTCACGGAGGAGGGCTTTCCTTATTTTACCTTTGGCTAATCGCGGCGATGAGGATGAATAATGAATAGAGAAATAAAGAAGGTCACGCACAAAGTAGAGGACGATCTTCAACCTCTTAGGTGACGAGTTCAAGCCCTAAATATGAGGATTTCAACCTTAGACGACCTCAATTTCAAAATTATAAACAAAATGCCTACTTACACTAAACTTCTCATCAAGGCCAAAATAGTTTGTAACTGTGAAACTACCCCTGAATACAAATTGACATTTTTTTCCATGTGAGTAAGAATTAAATGTGTGGCATACAGAGATAGATGATACCTTTTGAGAAACAATTAATTGTATTCTGTCCCAGCATCTCTGGAGCAAAGCCGCGCATAGCGGAAGAGAAGTGGAGAGAGGAGAGAGGGGATCGAGTGGACAGAGCGAATCAGTGCACGCTGATGGGAAAGCTGGTAACTGAAGTGGGTTTCCTCCCTCCACGCAATCCCGTTCCTCTCACGTGTTCATCGCTGCTCAGATACTTGTCTTCGTTCACCTGCTCCAGAGATGAGTGGGACAGAGTGTAGTTCGCATACATGTAGCAAGTAAAGAAACTTATCTCAGAATGAAAATTCCACATAGTTTTAAAACGTTTGTTTAAGCAATGAATGACTGGAAACGGATCACACATAATTCCCTTGCCAAAATCTAGTGGTCGAAAATTAATTTCAAGACATTTCATATCTATTCACCACATTCCAAGTTATAAGGAACTATTTCGTAGATGTTCATGAAACCGTTATAAAATTACAAATAAAATATATTCACAAGCTTAGATATACTAACACGAAGAAAGAAATTCAGAGTTAAATTTCAAATGCATGTGTATAAAGCAATTCTAGAAGTACAGAGCTATATCTGAGTATTTAACTTCCTTTTTTGCAGATGACGTTTACAATATTGAGGCGACAGAATAATTAGGAACTGTAGCTCCAAGAGAAACAAAGGGCGTAGTGTATTGGTTAGAGTTCTTGAAAGCATTGCGGTCCCACGTTCGATCCTCCATACTAGATGTTCCTTAAAAAATATCTCTTCCATTAAACAAGAGCATGGTAACATTATTTATAATAGCAGTATATAGTGGCTACATTGTTCTGCATATGGAATTTATAAAAAAAATAAACAAATAAATGAATTGACACACGTTCAACGGGATATTTTTATATATAAGATCGTGAATTATGATACTCTAACGATAATTGAGTACTGCTTCCAAGACATTGACAAATATTAATGAAATAACTATTTATATGCGTGGCAATTCAGGTCATGCTAATTTTACCCCTTTTCCCACTCGGGTTCAATGCAAGGATACCTCCGCAAATATCGAATGAAAAGTTCTCACCATGTGCAATTCTCCATTAAATGTTTTCGCCGATTCGTACTACCTTCGTTTTCTTTGTTACAAACAATACTTGTTTGCACCTTACATGCAGTAGAGTTACATCTACATTTCTCATTGGTCAGCTCCTTCTACCCGGCTTAAGGAGCGAAAGCTTGTAGGGTAGTGGTTACCGTTCAGGATTTTCAATCTGACGGTCGTAGGTTCAAACCTTTCCGGTGGCAGAAAATTTTCGTAAGTTTTAAACATATCCCATTGTGTTCATTGTTCACGCCGTGTGAAACGGAATGATTCCGTTTGGAATTAACGATGGGGGGGAGGGGAAATATTGAATTACAAAATCTCCATTTCAACGAACCGAGAAGTGGAGAAAAATTGAATAAATATTAAAAATTACGTTCATTTTTTTAGTGGTGTAATCGCAGGTAAAATCAAAGATCTTACATGGAAGATTTTTAACTTGCTCTGAACTCAGCCAAAAGGGATTTCGCACCGATCTAATATATTCTCCAATACATTTCAAAATGTTATTGAATGTTTCATGTTGATAATTTGACCAATGCATCCATTCTTGTCACTCAGAGGATATTTTCTGCAACTACCTCTTCTCTCCAGTTCCTTCTCCTTCTTCTCTCCCCTCTTTCTGTTATGCTTTTATCTCATATCGCCTTCCCTACTTTTCTCGCATCTTGTCTCCATCCCACTCTTCTCCACTCCTCTTATCTCCTTTCCTGTCTTAGATTTCCGACTCCACTTCACTATTCTCTCTTTTTCGTTCTTCTCCTTTTCTCTCCTTTATTCTACTCTCCACTTCCCTCTTCTCGTCTCCTGCTCTCCTCTCGTCTCGTTTTCCTCCTCTTTTCTCTTCTTTGTTCTTTTTTTCCATCTCTCCTTGCATATTTTTCCATTCTCCTCACTACATCTCCTCTCCTCGTCTATCCTCTCTTTCTTCTCACCTCTACTTTTCCTCTTCTCCTTTCGCTTTCTCTTTCTCCTCTCCTTTGTAATCTTTCGTTTCCTCTCACCTCTTTTCCTTACTGTAGACACATCAGCGATGAAATACTAGAAAACCTATTTTTTCTTTCAGAAAGAATTTTGTCATTTGCGATATAATAGTGATATTTTTAATAATTTTATACAATAATACTTGTTTATATTTCTTTCGCGTATTTTATAAATATCTATTGTGCATGTGGCAACCCTGAAATTGAGCCTAACTCTGCACGCAACCCACCAACGGCTTGTGTAAATTGGCTTGCCTAGTTTAAAATGTCGTTGTCCTAAAACTTTTGAGAGACACTGTACAGGGTGTAAAATAAATGTTGGTCAATTAAGCTTCACGGCCAAAACAGTGAATGTCTTTACATGAGCGTATCCGTACACTATATAAAAGTCGACTACTGCAGAAATGGTTAATTGATTGATTTGACATATTGTACTTTCTTTTTCTGTCACTTTTCGCTAATCGCGAAGACGAGGATTAGTGCTAAACACTCCGCCACGCCGAGGCCGGCAAAATAACGATTTAATATTATAGGTGCAGATGTGGCGGGAGAGCTTTGTTGTGTTGACGTTTTGGGACTTTCTTGTACAAGCTTGGTCTAAAATTTGCAAAAATTCCCGTTCTTTTAGGGTAAAGCACCCCTCCCGAAGACCTAAAAACACCCCACCCGGAGTTTGGGACCCGAGCGACATTTTCCGGGCGTGCCCCACGCGTATATATTTTGGCCGGTTTACTCGTCCGTTTCGCCGTACTGCGTTTTCACATCCCCTAATACAGTTTCGCGTGATTTATGTGACACTAACTTTCTAAGGCGAAACGGGACATCCCATTTCGTCTTATCCTGTTTTGCCTTACACACAAAAAATTCCCCACCTGGGAATATTATCGACATGAAGGGTCATTATTATTAATGTATTATTAACCTAACCTAACCTAACCTAACCGACGGGACAATGGGAGCCAAGGTAGGCAAAAGGATAAGGCGAAATAGAATGTCCCGTTTCGCCTTAGAAAGTTCGTGTCACATAAATCATTTGAAAATCTATTGGGGAGGTGAAAACGCGATAAGGCGAAACGGGAGGACATGTTTTGCCGTGCTCTATGCCCCTCAAAGTGTCTGATCACTTTAATTCTTTTTTTAAAAAAAAATCAGCTAAGAGGTATGCACAAGGTCATGTATAGGGCTCGCAAGTTGAAGACCTATAAATTGCCAAAAAAAATCCCTATAAAAAGACCTAAAAATATATAAAAAAGTACTTAAAAACGGTAAAAAGGACGTATAAATGTGATCCAAATTAATTAATAACTTCAGTTCTAATTACATATTTAATGAATATGCACGGCATATACTTATCTGACTTGAGATCGTTTCAGGCGCATGCTGTCTGGTCGTATACACCGTGCTGAAAGCTTCAAAACAAGATAAAGTTGCCACTTACACCTTCCAGACAAGTTATGGTTAAAGGACCTTGTACTGTACCTGCTTCAGTCGTCCAATTTTTTTTTCCCTCTCGTTTCAGGGAAGTTTCAAATATATTTATTTAATTATTTATTCTTTTTTTATTTCTTTACTACAGAAAGGATGATTAAGAGGTGATGAACTGATGATGATTCGAATTGAGAATGGGCAGTAAAAACGTAGTCGAAAGAAGGTGAAGTTGCAAAAAAAAGCCGTTAAGACCTAAAAATAGGCTAAAAAAGGGACCAATAAGCCAAAAAACGCCGAAAAAGGCAAAAAGGGCAAATAAAACCCACCTTTTTCTGGCCTACAATGACCCAAAATGAACATATATTGTTGGGCCTCGTCTTCGGACACTAGAAAAAAAAAAAAAGGATTTTTCCTCAAATTCCGAGCCCTAGTCATGTAAAGCCCCTATCACACGGAACTGGATTTCTAGTAGGAATGCCCTAATTGGCGCTGAACTAACTTTCTAGGTACCAATCATGGCCGCCTGGCTGACTGCTTGACTGGTTTGGAGGAATAGGACATGTGCTAATTGCTACTTGCTTTCCTCGACTGGATTCTGTGGAACAGCCAATCAGAGCAAAGTTTCGCCATGTGAAGATAATCTGTGGGTGTACAAAGGAGCGCTTTTGTCTGTGGTTTCCGAGTGTTACTCCAGCAATGTATAACGTATACAGCATGAAAGGCGCGTTGAGTTACACCATCTATGCCGAGTGCACGGAGTTTACATTTGAAAGAACTAAAATATTCTTCCATACGTGTACAGTAAACGTTGTAAAGTATGTATTTAAGCAGCGCCATTGTTTTGTACCTAATAACGTTTTATACGAAACGTTATTCCTCTCGGTTGAATAGTTATCGGCTTTTAAAAATGTGAAGTGATACATTGTTTACATCTCACGCGGCCGCCATTACAACTTCCTTCGTACGGGAACAAAAGTCTATCGACAAGTACGCTGATAAGTATTGTGTGAGGCGAAAACTAGCAAATTGGTGGCCAGTCCAGCGCCAACTAGGGCATACCTACTGATATCCAGTTCCGTGTGGTGCGGGCTTAAGTCTCAGAATATATATTCAGTGCAGAAACAGATTTGAAATCAGTGCCTAAATCGGTCCAAATCCTTGTGTTCCTTCGGTGCAGATCTTCGCTGACTACCCACATAATTTTTCTTTCTTTCACTTTTCTTTAAATGACGGTAATCGTTACTGTTATTACTATTCATCCTACACCCAAAGGCGATACTGCTAGCCATCTTATACATATATACTCTACCCAGGAAATATCTGGAGCAAGGTCGCGCAGATGGATGGGAAGGAGGTGGAAGGAAAGAAGCAGTACACGCCGACGCAAACATCTGGTAGCTGCTGTCGCTTTCCTCCTTCCACACCATCCTGTTTCCTCTCATGTGTCATTGGTCGAACCCTCTCGAATCACCACTTGTCCAGAGACTTGCTTCCGTTCGCCTGGTCCATAGATTCCCGGACAGAGTGTAGAAGCTCATGGCAGGCCACAACAGCACCCTGTGAACAACGTTGCGATTTATGGTCATTTTCAACGCCAATTTTCAATGCGATGAGAAATCCTTGTTTACAATCTAATGGTTCTGCAATGAATGTACGTTCTGTGATTCTCTGGTGACATTCTGCGTACCCTTGAGTTCATTTCATTTTAAGTAATCAGACTTTTTGAGCGTGGAGCACGACCGAAAATTTTTATGCTCGGATCACAAACCAGGCTTGTTAAAGATCTTGGAACACATAAATTCTGATAGGTTCTTTGGTATTGCAGGACCGGAACCTTTCTTCTCGCAACATATAAAATCGTATTGTTTCATTGAAAAACGACTCCTGTACCGTGTTTAAATTCATTCCGAAAAAAGGTTCCTGGACCAAATTGAAATATTTTAAACATAAAATGATTAGGTTACGGTCTAGAACCTATTCAATCTTGCTGATATTCTCTTCCGTTCGGGAATTGAATTAATTTAAAATTCTTGGACCTTTAACAAGCCTGTCACAAATTTCCTGTTTGGTTGTTTTAGGACCATTCCCACCCAACTGCGGGGGAAAGCGGTGACTTTCTAAATCATCACCTCCATTTGAATTTTGGACCATGATACCATTCCCCCAACCCACCCATCACTTAATCCTTTTAGGCCTTGAGCCAGATAAGTAGTCGGTACCACTCGTGGGGACAGGTTCTAATATGATTTCTTGATAAGCTTGGGATGCCTAGAGATGGAAAATATGTGATGGCACGTCGTAACTCTTTGCCTTATGTGTGTTATCATTTCACTCTCCAGATAACCTTCATGTAAATGGAAAGTTTTGATAATTTTTAATATTTTGATTTTTACTGTTAGAAATGCTAATTCTGATCTAAACTAATAATAATGATGATAAAAATTAAGGTTTCCAGATCTGAAATTGCCAAAAGTGAAGAGTGGCGAGGAATCCTCCAAGCTCTCATCGATCGCCTCATCGAGTCCATGCCACACAGATGTTGGCTGTTCGAGATCACACGCCATACTAGGTGTGAGTTACTGCTGTGACCATGTCCGTTTGTGAGTTGTTCTATTGGTACGCACATTTCTCTCATCATGGTTAATTCGACTGTAGGGTCTTTCTGTTAGCTGTACTAATCCATACTCCCTACTATATCTGTTATCTGAATGCTCTTCAGTTGCATGAACATGTGCTTGTTCCAGTTTTGATCCAAGAAGAAGGCGGTGGATAGTTATGGCAGGTCAAGTATCAGACAAGACACTATTTGGTCGAATTATTGTCAGAGCACAGAATCGGAATCTTCAAATGGGTTTTCTCTAAGATCCATTATCATGGTCATTAGAGACATACTTCCAGAATAATGGTATCTCCCCTGAGGAAATATCTGGAAATTTAGCCACGGTGATTGATGGTATAACTCTTATTCAGAGATTAAAAAAAGAGAAGTCAAACTTTGGTGATGTCTTTCTGCCTTGTCCATTGCTTTCCAGAAGGAAATACTAGTCCAAGAATAGATGTCTGTTTGATACGTACAATGAGACGTCCATAAAGAACACCGAAAGGACAATCACGTGGGAAGAACTCGAGCATCAGTCACAGAGCATCTCATCTTTCCAGATTGGCAGAAAGTGAAGGAAATTCCTAACTCACGTAATGAATACACAAACTCTAATTGCATTCATTGTTAACGAATGTAGGAAACCAGAGCATCTTGTAAATCTTTTGAATAAAGCACTTTTGCGAACTGTGGAGATAAATAATGGAATTCACTTTTGAAGGGAGCCCCAAAGTGCTTAATCTTAACAGTAAACATGAAGAAGAGATGGTAATTTGTGTGTGAATACTATCGCTGCTAATGAGGGTTATGAAGCTCAGATGACACAGATGTGTGTATTATGTGTTTGAGATTCGATGAAGGAACCATGATTAAATTGTTTCTGAAATATAGTACTAAAATACCCATGTGGGTTCTTGACATTAAGAAAATAGCTTCAATTCTTATTAAAAATGTTTGTCGAGATATGATAAGTCTCCTTATGCATTTGCAGGAAAAGGAAAAGCAAGTGCATCCTTCCTGCAAACAGACAAGCACAGGAAATATTATCGCACCCTCGGAGATCAATGGGATCTCAATGAAATAGTAATGGGCAAACTGTAGTTCTCCTGCTTACTGTATGCTCCAAAATCTTCCGTACATTGTGTGTATGACATGACATGTCGTCTATTCTGTGTAAAGAAGGGTGAGACAGACATTTATAAACTTGCAAGAGACATGCTTAACGTGCGATTATCAATCCGCTATAAGCAAGAGATGTCTTCTGAATGATCCACATACACCTAGACCAAGTGGGAGAAGGTGGACATTGAAAGAAAACACGATGGAACAGAGGATCTGGTAATGGATTGGATAGAATGGCAGCCAGCATCTTAAACTCTGTTAGATCTACTAGCTTACAACTCCATTAGAAACTGCCTCCCCAATACTGCAGTGCTAGCGTCACCGCCTTGCAATCAAGGGTTCCCAGTTTCGATACCTCGTTGGAGGCACATAGTGGTTCGGATCCCACTTTAAACTGTAGGTCCAGTACCAATTAGGCTTACTGTATATAAAGTGGACTTGAAACATCAAATCAATCAACCAACCAATTCAATAGAAACTACAAAATGCGTCTTCGGTCTAAATAACATAAAATGCACTGACAAGTGCCGACTACCCACATGTGAATATCAATGAGTGATGACACCTATTCAGAAGATGATGTTGATGAATGTAAATAATAAAATTTTGTTTATGTTAAATCATAACACACATGCGTATTTAATGTTTAGCCACTATTATTATTGAAAATTGTATGTAAAATTTATGCATTTAATCTGTCAGTATATAAGCAATATAATAAAGTTGTATTATTATTATAAGGATTATATTAATATTATTATACTTAATAGTTATAATTATTATAAAATAATATTGAATTAAATAAGTGAGATGAAATTAAATTTATTTATTCAAATAATGTGATCAATTTATATACTTTTTATAAAAAATATGAAAAACCATTATTTTTCGGCTATGGTTGCTAATTCAATAATATTATATAAAAAGCAAAGAGTTATGAGATGCTATCACACATTTTCCAATTCCAGGCATCCACACCTTGAAAAAAAATCACATGAGAACCCATTCCCCTGAGTGGTACCGATTGTCTAAATTTGAGTTCCTGGCTCATGGACCATTTCGCTTTTCGTCCATTTCCCTCTACTTCCGTTCTTGCTTACTCCGTTTCGCAGTGGTAGCGTCATTGCCTTGTAATCAAGGGGTCCCGGGTTCGATACCCGATGGAGGTACATAGTGGTTCGGATCTCACTTTTAAACTGTAGGTCCAGTCCCGATTAGCCCTACTGTGCATAAAGTGGACTCAAAACACAAAATCAATCAACCAATCAAAATTGGTACCCGCGTCGGGCTCTTATAATAGAATAAAGCGAGAAGTTAACCGCACGTTTAGAAGTAAAAAAAAAAAAGATTACTTGAAAAGCAAAATTAACGAAATTGAAAGAAACAGCAAAAATAAAAATATCAGAGATTTATATAAAGGTGTAAATGAGTATAGAAAGGGGTGGCAACATAAAGTAAACTTGATAAAAGATAAAGACGGTGATTTTCTAGCTGACCCAAGCGATATTCTAAATAGATGGAAGAACTACTTTAATGAACTTTTAAATGTTCATGTAGGAGATAAATCAGAAGTAAATGAAGTCCACACAGCAGAACCTTTAATTCCAGAACCTAACTTGACTGAAGTTAAAGATGCTATTAAAAGCCTAAAGAATAACAAAGCACCTGGCATTGATTTAATACCAGCTGAGTTAATTTAATATGGTGGAAATTCATTAATATGTCAAATTCATAAATTAATTTGTTTAATATGGAATAAAGAAGAAATTCCTCAACAGTGGAAAGAATCCATAATTGTTCCTGTGTTTAAAAATAGGCGATAAAATGAACTGCAATAATTACCGTGGAATTTCTCTACTCTCAACAACATATAAAATATTATCTAACATTCTTTTAACAAGACTAACCCCATATGCTAATGAAATTATAGGTGGTTATCAATGTGGATTTAAACGTAACAGATCAACTACAGATCAAATTTTTCACATCAGACAGGTACTTTAAAGAAAGTGGGAATATAATCAAAATGTCCATCAGCTATTCATTGATTTCAAAAAAGCATATGATTCGGTCAAAAGAGATAAATTATATGATATATTAGTAGAGTTTGGAATACCTAAGAAGCTTGTTAGTATGATAAAAATATGCACCAGTGAAACAGAAAGTAAAATTCGTGTGGGTATTAATATGTCTGACAAATTTACAATTCATGATGGGTTAAAACAAGGAGATGCATTATCTCCATTGCTCTTTAATTTTGCCTTAGAATATGCTGTAAGGAAGGTAAAAGAAACTAAAGAAGGACTAAAGTTAAATGGTGTGACTCAGTTGTTAGCATATGCAGATGATGTAGACTTACTGGGGGATGATGTGAATACAATTAAGAATAATGCTAAAATATTTTTCAAAACTGCTAAAGAGATAGGTTTTGAAGTTAACAAAGAGAAAACTAAATATATGCTTACAGGCCGAAACCAAGTGTTAGGTAATAATCAAAATCTAATTATTGATAACAACTCGTTTGAACCAGTTTCCAAATTCAAATACTTAGGAGTAATATTAACAAATGAAAATTATATTAAAGAGGAAATAAAAAGTAGGCTTAATTCAGGAAATGCATGTTACTTCTCTCTCCAAAAACTTTTGTCTTCTCGTTTAATATCTAAGAAACTAAAAGTTAAAATATACAAAACAGAAATTTTGCCTGTAGTATTATATGGATGTGAAACTTGGTCCCTTACATTGAAAGAGGAACATAAATTGAGAGTATTTGAAAATAAGATCCTTAGGAAAATCTTTGGACCTAAAAGGGATGAGGAGACAGGTGAGTTGAGAAGGTTACATAATTTAGAACTACATAATGTGTATTCATGTCCAGATATTATTAGAATAATTAAATCAAGAAGACTTAGATGGGCAGGCCATGTGGCACGAATGGGAGAGGAAAGAGGAGTTTACAGGATTCTTGTTGGGAAAGCTGATGGTAAGAGACCTGTAGGAAGGCCAAGACGAAGATGGAGGGACAACGTTGAGATGGACCTAAGGGAAATCGGTAGAGATGGAAAAGAGTATATAGATCTTGCTCAAGATAGGGAAAGATGGAAGGTCTGGGTTGCTGCAGCCATGAACCTTCGGGTTTATGAAGGCTAGAGAGTTAGTTAGTTAGTTAGCGTCGGGCTCTTCTGGACACCACAGGTATCGTTACCTTTTTTATATCGGACTGATTTTCTTAAGGTTGAAGGTGACACCTAGTCCGTTGCCAGAAGATACAGGTCGGAATTTATCCGTTCTATCCTTGAACAGATTATATTTTATTATTGAATTATTCTCACGATAATTGTGTATTAAGTTGCTGATTTCTGATCAATTCCTTATATTGACGTCACCAGCTTTTGTAATACCGCCATTCCAAGAAATTATATCCTTGTAACTTAGCTTGCGTAATTTTCCTTTATGCTGCTGATTTCTGTGGAAAGATTAAAAATCTTGTTAGCCATCAGAATTAGGTACCTGGGTTAAGGCCCTGCTGTTGATTATCAAACGAAAGGTCGGGCTTAGGTTAAGACCTATCCGCCTTCCAAGTTTCCGCAGTTATCTTCAGACAGCGAAGTTTTCGTCCAATGGGGTAAGACCCAGTTGGCGGGACTTTTGGAACGGAGTATAAACGGGTTAAGACCCTTTATGTCTCCTCGATTTTGAATGAATGAAGGAATTTTTCCTGGAGTTTTCATTCGGAAGTGTCATTTCTATGACTTCGATCTGATTTGCTGGTTTGGTAGTGACGTACTGCGATGAATGGATCTCTGATTACCCCGGCAACTGTCGCTCGACGTTCGGTCGGTAGTGGTGGTTCAAGATTGAACCAAAGTTGTGGTCCTTAGAAGGGCCGACTAGAGTATTGGTCCTTAAAAGGGCCGTCTTTGCTGTGTGAATTTGTTATTTATCTCTGAGTTGTATTTTGTTGTCTGTTTAGAATTTTTCTTCTGTAACAAGCTCTATTAGAGTCTGAAGGATGGTCGTCTTTTGTAGTTTGTCTCTGACTTTTTTGATGAGAGTTCTAAGTCTTTTGTCTTGAAGTTTTTTCAAATGCCATTTGATGATCTCGTTTGTTTCTTTTTGTTCCTCGGTTGGGGTCTAAAGTATCTGGCTGTAGTTCGTCTTTGGCGATGGTTGAGTCCTTGTTGGTATCTTCTCGTGGGATGAGTGTGGCTGCTCTCGTGTCCTTTTTCGTCGTCTGTTTTTGGATTAGGTTTTGGCTTCGTCTGATGAACAGATAGGAACATTTTACAGCCCCTTTAGTTGACAGGATGATCCTCTCCACAGTTGCAGCATTTTGCAGGGAGGTTCCGGTCTTTCTTCTAGCATTTTGAAGTGAGATGATAAGCTGAGCACTTCACATATCTTGGCTGAGCTCTTGGCTCTGAGAATGCCCGATGCGCTGGCATTTGTGTCATTGAAGTATCCCTGGTGATCGGTAGGGCACCACTTTTATCTTGTAGTTCATCAGGTATTCTTGATTGTAGATTTCTGGTGTAGTTTCTTCTCTGTGCAATGTCACTAGGTATAGTGGGATTGGTCTCTTGGTGTGGGTTTAGGGGTGCCTCTTGTTCATCTGTTTGACCTGTTGAACTCTGTCTGGATTTCCTCAGTCTATAGGTCGATTGGTAGTTGTCTTAGTACTACTTTGACTGGCCGTTCCCCTCTAGGTTTGTCTGTGGCTTAACTGAGTGATTGTTCTGTGCAGTGCTTGGGAAGCTTGTCATAGGCTGTTCTGATGTTGACTTGAATCTTCATTCCATCATGTAGTAGTCGGATTTTGGTTTGTTGATCTCCAATCGTCTTTGTCACTGAAGTGATGAGTTGATGGCTCCTGTTTGCGTTATATATGTATACAGCTGGTGGTTTGTTTGTCAGTTGGTGTATAGCCTCTTCGTCATTGTCTGAGAAATGTATTTGATATGTCTATAGGTTTAACTGTCTGTGGTGGACTAGCACGTATTGGCTTCATGAGATAGATGTAGGCTTTGTCATTCTTGTCTTCTTCGTCAGAAGAGTCACAGGGGTGTACCCTTTTCTTGTTCAGGTTCACCATTGGAGCATCTGGATTGCAAGGTTCTTCCCTGGGCTGTAGATTAATGTTGCATTCCATCCCTCTGGGTGATGGGTTAGGTGGTAGTTATTGTGCCCGCCCTTTCTCTCGAAGCTTCTCCTGCTTCCTTTCCTCCTTCCAGATTTGATGGAGTTCTCTCTTGGCTTTCGCTGTCATCATGTCAGGTCGGCCCACGGCCGCCTTACCTGCTCGGCGTTGGTCGTAGACAGTTCTCTTCATCTGGGCGCTTTTCTTCTCTTTGTTAGCCGCTTGGCAATCAAAAACAGACCTGTTAGGATCAGAATCCCAACCAAGAAACAATCCACATCTCGTTTCTGTCAAATTTCCGCGCTTTTATAGCAGGAGTTTGTTGATTTAGCTGATATGTAATTTTCAACTGTCTGAGGGTGCTGAGGCGATAATTCAGATTTTTGCCTTTTTGGCTGTTCATAATTTATAAGTAATATATCACAAATATCACAACTATTATTTAATTTTTAGTAATCTCCAGAAATCATAATCTTCTCTAATATATGCAGCTTTAAATATTTAGCAAAATATACAGGGTAATTTTTATACATAGTACCATTTGTTTTGTGTACAGAAAGTAGAAAATGCAGTATGTAGGTTTGATATTGGTATTTTCAGAAAGAAGAGTGTTGGGGAAAATGGTGTGAACCATATTCGAAAGCATCGTTGTATTGTAGCTGCGACCAGACCTATCATTCCACAAAACAGGACGCCGCACAAGTTCAGATGAGCTGTGCTGAATAATTTGTTTGGCACGGTTGTTGATCCTTCCACCTGCTGGTTTCAACAAGATGCGCGAGACCTCACGCGGCAACAATAGTTCTTGATTATCTTGAGGAGATGTTTAATCACCGTGTGTTGTCTAATCGTTAACCCAAAGTGCAGGGGGTTTGAATGACCAACAATGTAACCGGATATGACCATTACCTTCTCAATCTGAAAGCCTCATGGCTTGCTCCGGTCACGTGACTAAGCGTCATCAACTGGAGGCGAGATAGCCGCCATGTCTGATTTGCTTCTTCGGAATCAATGTTGGACCTTTTTAATGAATATGGAATTGTAATGTAAATTTAGGAACTTTAATCGAGTTTACATGACGTGTAAATATGCTTAAATGTGCAAGAGGTATGGTGTATAAGTGTTGTGTGCTCAATTACAGAGGCAATTATGATGAAAAAGGTAAGAGTAACGTTCACATTTCTTCAAGATGTTGCTGAAAATTAGAAATGTTTAGGACAATTCCATGTGATTCGGTCCCTACGAAAAGATACAAGTTACGTAACAAAGGTTTTATACTCATAAATAAATAAGAGTAATAGTTCATGATGTAAACATTTCATGTGTACGGAATAGGCTTCTAATATATTCTTAAATGTGGTCATGTTTTATCTCTTGTCAACATTTTTTTTAGAAATATCAAATAATTTACCCTGAATTACAAACGTTGGTTAAAGTTAAGATTATTGTTTATGATTGCAAATTAATTTGTTTCAAGATTTAGCCAACGTTTCAAATATTACGTTCGTGTCTACTAAAGCAATTTGTTAGTGAAAATTTTATGCAAGCATATTATTTACACAAATTTTCAGTTTCAAAATGTGCTTAATGAAAGAAAGCTATACAACGGGGTAAAGTTGATACATGTGTACATTTACATTGTTATTTTATCACGCTTTATGGTTCCTTATGCTAATCGGAAAATATGTTGTACATTCAAATACAAGGGTGCGATGTGTAACAAGAACTTCGATGAAATATTCGTGTGAAAAACTATCCAAGAATATATTACTTATGTTTCAAATACAAATGTTTTCACACAGAAAGCATTTTGTTACCTAGCTATGTTAATATGAACTACAAATGTATTAAATTTAATAAAACTGTTTCATATGAACTGCTTTTTATTTTTTGTCTTTGTGAAGCTTCTATGTTCGTAACTTTGATTATTAATCAGTGATAATGTTTATTGTTTCATAATTTATTAACATTCTTCACGATGTAATTAACACAATGTAAAAACAGTGTAAGGAAATATTCCAAATGTTTATATCCCAAGTGAACGCTAAGATCGAAATATTAATCTGTTTTTTTTTTCAATGAAACTCGTAAGTTATTGTCACAGATCTTACTAACGACAATGAAAAGATTCAATTTGTATATTAGATTTCGTTCAATAAAGTCAATAGGATCGAAATTACAATATGACAAATGATTTAGGTTTAGTCTTTATTCACAGAAATGTAACATTGCCCTTGTACCAATTTGTTTCGCTTTTGCTGCAAGGATATAGAAATTAAGTTTTTGTATTGAGATTGTATAGCTAAGCAGAATATCTGCATTATCTGGTTGATTAATTTTGGGTAAAGTTATAGACAATTTAATTAATTAGGTAACTTGGAAACTTTACGGTCAACCTAACATGTTTTTTTTTTATTTAATCAATTGATTTTACATACAAAAGCGGTTAATAGTTTTACTGTAGCTGACAAATATTCCCGATAATATTTTTCAAATATATACAATGTTTAAATTTTTCCGCCAGGAAGTTTCTAACGGTTATCAACTATTTCTTTGTGGTATGGTAGGAATTTTTGTGGTGGCCTGAATCAAAATTTTGGTGTAAATATTCAATATTATACATTTTTCTTCGTCGGGAGGGTAAATGTCAAAATTTAACTTCATAAAAGAAATAATTATACCTTAATTATCTACGGTAAAATTACGACAAGGGGTTTACAGCGTTAAGACGATCGCCTCCAGATGATGACGTCTTGACTGAGCGCTGCGGCCTGAACGTCAAGATGGTCTTGATATGACCCACTGTGTCTATTTTCTTTGGGGTTACCTTAAAGACAGAGTATTTCAGACTAACCCTACAACAATTCAAGAACTGAAAAATGCGTAGAAGCAGAAATATTCAATATTTCTGAGGACACATTAGTAGCAGAGGTGCGCAATTTCGTTGTCAGGTTGCGCCATGTCCGTGATAGGAAAGGGAAACACATTGAACATATTGTGGTTTAGACTCCCAAGTCTATAGAACATTCCACTGAAGTTTAAAAGGTGTATGACACGTGGTTCGTAAATTATGGTTAATTCCAATGGTTCCATGCATATAAAATCACCCTGTAATTAATACATTTCCAATTATGTCCACAAAATGTCCAGTTGGGAAAGAGGCCGTCGTATAGGAGCATCCTGAATACTTGAATATGATAAGGTGGCGTTCCTATAGGAGAGAACCAGTGATGTGCCGTAGACTATAAGTTTACGTCTACATGCGTTGTCTACACGTAATCTACATGTAGATTACATTGGGTTGTAGTTTACATAGACGACGTAGACAATCTAAAGTGCAATAAAATTAATTTGCAAGGGTTTCATGAAAAGAAAGTGACATTTTCAACTATATTGGTTCCTAACGAAATGAAAACAATCCTATTTACAACAAAATTTCTCTTCTCTTCTATCATCAACTATGGAAGAAGATAAATAGTATGCAAAAAACAACAACAGATGGCAGTCGTGAGGCAAGAGTGGTCTTTTTCCCATAAAACACTAGAATGTTTCCTATATTAGGTTTCTCCCTAGGTGAGAAATTGTTCGAATTTGGAAGAAAGAGTATGAAAAGTTCTCTTCACACATGAGCAACTGATACGCAGTATAATTTTCGTTTTATTCCACGGCGTCCTTTGCTAAGTTTTCACCTTTCGCCATGTTGTTTACATAGATTACGTAATCTACGTGTATAAAATAGTCTACGTGTAGAATGTAGACTATCGTTGTTTACGCGTAAACGCACATCACTGGAGAGAACTAACTTCCCGATGACAGGAAAGTCACGCTCGTAGAGAGATACCTGTCAAGCTACATAAAATACTGTACGCTTACCTTGACATTAATTGTAAAACATTACAAAATGTGTTTTCATTTTCTGTTTCCAAAGAAAATAAAAAATAACAAAATGTTGTTGTAAGTGTTGGAATATGAATTTCCATCTGTTGTCTCTTAAGATGGATGCGTTCGTATTTCAAATTCGCAGTGTTTGCTCGAGTTAACGTTGACAACAGTTGTAAATAAAGAGGAATTTTAAGTGCTTTACAATAACAAAAGTATGCAGTTGGGAGATGTAAAATTGAAGAAAGTAAAAAGGAACATTATTGTTCGCATGACAGAAAACTTGTAATTAACGCAATTGGAGGGTATAAAAACGAAACTCTTTCGGTCACACTGGGACATGTATTGTTATTGCGCAAATATGGAGTAAACGTTAGGATAGGTTCTGAAATAAGGAAATAATATGTAAAAATATCTAAAATATGAGCCAAAACATAATACATGTACAAATATGGTAAATAAAAACCTAATTTTTTCATTCTATATGCCATGATGCGAAATGATAATACAAAATATATCTGATTTCAAATTCATACGTACATATGTGTAGCCAGCCCCTGTGGCGGAGTGGTTAGCACATCGCGCTGCGACGCCAGGGGTCCCGAGTCCGAATCCTGGCTTGGGCATGGACGTTTGTGATGTCTATTCATCAATTTCATCATCTCTTCACTCATTCCCATCTTCGCAAATTAGCCAAAAAGTGGCACAAGAAACGAAGTAAAATAAATCAAATAAATATGTGTTTACATATACGAGTAGCTAAATACGTTTCCTGGTTAAAAGTATTTTTTAATAGGGAGCCACTCTGTGTATTTTGTTTCGTTGTATACTCTTCCAGGCATGAAACGCAATACCGGTTAATTCTTTTTCTGGATTCTCGTTCCTAACCTTGCCCAACATCTTCGTGACGCACACGGAGGCATGGTTGCCTAACAATTTGTATGCACGCAAAGTAATTTATGACACAAGTTTCTACTTTGCCATCATTATTTTCCTTCAAAGAAAAAAAATGAAAGAAGCATCTAATGAATTCAATGACGAAAAAGACATGGGCAAGAAGATATTTAGGCAGTCAATTCAGTGCTTACGCAAGCGTAAAGCAATATCTATAGGTTTTTTTTGTCAGCTTATTAGCATTTTCAAGGTCCTAAGCTAAGGAAAACGATTATGGGTCTTATTTTCGTTGTAGGGTTGTATTTGGTCAAAAAATTTCTAGAAAGACATTTGGTATCTTCGAGAACCTAACCAGTGCAATTTGCTATTGGCAAAACAATGGCTGGTGTGAGAAAAAAATAGATTGATTTGTTCTAATTTACTTCGCATTCATGTGGTGTGAGACACTGAAATGTCAACTTCCTTTCCATGTAGTAAACCCTGGACTGCAGTTTGGAGGCTAGCGAGACTCTGGCGTCTGGACTCCCAGCCAGTATAATCCTCTAGGGGTCCGTGTTATGACGTCTATACATGTTTGTGATTTTCCCTTCATCCATCTTATCTTATCACGATTCATCCTCATCTTCGCGATTACGCAAAAGTGGAAGAAAAGCGACGTAAAATTAAACTTCACCACATTTGGCTAATCATTGAGCGAAACCTTACTAAGAAAGTGCAACGTCCTCCAGTTGGACACCAGTCGTTCCAAAGTTAGTCCGCTGCTACTTTTGCCGGGAACATGAGACGCTTTTATCACTCATCAGGGCTTGCTGGGTAGAAAAGAAAACACAACATTCTTTTCAAAGTTAAACACAGTTTTATAATCGCTTATATTTCCTAATCACTTACCAATAAAACACTATAACATTCAATACTAACGTTGGGAAATTCACTCACATATAACGAAAGTCAAATTACATAATTAGTTGTTTACTTTCAACTTATCGGCAAGAAGAAAACTCGAAAACCCAAAATCTATTCTTGAATTCTCCCCGTTTCCAAGTTCTTATTAATTCTTCACCTTCACCTTTTTTTCAATCTCAGTCTGTCGTCAGGTGAGGAACATTCAGGTGGGTTCACTTCCTCGGCTGAGATGAGAAAGTGACGTCAACACGAACAGATTTTGACGTATTTATAAACATATATAAAAGTTCCAACTACAACTGTATCAGTCTAACTATAATTATCTGTGACAACTTGCATATTATTTGAAGTAACAAACATTTAAAAAATCTTAACTTCTTACAAATATAAAACCTTTGGTAAAACAGGAGCAGCATTTTACTGTGATAATTCTGCAGAATTCAAAATTTTTCCTTTGCCATCAGTAGTTGTATTTGTGGTATTATAAACTCGAGAAAGTATGAGCCCCCCTCAGGCAGATTTGCTTACACTTAAAACTAGCTCAAGATGTGCATATGAGCTTATTGCTCAAGTGTGGTACTCTGTCTAATCCAAGATTTTTGTAAAAATGCCCTCGGGAATTTCCCGTGAAAGTATGACCCCCTCAGATTGATTTGCCTACACTTACAAAAGCTACATCTGTGAGATTGTTGTCCATAAGCTTGTTAAAAATATGGCCCTTCTTGATATTGTTTTTGCTACACTTAAAACTAAGCCAAAGAGCCACCCACACCCACCCACACCCACACATATTTACTTCTGGTTTAAGTTCAATTGAACACCAGCCTCAACTTGCATATCTAGTACTAAAACAATGTAATATGCAGAGGCCTTCTAGAATTGCTCTGTGACTCTCTCATTTCTTACATCATAAATATATGATTTTTCACCTATAAGAATAACACTACATATGGTGTCATCAGGGAGTGCATCATGGAATTCACAAATAATTTGAATGTTTGTCCTGTCATTAACCACAACTTGTTTCCTTTTTGAGGTGTTGATGACAAACATGGGTCTCTGTGCTTTGAATTCATCTGGTGTGTAATACATGCCAGTATTGCCAGTAGTGACCCTTTTGTGTGCTGTAAATGCCTCATATAATTTAAGGAAATCATCCTTGGAC
The DNA here is from genome assembly GCF_977018435.1 of Lepisma saccharinum. Taxonomy (NCBI): domain Eukaryota; kingdom Metazoa; phylum Arthropoda; class Insecta; order Zygentoma; family Lepismatidae; genus Lepisma; species Lepisma saccharinum. The sequence goes on from NC_139238.1 coordinate 31,575,007, forward strand.
ATGTCTAAATTATAATTTTATCTAGGAAACGCCTCATTTCTGCCATTTTTAAGATATATGTTCTTGATGTTGCAGCTATCAAATTTACTTGAATTTTTTTCCTGATTATTGTGTCTTCCAGTCTGAAACAGTACCACCACAAAATCTGCTGGCATGTCATATACTGGAGAATGAATTTGTAGCATCAAACTCATAATAGGTACCAGTGGCAGGCTTCTGTACACATTGATATGTATAAAATTGTAAAGGTACCTGTGGATTTTTTATTATATCTGCTTTGAATTTAAGAGCATAACTGGCTTCATATTCAACTACTGGAATTCTCAGCTCCATAGTCTGAATAATGCATTTGCCCTCATCAGGTAGGGTATTAGGCAGAACTTCCCATGTAGAATTTAATGTACTGTACCTCATCAAAGCATTATTATCATTGGCAGCTCTTCTAAATGTGATTCTTAAACCACCCTTCCACATAATATCTTTGTAATCTGAAAAGAATCCTGGCAACAGGCGCATGGGGAACAATACTGTGTGGCTCTTGGATAATATTTTATCACCAGCCTCAAATCCACCTATTTTGTAGTAAGAAGCCTCGGTTTTGGATAATTTTAGTGTGGCCAAAGCTGTAGAGGTAATGCCAGGGTAATCTACTCTGTTTATAACAACACCATGTTTTCTGATCTCAATTTCAGAGAACAGATGTGGCACAAAATTGTCTACCAATCTTATATTTGAGTTAGCAGGATAATCTGTACCATCGAGCTTTACAACATCAAATTTAATGTATAGATCTGCTCTGTGGGGGTGTATAAAGCCATCTCCTACATCAAGATCAACCTCAATCTCTGTGTTGGGTTGATTTAAATTTGCAAAGGTCCTCCTGTTTGGGGGGAATGATTGTAGCTCATAACTCTCATTATTTTCCATTTTTTTGGTATGTATTTTTATTTAAATATTAATTTCTATGATTGCAGTTGTTGTGGCTCCAGCAAAATCAACTAATTCTTCTTTTTCATTAGTGACCATCAACTCAATGTAATCTATTCTATTATGGCACACAGGAAAATATAATGTTGGTGATGGAGTATAGATGATGGGCTCCATAAATTCAGAGTTAGGTTTGAATGTTGCAATGATTCCAGTTTGTTTGTGAGTGCCTATGCCATTTGATTTGGTGATCATACCCTCGGCCACATTCCAATGAATATTCAGAGTCTCTATGGCTAAGAATTTAGGTATATTAATAGCAGTGTGTTTAATGGCTGGTTCAATTTTTGTGTTGTTCTCAAAGCCTAACAGCTCTCCTATAGTACCCAGATCCACTGTTTCTGTAGCAGACACAATTTCTACTCTGTGAGTGACAGAATTTTGAGTTAGCACTATACCTCTGGGTAACTGAGCATTTAGAGTAGATAGATTATATTGTCCTGGAGTGATAACAATTTTTTGATCCCCAACTGTGATTGTGTTGTTGTGGTGTGTAATATTGGGGATCAAGTACATGCCATAAAATGCTCTGAGAGCTATTGTTTTGGGATACACTATATCATCATGTAATCTAAGTTTCAATATTGAATTTTGGCTGGTGAGATGGAATACCCCCATGATGTTTTAAATACCACAGGGCTTTTTGAAAATCTTCAATTGATGGTTTATTTATTTGAGACAGATATCTAAGAACAGATAAACACAGATGTCCACAATTAACATCTTTGAAATTTTGAACACGAGCATTATTGTAATAAAGATTAGTTGATTTTAGATATTTTACTAAATTTTCAGGTGGAACACCTCCAAATGAATCAAACACAAATGCCTCATCTTTTAAATATTTAAGATAACAGATCCAGTGTGTGCCCTGATTTTTGTACTTATCCAAATTAACTATGCCACACTCTTTGTTGAGTGGTTGTTCTGGTTAAGAATCAGACATGTACACACCTCTAAAATTTTTGATGCCCAGTGGCTTGTTTAAAGCTTCAATATCTTGGTTTGTAAGCGGCTCTTGTTTTTTTTAAACTTATTCAGGGCTCTCTTAACACCTTTGCCTTGTTTTTCCATGGCTAGATTATGGCGCTTCAATTCATCTAATTCTGCCTTATTCTTCTTGGCATCTATTACTGTTTTTGCTATAGCAGCTGATCCCCCAGCCAAGCTCCCAACAGCACCAAGTGCTGCTAAGATGGCCGGGATAGTAAATATGAAGCCACCCACACGTGATTTTTTTCTAGATTGCTGTAATTTTTTTAATTGGAGGGTACTAAGTAATAATTTCATACCATGGCCCTTGGCAAGACAAGAATTTTTTTTCTTGCGCTGCTTTTTGGTTAAAAGACTATCAATAGTTTTAAGAGATTTAAGACCTGCATAAGGTATCTGATACATAACACCCTTGGCCTTCATCCTAGGTTTATTATATATACAGGGTGATTCAAAAGTCGCGCGACATAGGACAATTCCGTTATTTGTGCAGATACCGAAAAAACGATAGAGGGCAAAATTTTTGGACATACGTTTGAAATCATGACCGTGATGTTGCATTTGTATTATTTTCATTGTGTGCAGGAAACAAGAACAAAATTGTTGGAAAATACGTTTAAATCATGACCGTAATTTTGAATTTTTCTTTTTTTCCAGTAATCAACAACAATGTCCCAGTACACAATTCAGGAAAGGGTGGAAATGGTTCTTATCCATGTTGCAAGGATGAGTCTACGGGAAGCTTCGGAGGAATATCACAGACGGCATCCAGATCAACCACCGCCACATCAAGCAACCATTGGTCGTTTACTGGAGCGGTTCAAGGCAACAGGCAATATCCATGACAAACGACGGACTGGGCCGCCACGTACAGCAACAAATCATGCAACCTCAACTAGCGTACTAGCTAAGCTGACAGTCAGTCCAACACGGTCAACACGAAAAGTGGCTCAAGAATGTGGCATCAGTCAAGCATCCGTGTCCAGGATACTATCCAGAAATCATTTCCATCCATATCGTGTGCATTTTGTCCAGGAACTGCATGGAGATGACACAGATAGACGGGTGCAGTTCTGTGAGTGGTTTACTGAAATACGAACGCAGCAGCCACACCTTGAAGCTGATATTCTTTTCAGCGATGAGGCCTGTTTCTATCTGAACGGAACAGTGAATAGACATAACGCTGTGTATTGGGCAACCGAGAACCCATACATTGCTGTAGATGCTCATCATCAGACTGACCCAAGGTTAAATGTGTGATGTGGCATACACGGGGATGTTCTCATGGGTCCCGTATTTCTTAACAACAAGTTCACTGCTGAACTGTACAGAGATCATCTCGAGATGACACTCCTGCCCTATTTGGATAATCTACCCCTAGCAAAACGACGGGGTTTTTCTTTCAGCAAGATGGAGCACCGCCGCATTTCGGACTAACAACTCGCGAATTGCTGAATAAAGTTTTACCTGGGCGTTGGATAGGTCGCAGGGGTCCCGTGGAATGGCCGCCTAGTTCGCCAGATTTGACACCACTTGACTTTTTCCTCTGGAGCCATCTCAAATCTGTCGTGTACAAAAACAGACCCCCAACACTGCAGGAACTTCAGGAAAACATCAGAGGAGCCTGTGCAGCAATAACACCTATGGTGTTACGTAATGTGCGCAAGAGTTCTGTTAACCTTATTCGGATGTGCCGTCAACAGGATGGAAATCAATTTGAACAATTCCTCCGGTAGTGTCCCAGCGGTGAAGCTGCTGGACATGTCAGTTCAGGTCGTTCCTTTGTATCAGTTTGCCACTCCGTGCGGTTGCTATTGCTATTGCGATTGTCAATTTTGTTGTTCGGTCGTAAATGGAGTACGGCTATGAGATTAATATGTTTGTGATTTCAAGCAGACTAATAAATGGTCCATCTGCTGTCGCAACAATTACGCTCATGATTTCCAACAATGTATTTCCTACCCTTATGCCCTCTATCGTTTTTTCGGTATCTGCACAAATAACGGAGTTGTCCTATGTCGCGCGACTTTTGAATCACCCTGTATAATCACAACCCCCACCCCAGTTTTTGTTTGGTGTTCATAGCTATGGTGGTCCCCAATGCTGCTATTCTCTCACTCAAAGAAGCATTTTTGCTTACAAATCTACCAAATGCAGCCTCTTCTAATTTCTTGTCTGCAACATGTCGCCTATCAAGATCAGAATGTGTGTTGTATGCTATGTCATGGTCTCTACAAGCAGCATCTAGAGGATTAACACCAGGGTCCCCTCTGTTTAATCTATGGTCCAATTTTGTACCGGGACCACAATACTGATAGCCTGGAATGTGTAGTTCAAATGGCAGCTTGTTTATGATGTCATTAACCAGCCCCCGACCCTCAGAGATATTCCAAAATTTAGGTGGTAGAGTATTAATAATTTTTATAAGATATCCAATCCCCTTAGTGTCATTCACTATAAAATTAGACAATTTGGTGCTTATCATGTCCATAATTCCAACCTTTTCATTGTAAAAATTGTGGTTGCCAGCATTTTCTTCCCCAGCTATCACCAGCAACCTGTCTACAAGTTTCCTGACATCATCAACCCACACAAATTCTTTAGGCAGGGTGTTGTATTGTTTGATCCCACTACCTGTCTTGATCTGTGACCATATGGGCTTGATTAAGTTGTTGTATTTTGTTCCACTGCTAGACTTGACTCTTTTTTGTGTGGGATCATTGTTCTGGTATAGAGCATCTGATTTTATTAATATTTCTTTGTAATGCTCATAATCTTGATCTGTATAGCTGCCAGGTCTCTTCCTAGTCATCAGTTCCCACAATCCAGGTGTGCCAGGATATTTAACAAAACCACCTCTTTCTCCAAGATGAGATTCTGAATATACAATCAGATCATCTCCCATAAATGCTACTCTAAAATTGCCAATTCTATGTATGATGCTACCATCACGCTCTGTGTCAGCATATAAGCCAAAGACCTCATCTTTGTTGTCTTTAGGTGTGCTTAAATATTTTTGAGCAAGAAGACCCAATTCAATAGGATCCTGAGTAGCTTCAATTCTTCGAGGAGCAACAGGACTAGGTGTATGAATACTAGAAAGTGGGGTGATTGGATAATCTAATATGTTCCTAGCAGCTACAGGTACAAGCTCTGTGATCAAATTTTGATTTTGCTCTGTAACAGTTTTGATATTTTTACCTAATTCACTAATAGCATCAATAATAGGCTGTTCTGTTTGCTTGTGTTGTTCATAGATTCCTCGGTTCTCTGATTTCCATCCCTTAAATCTTTTTACAAGATAATCTCTTAATTTAAGATCATCAATGATTGGCCTTTTCATGGTTATTTATATATGTTTCAATGTCTAGAAAATTGTTGATTTTATTTCTGTATTTGCCACTATTGGGTTTCTTTGTCATATCAATTGTGACAAACCCATAGCTGTCCTGGTTCCAGCACCTACTGCAAAACTTGGAAAAATCATTGTAGCTCAAGTCCCCACCTACATATTCATCATGTATGTGTTTGAGGTTGGTATGATCTTGATGAAACACACATATAAAATTGCTGTTGTCTCGGATCAGCTGCTTCGGTATTTTAGAAAAAGTCTGTGCCAGGTAGAAGCAATCTATGTTTTTGTGTCGCCCCTGTGTAAAAAAATTTCTAACCTTGTTTTGATTATCCAGTATAATGTCATCAAACACAACAACAGAATTATCGAGACAGTCATGGAGTGGCTTAACATCTGATTCAAAAGTGGCTATATCCAGTCCATCATATAGCTTCATCAGCTGCTGATATTTTAATTGTTCCAAGCTCTTAGAGAAGACATACAAGTGCCTGTTTTTCCAGTCTAACCAGTTGGGTGCCAATAAAAAGTTATCAATCATTAGTGTAGTTTTACCACAAGCCGATGGCCCAACAATAAGACATCTAATATTATCAGGCAGCAGCATTCCATTTCTCTTATTCTGCTGTTCAGGCTCTGGCAGCCTTTTTACAACATCCCAGGTGTTCATAGTATCACTTTGTCTGCCTCGATCCAGCTGTGTTCTGGGAGTCCTAGCCATTTCACCAGTATCTTTTTGCCTTTTCTGCGGATGATTTTTTCAGGCTGCTTAGTTTTGCTGAGTTCTTCTTCAAAGAACCTGCCTTTGAGAATTTCTCCTCGGTGCTCTTTTATTATATAAGTGTATCGGGTCCCAGGTTTAACTTGAACCACTGTAAATAATTCAGTGCTCCAGTTTCTGGTAAAGCCTCTTTTGAATAAGTGCTTATATTTGCTGATTCTTACTTGATCACCTACCTTGTATTTGGCTTTTCTTGTTGTTGGCTGGTATCTAGGATAATAAACAGTCCTGATCAATTTTTGCTCATCAGATGAAGTTACCTCAGAGGGTTTCATGTTGATTGTGGAATGGACCGAGTTGTTATATTTATGTAGATGTTCTGGAAGAATATTAAGCCATTTATAATTACCTTGCAGTGTAAATTGTTTATACATATGATTTTTTAGGGTTTTGTTGAATCTTTCAACAATAGAGGCCTTGAGATCACTGTAACTCGAGTAATGTTGTATTGACTGGCTTTTAATAAATTGTTGGAACACAGAATTATAGAATTCTTTGCCATTATCTGTTTGCAAATAGCGCGGTGATCTTCCACTCTGATTGATGATTGTCCTGAAGGCTTCTGTAACACATTTTCCAGTCTTGGATTTGAGTGGCACAGCCCAGGCAAATTTTGAAAATGTATCTATGAGAGAGAGTAGATACTTGTAGCCCTTGTTGATCTTGTCTAAGTTTTTCAGCTGTCCACTTGCCATCTCAACCAAATCACACTGCCATAAATCATATATGCCTTTTGTAACCACTGGCAGTCTCTTACAATTATGTCTGGCTTGTCTGTGTAATTCATCAACAATAATTTGTCTAGACATAGTATGTAAACAAGAATATTGCAACTATGGTGTGTTCAGCAGCTGATACTACAGGATTTTCTAAATACAGTTTGTCTCCTATTTGTATATTAAATTCCAGAGAGCCATCATCTTCAGCATAAGATGTTTCTAATGTATTAGGGTCTGTAAAACCCTCTAACTCTACACTGGTGATTTTTGCTTTATTATCAGCATTTGTTATTGATAAGGTAGGGTAGTGGTGTGCCTGTGGTTGTAGCCAATATTTGATCTTGATTGGTCTAAGTGTGCCCCCAACAAAAAACTGGTAATAAAATTGTGCAGGGGACAGCATATATATTTTGCCACCTGGTGTAAATGGTGAATCATATTCTTTGTTGGGGATGCTGTACAATTCAAGAATTACTGTATGTTTAGGATTCTCGATTATGCCAGTTATTTATTTTTCTGCTGTAAGCAATCTACTTGTTACAGATTCAAGGTGCTCATTGATAGTCCTAACAACATCATCGTGGCCTGGCTTGATTTTTATGTCCACAACAAGTTTCTTGTATTGTTGCACAATTTCTTGTAGCTGGGTGGCAAAAACAGACAGAGCATTTGCTTGGTTGGATTCCATGTTTCCTAGCTGTTGCTTGATATTAGCTACAATTTGCTGTAAATTTTCAACAACTGCCAATTTTGAATTTTGAGCAGTAAGATCATGGACTTGTCTTCTGATATCCTCAAACAGGGCATGCAGTTCATTAATATGTTGATTAGTTGGTAGAGTGGCCACTGTCTGAGTGAGTTGTTTGATCTCTGTCTGGATATTCTTGATATCTTCTGATTTCAATATGCGATTCACTGCTCTCTTTATATTTTTAAGTTCCTGTGATGTAGGCAGATTTGATTCAGTATTCTGCAAAGATTCAAGTGCCAATTTCACATCATTTAATTCAGAAGCATCAACCACACCACGCATAGCATCTTGGAGCAGGGTTATGTCTGCCTGAGTGGGTGTTGATTGTTGTAAAATTTCAAGCTTTGTTTGGATATCATCGATCAAGTGATGAAAATGAGATAGCTCAGATTCAGTGTTGAGGTTTTCAAGTTTTGTGATCTGTTGCTGGACACTGACAAGGGTGTCTACAATACCAGGCAAGCGGGATTCTAGAGATTCTTGTACATTTGTCAAATCACTTTGCACTGATGCTATGGTACCTTCAAGATGGGTTATGGTACTTTGAATTTTTCCAAAATCTTCATATGTTTCAAGTTGCAGCTTAATGTTGGCAACACTCCGAGTTATTGCACTCAAAGCATCAGAAGATGGCAAGTTGTTCATAAAATTTTCAAGTGTCTCAATTTTTTCTTTAACCTCGGCTATGGCATTGTTCAGAGGGTCCAGATTAGGTATCTCCAGTGATTGAATCTGTTCTTTTAGAGTGGAAATCACTAGATCAAAATCTTCTTGTGATTTTATGCTTTTGACAATTGTTTGGAGCTGTGTCTGGACATTATTTATCTGCTCTTCCAATTGTTGTTTCAATTGCTCAGAGTTGGTGGCCTGGGTCTTAAATTTGGCTTGAAGAGCTGCTACAGCCTCCTCTAAACTTTGAAAATTATCCAATGTAGCCAAATCAGTATATTTTTGAAGCAGCAATTTGAGTTCTGAGTCAATTTTAAGAAAAGGGTCCATGCATTGTGATTGTAAATTTGTAATTTCTAGTTGAAGACGGGCATTCAGTGTGGTTTGTAAAGCTTGTAAATCACTTCTTAATTTTTTGACTCTGACATTCAGCATCAGAATCTCATCACTGTGATCTTCATGCCTTGTATGGCCAAATATATCATTAGGCATTTTGATTTAGTGGTTATTTATTATTGAATATCTAATTCTTAATTCTATAAAAAAAAGGTATAAGTTTGTCATAGGATCCCGGGACATCAATATATAAGCAGTCACCAGCAGAAACAGTATATACAGTGCCAGAAACCATGTTTGAGTGCTTAATTCTATAAATATTTCTCCGTATTGAAATCTTGACATTACCCTCGGGGGTTGTAATAAATTGTAATTGACCACCTACAGGTAATTGGTAATGATTTAAATTATTGTTAAATATGTACAATGCTTTACCTGTTTTATCATCAACATCTGTAAGTATGCTGTTCAGATGAATAATTAAGAACGCACTTAGTTTAGATATCATAGATTGTATATCAGAAGAGGGTGCTGGTGTTGGCAGGTCCATAATAGACGGTTTTTTGAACCCAAATAAGTTCATAGGCATGTTTATTTATTTCAAATCATGCTCTGTAATTGGGCATGATTACCATTTTTCAAATCACAATGACCCCCTGGTAGAGTATGTATGCCACATGACAAAATGCATCTCTTATCATCGTGTGGGTCCAGAGCCACTTTTCTTACAACATTTGTAGTCAACAAGTGATCCTCACTCTGAATTCTGCATTCTGATGTTCTGATTGAACTCTGTGATTTGAGACAATTTTTGTAATCTTTAAATTGGAGCTCTTTGTCTACAGTTACTCTGCCAATGCCCTTGGCTTTTTTGCAACAGCACCACTACATGTTTCAAAGCTGTACATCTTGGCCCTTAACCCAGCAAATGCCACAATATCATCACCAAGTGTCTCATCTTTTAACTTGCCAGGCACCTTTTTGTTGTGGGGTTGAATCTTTGTATGTTCACTGGTATCAAAATATTCAAGCAATTCAGGCTGTGACATATCTTGATAAACATCTTCTGTCTGAATATCAAGAATAAAACTATCTGTGTCCATGTACATCAGTTTTACACAATCACCATAAAAAGGCTTGAGCACATCATAATAGAGCTCCAGCATGTGTAATTTGGCCAATTCCAATATCACAGCCCCTACATAAATAGGTTTATCAAACTTAATCTTTGTTTTTTTCATGTTGAAGAGTGCCATATTTTCATCATAAATTCTTCTGTTTTTAAAATTAGGTTTTTCTATCAATATTTTGCTCAGGCTGGGGTCAGTAATTAATTTAACATCAGTATGTTTTCTGACATTTTCTATGGTTTTGCCATACACTGAATTGACCATCAATTTAAACAAGGTCTTATCAAATTGGCTCATTGCAGATGTTCGAAGCTCTGTGTTTGTATCAATATATGGCTTCAACCATCTTGAGTGCCTGAACTTTAAGACTTTGCCAACTTTGCTCACTTGAACACCATGATTCATTAGGAACTGGAGGTTTTTGTAATATATGACATAATCCTGTTTTGGCTCCAGAGTCATCATTAGCTTCTTCTGTTTAGAGCCAGGTGAACACTTATCCTCAGGAATTTGGGGCAGATCAGAAAATGTGTTGTGTAAATCATCAGGAATTGTCAGATCAACTTCTAAGAACAGGCCATAGTCACTGTCATCAAAATCCTGAAGATCTTCAATATTGAAATTTTCAACCCACTCAAGCCCTGCATATGGCAATTTATCCATCATAGCATAACCATACAGGCCGTTGGCATCCACATACAGTATATAATTTGATGGCAGTGCTGGATCATAATTGAGAATATACTTGTTATTTGCTCTGGCATATCTCTGAGAACATTGCACCATGCCTCCTCTTATACATTGCTCCATAAACAGATACATATCTTGATCTTGGATCAGATCCAATTGCATTTTAGTACTTAAAAACATTGCAGACCATGCTAGGTCTGGAGCACTGTAGAAATACATTGGATCCAGCTTATAATTTTCCATGGAAGATTTTCTAAATGCCTGAAGTATATCAGCTAAGAGAGTCACATCAAGTTTTAAATATGCCTTGTGATAATCACCAAATGTCTGGCATTTTAAATTGTTCCACATCAACTGGGCATGGTGATAATCATCATCAGTGATTCCAGATTCTCTGATTTTGTGTAGAATGCTTGTTGTGGTGGCAGAGAACACTCATCAAATTTAGAAAAACCTGTAACATAATCATATGGATACACACCCTTCCGCCTAATTAATTTCAGGTCCTGATTCGGAAACAAAGCACATGTGATTTTGAATTGATCATCAGATAATTGAGTGGCCACTGTAGCCAGGCTAGCGGACAGAATTCTGTAGGAATCAGGAAATCTTAAGTGAATGGGAACACCATTAACTTTAATTTTCTTGCTAATAGCAATATATTTCTCATTATTTTCTGCTAAAATATTTAAATTCTGCTTGTCAAACCCCTCGTACCTGATCAGATGATGGAAATCATAATTGGATGCACCATGGCAAAATATGGGGACAAATTTTGGTCTCTGGATCTTAATATTACAGCTATTACACAGGGCCATTAAGAATTTACCATCTGTATGGGAATGGTGTTTCACCTTGATATTTGTATCTGAAAATTCAGAATCACAAACCGGGCATTTTTCTGCATTGTTGAAATCTTCAATCTGATCCTTTGTTAAAGGCAACATAGGTTTTAATTTTAATAAGACATTAGATGCTAAGTCATGGCACTCATTTTCTATTCTATGTGCAAATTCTTTGATGGCATCTGATCCCATGTATAAATATTCTTTACTAACAACACCATCCTGTACAACCACATAATAAAAACTAGAAGGTTCATGTAACTGGTATGATGTAATTGAAGGTTCATCAGGATCTGGGCTGCAGAATGCAAGGGGTTTGAGGTTTGATTCAAAATCACAGACTATATAAGCTGGGTGTTCCAACAAGGCTTCAAATTTTTTGAATTTGGCATTTTCACTTTGGTTAGGCATAAGCATATGAACAGGTTTATGGTTGCCACAGTATTTTAAATGTTCAATTAACTTGTTTTTAGCAATTTCTGCATTCTCTTCACAAACACTATTCACCATTTTTGTACCATCAAATACAGTCAAACATATTCTGCACAACTTGAATATTGTCTTAGATTTGTCTAGTTGTGTTCTAACTAAAGCTTCAAGATTATGTATCAGAGTGTAATGATATGTGCCATCCTCTTCAATTAAGAGCAGATCAATCGGGACAGCAGAATCATCATGAGGTGTACTGATTCTGAGAGGTGCTATCAAGCAATTGCCACGGCCAGTAGAACAAATAAATACATTAATAGATAATTGTTTACCATTGATATCCCTGGCCTTTTTTTCAAATTTATCAATATTCTGAACAGACATTGGATATTCTAAGCCCTCCATTGCATCATCAAAATCATGTTCATGTTGTTTATAATAATAAATTAATCTCTGAGGATTCCTTAAAACTGGATACAAAGCAGCTAAAATACACCACAGAAAGCATTTCTCATCATTATTTTCTATGTTAACCACGGCTCTTTTGTTTTTAATATTGGCAGGTAATGGCAGATATGTAGATCCTTGTAATGGGCTGAATTCAGAAATATTAACATAGAGCTTGTGTGGAGATCCGCATAGGCTCCATCCTGACTCTTTTGCAGCAAATTCAGAATGTTTAATATTCAATTGCTCTATCAAACTGCTTATTATTTTGTCTAAATTTGCATTTGAATATACAGCTACAGTTTCTGTTATGTGGGGCTGTGTAAATTTTGTGCCATTTGATTTCTTATATTGTGTAAACAATTTGAGGGACAGCTTATAAGAGCCATTTTGTGCATTTAGAATTGCCTGCACATCAGAATTTATACTGTTCAAAAAATTCTTAATGTCACATCTTGGCTCTGATATAAAACAGTGATCCCTAAGTTGGCCAGCAAAACTGCTATGGGTGGGTTCATAGCGTGGCTGCTTTGCTGCTCTAGCATTAACAGGTGTTTCATGCTTCCTTTTCAGACCAGATGAAGATGGTTGTGGGGGCAATGTTGATGACTGTGCAGAACAAGTATCTATATGTTTATATGTGAAATATTCCATGCTATATTTTCTATGGCATTTAGGGCATATTTTTGTGGGTGTTCTGCATTTTTCTGGATCACAATTCTTTTGATGCTTAGCCCAATTGGGGCTGGATATATTCTTATTGCATTGATTACAATATTTTTGATTTGGCATTTTTGTTGTTGGTTTATTATATATATTTCTTGGGATTCAAATCAAAATTCTATGCTTAATAAAAAATATCAGTTGGGTTCAGCAGTGTGCTTTGTATATTTAGTGTGTGTATATGTGTGTGTGTGTTAATATTTTTGGCTTTGGTATTTATATAAAATTTCTTGGGGTTCAAATCAAAACTCTATACTTAATAAACCTATGACAGGTTGTATAAAGCTGATAGCCTACATGCACAAAGGTAGAATAAGTACAGAAGCACTGCCCTAGCACAAATGCATGTCTACACAGGCATGTCCTAGAAAAACAATAACCTAATACCATGTGTCATGTATAACAAACTGGGGCAGATATAAACCCTTTGTTCAATATATTACAAATATGTTTGATATGAATAATAAAAAAATCTGTATATTAAATCAAATAGATTTGTAATTCAATTTATATAAATTTCCAATATTTTTGTGTTTAAAAAAATATGAGGAGCACTGCAACAACACACCCTTACTCTTCAACAACTCTCACAATACTGGCTGATATGCAATGCAAAATCTCTTTATATAGCCTAAGCACGGACCGCATTGAAAACATCTGAAACAATAAGCCAATCAGAATATAACACAACATCACATTATGTCATAACCAACCAATCAGAAAACAACACATCCCTAATAATTTATTGCATAGTATTGGGTAATAATTTGTTGCACAACATGATGCACTAGAAATAAACCAGAAGAAGGCCACAAGTGGACCGAAAGTGAGCCGGAAGTGAACCGGAAGTGGACCGGAAGTGACCGGAAATAAGCCGGAAATGTGCCGGTAAAAAATTATCGATTTTTTCAAAAACTTCAAATATCAGACCCCCGCACTTGTAATATGCACCATTCTTGACTTATTCAAGAATCTAGGCAATTACAAGTTTTTTGAAAAAATCATAGAGAGCAAAAATCTGCATTTTAACATGCCCATGTCAAATCACCAAGTCCCATGTCTCCAGTATTCATAGTTCCAGAGATAATCAGAAAACAAAAAATTATTGATTTTTTCAAAATTTAAGTATGTTGTTCAGTAGGGCACCACAAGTTCATATTTCCCTGTTGGAGTGCTTCAGCATGCATAGTTTTCAAAATATTAACAACTTTGTTAATATTGCACTTTTCCTAAAATTCTATTTATAGAACAGACACAAATTAGGCATTTGCAACTTAAATATTGCTTCTATCAAAAAAATTATAGAGACCTAAAATATAGAGAATCATGAATAGAACACACCGGAACAAATTCTAAGTCTCTAGCACTTACAGTTTTTGAGAAATCACAAAATCAAAAAAATATCGATTTTTTTAACAAAACTTCTAAACAGCACACAGAGTTCAAATATGAAACCCCCATGCCTCTATCTTGCAAAATAGGCAAGTTATTCAAGATCTAGAGAACAACAAGATTTTTTTTAAAAATTATAGAGAGCAAAAAGTTGCATTTTGGCGGGCCCATGTCAAATCACCAAGCCCCATGTCTCTAGCATCAATAGTTTCAGAGATATCAGAGAAACAAAATTATCGATTTTTTTCAAAATTTGAGTATGTTGCTCTATGGGACATGCCAAGTGCTTTGGCAAGGCTATTTAAGTAAATATGTGTGGGTGGGTGTGGGTGGCTCTTTGGCTTAGTTTTAAGTGTAGCAAAAACAATATCAAGAAGGGCCATTTTTTTAACAAGCTTATGGACAACAATCTCACAGATGTAGCTTTTGTAAGTGTAGGCAAATCAATCTGAGGGGGTCATACTTTCACGGGAAATTCCCGAGGGCATTTTTACAAAAATCTTGGATTAGACAGAGTACCACACTTGAGCAATAAGCTCATATGCACATCTTGAGCTAGTTTTAAGTGTAAGCAAATCTGCCTGAGGGGGGCTCATACTTTCTCGAATTTATAATACCACAAATACAACTACTGCCATCGTATCTGTCCATTTACACTGCAGAAGCTTTTGCAATACGACAGGCATTGCTTTATGTACAAAAGAAGAAGTTAAATTCAGTTCTAATTGCAACCGATTCAGCCTCTGTGCTAAATGTTTTACAGTTTGCATCATGGTCATGTCATACGGAATGGTACATTGTTAACATAAGAATACACACACTGAAATTAACGAGATTGGGATATGATATCAACTTTATTTGGACACCTGGACATTCTTTAATAGAAGAGAACAATATAGCAGATACTTTGGCGAAATATGCAGCGAATCAAACAATCCAACGGCCGCTTTCAATAAAGATTCCGTCCGTAGTTTTGGAATCACACACTAGAAAAATACTATTTACTGACTGGCAAAGCTTGTGGACAAATACTGGCACTCAATGCAGTAAGGCCTACTATTCTATACAAGAAAGAATTCCAAAGGAATGTTGGTTTAAATAGATTCAACTCTCCCAGAGTTCCCTCACAACTATAATGCGCTGCAGGTTAAATCACACTATCGCCGCAGCTCACCTTTACAAGAAGAATTTAGTGACTTCACCAGTTTGTTTGTGCAATGAATATACTGCAACTCCAAACCACATTATATTTTAATGCAAACTTTATGAAACTTACAGAGAACCATTTTTGCAGGAATTGTACAGGAGTGGACATCAATCGCCACTGACACTGCCTTGTTTACTGACTTCACCTTTATCCTCGGTAATCTATATTCTTACAAAATATCTTAATAAGTCTAATATAATTCTGTAAAAGTGTAATTAAATTTGGAAACTTTTTATTATGAAAGAAATAATTGTGAGTAAATATTATGTGCATACATGTATATTATACCAATTGATAAATTGTTAACTGGTGCATGGATTTTGTCCACAACCAATAAATATTTTATATAAAAAAAATATAAAACCTTAAACTCTCAGGTTCGTTACAAAAGTTGTCCTGATGTCCTCTACATGCTGTTAATGTTTGTCGCTGTTGTACAGGAACACCCTATATATATATATGCATATGCATTGAGCAGAATGATAGATACGGGGTCAGGGGTGAGAGAGGCTGTTACCCTGGATACCGAGCGGAAAAAGAGAAAAGAAAACTCGTGAACGTATCAGTTCCCCATAAAAGTATTGGCGCCCTCTAAAATTAATGTCAGTGTTTGTTTGCAAAGACAAAAAAAAATAATAAAACAGTTTGGATCGTACACAAGGTAGTGAGTGACGTGCAGGGGCGTTCTGATGAAGGTGCATTAAGAGACTAAAAACTATTCCGTTGTGGTGTTATATTTAAAGCAGAAGTGCTACTACGACAGCGGTTCAGGGTTCGAATCTCGGCCTAGGAGTGGGTGTTCTTTGAGAGTAACACTAAGTAAAGAAAAATAATAAATTAAATTATAGAAGATATCCATAATTTTTTACAACTTGGTTCTGCTAGATACAATATTGTGTTAACAATGTTTTGCATGCTGTAATACTTGTCTGCAGTATATAGCACAGTAATGAGTTGCAAATTATTTAACGAAACAGAGACGAAAATAATGGCAAATGCTCATTCTGAACTTTTGCTAAAGAGCAGGTTGTACTTTGCTACTCAAGATATAAAAGATTAACTTTGTAGAGGAGTACATGTAGTTGAGATAAAATTGGAATGATTTTTGTGCTAAGAAAACGGTGTCAAAACATCACCGACAGTGGTCCTAGGAAGACGACACTACCTTGTCGTCAATATTTCACTTCAGAGCTGTTGAAATATCACAAATGTATTGTAGCAATTCGCACCATTTTAACACCACTCATCTTGACCAATAGATGGCGTGGACGTCAAGAAACCACTCGTCGTGTGAGAACCAGAGGCACGCATTGTAACTTCAATTTATGAAATTTACAGAAGAGAGGAAATAATGTATTCTTAAGAATGTGTCTGGCTATTAAGAAGAGTGAGTAAATTGGAGATAAGTAACTCCACCTTACTGCTAAGGATTACAAGTGGAGATATACCAATTTGACTATAAATGGCGCTCTTCAGAGTAGGTATATGTACGGTCACCGGCAATAAAAATGGAACACCTAGATCCTGCAATACTTGCTTCCCCGCAAGGCGTCATGAGTGCTGCCTAACTCCACGGCGTTGAAAGGATTTGTAATAGCAAATTTTCAATTTCAAATTCAACCACCACCACAGAGTTAGGCAACACACATAACACCTTGCAGGGAAGCCAGTATTTCAGGATCTAGGATTACAATTTTTATTGCTGGTGACTGTACATTAAACAAAACAAAACGGTATTTTTGGAGTTATATTCCCCTGGTTCTCTACGACGCACTGCTGTTTTGTTTTGAGACTAACCTTTTTTATAGTGTTCTATGAATGCCTCACGGGGTCTGAGGAGTCATTTTCAAGCATTTGTTTTTAAAGTGTACATTCGGAGAATAGCATTACCATAAATGGAAGACGGGAGAAAAAAAAATATTATCGACTACGGCGCAGAAATCTCTAGACACGGCCCTGATACTGAGCTATCTGTATGATTCAACCACAGAATTCCCCTTCCTCCATCAAATATCTTTAACCCCTTGAAACGAAATCTTAATCTCCACTTAATAGACCGTCACGTATAATTTGGATCTAAACGTAACTCAACATTGATAGCAGTACACGCAGTTCGTTTCCTTCTCAATAGATGGCAGGTCTTGGCAGTCATACTAAATTTCTTTAAGATATAATTGTGAAATAAGATAAAATAAATAAATAAGATATATATATACACTAAAGTTCGGACGGATACTCCACCGTGAAGAAACTTACACTTGTGTATTATAGCAATATTGTTTCAAAGAAACTCAAGGTACCAGTAACATTCTGACATCTGTTGGCGAGAGAAGGAACTTTCAGGACTCACAAGCTGCAAAACGTTATGGGTCGTTTGCTTTTGTTCCTTGTACAATCAGGTCTTTCAAGCTAATAGCTAATAACTGTTGCTTGCGCAGTTATTATTTAATTACAAACTTATAGAAAGTGTGTGAATATTCACGAGAACGAAATGTTATAAGGGGAGGGTGAGAGAAGCAAAACAGAATGAGCAAAAATAAGAAGAGAAACGAGAGAAAGAGGGGAACAGGAACAGAAAGGAAGGAATAGACATACTAGTAAAGAAGCGCAGAAAGAGGTAGTAAAAGAAAGAGAGAAAGAGTAATGAAGAAGGGCAGAGGTGGAAAAGACACAAAGGAGCAAGACACAAAGAGCAAGGAAGAAAAATTAAGAAATGAAGAGAGAGAGAGAGAGAGGGAGAGAGAGAGAGAGAGAGAGAGGAGAGAGAGAAGAGAGAGAGAGAGAGAGAGAGAGAGAGAGAGAGAGAGAGAGAGAACAGAACCAGAGAACGATACAGAGGTGTAGGAATAGAATGAAAGGAAGATAAATAAAGAAGTGAGTTGGAAGAGAAACAAGGAAAGAAGACACAGAAAGAAGGGAAGAAATATGAAGAAGTGAAAAGAGGAAGAGAGAGAAATGAGAAATAAAGAAGCGCTAAGGAGACTAGGGAGAGAAGTGGAAAGAAGAAAGAAACAAGTAAGACAGAAGATGAAAGGAAGAACAAATAAGAAGTTACGAGAGAGAGAGGAAGATAGGATAGACTAGAAACCAATAAGTGATAGTGAGGTGCAGGGACAGAAGCAACTGAAGAAAAATATAGAAAGAAGAACGGGGGTGGGAAGGGAAACAAAGATGCAAGGCCGACAAAGAAAGCAAGCAAAATTATGAAGTGATAAGAGAGGGGAAACAAAGAATCGATAAACAGGTGTAGGAACAGAAATTAAAGGATAAACAAAGAAGATAGAAAGGAGGAGTGGGAAGAGGAACTAGGAAACCTAACCGAGAAAATAAAATTAAGAAGTGACGAAAGAGAAAGAGAGAGAGGGAGGAAGAGGAACAAATAAGCGATAGAAAGAAGGGATACAAAGAATCAAGGCAGACAAAAAAGGAAATAATATTGAGAAGTGAAGATGGAGAGAAACGGAGTTAGAGAGAGAGAGAGAGAGAGAGAAAGAGAGAGAGAGAGAGAGAGAGAGAGAGAGGGAGAGAGAAAGATGTTGAGAAATAAAAAGGGATCGAGATAGGTAGAATCTGAAAGAAAGGAAATGAAATATAGAAGGCAGAAAGAAGGAAAGAAAGAAACAAGAGAATGAGGTAGAGAAGGGAAATTAACTAAGATATGGGTGAAGAGGAAAGAAAATTCAAATATTGAACGTAAAGAATGAAATTCCGGTAGACAACAAATAGGAAAAGAAGCAATCAAGAAGCCAAAGCTAGTAAGAAAGAAAAACACGCCCAAAAAACTGGGAAAAATATGGATCACGAGAAAGACGACTAGAGAAATAAAAGATGAGGAACAACTAATCATACCCTTATTCCAGAATATGTGAAGTGAAGGGAGTAAAATTGGAGGAGTAATATATGAACCATCCTGTACAGTGTCTCTCAAAAGTTTTAGGACAACGACATTTTAAACTAGGCAACCCAATTTACACAAAGCGTTGGTGGGTTGCGTGTAGAGTTAGGCTCAATTTCAGGGTTGCCACATGCACAATAGATATTTATAAAATACGCGAAAGAAATAAAAACAAAGACGTGAGAGAAAACGAAAGGTGACAAAAGAGAGGAAAAAGAGAGAGCGAAAGGAGAAGAGGAAAAGTAGAGGAGAGAAGAAAGAGAGGATAGACGAGGAGAGGAGATGTAGTGAGGAAAATGGAAAAATATTCTAGGAGAGATGAGGAAAATGGAGCAAAGATGAGAGAAGAGGAGAGTGGAGAGTAAAGTAAAGGAGAGAAAAAGAGAAGAACGAAAAGAAGAGGAGAGTGGAGAGTAAAGTAAAGGAGAGAAAAAGAGAAGAACGAAAAGAAGAGGAGAGTGGAGAGTAAAGTAAAGGAGAGAAAAAGAGAAGAACGAAAAGAAGAGGAGAGTGGAGAGTAAAGTAAAGGAGAGAAAAAGAGAAGAACGAAAAGAAGAGGAGAAGAGTGCAGTGGAGTCG
This sequence comes from Lepisma saccharinum, assembly GCF_977018435.1. Taxonomy (NCBI): domain Eukaryota; kingdom Metazoa; phylum Arthropoda; class Insecta; order Zygentoma; family Lepismatidae; genus Lepisma; species Lepisma saccharinum. Next base: position 31,594,932 of record NC_139238.1, read on the forward strand.
GAAATCTAAGACAGGAGAGGAGATAAGAGGTGGAGATGAGTGGGATGGATATAAGATGCGAGAAAAGTAGGGAAGGCGATATGAGATAAAAGCAGAGCGAGCAGAAGGAGGGGAGAGGAGAAGGAGAAGAGAAGAACAGAAGGGACTGAAGAGAAGAGGTAGTTGCAGAAAATATCGTATCAGCGTCAAGAATTGATGCATTGGTCAAATTATCGACATCAAACATTCAATAACATTTTGAAATGTATTACATCGGTTCGAAATGCCTTTTGGCTTAGTTCAGAGCAAGATAAAATCTTCCATGTAAGATCTTTGATTTTACCACTAAAAACATGAATGTAATTTGAATATTTATAAGAATTATCCAATTTTTGTCCACTTCTCGGTTCGTTGAAATGGAGACTTTGCAATTTAATATTTCCCCTCCCCCCATCGTTAATTCCAAACTGAATCATTCCGTTTCACACTGCGTGGACAATGAACACAATGGGATAGGTCTAAAACTTACGAAAATTTTCTGCCACCGGAAGGGTTTGAACCTACGACCATCAAGTTTTCAATCCTGGACGGTAAACACTACCCTACAAGCTTTCGCTTCTAGAAGTAAGTAGAAGGAGCTGACCAATGTGAAATGTAGATGCAACTCTCCTCCTACATGTAATGTGCAAAGAATACTTGTTTGTAACAAAGAAAACGAAGGTAGTACGACTCGGCGAAAACATTTAATGGAGAATTGCACATGATGAAAACTTTTCAATCGATATTTGCGGAAGTATCCTTGCATTGAACTCGTGTGGGAAAGGGGTAAAATTAGTATGTCCTGAATTGCCACAAATATAAATAGTTATTTCATTAATATTTGTCAATGTCTTTGAAGCAGTACACAATTATCGTTAGAGCATCATAATTCACGATCTTATACATGAAAATATCCCTTTTAATGTGTGTCAATTCATTTATTTGTTTATTTTTTTATAAATTCCATATGCAGAACAATGTAGCCACTATACACTGCTATTACAAATAATGTTACCATGCTCTTGTTTATAATAAAAGGAGAATTAAAAAAAAGAACACCTAGTATGGAGGATCGAACCTGGGACCGCTGGCAGCCCAATCGAGAACTCTAACCACTACACCACGCCCTTACCTTCGATTGGAAAAACAATTTTTAAGTATTCTGTCCCTCCAATATTGTAAATGTCGTTGGGTATACATGTAGTTGACCTTTTACTTTAATTTTGAATTGCTTTCTTGTAGTATAGCAGATATCTTCGAGAAATAATTTTTGAAGTGATGAAGAAAAACTAGAATATTGGTAGTTGCGAAAATGCGAGTTATTTCTTCTAACTTATTATTGTGATTAGACATTATTAATGGAAAATATCTAGAGGCTTGAACATTGCAGGACGATGTTCTTTTCCTGAGATACTGCAACAGACGAAATGCTTGTTTACTGACGCAAGTGTCGTGTTCAGAACAGTCTTATGAAATGTAGTTGCTGTTGCGTAAGGTAACACGAAATAATTACACCGTTTGCGAACTACCAAACGTTAGACGTAAACAGGCGGAAAATTTTATTCATAAAATCACTTCATATTTGACAGTATTAGGCAAGAGAGACTCGTGGGACACTGTGTTAAGGTGCTGGAGTAAATACTTCTTATTTTTCTTTCTCGATGAAGAACAATTTTTATACTATAGTAACAGTCGTTCTTCTCTTTTTTATTTCTTTTAAATTCTTCCACATTCCCTTCATTCATTCGGTTAAAAATAAATAATAATATTGCTTGCATTTCTGTCATTGACTTAGACCAGGCCCATACGTAGGATTTCTTTGAGGGAGGGCCCAGACCCAAATATATATATATAAGAGAGAGGGGCTGTTGCGCAAAGGATTATTATTATTATATAAGAGAGAGAGAGAGAGAGAGAGAGAGAGAGAGAGAGAGAGAGAGACAGATATTACAAAATAGTTCAAATAGTGCGAGCGCCATTGAAAATTCATGATAGTTTTATGTTTAGAAAATAATATATTTATAAATTAAATGTTGCGTACTAGGAATTATTATTACAATAAAGAACATGTCTAATTGTGTGTTAAGAATAAAGAGACATTCTCGCATCACGATTGCAGTTCGAAAAAGTGGGGACAGGGATTGAAAGTAACGCACTGTCTGACTAAATCGCTGAATCGGACGTCTGGTAGCCTTGCATCAATGATTATAAAACTAAAACTACCCAATATTGCAGCCTGAAGACTTTTGCGCAAGGAACAGATTCATTTATGTAAGAACAAAATTGAAATTTTTACACATTTCTAATATCGACGATGTTATTTTCGTAGTTATTGATAGGTTCACATTTAAATATTTTTTCAGGGTTCGAGGGGGGCATGGCCCCCATGCCCCCCCTGGGTGCTGGCCTGACGTAGACAGTGGGAGAGAAATTTTGGAGAATCTTTCTATTAACTTTATTATTTACATCCACCTTACGCTCAGATAGGTTTATTGACAATCGTGAACTTTTCGTTTAATATTTGGTTTTAAACGACGGGAGAATATTGGTCAAATTTCCTTTCGTGCTCTTTTGAGAGAATATATACTTCTACAATAGCAATCGCGTTCTGAAACGGTGAAAGAAAAATGACTTGGTTTTCAAAGGCAGACAAGCTTGGTAACGTAGCTTGCTGGCGTTCAAAGTGACTCACTCACGCTATTCAAGGTCGTTTCTTATCGCAAAACGCACCCAGCAAGTTACAAGTGACCAGTGTCGAATTTGAAAGAGAATCTGAAGAATGATAAATTTAATCAGAGGCGGCTAGCTCAACATGCAATAGTTTAAGTCATAATTTCTGACAACCAAGAAACCTTATTCAATAAGTATTGGGATAGTAATACGTGTATCCGCTCCTTTTTAACAAAGTAAGCTCGAAGACAATCTGTATTAAATTTGTTTATATTGGCAAATTGGTCATGCGGAGGTTGTTATAAGGAACTATTTCGTAGATGTTCATGTAACCGTTATAAAATTACAAATAAAGTATATTCACAAGCTTAGATATACTAACAACGAAGAAATAAATTCAGAGTTAAATTTCAAATGCATGTGTATAGAGTAATTCTAGAAGTACAGAGCTATATCAGAGTATTGAACTTCTTTTTGCAGGATAACGTTTACAATATTCACGCGACAGAATAATTAAGAACTCCAAGGGAAACAAGCCTCTAGATATTTTACATTAATAATGTCTAATCACAATAATAAGTTAGAAGAAATAACTCGCATTTTCGCAACTACCAATATTCTAGTTTTTCTTCATCACTTCGAAAATTATTTCTCGAAGATATCTGCTATACTACAAGAAAGCAATTCAAAATTAAAGTAAAAGGTCAACTACATGTATACCCAACGACATTTACAATATTGGAGGGACAGAATACTTAAAAATTGTTTTCCCAATCGAAGGTAAGGGCGTGGTGTAGTGGTTAGAGTTCTCGATTGGGCTTCCAGCGGTCCCAGGTTCGATCCTCCATACTAGGTGTTCTTTTTTTTAATTCTCCTTTTATTATAAACAAGAGCATGGTAACATTATTTGTAATAGCAGTGTATAGTGGCTACATTGTTCTGCATATGGAATTTATAAAAAATAAACAAATAAATGAATTGACACACATTAAAAGGGATATTTTCATGTATAAGATCGTGAATTATGATGCTCTAACGATAATTGTGTACTGCTTCAAAGAAATTGACAAATATTAATGAAATAACTATTTATATTTGTGGCAATTCAGGACATACTAATTTTACCCCTTTCCCACACGAGTTCAATGCAAGGATACTTCCGCAAATATCGATTGAAAAGTTTTCATCATGTGCAATTCTCCATTAAATGTTTTCGCCGAGTCGTACTACCTTCGTTTTCTTTGTTACAAACAAGTATTCTTTGCACATTACATGTAGGAGGAGAGTTGCATCTACATTTCACATTGGTCAGCTCCTTCTACTTACTTCTAGAAGCGAAAGCTTGTAGGGTAGTGTTTACCGTCTAGGACTGAAAACTTGATGGTCGTAGGTTCAAACCCTTCCGGTGGCAGAAAATTTTCGTAAGTTTTAGACCTATCCCATTGTGTTCATTGTCCACGCAGTGTGAAACGGAATGATTCAGTTTGGAATTAACGATGGGGGGAGGGGAAATATTAAATTGCAAAGTCTCCATTTCAACGAACCGAGAAGTGGACAAAAATTGGATAATTCTTATAAATATTCAAATTACATTCATGTTTTTAGTGGTAAAATCAAAGATCTTACATGGAAGATTTTATCTTTGCTCTGAACTAAGCCAAAAGGCATTTCGAACCGATGTAATACATTTCAAAATGTTATTGAATGTTTGATGTCGATAATTTGACCAATGCATCAATTCTTGACGCTGATACGATATTTTCTGCAACTACCTCTTCTCTTCAGTCCCTTCTGTTCTTCTCTTCTCCTTCTCCTCTCCCCTCCTTCTGCTCGCTCTGCTTTTATCTCATATCGCCTTCCCTACTTTTCTCGCATCTTATCTCCATCCCACTCATTTCCACTCCTCGTATCTCCTGTCTCTTAGATTTCCGACTCCACTGCACTCTTCTCCTTTTCTTTTCGTTCTTCTCTTTTTCTCTCCTTTACTTTACTCTCCACTCTCCTCTTCTTTTCGTTCTTCTCTTTTTCTCTCCTTTACTTTAATCTCCACTCTCCTCTTCTCGTCTCCTCACTACATCTCCTCTCCTCGTCTATCCTTTCTTTGTTCTCTCTTCTCCTTTCGCTATCTCTTTTTCCTCTCCTTTGTCACCTTTCGTTTTCTCTCACGTCTTTGTTTTTATTTCTTTCGCGTATTTTATAAATATCTATTGTGCATGTGGCAACCCTGAAATTGAGCCTAACTCTACACGCAACCCACCAACGCCTTGTGTAAATTGGGTTGCCTAGTTTAAAATGTCGTTGTCCTAAAACTTTTGAGAGACACTGTACATTACATATGTAAAACATGTACTCACACTTCTTGGCAAGGATATACGGCACCGCAAGAACCACAAAGCATACAAGAGCAGGAAACTTCATTTCGCTGTCCCTAAGAAACATGACTTGATCAAAAGAACACTGAGTCGAATCGACAATTGCAAAAGCAGGTGTGCCTTTTAAATGATAGGTCCCCTACTTACCCGATATAATTTAAGTAATCTTTAGTTTTTGCAACAATCCATTAGGTAACAATGCCGTAGCGCTGCAGGGTTCAGTGAATGTGGTCTCAATTAAAACCGTCTCGCCGTAAAAATGCGGCTCGTTCGTAGTAAATATTAGCCTCATAGCCTATTTATTTATAATTATTGTGATCCGGTTCCGTTAATATAGAAATTAAAGAGAAAATTGCATATGCTAGTGTCGTGTTCACAAGGCGCGAGTATGGAAGTCAATTTTATAATTAGTTTTCCTTCGTTTAGTAGCCGGTGTCATATTTTATCCTATTTTAATGGATATTTTGGTTTTAAGAAAGGCTGTGCTAAAGGGGTAATAATCCCTACCAACTCTTCGAGTCACACGGTCAGTTATTTTGTGCGTCGCCTTGTTCTCACGTAGGGTGTCGACTTAAATTCGCTGACATCCGTGGCGAAGTAGTTGCACTCCGCGACGAGGCGAGGCAGCGAGCAGACGTGTCTAGCGAGCGCTCCCGAACATTCGTCAAGTAGAGTATAATCAACACGCGGAATTAGTTTTCTACAGACAGGTGAATATTATATTAATAGCAGAGCGAGCAGCTCAGTACCAGTGACGTTAAGTGGACGTAAGTAATTTCTCAGTCATGCCGGTCAAGAGGTTAAATACTTTGCAATTTTCCTTCGCCCGTGTGCAGCAAAGACCGACCACGCTCGCCATCCATGAATGGATGAGAGATGTAGTGAAATTGCGCGTTGCCGACGTGTTGAGTATCGAAGTAGACTTTGTAAAACACCAAGTGTTTGTTAAATTAAGCACCGAACAATTTTGCACGGAAATAATAGCACGTAGTAAAGGAACCTTCGTATTTACAGACGACACGGGAGAATATGATATACCAGTACATAGAGCAGACAAACCTGTCACAATCGTTCGTATTCATTTAGTGCCCCTGGAATTACCAGACAGTGCCATAACAACCGAAATGTCCAAATACGGAATTGTACAAACAGTACGAGATGAAGTTTATTCCCCCTCTCTCCCCTACCCAGTCAGAACGGGCAGGAAAATAGTACGCATCATCTTACAAAAACCGGTGCCATCTTACATTACGTTAAATGAAGAGCGTTACTGGACCACATACGAAGGGCAACCTAAACTCTGTTTTAGATGCAATGCGCAGGATCACCTACATCATCAGTGCCAGAATAGGTTGGCAAGGTCGACACGCACTGCTGGATACGCTGCAGCGGTGGTAAATACACTCCCCAGTTCTTCACACCCTCCTAGGGATTCAACTGCACATGACCAGGATATCCGAACTATTTTACCAGTACCGGCATACCGACAGGCTACACCAGAGGACCACAAGGAACAACACGAGCAGATGGAAGTCACTGAAGACAACGAGACCAAGGTCAGTACTAAGATCTCCAAACCCCCACAGTTAAATCCGCAAGAAAATAATGCAAGTGATGGGAACAAGGAAAGTGTGCACGAAAGTGCAAGTGAAAGTGTAAGTGGGAACGAATCTATAGTTCCAATCACCCTATTCGACTCCCCGAATCAAGACCCCCAAATTCCAACAAGTTCGATGTTCGCAGCAGTGGAATTTCCAGCACCTACCCCCAAAAAACCCCGCTCACGATCCGCCAGGGATGCGAGGAAAAATGCTACAGACCACATGACCTTACGTCCGAAGAAACAAAAAAAGGATGACGTGGTAAGTACAGCAGTAGAAGTACAGCTCAAGCCCAAGAGAGATAACCCTATTCAACCAAACCCTTTTTTAGGAAAAGAGGAAAAAAGCTTAGAACTAGTAGGGGCAGGGACACATAAACCAAGTGATACAAAAATGCCTCCAGTTCATATCTCAGGTAGTGAAGAAGAGACATGAGTGAGTATGCCCAGCGTCAAAAGTGGAACAATTGCAGAGCATAAAGTACAAAAAATAATTAATGCTTTGCTTAAATAAGATCCTGTCAACCCTAATGTACACATTTACATTAGCAACGATTAACCTTAACAAATTACAAAGTCAGAATAAACTAATGGCGTTAAATGATTTTCTGTCACAGTCGGATATTGATATCGCCTTCCTACAAGAAGTAGGCATTGACAATTTTTCACCCCTGGTAAGGTACAAGGTTCATAATAATTTTACTGCCACATATCAAGGCACAGCAATAGCGGTGCATCAAAGACTTGATTTACATAATGTCACCTTCCATCCATCAGGAAGATTAATAAGTGCGGAATTAGGTCCCTTGTTTTTATGCAATGTATACGCGCCTTCAGGAAGTCATAATAAGCAAGAACGAGAACACTTCTTTTCGACAATCTTAAGTCCAGAATTGACATCCCATACACTGAATGCGTTAGTGGCTGGCGATTTCAATTCCGTCCTAGACAGGCAAGACCAACAACCAGGTTATAATTTCTCCCGCGCACTCTATGAATTGACAAAAGGTTTACAGTTAACAGATGCATGGAGTAGTAAAAATAGAGACCAACCAGGATTTACACATTTTACAACTCGAAGTTCCTCACGCATTGACCGATTTTATATAGCGAAGGGTTATAAAGGAAATGTACAAAGTGTAAGTGTGTTCCCTGTGTGCTTCAGTGATCATAGTGCCTTAATTTTAAAAATAAAATTGGAACAAAACAAATCACATATGGGAAGAGGATACTGGATGCTAAATTGTTCCGTATTGGCGGATAAAAATTATGAGCTGTTAATAAAAGACACTTGGCAAGAGTTAGTTAGGCGTAGATCACCCAGTAAGACCTTGACAGATTGGTGGGAATTCATTGTAAAACCAAAATTTCGTTATATTAGTAAAATGTATAGTATAGACAAAAGTAGAGATTTTAACAACATGTATAATTTCTATTATGCCGTGTTACACGACTTACAAAGTCAAGCTTTACAAGGTCATGTAAATAAGCCTTACATTAACGAGATGAAATCAAAATTACTTTCTTTACACCGAAAAAAGAGAAGTATCGCAAAAATCAAAAGCAAAAAGTTACCCTTGGATAATGACGAAGAGGCAAATTTATATCATATTTTACAAGAGCATAGACACGTTAAAAGTCACCTAATAACAGAGATAACAGACGCTACGGGACAGGACACAACCAATCCTAGAGTAATTCAGAACATATTTTTACAGTATTATTTAAACTTAATGGGTCAAGCTTACAATCCCTTAGAAACAGAGTGGGACTTCACAAACCAAGTGACAGAAAGACTAACAGAAGAAGAGCGAACGGAAATTAGTAAACCCTTTACGAATACCGAAGTAAGAAATGCAGTTTTCAAAGCGGCCAGAAATAAATCAACGGCAGAGGACGGCCTGCCCTCAGACTTTTACCAAACCTTTTGGAATCTCTTTGGAGATGTTTTCACGCAATGGGTTAATGAGGTATTACAGAGTGGGAAATTAGGGTCCTCAAGTCGAACAGGAATAATGGTTTTTATTCCAAAAAAACTAAAACCCAAAGTGGTTTCTGACTACCGCCCGATTACAATTTTAAGTAGTGACATTAAGATCATTAGCAGATGCTTAAATACCCGCCTATTTCCTTACATGCATAAACTGATAGGGGGCACCCAATATGTATGTAATTCTCAAAGAACGATTCATCATTTATTACAAGCCATACGTGACGTAATCATAACAACACAAAACCAGCAAGCTAGCAACGCAATTTTATCAGTGGATTTCTCACAGGCTTATGATAGAGTTAGTCATAACTATATGTACAGTGTTTTAAAGGCTTTTGGTTTTGGAGATACCTTTATAAAATGGATACAAATTTTGTACGGAGATATTCAGTTAAAATTAAAAATTAATGGGTGTTTCACGAAAACTTTCCAAATGAAAAGAGGGGTTTTACAAGGAAGTCCACTTAGTAGTTCATTATATGTATTAACACTGGCTCCCTTACTTAAAAGAATAAAAGAAATAAATGAAGGCATTTCTGTCATGTCAACAACGATACAAGTTAGTAGTTTTATGGACGACATTACATTATTTTTAAATAGCGAAAGGGATTTGGAGAATGCCCAACAATACTTGAAATATTTCGAAAATGTCTCGGGCGCAAAGCTAAATGTAAACAAATCGTTTTTGTTACCTTTGGGAGTCAACAATTTGTTTAGTAATAACACTAGTGTACGTGTAGTACAGAAAGTAAAAATTCTAGGTATACAATTTTATGCAAATATTAGTGACACCAGGGCCTCCCCGATGGCGCAGTGGTAGCGTCGCCGCCTTATAATCAAGGGGTCCCGGGTTCGATACCTGGTGGAGGCACAAGTGGTTCGGATCCCACTTTAAACTGTAGGTCCAGTCCCGATTAGCCATACTGTGCATAAAGTGGACTTAAAACACCAACTCAACTCAACTATTAGTGACACCATTGAGCATAATAGTCGGTTAGTAACCGAAAAAGTGATATATACTTTACGTGCAAATCAACTCAGGTTTCTTTGTTTGAAATCGAGAGTGAGATACGTAAATATTTACGCTCTATCGAAGCTTTGGTACCTATCCAAGACATTGACCTTGTCCGTGAAGCAAACAGCCAGGGTAAAGCAACAGGTTGGTAAATTTCTCTGGCATGACTCAGTGTTCCGTGTGGCTATGAGCGAACTATACCTCCCGGAAAAGAGGGGAGGTATGAACCTAAAGAGTGTGGCGATACAATCAAAAGCTTTATTTATCCAATGCGGTCTTTCAGCGATATTTTCTCCAACTGAATCCACCACGCAACGCATAATAATTACAATGTTAAAAGAAGTACCATTAACAGCACCAATGGATATAAAAGTTATACCCAGAGAATTATCGTTTTATACTGAGTACGTTATACATACATTTTACAAAACTGTGAAACAAACTTATGATTGTCCTTCTGTTAAACAGATTTACCGAGAGCAACTTAGCGCAAATATAACAACCGTTAGAATTGAAAGAGAAAATCCACAATGTAATTGGAAACAAATATGGAACAATGTAACGGCGAAACACCTAACGAACAAGGCATCATCTATTTGGTACAAAGTGATCCAACAAGTTATTGTAACGGCAGATAGATGTCACAAATATGGTTTTAGTAATTCTCCAAATTGCTATGATTGCCAAGCACCAGATTCGATCACCCATAAGATAACAGAATGTAAGAAAGCAGCCACAGCTTGGTCAAAATTAAGAACAATGCTAAGTAGAATTTGTCGTATTTCACCAAACCAGGTATCAGTTAAAGACATTATTTTACCAGAGTTCCACTTGTTTCCAAGCACAAAGCAACAATCAGTTCAGTGGCTTATAGCACAATACTTAATGTTTGTATTTCCTATGGGGAAAAATTATAATTACTTGGACTTTGGATTAACTATAAGACAAGAATATCAACAAATGTCGTTAGGTTATAAGAAATTACACTATGCCAACTTTCTCAATGTAATACTTGAATAACATATCTGTAAGAATTGTAAAGAGTTACTGTAATTGTTGACTAAAATGGAATAAAAAAAACAAAAAAAAAGTAGTTAGCACAGCGCGCTACGACACCAGAGGTACCGGATTCGAATCCTGGGCATGAGTGTTCCTTAGTCAATTTCATCGTATCATCACTCATCCCTATCGTCCGGATTAGCATCCTCTTGATAACGAATAAAAGGAAAATATTTCAATATTTTTTATTATTTTATGCTTATTTTGAAGAACTAAGGTAATTTATTTTACAGTTTAACTTAATTTTTAAGACTTAATATTAATTTAGGTGTCCAAGTTAGGTTATTTAGAATGTATGAAGAAGTATAAAGTTGATATTTCTGCTATCAGAGGAATTAACAACCATATTTTACAAACAAAAGGTATTGTTTACGCTTTATATACTTCAATCAGAGACTAATATTTTACAGTAATTGAATCATTCAGCCCTAGTCAATACTTTACTGCACCAGAAAGTTTGTTATTAATCTAATAAGTACGCTATTTTGTGCTATTCTAAGGCAAACTTTGTTTAATTTAATGCTTATAATGCAAAGTTTTGCACAATTTCCGATATATTCACTACCTTGAAACCAAACAATTGTACTTATTTAGCGCATTTAATTTATATTTCATGTAATTAACTTATGTTTCTTACAATTAACAAACTCAACTAATTAATTTGACATGTTAAAAACCTTATTTTTTACTATTTCCTATTCTATCAGGTTCTATATTGCTGTTATTATCAATTTATGTAAGAGCACACTCTGGTAAATACACACATATTCTCTTTTATACACACACGCACACACACACACACACATACACACACACACTTACACGAACATACATCTGACGTTTTTCAATATTTTACTATGAAGTTTTCACAGTCGCTATTCAAACAAGGGCAGGCAATGTAGTATTTATGAGTATTAGTAAGCCCAAAGTGCTGTTTTTTTGGTGTCCAAGTTCAGATGAGAACTGAGCTGAGAGTCTGCTATGTGCCTTTTTCATAGGATTGCATGTGAAGTGTATGCATATTGTGCACTATTGAGTGTGTATGCTTCCACGGTTTGCTGTTATTTTCCTATAATTCTGCGAGACTGTAGAGAGTTCTCCCTTTTCAAGCAGTTTTCTTTCATTGATTGGATACTTTTTGAGAACTTAGCAGTTTTTTAAGTTATGAAGCAGATTGTTGTAGAATATTTTGCATGGTCTTTCGAGATATTGAGTGTCTGCTGTAATGGTAGTAATTATCTTTCCTTCTTGTGTTGGTTTCCTATTTTCGGTCAATTTCCAGTACTTAGAATAATCGCTATTGTCTTATTGATCTATGAATCTCCCCTGATTAATCATTTGTATGATGCCCTATACTCCAGGCTGTACTTTGTTCTGAGTGCTTTCTTTTGAAGCCTTAGTATTCTGGTAGTACAGTATTATTAACGTAGAGACTACTATAGGGGGTACTTGAGGACACTTTTCAAAACATGCCTTATGACAAAAAATCGCCAAAAAATCGCAAGGTAAATTTTCACCACTTTATTTTTGGCGAAAAATTACGCAAAATCAGGGTAAAAAGTGTTAAAAAACCAAGGTAAAAATTGTTATGTTTTGGTCACTTTCTAGAGTACTTTTATTTTTGGAAGAAAATTACCAAAAGCTAACCCCATTTTAGCGCGAAATAGGAATAATCAATGGTGAGTCACCCCCTCTGTATAGAAACTGAAATATAAATGATACATGGCGCTGTTTATTACTCCTCAACATTTGAATGTATATTATCTGATTTCATCTTGGAACTCTTTGCAGGAGCCACACTCACACTTACAACCATTTGTTACATTTTCACAATCAACGAAATCTATCCGATAATAATGTGTATCAATATTTAAAAAATAACTAACTATATTATGCTTACAGTCACAACAAGAGTATTCTCGGCCATCAATTTCTGAGACAATTTCACTTTCAAATGTTGCTAGGTCTGACGGATTTATTACAATTACACTCCCCACGTGAATTTTAGTTTTTTCATCAATCCATTCATATCCGCCAGTAATCTTGTAAGGGATATTATGCTGTTTTAAGACATTTTCTGTTACTTTTAATACTACTGTGTTTGTTGTCATTGTGTATTTACACGTATACAATTTTTGGCGGTTTAACAAATTCAATGTCATGCTTTGTTTGCTTATCAAAGAGTTCTTTTTTACCTTTATATATAATTTTATATTTATCGTCAACAAGTTCTTGCATTAGTTAAGATTTTGCTATAACGATTTGATAAAAATAACTTGTTTTTGGTATCTAATGTAACGCGTGCTTGTAGACCATGCATTGTATTTACAATTTCGCCATTGGTGATTTCATACGTTTTACCTATTTCTAAATCTTGCATCTTGATATACTCGAGCGACGAATTTAACATTTCTTCTAATGATTTAGCGCCTAGGTATTTGCGTGATGACTGATCCATTTATTAGCCAAAAAAAGAAGAAGATATTATTTATATACATAATAAATGAACAAGTTTATTCCATTATTGTTATTTTTAAATTTTGGGTCATGAGAGCCTAATCAGACTTTATCAACAATAACGTAGCTACATAATTATGGATATATACCTAATGCCATGAACGAACTTACGCAAATAGATTCAGAATGCTTTAAAAATTTTCCAAGAATACTATAATTTAGAGTCAAATGGAATTTTGGACGAACCAACTTTAGAATTAATGAACAGACCGATGATGAAATGCAATTTAACATGCTAAGATATAAATGGAACAGTAAGACAATTAAATGGTATTATGCAATAATTAATCGTGAAATACAAGGAATAGCAGAGGCTGCTTTTGAAACGTGGAGCCAGCACACAGATTTAAATTTCGAAGTGGACTCACAAAACCCCGATATTACTATATCTAACAAGCGAGGGAATCCACACAGAAATCATAAAATAAGCGGTTATTGTTCTTCTGTATTAGATGGTAAAGGTGGTGTGTTAGGCCATGCAACTTATCCAAACAGTGCGAATTCACCTATTGAAATCCATCTCGATCAAGACGAATCATGGTATCTAAAAGTAGACAATAATACACCTGGTGATCAAACAAATCTTTTCTCGGTTTTGTTGCATGAAATTGGACACGCTCTTGGAATATCTCATAATAATAATCAAGATTCCCTCATGTTTGCTTTTAACACAAACAAAATAGAATTACATAATGATGATATTCTCGCCATACAATCTTTATATGGGAAAAAGAAACAAACTATCGAAGACAAACATGTCGAAGAAGAAGAAGAACAGGCAGCAGAGGAACAAACTAAATTATGTGAATTAACAAATATTAATCAGTTTGTAATAGTAAATGAATTTTTGTACGTGTTTTATGATAAATGGGTTTTGATGTTTGGTCTTCATAATTCTACAGCTGCGATTGGACCGCAACGAATCACTGACAGGTTAACGTTCTTACCATCAGATTTTGAAAGAGTTACCACAGTTTATAAAAGACCCTCAGGACAAATAGTATTAATAATTAAAAAACAGAAAACAAATATGATATACATGTTCGATTACCCCAGTTTAATTTTATTAGACGGTTATCCTAAATCTATAGCAGAATTTAGCATCAATTCAAGATCGAGAATTCATACTGTTGTAAACAATTATTCTGGTTTATATTATATAACGACATATATTTTACGGAAATAGACAAATGCACCTTAAGATCCAAACAGCATGGTCTAATAACCAGAAATTTCCCCGGTATACCTCCGAATATGGATTCATCGTTTAGATATAATAACGGAATGTTGTATTTCTTCAAAGATAATGTGTTTTATGAATTTAACGAATTCTCTAACCAACTAATAAGAGCAGGAAGAAATAATCTGCAATTATTTAATATAAATTGTCCCAAACATTCTCATACTTTCGTGGAAATATCAAATAAACTAAAATCGACAATAGATGAACTAGAATTGAATTACTTTTAAGATCCTCTGCTGAAGTGAACGCAAGGATCCTTGCGCGGACGTCATCGATGACGACACACATGCTACCAGAATCTTTGAAACGCTCTCATAATTCAGACGCAATGATCCTTCCGCGAACGTCATCGCAATGATAATATATAGGATGTGACGTACAGGAGTTTCAACTCCTATACATCATTGATCATCAGCCAGTTAACTGCGTCATAGTTATTCATACGTCATCTCAAGGCCTACGTTACGAAAGTCGAGCGGGTGACCTAATCGTAAGGGCCATCGCGCCAAATTAAAAAAAATGTTGTATTGATGGTTGTATAACACACAGGGGTCAGAAATAATAAATCTATTATCTTGGTTCCTATTAGATATTTTAACAATCTGACTTCAGATTTGGACAAAGGACCCATGTATTGCGGGTTGCATACCTTTCAGGGTAAAAACCTAGTTTCATTATTTTCTCGCTTACTAGATACATATTTGAAAAATTCAAAATACTATTTTTAATAAAATTTTCCGTAAAATGTAATGGTGGTATCAGTTTTTTAATATCTCTTATTTATTAAATGATTTTAAACAATTTATCTTTAACATTCTCAACAAGATTTTTAATATATTCATCATCCATATCCCCATTAAGAGTTAATAGAATTGCTAACTGATTTTTAACATTCTTAATTAGCTGAATTAAATTCTTATAATCAGTTTTCTTTTTATTCAAATTAATTTTAGTGCTTAATCCGGTGATGACTGCTGAAATGGTTGTAAAACTAGTACTGATAATTGTATATGTAGCTAGTGGTATTAAAACATTTACAAATCCTGTTGAAGCTGATAAAGCTATAGATAGAGTGATTAAACAATAATAGAAATATTTTAGAGCCTTATACCTCCTCCTCTTCTTCTTTAACATATCTCATATTGGTTTATTAATGATTCTCATAATTGAATCAACTTTTCTCTGGGTATATTATCTGGTATTTCCATTTATCTATTTAATATTCCTCCATAACTCTATGCTTACTGAGATCAATGGTAATATTTTCTCACCACCCATCAGAATATATATCATTGTCTGATCTATAACATTAGCACTAAATTCTAAAGAAGTTACCAAGTTATTCTTATCCGCATAGCTAATATTTTTACGTGTGGTCATATCTATTAGAGCCATAAAATGGTCGTGAATTAACTCGTCAATGCCCCATCGAACACATTTATTTCCTACCCTATCTACAAATGATGTATAAGTTTTATATGCGATGCGGTAACAATAATTAGTAATTTTCAATTTTTGTCTTTCAAGTGGGAACTCTTCGTTTCTTGAATTCTTAAATGACCAGTTCTCAAGCTGACAGTGATGTATTTACTAGAATATCTTTTTTGTTCATTCGGTCTGTTTGTTTGGAATCGTATAATAAAAATATCGGGGTTATCAAATTCTAAACTGTTGAATGATGTTGTTAGATCAATGTTAATGTTCTGCCCCCTGAAATTATGCTCTTCTTTAACATTCCAAACAAAATAGTTAAACTTTAATTTTGGGTTTTTTAACAGTTTTTCTTTCTGTAAATCGTTGTAATTACTTTCGTATATTATGATTTGTACTACTTTAATATCATAGCTGTTTCAACACTCCCATCAACGTTCTTTGTTTCCCACCTGTAAAAGCATGCATCGTCAGACGCCGCCCTCTCGAAAGAAACAGTTAAACCGAGGTTAGGTAAGGGTTGCTTATTGTACCTAAAGAAGCTAAATAAGAACTCTAGTGGAAACGATATTTCATAAATACGACCTGTTTCATATTACAATTTATCGTCGGTAGTAAAACCATCATATTTGTATAAATGTATATCTGATTTTGGAACATACAAATCAATAAGCACATCACTTACGAGAGCCGGATTATCTACTCTTTCTATAACTTTACCAAAACTCTTAAGATATATTCTGTTCCACAGACGTGAAAAGAAGTTGTCTACAAGTTTTATGTTATCGTTCTTATTATATTCACCGTTTGACGATTTTCCACGAGGTTCAAATTGCATGCAAACAAAGGACCTATTTGGGTAATTATCACCATCTCCAATATTGAGATCTATGTTTAGAGATGTAAGTGGTTTGTTTAGATTATTTTGGTTGAAGTGTTTGGTTCAAACGATTTTAACTGATATTGTTCAATGTTTTTAATAATATCCATTTAGTAAAGAAAAAAATATTTATTTTTAAAGTGAACCGATGTGCAATGTGATTTCAAACTTAGCACCATCAAAATTAATTAGTTCATTGTTCTCATTCGTGAGAATAACGTGCATATTCCTAAATGAAGCATGGTGAATTGGAAACTCGCACGGTCTTTTTGGTTCGTAAACAATGTGTTCTTTAAACGCTACATTTGGATTAAATTTTGCAATAATGTCAGTATGCTTATGTTGATGTTCAATGTGTTTAGTGATAAAACCTGAGATTGCAGCTAAATTACACCTGATATTAATAGTATTAAATGGAATAAAATTTGGAGGATCATCGCCAGTTTTTGTTTCACCAGCCGGGTTTTTAGAAAATCCTATTAGTTTCCCCAAATTTTCAACATCAAAATTATGTTTTCCTTTGTTGGTGATGACAATTCTATGAATAATATGATTTTGTTTAATTTTCAATACATTTTGCATATAATCCAATGTTTATTTTAAGGAATCGAACGTATACTGACCTTTTTAGATGAAGATATCAAGAGTCCCATATTTTAAATTAAGTTTTTTTAACATTTAGTGTTAGAAAAGTGGAATAAAAACCAACACCAGAAAAGTATTCATTATCTATAATCATGTGTTCGGAAAGTCGAAAATGCAGCTCTGGTGTGCTTCCTTCTAATACAATATACATTTAGAGCACAATTAATTTTATAATGTTGGCCCCAGAAACTAATTGGGATATATCACACATTCCAGAAGCTGAAAGGAGGAATTCAGAATAACCGGTGAACTCTTACCTAGCCAGATAAGAGCATTATTAGACCATCAAGTAGTGGTAAAACTAGTCTAGTTATTGATAATTTTATTCTTAAATCAGGATGGATAGACGCCGATTATTATTATATATTTTGCAAGACTTTAGAGCAAAAGAAATATAAACAGCTAAAGAAAATATTTGATACCTTTGAGGAGGAAACAGGAAATTGCATGGCGACATTTATAGGCAAAGATGACGATATAATTCCACTAGATCAAATGGAAGATAATGCATTAGCTATTATAGACGATTGGATTTTGAACGATCAAGATATTGTAAGAGAAATCAACACCACAGGTAGCCATAAAGGAATAAGTGCGTCTTACATGGGTCAGACGTTCACTAAAATTCCAAAACAACTTGTAAGGGATAATTCGAAACTTGTGGTATTATTTAGACAAGAAAAATCATAATCTTAAATGTGCATATGATGAATTTGTTGCGTCCGATATGACCTTTGATAAATTCAAGGAATTATGCAATATGTGCTGGAAAGATCGATATGGATTTATAACTATCGATATGACAAGAAATCCTGATAATGGGAGATACAGAAATAAGATTAAAGAATTTATAACATTAACGTAAACGTAACGTATAACATTAACGTAAACGTAACGTATAACATAACGTCAAAGTAGACGCATACAAATATTTTTGCGTTATAAATGAACCAATTACCAAAAGATCCTATAGAACGTCTTAAACTAAAACAGAAGCAAAGATAACTATTTAAACAGTGGAAAAGACAGCCAATAATATAATATGAACTAAGCAAGAATAAATAACAGCCAATTATTGACGCCATTAATAATAATAAAAAAGAATTACAGATGTTGTTTGAGCAGAACAGGAACCTTATTACAGAGTTAATACCTGCTGTTTTGTCACCATCAGAAACTTCATTTGAGTCACCAAAAGCCATTACTGACTATAATACTATACGAATAGGTCCGAAATTAACAAAATATTTGAAGGAAAAGGATAAACCACCTGTATTTGAAATAAGGTCTGAAGGGACTAAGTTGTATTATGGAAATTCTGAGGTAATACCCACTGAGAACGTTATTATTGTAGAAGGTAAACGCTACAAAGGAACTGATTTCATGCTCACTTTTCTTACGAAAAAACACATCCCTGATAACATGGAGCCTGAAGGTGAAGATATGGAAATATTAGAGAATTGGAGGTGGAATTCAGGTACACCTAGGAGGTTTTGTATTCACCATTCCCATGATTATCGGAGCACTGACTGCTTTAGGATCAATTGCAGGTGGGAGCGCTGCTATTACCAAAACCGTTCTGGACAATAAAAAGAACAAAGAGGAGCTCGAGGAACAAAAGCGACATAACCTAGCCATGGAAGCCAAATCTGGTTTGGGAATGCGAATTAAAAAAAAAAAAAGTCAGCGAAGAGAAACATCTTATCTCACCTCTAAGTAACATAGATATTATGAATTACGTCAAGAAACTCGGTGTCAAGCATTTTAGAGTTGTGTTTATGTCTGACACATTACCCTCTAAACCAAATCCTATTGAGTGCGGTGTGGTCAACTTCGAAGACGACTCAACCATAGGAACACATTGGATATGTTACTGGAAACAAGGCAAGAAGGCATACGTCTTTGATTCATTTGGAACAGGTTTACCACCTTCATTGGTTAAATATCTTAAAGGTCGTAGAATTGATTTTTTAAAATTTATTAGAGCAGAAACTGTACAGAAAACCTTCGAAGATATTTGCGGCCATCTCTGTCTTACTGTGTTGAAAATGTTTTCTGATTGGTATTCTTATCCCATTATACAAAGTATATTAAAATTATATGCCGACTTTTGGAAACTTTATTTCTAGTCGATTCAATTTTTATTATATAAATGGGGGTTGATATTTATGGAAACACATCAAAGAACGTTGGTATAGATAGACTTAAGAAAGATATTGACAAATTTAAGAATGAGGTGTTGACCGATTATGTGAATACAAAAATTACAAATTTGTATTCTGAGTTTCAAAATTCAATTAATAAAATAATGACTACAAAAATCACAAACGAGTTTCAAAATTCAATTAATGAAATAATAAATACAAAAATTACAAATTTATATTCTCAGTTTCAAAATTCAATAAATCAAATTACAAAATTTAATAAAAGAATAAATAAAATTAATTTAATTGGTAAGTTAAAAGGTGATAAACCAGGTATATTTAAATTTACTCATGGCACTACACAGTTCAAATTTCCATGCAAAGGATCACTGTTAAACTTCGAATCTGATTTTGATAATGATCATATTAATGCTTTTATACATTCAAATATAGTTGAAAAATTTCCATATCAATTTGAAAAGGGGGATATTTTACATTTTGAACCACATAGGCTGGCAGCAATGGAAGAGCATACCGTTGTTTATATTGTTCTTCATACAGTAATGGAATATTTTCACTATGCAGTTTTTTATTATAATAAATAACCTGAACATATTGTGTTAAATGTAAAACTAATACCAACAGCATTAATCCTATTACTAAAAGGCTAAAAATGGAAGACAATATGTGTCGTCAAAATGCGTTAAATGTGGATCCGAAAAATCTACGTTTAAAAAAACTTAGGTGGAGGTGTAAAGACAGAAAACGAGCGGGAACAGAATATTGATGAGCTACATAAGCCAGCTAGAAAAAAAATATCCTACAAGAAAAGTTTTAACTTACGGAATAGATTATGTTTTCCAAGCGGATTTGGTTGAAATGGACTCTGGCAATCTTAAAGGAATTTCTAAAATCAACAAGGGGTACAAGTACATGATAACCATTATAGACGTCTTTTCTAAATATGCTTGGGCTATTCCTTTAAAAATTAAAACTGGAAAGCATGTTACCGACGCGTTTGAACACATATTGAACAAGCGAAAACCTGTTAACCTGCAAACCGATAAAGGTAAATAATTCTACAACATAAATTTTAAGGAGCTCATGAATAAATACAACATCAATCATTATTCTACTTATACAAACATCAAAGCATCCGTTGTTGAAAGATTCAATAGAACGCTTAAGGAAAAAATATGGAAACAGTTCTCCATACAAGGTAATTATAAATGGATCGACATTCTACCAAAATTATTGCAAGACTATAATCATACGATACATAGCACTATCAAAATGAAACCTGTTGATGTCAGCTTAAAGAACCAAGAGATGATTTACAACAGTGTGTATCATAGTGAGGTAGCAAAAAGTTATCCCAAGTATAAAGTTGGTGATCATGTATGTGTTAGTAAGATAAAAGGCATATTCGAAAAAGGATACACAGCCAATTGGTCTACTGAGATATTTACGATTGACAAGGTATTTAAAGGTAATCCACCATTTCCTAATACAACCTTGGTGACAATGAAGTTCGACCAGAAAGGAATACGTGATTAAATGCACAGAGGCATAGGCGGTGGAATGGGTGACCCGCAGAAGTGACGCATGTGTGTAAGAGGAGGCGTGTGAGCAGGCAAGAATCGTGATCCCAGCATGTTGCACCCAAGGTCACGTAAAGAACGAAAACGGGGAAATATACGCGTGCCATTGAACTTCGACCAGGCACTAGACCCATACGGTAAATTCCAGATAATGGCGCATTCGACGGAAGCATGACGTCACGGACACGATAAGGGTGTCCGTCGTATATAAGGTCGTGCTGTGCACCGAGGAACCGCAGTGCATCATCACCATGGCCAGGGGCAAAGGCTCCGTTACTTTGTAACCCCAAATTTTTGTACCATCAAAACCTCATTTGTTAAATTTTGTACTATTTTTGTACTACTCAAAAATGCTAAAAATTAAAAATTAATATTTTATTAATCTTTCTTCTTCGCTGAGACACGAAGTTCACAAGAAACTATGGACCAAATATTATCGAGTATGTGAGGTTTGTATTTAAGTAATTTGTAAATGAAAAATCCTATGTGATAACTTTCTATTAACTCCGTTTTTGATTTTTGTAGCCTTGCGGAAAACCCGGGAATAATTTTTGAATTCTTACTTCTTCGATGAGACAAGAACTTCACAAGAAATTATAGACCAAATTTTGTCGAGTGTGTGAGGTTTGTATATATCTAATATTTATATCAAGTCATCTATGTAAATACTTTCTATTAAGTCCGTTTTTAATTTTTGTACCGTCACGAAAAATCCGGGAAATATTTTATTAATCTTCCTTCTTTGCTGAGACGCGAAGTTCATAAGAAACTATGGACCAAATATTATCGAGTGTGTGAGGTTTGTATCAAAGTAATTTTTATACAAAGTCATCTATGAAATTACTTTTTAATAAGCCTGTGTTTGATTTTTGTACCATCACAAAAAATCCGGGAAAGATTTTCGATTCCTTACTTCTTCGCTGAGACATGAAATATACAAGAAACTTTATACCAAATATTGTCGAATGTGTGAGGCTTGTATCTATCTAATATTTATATAAAGTCATGTATGTAAATACTTTCTATTAAGCCCGTTTTTGATTTTAGTGCCGTCACGAAAAATCTGGGAGAGATTTTTTAAATCTTACTTCTTCGCTGAGACACGAAATTCACAAGAAATTCTAAACCAAATATTATCGTGTGTGTGAGGTTTGTACCTAAGTATTCTGTAAATATAATATCCTATGTGATACCTTTATATTAAGTCCGTTTTTTATTTTAGTAGCATCGCGGAAAACCCGGGAATAATTTTTGAATTCTTACTTCTTCGCTGAGACACGAATTTCACAAGAAATTATAGACCAAATTTTATCGATTGTGTGAGGTTTGTATCTATCTAATATTTATATAAAATCATCTATGTAAATACTTTCTATTAAGCCAGTTCTTGATTTTTGTACTGTCACGGAAAATCCTGGAAATATTTTATTATTCTTCCTTGTTTGCTGAGACACGAATTTCACAAGAAACTATGGACCAAATATTATCGAGTGTGTGAGGTTTGTATCAAAGTAATTTTTATACAAAATCATCTATATAATTACTTTCTAATAAGCCTGTTTTTGATTTTTGTACCGTCACAAAAAATCCGGGAAAAATTTTCGAATTCGTTCTTCTTTGCTGCGACAGAAAATACACAAGAAACTTTAGACCAAATATTATCGAGTGTGTGAGGTTTGTGTCTATCTAATATTTATATAAAGTCATCTATGTAAATACTTTCTATTAAGCCCGTATTTGATTTTTGTACCGTCACGAAAATCCGGGAAAGATTTTTTAAATCTTACTTCTTCGTTGAGACAAGAAATTCACAAGAATTTCTAAACCAAATATAATCGAGTGTGTGAGGTTTGTACCTAAGTATTCTGTAAATAAAATATTCTATGTGATACCTTTCTATTAAGTCCGTTTTTGATTTTTGGTGCAACGCGGAAAACCCGGGAATAATTTTTGATTTCTTACTTCTTCACTGAGACACGAATTTCACAAGAAATTATTGACCAAATTTTATCGATTGTGTGTGGTTTGTATCTATCTAATATTTATATAAAATCATCTATGTAAATACTTTCTATTAAGCCCGTTTTTGATTTTTGTACCGTCACGAAAAATCAGGGAAATATTTTATTAATCTTACTTCTTTGCTGAGACACGAATTTCACAAGAAACTATTGACCAAATATTATTGAGTGTTTGAGGTTTGTATCAAAGTAATTTTTTTACAAAGTCATCTATATAATTATACTTTCTAATAGGCCTGTTTTTTATTTTTGTACCGTCACAAAAAATCCGGGAAAGATTTTCTAATCCTTACTTTTCTGCTGAGCCATGAAATACACAAGAAATTGTAGACCAAATTTTATCGAGTATGTGGGGTTTGTATCTATCCAATATCTACCTATATAAAGTCACCTGTATAAAAACGTTCTATTAAGCCCGTTTTTTTACTTTTGAACCATCACTGAAAATCCGGGAGAGATTTTTTCAATCTTACTTCTTCGCTGAGACACGAAATTCACAAGAAACTATGGACCAAATATCATCGAGTGTGGGAGGTTTGTGTCTAAGTAATATTTATACAAAATCATCTATATAATTACTTTCTAATAGGCCTGTCTTTGATTTTTGTACCATCACTGAAAATCCGGGAGAGATTTTCAAATCCATACTTCTTTGCTTCGACATGAAATACACAAGAGACTTTAGACCAAATATTATCGAGTGTGTGAGGTTTGTATATATCTAATATTTATATAAAGTCATCTATGTAAATACTATCCATTAAGCCCGTTTTTTATTTTTGTACCGTCACGAAAATCCGGGAATTTTTTTTTAAATCTTACTTCTTCGCTGAGAAACGAATTTCACAAGAAATTCTAAACCAAATATTATCGAGTGTGTGAGGTTTGTATCTAAGTATTCTTTATATAAAGTCATCAATATAATTACTTTGTATTAAACACGTTTTTGATTTTTGTACCGTCACGAAAAACCCGGGAATAACTTTTGAATTCTTACTTATTCGCTGAGACACGAACAGCACAAGAAATTATAGACCAAATTTGATCGAATGTGTAAGGTTTGTATCTAAGTAATTTTTATATAAAGTCATCTAAATAATTACTCTCTATTGAGCCCGTTTTTTGTTTTTGTACCGTCACGAGAAAAACCCGGAAATATTTTTCATTTCTTACTTCTTTGCTGAGACACGATATTCACAAGAAACTATGGACCAAATATGATCAAGTGTTCGAGCTCTGTATCTAGGTATTATTTATACAAAATCATCTAAATAATTACTTTCACCTAGGAACGCTTTAGATTTTTGTACCGTCACGGAGAACCCGAAAAATATTTTTTAATTCTTATTTTCTTCCCTAACACACGAAGTTCAAAAGAAACTATGGATCAAATATTATCGAGTGTGTGAGGTTTGTATTTAAGTAATCTTTCTATAAAGTCATCTATACAATTACATTCTATTAATTCTGTTTATTATGTTTGTACCGTCACTAAAAATCCGGGAAAAATTTTCTAATCCTACCTTCTTCGCTGAGACATAGAACATACAAGAAGCTATAGACCAAATTTTATTGAATGTGTGAGGTTTGTATCTATCTAATACTTATATAAAGTCATCTATATAAATACTTTCCATTAAGCCCGTTTTTAATTTTTGTACCGTCACGAAAAATCCGCGAAATATTTTATTAATCTTTCTTCTTCGCTGAGACACGAAGTTCATAAGAAACTATGGACCAAATATTATCGAGTGTGTGAGGTTTGTATTTAAGTAATTTGTAAATGAAAAATCCTATGTGATAACTTTCTATTAACTCCGTTTTTGATTTTTGTAGCCTTGCGGAAAACCCGGGAATAATTTTTGAATTCTTACTTCTTCGATGAGACAAGAACTTCACAAGAAATTATAGACCAAATTTTGTCGAGTGTGTGAGGTTTGTATATATCTAATATTTATATCAAGTCATCTATGTAAATACTTTCTATTAAGTCCCTTTTTAATTTTTGTACCGTCACGAAAAATCCGGGAAATATTTTATTAATCTTCCTTCTTTGCTGAGACGCGAAGTTCATAAGAAACTATGGACCAAATATTATAGAGTGTGTGAGGTTTGTATCAAAGTAATTTTTATACAAAGTCATCTATGAAATTACTTTTTAATAAGCCTGTGTTTGATTTTTGTACCATCACAAAAAATCCGGGAAAGATTTTCGATTCCTTACTTCTTCGCTGAGACATGAATTACACAAGAAACTTTATACCAAATATTGTCGAATGTGTGAGGTTTGTATCTATCTAATATTTATATAAAGTCATGTATGTAAATACTTTCTATTAAGCCCGTTTTTGATTTTAGTGCCGTCACGAAAATTCTGGGAGAGATTTTTTAAAGCTTACTTCTTCGCTGAGACACGAAATTCACAAGAAATTCTAAACCAAATATTATGGAGTGTGTGAGGTTTGAATTTAAGTAATCTGTAAATGAAAAATCCTATGTGATAACTTTCTATTAAGTCCGTTTTTGATTTTAGTAGCATCGCGGAAAACCCGGGAATAATTTTTGAATTCTTACTTCTTCGCTGAGACACGAACTTCCCAAGAAATTATAGACCAAATTTTGTCGAGTGTGTGAGGTTTGTATATATCTAATATTTATATAAAATAATCTATGTAAATACTTTCTATTAAGCCCGTTTTTGATTTTTGTACCGTCACGAAAAATCCGGAATTATTTTATTAATCTTCCTTCTTTGCTGAGACACGAATTTCACAAGAAACTATAGACCAAATATTATCGAGTGTGTGAGGTTTGTATCAAAGTAATCTTTATACAAAATCATCTTATAATTACTTTCTAATAAGCCTGTTTTTGATTTTTGTACCGTCACAAAAAATCCGGGAAAGATTTTCGAATTCGTACTTCTTTGCTGCGACAGGAAATACACAAGAAACTTTAGACCAAATATTATCGAGTGTGTGAGGTTTGTGTCTATCTAATATTTATATAAAGTCATCTATGTAAATACTTTCTATTAAGCCCGTTTTTGATTTTTGTACCGTCACTAAAATCCGGGAAACATTTTTTAAATCTTACTTCTTCGTTGAGACACGAAATTCACAAGAAATTCTAAACCAAATATTATCGAGTGTGTGAGGTTTGTACCTAAGTATTCTGTAAATATAATATCCTATGTGATACCTTTCTATTAAGTCCGTTTTTGATTTTTGTAGCGTCGCGGAAAACCCGGGAATAATTTTTGATTTCTTACTTCTTTGCTGAGACACGAATTTCACAAGAAATTATAGACCAAATTTTATCGATTGTGTGAGGTTTGTATCTATCTAATATTTATATAAAATCATCTATGTAAATACTTTCTATTAAGCCGTTCTTGATTTTTGTACCGTCACGGAAAATCCTGGAAATATTTTTTTAATCTTCCTTGTTTGGTGAGACACGAATTTCACAAGAAACTATGGGCCAAATATTATCGATTGTTTGAGGTTTGTATCAAAGTAATTTTTTTACAAAGTCATCTATATAATTACTTTCTAATAAGCCTGTTTTTGATTTTTGTACCGTCACAAAAAATCCGGGAAAGATTTTCTAATCCTTACTTCTTTGCTGCGACATGAAATACGCAAGAAACTTTAGACAAAATATTATCGAGTGGTTGAGGTTTGTGTCTATCTAATATTTATATAAAGTCATCTATGTAAATACTTTCTATTAAGCCCGTATTTGATTTTTGTACCATCACTGAAAATCCGGGAGAGATTTTCTAATACTTACTTCTTTGCTGCGACATGAAATACACAAGAAACTTTAGACCAAATATTATCGAGTGTGTGAGGTTTGTATATATCTAATATTTATATAAAGTCATCTATGTAAATACTATCTATTAAGCCCGTTTTTTTATTTTAGTACCGTCACGAGAAACCGGGAAAGTTTTTTTAAAATCTTACTTCTTCGCTGAGAAACGAAATTCACAAGAAATTCTAAACCAAATATTATCAAGTGTGTGAGGTTTCTATCTAATTATTCTGTAAATAACATATTCTATTTGATAACTTTTTATTAAGTCCGTTTTTAATTTTGGTAGAGTCTGCGGAAAACCCGGGAATAATTTTTGAAATCTTACTTCTTCGCTGAGACACGAAATACACAAGAAATTCTAAACCAAATATTATCGAGTGTGTGAGGTTTGTACCTAAGTATTATGTAAATAAAATATTCTATGTGATACCTTTCTATTAAGTCCGTTTTTGATTTTTGTTGCGTCGCGGAAAACCCGGGAATAATTTTTGAATTCTTACTTCTTCGCTGAGACACGAAATTCACAAGAAATTCTAAACCAAATATTATCGAGTGTGTGAGGTTTGTATCTAATTATTCTGTAAATAAAATATTCTATGTGATAACTTTCTATTAAGTCCGTTTTTAATTTTGGTAGATTCTGCGGAAAACCCGGGAATAATTTTTGAAATCTTAGTTCTTCGCTGAGACACGAATTTCAAAAGAAATTATAGACCAGATTTTATCGATTGTGTGAGGTTTATATCTATCTAATATTTATATAAAATCATCTATGTAAATACTTTCTATTAAGCCCGTTTCTGGTTTTTGTACCGTCACCAAAAATCCGGGAAAGATTTTCTAATCCTTACTTCTTTGCTGCGACATGAAATACACAAGAAATTCTAAACCAAATATTATCGAGTGTTTGAGGTTTGTATATATCTAATATTTATATAATGTCATCTATGTAAATACTTTCTATTAAGCCCGTTTTTAATTTTTGTACCGTCACGAAAAATCCGGGAAATATTTTATTAATCTTCCTTCTTTCCTGAGACACCAAGTATGTATCTATCTAATGTTTGTGTTATATTCTACGTGAGTAAATGTTGTTTAGGGCACTACACACGCAAATAACTTAAAATGAACATTCTAATTAGAAATACGTAATAAAAATCATTAAGCATTTAAAATATATGTATATCTGTATAAAGTGTTGGTTAAACATGAGAACTGTATGTAAATATGTAAGTTTCCTTAACTAAGATATGTTGATAAATTTATTTTGTATGATTACTGGAAAGAATGATGAAAATATTTCTGGTTATATGATGTATTTTAGTTTTGAACAACTTGCCTAATATTTCAATATATCAATTATGCGCACTTTGTCCATGTGCTTTACATGTAGAGATTCAAATTAATCAGTCGGTAACACATACATTACTGCATTACATTGTGAAGATCTTAATTCAACATTATAGTTATGTGATGAGTTGTGTATTGTTATTGTATTTTGAAAATTTGGAACTTTTGAATGTATAGGATGAAATTAAATTCAATCGTCTTCTGTCAATTACTACAAATATTCCCTATTGTATACTTATTATTCGTTTCGTGAATTCATTTTGTTCCATAATTATTTGCAAAAACTCTTTCAAATAATTGTATGATTGTATCAAATAACACTGTAAGACATAAATGTAAATGTTTTAAAGCATACATGTGCATTACGATTTATAGCTTTGTTATCGTATATCAATGTATTGGAAATATTTCGTTTCTGTATTTTAGGTGTCATAGTTAATGTGAAAATTAAGTTGAACAAAACAATTACAGTTAAAATACTTCATACTTGTATTTATATTTTTCCTTCTATAGTGTTTAAGGATCAAGACTTACATTTTTGATATAATGTTAGTAATAAAACCAAATAACATTTCAAGGATGCATTTTTTACAAAGCTGAGATCATAGTTGTACAGTATGACCGTATTTAGTAGTTTTCTACTTTATCGTTTATATAACGCACTCATATATAATGCACTCATTTTCACCCTTAGTAAACTCGTTAGAAAAAATCACTTTCGCAAATGAAGAAAAGAAAAGACCTGGGATAAATTGAAAGAGAATTGGCTTTAAAATGCTAGAAAAATATCGACCGAATTAATCCCTCTTCATATGTGGCTACTGAAGCCTTTTCCGAAGGCTGGACATGAGACACAGCCTGTGCTTCTCAATTTCACTTGTCTTGGATGCAGTCACGTATAGTCAAGATAATGTATCATGTATGTTTAATACTTCTTGTACAGAGTGTGCAATTAAATTTCATGACCATCTCTGTTCTTTATCCCTACTGTAGACATGGAAGTTACCTGGGTACAATTGGAATATAGTGGCAAAGAACGAATCAAGCAAATTTTTGACGATACTACAGAAGGGTGCTTAAAAATTCTCCAGAAGCAATTACCTTATTTCAATTAATAGCTACACGTTCATACGAAAGAATTTTATCATGAAAAGGGTAATTGGGATTCCGAAAACTTCACAGCTATGAACCAGATGAAATCCAGTCCGGACCCTAGAACCAATAATACGTTATCCTATTTACATCATTCATTTGGACGGATCTTCCTACCGATTATTTTAAAAATAGTTTATGACAAACTGAATCATGACAAATTAGCTATCGATTGATTTTTATTTTTGAAGTTGCTATTGCAGGAGGTGTTTACATTGTACCCTGCAATCCAGTGTTAAATTCTTCTCAGCCAACTATTTCAAAGAAAGATACCTGTTTAAAAATATAGTATAATTAGAAACATTATTTTTTTGTCTCAGATGTAATGGAATTTCTTTGCCAGTGGCCTAAAGTAGATCATGTAACTGACGTCCACAATTTTTTTTCCTGGAAGGGGCAAGCAAGGTAATTTTTTCCAGGGGTGGACAAACGAAGCACATTTTCCTACATCTTAATATTTTCCCCTCAAAAAGAACTTATTCAGTTTGAAGTTATCAAGTTCCTGCAACGCCCTTGCAGTAATTAACACATATTACTGTGACTGAAATCAAATGTTATATGTGAAATATGTACGTTTTGGTTGACTTTCATATTCCAGGGGAGGTCGTAGTTCCTCCTTGCCCCCCTACCCCTACTGGACGCCCATGCCAACAGCCAGAGTGTTTTTGGTATGTTTTTGACAGTCCAGTACATTCAACATAGGCCCAGCCAAACAATTATTCAATATAATTTACAAGTATGTATATTTCGTTTCGAGAAAGTGACAATTTCGGTTTTCATTTTGACTTATCACCTCATACTAAATATTTTGAAATATTGTTATTGTATTGTTCAGAAGACGAATACTGTTTTGCATTTCGAACAATAAAATAAACTTTCAGTATGCTGCATCATATTATTTTGAAAACAACAAGACAATAAAATAGGACGAATAGTAATTTCGTCACAGTAATTCCGTTGCACACTGTTTTCGAAAGAAATAACTATCAGAATGAAAAAAAAAATCAGTTGTCGTGTCGTGACATGGTGATCATCCTTTGAACTATTTCTCCTATTTATATTTATATTTCAGAAATAGAATCATAATTCACAGAAATCGCAAAATGTCAATATGCACCTGCCAAGAAGGTTTCCATGAAGGCAATTCCGTCACACGGATTATAGACACAATATCTGCCTAGTACATCCAGTAATTTAAATGCTTTTGAAGGCTTGGAGTTGTACCACATTGGATCATTACATATATCACGAAAATATACATATTGTAATTTACATGTAAGTATATGAGGGAAATATGTAATTAGATAGTTGTCAAGAAGGTAATTCCGTGTCAATGATATCCAGAACATGTAATACGTTGTAATTGATGTTACTAGCCTTATAGGAAATACACACACACACACACACACACACACACACACACACACAATCAAAATTTTGTCAATTCCTTCTTTTATTTCGTGAAAACTTGAATTTGTCCGTCATTTGTTAATATGGCAGACTTATCGTACGGGTGATCGCCGGGAATTTTTGTTATCTTTTTATTAGTTAATGAAGGTATATACGAAATTTCAGCGATGTGAATTAGTTCCTTTATTTCGAAAAATTTGGTCTAAAGTGACTGCACTGTAGGTGAAGGTATGGAGATATCTTTCACATCCATAAACGGACTATAAAATGAATTGTGGTAACTACAGAGGAATAACACTTCCAAACATTCAATACAAAATATTGACAATTTTCTGTGTATCTGAGGATCTAACATAGCAGAATAAATGTTGGAATATCAGTGTTGATTCCGTCTAAAGAGATCTACTATAGACAACATTTTACTATGAGAATAATACAATCTGCACTTTCTGTTCATAGACTGCCAGCGGGCATTTGATGGCTTACACAGAGCAGGGAAGGCTGAGATATTAAAGAAAGCAGGATTCCCAGAAACAATAATGACAGTGATTAACTTGACGTTACAAATCAACGAGGCTGGAGTCATGGTGAAGGGTGAAGCCTCACCAACTATTGAAATAGACGTAGGGGTGAGACAATCTCTGTCAACGTTCATTATTATTGTTGTGTTACATGAGATTATCGGTTCACTGCAAAACGGGAGAGTATATTCTACAAACGAACTCAGATACTTGCTTACACTTATGATATTGTGATAATATCACGGACCCTTGCTGATCTTAAAAGTACTTTTTTAAAGATAGGTAGAAAATGCAGTGAAATTAACTATTAATTAACCAAATGAAAATAAGATACATCAGAATGTTCAGATTGCCAACCAGACGAAAACCCATGGCTTTAGATGTGAGAACACATTGCTTTGAAAGTCTCTACTTCCTACCTTACATAACAATGTAACAGGATCGAGGCTGAAAACGGACTACTAAACTCAAGTGAAATTGTACAAGTTCAAAAGCCTCTCCAGAAAGACAAAGTTAAGATTTTACAGGACGCTCATCAGACTGGCCATAGCTTTTGGTTCAGAATCCTGGAAACTTACATCCAAAGCAGAAAGCAAGTTAATGTGTTTTGAATGGATTATGTTACGAAAGACGTTTTGCCCCAGAAATAATGAAGATGAATCCTTTATAATTAGGTATAATATGGACCTAGAAGAGGTGATCCAACATGAACACGTGTGGTGAAATACATCAAATCACAGTGTTTAAGATCGGCAGGACATCTGAATAGAATGGAAAAGGACAAATTACCACGGTTGGTATTAAACCAGAAACTATGGGGAACAAGGTCCTAAAGGAAAATCAAGGGCAAGATGGATCGATGGGGTTGAGGATGAATTGAAAAGGATGAATGTACCTAATTGGAAAAATGTAGTTCAAGACAGAACGAGTTGGAGGAGATTTATTTTGGATGCCAGTTCAAGAGGAGAAGGAGATGAAGAAGAAGAAGATTCTTCTTCCTACACTTTTGGCATGAATAACTTCCTCTTCAGTATGAATTAAGTCGGCCCTCGTGACGGAGTGGTAAGCACATCGCGCTGCGACGCCAGGGGTCCAGGGTTCGAATCCCGGCTTGGGCATGGACGTTTGTGATGTCTATACATCAATTACATCATATCATCACTCATCCTCATCTTCGCAAATTAGACAAAATCGGCACAAGAAGGGAAGTAAAATAAATCAAATTAAAATAAAAATAAAATAAATGAAAAGTATGAATTAAATAGTAAGAAATATTTTTGGGATTTTATGCTGCGGTACAAAAATCGGAAATGAACTTAACGTAAAGAGGATTTAATATATATTAAGAGTATGAACCACAAACAATAATTAATATCTGTTCTAATTTTGTATGGATCTGATGCTCCATAGTTAAATACCAAATCTTAAAAAATGATTTTGTGGGCTTTACGTAATGATACAATAGACGGAAAGCCGCTTTGTCTAAACTACTAACCGAGTAAACTTTATCAAAAAGAATGTCAGACAAATTTCAGGCATATTATAATATTTAGTCTATTGTTTTGATTGAATACGTTACTCATAAAGGTGATCTGAAATTTGAAAGGTATTATCAGTATTTTCCGTATCGGTACAAAAATCAGAAACGAAGTTAATCTGAAGTACTCATGTACATAGTTTCATATGATATTTTAATATTTCAAATTGTGTCCCTATTTTGGTGTGAATTGCTGTATCTAAGTACTCAACCAAAAATTCAAAAAATTATTTTGGGGTCTTAGATAAAGGTAGAAAAATATGAAATACACTTCATGGAAGGTAATCATCAAGATTGTTTCATTGGAAACATTCCAGATATAAACCTGAAGCATTTGATTATATTTAGTTTATAATTTTGTATGAATAACTCACTCTTTATGCAGAACGAAAAATTGAAAGGAATTTTATTTATGTTACGTATTGGAAAGAAAATCGAAACATACATTTATATAAAGTGGTAGCTGAAACGACTCCATCAAGAAATGTAATCATTATAAGACCATGAAATTTTTTTTTTTCGTGTGAACTGCTACCTGCTAGTGATAAAATAATAAATAAATAATTATTACCAGGGTATACGTAAAAGTAAAACAAAATGCGAAAGGGACTTTAGGTAAACTTATCATCGACAGGATGTATTGATTGATTGATTGATTTGGTGTTTTAAGTCCACTTTATGCACAGTAAGGCTAATCGGGACTGGACCTTCAGTTTAAAGTGGAATCCGAACCACAATGTGCCTCCACCGGGTATCGAACCCGGGAACCCCTGATTACAAGGCGACAACGCTACCACTCCGCCATCGAGGAGGCCCAGTCAGGATGTATTAGAGAAGATTAAAATGTAAACCTAATTCGTTAAATGTTATTTTGTCTATATTATTCCATATTTTCGGGTTTTCGTAACGGTACAGAAATCAAAAAGGGGTATATTAGCAATTAATCATATAGAAGATCTTATTTAAAGATTACCTAGATACTAACCTCACACATTCGGTAATATTTGCTCCTTAGTTTCTTGTGAACTGCGTGACATAGCGAGAAATTAAGAGTTAACAAAATATTTCCTGGATTTTTAATGACGGAAACAAAAATAAAAAACGACATTAATTGAAAGTAATAATATAGATTATTTATATAAAGATTACTTAGAAACAAACTTTACACATTCGATAATATTTGGTCTATAGTTTCTTGTAAACCTCGAGTCTCAGCGAAGAAGTAAGAATTCAAAAATATTTCGCGGGTTCTCCGTAACGGTACAAAAGTCAAAAGCAGGCTTAAGTAAAAGTAATTATATAGATGATTTTATATAAAAATTACTTAGATATAGATTTCTAACACTAGATAAATTTGGTCCATAGTTTTTTGTGAATATCGCGTCTCAGCGAAGAAGTAAGAATTGAAAGATATTTCCCGGATTTTCTTGACGGAACAAAAATTAAAAACGTACTATATTTAAAGTAATTATGTACATGACTTTTATAATGATTACTTGGATACAAACCTCACACACTCGATAATATTTGGTCTATAGTTTCTTATGAACATCGTGTTTCAGCGAAGAAGTAAGAATAATAAAATATTTTCCGGGTTTTTCGTGACGGTACATAAATATAAAACGAACTCAATTGAAAGCAATTATATCGATGACTTTATATAAAAATTACTTAGATACAAACCTCACACACTCGATAATATTTGGTCTATAGTTTCTTGTGTATTTCATGTCTCAACGAAAAAGTAAGATTTAAAAATCTTCCCCGGATTTTTTGTGACGGTACAAAAATCAAAAACAGGCTTATTAGAAAGTAATTATATAGATGAATTTGTAAAAAAATTACTTTGATACAAACCTCAAAAACTCGATAATATTTGGTCCATAGATTCTTGAGAAATTCGTGTCCCAGCAAAGAAGGAAGATTAATAAAATCTCTCCCAGATTTTTCGTGACGGCACTAAAATTAAAAACGGGCTTAATAGAAAGTATTTACATACATGACTTTATATAAATATTAGATACATACAAACCTCACACATTCGACAATATTTGGTATAAAGTTTCTTGTGTATTTCATGTCTCAGCAAAGAAGTAAGGAATCGAAAATCTTTCCCGGATTTTTTGTGATGGTACAAAAATCAAACACAGGCTTATTAAAAAGTAATTTCATAGATGACTTTGTATAAAAATTACTTTGATACAAACCTCACACACTCGATAATATTTGGTCCATAGTTTCTTATGAACTTCGCGTCTCAGCAAAGAAGGAAGATTAATAAAATATTTCCCGGATTTTTCGTGACGGTACAAAAATTAAAAAGGGACTTAATAGAAAGTATTTATATAGATGACTTGATATAAATATTAGATATATATACAAACCTCACACACTCGACAAAATTTGGTCTATAATTTCTTGTGAAGTTCTTGTCTCATCGAAGAAGTAAGAATTCAAAAATTATTCCCGGGTTTTCCGCAAGGCTACAAAAATCAAAAACGGACTTAATAGAAAGGTATCACATAGGATTATTCATTTACAAATTACTTAAATACAAACCTCACACACTCGATAATATTTGGTCCATAGTTTCTTGTGAACTTCGTGTCTCAGCGAAGAAGAAAGATTAATAAAATATTTCGCGGATTTTTCGTGACGGTACAAAAATTAAAAACGGGCTTAATGGAAAGTATTTATATAGATGACTTTATATAAATATTAGATAGATACAAACCTCACACATTCAATAAAATTTGGTCTATAGCTTCTTGTATGTTCTATGTCTCAGCGAAGAAGGTAGGATTAGAAAATTTTTCCCGGATTTTTAGTGACGGTACAAACATAATAAACAGAATTAATAGAATGTAATTGTATAGATGACTTTATAGAAAGATTACTTAAATACAAACCTCACACACTCGATAATATTTGATCCATAGTTTCTTTTGAACTTCGTGTGTTAGGGAAGAAAATAAGAATTAAAAAATATTTTTCGGGTTCTCCGTGACGGTACAAAAATCTAAAGCGTTCCTAGGTGAAAGTAATTATTTAGATGATTTTGTATAAATAATACCTAGATACAGAGCTCGAACACTTGATCATATTTGGTCCATAGTTTCTTGTGAATATCGTGTCTCAGCAAAGAAGTAAGAAATGAAAAATATTTCCGGGTTTTTCTCGTGACGGTACAAAAACAAAAAACGGGCTCAATAGAGAGTAATTATTTAGATGACTTTATATAAAAATTACTTAGATACAAACCTTACACATTCGATCAAATTTGGTCTATAATTTCTTGTGCTGTTCGTGTCTCAGCGAATAAGTAAGAATTCAAAAGTTATTCCCGGGTTTTTCGTGACGGTACAAAAATCAAAAACTTGTTTAATACAAAGTAATTATATTGATGACTTTATATAAAGAATACTTAGATACAAACCTCACACACTCGATAATATTTGGTTTAGAATTTCTTGTGAAATTCGTTTCTCAGCGAAGAAGTAAGATTTAAAAAAAAAATTCCCGGATTTTCGTGACGGTACAAAAATAAAAAACGGGCTTAATAGATAGTATTTACATAGATGACTTTATATAAATATTAGATATATACAAACCTCACACACTCGATAATATTTGGTCTAAAGTCTCTTGTGTATTTCATGTCGCAGCAAAGAAGTAAGGATTTGAAAATCTCTCCCGGATTTTCAGTGATGGTACAAAAATCAAAGACAGGCCTATTAGAAAGTAATTATATAGATGACTTTGTATAAATATTACTTAGACACAAACCTCCCACACTCGATGATATTTGGTCCATAGTTTCTTGTGAAATTCGTGTCTCAGCGAAGAAGTAAGATTAATAAAATATTTCCCTGATTTTTCGTGACGATACAAAAATCAAAAACGGGCTTAATAGAAAGTATTTACATAGATGATTTTATATAAATATTAGATAGATACAAACCACACACAATCGATAAAATTTGGTCAATAATTTCTTGTGAAATTCGTGTCTCAGCGAAGAAGTAAGAAATCAAAAATTATTCCCGGGTTTTCCGCGTTGCACCAAAAATCAAAAACGGACTTAATAGAAAGGTATCAAATAGAATATTTTATTTACAGAATACTTAGGTACAAACCTCACACACTCGATTATATTTGGTTTAGAAATTCTTGTGAATTTCTTGTCTCAGCGAAGAAGTAAGATTTAAAAAATCTTTCCCGGATTTTCGTGACGGTACAAAAATCAAATACGGGCTTAATAGAAAGTATTTACATAGATGACTTTATATAAATATTAGATAGACACAAACCTCAACCATTCGATAATATTTTGTCTAAAGTTTCTTGCGTATTTCATGTCGCAGCAAAGAAGTAAGGATTAGAAAATCTTTCCCGGATTTTTTGTGACGGTACAAAAATCAAAAACAGGCTTATTAGAAAGTAATTATATAGATGACTTTGTAAAAAAATTACTTTGATACAAACCTCAAACAATCGATAATATTTGGTCCATAGTTTCTTGTGAAATTCGTGTCTCAGCAAACAAGGAAGATTAATAAAATATTTCCAGGATTTTCGTGACGGTACAAAAATCAAGAACGGGCTTAATAGAAAGTATTTACATAGATAATTTTATATAAATATTAGATAGATACAAACCTCACACAATCGATAAAATTTGGTCTATAATTTCTTGTGAAATTCGTGTCTCAGCAAAGAAGTAAGAATTCAAAAATTATTCCCGGGTTTTCCGCGACGCTACAAAAATCAAAAACGGACTTAATAGAAAGGTATCACATAGGATATTATATTTACAGAATACTTAGGTACAAACCTCACACACTCGATAATATTTGGTTTAGAATTTCTTGTGAATTTCGTGTCTCAGCGAAGAAGTAAGATTTAAAAAATGTTTCACGGTTTTTCGTGACGGTACAAAAATCAAAAACGGGCTTAATAGAAAGTATTTACATAGATGACTTTATATAAATATTAGATAGACACAAACCTCACACACTCGATAATATTTGGTCTAAAGTTTCTTGTGTATTTCCTGTCGCAGCAAAGAAGTACGAATTCGAAAATCTTTCCCGGATTTTTTGTGACGGTACAAAAATAAAAAACAGGCTTATTAGAAAGTAATTATATAGATGATTTTGTATAAAAATTACTTTGATACAAACCTCACATACTCGATAATATTTGGTCCATAGTTTCTTGTGAAATTCGTGTCTCAGCAAAGAAGGAAGATTAATAAAATAATTCCCGGATTTTTCGTGACGGTACAAAAATAAAAAACGGACTTAATAGAAAGTACTTACATAGATTATTTTATATAAATATTAGATAGATACAAATCTCACACACTCGACAAAATTTGGTCTATAATTTCTTGTGAAGTTCGTGTCTCAGTGAAGAAGTAAGAATTCAAAAATTATTCCCTTGTTTTCCGCGATGCTACTAAAATCAAAAACGGACTTAATATAAAGGTATCACATAGGATATTATATTTACAGAATACTTAGGTACAAACCTCACACACTCGATAATATTTTATTTAGAATTTCTTGTGAATTTCGTGTCTCAGCGAAGAAGTAAGATTTAAAAAATCTCTCCCAGATTTTTCGTGACGGCACTAAAATCAAAAACGGGCTTAATAGAAAGTATTTACATACATGACTTTATATAAATATTAGATAGATACAAACCTCACACATTCGACAATATTTGGTATAAAGTTTCTTGTGTATTTCATGTCTCAGCGAAGAAGTAAGGAATCGAAAATCTTTCCCGGATTTTTTGTGATGGTACAAAAATCAAACACAGGCTTATTAAAAAGTAATTTCATAGATGACTTTGTATAAAAATTACTTTGATACAAATCTCACACACTCGATAATATTTGGTCCATAGTTTCTTATGAACTTCGCGTCTCAGCAAAGAAGGAAGAATAATAAAATATTTCCCGGATTTTTCGTGACGGTACAAAAATTAAAAACGGACTTAATAGAAAGTATTTACATAGATGACTTGATATAAATATTAGATATATATACAAACCTCACACACTCGACAAAATTTGGTCTATTATTTCTTGTGAAGTTCGTGTCTCAGCGAAGAAGTAAGAATTCAAAAATTATTCTCGGGTTTTCCGCAAGGCTACAAAAATCAAAAACGGAGTTAATAGAAAGTTATCACATAGGATTTTTCATTTACAAATTACTTAAATACAAACCTCACACACTCGATAATATTTGGTTCATAGTTTCTTGTGAACTTCGTGTCTCAGCGAAGGAGAAAAATTAATAAAATATTTCGCGGATTTTTCGTGACGGTACAAAAATTAAAAACGGGCTTAATGGAAAGTATTTATATAGATGACTTTATATAAGTATTAGATAGATACAAACCTCACACATTCAATAAAATTTGGTCTATAGCTTCTTGTATGTTCTATGTCTCAGCGAAGAAGGTAGGATTAGAAAATTTTTCCCGGATTTTTAGTGACGGTACAAACATAATAAACAGAATTAATAGAATGTAATTGTATAGATGACTTTATAGAAAGATTACTTAAATACAAACCTCACACACTCGATAATATTTGATCCATAGTTTCTTTTGAACTTCGTGTGTTAGGGAAGAAAATAAGAATTAAAAAATATTTTTCGGGTTCTCTGTGACGGTACAAAAATCTAAAGCGTTCCTAGGTGAAAGTAATTATTTAGATGATTTTGTATAAATAATACCTAGATACAGAGCTCGAACACTTGATCATATTTGGTCCATAGTTTCTTGTGAATATCGTGTCTCAGCAAAGAAGTAAGAAATGAAAAATATTTCCGGGTTTTTCTCGTGACGGTACAAAAACAAAAAAACGGGCTCAATTGAGAGTAATTATTTAGATGAGTTTATATAAAAATTTCTTAGATACAAACCTTACACATTCGATCAAATTTGGTCCATAGTTTCATGGGAATTTCCTGTATGAGCGAAGAAGTACGAATTCAAAAATTATTCCCGGGTTTTCCACGACGGTACAAAAATCGGAGACCTGCTCAATTAGAAAGTTATCACTTAGGATATTTTATTTACAGATTACTTAGTTACAAACCTCACACACTCGATAATATTTGGTTTAGAATTTCTTGTGAATTTCGTGTCTCAGAGAAGATGTAGGATTTAAAAAATCATTCCCGCATATTTCGTAACGGTACAAAAATCAGAAACAGGCTTAATACAAAGTATTTATATAGATGACTTTATAAAATTTTTAGATAGATTCAAACCTAACAGACTCTACAATATTTGGTCTATAGTTTCTTGTGTATTTCATGTGTCATCGAAGAAGTAAGATTTAAAAAATCTTTCCCGGTTTTCCGTGTTGATACTTAAGTCAAAAACGTTCTTAATAGAAGGTAATCATATAGAATACTTTATTTAGAGATTACTTAGATACAAATCTCACACAGTTGATAATATTTGGTTCAAATTTTCTTGTGAATTTCGTGTCTTGGCGAAGAAGTAGGAATTCATAAAATATTTCCCGGATTTTTCGTGACGGTACAAAAATATAAAACGGGCTCAATTGAAAGTAATTATATAGATGACTTTATATAAAAATTACTTAGATACAAACCTCACACATTCGATAAAATGTGGTCTAGAATTCCTTGTGAACCTCGTGTCTCAGAGAAGAAGTAAGAATTGAAAAATTATTCCCGGGTTTTCCGCGATGGTACAAAAATCAAAAAAGGGCTTAATAGAAAGTTATCACATAGAATATTTTATTTAGAGATTACTTAGATACAAACCTCACACTCTCGATAATATTTGGTTTAGAATTTCATGTGAATTTCGTTTCTCTGCAAAGAAGTAAGATTTAAAAATTCTTTCCCGGATTTTTCGTGACTGTACAAAAATCGAAAGCGGGCTTAATCGAAAGTAATTATATAGGTGACTTTATATAAAGATTTCCTAGATACAAACATCAGAGACTAGATACTATTTGGTCTATAGTTTTTTTGTGAACTTCGTGTTTCAGCGAAGAAGTAAGAATTGAAAAATATTTCCTGGGTTTTCCGTGACGGTACAAAAATTTATAAAGGGGTTAATAGAAAGTAATCACATAGAAAATTGTATTTACAGAATAGGTAGATACAAACCTCACACATTCGATAGAATTTGGTTTATAGTTTGTTTTGAACTTCGTGTCTTAGCGAAGATGTAAGAATAAGAAAAATATTTCCCGGGTGTTCAGTGACAGTACAAAAATAAAAAAGGGACATGATACAAAGTTCGAGTCCATATCGTTATTTTGAAGGATTAAAGAGCTCTAACCCTCACTAATATAATAACATTTTGTCTATGGGTTCGATAGAATTTGTTCATCGATGTGAAAAAATTAAAATATGAAAATTATTTTGGGTTTTTCCGTGACGGTACAAAAATGAAAAAGGGGCCTAATAGAAAGTATTCATTTAGAACATTTATTTAAACGTTAAACAGATATAGACCTCACACATTCGTTAATATTTTGTTCATATTTTCTTGTGAAGTGCGTGTCTATGCGAGGAAGGTGAAATTTATAAAATATTTCCCGGGTTTTTCGTGACTTTACGAAAACTGGAAATGGACTTGATACAAAGTACATATCTATAATGTACTGGGGAGCTCCGAACCTCACCAATATAATAATATTTTGTCCATGTATTCATATGAATTAGTACATTGATGTGAAAAATCCAAAATTTGAAAATTATTTTCGGGTTTTTCGTAACGGTACAAAAATAATAGAGGGGCTTTTTGGAAAGTACTCATTCTAGAGATTTTATTAAAATATTAAGCAGACAAAACCCTCAAACATTAGATAACATTTTGTCCAATTTTTTCCGTGAATTGCTGCCTCTAAGAAATAAATACAAATTTCAAAATTTGGGGGGGGGGGATTTTTAAGAACGGTATAAAAATCGGATATCCACTTGTTGTAAAGTAGTGTGTATAAAGTTTAATTTTAAAAATTAGTACAGAATAGCATAATATTATTTGAAGCAACTCGAGACGGTACAAAAATATATGGTTGTAAGGTACAAATTTTCCCGCCCTTTTTCTGGCTGTTTCTGATGGGTACAAAATTTTTAAATAGTGGTACAAAATGGTACATAAATAGTACAATATTTTGATGTGGATAACTTAGCGGAAACTGATGATGAGGTTGAGACGTTACTCTGTAACCCCAAAATTGATTATTGTTTTTCGACGGTAAATTGAATGGTACAAAAATAATTTTTAGCATTTTTGAGTAGTACAAAAATAGTACAAAATTTAACAAATGAGGTTTTGATGGTACAAAAATTTGGGGTTACAAAGTAACGGAGCCCCCATAACGTCTTGCAGCTTGTGAGTCCTGAACGTTCCTCCTCTCGCCAACAGATGTCAGAATGTTACTGGTACGTGGAGTTTCTTTCAAAAAACAGCAATATCTGTTACCTTGTTGCTAACAAAGTTTACACAAATATAATTTTCTTCACTGTGGAGTATCCGTTCGAACGTTAGTGTATATATATATCTTATCTTATTTATTTTATCTCTTTCACAATTATATCTTAAAGATATTTAGTATGACTGAAACGGCCTGGGGGTACCGCGGGAACTGACAAGGGAGACCCTTTCTCCCATTTGAGCCGGAGGCAAACCCTCGCGGTTCGGGTTGGCGATGGGGGAAATATTCTTCTTTTCTTGTGCGAATTTCGTCCGCAACCTTGTAGAGGGGTCGTAAACTAGAGGTGTTCATGCCTTTTTTAAAAGCAATTATTATTAATAACATGCATTCTACCCGTATACTTCTTTTTCATATAGGCTACATCGTTCAATTTCTTCGACTTTAAAGCACACATAGGCTAACGCCATACATTGTGTTATACTATCTTCTACCCCAGATCCCTTCGGGGCCAGTTCAATCCGGATAAATCCAGATCCTTAATTACATTTAATATGATCCAGCACCGCTGCCAAAATGGCCGCTCATGACGTCATTGACGCCTGCAAACCTCGACTGACGCCATCAATTGGCTTAGAATAGGTCGGAACCGTTTCCTCGTTAGTGAATAAAACGCATTAACTTCAAGTTACCCGACTGCATAAATCGTCCATGACTCATATCCGGGCGTAACACGTGTAAAAATGCATAAACTGCATTAGAATAGGCCGGAACTGGGTTCCTTGGGTTTGAATAGGCCAGAACCGGGTTCCATAATAGTATTTATTGTGCACCAATGGAAAACCCATACAATCAAGCTCCACGTCTGTATAAATCATTCGTGACTCATATCCGGCTGAAACACATTAATAAAAAAGCATAAATGGAAGATGCAAAAGGCCGAAAACGGACTCCATAATAGTATCTATTGCACACTAATGGAAAACCATTAAAATCAAGCTCCCACGCCAGCCTGAATCGTCCATGACTCATATCCGGCTGTAACTCGTATATAAAGAACAACAATAGTGATAGATTAGGGTAGAAAAAGGACTCCATAATAGTATCTTTTGTACACTAATGGAAAACCATTAATTCCAAACTCCCACGTGTGCATGAGTCATCAATGACTCATCTCCTCCCCCTCCCCCGACACGTGCCTCTTGATTAATTAACAATAGCGTCACCCCTCGATACTGAACTAAAAAGCCATTAATCATAATTAAAAGTGACAGAATAACAATAGCCGAGCGTCGTTATGAATAAATTAATAGCCGGGAAGTATAGTCGTATCTACTTGGGACTGGGCCTACAGTTGGATATCACATCGTCAACTTAAGACCACTCCATGTTATAGTTAAGTGGCCTTAGAGTGTATTTAGGTGTTACTAGCGAACTCTATTATAAGATTTAAGAATGACGTTAGACGTGATCTGATTGGTGCTACCGGATACGAACACGAGTGTTCAAGAGCGACGTCCTTTGAGTTGGTGTTTTAAGTCCACTTTATGCACAGTAAGGCTAATCGGGACTGGACCTACAGTTTAAAGTGGGATCCGAACCACTTGTACCTCCACCGGGTATCGAACCCGGGACCCCTCGATTACAAGGTAATGACGCTACTACTGCGCCATGGGGGAGGCCCATGAGCGACGTAGAAGTCTCGTCAACTCGAGTTCTGAAAATTACACCATCTGTTAAAAAGTTATATAGTGAAATCAATAGTTCACAGAACACAGTACCACAAGTAGTCAGGGATTTCTATACCCATAATTGGCCACAAATATGGGAAAATGTCTCCGACAAACACCTTTCAAAAGCTGGTCAATCAATATGGTACAAAGTGGTCCATCGTGTTATAGTGACAAGAGATAGGACATATCAATATGGAATCAGTGACTCTCGTAACTGTATATCCTGCAACATGCCAGACTCTTTAGCCCTCAGGTTAACGAAGTCTCGAAACTCCTCCACGGCATGGAACAAATTGAGAACATTCCTCAGTCATATATGCCGAACCTCATTAACAAAGTTCACGGATGCAGATATAGTTTTGCCTGATTTCAATTTTTTTCCACCAACAAAACAACGAGCAGTGCAATGGTTGATAACTG
Organism: Lepisma saccharinum; assembly: GCF_977018435.1. Lineage (NCBI taxonomy): Eukaryota > Metazoa > Arthropoda > Insecta > Zygentoma > Lepismatidae > Lepisma > Lepisma saccharinum. The sequence goes on from NC_139238.1 coordinate 31,639,525, forward strand.
AATACTTATTATATATATTTCACAATGACGAGAGAAGATTTCAGAAAAAAATCAGTAACTCCTTGCAAGAACAATACGAAAACATTCATCTCCAAACAAGGAAGAAATGGTATGCAAATTTCTTAATAGTGCTTTATACTTAATTTCGGTCAAATAAAAATGTAAATGTCAGATAGGAATACAAATTGTAATAGCAGTAATACACTTATGTTAATGTAATTCCACAACTTGTATATCAGAATGAGACAATAAAAAAAGAAGAAGAAGTGGTAGCGTCGTTGCCTTGTAATCAAGAGGTCCCAGGTTCGATACCCGCTGGAGGCACATAGTGGTTCAGATCCCACTTTAATCTGCAGGTCCAGTCCCGATTAGCCTTTCTGTGCATAAAGTGGACTTAAAACAATAATTCAATCACTCGAGTTACACATACACAACTCAAATACACTTCAGGTAATGGGTAGGCCTTTGGTAAATAAGGAGCAAAATTTCTGTTATAGTGAATCCACTAGAAAAAAACAAAAACAACCTCCGTAGACTCGCGACTCCAGTGCACCATACTCTCGTGGAAGGGAGGGGGAGAGGGGAGCATGCTTCCTTATGGCCCGAGCTGAACGGATCCAAGGGAAAGTGCGCGAAGTATTTTAGCCGAAGATTCTTTTGCTTGTGGTCGCTCTATAGTGACACATGCATTTCATAGTTATTGCACCCTCACACACGACTTACATTTGTTGTTATTGAGTTCGTTAGATACAATTGGTAAACCTTTTGGAAGTGAAGATGTAGGTTTAGTTTGTGTATTAAGGTTAAAGTATGTAAATGTATCATTGAACTGTATAAAATGGTTTAAAGGAACTTTGTCATATTTAATGGATTTGAAAATTTTGTTACCACCAGGCAATGAATATACTTCAGGTTTTGAGTTTTTTAAATTTGATTTGGTGTTTGAAGTCCACTTTCTGCACAGTAAGGCTAATCAGGACTTGATCTACAGTTTATAGTGGGATCCGAACCACTATGTGCCTCCACCGGGTATCGAACTCGGGACCCCTTGATTACAAGGCGACGACGCTACCACTGCGCCATCGGGGAGGCCCTAATTAACTTCAGGTAAAAATAATTATCTGTTTAATTGAAAGAAATGCTGGTAGTAAGTTTAACATCTTAATTTATAGTGAACGTCCTCATAGTACACTTAAAAAACTTCACAAAAATGCACCTTCATCTCCAAGTCTCGGCAGTATACCGATGAGCGAAGTGGATACATGCAAAAACTTGGGGATTGTGTTCGATAGACACTTAAATTGGGAGGCACAAGTAGAATGTATTGTGAAAAGCTGTATGGGGAAACTTAAATCTTGGTATCATTTACAAGGGTTGGATAAAAAGTAATGGCAACACTGGTATAATTTCTACTTGAATGTATTGGCAGAGGAGCACGTGTTACATTCCTTCAGTGTAATCGCCCCCCATCTCTACGACCTTCTGCCACACGTATGGAAGGCGTCGTACACCGTCAGCGCGTCAATCTCTGTCGATGTCCCGCAGTGACCGCCCTATAGCACGTATGATGGCTCCGCGCGTGTCGTAGTGCTTCCCGCCCAGTGGTTCCTTCATTTTGGCAAAAAGGTCGTAATCACACGGTCTCATACCGGTGAATACGGCGGATGTTCCAGTACCTCCCACTACCAGTTATGCAGGAGAGCCGTCACAGTGTTCGCAGTGTGACACGTTGCATTGCAAGCAGGATGATGGGACACCGTGCCAGAACGTGCCGTCGCTTCCTTGTTAATGCGAGACGAAGGTGGTGTTGCAAGAAGGTGCAGTAGTAGGCTGCGTTGACCGTCTGCCTGAGAGACGTTGTTCTTCTTGCCTAAACATATTGTTAGGGCGCTTGCTCTCTCGTCCTCTGCTTCAGAGCACTGCTTTTTTTGACTGAATACCATACAATCGCTCCCACTCACTATACTCCCTCGTCTGACATTCCTTTATCAGCCACGAAACGCTTGTGGCGCTGCGACTTACCCCTTTCACGGGACAGCAGTGTTGCCATTACTTTTTATCCAACCTAAAACATACTCTGGACGGTAATGTTAAATATCGCCTTATGCAAGCACTCGTTCTGTCTACACTAGACTATTGCGCTCCAGTGTACAGTAAAATCTAAACTATAAACTTCAAAAAATTCAGAACTGTTGTATACGTTTCATATTTAACCTAAAAAGAAAAGAACATGTATCCCCCTACTTTAAGAAACTTTCTTGGCTAAACATTAACAATGGAAGAAAATACTTAACACTCACCTTGATGAACAAAATACTTAAGAGCGCCCCCCCCCCAAATACTTATTCGATAAGATATGCTCTCGTAGAACTTCGGTCGAACATAATATCCGCAAGAAACACAATCTAAAAATTCCCAAACATAAAACCGCCACCTATAACAAATACTTCATTGTTACAGGGATAAGGGAATGGAACAAACTGCCTGCACCATTGACTAACATTATTTGCCATCAAAGTTTTAAGAAACAACTAAAGAACTTACTATTGTCCCAACATTAACCTTCATATGTAAACAATTGCACCTGCACTTACACATCACACAATGCATACCTAACACCCCCCCCCCCCTGCACACACACATTGAACTATTGAAGACTTATTACTTATCTTTTATACTTATCAATTCAATGTATCATTTTATTATTGTATAATCTTTATATTATCTTTATTGTATTATCATGATCAGTGTGTTTTTTTCTATGTTTTTTATTCATTTATTGTATCTTTGACAAGGGTTGGTTGTAAGAACGGTCCACGAGGCCAAAACACGCCTGCTTAAATAAACACCATTATATTCTATTGTATTCTCTGGGATGTTTCCACTGTTTGGTTACATCAGCCTCGATTCCGCGCGGGAGTGTTTCCTTCAAGGACATCAGCATCAACGACAGCAGTACCCTATTGCTTGAAACAGTAAAGAATGCAAAAGAATTTGAATTTGAATTCAAATGTTTGGGTGCGTCAGAACTTAAAGGCTACTTTTGCACGTGTCACGTTATACGGGTTCAAACCTCCTTACCATAACTAAAATAACTAATGTCGTTAACTAAAATATTAAAACATTCTGATTTCGGTTAAAAGCTGAGGCTGTAAAAGGGCACTCAGCACACGTAAGGACAAAACACAGGACAACACACAGTCCTATGAAGATTATACTGGCTGTATGTAGAGACGCCAGAGCCTCGTTAGTCTGCAATAGGTAGTCCAGGGTGAAATAAACAAAAACCTCCATACCAGCTAACTGTAGACCAGGCGAACGAGAACAAGTCTGCGCAAGTAGTGACGCGAGACGGCTTCACCAATGAACAGTGACAGAAACGGAATTGCGTAATGGGCGACGGGAGTTACCCGATTTCCTCCTTCGCTATGCAGCGTTGCAAACTTTGGAAAAGGAAAATACCGAACGCACATGGCAAACGGATTTTCCTCCTCCTCCTCTGCCGATATGCGCGGCCCTGCTCTACAGTTAGCTGGGACAGGGGTATACGTGAAAGTGAAGTTGACAATTTGGTGTACCACGTGGTAACATCACACCTTATACCCCAGAATGCTAAATAAAATAGAACGAAGTTATCAAAATACAATTTGCTTACTGTTATCTTAGGAAGGCTATTGTGTCAGGTGTTCAGAATTAAATTCCCACTATTCAGATCCCTCTGGAGCCCGTTCGAAGCAACTGATTGCCCTGAAACTTGATATAGATGCTATGGAGACCATGGAGAAGAGAATGCCGATAAAAAATAATAATTCAAATTTACTACAATTAGGTATCAAGTGCATTTAAGAAATTAGCATAGCATTTATTTCTTTTTAGCCCAGCGGCACACTAATTCTGACGCGATGGGACTCGACAAGTCACAAAGCAACACGACGCAACGAGTAGGCCTCCCAGATGGCGCAGTGGTAGCGTCGTCGCCTTGTAATCAAGGGTCTCGGGTTCGATACCTGGTTTAGGCACATAATGGTTCGGATCCCACTTTAAACTATAGGTCCAGTCCCGATTAGCCGTTCTGTGCATACAATGGACTTAAAACAACAAGTCATTTTAATTGTCATCTAAAATCTGATTGCAGATTCCGCCCAAGTACGCATTAGTTCTAGGTATGTTCTGTTTTATATATACTGGTGGACAAAAAAAAACGGACTCCTTAATATTTGACATCTGAATTGCAATTACTTATGAATTACGCTTTCAATTAAGTATTGAACAATTGATGCTCGGGGGTAACACCCGCTACTAGATAGCTTATATACCCCACCAGTACCAGTTAACAATATTCTGCAACATTTAGTTAGCCTTCGAATCAGAATTTATGCGTTATCACAAAAAAGGCAAGTGTCCGTTTTATTTTGTCCAGCAGTGTATATAATTTGGAAAATGGGTAACGATGCTTTGTAAGTATGACAGTTAGCAACAAAATCAGTGTATCAATGTTCATGTGGAATTAATGTATCAGTTTTTTATTTTGTGAACTGAATATACTTCTAGCAAATAACTGTTTAGAAAATACTATATTAACCATGTTAATGTAAGAATCAATGACTACAGTTAATTGCTGGCTTCAGGTTGCCCCCGTTTCTGGTCTGTGATTAGATGTCAGTGCCTAAAGTGAATAGATTGACGCATGCGCAAATCGTCCTGTAGCAAGCTGCTCTACGAGAGACCAAATTTCACGGGACATGGGTATTTTATGGCAAACTGTCGCAACCTGTCGTAAGGTGTCTAGAGTTAATTGTTTCGTTCGGTGTGTCCCTTATTGGATTATTTTTTCATGGTTTTCTTTCAAAAATAGTCTAAGTCCATTTGATTGCTGTATTCTTCATTGGAGGTGATGTGAACAAATGCACTGTACGTTATTTCAATGGAGGAAAAGTCTTGTTTACACGCGAGCTCCCTCATTCTTTCTGTGTGTGTGTGTGGAGAGAGAGAGAGAGAGAGAGAGAGAGAGACAGAGAAACACCAAGAGAGTCGCACCAATGGCTAGCGAGGGTCACGAATTCGACACCACCGCCATCTGTTGTGAACATAACAGATTTCAACGCGCTGCTTGATTCCTAACCTACTCGTTCTGTGTGAGCAAAAACTTGATCCGCTCTCTCATTTACATTTGCCGTCACGCGACTATCCGGTAATCAGAGAAAGGCAATTAGCAACAACCAATGAGATAGCTGGTCGCGATATGCGGCATTCGCACACGGAACACGTAGTCTTTGTGTTTCCACTGTTTTGTTTGAAAAGGGCAATTCTTTAGAAAGAAAGCTGTGCTACGTATTGCGGAATGAAACTTTTTCGTGCTGGTTGTTGGGTGCAAGGACGTATTTTCGGAGTCCAGCGAGCCCGATTCCCTGGAAAGGCTTACCAAGTGCTACAATTAAAATAGTAGAATATCCTTGCTTTTGTTTAGCATTAGTTGTGCAATCAAGGGTTATTTACGTCCGCCTAACTTCCTGCAAGACAAGGATTAGATTCGGATCATACAAATTTGAATGGCAGTACCAAAGAACATTTTTGCACACTATTACTTATTATAACATGCATAACATTTATTCTCATGCTCTCAGCCTCGAGCCTTGTCTTTAGTCACGTATTTTATGACGTAATATTTAGTGTTGTTACATACAAATAATCTGAACAGTCGAGTTTGTGAATTATTCAAAGTGAACTGACATATTCTTTTAAGTTAACAAATCTTTCCGCACTGAGAAAATAAAATTTTAAATTTTATACATTAGTTCCTTACATAAAGGTTAGTACATTAAAACCAATACTTTCATGATTAGCGAGTTAACGTTTACATCATTTACGAGTAGTTATGAACATTTTGTTAATTTTAGCTTCGTAAAATTTCTTCTTTTTCTAAGCTTATGACTTGTACATTTTTAACCTATTTAACTTTATGAGCTAGTGCAAGGGCGTAGCATACTCAAGATTCAGATGACCAGATGTCCTCACTGCATCAACGTGACCGACGAAGCCTCCTGCCTCACTCAATCCCTCATTCCTTCAACCGATACAGTATCGCTGCTCGTTCTGCAGTCCACAAAGCCCTCTTTATTATTATATATTTGTTCGGCACAGGATACATTTCCCAATTATGTTGAACATATCTTTAACAATTATGGCGGGTTGGCTAAGTCTGCGTAGCCATTAAGCTGCCTTAAATATCACACTTCTTACAAAAACTTTAAACATTTGTGAAATTAAAGTCTTAAAAATAGACCATAGCCTTCTATATTCGCCTTCTCAACAAAGAAATAAGAAAATATATATTTTACAGATCCATTTTTCAGTCAGGCCATGGATCATCATCAATATTCATTTCAGAATTCCTTAATTTTCTTTCCAGTCTGGGAACATCTCCGTGTAAGGTACTTTGGTGAAGATTCTCCCCACAACTTGCCTGTACACCTCACTGAGAGCTTCGCTGGCGGAAGATGCAACGAGCTCGTACAACAGCAAGAAGTTGTTGTTTATGAAATTGCTCATGTGCCTAGCTGAAAAATGAATTATCATTATGAGTATAAATTGTCCAAGGTGGTCCATAAGTCAAGATTACACACCACAAAATGTATTTTTGTCAACTTATTGATACATATTTAGTTACATAATTCGTATTCGTAAACATAGTAAATAGAGTTGCACATATTTCTCTGTATAGTGTTTTTGTGTTTGCAGCTTTTATCATACCATTTCATTATGTGTTTCTAGTCATGTGTGTTAAAAGTGGCTTTACTGAGTTCCCTTATGTTCATATGAAAGATTTCAATGATCTTATTCTTGATTAACAATCTGTTGTAACTTGTGCACATTCTACATAAAGGAGAACTTCTTGAGAAAATAAAAGCATTGCTACTTTTTGTAGACATAATTCGAAATTAATTTGAGAGAGAAGATGCTGATCATGTACACTCTATCTCGGGAGTCAGTGGAGCAAGGCCGAGCATAACGGTAGAAAAGGGGAGGAAGCGAGCGGCCAAAACAAAGCAGTGGACGCTGCTGCTAACGGTTGGCTGCTGCAGCCTCGTTTTCCCCTCCATGCGCTCACAGAGTGTACTTCATAAAAAACTATATCCTATAATGTCCTTTTATTTCACTCCCTTGTGAATCAGCATTCATGTATTAGGTTCTCATAGTGTTCAAATGTGTTTTAGAAATCAATGAAATTTTGATTGTGATTTTGATTGATTGATATAACAGGTGCATATTCGAGTTTTGATCTTATATACGAATAACACAAATGTTTTAGTATCTCAATAATCCGAAAATTGATCCCCTGTATAACACATACGTAGCTTATACTTATATAAATAAAAATACATATAGAATTACCTAATAAATTATTGCCACCGAATAAGTTTTCGAAGTTCGCACGTCCACCACTAGGGATGTCGTTTATGAAAAAATCTTCAATCTTCAAGTACGTGTTTCCATCTACATTCTCCGGTTTTCCACGGAAACGAACAATAATAGTATTCTTCTCTGCAAAATAATAAAGAGAGTGTGCAATAAATACTGTGATTATTAGAAGAACGTTTACAACTTTGTAGTTTTATTTATTTACTGTTGATGATATTTACGTAGCTGCTGAATGCATTGAAAATTTTTAATTAAATAGCCCAGGAATGTCAACAAATAACATTATCATGAAAACATTTACGAGATAATAAAAAATATTTAAATATTATTTTAATTTGTCCTTAAAGTGTATGTGTGTGTGTTGTGTATATTTGTGTGTGTGTGATTTAGTATTTTAAGTCCACTTTATGCACAGTAAGGCTAATCGGGACTGGACCTACAGTTTAAAGTGGGATCCGAACCACTATGTGTGTGTGTGGGAGGGGGTGTATACAGGGTGTCTCAAAAGTAATAGCGCAAACTGACACAGGTGAAAGAACACGATAATAGAAGCAAAAAAGTCTCAGTAAACATGGGTCTGCAAACGAGCCGTTTTCGAGATAATCGCGATTGTGTGATTACAATCCGACACTGACTTCATTGTTTGTAAACGTCGTCCTAGTTGGTAAAATGCTAATAATAAAGGTAAAAAAAGTGACTCCCACAGTACGATTAGACTGTGTACTGATTGTACCCATCCTGTTTGATTACAATGATACCTGTCGGATAGTTGTGTTTTGTAAACAAAGAGCATAACCTCGGAACGCGCAAGGAGTAAAGCACTCGGTGGTTACAAAATGCAATCAATGACGGCTTGTAAGCACACATTCGCACACATTATTAGCATTTAACCAACTACGACGACGTTTACCAACAATGAAGTCAGTGGCGACTTGTAACCACATCGCGATTATCTCGAAAACGGTTCGTTTGCAGACCCATGTTTACTGAGACTTTTTTGCTTCTATTATCGTGTACTTTCACCTGTGTCAGTTTGCGCTATTACTTATGAGACACCCTATATATATATATATATATATATATATATATATATATATATATATATATATACAGGGTGACTGGTAATTAGATGTATTTCCTGAAAGGGGTTAAAGTAGAGTCAATTTGCAATAAATTTGACCATATGATACCCCGTCCGAAAATTAGTAGTTTTCGAGATAATCGAATTTCTTTTGTTTCTTTAAAAAATGACAATTTTCCACATAAAAGGATGAATTGAGAAAAATCTGCTCATTGTATGGAACTTATTTTAGCGTTTTCTGATAGCTAAGAAATGAGTGGTTCGTTAAAAAAAAGTTTTTCCCAAATAACAATCACATGTAAGTAACGGGTGGGTCTAAACTTACAAGTGATGATAAAATCGGTTGATCGAGCCGGCCAGGGAATCGGTAAGCCTCGGCCAATCCATTTCTTTGGGTAATTTTCATCCAGCCACTTTCGCACGCCCAGGCAGAAGTATGGATGGGCGTCATCAACATCATAGGATCCAGCCATTTTCCTGACCCAAATCTTAAATGGCATCACTTATGAACATTTTTTGAGGAACGGAATGGCAATGTTGTTGGAGGATGTGCCTCTAGCTACAAGACATGACATGATCTATCAGCATGATGACTGCCCAGCTCGATCCCCACGCCTTGCGACCTTTACATTTGGAGCCACATGAAAGATTTAGTTTAAAAGACACCGGTAAACTCTCAAGAAGAGCTCAGAGAGAGGATCTTAACAGCTGGTCAACACATCAAGGACACCATCACATCACGAGTTAAGAGACCAAATGTCCGTAAAAACCTGCGTGCCTGCATTCGTAATGGAGGTGCCCACTTTGAGCAAGACGTGCAATGTTCTTTAATTGTATTGTTCATTGATTCCATTCACATGAAGATGAATGAAGTATTATTTCTTGTACACAAATGTGAATGTTAGCAACATTTGTACCTTGTTGGATAGCAGATGTCACAAGGAAGTAATTTAAGTAATTTGTACGCTTCGTGTCATACCATTTTTGTTGTTAATACGTTGCCAAGTAAACTAAGAGTGTATTTTTTTATCATCACTTGTAAGATTAGACCCACCCGTTACTTACATGTGATTGTTATTTGGGAAAACTTTTTCTTAACGAACCACTTATTTGTTAGCTATCAGAAAACGCTGAAATAAGTTCCATACAATGAGCAGTTTTTTCTCAATCCATCTTTTTATGTGGAAAATTGTCATTTTTTAAAGAAACAAAAGAAATTCGATTATCTCGAAAACTACTAATTTTCGGACCGGGTATCATATGGTCAAATTTATTGCAAATTGACTCTACTTTAACCCCTTTCAGGAAATACATCTAATTACCAGTCACCCTGTATGTGTATATATATACACACCGCGTGAGGCACCTAAAAGTACCACCTGAAATAGCGAAGAAACCAGAAAAAGTAGCGATATGAGGTTTGCGGGAAACAATAATATCAAATGGGGCTCGTAAATCGGAGGTATGGAGTGGGTCGAAAAATATCGAAACATGGGGTATCTGGAGCAAAGTCATATTTTTTTTAAAATGGAACGATATACAATAACATGCACAATATAAAAGAGCACACGCAGAGAAACACAACGCCGTTGGTCTCATGCATCTACTGCACATAGGAACGAAGATATGGCCATGTGAAAATATGTAAACAAACTAACAAGTGGCCCACTTGACCGTCAGTACCACGGCATGTAAGACTTCTCAGGTGCCTGACAGAACTGCCTTTACGCAGAGCAAGTTTTGATAGCAGGTCCACGAGATCGTGTTAGTTCATAGCAAGCAGTCGTAGTGGTAAGAGCGAAGATTATGGTGTTCACAAACATAGAAAAAGCGGACATGATCCTGATTTATGGGGAATGCCGAAAGAATGCCTCAGAAGCCTAACGTGTGTACGCAGAGAGATATCCGGACAGACGACAGCCATCTCGACGTCTGTTTGGTAAGTTATTTATTAAATTAAGAGACACCGGAAGTGTAACACCACGAGCACGTGTGCGGAACAAGCCAACTACAGGTGAGGCAGGTGCAACAAATGTTCTCGCCGCTGTTGCTGTGAATCCGCACGTTAGCTCCCGTGAAATTGCCAGGGATGCTGGGATGAGTCAGCGAAGTGTATTGCTCATTCTGCACACACAAAAGTTTCACCCATATCATATCTCCCTCCATCAGGAACTTCACGGGAATGATTTTGTGGACCGTGTTCGGTTTTGCACATGGATGTTACGACACGACATACCCGATTTGTCACGTATCCTCTTCACTGACGAGGCCACTTTTACCAATCATGGAAATGTCAACCTAAGGAACATGCACTATTGGTCGGTGACAAATCCACATTGGCTTCGCCAAGTGGAACGCCAGCGTCCATGGAGTGTGAACGTGTGGTGTGGTATAGTGGGTGAACATCTCATTGGCCATTGTTTTATACAAGGGACACTGAATGCTGACCGATACATACAGTTTTTACAACATGAACTGCCTGTACTATTGGAGGACATACCACTTAAGACAAGGAGGGACATGTGGTACCAACATGACGGGTGCCCAGCTCACAGTGCAAGACGCGCTACAGCATGTGTGGAAAATACATTTCCAAACCGTTGGATTGGACGTGGAGGGCCTGTCAAATGGCCGGCTCGTTCCCCAGATTTGCCACCGTTAGACTTTTTCCTGTGGGGAAAGCTGAAGGACATTGTCTACCGGGATGTGCCAACAACTCCAGAGAATATGCAACACCGCATTACTGCGGCCTGTAGGGACATTCCCTTCGAGATGCTACATTCTGTGCAACGATCTTTGCGTGGGCGCCTTGTTGCCTGTATCGCAGCTGACGGCCACCACATTGAACACACACTTTGACAGGTTTTCGCTTCTTACGCAGTGGTTCTTCGACATACTGTCATGGTCATTTTCATTATGCTGTAACACTGTCAAATACATGGTGCTGACGATGTCTACTGTATTTTTTCTTCCTTTAACACGTTCTGTCTTCATCTTGTCCAATGGCTTCCGACATCTCATACTTGTACATGCCGTGGTACTGACGGTCAAGTGGGCCACTTGTTAGTTTGTTTACATATTTTCACATGGCCATATCTTCGTTCCTATGTGCAGTAGATGCATGAGACCAACGGCGTTGTGTTTCTCTACGTGTGCTCTTTTATATTATGCATGTTATTGTATATCGTTCCATTTAAAAAATATATGACTTTGCTCCAGATGCCCCATTTGTCGATATTTTTCGACCCACCCCATACCTCCGATTTACGAGCCCCATTTGATATTATTGTTTCCCGCAAACCTCACATCGCTACTGTTTCTGGTTTCTTCGCTATTTCAGGTGGTACTTTTAGGTGCCTCACGCGGTATATATCACAACACACACACACAATCAGTCAGTCAGTCATTGTATCTGTCGGTTTTATAATTAAAGAGTTTCAGTCTTTTGGACTATTCTTCTGTATTTTTTTTTGTCATTTGTCATTTATTCTTGTCGGTTTTTCTAGACCCAATTGTCATACCCTACAACTGTCGTAGGCATTTAGGTTAGGTGTGGACAGGTGGATAATAGTGTTCTCTGGGGGGGGGTTCTATTCAGGTATACTTTTGAAGTGTGGTGGGTTGGTGGGTTTTGTTCAGATATACTTTTGAAATAGTCATAGACAAGTTTTGTCATTTTGTGGACACACACACACACACACACACACACACACACAGACACACACACACACACGCCCACCGCGGTAGGTTGCGGAGGTAATATTTACGCCACTGACGACGCCCATACCACTACGCCATCGGAGAGACCTTTGCTTGCCCACCAAACCGGCGGACATGGTATCTGAAGAAAAATATATTGTAAATATATTAATAAAGATAGAGAAATGGAACTTACCAGTAGTAATGTTGTAGCGTCCACTTCCGGCGATTGGCAGAAGTAAAATGTTGCCCTTGACACGATAATTGCCGTCCAGCCGCAGTTCATCCAATGTGAAATTAGCTTCGAATGTGAAGTCTTCTGGTATTATTCTGGATATAAATACAATTGGAAGTGAACATGGGTCATTTTACATCGCCTAAGAACAGTGGAGACATCATTTAATGTGTAATGAAACATACTAAATATCTAATTGCATGCTGAAATACGAGGGGAGGCTGATAAGTATTGAACCTTACCCATAACAAATTTAGCTAGGTGGCTGAAATTTGCAGCGTGTACTATTCAATTCTTATGTATGTACTGGTACAAAGATCGACTTTCTATAATTTTAAATTCTCTTTATTTTTCAGGTTCAAAATGAAAATGGCAGCACCAAAGGCGTCATCTTGTTGCTTGACAATGCCTCGCCACACACTGCAGGTCAAACAATGGCAACACTGACCTCCTTAGACTTTCAAGTATTGCCCCATCCACTCTATTTGCCTGACCTGGATCCATCTGACTATCGTATAAAAAATAAACATTTAAATTGACAACGATTTGGGGGTGTTCAGGAAGCAACTAAGCTAAGCGTCAAGTCAACTTTGCAGCAGGTTTTTACATATGTAGATCCAAACGTGCGCGCAGAATATAGTTCCACTGAGACGGGTTCAATTCCGACACAACTGCATACTTGCAAGAAAACAGTTATTTAATTTGTAAAATACAGGCCAAATAATACCTCCATTAGCAGGTATGCACTTCATCGGTTGCAATCACTGTGCAGACGAACTAGGATCCGCAGATTCACCAACTGGGGTTTGTATTGCGCTGAAGAATCGCTGAAGATCAAGAGCGAGTCGAGCAAGACTGAATACGTTGCAGAGCGCGTGGAATCCGTGATACCAGTGTTGAACATCCCACTATTTTAACCCTATGTTTATTGTGATTGATTAATAATGGTGCTATACAGCGGGGAGAATGGCTGGATCGAGGTCTCCTGTTCAGCGTGTGTTATTGTGGGCTTCATCCGAAGGGAAAAGCTCTTCAAATTAAGCCAGTTGTTTTAAATGCATAATCCTCCTTACGACGACATGATCAAAGTAAAACAGGGCGTGAGGTGATTTGCTGTCAATGTGCGCACGAACTGTATCACGGGTGGAGAATGATTTGTGGTTTAAGTTTAGGAAGAGGACACGATTGTTTGTTGTTTGACGACAAAAGAATCCCCGCGTTATTAAAATATATCGCCGTGATAAGAAACATGTTTATTATTTGGACGAGACGTGCTTGAACTCGGAAGGGGCGGGGGGCGTACATTGGACCAAACATTGAAGGACACCTCCGTGCAAAACCACCGCCAGGGCTGAATAAACCGACGAGAAAGGGAGAGGGGAAGGAGGAGGCTTATTGTTTCACCCACTGGCGGCAATGACGTCTTTGTTGAAGGCGCATATTTACTGTTCCGTGCAAAGAAAGGATGATTATCAGCAAGAAATGGACAGACCAAGATTTGAATCCTGGTTTAGTGAAGTGATTCATAAATTGAAACCAGAGTAATTGCAGCAGACAATGCACCTGATTGCCACCAATAACAAATCATGCTTTTTTTTGCTGGTATAACTTGAAATGCGTGTGTCTTACAGTAACGGATGTATTGCGAACGAAGCAACGAAGTTTTTCATAAATGTATTTCTGTCTAAACAAAAAATAATAATTTGTCATTAAATTCAAGAGGAGCCTATCGTTGTTTACTTTTATCTTTGTTTATTTTTCTTTTTACTCGAAATATACACACATGCTCTCATGTTTAGAAGTTATTTCGCATTTATATTAAGTAATGACACATTTATTAAATAATCTATGGGTTTTGATGTGTTGTGCGGTTGGCAATACTGTGGATTTTCTCAGTGTCTGCGATGTAAGCAGCTCGGCGGCTGAGGCAAGACTGGCACGGAAGATTCAGAGCTCAGTTCTCGCGCGGATTGATACATAAAACCTGCTGCAAACTTAGCTTGACGCTTGGCTTTATACTGCAAATGAGTAGTTACACCAGCAGTCGGAGGAATTTTATTTGCAGTAACTTAATAAGATGCAAGAAAGATGTCTCAAGTGCATTGACTTCCTGGGGGAATATGTAGAATAGTGTGGCAGTTACAGCTTCCTAGCTCAATTTTTTTGGGGGTAGGGCTCAATACTTATCAGCCTATCCTCGTAACTGCCTATAGATGTAATGTAGCAACTGCAGTGCACTTGTGAAAGCTCTCCGTGCGCGGCGAGCGTCCTGCCTACATGCTGCACTTCAAGACCAGTAAGCTGGAGGAACTACTTGCGTTGGGAGGTAAAAGAACTGTTGTGGAAGGTGCCTCGTTTTCACGGAACCACCTCCTGTTTCTTCTTCCGTGATTACAATATCCCACTGCATTGTAACTTTTAGGAACATTGTACTTTCCCTTCAGAAAATCGATTCTTATCCCTTCCTCAATTACTGTGGACACCATTAACATAGTAATGTGCTAGTAATAACCGTCTATCTAAAACCATACAACTACAAAAGAGCCATAATTTATATTGGGTGTACATTTCCCTCCCCCTAATTTAATTCATCTTTTATACAACCTTAGTGACAATGAAGTTCGACCAGTCACACATATAGGAGTGCGTTGTGAAAGAAGGAGAACTCATGCATATGCTGAACATATTTTATTCAGCAGGCTACATGGAACAAAGGAAAACATAAATTTCCGCTGCAACGCAGCAATGTATGGTGTCCACACAACATAAAACATTTTCGTCCATCTACACGTGACATTGAAGTTCGACCACTGTTAGAGGGGATCCTGTTTACCATGGTGTGACGCCGCCCCGTCGGCGAATAACTGTGGCAATGCGTCGGGGCATGCTGCGGACGAGTCGTTCAAGGTATTCTACATCGATGCGGTGCCATTCCTCCTGCAGGCAGGCGATAAGAGCAGCCACTGTCGTGGGTCCCCTCTGTTGCACACGTCGCTTAAGAACACGCCACACATTCTCAATGGGCGAGAGGTCGGGACTCGATGGTGGCCATGGCAGAGTTCGCACGTGATGGCGAGTCAACCATTCTCTTGTCAGCCGCGCTGTATGAGGCCTGGCATTGTCGTGTTGAAAGATGAGACGCCGCCTGTGGAACAGGTGCCTTCGCATTGTGGGAAGATGCCGCTCCAGTATAGGTGTATAGGCGTGTGCATTCACAATGCCCTCACAGACGTGTAGTGGGCCAAACCCAGATGCCGTCATGCATCCCCATATCATCACTGACGCAGGTTTCTGTACCCGACGTGCATAACATTTTGCTTCATTCTGTTCCTCCTTCCGACAAATGACTGTTTTCCGTATTTTCCCGTACACAACATTGAAAATGGATTCGTCCGTCCACAAAACCCTGTTCCACTGTCGAAATGTCCATCCACGGTACATTCGTGCCCACCGTAGTCGATTGGCTTTGTTCAACATGGAAAGGAAGGGTTTACGTTTCGCCTTGTACACTCGGTAACCGCATCGCTGTAGGTAACGGCGAATGGTTCTGGTTGACACTTCAATGTGAAAGCGTTCTCGAGTCCACAGTCGTAATTCGGCCACAGAAACATGATTGTTGGTCTGGATATAGCGCCAAAATATTCGTAGGTCACGCACGCTCAGGAGGCGTTTTCGACCGGGGGCCTTACCTGGCTCTGTAGTACCCGTATTTTGGTGGTGTTTGATGATGCAGTGGACGGTTGACTTGGGTAAGTTCAGTTGGCGCCCTATTTCCCGTTCACTGAGTCGATCCCGTTGCAGCTCCACCACTCTTCTCCTCACGGTGTTGCCAATAGGTTTGCCCCTGGCCATGGTGATGATGCACTGCGGTTCCTCGGTGCACAGCACGCGCTTATATACGGCGGACTCCCTTATCGTGTCCGTGACGTCATGCTTCCGTCGAATGCGCCACTATCTGGAATTTCCGTATGGGTCTGGTGCCTGGTCGAAGTTCAATGTCACGCGTATTGTTCCCCGTTTTCGTTCATTATGTGACCTTGGGTGCAACATGCTGGGATCACGATTCTTGCCTGCTCACACGCCTCCTCTTACACTCATGCGTCACTTCTGCGGGATCACCCATTCCACCGCCTATGCCTCTGTGCATTTAATCACGTATTCCTTTTTGGTCGAACTTCATTGTCACCAAGGTTGTACTTTACTGTTGCCATGTTTGGGCTTTGAAATACCAACGTAAAATGGTAAAAATCCCCCATTAGCAGATGACGTAACATGAAGAAGCAGTTTTGAAGCGGATTTCGTTCGATGAGCAGCAAATCAGACACTTTTTGCATATCAACTGAAGAAAAAATGCAGAAATGATTTGTTCGGCCTTGGGTGGAGATGCCTTATCATGCAACACCTGCAAGAAGTAGTTTCAGCGATTCCGAGAGGAGAATCTCAATCTGGGAGATGAACAGCGTTCTCGACAGCCAAAGAAAGTGGAGGATGAGGAATTGGAGCAAGTGTTGGACGAAAATTCAAAAATCAACCTCAACTGATTAATTTGAGTAACGTTATTGAGATAGCCGGGCTAGGTAGGGGATATTGGTGCACGGTAACGCCAGGCCGCACACGGCAAGGGGAACTATGGAGTTGAGTTAGGAAGTTCTGTCTCATGCGGCTTATTACCCTGACCTGGCCCCATCAGTCTCTTCCGATCGTTGCAGCACCACCTAATGGATTCCCTCTTCAGAAACTTTTAAGAGGTGGAAAATAACATTGTTGAGTTTATAGACTATAAACAATCGTCGTTCTATCGCCAGGGGATTCGCCATCTGGTCAAAAAATGACATAAGTATATCAATTCCAATGGAGATTAAAACGTAATACTATGTTTCAAGAAGAAACATTTACTTTCTTTAAAGAAGGGGCGAGAATTAATTTGTACCTAATACATTATGTGAGCATATATTACGAGATGGAGTACAAACCTTAGTGAACTCAACTGAGCATTTCTGAGTCCATGGATCTTGAAATTCTCGAATGTGAAAGTCACACCAACGGCCCGCGTCCCGTCATGGATCTGCATCTTTCTGATATCTTGAGGATCAAGCGGTGGCAAACCAAGAGACGTCATTACTGCAATGACGATACGAAAGAAGATTACAAAGTTTATTTAAGTCTGAGCTGCTCAGCAACACATGTAATCAGATCAACATTCTTTTGGTAGTACAAAATTCGCTACCATGCAAAAGCAGTGAATCCCACCACAGTTAAAAAAAATCACCTGAAGATGAGTGAAAAGGTGCTCACTCGAAACGTATGGTTAGAATAGGTGTAAATATCAGGGGTGCTGGACAATGAATAATGCCCAATTAACGTTGGGTGCAAATGGAGGGTGTCCACATGAAAGCTCCCAGATTTCAAATTACAATTGTGAGGAAACTATTTCATGTGATCACCCTGTAGTATGATTCTCACTAACATTGATGCAAGTACAAGTAAAACAGGTTAATAATAAGCATTCGATTATAAACTTTTATCAGGTTAGTGCTGCACATGGCTTCTTTCATGACAATGCATATTTTGGAGAATGAAAACAGAAAAGTGAGAAAAGCAGCCCCTATTTTTGGAAAAAAAAAGGGGGGATTAACTCCCTACTTAACTCTAAGATTGCATTAGTTCCTCCCAAAAGTAAAAATATCCAAAATTACTCCCCAGAGATGACGGCTGGGGGTGGGGAAGGACTTTACCCACTGAGATATCTGAAGAAACGGGTTTGGGGAGAGGTGAGGGGATGCTTTCATGGATCAAAATTTATGCCACTGCTGCACCCACCCCTGAGAAAAATTTTGTGGGCTGCGTTGCTTAAATTATCATTTAGTGTTAGTGGAATAAATATCATAATTTGATTACAAGAAATACTTTTATACTAACTAATGTTAATGCTTTTTAGCGTATACTAACTTTGTGAAGATGATTTGAGGAAATCTGTGGTCGATTTTCTGGCGCAGTCATCAAAGTTCGGATCGGCTATCTTGCACGGTGTCACATAATCGGCTGAAATGAAGAAGAAAACATTGCAATTAAAGTCCCATAATAAATAATGTTGAAGTTACAGTTTTGTTCTAATGACGAGCTACTACAATTGACAAACACATATAATTAATAATGTTGAAGTTACAGCTTTGTCCCAATGACCAGCTACTACAATTGACAAAGACATATAATTAATAATGTTGAATTTACAGTTTTGTCCTAATGACGAGCTACTAAAATTGACAAACGCTAATTAATAATGTTGAAGTTACAGTTTTGTCCTAATGACGAGCTACTACAATTTACAATCTACCATCGTACCAAGAAGAGAATAACCGCTGTCAATTAGAGAACTAAAGTGGAGCAATTTGTTTCCTCCTCTTTCAGTCACCGCCAGTGCCCGGTCTTGTCATATTTATAACTTCCCTTTCTTGCATCCTTCTCAAAAACTATAACAACGTTAAATATTATATATCTGCTTCGGCTGAGTATTGTTTTCCCTTTATGGTGATGCAAAAACTTGACTCTGAAGACAGGTGTGGACGAAGTGTTGAAGAACGCATCACATTTTGGCAACGCAGGGGCAGGATTACCTGTCAAGCAGCTGATTGCATCACCCCTACACCCGCCTTCGCTCGCTTAGGGTGGAACATTCTACTGCAGAGAGAAAGAGAGAGAGGGGGGTTTCCTATCTTGGTAGAGTAGTACAGCAATACAGTCTATATTTGACATTTACTTCTTCATTTTAAAACATCTCTCACAATTACATATGTATGTATGTAAAGTAACTAACTCTCTAGGCTTCGTAAACCCGAAGGTTTATGGCTGCAACAACACAAGCCTTCCATCTGTCCCTATCCTTGTCAAGATCAGTCCAATCTTTTTCATCCTTATCGGTTTCCTTTAGATCCATCTCAATCTTGTCTTGGCCTTCCTATAGGTCTCTTACCATCAGGTTTCTCAACAAGAGTCCTGTAAATTCTTCTTTCCTCTCCCATTTGTGCCACATGACCTGCCCACCTAAGTCTTCTTCATTTAATAATTCTAATAATATCCGGAAATGAATACGAGGAGACAGGTGAGTGGTTTCATAATTTAAAACATGTAGGCCTATGTATATATGCATTTCATCTTTTCTGGCTACAAAATAAAATATTTTAAAATAACTACATTAATACATGTAAAATTGTACCTTTGTGGGTTCCAAATATACCAAATCTCCAAACCATGTCAAATTTAATTATCTACTTAATTTGAATTAATTAGAATTTGACACAAACAATTAACACACTATTTTTATTATTATAAGTACACCATCTTGCTTTTTCATTCATATCAACATGGCGGAGTGTTAAGTACAGCTCGCTACCAGGCCAAAGGGCCGAGTTTAAATCCCGGCTTTGGCTTAGGTGTTCTTTATGAGTGCCTCTTTATCAATTTCATCATATCATCACTCATCCGCCTTGTAATCAAGGGCTCCCGGGTTCGATACCCAGTGGAGGTACCACTTTCGATCCCACTTTAAACTGTAGGTCCAGTCACTTAAAGCACCAAATCAACCAACCAAAACAACCAATTATGTCATAATTATACGTTAAATTTTTGAATAGGATTCTTAATTTGTGGAGCCTCATACCACTGTGTCATATGCCAAAAATAGATTACTTTCTAAACTATTTGTCAGGTTACTGTGTTGAAAACTCGAAGTTGCACAATAACATGCAAATATGAGGTGTGGTTGGACTTTTTCAATATACAATCAATGTACTGTATTTAAGAATTGGTAAAACAAAGTGTATTTGTACGTAACGTGTTCTTATCAAGGATTGATAGTGACTTTCCTTGAGAACTGTTATCTCCACCTCCCAATTTTTTTATAAAAATAACGTTTTCAAATGAAAGCAGAAAAGAACCATGGCAACATGAAAGTGGCATGCAAACCCTCCTTAACACGTTAACTGCCACGAGAGTTGTATTTAACTCACGCTAATTTTGCACCCGGAGCCTCGTGAATGTGTATTTAATTCACACGACTATTTACCTTTGGGAGCCTCGTGGTACACAGAGAACTCACGCCATCGTGCCATAACATTTATTTATTTATTTATTTGTTTGTTTGCTTCCTACAGAGATAATCTCCAATTACAGGAAAGCTTACATAATTCAAATAATAAACATATAAAAGTGTAGATTACATACAAACACACACACAAACGCATTTATACACACAAGATTATAAGTGAAGTTCTACAGGAAAGAAACATATATACATCCAACCATATACATAAATATTCATTGTTCAGAACATAGCCTTTACAGAGTATTGAACGGAAAAAATAATAATAATAATAATAAAAATAGCATAGCAGGTAAAATAATTTCAGAACAATGGAAAAATACACAGTAGAATGGATTGACAGATGTATATCTAGTCTTTTTCAAAAATTGTTTTTTGTGATTTTAGATACAAGGAAAGTGGCAGACTAAAATCCAGATTTTCATGCTTTGTAGAAATATTATTATATGCAGAACAAAGTCTGAATAAAGGTGATGATTTGTATTTTTCTGTTCTCGGGATATCACAGAGGAAAAGGTGTCGCATCCGAAGATTATATTTTCTAGTATTAAATTTAAACTGAAGAAGAAAGTAGACCTAGTGCCCCGGTTCTGAATAATCTTTTGGGGCTCGAATCATCATGTGGGGCTCGTCGTAGCCTTTTATGATGTATATTTTGAGGACAGAGTTGGCAACACTGTGGGCCCTTATTGTAGCCTTTTATGAGGGGGGTCTATTGCCTCTTGTTTACATCTGGCAACACTGCCGTAGATTTTCTGACAGTGTTGTCAACCTACTGGGTTTTTCACTGTAAATTTTCGTTAAAGGACCTGAGAGGCCCATGTATTTTTTATGTTTGGCAACACTGTTGGGGGCACAGAGTTGGCAACACTGTGGGCCCTTATTGTAGCCTTTTATGAGGGGGGTCTATTGCCTCTTGTTTACATCTGGCAACACTGCCGTAGATTTTCTGACAGTGTTGTCAACCTACTGGGTTTTTCACTGTAAATTTTCATTAAAGGACCTGAGAGGCCCATGTATCTTTTATGTTTGGCAACACTGTTGGGGGCCTAGTGTTGGCAATACTGTGGGTTTTTACTTGAGGCTTGGGTTTTGCCAACCCATCCGAAGAAAATTCCACTATATGATCTTTCACTGGCTAAGCTAACCTACAAATAGGAATTGGCAGCACTGACGAGGCTCGAATTATTATTTGAGGCTCGAATCATTATTTGATGCTCGAATCATCATTTGAGGCTCGAAACGAATCGCTAAATATAAAATAAAATAACAATGCCTATGAACCTGTTTGGCTTCAGGAAGCAGGCTATGGAGGCATCCGCCCAAAGCGCACCGTCGCCACCTGCAAGCTGGGACCTGTTACCCTCCCTATTATCTAAACTCAACGGTTTGTTGATTATACACTTGAATAGCATCCTGACCCAGTACGACGAGGATGTGGGCAAGACTTTCTACATATTCAACAACAACTTGAATTATTACCAATTCCCCATCTCCGGCAAACTGCAGTTTGACATGAATCCCGAGAATAAAGGAGAGGCCAAAATTTCCTCCGGCAAGAACATCTATCGCATCAAACACGATAGGATGAACAGTACCACCACGTACGATGTATCTGCTGGCGATCGCCTGTACATAGAGCTCTTGGACGACTACGACAAACTCATCCCTCTTTTCATAGAAATGAAAATTAGCTATCCTATAATAAATAACAATAATGCCTAACGATATTTTTGGCCATACGAAACGCGACGACCATGGCGACGAGCTTCTCATGCTCGACGTCAGGGTCAAGAAGCTGCGAAGCGATCTGCAGGCCCTCCAGTCCACGCTCAACTCCAGCCTCCAGTCTGAGATAGCCAGCTTGCAATCTCAGTGCTTGGACCCTGTACTCAAGATTGATGCAGAGCTAAAATCGCTGCTGCAAAAATACACCGACCTCGCGTCGATAGACAATCTCGACAAGCTGGCACTGAGTGTGGGCAATCTGCAGAACGAACTTCTGAAGCTGCAACAAACGCAAACCTTAGACGTTGAACAGCTGAAACAACGCTTGCAGGATCAAACAAGCAACATCCAGACCGAACTGCAAACTATCATCCAAAGCATTAAAACACAAGGCGACTACGATCGCGTGAACGCTAGTATTGCTAAATTGCGCGAACAGTTTCAATCTTTCGAAATCCCTACGTTGGAAAGCATCAAGGCTGAGCTTCAAACGGATGCTTTGCATGCGGCCATCAACGAAGTAAAAACTAAACTCCAAACGCTGGAGGATTTTATCAACAATCTACCGTCGTCCAGCGAACTGAACGCCATTGCCCGTAGCGTGGCCAACATCAAACTCCAACTTGAGACCTACGAGGATTTCGGGAAGCTGCAAAGCACCATAACCCATATTGAGGATGCCCTTGCTGCCATTAGAAATGATCTGGCGAACGTTCACGATGAGCTGGAAACCAAACTGCCGGGCATCAGGGATACACTGGCCAACGTCCAACAGCAAATCGCCAAACTGGAAGATCTGAATGCAGAATCCGAGTTGTCTCATTTCCATCACTTGATCGACGACATACAGACTAAGTTGGAAACCCTGCAACAATCTACCCCCACCCAGGATGACATAACGCAACTGCAAGAAGGCATACGTGCTGCTGCCGATGCCTCCGAGTTGGACGCGGTGAAAAAAGCTTTGGAATCACTCCAAAACACGGTGGCCACCCTGCCTACCTCTCAGGAACTGAAAAGCGTGAAGAGAACTCTCAACCGAATACTCAAATCCGACGACATCAAAAACATCCAATCCGAAATTGAATCGATACGGGGGTCTGTCGCGATTTTACCTACCAACCAGAACATCACCGAGCTGCATGAATTGTTTGCGGAAATTAGAACCCAGATCCACGACCTTGTAATACAGAGCTCCAAGTTGACGCTTGTAGAAAGCCTGCAGCAGATTATTGCCAGCGTGAAAGAGCAAATTGGGAGTATCGAGGCAAGTCAGGAATCGACTATAGCTAATTTCAGCACCCAACTACATGACTTAAATGAAAAATTCAAGAGCCTTATTGTCGATGTAAAGATCAAACCAAACTACGACACTGTTGTTCATGCTATCGAGGAACACCTGGAATCGGTGAATGGCAGATTGGAGGATGTGGAGACTGAGGTTCGAACCAACGTAAACACTCTAAATGCCAGCATCGACAATCTCAAGTCTACGATTGTCATCGAACTGTACAGCATACCAAACAGAGAGTTCTCCTCCCCTTTCAATCCAGGTTACAAACTCTACATGTTGACTCCTGCAAAAGCCTATCATCAATTTTTCCTCGCTGGCACACTTCAGTTCGTCAAGGTTTCCTATTGGTCTTTGCCTCACGCAACCCATTACCCAATCATGACCGTGACGAACATTGGCGATGAGCCTAAAATAAGAGGAGTTGAGCTGGTCGATTTCACACACCCCGAAAGTCGCGAGACTGCCTATGCCGAAGATGCCACTCAAATTATCGACATAGAAATAGGTGACAAGCTGTATATAGAAAACCCAGCATTGTCTGCAGCCAGAAATCCCATCCAGGCTATATTCTTATTTTCGCGCCATGTCTAGGCGGGGTATCGTGAACGAGCTTCATAAACCTGCACGACGAAACTACAAACGACTGGCGGTGGTGACCAAAGGCGTGGATGACCTTTGGCAGGCTGACCTTGTGGAAATGAGTAGCGGCAACCTAAAAAATTTACATAAAATCAATAAAGGATACAAGTATCTTCTTACTGTTGTAGATACATTTTCAAAATTTGCGTGGGCTTTGCCCCTCAAGGCTAAAACAGGTGTGTGCGTAATGGAAGCATTCAAAACTATTTTCAATAAAAGTGGCAGGCGACCTCGATTTCTTCAAACGGATAACGGAAAAGAATTTTACAACTCGATATTTCAACAGTTTGTTCAGAAGCAAAATATTCAACATTACTCGATTTTCAGTCACATCAAAGCCAGCGTAGTAGAACGTTTTAACCGTACTCTCAAAACACGCATGTGGAAACGATTTACGCTTCAAGGTAACCACAAGTGGGTCAATGTGCTTCCGGAACTCGTAAACGATTGTAATCACAGTTTGCATAGCACGATACGCATGAAGCCTGCCGATGTCAGCAAGTCTGATGAGGCACGACTGATCTCTACTGTTTATTGCCCCAAGTACCGGCCCACTAACAAAAAACCGAAATTCAAAATTGGAGACCAAGTAAGAATTAGTAAATTTAAGCGCACGTTTGAAAAAGGCTTTACCAAAAACTGGAGTACAGAACTTTTCACCGTTGCTCGATTGTTACCCGGTAACCGTCACACGTATATAATAAAAGATAGTCGCGACGAAATTTTGAAAGGGCGATTCTACGAGGAGGAACTCTCCAAAACAAAATACCCCAATACGTATCTTATCGAAAAAGTATTACGTAGAAAAGGTGACAAACTGTTGGTGAAATGGTTGGGACTCGAGGAAAAAAGTTGGATCGACGCAAACGAGGTGATTGTGTAACGGGTGCTTGGGATGTGGTGAGGCGACTGCCAGATTTTCCCCCGGAGCGTCAGGCTAGGAAAAACGGTGAATTGTTGCCGGACAACATTCGCAGCCTTATTGTCGGACCTTCAGGGTGTGGCAAAACAACTTTACTTATTGATAATTTTCTTCTTGCTCCCGACTGGTTAGATTGGAAGAACAGACACTTGTATGTTTTTTCCAAAAGTTTGGAGCAAGCAAAATATCAACAGCTGACAAAACTGTACGAAGGGCTGAGCATAGCTATTTTTGCCTCCGAAGTAATGCCACTAGACTGCTGCCATGAAAATTCGGTGGTGGTCTTCGACGATGTCATCCTGGAGAACCATAACGAAATTCGCAATTTTTTTACACAGGGGCGGCACAGAGGCATGGACTGCTTCTACCTTGCTCACACTTTTTCTAAAATTCCCAAGCAGCTTCTCCGAGACAATGCTAATTTTATTTGCTTGTTTCGTCAAGACCACACCAATTTAAAACATGCTTACGATGATTATGAGTAGTGGTATTGGGTCGTTTCAAAGTAGTACTTGGCAGGTATCCCCTTTTTTTACCAATTGAATATCACTTTTTGACATATTTTGACAATTTTTTGTCGATGTTTTAGCGTTTAGCAATGTTTTTAGTATAATTTTCACTATACTCATTTTTCCCCCACTCGTACTTGGTAGGTATCCCCTTTTTTTACCAATTGAATATCATTTTTTTGACATATTTTGACAATTTTTTGTCGATGTTATAGCGTTTAGCAATGTTTTTAGTACAATTTTCACTATACTCATTTTTCCCCCACTCGTACTTGGTAGGTATATCACGATCTTACGTGATACAACTTAACCTATTTTTTTTTTACGATTTTTTAATTTTTTTTACGATCCTAAGTGATATAACTTAACCTATCATTTTTTTTATTTACGTACCGAACTAAGCTACAAGGGACTCTGTTTGTTTTAATATTTTAGTATTATAAGGTTTTCACAAATTTTATATAACCTAAAATGTGTTGGATGTTGATTTTTAGTATGTGGCAATTTTTTATGAATTTTAAAACTGCTCTGTGACCCTCTCGTTCTTCACGTCGTAGGCGAAGGACTTCTCTGCAATTAGGATGACACTGCATAGGGTATCCTCGGGCAAGGCATCGTGGAACTCGCAGACGACCTTGATGTTGGTTCGATCGTTGACTACAACCTTCTTTCTCTTAGATGTGTTGATGACGGTCATGGGTCTCCGTGCTTTGAATTCGCTGGGCGTGTAGTACATGTCCACGCTTCCCTCGGTCACGCGTTTGTAAGCCGTGTAAGCTTCGTAAAGTTTGAGGTAATCGTTTTTGATCACGTCGAGGTTGTAATTCTCGCGCGGGAACACTTCGTTCCTACCGTTCTTCAGATAAACGTTCTTGATCTTGCAGTCGTCGAACTTGCTGGAATCTTTTTCCTGATTCTTGTCCCTCCCGGTCTGAAAAAGCACCACGACGAAATCTGGCATGTCGAACTGTATGTTGTTGAACTGCGTCGTCACGTCGAATTCCATGTGACTTCCCGACGCCATCTTCTGCACGCACTGGTAACCGTGAAAGTGAATCGACACCTGCGGACTTTTCAAGATCTCCGCTTTGTACTTGAGGGCGTAGTTTGTTTCGTATTCCACCACCGGCATTCTCAATTCCATGCTTCGGATGAGGCATTTCGCTGCTTCGGGTAAAGTGTTGGCTATCGGCGTGGTGCCGTCCGGACCCAAAGTAGCGTATCGCATCAGTGCGTCGTTGTCGTTGGCCGCTCTTCGAAACGTGATCCTCAGTCCACCCTTCCACATGATCTCCTTGTAATCCGAGAAGAAACCTGGCAGCAGACGCATGGGAAAGAGCACCGTGTGACTTTTTGTTGATATTTTGGTTCCGGCTTCGAATCCCCCAGCCTGGTAGTACGCTGCGTCCGTTTTGGATAATTTCAACGTTCCCACTGCCGTCGACGTGATGCCTGGATAATCTATTCTGTCGATGACGGTGTTGTGTTTTTTTACCTCCACCTGCGAGAACAGGTGAGGCACGAAGTTGTCCACGAGTATCAAGTTTGCTGCTGCGGGAAACGCGTCTCCGCTTTCTTTCTTCACCACGTCGAATTGAAGGTAGAGGTCCGCTCTGTGAGGATGAATAAACCCGTCGCCTACGTCCACGTCGTATTCGATCTCCCTGTTTGCCTCGTTGAGATTGGCGAACGTGCGACGGTTGGGAGGGAAAGATTGCAATTCGTAACTTTCGATTTGCTCCATTTTACATGTATGGTTATTTATTATACGTTGATCTCCACGATGGCCGTCGTAGTGGCACCTGCGAAATCCACCACGTCTCCTTTCTCGTTCGTCACCACCAACTCTATGTCGTCTATGCGGTTGCGACATACTGGAAAATAGATCGGCGAAGAGGGCGTGTAGATGATCGGTTCCATGAATTCGGAACTTGGTTTGAAAGTGGCTATGATTCCCGTCTGCTTGTGACTTCCTAACAATCCGTCCGAGGATTTCGTGATCATACCTTCTGCCACGTTGCAGTGTACGTTCAGAGTTTCGATGGCCAAGAATTTAGGAATATTGGTTGCCACGTGCTTGATGCCAGCTTCGAGTTTTGTGTCGTTCTCGAAACCTAAAAGTTCTCCCATGGTGCCCAGGTCCACGGTCTCCGTCGCGGATAGGATTTCCACTCTGTGAGTGACCGAATTTTGAGAAAAGTATGTGCCTTTGGGTAACTGAGCTTGCAAAGTGGAAAGATTGTATTGTCCTGGCGTGACGACGATGTGTTCGCTTCCGACGCTAATTTTGTTGTTGTGCTGCGTAACATTAGGTATGAGGTACATGCTGTAGAATGCACGCAGAGCCACGGATTTAGGATAGACAATGTCGTCGTGCAGCGTGAGTTTCAAAATTGAAGATTCGCTCGTGAGATGGAACACGCCCATCCTAGTGATGCTGTTTGAGGTTCCACAATGCTTTCTGGAAATCCTTGATCGTAGGGTTATTTATTTTAGAGAGAAACGCGAGCACGGAGAGGCAGAGATGACCGCAGTTCACGTCTCCGAAATCTTGAATGCGTTCGTCGTTGTAGTATATGGAGGTTTTGTTTGTTTTCAGATAATGAATTAAATTTGTAGGTGGAACACCTCCGAAAGAATCGAAAACGAATGCTTTATCATCATTTTTGTGGTAACATATCCAATGCGTGCCTGGATTTTCTTGACCGTCCAAGTTGACTACTCCGCATTCTCTTCTTTTGACGCTTGAAGGTAACGAGTCGGACATGAAAACTCCTCTGAAGTGTTTGATTTGTAACGGTTCGATCAGAGATTCAATGTCTCGGTTGGTGAGTGCTTCTGTTTCTTTTTTTTATATTTCTTCAAAGCATCAAGGTTGCTTTTTTGTTTTTTGGTTATACCTTTTCCCTTCTTCTCCATGGCCAGGTTGTGACGTTTCTGTTCTTCCAATTCCGCCTTGTTCTTCTTCGAGTCGATGACGGTTTTCGCAATGGCGGCACTTCCGCCGGCCAAACTTCCAACGGCCCCTAATGCTGCCAGGATGGCCGGGATGCTGAATATGAAACCTCCGATTTTTTGCTGTTTCCGCGAACGCTGCAATCTTTTCAATTGAGGTGTGCTGAGCAGCAATTTCATTCCGTGTCCTTTCGACAAGCAAGAACGTTTCTTCTCGCGTTGTTTCTTGGTGAGTAACCCATCGAGGGCACCTAGATTTTTAAGATTGGAGTATGGTATCTGGTACACGACACCCTTGGGCTTCATGTTGATGCTCTATGTGTTATTTTCACGGTATGTTATTTATATATATATTCTGAGATTTTTTCTTGTGTAGTTTTTTTTACGGTATGTTATTTATATATTTTCAAGGCCTCGCAGTCGTTACACAAATTCTATTACGTGCTTCGTTTTCTTGCCAAGAAGTTCCTTTGTCCCCTTGTACACGATTCGAGTTTTGTTCTCGATTAAAATAGATAGCTTCTCGTCGGATAACATGTTAGCGTATCGATCCGGTAAAAATAGACTGTATTGTGCGTTGAGCAACAGGCGTACCTTGGGACCATACTGGGTGGAAACGATTGAACCGGAAGTTATCGTGTAAGGTTTGTCGACTTCCAATTCCTGAATTTTTACATACTCGACTGACAAATTTAGCATTTGTTTTAATGCTTGGAGATCGCTCATTTTTTCAGTTGTCAGAGTGTTAGAGAGAAATTTAATTGCTTTTTTTTCACGATGTGTGTTATTTATATATACCGAAGATTATTTTTTTACGATGTGTGTTATTTATATATCAAGTTTTTTTTTTTACGGTATGTTATTTATATACCCCACCCCAATTTTTGTTTCGTGTTCATGGCGATGGTGGTACCCAGTGCGGCGACCCGTTCACCCAGCCATGCGTCTTTGCTCACGAACCTTTCGAAAGCTGCATGTTCCAATTTTTTGTCTGCTTCGTGACGTGCATCCAGATCCGTCTGCGTGGTGTTGTAAGCGATGTCGTGATCTTTGCATGCCGCGTCCAACGGATTCACACCCTTGTCTCCTCTCTCCAATCTTTTCTCGAGTTTGGTACCCGGTCCGCAGTACTGGTAGCCAGGTAGATGCATCTCGAAAGGTAACTTGTTGATGATGTCGTTCACGAGTCCCTTTCCTTCGGCCACGTTCCAAAATTTCGGAGGCAGCGTGTTGATGATTTTGATCAGGTAACCTATGCCCTTGTCGTCGTTCACGATGAAGTTGGAAAGTTTCGTGCTGATCATGTCCACGATGCCAACCTTCTCGTTGTAGAAATTACGGTTGCCTGCATTCTCTTCGCCGGCTATCACCAACAATCGGTCCACGAGTTTCCTAACGTCGTCCACCCAAACGAATTCTTTGGGTAACGTGTTGTAGCGTTTGACGCCGCTGCCTGTTTTGACCTGGTTCCAAATCGGTTTGATGAGATTCCTGTACTTCTCGCCGCTGCTCGATTTCACCCTATTCTGCGAGGCGTCGTTGTTCTGGTACAAGGCATCCGTCATGATCAGAATTTCCTTGTAACTTTGGTAATCTTCGTCGGTGTAATCTTTCGGCTCCTTTTTGGCGACGAGTTCCCACAGTCCCACCGTACCCGGATACCTGTTCCAACTATCCTTGTCGCCTAAATTGACTTTAATGTCGTTGCCTTCGAAGGTCACCTTCGATTTCCCAATCTTCCACACCACACCGCCGCCTTCGCTGGTTTCCATGCTGGGATACAATCCGAACACTTCATCCTTGTCGAATTTCCCCGTGCTCAGGTAGTCTCGTGCCAAAGGTCCCAACTCGATTTTATCCGAAGACGACGACGTGCTGCCTATGGCTCGACGTCGTGCCGGTACATCCTTCAGTTCGAACGGTGTCGAAGGAATGCTCGAAATAGGTGTGGGTACGGCGTAACTTTTAGCTGCGAGCGGTACGAGTTCATTAATCAAATTTTTATTTTGTTCCGTGACACTTTTAATTTCTTTACCTAGACTGCTGATGGCATCGATCACAGGTTGATCCTGACGTTTCTTCTCTTCGTAGAATCCGCGATTCTCGGATTTCCAACCTTTGAAGCGTTTCGCGAGGTAATCGCGAAGCTTGAGATTTTCGTCTTCAATTTTTCGTTTCGTCATGACGTTATTTATATACGTCGTTTCTCACAACGTTGCAACGTTTAGAAAGTCGTTGATTTTGTTTCTGTATTTTCCGTCGTTGGGTTTCCTCGTCATGTCGATCGTCGCGAATCCGAAATCGTCACCGTTCCAGCAAGTAGAGCAGCCTTCCGAAAATTGATTGTAGTTCATGTCTCCGCCTACGTAGTCATCGTACGCGTGCTTGAGGTTGGTGTGATCTTGACGAAACAAACATATGAAATTGGCGTTGTCGCGTACTAACTGTTTTGGAATTTTGGAAAACGTTTGAGCTAGGTAGAAGCAATCCATTCCTTTGTGACGACCTTGCGTGAAAAAGTTGCGAATTTCATTTTGATTTTCCAGGATGGCGTCGTCGAACACGACGACTGAATTTTCACGACAATCGTCGAGTGGTTTTATTTCCGAGGCGAATGTTGCAATGTCCAGACCATCGTACAGTTTCATCAGTTGCTGGTATTTGGATTGCTCCAAACTTTTCGAGAACACGTACAGGTGCCTGTTCTTCCAATTTAACCAATTCGGTGCGAGGAGAAAATTGTCCACGAGAAGTGTCGTTTTCCCACACCCCGAAGGACCTACGATCAGACAGCGGATGCTGTCGGGAAGCAACTCGCCGTTCTTTTTTTTTCTCGTTTGACTTTCCGGATCCGGTAGACGCTTCACCACGTTCCACGTACTCACAAGATCACTTCGTCCGCGTCGATCCAACTCTTTTCTGGAAGTCCCAGCCATTTGACAAACAGTTTGTCACCTTTCCTACGCAATACTTTCTCGATCAGGTACGTGTCGGGGTGTTTTGTTTTAGAGAGTTCCTCTTCGTAAAATCTTCCTTTCAAAATCTCGCCGCTACTATCTTTTATTATATACGTGTGTCGGTTTCCGGGTAGAACTCGAACCACCGTAAAGAGTTCCGTGCTCCAATTTTTTGTGAATCCCTTCTCGAAGGTGCGTTTGAATTTGCTGATCCTCACCTGGTCTCCAATTTTGTATTTAGCTTTTTTTGTCGTGGGTGTGTACTTTGGACAGTAAACTGTAGAAATTAAACGCTGCTCGTCGGACTTGGTAACGTCGGCTGGCTTCATGCCTATCGTTCTGTGTACCGTATCATTATAGGTGTCGACGAGTTCCGGCAGGATGTCGACCCATTTGTAATTTCCCCGAAGCGTGAATCGTTTCCACATGTGTGTTTTCAAGGTTCGATTGAATCTTTCCACGATGCTGGCTTTGATGTGACTGAAGGTCGAATAATGTCGAACGTCATGTTTTTGAATAAACTTTTGGAATACGGCGTTGTAAAATTCTTTACCGTTGTCCGTTTGCAGAAACCGTGGTCGTCTGCCGCCGCTTTCGCGAAAAATTAATTTGAATGGTTCCGTGACGCACGTTCCCGTTTTCGCCTTCAAAGGTAGAGCCCATGCAAATTTCGAAAACGTGTCTATGACGGTGAGGAGGTACTTGTTGCCCTTGTTCAATTTATGCACGTTTTTCAAATTGCCGCTACTCATCTCCACGAGGTAACTTTGCCAGAGGTCGTCGATACCCTTCGTTACCACAGCCAAACGTTCGTAGTTACGGCGTGCAGGTTTATGCAATTCTTCGACGATGGCTTGCCTAGACATTTTTTTAGAGATTACGTTTCAAGAGAAGCACAAGCGTGATGGGATTCAAAGAGGGTGGCACTTCGCTCGTGTTTTGAATGATCAGCTTATCGCCGGCACTCACGTCGAAAACGGTGAGATCTTCGTCTTCGTGTATTTCATATATGTTGCGCGTTTCGTTCCAACGTGCCAGAGGAATGTTTCCTGCTTTCTGGACACCACGATTCGATATCAAAGTCATGGTGGGAACGCTAGCTTTTCTACCGTGAGACCAGTACGAAAATTCGTTTATCTGAATCGTGCCATCGAGGAGAAACTTGTAGTACGGATGATAAGGATGCAACATGTACAGTTTGTTACCTTCGACGAACGTGGAGATTCTCTGTTGATTGGGTACGCTGTTGATTTCGATGGCTTGCAGAGAATGCAGTTTAGCGAATTTAGTGTCGACGCCGAGCAGATTACTGTGAACGTGTCCGAGTTTATTTTCGATGGGCAGCAAATGCTCGACTATGGTATCTGTTACGGCAGACAACGACGGTTTGATTTTCACTTCCACGTTCAACTGCTTGTAGTTTTCGTTGAGTTCTTGCAACTTGACACCGAAAGAAGCCAGCGTTGATTCCTGCGTGGATTCCAGCACACCGACTTGATCTCTGATGTTGACCACAATGTTCTGAAGGTTCTCGACTTGATTCAATTTCGAACTTTTCTCGGTAAGATTGTTCACGATGCTTCGCATTTCGGTAAACTGCGTGTGAAGGTCGGCGACGCTCTGCGAAGTGGGCAGCGTCGACACCAGCGAAGCAAGTTCGTCTCGAATCTGTTCCACGTTCGTCGTTTCCGTTTCCAATCGTTTCAGCATACGTGATATGTTCCTTTTCAAAGCATGTAATTCTTTGGAGGTGGGGAGATTGGCCACTTTACTCTCGAGATCGCTCAACGAACTTTTGATGTCACTCGAATCGGATAGTGCCGTCACCGCCGTTTTCAATTTTTCCAAATCTTCGCTCGAAGGTACGCTCGTCCGTAACGATTCCAAGTCACCCTGTATGTTGTCCAGTACGTGATGAAAATGAGCAAGATTCGTTTCGACGTTCAAATTTTCTAAATATTCGATCTTCTGCCGAACCGTGCTTAACGTGTCCTGAATACTCGTCAACGCTCTCGCTTCAGCGTGAATATTTTTAATTTCTTCGTTGATCAATTCCAAGGACGCCTGAAGCGTAGCGATGGTGGTTTGAATGTGTTCGAAATCTCGATAGGCCTCCAGTTGAATTTTTATGTTCGCGACGCTTTTACCGATGACCTGCAGTTCGTCCGACGATGGTAGGTTCGTCATTGTATCTTCCAAAGTCTGCAACTTGGATTTAATTTCTTCCAACGTGCTGGTGAATTCTTCTTGTAATTTGGAAACAACGACATGCAAGCGTTCTACATCAATATCGTTCACGACAGTTTGAAGTTCAGAGAAATTCTTTTCTATTGCGGAAGTTCGTTCTTCGATTTCGAGTTTCAATTTTTCCAAATCTTCATTTTTCGATTGAAATTGCTGTAATTTGGCCAAATCATTTTGAAGCGAATCCACGCTCAACTGTATATTTTGAACGCTGTCGTAAGAAGGTACGTCGACATAATTTTTTATCAGCGTTTTCAGTTCGGAATCGATTTTCAGAATAGGGTCGAGACATTGCGTTTGGAGCGTAGCGATTTCCGACTCTAAACTTTTGTTTAAGGTTTCCTGCAAAGCGATCAAATCAGTCCTCAACTTCTTAACTCGAATGTCCAACATGAGAATCTCTTCTGCATGGTCCACACGCTTGGTGTTGCCGAAAATGTCGTTAGGCATTTTTGGTTAACGGTTATTTATAATAGGATAGACGATTCGTAATTCTACGAAGAGAGGAATAAGTTTGTCGTAATCTCCGAGGAGTTCCACGTAAAGATAATCTCCTGCAGACACATCGTACGTAATGTTAGAAAGTATCTTGTCGTGCTTCATTCGAAAAATGTTCTTGCCGGTAGAAATTTTGATTTCGCCTGCGTTTTCCGGATTCACGGTGATTTGAAGTTTCCCGTCGATCGGAATTTCGTAGAAATGTAAATTGTTATTAAAAACATAAAACATCTTGCCCACATCGTCATTCAGTTTCGTCCAAATGCTGTTGAGGTGAATGATCAACAGACCGTTGAGTTTAGGTAACACGGAAGGTAAGACTTTATGATCTGGTATAGTTTCCATAATGATCTGTTTTTTAAAACCGAACAAATTCATAGGCATGCTGGTTATTTATTCTCACAACGTTGCAACGTTTAGAAAGTCGTTGATTTTGTTTCTGTATTTTCCGTCGTTGGGTTTTCTCGTCACGTCGATCGTTGCGAATCCGAAATCGTCAGCGTTCCGAAAATTGATTGATCAACAGACCGTTGAGTTTAGATAACATAGAAGGTAGAAATTTATGATCTACCGTGCGGTGTACAGTCTCCATTGTTTGCTTTTGGAAACCAAAGTGATTTATTGTCCTTGCTAGTTATTTATTGTGTATGTGAGATAGTTAATTTTTTTTATTTTAGTTATAGTTATTTAAGTTTATTTTTTTTTCATTTGCATTGCCTACAATTTTTACTAATTTCTAAACGATAGTGTCCCCAAGGCAACGTGTGGATTCCACAAGACAAAATACATCTTTTATCGTCATGCGGATCTAATGCTACTTTCCTAACTTTGTTTGTTGTAATCACGTGGTCTACACTTTGGATTCTTTGTTCTATGCTTAGTATCGTCGATTGTGAGTAAAGGCAATCGATGTAATCGTGGAAGGTGAGTTTGTTCTCCACCGTATTTTTGCCCACACCTTTTGCTTTCTTCGTGACGCTACTCTCTGTTCTCATGGCATACATCTTCGAACGCAAACCCGCGAACTCAACAATAATATCACCGTTACATTCATCTTTCAGTTTACCTAGGATTTTTTTGTTGAGGGATGGAATTCCAAATCTGTTGGGTTGAGGGTACGCAGAAGTATCGAAATACTCAAGCATGGAAGGATTTTTTATGTCTTCGTATAGGTTAGGTGTTTGTATGCTGTAAATGAAGCTGTCGGTGTCCGTGTACAAAAGTGATATTTTATCATTGTAGAAGGGTTTCATCACGTCATAATGAAATTCGAACATGTAAAGTTTCGACAAGTCGAGAACCGTTGCGCCAACGTAAATTGGTTTTCTGAATTTCATCAATTTTATATGTAGATTGAAAAGTGCCAAATTCTCGTTGTAAATTTTTCTCGACTTGAATCTAGGATCGGCTATCCACTTCCGACATTTATTCTTATCGGAAATTAATTTCACGTCTACGTGCTTTCTAACATTCTCCATGGTCTTTCCGTACACCGCATTGTTCATTAATTTAAAAAAATCCTTGTCTAAATCGGAAGTAGCAGCTGTTCTATGTTGTGTGTTAGTTTCTATGTAAGGTCTTAACCACGTGGAATGTTTAAACTTTAGTATTCTTCTAACATTTACTATCTGAACACCCTTCCCAATCAAAAACTGGAGATTCTTGTAGTGGACGACGTATCTCTGTTTAGAGTCCAATGTTAACAAAAGCTTGTCTTGAACTGAGTCGGGTGGACATTTGATTTCGGGAGTCGGAGGCAAATCCGAAAACGTGTCGTGCTGGTGGTCGGAGAATTGGAGATCTACCTCTGCGAAGAAACCACACTCGCCATCGTCGAAATGAATAATGTCTATCGAAGTGGGATCTAACCATTCGAATCCCCCGTAAGGAAGTTTCTGAACCATGGCATGTCCGTAGAGATTATTAACGTCGGCGTAGAAGATGTAATTCGATGCTCGATTTGAATCGTAATCTTCTTTCATGTGTACGTTATTAGCTTTCGCATGTCTCTGTACGCATTGCACCATTCCACCTCGTATCCCTCTTTCGATAAATAGCAACATGTCAACGTCCGATATCAGTTCCAGCTTGACCTTTGTCTGGAATAACATTGCCGACCACGCTAATCCCGGTAGACTGTAGAAATACGCTGGATCTAATTTGTAAATATTCGTTGCCGTTTTCCTGAACGCCTGAAAAACATCCGCGAGTATCGTGACGTCTAATTTTAAGTAGGCATCGTGGTAGTCTCCGAGTGTCCTACATTCTAATTTCTCCCACATGAGTTGCGCGTGTTGGTATTCTTCGTCCGTGATTCCTTTCTCTCTGAGTCTGCTGTAAAATTCCCTTGGAGGTGGGAGAACGTCGTCGTTAAATTTAGAATCATCACTAACATATTCGTAAGGATAAATCCCTTTACGTCTAACGAGTTCTATGTCTACGTTGGGAAAACTAGCTCTAGTTATTGTGAATTGATCGTCGGTGAGTTTGTTCGCTAAAGCATCCAGACTTGCAGAGAGAAATCTATACGAATCCAGGAAGCGCATCTCGATTGTATTTTTCGTTCCCGGAATCGACACTTGCTTGCTGAGACTAATGTAGCGTTCTTCATTCTCGGCCAAGACACCTATACGTTTCGGATCGTAGCCAAGATGTCTCACCAGGTGGTGAAAATCATATCCGCTTCCGTTGTGAAAAAATATGGGGATGAATTTAGGTTTCTGGATTTTAAGATTGCACGTGTTGCAAATTCCACCTATGTAGTTTCCGCTGAAATGATCGTGGTGGAATATTTTTTTGTTCTCATCAGTGAAACTTTGATCACATACCGGACACACCTCAGTGGAATTGTAATTTTGAAGTTCATTTTCAGTTAAAGGTGCTATCGGTTTTGATGTAAGCAGTACGCTACCAATTACCTCAACCTCCTCCACCATTTTTTCCAGGAAGTGTTCGATTACATTTGGCCCGCGGTATATATATGCTTCATTTATTTTATCACGTCGCACAACAACATAGCCGAAACTGTTTGGTTGATGAAGCTGGTACGGCGTTGTGGAGGAAAATTCGGGATCCGGTTCGCAGTAGGAGAGTGGTTTGAGGAACGCCTCGAAATCTGCGACGATGATTGCAGGATGTTCCAACAATGCCTTGTGCATTTTGAATTCTTCGACTTCGTTCGTTTCGGGCATCAACATTCTAGCCGGTCTGTTGTCGCCGCAATAAATTTTATGTTCGGCAAGTTTCTCCAGAGCAATTTGACGACTATGAAGATTTTGATGATCACGTCGGTCACGATCGTCGAACGTGGTTAGGCATCTTGGACAAACTTCGATGCAATGTTCATGCTTGGTTGATTGACTTCTGACCAAACGTGATAGTGAACGAATTAGCGTGTAGTGATGAACATCCTCGTTTGAAATAAGAAGGAGATTAATCACACGAGCATCGTCATCGTCGATATCGCTTATCCTGACAGGATGCACGAGATATTTATCTGACGTGAAGGAATATACATTAATAGCGATGCGTTTTCCGGCACGATTTTCGAACTTTGTTATATCCGACAATGTCACCGGGTATTCGATGCCAGACATTACACTTTCAAAGTCGGTCTCGTATTGTTTGTAATTAGAAACCTGTTCTGGATTATTTGACCAATGAATCGGATGAAGTTCTGCCAACACACACCAGAGGAAACACTTGTTATCGCTGTTCTGTATATTTAACACAGCCCTCTTGTGTTGAATGTTCGGTGGAAGAGGAACGTAGCTGGAAGCGCGAAGAGGCGAGAATCGGTTCACGTAAACGGTTAACGTGTGAGGACTTCCACACAGAGACCATCCCGACCCTTTAGCCTCGAAATCGTCATGTTTCTTAACCAGCTCGTTGGTAACTTTATAATAGAAGTTGTCCAAATTTTCGACGTCAGCAAAATAAAGTGTCTGGTTTTTTGTACGATGATAAAAAATACTCGTTGTGCCATCAACTTTCTCGTATTCAGAAAACAGAACAACGTATACTTTTATAGAGTTGTTTTCAAGTTTATCTTTTAAAATATTTAGTACAGATGTTTTCGTTTCATCCAAGAAACTAAGGATGTCACGACCTGGTTCTGACTTAATTGAAAAATCCTGGAGTTGGTCGTTAAATGCAGATCTAATTGGTTTGCATTTATTAGATAATTTAATTTGCTTGGAAGTGGAAGCTTCCGTTTCTAAATTATCGATTTTCCTTTTCGATGTTCCTTGTTCGGTCGATGATTTGCAAATTTTGAGATGTTTACTTAAATTTGTAATGCTGAACATCTTTCCGCATCGAGCACAGGGCTTAGAAGGTAACGAACGATTAATTCTCGAACCTGTTTTGCTACATCTTGCCCTGTGTGCCGATAAATTGTTCCTTAACATTGGCTTCCCACAAGTAACACATTCAATTTTATCATTTTTACGATTAAAACTGGTGGTGGATGCCATTGCTTTCTCCAAAATCACAGAAATCAAAAATTCTAGTATATAGCGACACAATTTTCAGGTATGTTATTTTATATAAAATTTCTTGGAGTGATTACAAAACTCAAAAATTCAATCTACTGTAAATAGAATTTCAGGTATGTTATTTATATAGAATTTCTTGTGTGCGAATACAAAAACTCAAGAATTCAATCTATTGTAAATACAATTTTCAGGTATGTTATTTTATATAGAATTTCTTGGGGTAATTACAAAACTCAAAAAATGAATCTACTATAAATATAATTTTCAGGTATGTTATTTTATATAGAATTTTCTCGGGGGGCGAATACAAAACTCAACGTTTCAACTACTAGGACCTCATTACCATGAGCCTAATCCTAGTAAGCCACATACACACCTGTTCTTCGTATCGCATATGCTAGTAAGTCAGATGACATATTGGGAGAATCACATTTCCCCCAATGATCCCACCACAACAAACGTCGCACATGCTAGAAGCGTCACATCAAACTTCAGGTATGCATCGTGGTAATCACCGAAAGTTCGGCAACCCAACTCGACCCACATAGACTGAGCATGCTTGTACTCCTCGTCGGTAATACCTGAACCTCTCAACTGGCTGTAGAACTTATCCTGGGGAGGCAGCAACTCTTCTTCGAACTTGGAAGGGTCTGTGACGTATTCGTAGGGGTAGACCCCTTTATGT
This sequence comes from Lepisma saccharinum, assembly GCF_977018435.1. Lineage (NCBI taxonomy): Eukaryota > Metazoa > Arthropoda > Insecta > Zygentoma > Lepismatidae > Lepisma > Lepisma saccharinum. The sequence continues at coordinate 31,678,984 of NC_139238.1, forward strand.
TTGATGAGTGCGACATCTAAGTTTGGGAAACTTGATGTAGTAATGGCTAGTTGGTCGTCTCTGAGCTTCCCAGCAAGAGCATCGAGGCTTGCCTGGAGGAACCTCAGAGAGTCGAGGAACCGAAGCTCGATGCTGTTGCTTGAGTTGGGGATCGGCACCCACTTGCTGATGCTAATATAACGCTTTTCGTTCTGCGCCAGGACATTGATTCTCGCATTGTCCTACCCTAGATGTGTAACCAAGTGATGGAAATCATATCCCGAGCCATTGTGAAAAAAGACCGGTATTTCATCAGACGGTTTCTTATACTTGCAGCATAGCACGGCATAGAATTTAGTGGAGTATGTAGCCAATGCATCGTTGAGGATGGATATTATCTTAGCTCGCTCGCTCTCCAGAAAACTACGCACATCGCAGAAGCTGTCTGATGTTATGTTAAAGTCTTCTAATAAATGCTCAAACGCAATTCGGTCTGCTTTCTTCGTCAGCTTGACGCATTTGGTAGGTGGCGATGCATCGAGGGAGGTTACTTCTACCTTTCGCTTGGAAGGTTGCGGTAGAGATGTTCCAGTGCTCTTGCAAGTAAGCTGGTGTCGCTTGAAGTAGTCAATAGAAAAATTGTTTCCACACTTAGAGCACAGTTTGGTCGCACATATTCGCTTTCCCGGCACACAAGTACGACAGTGCCTTTTGAAAATTTTTACTTGACACAGTAATTTGGCACGTAGGGCAATTTTTTTCAGAACGCATAATGCAGAGATTTTTTGGGGGTATGTTATTTAATACCAAATGCTGTGCAATGCAAAATATAATTGCTCACTTTTTTTAACTATTTTCTATGACCTTACTTTGGGTTTTTTTTTTTTTCGCCAAATTATATGCTTCTAGTCTCCTATACAATACAATATACGTACAATATATTGTCAACGGTATTATATTTGAGCGAGCCGCTTGTCGCCTAAACACTACAGCTCACAGGTCGGGAAAATCTGACATGAAAGCAGATAATACGCTTAAGTCTTATTTATATATAATTTTCACGGGGCGTACAATATATTGTCAACGGTATTATATTTGAGCGAGCCGCTTGTCGCCTAAACACTACAGCTCACAGGTCGGGAAAATCTGACATGAAAGCAGATAATACGCTTATGCCTTATTTATATATAATTTTCACGGGGCGTTCAATATTGTCAACGGTATTATATTTGAGCGCGTCGCTTGTCACCTAAACACTACAGCTCACAGGTCGGGAAAATCTGACATGAAAGCAGATAATACGCTTATCCTTATTTATATATAATTTTCACGGGGCGTACAATATATTGTCAACGGTATTATATTTGAGCGAGCCGCTTGTCGCCTAAACACTACAGCTCACAGGTCGGGAAAATCTGACATGAAAGCAGATAATACGCTTATGCCTTATTTATATATAATTTTCACGGGGCGTTCAATATTGTCAACAGTATTATATTTGAGCGCGTCGCTTGTCACCTAAACACTACAGCTCACAGGTCGGGAAAATCTGACATGAAAGCAGATAATACGCTTATCCTTATTTATATATAATTTTCACGGGGCGTACAATATTGTCAACGGTATTATATTTGAGCGCGTCGCTTGTCACCTAAACACTACAGCTCACAGGTCGGGAAAATCTGACATGAAAGCAGATAATACGCTTATCCTTATTTATATATAATTTTCACGGGGCGTACAATATTGTCAACGGTATTATATTTGAGCGCGTCGCTTGTCACCTAAACACTACAGCTCACAGGTCGGGAAAATCTGACATGAAAGCAGATAATACGCTTATCCTTATTTATATATAATTTTCACGGCGTACAATATTGTTAAGAGCGTTAGTTTTTGTAGAGCTCTCTTTTTCCATCTTTCCTCTATACAGTGACACAATTAGCTAACCTAGCATACAACATACCTTCCTAATTAATATGGATATTGTCACACATTCCTCTTATTTTATACTGTTGTAAATAAAAAAGATTATGTACGGTAAATGTTTTGTACATTATAGGAAAAAATGCAAAATATCCTCCAATTTTAATTCGAATCGAGTCGAATTTTTACATATTTCCACGCCACCACATATTGTCCTATTTGCTTCTTTTACTTGCCTTGCTTAATTAACTCTCGCTAATTAGCATTTTTTTGGAAGAAGTCAACTAGAACAACATATGGCGGTATGAGAAATATGTAAATTAAAGAACATTTTAGCAATATATGGGCCCTAGCAATTAGCTTTCTCGACTAAGAGTACTCTTTTAAACGTCTTCTGCTGATCGTATTACTAAGCGAGGACGTTTAAAATTTTTGGGTGTTGAAAAAGTTTGACCCTACTTTTTATTTCTATTGTTTGCTAATAGATGGCGCTAATAGTACCCCCTCCCCTCCCTCTCCCCTCTTCTCCTCTGCTGTATGACAAATAGCACAAACATAAGAATCAAGATTTTGGAGAGCAAAACATAAAATTTGCATGCATCTGATGTCGAACCAGGAACTTTTATCTTTCGAGGAGTCAACATTATTTTTTACTCAGTCGTCATATAACATGAACACACGCAAAGATTCACATGTGCTTTTATTATTTTGTGTTCGTTAAGTACAAGTATATTCTTACATAAATTATTGTTTAATTTAATAAATTGTAAACTCGGAGCCTGCCATACTAACACTCCTATTCTATTGAAAGCGAATGTTGCGTGCATGCGGAAATAACACAGAAAAAAAAAGCAGATGGAAGCAATTTAAAATCACTGGGGCAAGGTCAGTATTACGAGAGCGTAAAAACACGTGATTTCATTCAACTTCGAAAAATAAGAATGAATGTGTGCATACAGAACACATATGTTTTCTTTTCACAGTTGTAAAATCATATAAAATTGTGCATGAAGTAAGTTACGGGAAGGCTCTCTTTTTTATGTCTGTGTATATGTTGTACAATTAGGTACAAGTATTGTACAATTAGGTACAAATTGTTGTACAATTATTTTCCCCCAGTTGTCCAGTTGGAGTTGGGGGGAGGGCATAACACTGGTATTATTTGTAATCACAGTGCTTACTCATGTATTTTGTTTAATATTTTATTTCAAATTCACTGTCAGAAACTAGTGTTGTTAGTTTCTGCATGTAGGTTTATTTACTCTGTTGGTTGTCACTGTCAAGTTTTTAGTATTCGTACAGCATAAAAAGCTATAACCCCCCCTCTCAAAATATATACATTGTATACGCCAAGATGCCCAATAGCCTGGCAACACATCATGAAAAAAACATGCCAAGAAGACCCAGTGGGTTTATAAGTCAGTGCTGCCAATTCCTATTTGTAGGTTAGCTTAGCCAGTGAAAGATCATATAGTAGAATTTTTGTAGAGTGGGTGTTTGCGAGTTCCACGATGCCTTGCCCGAGGATTGATAAAAAAAAAATACCTACAAAATATGATCCTCAAATGATGACGTTCAAACAGTGCATAAATAAAAAAAATGATAGGTTAAGTTATATCACTTAGGATCGTAAAAAAATTAAATAATCGTAAAAAAAGGATAGGTTAAGTTGTATCACGTAAGATCATAATATACCTACCAAGTACGAGTGGGGGAAAAATGAGTATAGTGAAAATTGTACTAAAAACATTGCTAAACGCTATAACATCGACAAAAAATTGTCAAAATATGTCAAAAAATGATATTCAATTGGTAAAAAAAGGGGATACCTACCAAGTACGAGTGGGGGAAAAATGAGTATAGTGAAAATTATACTAAAAACATTGCTAAACGCTAAAACATCGACAAAAAATTGTCAAAATATGTCAAAAAGTGATATTCAATTGGTAAAAATAGGGGATACCTGCCAAGTACTACTTTGAAACGACCCAATACCACTACTATTATGTAGGCGGGGACATGAACTACAATCAGTTTTCCAAATTTTGCTCTTCATGCTGGAATCAAGATGATTTAGGATTCGCCACGATAGACATGACGAGGAAACCCAATGACGGAAAATACAGAAACAAAATAAACAACTTTCTAAACGTTGCGACGTTACAAGAAACGTCTTGACGTATTATAAATAACAAATAATGAAACGCAAACTCGCAGACGACAACTTGAAGCTGCGCGACTACCTGGCCAAACGCTTCAGGGGTTGGAAATCAGAGAATCGCGGAATTTACGAAGAGAAAAAGCGACAGGACCAACCTATTATTGATGCTATAAGTGGACTAGGTAAAGACATCAAAGATGTTACCGAGCAAAATAAAGATTTAATCAACGAGCTCGTGCCACTTGCTGCTCGAAATTATGCTGTGCCTACACCGATATCCAGTATTCACACTACCCCGTTCGAACTTGGAGCTGCACCTCTGAGACGTCAGGTTCTAGGCAGTACCTCTTCGGACAAGGTAGTTGAATTAGGTCCGTTGGCGAGAGATTACCTGAGCACCGGGAAATTCGAAAAGGACGAGGTGTTTGGATTGTACCCCTCTGTGGAACCTAACGAGGGTGTGGTTTGGAAAATTGGAAAGTCAAAAGTTACGTTCGAAGATGACGACGTGAAAATTAATTTGGGCGAGAAGAACAGCTGGACTAGGTATCCTGGCACTGTGGGCCTGTGGGAACTTATCACCAAAAAGCAACCTAAAGATTATACAGACGAGGATTACCAAAGTTACATAGAAATTTTAATCATGACGGATGCCCTGTACCAAAACAACGATGCAACACAGAATCGCGTAAAATCAAGCAGTGGAGAAAAATACAGGAACCTCATCAAGCCAATATGGAACCAAATTAAAACTGGCAGCGGTGTCAAACTCTACAATACCCTACCTAAAGAGTTTGTTTGGGTAGACGACGTAAGGAAGCTTGTAGATCGATTGCTGGTTATCGCAGGCGAAGAAAATGCAGGCAATTGCAACTTCCACAACGAGAAGGTGGGCATCATGGACATGATTAGCACCAAGCTTAGCAACTTTATTGTCAACGACAACAAAGGTATAGGTTACCTTATCAAAATCATCAACACCCTGCCTCCCAAATTCTGGAATGTGGCCGAGGGTCGAGGTCTCGTGAACGACATCATCAACAAGCTACCCTTCGAGATGCACCTACCAGGTTACCAATACTGCGGACCGGGTACTAAACTGGAACGGCGACTGGAGAGAGGAGACAAGGGGGTAAATCTGCTGGATGCTGCATGCAAGGATCACGATATTGCTTACAACACATATACGAATTTAGATGCGCGTCACGATGCTGATAGAAAATTGGAGCATGCCGCGTTCGGGAGACTCGTCAGCAGAGACGCCTCGCTGGGTGAACGGGTTGCAGCATTGGGTACGACTATTGCCATGAACACAAAACGAAAATTGGGGTGGGGGCTGTAATTAAATAACATACAGTAAAAAAATGTCTACGCACTACGCAATCTACATTTACTTTCGACGATAGTCACGAGGATGTTAAAAAGCTTATTGATTTAGTTAAAATAACACCACAATTTCGCTTGCCCTGTGAAATGCTACTTCTGGATCATCTGAGAAAAATAAGCGGTGTGAAATCTTCTTCTTCTCTCTATGCTCTTTTTCGGGCTGCTGATGAAAAATTGGCTGATAAGATGGACGAACTTCACGAGTGGAGACAGGGGAGGAGACGATATACAGACGACTGGTATGCTTCAAATGCTGAAACCAGCAGGATCATCGATCACCTCATCGCATTAGGCAATGCCGAAATTTTTTTCTATAAATAACACACTGTAAAAAATCTACGAGACCAAAAAAAATATTATTCGATATGAGTGAAAAAATTAGTGACGTCCAGGCATTAAAACAAATGCTAAATTTGTCAGTCGAATATATAAAAATTCAGGAATTGGAAGTGGACAAACCTTATGCAATAACTTCTGGTTCAATTGTTGCAACCCAGTTTGGTCCTAAAGTACGTCTGTTGCTCAACGGACAATACAGTCTATTTTTACCAGATCGATACGCTAGCATGTTATCCGACGAGAAGCTATCCATTTTAATCGAGAACACAACTCGAATCGTGTACAAGGGGACAAAAGAACTTCTTGGTAAGAAAACAAAGCACATAATCGAATTTGTTTAATAGCTGCAAAGTATATATAAATAACATACCGTAAAAAAATTACACGGGAGGGAAAACAAAAAATCTCTGAACATATATAAAATAACATACCGTAAAAAAAAAAAATACATCATGAAGGCCAAGGGCATCGTGTACCAGATACCATATTCGAATCTGAAAACGCTGGGTGCCCTCGATGGGTTACTCACCAAGAAACAACGCGAGAAGAAACGTTCATGCTTGTCTAAAGGACACGGAATGAAATTGCTGCTCAGCACTCCACAATTGAAAAAGTTGCAGCATTCGCGGAAGCAGCAGAAGATTGGAGGTTTCATATTCAGCATTCCGGCCATCTTGGCAGCTTTGGGTGCAGTGGGCAGCTTGGCAGGAGGCAGTGCTGCCATTGCCAAAACCGTCATCGATGCAAAAAAGAACAAGGTCGAGCTGGAAGAACAGAAACGTCACAACCTGGCTATGGAAAAGAAGGGGAAAGGTGTGACCAAAAAGCGAAAAAACAACCTCGATGCTTTGAAGAAATATAAAAAAAAGAAGAAGCCCTGTCCAACTTCGATATTGAATCTCTGATCGAACTGTTGGGAATAAGGAACTTTAGGGGTGTTTCCATGTCCGATTCTCTACCCTCTGCTGTGAAGAAAAAGGAGTATGGCGTGGTCAACCTGGACAGTTACAAAAATCCTGGTACACATTGGATATGCTACCTCAAAATTGACGATGACAAAGCATTTGTTTTCGATTCGTTCGGTGGCACACCGCCTGCCAGGTTGGTGAAGTATCTCAGTGTTGCCAACCTCTACTACAATAACGAACGCATCCAGGGTTTCACCGATGTTAACCGCGGCCACCTATGCCTTTCCGTTCTCGCATACATGTCTAAAATAAATAACCCCTCAGTGGATCATTTTCAGAAAGCATTGTGGTACCTAAAACACCATGGGAGTGTTCCATCTCACCAGCGAGACTTCGGTCTTGAAACTCGCGTTGCATGACGACATCATCTATCCTAAATCTATTGCTCTTCGTGCATTCTACAGCATGTACCTGATACCCAATGTCACGGAGCACAATAACAAAATTACTGTTGGAAATGAAAAAATAGTTATCACGCCAGGACAGTACAATCTGTCTACCTTGCAAGCCCAATTGCCAAGAAATATACTGCTATCTCAAAATTTTGTAACTCACAGAGTTGAAATTGTGTCTGCTACGGAAACAGTAGACCTAGGCACTGTTGGAGAGCTTCTGGGATTCGAGAACAACACAAAGCTCGAACCTGGCATCAAGCACATCGGTGCCAACATTCCTAAATTTCTAGCCATCGAGACTCTGAACATACATTGCAACGTGGCAGAAGGCATGATCACCAAATCCTCGGATGGCATTCCAGGCAGCCACAAGCAGACAGGTATCATCGCTACGTTCAAACCAAACTCTGAATTCATGGAACCGATTATATACACACCCTCACCACCGATATACTTCCCCATATCTCGTAATCGCATAGACAACATAGAATTGGCAGTGACAAACGAGAAGGGGGAGGTGGTGAATTTTGCCGGAGCTACTACCACCGCCGTCGTGGAGATTAACGTATAATAAATAACAATCATGAAGCAAATCGAAAGTTACGAGTTGCAGTCCTTCCCACCCAATCGTCGCACGTTCGCCAATTTGAACGAACCGAACAGGGAGATTGAATACGATGTGGACGTCGGGGATGGGTTCATTCACCCTCACAGAGCTGATTTGTATATCAAGTTTGATGTGGTGAAGAGAGACAACGGGGAAGCATTTAACGCCAATGCAAATTTAAAACTTGTGGACAATTTTGTACCGCATCTGTTCTCGCAAGTGGAAGTTAGAAAGCATGGCACCGTCATCGATAGGGTTGACTACCCCGGGATTACTTCTACAGCTGTGGGAACACTGAAGCTCTCCAAGACCGATGCAGCATACTACCAGGCAGGGGGATTCGAAGTAGATACAAAAATCAAAACTCGAAGCCACACAGTACTGTTTCCCATGCGCTTGCTTCCAGGCTTCTTCTCCGACTACACGGAGATTATGTGGAAGGGTGGCTTGCGCGTCGCTTTTCGCAGAAGCGCCAACGACAACGATGTGCTGATGCGTTACAGCACCTTGGGTGCAGATGGTGCAGCACTTGCCAACACACTACCCGACGCAGCCAAGTGCGTCATCCAGTTCATGGAGCTGCGCATGCCTGTGGTGGAATACGAATCTAACTACGGTCTCAAGTACAAAGCCGACATTTTGAAGAACCCCCAAGTACCCATCCAATTTTACGGTTACCAGTGTGTGCAGAAACCTGCTTCCGGCAGCCATTTTGAATTTGATGTTACTACGCAGTTCAACAGCATCCGGTACGATATGCCTGAGTTTGCGGTCGTGCTCTTCCAGACAGGGAAAGATAATAACCAAGAGAAAGATTCTAGCCAGTTCGATAATTGCAAAATTAAGAATGTTTACCTCAAAAATGGAAGGAATGAAGTTTTTCCACGCGAGAATTATAACTTAAACATTACGAACAACGATTACCTGAAATTTTACGAGGCGTACACAGCTTACAAGAGAGTGACCTCCGGCAATGTGGACGTGTACTACAACCCCAACGAGTTCATAGCTCGCAGACCCATGTTTGTCATCAACACATCTAAAAGAAAACAGGTGGTTGTTAACGATCGTACCAACATCAAGATTGTATGCGAGTTCCACGACGCCTTGCCTGCAGATACTCTGTGCAGCGTTATTCTTATTGCAGAGAAAACATTTGTGTATGACGTCAAAAATGAAAGAGTGACTGAACAGTTTTAAATAAATAAAAAAAATAGCACACAATAAGAAATGTGGAATTTTATATACACAAGTACAAACTACAATAAGCAGTTTCCCAGAAGTTTAATTTTGCTGCGCCATGCATGTAATCGAGGAAGTGGAAGTAAATTAAAATTGATTTTTTTCGCATTGCCTATTACTTTTTGTTGCACTCTGGGCACGCCTTACTAGTTTGGAGGCGATAGTGGCCCCACGGAAGTGTATGGACCCCACATTCAAGAATACACCTCTTGTCGTCGTGTGCATCCAGAGCAACTTTCCTGACAATATTAGTTGTAAGCACATGATCGACGCTTTGGATACGATAATCTTTTTGTAGAATGGGCGATTTTGTTCTGAGGCACTCGCGGTAATCCTCAAACTTGAGGTGCTCCCGAACCACTTGCCTGCTTACACCCTTTGCCTTTTTTGTTACAGAACCCTCAGCCTGGATCGCATAGGCTTTGGCACAAAGTCCAGCATACCCCGTAATCACATCCCCGTCTTTCTCGTCCTTGAGTTTGCCGGGTATTTTTTTGTTCCGGGGCAGAATTCCATACCGGTTCGGCTGGGGATAGCCCGATGTGTCGAAGAGCTTGACAAGAGCTGGAACTTTGGCTATATCACCATACGCATCGGCCGTGCGAACATGGTACACCAAGCTGTCTGTGTCTGTGTAGAGGAGCGAGATATTGTGGTTGTAGTGTGCACGTAGTATGCCGTAATATGTCTCGAACATGCACAACTTGCTCAGATCCAAAACTGCAGCTCCCACATAGATGGGCTTGTTGAGTAGCACCTCGCCCCGGTTCATGTGAATCAGACACATCTGTTCGTTGTAAATTGTTCGAGACCTGAACAGCGGGCTTGCAACAAGCCGACGACACTGTGTTTTCTTCGTCACCAACCTCACATCAACGCGATTTCGCACATTCTCCATGGTCTTCCCAAATACCGCATTGTTCATTAATTTGAAAAAATCGCGATCAAGTTCCGAAGTGGCAGCAGTGCGATGTTTGGTGTTCAGTTCGATGTACGGCTTCAACCATGGAGACTGCCTGAACAAGAGCACGCGGTAAACTGCTTTGACCGAGACCCCTTGCTGCATTAACCACTGGAGGTTCCGGTAGTGTAGCACATAACGCTTTTTGGGCTCCAAGTCCATGACGAGCTTCGGTTGATCCGAGCCAGGTGGACACTTGAATTCCGGAGCAGGCGAAAGGTCACAGAATGTATCCTGCAGCTTCTCGGGGAAGTCGAGGTCCACCTCGGCAAAAAACCCAAACTCGTCGCACTCTTTTTCGATGTCGTGGTATAAAGGATCAACCCACTTAAACTGTCCTGTTGGGAGTGGCTGCATCATGGAGTGCCCGTAAAGATTATTCACATCAGTGTACATGATGTAGCTTGATGGTTGGGAGCGGTCGTAACCAGTGGCCATGTGGTGATTGTTGGCGTGTGCGAAGCGTTGCGACACTTGGACCATGCCGCCCCGGATAGCTCTCTCGATGAAAAGCATGATATCAACATCGAAGATAAGTGAAAGTTTAATTTTAGTCAGCAGGAGCATGGCCGACCATGCCAGTCCAGGAAGGCTGTAAAAATATACAGGGTCCAGGTTGTAAATGTTTATCGCAGTCGCCCGAAACGCCTGGAACACATCGGCAAGAAGCGTCACATCAAGCTTCAGGTATGCATCGTGGTAATCACCAAAAGTTCGGCAACCCAACTTGACCCACATAGACTGAGCATGCTTGTACTCCTCGTCGGTAATACCTGAACCTCTCAGCTGGCTGTAGAACTTATCCTGGGGAGGCAGCAACTCTTCTTCGAACTTGGAAGGGTCGGTGACGTATTCGTAGGGGTAGACCCCTTTACGTCTGATGAGTGCGACATCTAAGTTCGGGAAACTTGATGTGGTAATGGCTAGTTGGTCGTCTCTGAGCTTCCCAGCAAGAGCATCGAGGCTTGCCTGGAGGAACCTCAGAGAGTCGAGGAACCGAAGCTCGATGCTGCTGCTTGAGTCGGGGATCGGCACCCACTTGCTGATGCTAATATAACGCTCCTCGTTCTGTGCCAGGACATTGATTCTCGCATTGTCGTATCCTAGATGTGTGACCAAGTGATGGAAATCATATCCCGAGCCATTGTGAAAAAAGACCGGTATGAAGCGCGGGTCCCTGGCTCTCAAGTTACACCTGTTGCACCACGGGCCAATGTAGCTTCCGGTCCCATAATGGTCATGGTGGTGGACCTTTTTGTTATCGTCATTGAAGACTGAGTTGCAAACAGGACAATTTAGAGCCATTTCGTGCTGATGCTTGTCTTCCGGAGACAGAGGCAGCATGGGCTTGGGGGCCAACAGCACCTTCCCTATCTTGATGCCTTCCTGTTGCATTCTCACCAGGAAGTGTTTGACCGGGTCGGGACCGCGATACACATAGGGCTTGGAGGCAATATGTTGGTCTCGCCACACCACAACATAGGAGTAACTCGAGGCCTCGTGGATTTGGAAAGGAATAGTAGAGGATGTTTCGGGGTTGGGATGGCAGTTAGACAGAGGTTGAAGAAAGGCCTCGAAGTCTGCTACAATATAGGCAGGATGCTTCACCATAGCACTGTGCATGCGAAAACACTCTACTGCACCAGGTTCGGGCAGGATAGTTCGTGCAGGCTTGTTGGTACCACAGTAGAACATGTGGCGAGCTAGCTTCTCAGCAGCAATGTTGGGACCTCTGATGCGCCGGTAATCCTGCTGTTCTCGATTATGAAATGTAGACAAGCACCTGCGACACACCTCGACGTGGTGACTATCACCGCTCCGTTGGGTCGAAACAAGCCGAGAGAGCGAGCGAATGAGGGTGTAGTGGTGTTGCGTCTCGTCCTTGATGAGCAGGAGGTTGATTTCTCGTACCTCGTTGTTGTTGCTCACGTTGCTCACCCGGATGGGGTGGACCTCATGTTTGTTCTCGGTGAGACCGTAAAATTGATGGCTAATTGCAGGCCCAACAAGTCACGAGCGCGAACCTCAAACTTGCTAATATGCGAGACTTCTACAGGGTAGGCAATCCCGGCCATTGCATCCTCCAGTTCCGACTCATACTGCTTGTAGTGTGCAACATAGCGTGGACTGTTTTCCCTAGGTATAGGGTGTAATGCTGCCAGCACCGACCAGAGGAAGCATTTGGTGTCTTTGTTCTGAATATTGAGAACAGCTTTCCTTGCTTCAACCTCGGGTGGCAGGGCAATATAGCTAGACCCTGCCAGTGGCAGGAACTTGTTAAGTTTCAGACAAAGTTCGTGGGGGTCGCCACACAGCGAACCGCCCGAGCCTTCAGCCTGATGCTCCTCGTGCTTTGCCACAAGCTCCTCGACAAACTTGTCGTAGATGCTGTCGAGGCCAGTGACATCTGCCTGATGCAGTGTTTTTGCTTTTGTGGCATGGAAGAATTTATATATTTCATCAGACGGTTTCTTATACTTGCAGCATAGCACAGCATAGAATTTAGTGGAGTGTGTAGCCAATGCATCGTTGAGGATGGATATTACCTTAGCTCGCTCGCTCTCCAGAAAACTACTCACATCGCAGAAGCTGTCTGATGTTATGTCAAAGTCTTCTAATAAATGCTCAAACGCAAACCGGTCTGCTTTCTTTGCCAGCTTGACGCGTTTGGCAGGTGGCGATGCATCGAGGGAGGTTACTTCTACCTTTCGCTTGGAAGGTTGCGGTAGAGATGTTCCAGTGCTCTTGCAAGTAAGCTGGTGTCGCTTGAAGTTGGCAATAGTAATATTTTTTCCACACTTAGAGCACAGTTTGGTCGCACATATTCGCTTTCCCGGCACACAAGTACGACAGTGCCTTTGAAAATGTTTACTTGACACAGCAGTTTGGCACGTAGGGCAATTTTTTACAGAACGCATAATGCAGAGATTTTTTGGGGGTATGTTATTTAATATCCAATGCTGTGCAATGCAAAATATAATTGTTCACTTTTTTTTTTAACTATTCTCTATGACCTTACTTGGGTTTTTCCGTCAAATTATATGCTTCTAGTCTCCTATACAATACAATATACGAACAATATTGTCAACAGTATCATATTTGAGCAGGTCGCTTGTCACCTAAACACTACAGCTCACAGGTTGGCAAAATCTGACATGAAAGCAGATAATACGCTTAAGTCTTATTTATATATAATTTTCACGGGCGTACAATATTGTCAACAGTATCATATTTGAGCAGGTCGCTTGTCACCTAAACACTACAGCTCACAGGTTGGCAAAATCTGACATGAAAGCAGATAATACGCTTAAGTCTTATTTATATGTAATTTTCACGGGCGTACAATATTGTCAACAGTATCATATTTGAGCAGGTCGCTTGTCACCTAAACACTACAGCTCACAGGTTGGCAAAATCTGACATGAAAGCAGATAATACGCTTAAGTCTTATTTATATATAATTTTCACGGGCGTACAATATTGTCAACAGTATCATATTTGAGCAGGTCGCTTGTCACCTAAACACTACAGCTGACAGGTTGGCAAAATCTGACATGAAAGCAGATAATACGCTTAAGTCTTATTTATATATAATTTTCACGGGCGTACAATATTGTCAACAGTATCATATTTGAGCAGGTCGCTTGTCACCTAAACACTACAGCTCACAGGTTGGTAAAATCTGACATGAATGCAGATAATACGCTTAAGTCTTATTTATATATAATTTTCACGGGCGTACAATATTGTCAACAGTATCATATTTGAGCAGGTCGCTTGTCACCTAAACACTACAGCTCACAGGTTGGTAAAATGTCACATGAATGCAGATAATACGCTTAAGTCTTATTTATATATAATTTTCACGGGCGTACAATATTGTTAAGAGCGTCAGTTTCCGTAGAGCTCTCTTTTTCCATCTTCCCTCTATACAGTGAAGCTGTAGAAGACACAATCAGCTAACCTAGCATACAACATACTTTCCTAATTAATATGGATATTGTCACACATTCCTCTTATTTTATACTGTTGTAAATGGAAAAGATTCTGTACGGTAAATGTTTTGTACATTATAGGGAAAAAATGCAAAATATCCCCTAATATTAATTCGATCCACCTCTGAATCGAATTTTTACATATTCTCACGCCGGCACATATGTTGTTCTAGTTTGCTTCTTTTACTTGCCTTGCTTAATTAACTCTCGCTAATTAGCATTTTTTTGGAAGAAGTCAACTAGAACAACATATGGCGGTATGAGAAATATGCAAATTAAAGAATATTTTAGTAATATAAGGGCCCTAGCAATTAGCTTCGTCGACTAAGAGTACTCTTTTAAACGTCTTCAGCTAGATCGTATTACTACGCGAGGGCGTTTAAAATGTTTGGGTGTTGAAAAAGTTTGACCCTACTTTTTATTTCTATTGTTTGCTAATAGATGGCGCTGATAGTACCTCCTCTCTCTCTCTCTCTCTCTCCCCTCTTCTCCTCCTCTGCTGTATGACAAATAGCACAAACATAAAATCAAGATTTTGGAGAGCAAAACATAAAATTTGCATGCATCTGATGTCGAACTAGGAACTTTATCTTTCGGGGAGTCAATATTATTTTTTTACTCAGTCGTCATATAACATGAACACACGCAAATATTCACATGTGCTTTTATTATTTTGTGTTCGGTAAGTACAAGTATATTCTTACATAAATTATTGTTTAATTTAATAAATTGTAAACTCGGAGCCTGCTATACTAACATTTCTTCTGTGTTTCATTATACTATTGAAAGCGAATGTTGCGTGCATACGGAAATAACACAGAAAAAAAAGCGGATGGAAGCAATTTAAAATCAGTGGAGCAAGGTTAGTATTACGAAAACGTAAAAACATGTGCTTTCATTCAACTTCGAAAAATAAGAATAAATGTGTGCATACAGAAAACATATGCTTTCTTTTCACAGTTGTAAAATCATATAAATTGTACATGAAGTAAGTTGCGGGAAGGCTCTCTCTTTTATGTCTGTGTATATGTATGTTGTACAATTAGGTACAAGTATTGTACAATTAGGTACAAATTGTTGTACAATTATTTCCCCCAGTTGCCCAGTTGGAGTTGGGGGCACAACACTGGTACTATTTGTACCCACAGTGCTTATTCATGTATTTTGTTTAATATTTTATTTCAAATTCACTGTCAGAAACTAGTGTTGCCAGTTCCTGGATGTAGGTTTACCTACTCTGTTGGTTGTCACTGTCAAGCTCCCAGTATTCGTACAGCATAAAAAGCTATAACCCCCCCCTCTCAAAATATATACATTGTATACGCCAAGATGCTCAATAGCCTAGCAACACATCATGAAAAAACATGCCAAGAGGACCCAGTGGGTTTATAAGTCAGTGCTGCCAACTCCTATTTGTAGGTTAGCTTAGCTAGTGAAAAATCATATAGTAGAATTTTTGTAGAGTGGGTAGGCAACACCGACGAGCATCAAATGATGATTCGAGCCTCAAATAATAATTCGAGCCTCGTCAGTGCTGGCAACTCCTATTTGTAGGTTAGCTTAGCCTGTAAAAAATCATATAGTGGAATTTTCTTCGGATGGGTTGGCAAAACCCAAGCCTCAAACAAAAAACATCCAATAGAGTTGCCAAATATAAAAAAAGAACAATAGGTCCCCCTCATAAAAAGCTACAGTAAAAACCCACAGTGTTGCCAACTCTGTGCCCCCAACAGTATTGCCAAACATAAAAAATACATGGGCCTCTCAGGTCCTTTAATAAAAATTTACAGTGAAAAACCCAGTAGGTTAACAACACTGTCAAAAAATCTACGGCAGTGTTGCCAGATGTAAACAGAGGGCAATAGACCCCCCTCATAAAAGGCTACAGTAAAAACCCACAGTGTTGTAACACTAGGCCCCCAACAGTATTCCCAAACATAAAAGATACATGGGCCTCTCAGGTCCTTTAATGAAAGTTTACAGTGAAAAACCCAGTAGGTTAACAACACTGTCAAAAAATCTACGGCAGTGTTGCCAGATGTAAACAAGAGGCAATAAACCCCCCTCATAAAAGGCTACAGTAAGAGCCCACAGTGTTGCCAACTCTGTCCTCAAAATATACATCATAAAAGGCTACGACGAGCCCCGCATGATGATTCGAGCCCCAAAAGATTATTCAGAACCGGGGCACTAGGTCTACTGAAGAAAGTTACTATTATCCAGAATTCCATTTATTGTTTTGTAAAGAAATATTTGTTGTGCTAATTCTCTCCTATTACTGAGGCTTACATAACAAAACTCTTTCAATAAATACTTATAAGATAATTTCATCTCGTAAGCAGATACTTGATTCTTCTTGTAGTATAAATACCGTAGAAATCTTTTTTGAATTTGCTCTATTCTATTTTTATAAGATATAAACCCAGGAGACCATACAACCGACGCATATTCGAGTTTACTTCTTATCATACTGTTATACAATAGCATAATAACATTTAAATTATTTAGGCTCTTTGAGCTTCTTATGAGAAATCCTAGTCGTCTATATGCATCCTTAACAATATTCGAAATGTGTTCCTCAAAGGATAAATTACAATCAAAAACAACACCAAGATCTTTGACAGAGTACACTTTTTCCAGCTTTTCATTACTAATTCTGTATGAATACTCATATGGGTGTTTATTCATCGAAAATACCATAAAGCTACATTTTTTAATATTAAACCTTAGATCGTTATCCATACTCCAATCATAGAGTACATTTATATCATTCTCAAGATCTAACATATCTTGAGTACAATTAATTTCTTTATACAGTTTAACATCGTCTGCGTACATGAGAAGTTTGGAGTGCTGAAGTTTATGTGGCAAATCGTTTATAAATATAATAAACAGAAGTGGACCAAGGTTCGAACCTTGAGGGACTTCAGAATTTACAACGTATTGATGTGAATCTGATTGTTTGTAAGTCACATATTGTTTCCTATTGTGAAGATACGAAATAATGAGAGATAACATGTCACTCGTAAAACCAAAGTTTGCAAGTTTACATAGTAATACATCGTGATTTAATTTATCAAAAGCTTTGGAGAAATCCATGTAAATAGTGTGAACACTTGACCGATTATGAATTGCATTACAAACATCTTGAATGAAATTTACTAAATTTGTTACAGTGGATCTATGAGGAAAGAATCCATGTTGGTTACTATTTATGTAACTTTTTACATGATTTAAAATTCTAGTATATAGAATTTGTTCTAGTACTTTGACTGGAGCACTGAGGATTGCAACTGGTCTATAATTTTCCATGTTACTACTATCTCCAGATTTCAGAATTGGGCACACTCGTGTTAATTTCCACATATTTATAAAGGTATGTAATTCCAATATTAAATTAAATATCACCAGTAAAGGTTTTTTCAAGACCTCGGAACATCCCTTTAATGCGTAAGGCGGTATGCCATCTGGACCTGCTGCTTTTTTAGGTTTCAATTTCTTGATAGCATTATTAAACTCGCATTCAGTAATTTTTTCAATACAATGTGGAACTCGTAACTCATCATTTCCTGATAATCTATATGAACTAAGGGAATCCGTATAAACAGATTTGAAGTAGTGTGCAAAGGTATCTGCAATATCCTGACTAGTATCGAAAACTTTCCCATTGAAAACCATAGCACTATTACTGTGTCTAATTTTATCCTATTTGTTTTGAACAAATTTACAAAAAGAGCGTGTATCATGTTTGATATTCTCCTCCATTTCCTTAGTGTAATTAAAATAAGCTTTATTTATGAACGATTTTGACTTTTTCCTGGTTCCCTCATACAATAATTTACTGTCTTCTGCATGTTCATACGTTTTCTGTGATACTCTTTTAACTTCAATATTTCAACAATTTCTTTCGTAAACCAGCAAGGGTATTTATTATTTACATAAGCTTTCTTTTTTGGAATTCATGCTTCGAATACCGTATTTAGTACATCATAAAATTGGCTTACTGCTTCCTCTACGTTTCTGAGACTACTCAAGAAGGTCCAGTCAGTGCTCCGAAATAACTCATAGATTTTCAGAAAACATACACGTTATGTGAAGAGTGGTCCCGTGAAAATATTATTTAGTGATTCTGTTATTGTTACAATAATTACAAACAATTTAAAAAGCGTGGATTAAATGAATAGATGCACATTAACTTTTTTCATATTTATGTTTGACTGGAAGTTTAATTTAAATCTGGCAAGAAAACATTAAAAATATTTTCACTCATGAACTGTTTTCAAGTATTCTCCGATTGTGCGTTTAACCTTGAATTATTGCTGGGCAGCTCCTCGTACACTTCGCAACATCTTATTTGAACGCCCCGAAAGAATTCTAAGTCCCGAAATCGTAAACTTAGCAACATTGCACTTCAGCTCCAGGTGAGAGTAGCCAACTTTGAGTAGGTCCTTCCACTAAACGAAAAACGCTGCAGTGATAGGTTTTCAATTTAACACTTTCCATGAACTTAGAAACTATAAACCGCTATTACAATACGCAATCAAACAGAAATAATAAATTGGAAAAATAACCTTGAAGGATATTTACGATTCTGCTTGCTCGACTTGAAATTTGGGGGATTTGAAACACTGAATAGAGTTTTTCTCCACCTGGAGGAAATTGCCATCAAGTTTGTGCAGAAAGAAGCAAATTTGTGAGGAGTTTATGCGACATTTTATTTACAATACCTTGCATAATATCGAACAGTTCTCAAAAACATACATTTTACACGACTTGTCGAGAAAATGTGCTTAAAACACAAGAAGGTGGAAGTCTTCATAAACGTCAACATGTTTTTAAGAGTATAAGGTCATTAAGTTAACATAGAGCAATTGGTTAGGCGCTGCTATCCTTATTTTTCATCAAGCGTGAAAGATCGCGGGTTCAAATCCCACCCTCTCCTCTTTCTTTTTTTCCTTTTTTTTGTTTGCTGAACAGATACCGTTGATATTAGAATATTTAAAAAATGAATCCGATGCACACTTGAGGGACGTCCCTTCTGCGCATATTTCCCCTTAGGAGTAAGACATTTCCACGATTTAAAGTTAAAAATTTTCTTTTTAGTTATTGTTCATATGTTGTGTTAACACACACATCATGATTAATTCACAAATCACATATATGTATTCAGGATGCAAAATATAATGTTATTTAAATTATGTATTGTTTGTTCTTCACTGGCACCTAAAATATTGATTATTTGATTTCGATATACTGAAAAAAGATACACAGTTATGTTAAGTAGTGATGTAGTGCAGTACTGTAACGAAGGAGAGCGTTTAATGAGTTCAAATTGCTAAGATTGGTAATTTTATGTCCGTTCCTTCGTAATAACTGTTGTCAATACCCTCACCACCATCTTACCATGCGTCTAAAACTAATAGTAACTAATTAACATAAACTAAAAACTAAACCCAGAGCGCTACAGCCCTTTGAAGGGCCTTGGCTTACCTACCGACTGCTGGTCTCCCTCCCACACTGTTCCTCCGTCACCTGTTATAGCGTGGAGGTCTTAGACCAGTATTGGGGTGACTGGTGATCAGCCCGACGAACCCCCAGCCGTTGTTGTACGTCTTCTCGACCGGGTTACGCTCACTCACTCCGAGCTCCCCAATTTCCTCACGATGGTGGGTTGCCACCGGCCCTATACGTAGGCCGAATAAATTCCGACCAGAGCCGGATTCGAACCTACGCCGTCCCGCAACGAACGATCTCAAGACGAGTGAACACCTTAACCCACTTTTTTTTTTATTTGAAACTATTACATATTATTGTGCATGTTATACATTTTTTGTCATTATAAAGTTAACATTACATTTAGGAAATTTGCATATAACATATCTCTTTTACAACGAGGGATCATTTGGTATTCCTGGTGCAGGTGATTGATAAATTGGGTGTGAAAATCTTGTTGCCTATATAGGGATACAAAAAGGGCATATTGGCCTAAGAGCCATTGTACACTGTGGCGTTTTGTTCTTGGATAATATGCAAAGGAAGGATACAAAAGAATATCTACTGAAATGTTACGTTCTGATGTACGACAAATTGTACTCACAAGTTTTTTGATATATAACCATGATTTTTGGATTATTTGACATTTACTAAGCTTATGCACTAAATTATCTTGTACATTACATGTAGCACATATTGGAGTATTTACTAATTTTATATCATAAAGTTTAGCTCCAGTAATGAATATTTGGTGTACAATTATATACCACGCTGATC
Source organism: Lepisma saccharinum (assembly GCF_977018435.1). Lineage (NCBI taxonomy): Eukaryota > Metazoa > Arthropoda > Insecta > Zygentoma > Lepismatidae > Lepisma > Lepisma saccharinum. Next base: position 31,699,213 of record NC_139238.1, read on the forward strand.
TGACTCTTAACGTAAGGTGGCGGGCCTGTATATTATTCCATACTTCCCGCCAATTGACTCTTGGATTCCGATCTACAATTTTACCCTGTTTTTGTGATAGTGAACACATTCTTCTATATATTTTTGATGTCTCTTGCGTTGTAAGGATAGGAGATTGTATTAAAGCGTAACTGATATCCACTATTGTATTCTTAAAATACCATAATCTGTCTGGAAGTCTTGTAACATCAATGGGGGCCTCCAATTGAATGTTGTCCAAGGCGTGTCTCAGAACTTTACTAGTGAGGCTGTTAGGGTCTTGAATCAGTGTCGTTACATCAGCTTGAATACGTAGAGCCTGGCTTTTATATTCCACGTTTACAAGGTTCATTCCCCCTTCTGCATAGGGTAAACAAAGCGTTGCGTGATTTACACGCAAGATTTGACCGTTCCAGACAAACCAGCTCACAGCACTCTTGAGCTTAAAAATATCCAGTTGCCGCAACGGGAGGATTTTTGCTACATACCACACCTTGGAGAGAGCGTACACCTGTACAAACGTCACTCTTGACTGTATACTAAGTATTCGAAATTTATGCATTTGTAGAACTCCTTTAACACCATTTATCACTCTGTCATAGTTTAACTGGATCATTCGTTGAAGGGAGCGCGCGAAAATGATTCCAAGTATTTTTATCGATGGAACAACATGAAATTCTCCGCTCTGAGGGTAAGTTATATCCGGGTTTAAATACATAAGAGTTGATTTTTTCTGATTTACTGTGAGCCCTGAAAGGGGACCAAATTCCTGTAATACTTTAGACGTTGCAGCAATATCAGTCTGCGTATTTATTAATACATTAACATCATCAGCATAGGCCAAGACCTTTGTGTTTATAGATTGTATGGTGATGCCTTGTACTTGCTTTTCTAATGCAGAAAGAAGAGGTCTCAATGAGATACAGAAAGCTATCATCGATAATGGGTCACCTTGTCTTACTCCCTTGTGAATAGGAAGTTCTCTTGTCATAAATCCATTTATTTGTATTTTGGATGTTGCGTTACTATAAAGGCTTTTAAATGCTGACAAAAAATGTCCACGTATACCGTATTTTTGAAGCACATTAAATATGTAATCATGGTGTACCGAGTCAAACTCGTTCAAAATCTATTGTTAATATAGCATTATCATGGTTATTTCTATTGACTCTATAACAGGTAAGCACTTCACGAAGCGTTTGTAAGACATTTGTAATTTTCTTGTTCATACCAAAAACATATTGTGTATCTCCAACTAGTTTTTCTACATAGGGCATAAGTCTGCCTAGCATACAGCGAGAGAATATTTTATAATCAGTACATAAGAGGGTAATGGGTCTATATTGACCAACTTCAATGGGTTTCACACATTTTGGTATTAAAACTATAATCCCAGTAGTTGAGGATTTTCCCATTTTATACCTTCGGAACACTGCATTTATCCATTCAGTTAGTGTTTTTCCCATCAACGTCCAAAATGTTTGGTAGAGTTTGTTTGGTATCCAATCCAGACCAGGTGCAGAAAACGGCTGCCCCGACTTAACCGCATGGAATACTTCTTCGCTTGTGTAGTCGTTATTTAATTGCTCACTTTCCTCATCGTCAAGGACCTCGGACAAGGATTCCAAATTATACGTCAAATCTACATTTTGTGTTATTGGTTGGGAAAATTGATTCTCAAAATAGTTGTAAAATCTTTTACGTATTTCCGGGGCTGTTTTTATTTTAATTCCAGAATTATCGTTTATTTCGCTAATAAATTGTCTTTTTGCATTGTGTCTTTCTTGCAGTACATGGCTTATCGATGCAACCTCTTCTTTATCAAAGTGGGGGACTCTGCTGCGAATTTTTACACCTTGTCGTCTTTCAGCTGTCATCCTCAGCAGTACAGCTTGCACACGTTTTACCTCTGTTTACACTTGTTTCCCTTCAGTGGCTTCATGTATAAGTTCACGCAGCACACGGTAATAAAAATTATATTTATTATTCCAGTCACTAGAACGTTCCTTACAATAACTAAGACAAAACCGTTTTATGCCCGGTTTAAGAATTTCATCCCACCAGCGAATTATATCACTTTGTCTGGTACGGTGTGCTTCCCATACATTCCATTGGTCCTGAAAGGCTCGTTGGAAATTTGCATCTGTAAGGATAGAAGCATTGAATTTCCAGTAGCCATACCCTCTAGGTACTATTGGTATATCCACATTTATCGCCATGATTACGGCACTGTGGTCTGAAAAACAGGTGGGTGTTATACTAAGTGACTTGATTTGTTGGCGTAAATGTGGTGTTACATAAAATCGATCTAAACGGGAAGCACAATTATTACGAATGTACGTGTACCCTTTCTGTCCAAAATATTTGTCATTCCATACATCTGTAAAATTAAACCCATTTACTAATTTTTGCAAAGTATTGGAGGTATTAAAGCCAGGTCTTTGGTCCTGCGGATGCAGGACACAATTGAAATCGCCCGCGCAAATTATATGTTCTCTTGTACCCTGCATTTCAGTAGCGACATCCGTCGCAAAAAACGCATCCCTCTGTTTCCTAAATTGTGTCCCTGAAGGTGCATATAAATTATATACCCAAACATTAGCTATTTTTGCTGAGATAATTCTACCATTGGGATGGCACATCACCTTTGTAATCGGTACGGTGTTACGTACTAACAGGGCTGTTCCTGTCGCTTGAAAGGTCGCATTATTATAGACTAATATGTTTGGGGGGAGGTTAAATGCTGTTATTCCACATTCTTGAAGAAGTGCTATATCTAAAGATGATTGTAGGAAAAAATCTCCTAGCGCCTCCTGTTTAGTAAAAGATCGCATTTTGTTAACATTGATCGTAGCTAAACGGAGAGTAGTCATCATATATACAATTAACAGAAATTTAAGAACTAGGGTTACCCAACACTTCGAATTATACATTTTGACCAGTGGACACTAATATTCGTACACTGTTTTTCCACTCCCTTCCATGCCACGAAACGTAAACCTTGCATATGTGCACGGTACCTCGTGCAAACACGTGACCAAGCCACATATACCTTTACTCATTTTACACATGCTATTTCTGACTTTCATTTTTACTTGCACCCGAACATTCACTAGACACACTAGGGGAAACACTGAATTTGGATCCGATCACAGGTTGAAAATCAACACTCGGGGCTAAATTTGTCACACTTTGGGGTCTGGTTATACGTACTGGGGAGGGGGCTATTGCCTGCTGCTTCACGTTCTTCTTGTGGTGGGGGTTAGGTGCCACATTTTGTTGTACTTTTTTCTTCTTCAACTGCTTCTGTTCCTGGAGTCTCTTCACATTTGATTTTCTTTTGGCATTGTCCTTAGTTCCTGTTGTGATTTCACCAAGCTGAACCTTGTTTTGTTGATCTTCCAGTGTATGGGATCCTCCTGCTTCGTACATGTCAGTCTCCATTTGAAGATTACTCGTAGTGTCAGACTCGCGCATCGCTTGATCAGTTGGTTCCAGACTGTCAGTCATCAACACGTTATCCCGTACGTCACTGTGGAGGTTGTCTAAAGATGCCACATCTTCCGCCCACGATGTGCTGTGGATAGACGCAGGTAGAGGTGTTTCCTTGGTAGGGTCTAGTTGGTGTTCTGAAACATCAGCATTTTTCGGCTCTATTTGCAGATTTTTATCGCGTTCATTGTTCACAGCTTTTTCTTGCAACTGCATTGGAATTGGCAACACTGTAAATTGTGTGTCAGCCTTTATCTCCGTCTCATGCGCTGAACGTTGGCTAGGTGGTCTATGTACCTTTGCTGCATATGACTGCTTAGGCTGGATTTCTACAGGAGTAGCACATGCTCCAATATTGTCTTGTATCACTCGCTCCCCCATAGCACCACGTCGTTGTGGACAAAACCGTGCTGTGTGTTGAGTGTCTTCACATATTTTACAGGTAGGTTTCTGTCCATAATATGTTACCCAATATTGCATACCCTGTATTGATACATAGGACGGGATTGGCTTATTCAGAACCATTCTCACCAACTTAATGCCTGTACGAGTTTTATAAATATGCTCATCCGAATATCGCTCGTCCACCGGAGGGGTCTTAATTTCACCATACTGCGCAAGCACTGTACGGATATGGCTATCGGTTATTTCCATTGGTATAACATGTAGTCTCACTAGTGTAGTTGTCCTATCAGCCCAGTCTAATCTAATGTCATGTTCATCATCCTCATCACAATACACTAACTTCCCTTCAAATGTATTAATTAACTGTTCGCCTAATAGACGCGTCACTAACTTAATATATACACACTTACGGTATTGGTCCAGTTCAATACTTAATACCTGGTCTTCAGTCAATGCAAGAGTATCCCGTATCCAACGATGAAGCATCAGCGATGTTGGGCACTCTTCACACTTGAAAACCATAACTTTAGCGTATTTACGCGACGAATTTCCATTTTCCTTTCAATTCAACAACTTTACGTAACTTGAAAATTTACGCGTTTCGCGTCGTCTAGCACGCCAGAGTCCCGATGACTCACCGGTTCACGAGCAGAGGCACGGCGATGTTGCTCGCGCGGGAACTTCCGCTGAACTGACCCACTCGGCTACGGAGGAGGACCGCTAATTAACATAAGTAAATTGTTATTACGACGAAGGCCGATTCGATAAGAAACTACTAATAAGTATTTATATAGTGAGTGACAAACAAAAAATTCAAAACCTCATAATGATCGTTAATTCGTCACTGCCTTTGTATCTACAATGTTTGTCTTCTTTGAACAGAAAGTACGAGTAACAGATATAACAAACTTTCCGCACTAACTTTGCAATATTCGAAACCACCATTACAGACTTAGCTCCATGTAACTTGATTCTGCGCATTCCACGTGGCATGTGACTTCCTCCTATCATCGAAATAACTTTCTCTTACTATTTCCTTTCCTCTCGTGAAATACAGAGACCAATGTTAACTTCTTAGCACGGTGGATAAACTTTACACCTAACGATATACTCCTGAAAAAAATTCCTACCTAGGTGGAGAATCGAACCTACGACCTCCCTCGTAAGAATCAGGCACGCTACCTCTTTTTTTTTATTGTCTCATTCTGATATACAAGTTATGGAATTACATTGTTTTTGACATAAGTATATTATTACAATTTTTATTTCTATCTGGTTAACCTTTACATTTTTGTTTGACCTAAATTAAGTATAAAGCCCTAATAAGAAATTTGCATACCATTTCTTCCTTGCTTGGAGAGGATTTTTTTTCGTATTGTTCTTGCAAGAAGATCCTGAATTGTTTCTGAAAACTGCTCTCGTCATTGTGAAATATATATAATAAGTATTCAGTTATCAACCATTGTACTGCTCGTTGTTTTGTTGGTGGAAAAAAATTGAATTCAGGAAAAACTATATTTGTATCCGTAAACTTTGTTAATGAGGTGCGGCATATACGACTGAGCATTGCTCGCAATTTGTTCCATGCCATGGAGGAGTTTCGACACTTCGTTATCCTGTGGGCTAAAGAGTCAGGCACGTTGCATGATATACAGTTAGGCGAGTCACTGATTCCATATTGGTATGTCCTATCTCTTGTCACTATAACGCGATGAACCACTTTGTACCATATTGATTGGCCCGCTTTTGAAAGGTGTTTGTCGGAGACATTTTCCCATATTTGTGGCCAATTATGTGTATTGAAATCCCTGACTATTCGTGGTACGGCGTGCTTGAAACTATTGATTTCTCTATATAACTTTTTAACAGATGGTGTAATTGTCTCATGTCGTAATAACTGGTAGCATACCTGTAAAGCGATGTCCTTATAAAACAAAAACTTTTTGGGGATACTTTGGATATCGATGGGAGCTTCTTATGGAATGTTTCGTATTATCGTCTGTATACAAGCTTGGGTCGTTGACCCGTGCAGTGAGAAAGCTGTTTGAAGGCCAGTCTGTACAAACAATGATCTTGCCTGTGTGTTCACGTGTATTAGTGCCAACCCACCTGTCTTCTCCGATAACGTGACCTCATTTATTGCCACCCGGAAAATTGTATCGTGCCACAAAAAGCAGCCAACAGCTTTGTTGACCTTGGCTAAGTGCTGTGGTTTGAATGGCAGGATTTTTGCTACATACCAAAGTTTAAAAAGAGCAAAAACGTTGATAAATCTTACTCGTGCTTTTAAACTCAGAGAGCGCGTCTTGTTCACTCTGAGGACGTAGATTGCCCTCTCGCACGTGAGGTTACTATTGGCTTCGATCGTTACATCGATATTTGCATAAAAGTTTAAACCTAAAACTTTTATTTTCTTGTCTACAGGGATCTCCGTATTATTTGTGAAAGGATTCTCCTTGCCAAGGGGCATCAGGAATGACTTTTGATTGTTTAGTTTTGCTCCTGATGTGAGCTCAAAGGTATGTATTTGGCTTTTAACACTGTCCAGATCTCTTTCATCCTTGAGAAAAATCGTGACGTCGTCCATGAAACTGCCAACTTGTATTGTGGTGGAAGCCATAGAAATACCCTGTAAATGATGCTGGATACTAAACAAAAAGGGGGCTATTGTGAGGACGTACAATGTGCTACTCAAGGGACTACCTTGTAGTACATCCCATCGCATTTTAAAACTTGTTGTCAAGAAACCATTTATTTTGAGTTTTAGCAGCATATGATTATATAATGTTTTTATCCAAATAATAAAAGTGTCTCCGAAGCCATATGCTTCTAAGACTTTGTACAGATATTCGTGACTCACTCTGTCATATGCTTGGGAAAAGTCTAAAGATAGAATTGCCTCTGATGTATTCTTATTTTGTTTGGTAATAATGACGTCTCTTATCGTTTGCAGCAAGTGATGTATACTTTGAGACGTATTACAAGCGAACTGTAAATTGCCAATAAGTTTAACCATATATTTTTTTAGACGTTGATTTATGCACCTACTTATAAGTTTGATATCACTACTCAATATTGAAATTGGTCTAAAATCTGTAACGAATTTTGGATTTGCCTTTTGGGAACTAACACTATAACTCCCGTTCTACTGGTCTTCCCTATTGTTCTTGTTGTCAACACTTCGTTGACCCATTCCGTTAATTCGTCTCCTATTAGATCCCAGAAACATTGATAGAATTCTGGTGGTAGTCCATCTTCGGCTGTAGTTTTATTTCTCGGAGCTTTGAATACTGCATCATGAACCTCCTTTTTACTAAACGGTTGTGTGAGCTCAGTTCTTTCATATTCCGTCAGTGATGCAGAGAGGTAGTTCAAAAAATTACATTGCGTTTCTGCGGGATTAAAGGCTTGACCAAGAAGATTTTTATAGTATTGCAAAAACCTGTCGTGTATACTATGAGGGCTGGTGACAACTTCACCGGAATCTAAAGTTAATTTATGAATAACGTGACTCCTGGCTTGTTTATGTTCTTGAAGAATGTGACTTAGTGTGGCTTGCTCGTCAGGGTCTATAGGAAGAATCTTGCTCTTTATTATTGCTGCAGATTTTCGTTTCCTATGTATAGCAAGTAATTGCGCTTTGATTTCATTTGCATAGGGACGATCGAAATTACCTTGCAATGCTAAACGATGGAGATCATTCAAGACTGGATACAAAAAATTGTATTTGTTTCTTTGATCTCTACTAACCTCTGCACTGAAGAATTTACTGACCTGACGAAATTTAGGCTTAACTCGAGTTTCCCACCACTCGATTATGGTCTTTTGCACTGGCCGAGAGGCCTTGAGTTCGTTCCACGTTTCCCTGATTAGCTGGACATAACTACCATTGCGTAATAATGTGCTATTTAAAAGCCAGTATCCGCTACCTTGTCGGGGTTTAACCAAATCTAAATTTATTTTGAGAATTGGGACACTATGGTCACTAAAACATACTGGAAAATTTTGAACACTAATTATATATTCCTGAAATCTTGGTGCGACATAAAACCTATCGATCCTTGACGCACTATTGGAGGTGATATGTGTGTAACCTTGACTTTCGCCGTTGGCGTGTATCCAAGCGTCACGCAGTTGTAACCCCTGCGTTAATTCATAGAACGCACGTGAGAAGTTGTATCCTGGATTTTGATCTTGTGAACGAATTACGCAGTTAAAATCTCCCACTAGTATAGTGTCTAGTGTGTGGGATGTCAACTCGGGTCCTACAAATGTTGAAAACAAATTTTCTCTTTCCCGTCTGTTTTGGCTTCCTGACGGAGCATACACACTACAGAGAAACGCTGAGCCTAATTTGGCACTTATTTGTCTGCCCGTGGGATGGGGCACTCCATTACGTAAATCCAAGTGTCGCCTACATGCTATGGCAGTCCCTTGTGCAAAGGGAGTAAAATTGTTGTATACTTTAAACATGCTCAGTACAGAAAAATCGTCTATGGCGACCTCTTGTAAGAGGGCCACATCAATAGACGATTTAATGAGAAAGTCATTGAGAGCAATTATTTTGGTCTAACTTTGCATTTGATTCAAATTTATAGATGCCAAGGTAAATGTTTGCAATATTATAACTGTCCACAAAAGAAAACTAAACTTACTTACATTCTTCAACATTACTGATCTCTAATTTCTGCCTATAATGCATTAACTATGCTTTCCACTAAATAAATCTGGGGTAAGTTTGTTACTCGTCGAAGGTTTCTCTTTAATTACATTTCCTGAATGACTTGTTAAACTACCCTTTGAAACATCTTGTTTTGGGGTACCAGGTTCTACTCTAAATTCGTTATGAACTATTGTGGAACTTACGCAATCATTATTTTTCTTCTTCTTTCTTCGTAGCACCATGGACTCTTCCGCCACTGACCGTAACCTTGATACAGATCTTGACCGTGATTTCCTAGGAGAGGTAACTACGGGGAATTCTGCCTCCGCGAACAAAGCACTTATGGGTGGGGGTATGTGATGCATCTCCTCCGAAGTGGTCAATGTTGGCTGCTCCATCTCTTCCCTTCCTGTTGGTGCATTCTTCACACTAACTTCGTGTCTGGTACCTGTCTCCTCGTCGGTGATTCTGGGGCTATCCGTGTTCCCTCCATTGTTATCTCCTGACGCAGGGACTTCTGCAACTGATGGAGCTGAATCTCTTGGTTTAGTCCGTACGGGTAGCACAGTTGGTTCATATACCATCGGTACATTGTCAGCGGGTATATTAACCGGCCCCCTACGGGGCTGGTTCCCAGAGGATCGACGCTTAGGACTCTGAGCCACTACGTGATCCTCCCCCGAGCACGCAAGGCACGTACGCACCTGCCCAGGATTATGTTACCCAATAGGAGTCTCCATTCATTATTGCATATGAGGGTATGGGTTTGCGTAGTATCATTTTGATCAAGACACGTCCAGTTCGACTAGGGTATATATGATCTGCAGAGTATGTCTCGTCTTCAATTTTTAACACTTCCCCATAAGACCTCATGACACGACTTATCACTTCTGCACTTAATTCAATTGGGACTACATGGATTCTGACAAGTACATGTCGCTGGTGGGCCCATTCTACTTCAACTTTATGATCACCATCTACGTCACTAGCACCAAAATCATTTAGTAACCGTTCTCCTACCACTTTTGTCGCAAATTTCACGTACAAACACTTACGAAAGTAATCTATTTCAAAACTGAGCACTTGGTTCGTAGGCACTTGGTAGACATCATGAAACCATCGATGAAAATCCAATGACGTAGGTCGCGTTTTGACATCAATGAAAACAAATTTCAAGGTGTTTTCTCTTTGTGTATTCATCGTGAACTATTTCATCGAATCTTCACTGGCTCACGGTAATTGTAGCCAAAACCTCGCTTGCACTTCAAAGGAAAAAAAGAACTAACACAACACTAGCAACCGTATACGGCCCTAGCTAACTCGGACAGTTCGATCACTAAGCCTTCTCACGCGAAGAGCGGAGCTCGCTACGAACTGCTTCCTACACAAGCTGCAGGCAGACTGCCTCTTCTCCAGGTAGCTCATGTTAAAATTTGCTACCAGTTTGAAGAAACCAATTCACACATAATGTCATATCTATAATTTCCTCATGGCAATTTTCATGAGGAAACGAATTCAGATAAAATCGAGAAACGCTGAAAGGGAAAAATGAATAACATGTCTACTAGCGTTTTGTCATATTTTGTAAATTGTGTAAAAATTCCGTGTTTTGAACAAGCAATCGTTTAGTTACGAAGTATTTTGTTGTTTGTTTAAAGTAGGAACAGGAGAGCGAAAAGGAGTCATTTGAACCAGACCCCGTTTGACAAGAAACTTCAGCTTTTTTCCAAAGACTGTATGAAAAGAGAGAGGAACGTATGAAATATAAAATATGTATGAAAATAAAACAATGGGAACCTTGAAAGATAATACTAACAAACTTCAAACTATGAAAAACATATTTCCGTGGTGGAAAACTCCAAGTCATTTTCGAAATATGAACTTGATGTTTTTCTTTATTATGAAGTGGAGATAATGGACGATACGATCCCTCAGCAAGAAAATTTTAAGTAAGCTACCTCCAACTTTTTCAATGCTCATAATTACTAATTAGGGTCCGGAAGTTGATGAAAAATCAACTTTTTTTCTGACCCTTAAAAACAATGCTAAACCTGATATCATGTCCGTTTCTCTTCAGTTAGAGCCGGAAAACACTTTCTATTTTACATTTTTTTCATTTTTCGTCCTTTTTTGGCTTTTAGTTTATTTTTCAGTATTTCTAACAGTTTTTGTTCCATTTTTACTTATTTTTGAGGTTTATTTTTCTCCTCCCCTGTTGTTTCGTGCATTTTAAATGCATTTACTAGTAAAACTTACATATTTAGATTTCTTGACATGGTCCTTTTAGCAAATTCACCATGAATCGAAAATACGGTCAATGGAGAAGCATAATATTATTCTTACCTGAAATGTTTGGCAATGGATTAAAATACTTCGTGTGAAGATCTACTTTGAGGTTCTTTTTCTGGACACTATTATCGCTTTAATCTGTACTTTTAAAGTAAAATTAGACACAATATTAAATGCAATTACACTCTGGTATACGCGAAGCAGAACTGTATTTTCGGATGCTGGCCGACTACAGTATCATAGAAGGCCCACTCTGAAAGGAGATGAATTGGTTGATTTGGTGTTTTAAGTCAACTTTCTGCATAGTAAGGCTAATCGGGACTGGACCTACAGTTTAAAGTGGGATCCGAACTGAGTGCATAAAATAAAGTGAACCGTGTGGTGTAGGGGGATCGTTTGCTTATGGAATGGAAGGTCATGGGTTCAAACCTACTTCTTTGCAAAATCTTTTTCGGGAATTAAACGGCTTTGGACGAGAATGCTTATCTACATTTCTTGGATATTTCCGTTGATATTTATGCGATTTATGTCCAGCATTTCCGGATGCAGAAAGTTGACATGTAAGTTCTTTATATGTGTTAACTTATAACAGCTGAACGAAAGGAAAAGTATTTCCTAAAATCCTGCCAATCACTGAAAGATTAAAAACATTAGTAGAAGCATTACTTGAGGCATGCACAGAGGCGATGATTATGGAGTGTGGAGGGGCAGATGACCCCGCACTATGCTAAACATTATCTACCAAGGGAAAGAAACTGTCCTTGCCCTCCCCCCCCCCCCACCTTGCCCCATCAGTTTTGAAACAAAATCGCCGCCACTGAGCATGCATCGCATAAATATTTCACAGTAATATCATATAATATTATATTACGTTATTAGAACACTTCGTACTCGGTAAATAAAAAGGAAAAAATAATAAGGAAAGGGTGGGATTTGAACCTTCGATGTTTCGATTTTGACGAAAACAGTAAAAAAAACGAAAGTGCTGTCATCTAACCAACTACTCCAGGAGATTGCTAACAGAAAGCTCAGTAAAACACGTTAATCTCAGTTGAAGGAACATTGTGCCGGAGTTTCGAACCATTTTTCGCCAAGAACCAAGGAAAAGACACACTTTGCAGAATCGTTTGGTGTTGTGCAAGGTATCTTTACTAAACATTTCGCATAAAATCATCATAAATGTGCCTTCTTGCATTCAAATGTGACCGCAATTCTTTCCAGGTGGATGAAAACCTGTTCAGTGTTTCACAATCCACATACATTTTCCTATTTTCAAATTCAGAACTAAGAATCTTGAAATATTTTCAACATTCGTATTTCTACTTAACATTTTATTGTCTACTCATATATTTTATTACTGCTTTAGGGTATCTTTACTTTATGGAATGTGAAAGAATGAAAAAAAATCACAAGAGCGTTTTCATTCATGAAGAAGAAATGTTGCAAAGTTGGCTACTCTTAGTTGGCTCTGAAGCGCTAATGCCAAATTTACGAATTCTGGACTTTGAAATTTTTCAGGGCGGTCAAATAAGATGTTGCGAAGTGTACAATAACGATACAATAGTATACGGTAGAGTTACCGTCAAACGGGGTAACTTCGTCTTTGAGGGTAACTTCGTCACGAGACCGATAGATGCCGGTAGGAGTCACTGTGAAGAAATTTCGCAACAACATGCCGGGAGTGGACTTCCTGAAATATTTTTTGAAGCATCATAATTTGACATTCAGGCTTGCTACAACAAATATTTCCCATGCAAGAACTTCGCTCTCCAGTCCTACCGTCGAAGATTTCTTCAAGAACATAAAAGACACACAAACGTCACTAGTATGACAAGAGGACATATTTTGCAATTGATACCATTTTGCGTGACGATCTTACCTCTTCATGGGGATAATTTTGATCTGCTAGGAACGTAAGCAGAGATGACGAAGTTACCCAATTTGCTGGGGTATCTTCGTAGCGAAAATGCTGACGTATTTGCCCCCCTCCTAATATTTTGGAATTTCTTTGGCATTCCTTCAGTACATTTATAAGGGACAAAGTGTTCCTCGCGTATAATTTTCGTGTTGTCACTCGACACGGATTTTGCAGGGCACATTAATATATGCCGAAATCTGTACGAAGTTACCCTGTTTGACGGTATGTTGCAAATAACAAAAGACTCAATGCTCAGGAAAACAATAACAATGCTTAAAGAAAACAATAACAATAGTCAGAAAAAAAAATAACAATGCGTTAAAAAACAATAAATATGGTGTGAGCTAAATTTAACTCACGTGGCGGGCAGATAATATTTATTCTAACGCCGCTTGAGTTACATAACAAGACACACGAACATAAAATAATGAAAAAGATTTTTTTTCATCTAATCATCAATAAACATATTGCTTTCAACGTTTTCATTATATTCTCGTAAAAAAAATATCGTGGCCCCAAGGCATTTTTTTCCTATTGCGACAGTCAATGTGATAAAATAATCCTGGATTGCTATTTTTGTGAGTATAAAATTTCAAACATACGAAATAACTTAATGTGCACCCCGGCCCCGTAGAACGTAGCTATGAACTATCCACTTTAACAATACCACACGAAACAAAATCCTGCGTACACCATTGACCAGGATGGAGTAAGATGGCCTGTCTTTTTACGACAATAAACCATTAGTATAGTCATGGACATTTCTGGGTTGCAATGATCCCATTGAAAGTCAACGAGCTTGTTACAATTCAGAAGTGTCCGTGACAAGAAAAAGTACTTACAAAATTGTCCAAGTGCAGCACTTACTGTTGCCATTATTGTGAGTGCAACAATTCCCTGATTGTAGTCCATTGTTCGTGTAAGGATGAACAGAACCCAACGGCTTTCCTGCAACAATGGTGATTTTCAATATTCTTACTCTTTCGCATAAACGCACATATGTTTGCCAAACTTCGTTAATTGCGTCACTTGTCAACTTTTCACACTCTGGAATGAGCACCTGTAAGGCTGTACATATAAATGTCTTAAATAGCTACCATAGTATTTACACTGTAAATGTCGACACGAAACCATAGAACTGCGGAGGAAATAAACTTATGTGGCAACTTCTTCCCCTCTCTCCCACCTCTCCTTTTCTCTCCCACATGCAAAACGCACGAAAAACTGTCTGGCCTTGTACCTGTTTCAAGGCTGTCTACGTTATGGTTCTGACTTAATTATGAAATCAGAGACGGGGTCGTTTGCGTCCGTTTGCGTCTACTAGAAAGGTCTTCCAACTCAAGATGTTTATGCAAAGCAAATGATTGGATAGGAGAAAGGTTGAGGAACGAGAGATGCGTTGAAAACAATACAAAACTGTTATTAATATAAACGTTAAGTTCACGTGGAACTTATTCCTGTCTCTATAAGAAGAATAATGAAAGCGAATGATTGAAAAGTGTTTCAACAACAGTTCTAGTGTTGTTGTTATTATTATTATTATTATTATTATTATTAGTAGTAGTAGTAGTAGTAGTAGTAGTAGTAGTAGTAGTAATGGTAGTACATTTAATTTAACACAACATATTGGTATCTCCGTTCTAATTCGATACATTGTACAAAAATTGGAGTCACTACAGGGTGATTCAAAAGGTCGGTACCAAAGATCAACTCCGTTACTGCTGCAGAAAGCTAAAACTGGAAAGAGGGGAAACATTTTGCAACTTTTTACCCCCGCAGCATGAGCTCTTAATGTTAAGCTTGGCTAACCAAGAAAACATACCGTCCTTGACCCACGTTTTGGCATCCGATCGTCGAAGCTGTTGGAGAGAGAGATTTCGATTTTAATGTAATATGCTTCGAGTTTCTCTTTCTTCCTGTTATCCTACATTTTATCCATTTCTTTTTCTTATGTCTCCTTCCTTCCAATCTCTACTTTTCTATCTTATTATTGTCTATTTGCTTCATTCCTTTTATATCTTACCTCTCTCGCGACTTCCTCTCTCTCTTTCTCTCTTTCGTGTACGCTCCCCTGTTTCATTATCTTTCTATCTTTCTTCTCGGCCTCTCCTTACATTCTTTACACTCGTAAGAACCTCAATGATAAGGACAATGCATTACAGCCACGTCATTCTTCTGCAACGTTCCACCACTCGTAACTCCAGGAGATCCGAATTGGCAACACACCGCTCCTTGCTCCGGCTGGTCAGTTGGGAGCACCAGTTCGCACCCAGGGATCGGTTAAGACGATCCACCCTTCCTCCAGGAAAGGAAACCACCGAATTGGCAACACACGACAGAAAGTAAATAAAATTCCAAATACTTTATAATTAAAAATCCAAAATCTTTAATCACGAATCGCTCGTGTACATACTCATTCTCACAAGTTAAAAGTTATAATTTGTTGGGTCATGCACGCTCGCAGGTAGTGATAAGCACCGCCTTCACAGTTAATAGCAAGACCTCAACTGCCTACCTCAAGCGCGAGGCGCAGCATAACAGATTGTTCTATCTTACACTAATACAAACTCATAACATAATATAACACAAGAAAAACTGATAATGTATATAACAAATCAATGTTAATTAGCGATAGTAAGCTAAAGTTCAGGTTGGCAACAATTAAAAATGCCAACGTGGAAGTTTTTACATCGCCAAAAAGACGTAGCGTGGTTCCCCCTACTCTTAACATAAACAGCCAATAGGAAAACGATATTTTATTGAAAGCGAGGGGGAAATATTTTGCTATAATATTTCAAAATTAAACTAGCCTATATAGAAATAACTAAACTGATTTTATCAAATAATTCATATTTGCCCTTGCACATAAAAATGATTAAATAAAGATTTAGTTTATAACGAAGACAAATTACTTCAATCTTGTACATTGTTGAACAAAAATCGATATTAAGAAGAAATGTATTTAACTTGTGCTTAAACAACAAAATTTGGGTGAAAGATAGTAATAATTCTAGCCATTTTGGATTTGAAAAACAATAAAAACGTTGCATATATTATTTGGGATAATTATTAGCCTATAAATTCTGAATAAATGTTTCAAAAATACGATAAGATAAAACGTAAATCTATACTACATGAATTATGAAAACAATTAAGTATAAATAATTTAATCCAAGTTCTTAACTTGAAAGTATACGAATAAGATAAATGCCAATATACGACTGAAATCTGCCTAACATGGCGGTCGCTACACTTCCCTAGGGGTGCCAATTACACTTTGATTGTAACTATGGTGATTAATTCTAAATTTACCTAGTACAGTTCAGTATTGCGAGAAGTTAAAGGCTCCATTAAAGGCGACACCGTCCTAGGCAAGACTTCATTCGATTGGCGAAATCCTCAAGTAACGCGTGACCATTGTTGCCAACCGCTTAGCACGTCACAAATGGTACCCACACCCCAAATGGACAAACTTTTTGTCCCCTAGACCGTGTTCTTGCATTTTTGGGATTTCTGTACGTGCAATATGAGTATGTATGTGAATTTTGAATTGTTCAAAGTTCACTTTATGCAGAGGTAGGCTAATCAAGACTGAACCTACAGTATAAATTGGGTTTTGCCAATTAATTGATTTGATTTACTTTACTTCGCTTTTCTTCCACTTTCGGCTAATCGCGAAGATGAGGATGAGTCATAAGTTTAAAGTGGGATCCGAACCTTTGTGCAATGCGCCGCAACAGGGTATCGATCCCAGGACCCCATAATTACAAGGTGACGACCCTACCACTACGCGCGCACGCACACTCTTCTTCTTCTTTATTTTATGGCTCACACCGCGTTTGCAGTTTCTAGCCAAAGTTGCTGATTTTAGGTTCTACTGTTCATATCTTATTTCCAAAGTGTTCACTTTCTTGGAAACATTAATGTCTTCCTGTTCGTGTGGTATGACAGTTTTGTGAGGTTATTAATTTAAATTGTAGTGTGAATCATCGTGGTTGTTTAAATAGTAAACCTATGTTTACTAGCGAAACTATAAAGAATTCAAATAAAATGTTGTAAGTTTTTATATAGAGAGTCTCGGTATTGTTATCTTAAGGGGCATTCACACGCACACTCACACGCACACAACGTACCTCATAATGATTATCCGATTTTACATTGTTATTGCTTCTCACAGTTGTCCCAAATTCAAGGTTTTCTTCTGCAGGTAAATTGATTATGTCTTTAGGTTTTCGTGTCTCTTAGTTCCCAATGCGCCACCAGGAGCGTTGTAGCTTCTGGACATGTGAAATGGCGGCAGTTAAGTGTCTTCTGTGACTGGCTAAGTTTTCTTTTCAGTGGCAACGTTGGATCAAAATCTGTGGGCAAAACAGGTCAGTGAGTTTTCTGCGCAATTCTGGATCTAAAGTGTGCGCAATTAGGTTTCGGCTCTTTTTGAGGGTCTTTCCATCATGTTATCACCGTTGAGATTAGCCAAGGGTGCCTTAAATATCTGAAACTATAAGATGTTTGGGAATTACGCTGTACTGAATATATGTACGCACATACATATGTAGTACATAAACACACACATAAATAGCCGTCCCCCGTGGTGGAGTGGTTAGCACATTGCGCTAGGACGCCAGAGGTCCCGGGTTCGAATCTTGGCCTAGGCATGGATGTTTCAGAGTGTCCCATTCATCAATTTCATCATATCATCAGTCATCCACTTCTTCGCAAATTAGCCAAAAGTGGCACAAAAAGCGAAGTAAAATAAAGAATGTCCACCAAATACACATAAAAAAATTACACGGTGTATATACTTTATATGGGGTATTCCATTGTCTCGAGTGCGATGCGCGAAATACATTTTTTAAATTATAGTAGCTATTGTACTGATAGTTAAGGAGTCCCGGGTTCGATACCTGGTGGAGGCACATAGTGGTCGGATCCCACTTTAAACTGTAGGTCCAGTCCCGATTAGCCTTACTGTGCATATAGTGAACTTAAAACACCAACTGAAGCCAAAAGTCTACTGATAGTTAAGCAACATTTTCCTTACCAGTTTCTGTGAAATAAAATATGGATCTTAACACTGTTGATGAAACATAACTACCCTTAAAGTATTTTCCCAGTTTTGTAGCTATAAGTGAACAATATTGTATCACGTGTGGCACAATAGAGAACACAAGTAAGTCAAAAGTTAAAATAAACGAATAACAGGGAGTCCATAAAGTCCTGCAAAAAACTAAAACTCTATAACTTGAAAACTATTAAGTTTATTAACAAAATATTTTGTGTGTACTTACAGAAAGGTTCAAAGTTTATTTCCTGCTTGTTACGTTCATCGCCAAACCTCCAATTGTGCACCATTCACGTCCAAACACTGTTGCAGTCTTTTCGTGAAACCGAGAATTCGATGCTGACGGTGCTCTCCTGGGATATTCAGAATCACATATCTTATTTTTTCTTTTAGGTCATCCAGATTACCTGGTTTCTGTGAATACACCTCGGTCTTTACATGTCCCCAAAACCAATAATCGCAAGGTGGCAAGTCTGGTGATCTTGCAGGCCAAGGTGTGGGCCCTCTTCGGCCAATCCATCTACCTTGAAATTGTTCGTTAAGAAACTGCTGAACTTCAAGGGCAAAATGCGGCGGCACCCCATCTTGTTGCATGTAGACGTCATTGATGATGCCTAAACTATTAAGTTCTGGCACAAGGAATGTCTGTAGCATTGGACTCCGGCCCACGCTGTCCTGCACTGACTGAATCACATCATCACTCGATCCTGGCCTTCCACTGCGTGGCAAATCTGACATACTTCCCGTTGTCTTGAACTTTTCATACCATCTCTTGATACTTGAATTTGCTGTGGATGGTTTCCCATATGTTGTCTGGAACTTTCTCTGCACTGAAACAAAAGATTATAACTCTGCAAACCACAGAACACACTGTGCCTTTTCCTGGATGGACGCCATCTTAAGTCACATGATCACGTGATTACCAGTGCAAGCGTCACTGAGCAGTGTGGCCAGAACAAAACTTTAAACTTCCACCCTTCTCACCCAAAAAATGTGTATTGTTAAACGCAACAGCTAAAAAGTTATAGAGTTTTAGTTTTTTGCAGGACTTTATGGACTCCCTGTATAAAATAACATAAAAAATATCGTTTATTTCTAACTTAATATTGTATAATTCTTGAATTTTTATCCAAAATACAAATTGAGATTGTTCACTCTCAAGATAGGATTAAGTTCCAGCACTGCCCTTAATTTTAAGAATTCTGCACTTTCATATGGAATGCCCCATATACATACATACACATATATGTGTATGTGTGTGTGTGTGTGTGTGTGTGTGTGTGTGTGTGTGTGTGTGTGTGTGTGTGTGTGTGTACATATTATATTCAATACAGCATAATTCACAAACTACTTACTAGATATCAAACTGATGATTGAGACCTACTTCTCATAGCTAGCTTCTTAGAATTATAGTAAATGTATAGTTACCTAACATGCTATTGCCATCACAGAGATTTTCGAAGTTAACACGGCCGCTACCAGGAACGCAGTCTATGAAGAAGTTCTCAATCTCCATGTAAGTGTTGCCATCCACCTTCCTCGGTTTTCCGCTGAAACGAACGGTAATGTGATCTGACTCGGAAAAACAAAATATGCAATTAGTGAGATAAGTATGTGGACATTTGCAATAATGTATTTATTATTAATTTATTCAATATTGTTAAATTCACTAAGATAGTATTCAGAAAACAGAATATTTTTTTTCTGGAACAAATTCTTCTCTATTACTTTTACTTAAATTAGGTAAGAAGATTTCTGGGCCAAAATTAGCAAGACTATTTCTACTCCCTCTAATGTATTTAACCATTATAGTTCCTTAGATAACATTGATGATAACTCTGTTATCTGGCATATAAACAGTGTGTATAGTGAATTTAGTGCGATTGTTTTATGTTCTTTTCGGGCTAACAGACTATACACAGACATAAAGTTGTTTTCTTCAACCAATGACCACTCGCTTTCGTTCAATGACCAACCTGAATGTAATTACCTTGCCTTTCAGTATTTAAACTCAGCTACTTATAGAGGTTGTCACATCCGATGGCCAATGGCTCGCAGGTCAGTGAGAGACACTGAACGAGGCGGACCAATGACGTTGCCAGAATTCCTGGTTGCCATGCCAACGCTAGAAAGAGCATCAATGCAAGTGACGCAGATTGGTTGCCTTAGTCACGTGACTCTCCACTTGTACTGCCCTTACGGCTTCATATGCCATCATATCTGGTGGGCTTTATAACTCTGACATTCTTACACCCGAAGGTTTATTGTGCAGGAACACGATCTTCCAACTGTTCCTCTCCTGGATACCTCTCAAATGGTGCAGTGGAATCCTCGTCGCCTTGTAATCATCATCCTTCAGATACATGTTCATATTTCAATTGTATTCTCATCTTGACCTTCCAACAGGTCTCTTACCACTAGGCTTCCAAAGAAGGGCCAATTTTACCCCCTTCTATGCGTGATACATGGAATATCTATCCAAGTCTTCTTCATTTAATTATTATATTAATATCAGTGGATCAATATCAATAAGTCCTTAAATGCTAGAATTCATCAGTAAGTATCAGTAGAAATAAAAACAATGAAATTATACTTACTAGTAGTGACGTTGCATGTCGCTTCCAGCGATTGGAAGAAAGAAAATATTGCCTTTGACGTCATAATTGCCATCCATTTCGCTGAGTGTCAAATTGCTCTCGAACATACCGTTCTGGTTGTATTCTAGAA
The DNA here is from genome assembly GCF_977018435.1 of Lepisma saccharinum. NCBI lineage: Eukaryota > Metazoa > Arthropoda > Insecta > Zygentoma > Lepismatidae > Lepisma > Lepisma saccharinum. The sequence continues at coordinate 31,719,787 of NC_139238.1, forward strand.
AAGATATCATAGGCGTAGCTACGGGGTGTGCCGGGTGTGCCTAGGCACACCCTAATGGGCTGCTTTATCAAAGAGAATTAAAGACAGATATTTCAATAAGAGAGAAAATAAGCGGCAGTTTGTAAGAAGTTGAAAATGTCATTACTTGGTGCAAACGTGTGCATTATCGCTGATGAAACGAGTGTCTATAGATTTTCGAGTTTTTGATGTAATTGGAGAAAGAAGATATTTACTGCATTCTACTCTGTACTGCAGCGCTTTTCTTCTATACCTGTCACAAGCTGCACGTGTGAGAGCGCTTTCTCCAAGCTTACCCAAGTTAAAACTAAATTAAGAGCAACTCAGAAGCAGGATAGATTGGAAGCCCTGCTCTTGCTATTTGTGGAACAGGAAAAAGCTTAGTCTATTGATGTAAATGAAGTTATTGATGAGTTTAAGAACATTGTACCTTTTGACAGACGTCTCTTGTTATAGATGACGTGTATTTTGATGTATTTGTTTGTAACATTTATGAACATTTTGTGTGTGTGTAATTTCTATGCAATTTGATTTTTTCTACTACATATATTCAGAAATTTCCAACACTGTCATTTAGTGAATTTGTATTCCTTTACAAACATCAGTGCAGTTAAAGAGCAAAGGGATTGTGTTGCAAAATATGCTATGAAAAAGGCACAAGACCTCATTTTTTTCTTTGTACACACCCAAATATAAAGTTTACGCCCATGAAAGATATGTGAACATAATACACAAACTTGTATGTGGATCTTGAGAACATACAGGTATGCAGAAATACTTTAAAATAAAATTGATCATATAACAAATTTTGAGTCCCGTACTCTAGTATTTTTCTCTAATTTGTAATCACTTCAGTTTGAGATTTAGAATATTTCTTATCTTCAAGGCGTAGTAACATCGTAGTCTTGTAATCAAGGGGTCTTGAGCTCGATACCAGGTACAGGCACAAGAAGGTTCGGATATAAATTTAAACTGTAGGTCCAGTCTCGATTAGTCTATTTGTTCATAAAGTAGAATTTTTTTTAAAAAAACTTCTAATTGATCTCCATAAAACTGTAAGTGCATAATATAATTATCCACTTACTTTTTTGAAAGTTCTAACATTTATAAACAATTTTCTTATTTTTTTGCTTTTAGTTGGATTTTGAAGTCCACTTTATGGCACATGTAGGGTAATCTGGACTGGACCTACAGTTTAAAGTCGGATCCGAACCACTGTAACGTGCCTAAACCGAGTATCGAACTCGGACCACTTTAAACATGTATAAAGAATTGCGTAGGCCAATATGTATATCAATTGATTCGCATTCATTTGATTTTTATTTAGCGCCCCATTTATTCCACTCATCGCGACGATGAGAATGAGTGATAACTTATTGATTTGGTTTATTTGACATCGTTTTTTCTTCCACTTTTGGCTAATCGCGAAGATGAGGATGAGTCATGGTTTGACGAAATTGATGGACGGACAATCACAAGAAAAACCCATGCCCAGACCAGGATTCGAACCCGCGACCCCTGGCGTCGTATCACACTATTCTAAACACTCTGCCGCGGAGCTCGGCTGATTCGCATTCACTGTAATAAAATGAACATTCATAATTAATGAGATTCATATGTTTACATTTAAAATGATTATCAATTAATATTATTATTATTTGACCTGACTTAAATTTTTCTGCGGTTGCTGTTAGGAATTTACAGCTTGGAAGCGAGTAATAACTCCTGAGGCTACCAATCCACAAGCGAGCTGATGACGTTATCTCAACCCAGTACATATCGCTAACCGTCTCGCTTACGCTCTACACTAGTTGGTAGGCTCACTGAATGGACACAGTTGGCTGTAGATGTTCTCTGAGAGTAATCTGACACTACCCAATAATGAAAGACTTGCCCATGTACTGTAACTGGCTCACTCCAGTCGGAAAGAGGAGCGATAGACCGTGATTCATACCTGATTGAGCTGACCTCAACGTTACTGAGGGCAATGAATTCAAAATCCTTGAAACTGAAGGTGACACCAACAGCCCTCGTTCCATCTCGAATTACCATCTCTCTGGCATCTGAAGGATCCAAAGGGGCAAGCCTATAGAGTTCATAACTGAAAAAGAAATAAATAACAATAATACATAGTTCAAACAAACAATGTTTATGTATCCACCGAAAAGATAATAATTCGTGCAGTTAATGTTAATGCTGGAGGATTAACAGAGAACATTTTGAACTAGGAACTTCAATGGAAGTCATTGATTACGTATTTGCAGATTCCGTTAAGCTTATGTAATTACATTCCGAATCGGTGTTTTGTTGTCAGAATTGGCGGCTATATTGATGAATATTCATGCCACGCCACAAAAGGTTCTGGTTTCATGTCCTGCCCGTGTGCCTCTCTGAATTCGTCTTCATCAATTTAATCTGATGAGCATTCATCCTCATCGTCAGGATGATCTAAAGGGTAGAAATCCAACGTCATATATTACAATGCCAATAATAAGAATAATAACGATAATTTAAATAAGCGTTGAGAAGATGAAGTAAAGTGATGATAGATTGTGTCTTTTCATTGAAATTGTTGATTTTTGAGGTTGTAACATGGAGCAGTGACTAGAAGACAAGATATGAAAGGATTGTATATTTTGTGAATTTCGATTATCATTTAAATGCAAGGACAAATAAAGTTGAAGTTAACATTTTTGCCTCAATGACAAGTTACTGTAATAATAATAATAATAATAATATTTTAATATCATGGTGATACAAAGCATGGCCAAATACATCACTTATGTGTACATAACACAAGCACACAAGGACCATAAAAAGTAAGTCTTTTAAAGAAATTCTGCTGTGAATCTATTAAATAGACTTTAAAAAGTTTGAGTAAAATACCCAAATATACTCGGTGTACTAATAATTACCTTTGGTACCAGTTTCATAGATCGGAGACACATTAAAATCGAATATTTTGTGTATCGCATGGTTCGTACTTAATTGTGTATTGCGGAACATAGTTCAAGGTGCCATTATGCTTTTTACACGAAAAAAACCTACAATTTTTCACATAGAGGGTAATTTCTTTGACTTCTTTTTTCGCATCCATAACACAGAATATGGCGGGAAATCTTGACTACCGTAGTGGGCACGCAGGGTTTCCAACATCCTTGACCGAAAAATACCTACTATCGTGTTCGTCGCTTGTGCAAATTGTACAGTGTCTCTCAAAAGTTTTAGGACAACGACATTTTAAACTAGGCAACCCAATTTACACAAGGCGTTGATGGGTTGCGTGTAGAGTTAGGCTCAATCTCAGGGTTGCCACATGCACAATAGATATTTATAAAATACGCGAAAGAAATAAAAACAAAGACTTGAGAGAAAACGAAAGGTGACAAAAGAGAGGAAAAAGAGAGAGCGAAAGGAGAAGAGGAAAAGTAGAGGAGAGAAGAAAGAGAGGATAGACGAGGAGAGGAGATGTAGTGAGTAGACGAGAAGAGGAGAGTGGAGAGTAAAGTAAAGGAGAGAAAAAGAGAAGAACGAAAAGAAGAGGAGAGTGGAGAGTAAAGTAAAGGAGAGAAAAAGAGAAGAACGAAAAGAAGAGGAGAAGAGTGCAATGGAGTCGGAAATCTAAGACAGGAGAGGAGAAGAGTGCAATGGAATCGGAAATCTGAGACAGGAGAGGAGAAAAGATGCGAGAAAAGTAGGGAAGGCGATATGAGATAAAAGCAGAGCGAGCAGAAGGAGGGGAGAGGAGAAGGAGAAGAGAAGAACAGAAGGGACTGAAGAGAAGAGGTAGTTGCAGAAAATATCGTCTCAGCGTCAAGAATTGATGCATTGGTCAAATTATCGACATGAAACATTCAATAGCATTTTGAAATGTATTGGAGAATGTATTAGATCGGTTCGAAATGCCTTTTGGCTTAGTTCAGAGCAAGATAAATCTTCCATGTAAGATCTTTGATTATACCTGCGATTATACCACTAAAAACATGAATGTAATTTGAATATTTATAAGAATTATCCAATTTTTGTCCACTTCTCGGTTCGTTGAAATGGAGATTTTGCAATTTAATATTTCCTCTCCCCCCATCGTTAATTCCAAACTGAATCATTCCGTTTCACACGGTGTGGACAATGAACACAATGGGATAGGTCTAAAACTTACGAAAAATTTCTGCCACCAGAAGGGTTTGAACCTACGACCATCAGATTGACAGTCCTGGACGGTAAACACTACCCTACAAGCTTTCGCTCCTAAAATTAAGTAGAAGGAGCTGACCAATGTGAAATGTAGATGCAACTCTTCTCCTACATGTGATGTGCAAACAATACTTGTTTGTAACAAAGAAAACGAAGGTAGTACGACTCGGCGAAAACATTTAATGGAGAATTGCACATGATGAAAACTTTTCAATCGATATTTGCGGAAGTATCCTTGCATTGAACTCGTGTGTGAAAGGGGTAAAATTAGTATGTCCTGAATTGCCACAAATATAAATAGTTATTTCATTAATATTTGTCAATGTCTTTGAAGCAATACACAATTATCGTTAGAGTATCATAATGCACGATCTTATACATGAAAATATCCCTTTTAATGTGTGTCAATTCATTTATTTGTTTATTTTTTATAAATTCCATATGCAGAACAATATAGCCACTATACACTTCTATTACAAATAATAAGTTAGAAGAAATAACTCGCATTTTCGCAACTACCAATATTCTAGTTTTTCTTCATAACTTCGAAAATTATTTCTCGAAGATATCTGCTATACTACAAGAAAGCAATTCAAAATCAAAGTAAAAGTTCAACTACATGTATACCCAACGATATTTACAATATTGGAGGGACAGAATACTTAAAAATTGTTGTTCCAATCGAATGTAAGGGCGTGGTGTATGGTTAGAGTTCTTGAAAGCATTGATTGCGGTCCCAGGTTCGATCCTCCATACTAGGTATTCTTTTTTTAATTCTCCTTTTATTATAAACAAGAGCATGGTAATATTATTTGTAACAGCAGTGTATAGTGGCTACATTGTTCTGCATATGGGATTTATAAAAAAAAATAAACAAATAAATGAATTGACACATATTAAAAGGGATATTTTCATGTATAAGATCGTGCATTATGATACTCTAACGATAATTGTGTACTGCTTTAAAGACATTGACAAATATTAATGAAATAACTATTTATATTTGTGGCAATTCAGGACATACTAATTTTACCCCTTTCACACACGAGTTCAATGCAAGGATACTTCCGCAAAGTATTGTTTGCACATTACATGTAGGAGGAGAGTTGCATCTACATTTCACATTGGTCAGCTCCTTCTACTTAATTTTAGGAGCGAAAGCTTGTAGGGTAGTGTTTACCGTTCAGGACTGTCAATCTGATGGTCGTAGGTTCAAACCCTTCCGGTGGCAGAAATTTTTCGTAAGTTTTAGACCTATCCCATTGTGTTCATTGTCCACGCCGTGTGAAACGGAATGATTCAGTTTGGAATTAACGATGGGGGGAGAGGAAATATTAAATTGCAAAATCTCCATTTCAACGAACCGAGAAGTGGACAAAAATTGGATAATTCTTATAAATATTCAAATTACATTCATGTTTTTAGTGGTATAATCGCAGGTATAATCAAAGATCTTACATGGAAGATTTATCTTGCTCTGAACTAAGCCAAAAGGCATTTCGAACCGATCTAATACATTCTCCAATACATTTCAAAATGCTATTGAATGTTTCATGTCGATAATTTGACCAATGCATCAATTCTTGACGCTGAGACGATATTTTCTGCAACTACCTCTTCTCTTCAGTCCCTTCTGTTCTTCTCTTCTCCTTCTCCTCTCCCCTCCTTCTGCTCGCTCTGCTTTTATCTCATATCGCGTTCCCAATTTTCTCGCATCTTATCTCCATCCCACTCATCTCCACCTCGTATCTCCTCTCCTGTCTTAGATTTCCGACTCCACTACACTCTTCTCTTCTTTTCGTTCTTCTCTTTTTCTCTCCTTTACTTTACTCTCCACTCTCCTCTTCTCGTCTACTCACTACATCTCCTCTCCTCGTCTATCCTTTCTTTCTTCTCTCCTCTACTTTTCCTCTTCTCCTTTCGCTTTCTCTTTTTCCTCTCCTTTGTTACCTTTCGTTTTCTCTCACGTCTTTGTTTTTATTTCTTTCGCGTATTTTATAAATATCTATTGTGCATGTGGCAACCCTGAAATTGAGCCTAACTCTACACGCAACCACCAACGCCTTGTGTAAATTGGGTTGCCTAGTTTAAAATGTCGTTGTCCTAAAACTTTTGAGAGAGACTGTACATTATGTACGGGTAGCTGACGGATAGCCCAGGTAGCTGATGGATAGCCCACGAAACATACATGGATAGCCCCACAAACCATTCACGGATAGCCTCACGAACCATTATGCACCGTAGCTGACCGATAGCTCCACGAACCATTATGCACGGTAGCTGACCGATAACCCCACGAACCATTCACAGATAGCCTCATGAACCATTCACGGATAGCCCCACAAACCATTCACGGATAGCCCCATGAACCATTTCCGATAAGGTTAGGTTAGGTTTGGTTCCGTTAGGCAAGCATAGTAAAAGAAAAAAGGGGTTTGAAACAATGACGAAAGAAAATACCTCGACGAACGTTGTAAACCTTGGAGAAACTCATTTCGGTAAGTAGTTTCTTGTGTAAAATTGAAGAAATGTGTCTCCGATGTATGAAACTGTTACCTTACATTTTACTTGTGGATGGCTTTTCAACTCTTCCAACAATCTGCGAGCGTCATCCAGAGAAAAGGGAATATTTTGATGTCAACCACAAGCGACAAATGATGTGTGCAAAACATTTATGGTATATAAACTAGTACATTCCATACTCTACTTTCCCATTCAAGAACTTATCATAGAGTAATAGGGTACCATTTTGTTGATACTGTTATCATGCTATGTTAAGTTCTTGAATGGGAAAGTAGAGTATGGAATGTACTAGTTTATATACCATAAATGTTTTGCACACATCATTTGTGGCTTGTGTTTGACACCAAAATATTCCATTTTTATCTGGACGACCCTCGTATATAATAGACTTCACTTAAATCGCTTAGGCAGGATTATTCAAACTATGACACGCGTACCAGTACCGTCACTCTTACCTTCGGAAACTGATGCACGAGCTTGGTAGAAAAATACAGAAAATTATTGCAACATTTCCTGTATTAAGTTTTGTACAGGTAGGTACACAGTTGACATCAGTAATACAAGTCAAGTTAGTGTGTTTCTGCAATAAGAAAACATTATCGTAAAGTTTCTGCAGTGCATTGTGTTGCAGTTTTTCCCAAATTATTGTATTGTGTATTGTAAACTGTTAATTAAGAATAATACATAACATCTTCTTTCCAAACTCTGTCTCTTGCTTACTCCCGCCAGTTTTTTTTTTAAAATTTCCCTGTACCACTTATTCTGTTCCCTCTCTGTCACCCCACACTCTGTTCCTTTGTTCTTCTCTGACTTTCATGGTTATATCACTATACTCATAAGGTATGATGACAATGTGTTCCTCCATAAGCTGAGGTAATTTCAAAGAACCTTGAATTTTTTCAGCCATGTTGTGAGAGATTTTAACTGCATTGAAATAAATATTCGTAAAAGCTAGGAAGAAGCGTGGGATAGTGAGTTTCGTACATTGTCAGCAATAATTATACGTCAAGAAATCCTCAACATAAGCACCGCCAGTAACTATTAAATTTAGAGTTGACCTTCAGACAATTCTCTTTGAGCGTTCACGAATTCAATTATTTCTACAGGGTGGTCCAAAATAAGATTATTTTTTTAAAAATTTGATTGGTCAGCGAACCAAAGTTATGACCATGATCTTAGAAAATAATCTCTTGATAGTGTTAAAGCGACGAGTGTATACACGATTATATAACATTCACGAGGCACCAACTAGAAACACAATTAATAGCCTCCCAATGGTGTAGTGACAGCGTCGTCGCCTTGTAATCAAGAGGTCCCGTGTTCGATACCCGGTGGAGGCACATTGGACAGTGGTTCTGATCCCACTTTAAACAGTAGGTCCAGTCCCGATTAGCCTTATTGTGCATAAAGTGGACTTAAAACACCAAATCAATCAATAAATTAATAGTCTAGTCAAAAAGGTTGATGATACGGGAACTGTAGGCGATGCTTGGCATATTTGAACACCTCGTAGTGGTCGATCAGTTCAAAATATTGAACATGTACGGAAGTGTTGAAAGTCAACCCAAAACATCGACCAGAAAGCGCTCATCAGAACTAGAGATCTCTCGTTGCATATATTCCCTGTAACGTTCGGTTCGCCGACGCCAGGCTAGCTATCTTCGAATTTTCCATGATACCCTATAGTCTCGTTTAACCGAATCCCGAATTTTCGGGTTAACCGAATCGCTAAAAAGCCGTTACTCTTGCGCGACCGTGTTTTACACGGGAGCACCGACGAAGCACTTTTGTCTTTGTGTTGGTATAACAGTTAGTTATCAAAGAGTAAGTTCATTGTTACGATGTGCTGGATGTACTCATAAACTCCCCCCATTCCCGTCAATTTTTAGCACGCCTACTGTGCTGTACGCTCAAGGACAAGACACCTGCCAGTTGAGATTTGTAATTCAGTTCGGTGCGCCTGAAATCTTACTATTCGTGAGCATTATATTGTACCCGATGTTCCCGTGGAACCTCCTGACTTAAAAAAAACATTTTAGCAATGCTACAGAATCTGGAAGGCGAATCGGAAATCCAAATTGAAGAAGTAGCTGAATGGATCTAAGGCGATGAAGACCCACATTCCACGCTGAGTGAAGATGACATTGTAGCCGCATGTTCCAGTCACCAGGCAACTGAGCTCAGCTCTGATGACGACGATGATGATCCGTCCGTTGAACAAAAGAAAGAACCAAATCACACAGAAGCCACTAGAAAGTTTGAAAACATCATGGTTTACATGGAACAACAAGACGAAACCTCCCCTGCTGAATTGCTTGTGATTAAACGTCTTAGAGATCGGGCTGCTAAGAAGCTTTCATCTAATCTTAAGCAAAAGAAAATATCATTTTTTTTAGCAAGCTGAATTAAACTTTATTGATTTAGTCGTACGACTTTTTCTACCAGAGCCTTAATGTTACTGTAATTCGTGTTCTTGAGTTAAATGACTACGTATTATTGTAAGCTTTTTGTTTATGCCTAAACGCTGAAATACATATGTACTGTATATGAAAATACTGTACGTACTGTATACCAAAAAATCTTTATTCCGGTTTAACCGAATTTTCATTCAACCGAAGCACCATCGGTCCCATAAAATTATTTTAAACGAGACTGTAGTGTATTCCAAAACCTAAAAAAATAATCTACTTAGAATAGATTCCTTCTGGAGCAATCACTTGAATCTTTATGTGTTGTTCGTTTGCTGTTGCCTAGATATAATCAATAGTTTAGTTTCTTCTTAAGTCTTTTCAGCTATTGACAATATCTAGACAACAATGAAATCAAACCAAATGAATATTCACGTGCATGCTTTATAAAAGGAATCCTAAGCATATGTAATTATAAAATATAAGGGGGGAACCCCTAGTTGTGCCCATCCTTCAACCGCACACATTCGGGGGTCTGCGCTTATTGTCCTGGTGCCTTAAGTTTAGACCCGGGCGTCTGTTCCGAGAATATTGTACGGTTCCCCCGTTTATTTTTATTAACTTTTAATTTATTAAATATTAATATAGTTATAACATGTTCGTTACAATGTAATTAATTACCAAGTCTCTTCTGGTAACCAGTACAGGTTGATTTACATGAGGCGTGAAAATTATTTGTGCAAATTAAGTAATGTGAAATTTTTCTTGTTTGTATTGTTTTTCTTTATTTTGTTCATGGTTAGGTAACGCATTGTTAAACCGGGAAAGAGTATCAGTATCTTTAGAAAAGTCCAAAATAGTAGTAAGGGACTTCAAAATAGTTCCAACATTATCCCTAGGAGATTACAAATTCCAATTGTTTCACAAGTAAAATATCTAGGTGTATACTTTGATGCTTCATTATCATGGCAGTATCAAATAAATATGATGAAAAATAGATCCGATAAAATATTTCATTTATTTAAAGCTATGGCGAATACCAAATGGGGAGCACATCCTACCAGCATGCTTATGTTTTATAAGAATTATTATCGAGCAGTATTAGATTATGGATTAATGGTCTTGTGTAATCTTCCAGTAACAAAACTTTCTCCACTAGAAGTCCAGCAACGAAAAATCCGAAAAAGATGTTTGGGATTAATGAACAGTACTCCTAATGTAGTGGTATATAATTTATGGAGTCAGTAGAATGTTCGGTTTCTGTCAGGATAAAGTTAATCGCAATAAAAATGTTATTTAAAATTCAACATTCACCATGGCATCCTTTCAATGATGTTTTATTAAATCTTTTAGAGCTGCATAATTCAGGAATAACAAATGATAAATCAGCTACGCTTTGGGTACCTACAACTATTTAGTAAATATCACCATGAATGTAGTCAAGTACTCATAGGAAGAACATTGCCAGTGTACTCGTTAGAATTTCCCACACAACCAATTCAAAATATATATTTCCAGAAATATAATCATTCAGCTGAGTTTAGAGAATCTTGGGAAGACTTTTATCACATATATACAGATGGGTCTAAAACTGAAAGTGGAGTAGGAGCAGCTCTTTATGATACTGAAAGGAATATATAAAAAAATGTTTAGGTTGCCAGTGGAGGCATCCATATTTACAGCAGAAATATATGCGGTATATCAAGCTTTGATTTATATTGGTACAGTTCCTGAACAGAAATTTCTAATACTAGTTGATTCGCAAATTGTTTTACAAGCAATACAATCTAGTTATAAAAATTTATTTAAAATATCACCATATGTGATTCGTGCAACTAATAGCTTAATAAGAAATGGAAAAGTAGTTCATTATGTGTGGGTAAAATCACACCTTAATATTTACGAAAATGAACAAGCAGACAAATATGCAAAACAAGTTGCTGAGATGAATGAAACAATCCAGTTACCATTACATTACACAGATCTTTTGCCGAGGGTTAAGGGGTAAGGGTTTTAGATAAGAGGATCTTTCCTCGTACTGTTTGAAGGGTGCAAAATGGTCATAAATGCCGACGCACCCAAAAAATTCAACTCATTCATTCATTTCCGGCTAAACTTCATTCTCATCTTTAGGGATTAAAGCTCAAGATTAAATATGATTGCAGACTTCAATCCCTGAAGATCAAAGTAAAGCTAGCTATCGAAAGGAAACCTTAAATACGTATTTTATTACCCTATGTAATATTACTTAATTTATTTAATTATATATATATATATATATATATATATATATATATATATATATATATATATATATATATATATATATATATATATACAGGGTGAGTCAACTAAAATTACCACCGGAAATATTTCGTGAACAACAATAAATATTGAAAAAGTGCTTTCCCTGATATAAAGGTATGAGAGGGGCTTATGAAATTAGCGGACACAATACGTTCAACTACGTAAGGAAGTACGATTTTTAACACAAACTTAGTATTTTAAAATGGAAACCCCATTTTATTTTTAGCTCATCTGAAAGTACGGAAAAATTCATTATGAATGGCTCTTTGTTTCATTGTAATACGCCAAGTAGTTCTCAAATAATTGTAACGCGAAGTTGAGGCTTGAAACAAAGATTCTCACAAGTTGATTCGTGTGTCGTAACATGCACATCCCCCTTTTGATGCCATTCGTGTATCGTAACAAACATGTTACTCTTCTGCATATCGTAGGGAACATACTTGCCAAAGTCCCACACAAGGAGATGTTCCCCGACTGGAAGGAACCTTGACTGGATGGAAATACTCAAATTAATCTGAAATTAATGAACAATGTTGCCAACCATTTTTGTAAAATATTCCTGAGTACGCATATGTAAATTGTTATTACTGACAAGGGTCGGTACACAAAGCAAATGTATGTACCTACTGGAAATACTTCGACATGTAAAATACTTAATAAAATGACACAGATTATACTCTATTACGAGACTTCTGTTCCTTTCCTTCGTCATCGTTTTTCTTCATTGTCGTAATTGGTTGGAGAGGTGACGAGTTTTAGCGAGAAATCACTAAATTCTAATTCACTTTAGCACACCGTTCTAGTCGACAGGAAGAAATATGAGGTAGAAGAATCCCTCGCGAGCAAGGTATCTTTTTCTTTCTTTCACAGATGATTTTATCATCTCCCTATCTCTCTTTTTTAATTAACGTATTTTTATCAGGCCCGTACGTTAAGTGGAAAGTGTGGCGGCGCACCGTCTTGCATGAAAACAATCTCATCAATGTTTCCCCAGCAAGATACGATGGGCAAGACATACCCATTCATGGTGTCGTGCAGTAAAAATGTACCTACAACCCTATCGGCTATCATATTGTGATCCTATTCCATAATGTATATGCACAAAAAATGCATTGCTTAAATATTACAAAACCTACAGCAAATGTTCAATGCCTAGTTATTTCTCACCCACCTTGTACATTTTAAAAATAACTTGACTTGGCAACACTGTGATGTGAGTGTGTACATGTTCATAAATTGCTCCAACGAGTTTCCCACAAATTATTTTTATAATGGTGTAGGCATGACATTCCGTTCGTACCCGCGACCTTTTCCCTCGTTCATATAATAGAGAAGAAGAGATAATAAAACAAAGGACAAGCATAACTTGCATTTAGTGACGTACCAGGAACAACACTTCACCGAAGCGGATGTGTAAATACGCAGCATTTGAAAATCTCCAATGTTATACATATTAGAATAGTTTACGGTTTGCAATAATTAGTTGATCACTTCTTTACAGGCAGTGATATAATAATAAAATGTACGAAACAAACAGACTTGAAAATAAATTCTTCAAAGCAATTAGGAGACTATTTATGACTTACTGTAATTATGACTTACTGTAATTACCAAGGTAAATTGTGAGACTTCCAAACTTTGTGCGAAAAACTGAAAGTATTGTAACTAAGTGCGTCCTGCAAAGAACTGAAGGAAGTATTACAACCAGACGCAGGCAACTATGCACTTGAACAATATAATTCTTCCTATCGTGGTACTGACGCACTGTTGCACTGGAAAAATTTTGTGAGTAGATAAATTTTCAAAGATATTCTTAATTAGTTCCTGGTCCTTTCTAAAGTTTCTACTCAAAATATTCTGTATTTCGGTTACTGTTTTCCCATGCAGGATTCCTTTTGAAATAGAGTTGACTACCAGAAGGTCATCCTTGGAATTTAACAGTGAGCCTAGGTTCCACTGTAGTTGCAATCTATCTTCTTCCGAATGAACTCCAGGATCCCTTATGGACAGGATGATCTCAGGAACTTGATTTTCTTGAAATATCTTCTCTAAAGTAGGTTGTTGAAGAACTTAAGTTTGGATCTTAGAGGTCTTGCTTTCCGCATTCTCTTTCAGGAGTCCTTGGCAAAAGGCTATAGCTGAGAGCACTCCTTTTGTAATCTTTTCCTGTTTTTTTCGGTTTTTTTATAATTTCCTCCTTCAGCTCTTCATTGCTGACACTTTTTTCTTCAGAATTCTCTGCTAATCCTCCTTGTTGGCTAAACCAATTTTGGTAGGATTGGGAAAAGTCTTCCATCCACTGATCTTCAGCCATGATTTTGTATGGTTATTTATAAGGTAGTCATAGCAACCAGTTACCTAGTTAGTATTTCTTCTTCTTCCTTTTTTTTCTTTTCATCGGGTAGCTGTTAGAGGGTATACAGTAGGTTCCATTTTTTTTTAGCAATTCTTCCTTTCTAATTGGTAAAATATTCAATAATTTTATATTTGTTACGTTTTCCTTTTCACTTGAACTGTGAGATCCAAGTTTGGATAAGGTAGTAGTATTCTCGCTTATTTCCCTTACTTCGTAAGGTCCAGTATAACATTCAAAAAATTTTGAGATAGTATTTTTGTCAGCTGAACTTAATTTATGAGTTTTCACCAATACCCAATCTCCAACTTTCAATTTCTTTTCTCGGGGGTTTAATTTGAATTCCCGTGTTCTATTATTTTGAAGATTCCTTCTTTCGGCTAGGAATAGTTTAGTTTCTAAAGCACCTTGTTCAGTTTGTTCTTCATCTGGCCAATCGAATAGTTTTAAGACATTAATAGACACAGGTTTATTAAATAATAGCTCGATAGGAGCGTAACCAGTTTCATTAGAGACTGAACAGTTCAGTAACCAACCAATTTGGTTTATCCACTTATGCCAGGCATTGTGTTGGTCATGACAAAAAGTCCTAAGCAATCTGACTATCTCCTGATTAGACCTTTCTACTAAATTACTCGAGGGTTGGTAAGGAGTAGTGTGGATCGCAATTATATTTTGTGGTTCCAGAAATTCATACCATTTTCTGGAAGTAAACTGACTTCCCCTCCTCTTCCTCCTCTTCCGTTCAACTCGGGCTATAAGAGAGTATGCTCCACTCTCCCCCTCCCCTCCACACTGGAGTACGGTGCACAGAAGTCGCGAGTCTGCGCAGGTTTCTTTGCTTCTGGTTCCACTAGTAATATAAAAATGTACACTCACCTCACTTAGTTCTCCGGCAGTTTGTTTCTTGATACATCATATTTGGAGAAGATACAATTCAATCTATAGGTGTACACTGTATATAACACACCTTATTACTGACTTCCTTGACCCTGAATGTACAGGGACAAGGAAAACGAAGAAATGAGCATAATTTTCTCTTCGGAGAAGATGTTGAAACTAAACCAAAAAGAACGCAAATAATGAACTCGACAATGTAAATTGATAAGATTTAGTAAATCATTTGATGAAGTGAACTAATTCTGAGTGTCACGTACCAGTTCCGACGACACAATGAAAAATGCAAGGAGGAACTGTTTCCCGAGAGCAACGATAGATGGCAGCGCGTCATATAGAAAAGAGCAGAGCTCATTGTAGAAACTAGGAGCGGATAAGAGCGATTATATATATTATAGTAAATGCAAAATATATAAAGGAAGAGTATAAAAATTATAGGATGAGTGAATAAAATGTTGTAAATAGCAAATTAAGATAAATAAGAACATGCTCGTACATGAAACAATCATGAAAGTTAATAAGTGAACAAATGAATTCAGAAATTTATCTCTATCCTATTTGATCCTCTGACGAGGAGAACATCGTCAGCTTTTATATTTGTCCGTCTCTTGGTGGCGCTGTGTTCAATTAGATGCCCCGAAGCACTTACGGTTGCGCTTCTTATTAGACGCACTGGGCCATAGGCAGCGCTTCCTGTTAGCGATCCTGGGCTATTTTCCATTTTGGTCGTTACATAGGAGGTGGCGCTACTGTCAGTTTAGTCGACCCTACTCTTTATATAAGTATAGCTTGTATCGTATGACAAAGAAGCGGGGAAAGCGAGCGCATATATGTAATAAATAAGATTACGCTTTAAAAGGAAAGACAATAAATTAGAAGAAAGAAAAGAAGAAGAAGCTTTTTCCTAGATAGAAAGAAGAATAAGTCTTTTCCAATATAGAAGGAAGAAAAGAAGAAGAAGAAGTATTTTCCAAAAAATAGAAAGAAGAAGAATAAGAAATCTTTTTCAAAAGGAGAAAGAAGAAAAGAAGAAATCTATTCCCAAATTAGGAGAAAGAAAAGAAGAATCAGCCTTCTCCAAAAATAGAAAGAAGAAAAGAACAAGAAGTATTTTCCAAAAATAGAAAGAAGAAAAGAAGAAGTCTTTCCCAAATAGAAAGAAGAAAAGAAGAAGAAGCCTTTTCCAAAAATAGAAGGAAGAAAAGAAGAAGGAGCCTTTTCTCAAATCAAAGATAGGAAGGAAGAAGAAGCCTTTTACCAGAAATTACGAGAAGAAGAAGAAGAAGATTTCCCTTCAATTATTCATATATAATTAAGAAGAATATAACCGACGTAAATTTGGAACAGCATATATATATATATATATATATATATATATATATATATATTTCAATGTGTATATACAAGTTTCGCTATATATTTTCTCTGTATTGTGTATAGTTTTCAGAATATAGATCCGCATTTAACTATATCCTCTTGGCTATAAAACGCTTTCTTATTTGGAATTCTCGAACAAAGAACCTATCCCCTGAGATTAAGATATTTCTGTAGCCGTGGTAAATAACATTTAAGTACGTACCCCCAGGGTCGTAGCATAGTGGCGCCAATAACGTGGAGCTTTACCTTAACTTGCCCACGAAAGAGACGTAGCAAGAGTGGACTAATCGCAAAGGACATAATCAACTCAGATCCTATTACTTCTTCATGGTATGTGTCGTAAAGTTCCCGCCCAACCGTTTGACGGCGTTAGTGGCTATCGTGTCTCCTTTTCCACACCCTGTAGTACACATCCTCATCTAGACATTGTTCTTGTTATGGTGTTTAATATCTGCATACTGCAGCACTGTCGTCCTGTCATTTCACGTGACTTCACATTGAAGTGATGCATTCACTTGGCCGGTTACACGTCATCGCACTCAAAAACTTCAACCGTTACCATGGATATGGGCCAGGGCTGAGAAAAAACTGCTTCCTTTTATACTACACGGTTATTTAAAAAAAAAAAAAACAACGAAACTTGGTGGATATTTACATAATTACGACATGTAAAATAGATGTTGTCAATATTTACATAAAATAGTTAAAGTTGTAAATAACATACCTTTCTAATATATTTTTTCAAAGCCAAAACCGTTTACACAATGATTAATTTTGTTGTCTTAAAGAAATTTAAATTAGTTCTCGAACATTCTCAAACTTGTGCGAGTCATAGATAACGTATGCACACGCAGATGTTGCACTTTCAATTTTCAAATGGTAACATGAACAAATTCGACTGGGGCGACATAAAAGTGTTTATGGTTATAACACTTTTTGTTCGAGTATATTGCCGATGAATACATGGCAGTACTTAAACGAAATTTTACACATAAGAAACTATATATTTCTAGTTAAATATGCAATAACTGCAAAGAAACTATGATCCGTTTTTGAGAACAAAAGTAACCTTGTAATTGTTACAACCTGCCCCACCAAGAGGATTGGTTGGAATACTGAGTGGGTTCATAGAATGAACACACATACGTGTATGCCTGAATATAGATGACAAAACATAAAATATGTAAACCTTTATTTATGTCCATGATTGTACAGTCAGAGAAAGTAGTTCTTGGGCCACGAGACCTACGATATCGTAACATCTTAAAGCCTGTTGTCTATCCAACCCAAATAACAAAATTGTCGCTTAGGTTTGCCTGGCGGACCTGGATTCTCGGAAACGATTGAGTATTGACAGCAGCGTGAGTCATACCCCCAGGCCCAGCCATAACAAACAACAGCTAGGTGCCGTGAGACCACAAGAAAAAGTTTCAGGAATTTGTTTTCTTAACAACAGCTACACGTAAGGAAATGTTTTCATCGAATCATTATCGCGCAACACACATGCTGTCAACCCAGAATCCTGCAAAAAGATTGGAGTTAAAAGTAACTACTTGACAAATGATAAGACGAATCGAAATTCATTAGTCCCAACTTAGAATTTTGTGTAAGACATGGATCATCATGTCCTATCATCCATTTCATAGCTTCATTAATCATCCTCATCGCCTTTGTTGACGCAAGTGCTAGAAAAGCAATATAAAATAAGCAAAATTAAGAAATTAATAAATGACATTTTCAGAGATTTCACGCAGCTACTCAGTTGCATGTAGACAAAGTTTGAATAATCGGGAACCAAGGGCCACCTCGTTCTGCTTCATTGTCATTTTCCCTCCACTTTGCCTGCTGCGATTAACCTGATGTTGATTAATGCAACATTAATTAATAAACCATCAACAAAGTGCACCAAAGCGACGCATATTACGAATAAGTAAACTCTGTGATATTATGCTAATTTAGAATTTAGTAATAAAATCGGAATTTTGGGGGGTTCAGTTAAGTGGCTGCACATCCATTACGTAATCGCGATATCATCAAATTGTACGAAGCGAGTCTACACCTACGTAAAGTGCCAGTCCCCGTCATAGGCGTGCGCAGACCCTCTCATTAGGAGGTGGGGGGGTCAAAGGCCTTGATGATAGTTCAGGCGGGAAAGAAAAACGTAATTTCATCTCACTTGTTTAAATTTTATTGCATTGATGGGTATGTTTATATATACACCCCGTCCCCACACACATATACATACATACATACATACATATATGTATATATATATATATATATATACAACACACACACACACACACACACACACATACATATACGTAGTATATACCAACAGTAAAAATCATATAAATTGTCTCTCAAATGTGCGCGTTCCTTTTCCTCCAAACAATTGTTCATGCACTTAAGAAAAAACCTGTTAGCAGCAGTCCTTCTCTTCTCGGTAATTTAAAATGTATTGCAGAAAACAAATTGCGAGCTAAGCGATTAGCAAAAGGTGAAAGAAAAACGACGCTAAATGAGAAAATAAAAAAAAAGTTATAAGAATCATTCTTATTACCGGACGTGTCCTAGATACGGTAGTTGTGTCTGGTCTCCGGAAGGAATTTGAAAGTAGTCTCAAATGTCTAATACGTATTTTGGGCATCACGTAACTTCAAATTAGGTGGAGAAACAGAAAATCTGAGGGGAGTCTAAGATAACGTGGTTCCTTGGAGAAGTATGCTTAAATCAAAGAGTGTGCATGGTTGCTACTGGATGTTCGGGAAAACAATTACAGTCCCAGCTCAGAAATTACTTCCCGGTTTTCTAGATCCGGAAACGTCCGGATATATGTATAAAAATGCTTCATTTGTGAAGTTTTATCGATACTATAAGTGTCGGTAATTTGTTCGAAGTAGGCTAACAAGTTTCATTTCAGAAATTACATACGCAGTCCTTATTGGAGAAATAAGGCACACAATTCTGTTTTTTCCCAGTGTATAGTAGTTTTTTTACATTTCAATAAACAAGAACATCCAGACTTTGTTTACGAAATTGTGAACTTTTTCCTTCCCAAATTGTTTTCTCTTCCTGGCCCCGCCTCGACGAAAAACGTTCTGACTTGCATACACAATTTGAAATCACATATCACCGTGCTATTAATTAGCAGTTGAGGAAATTTGAACTCAACCGTTCACTTCAACATTAATTTTTCAGCTGAAGATGTGGCATATTCTCGTTAAATGCTAAGATGTCCTAGTAACCTATTATATTTACTGCAAATTCGTTTGTGTCCAACATTTTGAGACAATTTGTCCTACTTTCCGCTGAAGAGTGATCTGATAGCCCTATGTGTGATGAGAACTGTTTTTACTCAATTTCTGATATAATTTATTCCAGCATTTCCTTCAACTTCTATTACCTTGTTATTAGCTTGCTTGCTCCAAGCAGGCGCCTTGTCTTTGCTCAAGGAAACACGGAAATCTTCGTTACTTTTTTTTCGCCAGACTAATGGTGAACATTTATAGGAACGTAAGGAGTAGTATCGTATTCTATTGGAATTAGATTTCGTGACGTTTAAAAGATATCATAACAATTTGTAAATCTCTTTTGTAACCTACACTGAACTTATGTTAAAGTTTCATTGACATGTGAAACGGAAATTTAGAGATACTTCTTCCTTACGATTTCTAAACAACGAAGAGTGTGGTGAACGTGAAACTACTTATTGTGGTCTCTAATCAAAAACCCTATTACATCACAGGAAGTGATTTTTAAGACAATTCTACCACGTATCCAAAGTAACCAATATTCAGATTGATTCCAAGCTTCTGTTTGGGTTATTTTGTGTCGCATTTTTACCTCTTGTGATAATCGCGGCGATGAAGATGATGGGTAATGATACGAATGCAATGCTACATCTAAGCCTCAACAGGTTTCGAACCTGGATCCTCTGGCTTTGTAGAGAGTTACGGTGATTTTAATATTTATTTTCATTTGGTCCACTTTATGCACAGTAAGGCTAATAGAGACTGCATCTACAGTTTAAAGTGTTATCCGAACCACTATGTGTCTCCACCGGTTATCGAACCGGGGACTCCTTGATTACAAGGCGACTCCGCTACTACTGCGCCATCGGGAAAGCTGAGAGAGAGAGAGAGAGAGAGAGAGAGAGAGAGAGAGAGAGAGAGAGAGAGAGAGATAGTTACTTGACTACGGTAATAAAGAATTGAAAGTAGCAGAACGACTAATCTATTCTTTTATCAATGTTGGGATTGTTAATGAATATTACAAATGTCAGTTCAAATTGAAAAAATAAACTACGAAATTTCCAGTGTCGAAACAAATCGTTAATTTTTCTCTTTCCACACATTACTTGGGTACTAGATATTTGCATGTTAAGATGTAGAAAGTGATACATTTTCAGTGTGTGGAATTGAGATTTATTTCTGAGAATGGAGTAGTGGGAAAAGGATCACCTCACATGTGTGGATTATACCCCCCGCCTCGAACACACACACACGCACGCACAAAAAATATATCGGCTGTTGTTCTTATAAGGAAATATAACATGTATGAATTGTGTCAAGAAATATTGGAGCCTATTCACATCCCTACGGATCTTGGAAGAAAGCCCACGTAGAGATTGGGAAGTTTTGTTACGACAAAATTGGGATGTGTAGTAAATTAAAATGCAAAGTCCTACCTTGTGCTTTGCACCAAATCATGAAGGCGTTTAGGGGGTGTGGAGTTAGGGCCCCAAGCTTTCTTCATCAGGCCGAAGGTGGGGCTGATGTGGTCATCACCACGCCCCTGGCCGTCTTACCCCCCTTTCCATCGAGTTTCCTACAGGTACCCACTTTATACGACGCTGGGTGGGCACAGGAGCAGCTTGAACAGGTGGACAAAATCCAGATTCTCCCCGTCGGTGATCGAACCCAGATCTCTCGCATGGTAATAAAACGCCCTAACGACTGAGCTACTGCGGCACATATAGTATAGTAGCCTATGTAATTAAGGCAAGAATTGTTTTAGCGTTTCGTTCAACGTTTGTAGGCGAATCATTTTCGGAGATATAACGTGTAGCTCTTGTCAGTTCTGCGACCTGGCTTTAGAAACGGTGATTTTCTGACGAACAACATTCTACCTGAGAAGTAGCGTGACTTTCCTACATTTCCTGTGTCTGTTGGCTATTGCATGAAAGACGAGTTTCTCTTGAGACAGACAGAATCACCCGATCACCTAATGGTGCAATGTGTGTTGCCTACCCTTCCGGCACTATTTACTGCCATTAAAGTCTTATGGGGAAGAACTTTTTTCCACCACTGTACATCAACGTACGGGAAACAACAGTGACATATTACAGAAAATGTGCGAATACAATATCCATCAGAAAAATTGGCTAAGTGATTCACAATAACTCTTAAAATAGTAGACGGGTCCATCACACCTCCACAGAATTAAGTTCTCAATAGAAATTAAGATATTAGCAAGTTATTTGCCTCAAAATAAGCTAAATTAAGTCGTCTTAATCAGAGTTATGACCTGTTGTTACAACTTTCCCCATAGTGCAGTCGCCATTTTTATCCTTACTTTGATGGCATACATCGTCCTTGAAAATGATAGTCAATTCTTCCCTCAGCACTAGAAATTGCACTCGCCCGACCCTGTGGCCGAGCGGTTAGCACATAGCGCTGCGACGCCAAGGGTCCCGGGTTCGAATCCCGGTCGGGCTTGGTTGTTTGTGAATGTCCATTCATCAATTTCATCCTTTCATCACTCATCCTCATCTTCGCAAATTAGCCAAGAGGCACAAAACGCGAAGTAAAATAAACTAAATCAATCAATCAATCAATAGAAATTGCACTCAGTCATGCTGTGATTACTTATCCAACCTATCTGCTACGAATTTACAAACAACAGCATTATTCTGATAAAAACAGGTAAAGTGCTCTGTCACCTAAAGTAACAACAACTTTTCCCGCCGAACGGATAACTGAAGCATTAATAAGTAATGCCAACACCAATAAAATTCCAACGCCATCTACCAAATAATACCGAAATTATTAGCTCTGTTACAACCTGGACGCGTTAAAACCAGACCCGCTCTTTTCTGTATATACATACATACGGTACGTACATACGAGGTGTGGCAGAAAAGGAATGAGACTGGGAACACTGCGCACGAATCGACGACGCCGCTGCCTTCCCCTTCACATGGCAATTAGGTTAACAATATTAATTACTATGTGAAGTTGTGCTTGCGAGGTGCGTTACGAATATGGACTGGTAAAAGTTTTGAGCAACATTTTGTCATCAAATTTTGTGTAAATCTTGGCGAATCTGTTACTGTGATTTATAAAAAGTTACAAAGGGCTTATGGAGAACATTCCCTATCCAGGGCACAAGTTTTCAGAATGACACAAGTCCTTTTTAGAAGGCCGAGAACAAGTGGAAGACGAACCTCGTGCGGACGGCAATGTGAAAACAGCGAGGTCTCTTGTTAGGTCAGATTGTCGATTGACGTTGAGAAAGATCAGTAGTGAGTTTGAACAGGTTTACCGTCCATCAAATTTTAGCACTTGGATGCTGCACCACTACATGGCCCATGTCATATGGCAGTCTCCATCAATTAAATTTTGGCAGCACAGAGCATTCCTGTGGTTCCTCAGACCCCGTATTCGCCGGATCTCACTCCCAGAGACTTCTTTTTATTCCCCCGGCTCAACCACCACTTGAAAGGTCGCCATTTTGGTGCTTTGGAAAATATCCAGAAGAGCGTAACCAACGAGCTGTAGGGTATTCCAGCAGAAGCCTTCCAGCACTGCTACGAACCATGGACACGACGCTTCCGTCGCTGTGTACAGTGGTGGAAAAAAGTTCTTCCCCATAAGACTTTAATGGCAGGAAATAATGCCGGAAGGGTAGGCAACACACATTGCACCTTTAGGTGATCGGGTGATTCTGCCTGTCTCAAGATCAACTCGTCTTTCATGCAAATAGCCTACAGACACAGGAAATATAGGCAAGTCACGTGACTTGTCAGGTGGAATGTTGTTCGTCAGAAAATCGCCTGTTCTCAAGCCAGGTCGCAGAACCGACAAGAGCTACACGTTACATGTTCGAAAGTGATTCGCTTAAAACGTTGAACGAAACGCTAAAACAATTCTTGCCTTAATGATAAAGGCTACTATACTATATGTGCCGCAGTAGCTCGGTCGTTAGGGCGTTTGATTACCATGCGAGAGATCTGAGTTCGATCACCGACTGTGGAGAATTGGAATTTTGTCCACCTGTTCAAGTGGCTCCGGCGGTCACCCAGAGTCGTATAAAGTGAGGACCTGTAGGAAACTCGATGGAAAGGGTGGTAAGACGGCCAGGGGCGTGGTGATGACCACATCAGCCCCACCTTCGGCCTGATGAAGAAAGCTTGGGGCCCTAACTCCACACCCCCTAAACGCCTTCATGACCTGGTGCAAAGCACAAGGTAGGACTCTGCATTTTAATTTACTACACATCCCAATTTTGTCGTAACAAAACTTCCCAATCTCTACGTGGGCTTTCTTCCAAGATCCGTAGGGATGTAAATATGCTCCAGTTTTTCTTGACACAATTCGTCATGTTATACGAGAATTTCGTTATAAAAACCACAGCCGATATCCTGTGTGTGTGTGTGTTTGGGGGGGGGGTATAATTCAAACATGAGGTGATTTTTTCCCACTACTCCATTGACCGATTCTTCGTATCAAAAATGACTCTCAATTCCACACACTGAAAATGTAGCACTTCCTACAACTTAGCATGCAAATATCTAGTAGCAAAGTAAAGTGTAGGCAGATAGTGGTTACCCCCCAGGGTTTCCCCCTAGGTACCCACGTTATTCGACGCTGGGTGGGCGCCGGAGCCGCTTCCAACGTTAGAAAAGTTCCCGATTTGAACCGGCCGAGGATCGAACCCGGGACCTTTAGCATGGTAGTCAGACGCGTTACCGACTGAGCCACCGGGTAGGAATAATAACAATAATTGTTATCATGCTTTTTAACTATTGTACACTAATAAAAATAAACCAATTTTATTCCAAATTTATTATTACTTTTGTTACATCCTTGGGAGGCATTTTCTACTAGATCCGCCAGATAAGTAAATGTTGAAAGCAACTTTTTTTTTAATACTTTCCCATTATATTCAGTACGGTTTGTGCTCTGAATTTTATAGTTATTCCATGCTGTTTTTAACTTTACACACATCGTTAATGAAAGGCCTTAAAAATTCAGGAGAAATTTAATTGATTGATTGTGGGAACCATTTGTGACCTACTAAGCGGTTAGCAACACTTGTCACGCGTTACTTGAGGATGAAGTCTTGCCTAGGACGGCGTTGTCTTTAATGGACCCTTTAACTTCTCGCAATACTGTACTGTACTAGGTAAATTGAGAATTAATGACGATACTTACAATCAAAGTGTAATTGGCATCCCTAAGGAAGATTGATGTGGCTGCAATGCATTGTCGTTGTCATTGAAGTTCTTACGAGTTTGAAACCTCATCAGGGATGGCAAGAGAAAGCGAGTTTGGAGGGAATGAACATATAAAGAAGAAGAAAGACGACACAGGGTGAGAACGAAAATAGTATGAATGGAAGGAGAAGGAAAAAGAATGTAAGAAGAAGCCGAAAAGATAGATAGAAAGAGAATGAAACAGGGTAGCGCACACGAGAGAGAGAAAGTGAGAGAGGAAGGAAGAAATCAAAAGACAGAGGAGTCGCGAGAAAGGTAAGATATAAAAGGAATGAAACAAATAGAGAAAAAGACGATAGAAAAGTAGAGATTGGAAGGAAGATAGACTTAAGAAGAAGAATAAAAGGTAGGAAAACAGGAAAAAAAAGAGAAACAAGAAGCATATTACATTAAAACCATATCTCTCCAACAGCGGCGGCGATCGGATATCAAAACTAGGGGGGCAAGAACAGTATTTTCTCTTGGTAGACAAAGCATAGCATTAAGAGATCATACTGCGGGGGTAAAATGTTGCAAAATGTGAGGGGGGCTTGCCCTACTAATCACCGCCACTGCTCTCCAACAACTTTCCCCTCACTCCAGTTTTAGCTTTCTGCACCAGTAACGGAGTTGATCTTTGGTACCGGACTTTTGAATCACCCTGTAGTGACTCCAATTCTTGTGCAATGTATCGAATTAGAACAGAGATACCAATATGTTGTGTTAAATTTAATGTACTGCTACTGCTGCTGCTGCTGCTGCTGATGCTGCTACTACTACTACTACTACTACTACTAATAATAATAATAATAATAATAATGATCACAACAATGATAACAATAACAACACCAGAATTGTTTTTGAAACAATTTTCAATCAGTTTCTTTCATCATTCTTCTTATAGAGACAGGAAAAAGTACCACATGAACTTTACTCTTATACTAATAACAGTTTTGTATCTTTTTGAACGCATCTCTCGTTCATCAACCTTTCTCCTATCCAATTATTTCCTTTGGATCAACATCTTGAGTTGGATGACCTTTCTAGTAGACGCAAACGGACCCCGTCTCTGATTTCATAATTGAGTCAGAACCATGACGTAGACAGCCTGGAATCAGGTAGAAGGCCAGACAGTTTTTCGTGAGTTTGTGCGTGTGAGTGTGCGTGTGAGAGAGAAGAGGTGAGGTGGGAGAGATGGGAAGAAGTTGCGTTATAAGTTTTTTCCTCCTCAGTTCTTTTTTTTCGTGTCGACAGCGTAAATACTACGGTATTTAAAACATTTATATGTACGAGGGGCGATCAGGTTGCTCCGACCCTAACATAGAAGGAATGACGTCACGATTGATTTTTTATTTTGTTATTGTTTAGTGATCCTTTATATGCTTTCAATCTGAATTGCAAGTCTGAGTAGCGTACAGTTTTCTCTTTACAGGGGTTTAACTGAGTGAAGTTGTGTCAATGTGCCAGAATGGAGAAAACTGAGGTGAGAGCGGTGATCAAATATTTTGTGAAGAAGAAGTGAACGGTATCGAAAATTCATGAGGACTTGGTGGATACATTAGGGGACAGTGCTCCTTCATACAGTATGGTGAAGAGATGGTGGCGTGAGTTTAATTGTGGGAGAGAGTCGTGTGAGGATGAACATGCAGGTGGAGCACCAAAAACTGTCATGACGACCGAAAACATTAACAAAGTCCACGATATCGTGCTGAAGGATCGTCGAGTCACTATCCGTCATGTTGCTGAGATGTGTGGCCTGTCATATGGCACTGTGCAAAACATAATTACCCAGGAATTGCAAATGAAAAAAATTGCTGCAAGATGGGTCCCTCGAAACCTCACCCCAGATCAGAAGCGCACCCGAGTGCTCATCAGTCAAGAACTTCTTGACAAGTTTCGTGCTGATATAGACGATTTCCTTGCCCGATTTGTAACTATAGATGAAACATGGGTCCATCACTTCGACCCAGAAACAAAATCACAAAGCATGGAGTGGAAACACCCACATTCTCCACCAACGAAAAAGTTCAAGGTGCAAACGTCAGCCAAGAAGGTGATGGCCTCAATTTTCTGGGACTGCAAGGGTGTCCTTCTTGTGGACTATCTACAAAGAGGCCAAACCATCACTGGCACCTTATCAAGAAATTACGTGATTCCATCAAGAAAAAGAGGCGTAGGATGTTGACCCGTGGTGTGCTCCTTCACCAGGACAATGCACCTGTCCGCACATCACGCATTGCGAGGGCCGCTATCGCAGATGCATCGTTCGAATTGCTGCCCCACCCAATATATTCACCAGATTTGGCCCCCAGTGATTTCCATTTGTTCAAACATTTGAAGAATGACATTCGTGGGCAAAACTTTTCTGATGATTCTGGGGTGATAAGAGCTGTAAACTCATGGTTGGAGGACCAGTCGGAAGAATTTTTTTTTGCAAGGTATCCACGCGTTGGAGCATCGATGGGAGAAGTGCATTGGAGTTGCAGGGGAGTATGTTGAAAAATAAAAAAAAAATTGAAACCCCATTGCCGCTCTTTCTATGTTAGGGTCAGAGCAACCTGATCGCCCCTCGTAATTATACCAGATCGTAAAAAGTTGACAAGTGACGCAATTAACGAAGATTGTAAAACATATGTCCGTTTGTTAGCGACGCATATGCGGAAGAGTAAGAATGTTGAAAATCACTATTGTTGCAGGAAAGCCGTTGGGTCCTGTTCATCCTTACACCAACTATGGAGTACAATCAGGGGATTTTTGCTTTCACATTAATGGCAACACTAAGTGCTGCACTTGGACAATTTTGTAAGTACCTCTTTTTTAATTCATTTTGCATATATACCAGCACATTCAGAATTCCAATATATTATTAATAATAAAAATAATACCGTCTTTATTAGAGCGGGAGTGTTTCGGCCTCGAGGGCCGCTCTTACAACAAATCCTTGTCTGGGTGATTATTACAAAGTAAAGGAAAAGTGAAGTACAAATGGAATATATTAACATATCCTGATTACATGTATGATGGATGAACGTTGAATACAAAAATACAAATTGAATAAAAATAAGAAAGAAAAAAGGATTATATGTATAAAATAATGGACATAGATATCTAATGTTCGTCGCTTTCATCTTTAGTACATATACATGTATAAAGTCAGCTGGAACAATGAATGAAACAGCAATAATATTAATAATAATGATACATTGAAAAGACAAAAGAAAGGACAATGAACTGACAGATAAAGATTCTAAACAAGCATGAATAGCGTACCATAGAACGAATAATATTACGTACTATCACATACAGATTTGTTACCAAGGGTTAAAAACAAAATTCAAGATGATTGGAAGATAGGGGTTTTGATTTTGATTTGATTTGTTGTTTTAAGTCCACTTTGTGCACAGTAAGGCTAATCGGGACTGGACCTACATTTTAAAGTTGTTTATTACAAGGCGACGACGCTACCACTGCGTCATCGGGGAGGCCCCCGGGGGAGATATGGGTTAAACAAAATTTTACATATGTGGGTCATTCATACAATAATGTACTAAAAGTATACAGTAAGACTCCATGGCTTTATACATTTAATATACCTGGAAAGTTTTTAATTTTAATACTAAGATTAAGGGCAGGCCACACCAGATTGAATAACCATTGATATGAAATTAATTTCGTTAATTCACCTATGTGTAAATGCAAGATAGAGCAGGAAAATACTCATCATGTTATTTTTCAATGTCCACTTTATACCAATCACAAGGATATCCTATTCAAGAATCTAATACAAAAAAAAAAATAATACCACTCTCTACTTCTTTATTCTCTTTAACATCAGAACCAGATATAACAATTGTATTTATAATTTTTAAGTTAAACTCGAACCTTTGGCGTGGTAGAGATCTGTACTAAACGCTCCGCCTCGCTCATACGAATGGGAAAAAAACAAGATCGGGTACTTAGTATAATAGTGTGCTAAATGTATGTGTAAAAGTCTCTTTTGAATAAATGTGCTGGAGAATTTCGGCAAATAATTAAATTTGGCGTCGTTTGGAGGTATCGTATATATTTGGAACCCACAAAGTTACAATTTTACATGTATTAATGTAGTTTCTTTAAATTATTTTACTTTGTAGCCAGAAAACATGAAAAAAAACACATACATAGGCCTACATATTCTAAATTATGAAACCTTCTCCACTCACTTGTCTCCTCGTATTCTTGCCCGGATATTATTGGAATAATTAAATGAAGAAGACTTAGGTGGGACGAATGGGAGAGGAAAGAAGAGTTTACAGGATTCTTGTTGGAAAACCTGATGGTAAGAAACCTGTAGGAAGGTCAAGAGAAAGATGGAGGGATAACGTTGAGATGAACCTAAAGGGAATCGGTAAGGATGGTAAAGATTGGATTGATCTTGCCCAGGATAGGGACGGATGGCAGGCTTGTGTTGCTGCAGCCATAAACCTTCGGGTTTAAGAAGGCCACAGAGTTAGTTAGTAGTGCATATTGGGCGTTTCAAAGTCATACTTGGTACGAGTGTTTTTGTAGCCTCTTTTTTATCAATTGAAAATCAGTTTTTGACATATTTTGACAAATTTTTGTCGATGTTTTAGTGTTTAGCGATGTTTTTGTAAAATTTCCTATTTTTCTCTTTTTTTCCCACTCATACTTGGTACGAGCACACACAAGCATAGGTTCTATTCATACTTTTTCTTACGTATAGATGTACATGATGAATCTGCAAACAGATTTTTCCTAAGTTTTACCGTTTCCAAGATAACCCCAATTCCGGTCGCTATTTTGGATTTCCGAGCATAGGTTCTATCCATATTTTTTCTCACGTATAGGCGTACATGACGAACCCGCAAACAGATTTTTCCTAAGTCTTACCGCTTCCAAGATAACCCCACTTCCGGTTGCCATTTTGAATTTCCGAACATAGGTTCTATTCATATTTTACTTACATATAGGCGTACGTGACGAATCCGCAAACAGATTTTTTCTAAGTCTTACCGTTTCAAAGATAACCCCACTTCCGGTCGCCATTTTGGATTTCCGAGCATAGGTTCTATTCATATTTTACTTACATATAGGCGTACATGACGAATCCGCAAACAGATTTTTCCTAAGTCTCACCGTTTCCAAGATAACTAGTAGTGCAGGTGGCCCGGTTCACCAACAGAAAATGAGGCTCGGTGAGGCTCGGTGAGGCTCGCCAAACCTCAAAAACTCACTTTCTCTCCACGTTACACGCCTTATTTATTGCGCTGACGATGTTTCACAGCGTAGAAAACAGCACCAAAACATCAAAAACTCATTTTGATTATTTGGAGCCCACCAAAACCTCAAAAACTTATTTTTATTAATTGAGGTTCACCAAACCTCAAAAACTCTCATTTTCTCTCTACGTTCAGCGCCTCATTTATTGCGCTGACACAACGTGATGAGTAAATAATGCAGTCTCTTATTCTTGAAGGATGAATGCACCTTATCGTAATTTTCCAAGCCCCGGTCAAATGTTTGTATATCGTGACTTTTGTAAACCTCTCGGAACGATGTGATCTCTCTGCCACACACACACACACGCCTCTTATTATTTCTGTATTGTGACGTGTTTATTTTGGTATGGGAGGACAGAGGACACCGAGACTCGATCGACACACTAAACCCAACCTCTCTACGCGTACTCTACGTCACCAAAAAAAGGTTAAAGGTTCCAAATAACAATAGTTAAGAGTTTCGCCAATCTAGTAAAGTGGATTGGTTGAAATCTCCAAGGCGTATTTTTGTATTTTTTTCAAATATGAACACGTTAAAACTGAACTGTCTTGGATTTTTGAGTTTTGTATTCGCCCCTGAGAAAATTCTATATAAAATAACATACCTGAAAATTATATTCGCAGTAGATTGATTTTTTTGAGTTTTGTAATCACCTCAAGAAATTCTATATAAAATAACATACCTGAAAATTGTATTTACAGTAGATTGAATTCTTGAGTTTTTGTATTCGCACACAAGAAATTATATATAAATAACATACCCGAAATTCTATTTACAGTAGATTGAATTTTTGAGTTTTGTAATCACTCCAAGAAATTCTATATAAAATAACATACCTGAAAATTGTATCGCTAGACACTTTTTGATTTCTGTGATTTTTTGGAGAAAGCATAATGGCATCCACCACCAGTTTCAATCGAAAAAATGATAAAACTGAATGTGTTACTTGCGAAAAATTAATATCTAAAACTAATATTAGCAAGCACAGGGCAAGATGTAGCGAAACAGGCTCGAGAATTAATCGTTTGTTACCTTCTAAGTCTTGTGCTCGATGTGGAAAGATGATCAGCATTGCAAATTTAAGTAAACACCTCAAAATTTGCAAACCATCGATCGAACAAGGAACATTGAAAAGGAAAATCGATAATCCAGAAACGGAAGCTTCCACTTCCAAACAAGTTAAATTATCGGATGAACGCAAACCGATTAGATCTGCATTCAACGACCAACTCCAGGATTTTTCAATTAAGTCAGAACCAGGCCGTGACATCCTTAGTTTCTTGCATGAAACGAAAACCTCTGTACTAAATATTCTAAAAAATAAACTTGAAAATAATTCCATAAAAGTATACGTTGTTCTGTTTTCTGAATACGAGAAAGTTGATGGCACAACGAGTATTTTTTATCATCGTACAAAAAACCAGACACTTTATTTTGCTGACGTCGAAAATTTGGACAACTTTTATTATAAAGTTTCCAAAGAGCTGGTTAAGAAACACGACGATTTCGAGGCTAAAGGGTCGGGATGGGCTCTGTGTGGAAGTCCTCACACGTTAACCGTTTACGTGAACCGATTCTCGCCTCTTCGCGCATCCAGCTACGTTCCTCTTCCACCGAACATTCAACACAAGAGGGCTGTGTTAAATATACAGAACAGTGATAACAAGTGTTTCCTTTGGTGTATATTGGCTGCACTGCATTCTGTTTATTGGTCAAATAATCCAGAACGGGTTTCTTATTACAAGCAATACGAGTCCGAGTTTGAAAGTGTAATGTCTGGCATCGAATACCCGGTGACATTGTCGGATATAACAAAGTTCGAAAATCGTGCCGGAAAACGCATCGCTATTAATGTATATTCCTTCACGTCAGATAAACATGTCGTGCATCCCGTCAGGATAAGCGATATCGACGATGACGATGCTCGTGTGATTAATCTCCTTCTCATTTCCAACGAGGATGTCTATCATTACACGCTAATTCGTTCTCTATCACGTTTGGTCAGAAGTCAAACTACCAAGTATAAACATTGCATCGAAGTTTGCCCGAGATGCCTAACCACGTTCGACGATCGAAAACAACTCGATTATCGAAATTACACCGGACGTCAAATTGCTATCGATAAACTTGTCGAACATAAAATTTATTGCGGCAACAACAGACCGGCTAGAATGTTGATGCCCGAAACGAACGAAGTCGAAGAATTCAAAATGCACAAGGCATTGTTGGAACATCCCGCAATCATCGTCGCAGATTTCGAGGCGTTCCTGAAACCACTCTCGTACTGCGAACCGGATCCTGAAATTTCCTCCACAACGCCGTACCAGCTTCATCAACCAAACAGTTTCGGCTATGTTGTTGTGCGACGTGATAAAATAAATGAGGCATATATATACCGCGGGCCAAATGTAATCGAACACTTTCTGGAAAAAATGGTGGAGGAGGTTGAGGTAATTGGTAGCGTACTGCTTACATCAAAACCGATGGCACCTTTAACTGAAAATGAACTTCAAAATTACAATTCCACTGAGGTGTGTCCGGTATGTGATCAAAGTTTCACTGATGAGAACAAAAAAATATTCCACCACGATCATTTCAGCGGAAACTACATAGGTGGAATTTGCAACACGTGCAATCTTAAAATCCAGAAACCTAAATTCATCCCCATATTCTTTCACAACGGAAGCGGATATGATTTTCACCACCTGGTGAGACATCTTGGCTACGATCCGAAACGTATAGGTGTCTTGGCCGAGAATGAAGAACGCTACATTAGTCTCAGCAAGCAAGTGTTGATTCCGGGAACGAAAAATACCATCGAGATGCGCTTCCTGGATTCGTATAGATTTCTCTCTGCAAGTCTGGATGCTTTAGCGAACAAACTCACCGACGATCAATTCAAAATAACTAGAGCTAGTTTTCCCAACGTAGACATAGAACTCGTTAGACGTAAAGGGGTTTATCCTTACGAATATGTTAGTGATGGTTCTAAATTTAACGACGACGCTCTTCCACTTCCAAGAGAATTTTACAGCAGACTCAGAGAGAAAGGAATCACGGACGAAGAATACCAACACGCGCAACTCATGTGGGAGAAATTAGAATGTAGGACACTCGGAGACTACCACGATGCCTACTTAAAATTAGACGTGACGATACTCGCGGATGTTTTTCAAGCGTTCAGGAAAACGGCAACGAATATTTATAAATTAGATCCAGCGTATTTCTACAGTCTACCGGGATTAGCGTGGTCGGCAATGTTATTCCAGACAAAGGTCAAGCTGGAACTGATATCGGACGTTGACATGTTGCTATTTATCGAAAGAGGGATACGAGGTGGAATGGTGCAATGCGTACAGAGACATGCAAAAGCTAATAACGTACACATGAAAGAAGATTACGATTCAAATCGAGCATCGAATTACATCTTCTACGCCGACGTTAATAATCTCTACGGACATGCCATGGTTCAAAAACTTCCTTACGGGGGATTCGAATGGTTAGATCCCACTTCGATAGATATTATTCATTTCGACGATAGCGAGTGTGGTTTCTTCGCAGAGGTAGATCTCCAATTCTCCGACCACCTGCACGACACGTTTTCGGATTTGCCTCCGACTCCCGAAATCAAATGTCCACCCGACTCGGTTCAAGACAAGCTTTTGTTAACATTGGACCCTAAACAGAGATACGTCGTCCACTACAAGAATCTCCGGTTTTTGATTGGGAAGGGTGTTCAGATAGTAAATGTTAGAAGAATACTAAAGTTTAAACATTCCACGTGGTTAAGACCTTACATAGAAACTAACACACAACATAGAACAGCTGCCACTTCCGATTTAGACAAGGACTTTTTTAAATTAATGAACAATGCGGTGTACGGAAAGACCATGGAGAATGTTAGAAAGCACGTAGACGTGAAATTAATTTCCGATAAGAATAAATGTCGGAAGTGGATAGCCGATCCTAGATTCAAGTCGAGAAAAATTTACAACGAGAATTTGGCACTTTTCAATCTAGATATAAAATTGATGAAATTCAGAAAACCAATTTACGTTGGCGCAATGGTTCTCGACTTGTCGAAACTTTACATATTCGAATTTCATTACGACGTGATGAAACCCTTCTACAATGATAAAATATCACTTTTGTACACGGACACCGACAGCTTCATTTACAGCATACAAACACCTAACCTATACGAAGACATAAAAAGTCCTTCCATGCTTGAGTATTTCGATACTTCTGCGTATCCTCAACCCAACAGATTTGGAATTCCATCTCGTAACAAAAAAGTCCTAGGTAAACTGAAAGATGAATGTAACGGTGATGTTATTGTCGAGTTCGCGGGTTTGCGTTCGAAGATGTATGCCATGAGAACAGAAAGTAGCGTCACGAAGAAAGCAAAAGGTGTGGGCAAGAATACGGTGGAGAACAAACTCACCTTCCACGATTACATCGATTGCCTTTACTCACAATCGACGATACTAAGTATAGAACAAAGAATCCAAAGTGTAGACCACGTGATTACAACAAACGAAGTTAGGAAAGTAGCATTAGATCCGCATGACGATAAAAGATGTATTTTGTCTTGTGGAATCCACACGTTGCCTTGGGGACACTATCGTTTAGAAATTAGTAAAAATTGTAGGCAATGCAAATGAAAAAAAATAAACTTAAATAACTATAACTAAAATAAAAAAAAACTTTAACTGTCTCAAATTATCACATACACAATAAATAACTAGCAAGGACAATGAATCTCTTTGGTTTCCGAAAGCAAACAATGGAGACTGTACACCGCACGGCAGATCATGAATTTCTACCTTCCATGTTATCTAAACTCAACGGCCTGTTGATCAATCAATTTTCGGAACGCTGCTCTTCTTGCTGGAACAGTGACGATTTCGGATTCGCGACGATCGACATGACGAGGAAACCCAACGACGGAAAATACAGAAACAAAATCAACGACTTTCTAAACGTTGCAACGTTGTGAGAAACGTTTCTCACAACGTTGCAAGTTAGGCATCTCGGGCAAACTTCGATGCAATGTTTATACTTGGTAGTTTGACTTCTGACCAAACGTGATAGAGAACGAATTAGCGTGTAATGATAGACATCCTCGTTGGAAATGAGAAGGAGATTAATCACACGAGCATCGTCATCGTCGATATCGCTTATCCTGACGGGATGCACGACATGTTTATCTGACGTGAAGGAATATACATTAATAGCGATGCGTTTTCCGGCACGATTTTCGAACTTTGTTATATCCGACAATGTCACCGGGTATTCGATGCCAGACATTACACTTTCAAACTCGGACTCGTATTGCTTGTAATAAGAAACCCGTTCTGGATTATTTGACCAATAAACAGAATGCAGTGCAGCCAATATACACCAAAGGAAACACTTGTTATCACTGTTCTGTATATTTAACACAGCCCTCTTGTGTTGAATGTTCGGTGGAAGAGGAACGTAGCTGGATGCGCGAAGAGGCGAGAATCGGTTCACGTAAACGGTTAACGTGTGAGGACTTCCACACAAAGCCCATCCCGACCCTTTAGCCTCGAAATCGTCGTGTTTCTTAACCAGCTCTTTGGAAACTTTATAATAAAAGTTGTCCAAATTTTCGACGTCAGCAAAATAAAGTGTCTGGTTTTTTGTACGATGATAAAAAATACTCGTTGTGCCATCAACTTTCTCGTATTCAGAAAACAGAACAACGTATACTTTTATGGAATTATTTTCAAGTTTATTTTTTAGAATATTTAGTACAGAGGTTTTCGTTTCATGCAAGAAACTAAGGATGTCACGGCCTGGTTCTGACTTAATTGAAAAATCCTGGAGTTGGTCGTTGAATGCAGATCTAATCGGTTTGCGTTCATCCGATAATTTAACTTGTTTGGAAGTGGAAGCTTCCGTTTCTGGATTATCGATTTTCCTTTTCAATGTTCCTTGTTCGATCGATGGTTTGCAAATTTTGAGGTGTTTACTTAAATTTGCAATGCTGATCATCTTTCCACATCGAGCACAAGACTTAGAAGGTAACAAACGATTAATTCTCGAGCCTGTTTCGCTACATCTTGCCCTGTGCTTGCTAATATTAGTTTTAGATATTAATTTTTCGCAAGTAACACATTCAGTTTTATCATTTTTTCGATTGAAACTGGTGGTGGATGCCATTATGCTTTCTCCAAAAAATCACAGAAATCAAAAAGTGTCTAGCGATACAATTTTCAGGTATGTTATTTTATATAGAATTTCTTGGAGTGATTACAAAACTCAAAAATTCAATCTACTGTAAATAGAATTTCGGGTATGTTATTTATATATAATTTCTTGTGTGCGAATACAAAAACTCAAGAATTCAATCTACTGTAAATACAATTTTCAGGTATGTTATTTTATATAGAATTTCTTGAGGTGATTACAAAACTCAAAAAAATCAATCTACTGCGAATATAATTTTCAGGTATGTTATTTTATATAGAATTTTCTCAGGGGCGAATACAAAACTCAAAAATCCAAGACAGTTCAGTTTTAACGTGTTCATATTTGAAAAAAATACAAAAATACGCCTTGGAGATTTCAACCAATCCACTTTACTAGATTGGCGAAACTCTTAACTATTGTTATTTGGAACCTTTAACCTTTTTTTGGTGACGTAGAGTACGCGTAGAGAGGTTGGGTTTAGTGTGTCGATCGAGTCTCGGTGTCCTCTGTCCTCCCATACCAAAATAAACACGTCACAATACAGAAATAATAAGAGGCGTGTGTGTGTGTGTGGCAGAGAGATCACATCGTTCCGAGAGGTTTACAAAAGTCACGATATACAAACATTTGACCGGGGCTTGGAAAATTACGATAAGGTGCATTCATCCTTCAAGAATAAGAGACTGCATTATTTACTCATCACGTTGTGTCAGCGCAATAAATGAGGCGCTGAACGTAGAGAGAAAATGAGAGTTTTTGAGGTTTGGTGAACCTCAATTAATAAAAATAAGTTTTTGAGGTTTTGGTGGGCTCCAAATAATCAAAATGAGTTTTTGATGTTTTGGTGCTGTTTTCTACGCTGTGAAACATCGTCAGCGCAATAAATAAGGCGTGTAACGTGGAGAGAAAGTGAGTTTTTGAGGTTTGGCGAGCCTCACCGAGCCTCACCGAGCCTCATTTTCTGTTGGTGAACCGGGCCACCTGCACTACTAGTTATCTTGGAAACGGTGAGACTTAGGAAAAATCTGTTTGCGGATTCGTCATGTACGCCTATATGTAAGTAAAATATGAATAGAACCTATGCTCGGAAATCCAAAATGGCGACCGGAAGTGGGGTTATCTTTGAAACGGTAAGACTTAGAAAAAATCTGTTTGCGGATTCGTCACGTACGCCTATATGTAAGTAAAATATGAATAGAACCTATGTTCGGAAATTCAAAATGGCAACCGGAAGTGGGGTTATCTTGGAAGCGGTAAGACTTAGGAAAAATCTGTTTGCGGGTTCGTCATGTACGCCTATACGTGAGAAAAAATATGGATAGAACCTATGCTCGGAAATCCAAAATAGCGACCGGAATTGGGGTTATCTTGGAAACGGTAAAACTTAGGAAAAATCTGTTTGCAGATTCATCATGTACATCTATACGTAAGAAAAAGTATGAATAGAACCTATGCTTGTGTGTGCTCGTACCAAGTATGAGTGGGAAAAAAAGAGAAAAATAGGAAATTTTACAAAAACATCGCTAAACACTAAAACATCGACAAAAATTTGTCAAAATATGTCAAAAACTGATTTTCAATTGATAAAAAAGAGGCTACAAAAACACTCGTACCAAGTATGACTTTGAAACGCCCAATATGCACTACTTTAGTTAGTTAGTTACATACATACATGAATATGTAATTATGAAAGATGTGTTGAAAACAAGATGTAAATGTGAAAATAGACTGTGTTGATTCAGTGCTCTGCCAAGATGTGGTCGAATTTTCCACCCCAAGCAAGCGAAAGTGGGCACGAGTGATGCAGTCAGCTGCTTGCCAGGTAAAAACCTTCCAATGTATTGCCAATATGGTTGATCGCGGTTATTCTCTTCTTGGTACGATGGTAGATTGTGTTTTTTTCAATTGTAGTAGCTTGTCATTTGGACAAAACTGCAACTTCAACATTATTAATTAGCGTTTGTCAATTGAAGTAGCTCGTCAGTAGGACAAAACTGAAACTTCAACATTATTTATTATGAGACTTTATTTGTATGATTGACAAATGTTTTCTTGTTAATTTCAGCCGAGTATGTGACACCGTGCAAGATAGCCGACCCGAACTTTGACGACTGCGCCAGAAAATCAGCCACAGATTTCCTCAAATCATCTTCACAAAGTTAGTATACGCTAAAAAGCATTAACATTAGTCACTACAAAAACGTATTGTTACACTCAAATTGTGATATTTATTTCACAAAGACTAATAGAAAATTGTTAAGGAAGGCCGCACGCAAAATTTTCTAAGCGGGGGGGGGGCAGCAATGGCCAGAGAGGGGGGGGCATGGGGTGACGCTATCTCCCCAGTTATGAAAAGTCACAAAAAGCATCTCCTACTAATAATTTGCATAGGCAACCGGCCAACCACTGCATTTTCTCCATGTTGATCCATGAAAGCATCCCCTCACCTCTCCCAAAACTCGTTTCTCCAGATCTCAGTGGAGGAAAGTCCCCCTCTCCCTTTCTCCAGCCGTCATGTGCGGGCGACCTTGCTATTAAGTAATTTTGGATATTTTTACTTTTGGGAGGAACTAATGTAGTTTCTGAGTTAAGTAGGGAGTTAAGAATGCTTACTCTTAACCTATTTTGCTTGTACTTTCATGAATGTTCGTGACAATCGTACTACAGTACAGGGTGTCCACATTAAACCTCTCTGATTTCAAACTACCATTGTGAGGAAGTTATTCGACATACAGCCTTGCGGTTTGCGGCATCATGTAAAACAACTCAATTTTTTATTATTATTATTTTTTAATTTGGTGCACTTCTATGTGTGCTCCTCTCGTAACCATCAAAATGTCTAGCCGATACTCTATCTCGACCCACGTGCGCACTAACATGTCATTGCATACGGAGTGACTAGGAACTTATCACACCAAGCCTTAATTGTCTTTACTTCTGGTCGTTCCCGTACAAACGCACGTCTTAAATGTCTTTGGACTGAAATTGGCGATTTCGTTTCCGCATACCACACCATGCACTCCGCTCTCTCTTGTGCTGTCGTCATCATTGCTAATTATTCAGCAACTACAAACAACACTTTTTGAGTTGGTTTACCCGATGCCGCAAACCGCAAGGCTCAATGTCGAATAGTTTCCTCGCAATTGTAATTTCAAATCAGGCAGGTTTAGTATATTAGCACCCAACGTTATTTGGGCATTCTTCATTGTCCAGCACCTCTCATATTTATATCTAGAGTAGAGAGGGGTAAGATTGCGCGTTTGCACGATCATGTTTTTTTTTTGTTTTTTTTTTCCTGCTGAAATATTGTTTACTGAGCTTTCGGAAATTTACTGTACATTGGCAAAGTATAGTGCATTCTGTGTTACATTTTACGTACGTTACTATAGATTCATAACTTCAATAAAACATAATGAACAAAAACTGCGCGGTCTTGCCCCCATCTTGCTCTATTCTAACACCGCTGAGTATGTAATCCTGGCCTCACATCCGCTGGGGACTTTCCGTGGAGGATAGAGACTCTAACCTCTCGGTGAGGGGTCAGAGACCGTAAAATCGTAAGAAAGTTATAAATCGTCCCGAACAGTAAAACACGTGCTCAGTCTGGAATTAGAAATCGTCGAGTGTGGTGGGCACAGTGGAGAAGCAGTTCGAGGCAGCGTGTAACTTCAGGCGCGAGACGCCTCAGTAAGTTGCACCTTGTAACGTGGGGGAGGGGCTAAGGGAGATTGCACGCGGTAATTAACTGGAAGCGGCAAGCGGCAACTCGCCTTCAAGGTACAATAAGGTTCGAAACCCACTCTTCACGTTACAAGTTATATTCCTCCCCTTTCTGTGTCGTACTTCCCGCACAACGACGCAGGAGTTTACGGGCGACGAGTACAAGAAGCACGAGACAAAAAAAGGAAGGAGACCTGAAAACAAAAGAAACTCACGTGCGTCACGTAATGTGCACGAGAAGTTTCAAACAGGGTTCAACAGCGAATAGCAATGTTAGCCTTCTTCACTGTAATCAAAATCAATATAGTAATTACTCCAACGTAACCTCCTTTCTCGTTCCTCTGGCTACTGATGCAAAAATTAAACACGTGTACGTTCGCCCTTATTTTGTTATGTTAATTTTAGGATCGTTTCGCGACCACTTTCTTTATCGCGCAATTCTTACTGTTCAGAACATGATACCAGAAATTAAGATGCCACACAATTCAATTAATAAACACAACTGTATTCAAGATTGTTACCAAGTACATTATATGAATACGACAAACAAACCCAAGGTATTTTATA
The DNA here is from genome assembly GCF_977018435.1 of Lepisma saccharinum. Classification (NCBI taxonomy): domain Eukaryota; kingdom Metazoa; phylum Arthropoda; class Insecta; order Zygentoma; family Lepismatidae; genus Lepisma; species Lepisma saccharinum. The sequence continues at coordinate 31,760,129 of NC_139238.1, forward strand.
CTGGGTGTAATTCAACAGCACATTAATCAATTAACAGGTCGAGCGACCGGCGCTCCATTTTACCATATTACATAAATACCCCATTCAATTTTAACAATCATGCAAAAATGTAAATGCAACCGTCCAGTTAACAATCTTGTCTCTTTTCCAATTGACGCTATACAATGAATTTACAAGCGGGAGCATTTAATCTCTCAAAAGGTGTGCATTGCATGTTTGGGTAAGAACGTCCCGTTCTTCTTTACTTAATCAAACAAAAAGGCCAAAACGACCTTTATTTTTAACTTACTCCCTGTACTTTATTTTGCGTGTGTCCCCATTTCTCAGTGCATCATTAGTGCTACCTCTACGCGGACAGGATTGCTATTGGGATATAACAGGCAGGGGATCGCGAATATTCCAAGTCCTTTTTATTTTGTTTGATTCAGATGTGAGTGCGCTCGCATTTAACGTTGCTTGAAACAAGGGTAATCCCACCTGGAACAACAAGTTCCATTATAAAAGTTCAAGTTCCTATTTTTTTTCTCAATGGCACTTTACCAAAAGGGTTCATTAACGATTCTCCCACGTTCTTTCTTTGTAACTTTCACAAACGCCAATTTAATCAAAAAAAGGCTGGTTCGCGTAAATTATACTAAGTCCACACTTGCACGAAAACGTACGCTGATTTATGGCGCTACAAAAAGGTTCACCGTGCTAATAATCGAAGAAACAAGTGGGCAAGTCATGGGCACAAATAAATGGGGGAAGAATACATGGATCTTCTCGTAATTTCACTTATTTCAAAAGGTTATGCCGTGAGAACGTTGTAACCAAAACTTTCGCAGCGAACGGTAAGGAAATAATCTTATTCCCACTTTCACGGTCTAGAGATTGTTTGTACATACCTCCCCACGAGTATTCACATCACGTAGAGCTGCAATGCCTTCCTTCAATTAGAGTCACTGTACTCAATTCATGGCCTTCTCTCCATTCAGCGGTCGGCGTGGCAGACGTCAGTTCTACCGGTCGTGGTTCGGGTACTCTCTTGCCGGCGAGGACAAGATGACGAGCACCGTACTGGATGCAAGCCGTTCGAAGCGGGCGTGCGAGGTTGAGAACGAAGGACGAACTGAACTGCCTGGTGCAGCGGAATTTACGAGCGGGCGTAAGCCGCAAAAATATGCCGCCAGGGGCAGCACCAGAGAGCAATCGTGAGGCGAAACGCCCTCGATGGCTAAAAATTGAACTTGCAATTTTTAATTATGTAAGGTTTGTAAACACGCAAAAGGGACAAACGTTACAACCTCGAACACAGGACATTAGAGTGAGCGTCATCACGATCAGGTCACGGTAAGTGTGGAGAGAGCTTCGCTCTTGCTTTCCTCTTCTTGACAGAGTAGGCCACTTATGTTATAAAATAACAACATCTCGCTTTGCGTAATTTGCTACATTCCCTTGTGACTCAAACGATCACCAAGCTGTTCACCGAGTCACACTTCAATATATTATTGTCATGAAATATATGTCAATTATTGAAAAAGTAATTAACCTTTACTTTCCCAATGGTCTATGAGTGTTCCATCCACAATATAGCTCGAGTTGCCCGATGGCACACTCATGGACCATCGTGCTAATTAAACAATTCATGTGCTTTTAGGGCCTTCATACTTGTATGTGAGGTTGTAAACGCTGACAGATGTTGAGATAAAACTTTGAAATGTCATGTGGAAGAAAACCAACCCACCCAGGACACCCTCCCCCCGACTCCAAAGTTACGTATGGAAGCTGACGCGAATTTTAAATTTGTACACTTATTTGACATAAAATGTTATAACTCGTAGACTATTTGACCAATCTACTTCGGGTAACTTTTGTTTTTCCGCTATAACATCAAAGCATGCAACCGTGCAGGAATGAAAACGCCGAAGTCAATAAGGGGGGTTAGGTGGGCCGTGGCCCCCAACCTTCAATGAAAAAAATCATAAAAATGGGGAGTTTGCCCCCTCTTCCCCCGCTATTTTTGGAAGGGGAGGCAAACTTTAGCCTTATTTTCAACGAATGGTCCTTTCTCAACGGAATGAAAGTCATTTCATGTTTCTGGCTGCATTACATTATAGAATATGTGAAAAAACTCCGCATATTTTTGGCGTTTTGATTTCTTCACGGCTGCATACCCTGATGTTCTAGCTGCAAAACAAAAGTTACCCGAAGTAGATTGTTCAAATATTCTCCGAGATATAACGTTTTTCTGAAATAAGTGTAAAATTTAAAAATCACGCGCAAATTCGGCGGCCAGAGAGAGGTTACTTTCGAAACCCCGCTCGGCAGTTTAAATTAAACATACATATAAATTAATTAATTTGCTACATTTATAAACTAGCAAATGAATTCCTGTAACAACTGGTTTAAAATGTCAAGGAATTAGAAGATAGGTGAAATGTTCTTAGTAGGTGTTATATTTTATTTAATTATTGCTTTCTATTAATAATGATCAGTAGCATTTCATACTTTTCTTGTGTCATGTTTCTATAATGGTGTAAATCCGTTAATGATCTCTCGAAATAAATATACTGCTGGACAAAAAAACCCGGACACCTTAATATTTGACATCTGAATTGCAATTACTTATGAATTACGCTCTCAGTTAAGTATTGAACAATTGAACATTCATTATTGAACATTTTCCACAGTTTTCCGTTTATTATTTATCTATTTATTTATTTATTTACTCGTATTTACTTATTTGGAACACTTAGTAGGCTCAAAATTAATTTCATGCAATTTTGTTTTAATTTATTGATTTTCAATTCCTGTTGATGTTATTTTGTTTAATGTCTAGAGAGGCATGAATTTTGGTTCATAGTAACCATAGTAACAGATAATATTGACATTGTCATTGCTGGTATTTTTCTTGCAAGTGTATTGTAAGTTTGCTGCTAGCTTGAAAATGAGACGTGAAGAGGTAGTGTAAAAGCAGTAACTCTTCGCGATGATGGTCGTAGTGTACACTATATTGCTAGGGTGCTAAATATAGCACGAAGTACTATCCATGAAGGTCTCAGACGGTATGACGCAACCGGTTCCTATGGTAGAAGACCGGGTTCTGGTCAGAAACGATGCACAACAGCACGGGAAGATCGTTTAATGCGTATCATAGTCTTAAGAGACCGTCGTACGACTTCAAATATTGTGGCACAGCATTTGAGAAATGTTCATAGAACTGTGGTTTCTTCACGAACAGTTCGTAGAAGACTGAATGAAAGTGGTTTATCATCTCGGAGGCCGGCTGCAGGTCCCAGGTTGTTAGCACGTCACCGGAAGCGAAGACTGGAATTTTCTACAAAACACTTACGTTGGAATGTGGAGCAGTGGGAAAAGGTTTTATTCTCTGATGAGTCAGAATTCAACCTACGTTCATCAGACGGGCTTGAACATGTGTATAGAAGACCTAATGAGCGTTATGCACAATGTTGTTTCGTTGAAATAACACCCTTTGGAGGTGGTGGTGTCATGGTCTGGGGAGGTATCTCTTTACAAGGACGTACAGAGTTGGTTCTTGTAGATAATGAGGCAATGGCAGCTTGCAGGTATATTACAGAATGTGTGGCAGATCATGTAGTACCATATGCACCATTCATAGGCCCGGACTTTGTTTTTATGCATGACAATGTGCGTCCTCACGTTGCGAATATTGTCACGGAGTACTTGGACGAAGTTGCGATTACGCGATTAGAATGGCCACCACAAAGTCCGGACCTAAATCCGATAGAGCACGTCTGGGATCAACTGAAACGACATATCAGAAACCGCGCAATAGTTCCAGAAACAATTGAAGAGCTAAGACGTGCTATTCAAGAAGAATGGGAGCAATTGGACCAAGAAGTGATTGCCAACCTGATTCGAAGTATGCCACGGCGGTTACAAGCTGTAATTGATGGCAGGGGAGGTAACACCCGCTATTAGACCCCACCAGTACCAGTTAACAATATTAAAAAAAAAATATTGCTAAAATTTTTTTTGGTAGTTTTCTGTAACTTTCGTTTATGTTCTAATTTAACTTATTAACAATAAATTTTAATTTGCTTTCTGTTGAATATATTCAGGATTTCTTATTTCCAATAATTTCTGCAACATTTACTTAGCCTTCGAATCAGAATTTATGCGTTATCACAAAAAATGCAAGTGTCCGGTTTTTTTTGTCCAGCAGTATATTTCCTTATAAGATCTTTAGCTAGAGATTTCAGAGCCCAGGACGAGAATAGGTTTTGGCACCCCCTACACACCCACCTCCGGCTGGAGTAAGACGAAATTGGGCCTGATTCTGTCACGTCAAAACATAACAATGACATACCGTCGATTTTTTCTGTACAATTAACTTTCAAGGTGAAAAATTTACTACGTCGCACTTAATGAACAATAATAAAGTGGCAACAATTGCCAAGGTATTGCAAAAAACGCAGCTAAATTACTAAGTAGACTGTTTAACGTAAAATTGATAGCATTTACTTGGAATCTTCGTTGAACAATAAACACAACGACGTTATAGTTACGTCAGAGCGCAAAGAATAACTGTATAATAAGTAACGTCGTGTCAAGGCGTTGGGGCTCCAAAATTTCATTCTAAGATTTATTTTCAGGTTAATATAGCAAAAGAAAACTGTTCAGCTTTCGGAAAATTCTCGTCTGTTTACAACTGGGCCTATTTCAGGAATGGGCCTAATTGCTGCAGCATCAATAGCACCCAGCTTAATCCGTAACTGCGGCATACTTAGATATTGAAGAAATATTTAGTCTCTACTGAAAAGAAAAATTAGCATCCAGGAAATGTGGCAAATAAAAGGACAGTCGGTTGTGCATCTCATATCATCTTCATTCAAGCAGTCTGTGCCATTGTTCACATCTGCAAATTCGATTGAAAATTAATGATCTGATATACTAATACTGTTACCAATATTTTACGTAACTGGGTGGAGGGACGAAAAATGAGATACTTTAAGAAGACATTAGTTTCCTATTATAATAACATGTAAGTGTTGTTTTATACGGTAACCGACGAAAGGAGGTGAGAAATGAAGGAGAAATAACAGGTCGGTCTAATTTCTGTGCTCCAGGGATAGTTGATTTCGTAAAACAACACTCTTGAGTGCAGTATACCACCATGAATAATAATAAATCACGGTGTGTCAACATATCATAATGGTACCGGAATCGAACCATAGGATACGTTACTTCCCAACAAGTAGCTTAGTCTTCCGTAGAGCATGCGAAGGATATACAACTAACATCATCTAAAGAAACACTGAAATAAAACGTGGCACACACAGATTGGTTTAAATACCTACACGACTGAACCGGCACTATCATTTTCAATAAAAGGGTTTGCCTGTCTCGTGACGTAGGCCTCCTCTGAATAGCTAGTCCTTAATCTCTCTCACACAGAAAGTCTATTTAACTGGTTGTCAATAACTTAACTCCAAATGACCTCTCCCTGTTCTCAAAGTCGTGAGAGCCTAAAACTGAGTGTTCCTCCTGGACTTTAAATTAAAGACTCACTCCCAACTTTTCACTTCCCAACCCTTTCTCCCTCTCAATCTCCAAGCAACAACTGATTTTTTCTCCCAAAAAACACCAACCCTTAACCTCTCTCTCTGCTCCAAGCATTCGGTCATTCCCCGACAATGCACAATACCTCATACCTTAGTTGAAACATTCTTAACTTTTCTGCTGTAGAATGACTGAACTACACAGGAATGCTTAAGGATGATACGATTTCAGTTTCCTTATACATACATTGGTCTGTTTGTCTCAGCGCCTAGGGTGATAATCTCCTTCGCACATTCGGCATCCATGGGAATTCGTACCCTTACTGTGGCAACTAACGCTATGGTGGTATCGCAGCTGGACGTACAATTTAGTGTATCAATATTATGACACCATTAAGCCTTGTTTCCATGATATGAAAAACTCAACATGCTGACCAAGGCAGTAATTTATTTTATTAAAAACATAAACTAAACGTAACGTTTCAACCTTCTAGCAAGGTCTTCTTCAGACTCTGTATCAAGTAAAAATGTAACAAGATACAGAAACAGGGCATTATATATACACAAACATTACTCCCTCCAGACTATTAGACAGTTGTTGCATTCTCTTCTGTTCTCCCTAAGCAGATAGTAAGGGAGAAGAGAATGCTAGTGAGAAAATGGAAGGAGGCCAAGGAAATAGAGAAGAAAGGTGAAGAAGACACAATTAACAGGAATGGGGGACTGAAGTTAAACAAAGAATGGAAGAAGGTGTTAGAAAGAGTGGAAAGGACAAGAGAGAAAGAGGAGAGGAGAAGGAAGCAAAATGAAGGAAAAAGAGCATGAGATAAAAAGTCCAACCACATTCTATATGGAAGTAAATTTATTTAGCCTTTTAGGTGAAAGTACAGTTGACAAGGGAGAGCCACTTGCTAGAAAGTTCCAGTACTACTTTCTAATAGTCTGGAGGGAGTAATGTTTGTGTACATATAATGCCCTGTTTTTGTATCTTGTTACATTTGTACTTGATACAGAGTCTGAAGAAGACCTTACTAGAAGGTTGAAACGTTACGTTTAGTTTATGTTTCTAATAAAATAAATTACTGCCTTGGTCAGCATATTTAGTTTTTCATATCAATATTATGGTTCAATGTAACGGGGAAAAATTCGACCTCTGCAATAGCCCCCCCCCCCTCACCTTTCTCCCTGGCCCGACACTCAACAATAAATCGTTTACAGAGAAAGGCTGTCACACGGTATACCGCTTGGTGTTTATTTCTTACATTCCATTCTCAAAAGTATTCGAATAATACAGTATTCCCAAATAAAAAATGTTTTCAAAAATCCTTTAATTGTCTCATACCAGCACAACTGAAAAGTCATGATTTGATTTGCTTTATAATATAGTCTATGTTTACAAAATAATATATTTATAAGTTAAAAGATACGTATTAGGAATGAATTATATAATGAAGAACATGTCTGAATGTGAATTAACCAAAAAAAAAAAAATTCTCATCAAGACTGCAGTTCGGAAAAAGTTAGGACAGGGATTAAAAATAGTGAACTGTCCCAACCAAATTGGAACTTTTGGTATCTTTGCATAAATGGTTATAAAACTAAATTACTAAATATAGTAGACTATAGACTTCTGGACTCCCCAGAAATAACCCATTCATTTATGCAAGAAGAACAGCGAAATTCCTGCAAAATCTGAACAATCGTCCGTGTTATTTTTGTATGTTTTATAGGTTCGCATAAAAATATTTATGCACCCCCCCACCTTGGGTACGGGCCTGTCTTCTGTCGTCTTCAGGTGAACATTTTTTGTCTTGCGGTGGTGGGATCCATAGTTTCTTGCATGATAGTCAATTTTCTATCAAAAGCATGTTGATCTAATAAGTGTGTTGGTGACCAGTCCAAACTAGCAGAAATTGTTATTGCAATCTTCTTTCCTATCGTAATTGCAGTAATGGCGTCAATTGGTCTGTCACCGCTTGATCCTCAAGATATCAGAAAGATGCAGATCCGTGACGGAACGAGGGCCGTTGGTGTGACTTTCACATTTGAGAATCTCAAGATCCATGGATTCCGAAATGCTCAGTTAACGTCACTCAGGTTTGTACCACCTCATCTGGTAATATCTGCTTATATATGGCATTAGGTACAAATAAATTCTCACCTTTCTTTAAAGAAAGTAAATGTTTATTCGTAAAGCGTAGTCTTACGTTTTAATCTCCATTGGAATATATTTACTTACTAGCTGATTGCCCGGCGTTGCCCGGGTATTTATTTATACCAATCTTCTATTAGACAGGAAAATAATTAATTCTAACTATAGTGTAAAATGAACTTGGAGTTGAACGGCATTGGGAGTGTCACTATTCATCTTAGCGACCCCGAAAACTATGGATTTCACATTAATATCGGTCTTTTCGATTATTTTTATATGTCACCCCATTCTCACCCCCACCCCTAGTGGAGCCAGGGGTGTCTTGGAGTTGAACGGCATTGGGAGTGTCACTATTCATCTTAGAGACCCCGAAAACTATGGATTCCACACTATCTTCGGTCGTTTTTGAATATTTTTACATGTCACCCTTTCCCCACCACCAAGGGTTCAAGGGGTGTGTTATCCTTACAGTATTTCTTTGCATATTGCAAGTTACGTATATGTGTACAAAGGTTAGTTGAATTCGCTCCAGGCGTTCGAGAGTTATGTCGGAAAAAACACACACACACATATACACACATACATCCATTTCTATACAGGGTGTTTCGTAAGTTCGTTTACAATGCTTGGGAGGTGATTGTACGAGTGAAAATAAGGTGGAAAGTTCATGTAACGAAATTCCGGAAACGGCTTTGTTATCGAGTTATTGACGTTTGAAAACGTGGAAAAATGATTTTCCGAAGTGAATAATGGCATAACGGGTGGAGAAAAGTCGTCGGTGTTGGGCGGTCCACTAAGAAATTGGGTACTCTCTTGTCAAAAAATCACGCGGCAATGTTGTGCAATGTCGGCGCAAGGGATTCCCCATAGGACGCGAACGAAGATGTTGACGGGAGTGGGGTGGATGTGCGTTCTGCGTGAGCTGGTATCGACGAAAATTGGCATGTGTTGAATAGCACCAAAAAACAAAGAAAATTTCCTGAGCGAAGGGCACCATGACGTAAAAACGAAAAAATGAACTGTCATAGGTTGCATACCCTGAAGGGCAGATGGGTGTCCGTGTGATCTGACGTTTAGTACCACATTTCCCGCTAGGGGTGCCAACAGTGTAGGTTTCCTCATGAAGGAGCGCACGTGTCTGTGCCATTCGTGCTTCAGGTGTTGTGCCAGCAGCAGGTTCTTAAACTTTCACGGTTGAATGGAAAGACGTGAGGTTCTTGGACAGTAGTGTTGGGCAAACATTTCACCTATCAGTGTTACGTGTTAATTCTTAGCCACAGCCCATCGTGTTCTGTTAAGTGTACTAGTGTTAACGGCCGTAAACACTTGTAACCCGGTGTAAGGAATGGCTGCATGCACGTCCCAAGAGCTGGAGGACATGCATCTGATTTATGGGGAGACTGGAGGTAATAGCCGTGCTGCAAGGCGTCTGTATGGGGCACGTTTTCCAAATATGTTGTTACCATCGCACACCTTATTTCAAACTGTAGACACTCGACTTCGGGAAACAGGATAAATGTTGCCACCTCGTCGAGAAGTTGGACGACCGCGAAGTGTGCGAACACGACGGTTTGTGGAAGATGTGCTAACTGCAGTGATGGATCATCCAGGCACAACTACGCGCGCACTAGCTCACGAACGAAACATCTCCCATGTGAATGTGTGGCGAGTTCTGGCAGAAGAGGGGATGCACCCGTACAAATTGAAGAAAGTGCAAGACCTTTTACCTTGGGACTTTGTCCACCTGAGGACTTTGTTCATCAAATTGAAACTATCCCCAATTTTCAGAATACGGTACTATGGACTGATGAGGCTATCTTCACGAAAACTGGTGTGTTCAATAGTAAAAACAGTCATGTGTGGGAACATGAAAATCCACATGCACTGCTAGTGGCACATCATCAGCACAGATTTCCAGTGAATGTGTGGTGCGGGATACTGCATGACCATTTGATTGGACCGTACATTCTCCCTGTTCGCCTATGTGGATCCACTTATCAAGCATTTCTCAGTGAGGTTCTGCCTGAACTATTAGAGGACGTGCCCTTGGCACTGAGACAAAGACTGTGGTCTCTACATGACGGTGCACCCCCACATTTCGATCGGAATGTGCGCCATTTCCTCAATACCGTATTCCACAACCAGTGCATTGGCAGGGGAGGGCCTGTGCCATGGCCACCTCGATAGCCTAATATTACGCCCCTGGATTTCTTCCTCTGGGGAGAGATGAAACACCTCGTTTACGAAACACCTGTCGTGTCAGCCGAGGACCTCGTTGCCCATATCAATGTAGCTGCAGCATCGATAGCAGAAACGCCGGGGTTGTTGGGTCGCACTAGACAATCCTTGATTCACCGTTGTCGCCTCTGCTTGGAAGTACATGGTGGACACTTTGAAAACCGTCTGTGATGAGGTTCCCTTCACATCTCCATTAAGCATACTGTATGTCCTTCAGGGTATGCAACCTATGACAGTTCAGTTTTTTCGTTTTTTCGTCATGGTGCCCTTCGCTCAGAAAATTTTCTTTGTTTTTTGGTGCCATTCAACACATGCCAATTTTCGTCGATACCAGCTCACGCAGAACGCACATCCACCCCACTCCCGTCAACATCTTCGTTCGCGTCCTATGGGGAATCACTTGCGCCGACATTGCACAACATTGCCGCGTGATTTTTTGACAAGAGAGTACCCAATTTCTTAGTGGACCGCCCAACACCGACGACATCTCTCCACCCGTTTTACCATTATTCACTTCGGAAAATCATTTTCCAACGTTTTCAAACGTCAATAACTCGGCAACAAAGCCGTTTCCTGAATTACGTTACATGAACTTTCCACCTTATTTTCACTCGTACAATCACCTCCCAAGCATTGTAAACGAACTTACGAAACACCTTGTATATAGGGTGATCCAGAAAGGCCGCCCGATATTAATTGGTGATCATCACTTTATTTATGCAAATAATTGCAAGCTACAAAGACAGAGGTGTGACGCAGACATGGGAGTTTGACGCTAGATATGTCAATCAGGTGTTGGATATCACATCACTCAGATGGGCACCACCGTTGTCGGAGCACTCATGCAGCCGAGCCACGAAGCTACGCCACAATGTATCATCCAGCATGGCAACAGGAATACCGGCTTTCATGGCAGATGTTAACCTTCAGTTCCTGCTGGACGGGTTTCGTAGACCCGGAACTTCAAGTATCCCCACATGAAAAAATCGGCTGCCGTCAGATCCGGCGAACGTGCCGGCCAAGCCACGTCCCCACGTCGGGAGATGAGGCGGCCCGGAAAGAGGTCACGCAATTTGGTCATGGAAACAAGGACTGTGTGTGCCGTTGCACCGTCCTGTTGGATCCATGTGACCTGAGGAAGGCATTGGAGCGCCGGCATGAGAAAGGCTTGGAGCATGGTCACATAGAGCTCTGAATTGACAGTACACGTTGCACCAGTGGCATCTCGAACGATGTATGGTCCAATGATTCCTGATGTACTGATCCCACACCACACAGTTAACTTTGGACTGTGCAACTCACGCTGATGCAATCGCCGCGGGTCTTCTGTACTCCAGAAACGGCAATGTTGTTTGTAGACCGACCCGAGCAGCAAAAAGTGCGCCTCGTCAGACATCAGGAGGTTGTCGACAATGCGTGGATCTTGTGCCCACATGTGGAGGAACGTGTCACAAAACTGAACACGTGCCACTTTGTCGGCTGGGGTCATTGCTTGCACTACTTGTACCTTATATGCTCGCGTATGCAAATCCAAGTGTAAAATGAGATGCAAACTGCCATACGTCACATGCAGTGCTTGCGATCTGCTGCGCACTGATCCTCGTGGACCTGTCTGGATGTCGGCCCGTACACGGTCGATGTTTTCCTGTGTCCTTACGGCTCGGGGTCGGCCAGGAGACGTGCTGTTTCGTACTGAACCCTCCTCACGACACTTAGCTACCCCGCGCCGAATGGTGTGGCTGTCCGGTGCGTCTCTGCATTGTTGGCGGAAAGCTCGTTGGGTTGCTACAATGGACTTGCTTTCAATAAACCACACCACCGCGCGAACACGGTCTTGAACATTCCACTTCTCCGTCGCAACTGATTCTCCCTCTATTCGTACACACCCTTCACTGCCGCCAGTGCGCGCCGACCAATGTTGGCTTTGCAGTAGCCAATCGCAATCGGGCGTCCTTTCTGGATCACCTTATATAGAGATGTCATCTTTTGGGCAGCTGACGAATCGCTTTGTGATATAACGACGGCGGTTTAGTGTTTATAATCTCAGCAATGTCATTTTCCACCTGTTGAAAGGTTTCTGAAGTGGGAATCCATTAGGTAGCGTGCTGCAACGATCCGAAGAGATAGTCGTCTGATGGGACCAGGTCAGGATAATAAGCCGCATGAGACAGAACTTCCTAACGGAACTGCTTAGTTCGCCTTGCCGTATGTGGCCTGACGTTACCGTGCAGCAATATCACATACCTACCCCCCCCCCCTCCCCGTGTCTTTATTCTCTCAATAACGTTAATCACACTAATCAGCTGACATTCATTTTTGAATTTTCGTTCAACAGTTGCTCCAATTCCTCATCCTCCACTTTCTTCGGCTGTCGAGGACGCTTTTCATCTTCAAGATTGACATTCTCCTCTCGGAATCGCTGAAATTACTTCTTGCAGGTGCTGTATGATATGGCATCTCCACCCAAGGCCGAACAAATCATTTTCGTCGCCCCAGCGGCATTCTTCTTCAGTTGATATGCAACGCCTGATGTGCTTCTTCTCGAACGAAAGCCGCTTCACTACTGATTTTTATGTTACGTGGTCTGCTAGTGGGGGATTTTACCTTTTTAGGTTGGTATTGGAATGCTCAAACATGGCGGGGAAAGTTGCAATTTTAACAATCGGAACAGTAAAGTATAAAAGATGAATTAAATTAGGGTGATAGAATTGTACACCCAATAGAAATGATGGCTCTTTTGTCCTAGCAAATTACTACATCAACGGCGTCCATAGTAATTGAGGAAGGTATGATTCGATTTTGATAAGGGAAAGTACAATGTTCCTAAAAGGAACAATGCAATGAGGCATTGTAATCACGGCAGAAGAAACTGGAGGTGGTTCCGTGAAAACAGTTTGTTTTACCTTCTAACGCAAACGCAAGTGGTTCCCTCAGTCCTATTCTGCTGCTTACTGGCCTTCAGGTGCATTGTACGGCGGGAGAGCTCTGTGGCATCCGCAAGTGCACTGGAGTTGCTACCCTACATCTGCAGGTAGGTATTTCAGCGTGCAATTAGATATTTAACAGGCTTCATTACACATTAAAGAAGTCTCCATTGTTCTTAGAGGATGTAAAATGACCCTTGTTCACTTCCAATTGTAATTATTTCCAGAATACAACCAGAACGCTTCATGTTCGAAGCTAATTTTACATTGGATGAACTGATGTTGGATGGCAACTATCGTGTGAACGGCAACATTTTGCTTCTTCCAATCGCCGGCAGTGGAGGCTGTAACATTACTACTGGTAAGTGCTATTTCTCTATCTCTATTAATATATTTACAATATTCTTTATCGTCTTATTTTATCTGCAGATACCATATCCGCTGGTTCGGTGGGCGATCGGAGGTCACCCCGATGGCGTAGTGGTAAGTTCGTCCCCTTGTAATCAAGAGATCGCGGGTTTCACACCCGGTGGAGGCATTTCCTGGTTCAGATCCCATTTTAAACTGTAGGTCCTATCCCGATTAGCCTATCTGTGCATAAAGTGTACTTAAAGCAACAATTCGGTGGCGAGCGCGTTAAGAGGTTGGTTTTCGATTTCTCCACTCGAATAGCCGTGTTCGAATCCCGGTTTCGGCATGGGTGTTCTTTGTGAGCAATATTCAAATAAAATCTGATTTTGAGGTTTTTTTTCTTTAAGTCCACTCAAGGTCCCGGGTTCGATCCCCGGCCGGTTCAAATCCGGGAACTTTTCTAACGATGGACGCGACCCCGGCGCCCACCCAGCGTCGAATAACATGGGTACCTGGGGGAAACCCTGGGGGGTAAAGGCGGTCAGGGGCGTGATGCTGATCACATCACCCCTACTCATGACCGGATCAAGAAAGTGTGGGGCGTTACCCCCACACCCCCTATACGCCTTCATGGCGTGGTGCTATGCACAGGGGAACACTTTACCTTTTTTTTACCACTTTATACACAAATAGGCTAATCTGGACTGGACCTTCATTCATTGACTGGCTTATTTTACTTCGCTCTTCTGCCACTTTCGGTTAATCGCGACGATAAAGATGAGTGATGGTATGATGGAATTGATGAAGAACACCCAGCAGAGGATTCAAACCCGGGACCCCTTGTGCTGCAGCAGTTGCGCTAACCACTACAACACGGAAATCTGCAAAATAACCAACTTATGACGTCAGTATAAATGTCTCTTCTCTGTCCCAGAACTAGCACTAGACATGCAAACCTAAATCAATTCTTACATACCAATATGAATTTGTACCATAACTTGTATGAAATAAATAATGCACAAAGAGAAACGGATGAATCACCACAAATCAAAGGTTTATTTTAGGCACCAGGACAAAGGTATTCCTGCAAAAGTATGCGGGTGAAAATGGATTCTTCGGAGTTTTTCCTCTTTAGTTATTTTTGAGTATTCCCTCATCAATTTAATATAATCATCACTCATCCTCATCGTCGCGATTACTCTAAAGTTGCAGGAAATCAGAGCTAAATAATTGAGACTCCTATGGCGTCGTTGTAAGCGCTTTGATGGGCCTGATATATAACGTAGTGGTAATTAAGCAGTCGCCCTGTAACCAAGAGATCCCGGGTCTGACTTGATCTCAGTGGAGGCACATTACACTGTACTGATTGATTGATTGATTGATTTGCATTATTTTGCTTCGCTTTTGCGCCACTTGTAGCTAATTTGCTAAGATGGAGATAGGTGATGATATGATGAAATTGATGAATGGACACTCACAAATATCCATACCCAGGCCGGGATTCGAACCCGGGACCATTTGCGTCGTAGCGCGATGTGCTAACCACTCCGCCACGGGGGCCTCACATTGCACAGTAATTCCCACTTCAATCTGTAGGTCCAGATGGTGTAGTGGTAATGTTGTTGCCTTGCAACCAAGAGACCTCTGGTTCGGTCCCTTCTGGATGCTCGTGGCGATACGAATCCCTGTTTATACTGTAGGCCCAGTCCCGATTGGTACATATTAACATAACATGGATTTAAACAAACAACAGGGTTTCAAACCATTAGAATTAACTCTCGCAGAGAATAGAACATGGGTCTTCTTTTAGCGTGTGCTACGCTCTTTGCTTAATTTCAACATGAAATCATTAACTGTTAATCAGTACCTTACATATGACTTTTTAAAAGGATAGTTATAGACAAACTGAATTGCAAAGAAAAGTAAATTAATTTATGTGTAGCCAATTTGTATAAATGTATTGTTTACAAATAATTATAATATTTAGATAATTTTTGTTATCTCGTAAAAGTTTACATGATGATACTATTTCCTGACATTTCTGCACTATTTTATTGAAAATTTTCATTCTTTCAGGAGCAGAATATCGTCAACAGTAAATATATAAAAGTACAATGTTGCAAACGTTCTTCTAAGAATCTAAATATTTATATCATATTCTGTTTATTATTTTGCAGATAACAATACTATTATCGTTCGTTTCCGTGGAAAACCGGAGAATGTGGATGGAAACACTTACTTGAAGATGGAAGATTTTTTCATTAACGGTATTCCTAAGGGTGGACGTGTGAACTTCGAGAACTTATTCGATGGCAATAATTTATTAGGTAATTCTACAAGAATTTTTATTTATGTAAGTTTAAGCTCTGCGTGTGTTAGACAAGGAAGGGATTTCAGAGCATCGAGGCACTAAAATATTTTTGATACTTGTATGTAGAATGAAAATTTAAACATGCGTCTGTTATATGGAACCCTATACAGCAAACAACAGTGTAAGTACAATCAAAATTTTATTGATTTCTATAATACAAAGTTCAGAAAGTTTCCCCCTCATTTGAACACTGAGAATCTAATAAGGGGTGTCTCAGAAAGATTTTCGTTTTTGAATCCTCCCTCTGGGGCAATCCGCACATTACGGAGAAATTAGATAGATCTCAAACTTGTTAATATTTAGTTGCCATGCAGCGCTTTACGGGGCAGCAACGTGCTTTTTGTGTTCGTGCGTTTTGTAAATATAATGATTCTTATGTTGTTGTCGTCGTTTGTACCGGCATCATTATAACCTGGCATTAATGAGAGACGTCACAGTGCAAATTTAATTAAATATTGGGTGGGAAAGTTTGAAAACACTGGAAGCACTACGACGAGTAAACCGCCGGGACGTCCAAGGTCATCAATATCGAACAGAAACGTTGACCGTGTGCGCCTGTCTGTTAGTGAGGATCCTCACCAATCTGTAACTTCAGAGCGCTAGTGCCAAATGATTAGAACTTTTTTTAACTCCTGCAATACAGAACCATGATAGCTACAACAGAAACACGTTTTTTCCAGCACTTCTCCCATCACCAATGAATCACTGAATGTTCTTCATCAGTTATTCCCAGAAAGGGTTATCAGTCGCAGAAGGGACATTAACTGGCTACCGAGAAGTCCCGATTTGACACCAGCAGATTTTTTCTTATGGGGTTACCTTAAGAGTAACGTATACACCCCAATGCCACAAAATTTGGAAGAATTGAAGCAAAGAATTACAGATGAAATCAATGCTATTCCTCGTGCAATGCTTCGGCGAGGGATCAAATACTTAGTTCAAGAATAATTGAATGTGAAAACATGAACGGTCACCATTTGTCCAATACTTTTTTCCACAAATAAAAATTTAATGTTTAAGCTTTGTTTTGGTAATAAATGTATCTTTATACAAAAAAATAAGTATTTATTTTAATAGTTTTAAAAACGAAAATATTTCTGAGACACCCTTTATATTCACAAAGGTGTGACATAGAAGAACATTAAAAGATATAGTTTCCTTCTGAATTTATTAATCAGGAAGGAATACTCTGTCTCTAGAAACTCTGAGCATTTGAAGGAATGCAAGTCCTCTGTGCAGTTAGCAATGAGCGCGTGAGAGGTAATAGTGAGCGTGTAGAGGGGAAAACGCGGCCGCAGCTACCAGCAGTTTGCAGCAGTGTGCACTTCTTTGCTCCGCACACTCGCTTTCTCCCCTTTTCTACAGCCTTCCTTCACAGATTCCCTAGACAGCGTGTAAATGCTCAGCATCTACTCTCCCAATTTAATTACGAAATCTATCTAGAGAAACAAGATTCAACAATGATTTTTTTCTCAAGAAGTTCTCCATTATGGAGAATGCGCACAAGTTACAACCAATTGTTATTCAAGAATAAGACCATTGACATCTTTGCTATGAACATAAGTAAACTCAGTAAAGCCACCATTAACACACATGACCAGATACATATAATTTCCTAATGAAATGGTATGATGAAAGCTGCAATCACAAGCATATTATAGAAAACTATGTTAAACTCTATTTACTATGTTTACGAATACGAACTATGTAATTAAATATGTATCAATGAGCTGACAAAAATACATTTTGTGGTGTGGCTTGTGGGCCACCTTCTAGAATTTCTACTTACCAAAATTGTTATTCTTGTAGCCAGGCACATGAACAACTTCATCAACAACAACTTCTTGCTGCTGTATGAGCTCTTTGCATCCTCCGCCACCGAAGCTCTCAGTGACTTGTATAGACACGTTGTAGGGAGCATCTTTACCAAAGTGTCTTACAACGAGATGTTTCCAGACTGGAAAGAAAATTAAGGAATTCTGAAATGGATATCGATGATGATCAATAGCCTGGCTGAAAAAAATGGATGTGTAATGATATATTATCTTATTGCTTTGTTGAGTAGACGAATAAAGTTTTCATGAGGTAAAATAGATTGAAAATGTACAAGTCATAAGTTTAGAAAAAGAAGAAATTTTATGAATCTAAAATTGACAAAATGTTCATAGCTACTCGTATATGATGTAAACGTGGACTCGCTAATCATGAAATTATTGGTATTAATGTACTAACCTTAATGTAACTGAACTAATGTATATTTAATTTAAAATTTTATTTTCTCAATGTTAGAATTGGATATGTTATACTTGCTTTTTTGAGAAAAGCTGATATAAAATTATAATATATTTCTGTTAATGAATGTGTTAATGTAGTTATATAAAATTGTATTTAAGAGCGTTTATGAACTTTATGTGCAAAATTTATATTAAAAATGTATCTTATGTACTTATAATGTATGCTGGGCATAAACAGCCACTTGTAAAGCTGTAAGTCCAATAAATCTTTGTTGAGTTGTTGAGTTTCTCAATGCGGAAAGTATTTGTGAACTCAACCACAGCCTGCTTTATATAGGCCGGAATCACAGCCGGAATCCTGAAATGTGGCAACGCTATCTCGCCGGCCTAAACATCCAACTACATAGCATGGGCGCGAATAGCAAAATTTATGTTGACTCTTAAAGGAACACGGGAATCTGTGTAAAATATTTTCCTTTTTCCAAATCTGGATAGAAGATTGACATTACGATGTAAGTGGAAAACATACATTAACAATTGAAATATAAATTTGCCGTTAAATAACTTGAAATAAGCAGAAAATACAATGCCAACTTTGCATTTCATACGCAGTATCAAGTGTGGAACTTTCCAATAATATGTTGCCCTTATTCTATTTGCTAGCATTTCGGAATGACATTTAAATCTAACAACTAAATATTTGGTAAATTTCTGGTATCGGACAAACGGCTGAAATTTGCTAGTTCATTTAATTTGAATGTCGTATTTACGTATTCTGCATTGAGAAACATTGCTGAAGGTGGCATTTCGCTTATTTCACGGAAACAAGCTCTATTTGAGACAACAAGTAAGTTTTCTTCGTTTCTTTTTGCCTTCGGTAACACGCAAAATGGCAGTCACAGTTTCACTACCGTACTCGGCATGTAGTGTTTCCACCCCACTGCACCCAAACATACCTACGTAGCCCCAGAAACCATTGACGCATAGCCTCACGAACCATTGGCACATAGCCCCACAAACCATTGACACATAGCCCCACAAACCATTGACACATAGCCCCACGAACCATTGACACATAGCTCCACAAACCATTTGCGGAAACGCGCCTTCTTCAGTTAGAAAAACACGTGTTTGGAAACACTGACCGGGATTACGTCATCACACACAGGCTACATCCACCTGGAAGTAAATGGATGCAAGAACTTTCGTGCATCAGTCACATATTTATATCGAAAAATAGATGATTTACCGGCTAAATTCAATCAACGATGCAAGAAAACACTTCCCCGAACTTCCACAAGTATAGAGAAACTGCATTCGGTAAGTAATTTCTCCTGTAAATTTGAAGAAATCCGTTTGTCCGATACGAGAAATTTACAAAATATTTAAATGATGGAAGATCTAACACACTGGACTTAAAGTTCTAAAAGTAAGACATACAAAGTGGTTGTGGATGTGATAAACCAGCATGAACGAGTGTTACATTCATAGTTTAAATAAATCTTATGTAGCCTACATATTTCTTTACAACGTCTTCATTTTAGCAGTCTATGACATAATTGCCAAGATTTTGTTCAACAGACAGTACATTGTAATTACGATGTGCATATGTACAAATATTTTTTTTTTTTTTGCATATAGCCCATGTATGTACAAGGCTAAAATAATGCCGACTGCTGGTGACTATCTATTCCCTGCAAGAAAGTGGATGATTTTGCATGGTTTAGAAATTAGAAGGTGTTACGTTTCCTTTTTTTCTCTTGCGGTGTTACAGTGAAGGAATTAGTGATTTTGTGTTCTACAGTTTTTGTTAGGTCAAGCAATTTTATGCTCTTAGAGGTTGTTTGAGTTTGTATTGTTTCCAGAATTCTTGTTTGAGTGTTGTAGTTTAATCCTTGCACTTAATACAAGTAAAAGCTTAGCGTGTGGTGCCTCATGCACACAACTTTTCTCAGCGTCAGCGTGGAATTTGCTTTTTGCGTAAACATGTTTTAAGCCTATAGCTCTTCGACGTCGCTAATTTATTTTGCACATGATAATGAAGAATATTGATGACATCTACATGGGATATTTATTATATTCGATGATTCGCCACATGTGAAACGTACGGAATGCTCCGTGAAATGCTAATATGCTGCTCAAAACATATAATGGATATTTTTAACAACTTGATAACATATTGCTTTTGCTAGGAAAAATAACGTTCAATACACTAGTCAGTGGTATTGAACATTGGGTACTCGTACCCCTGGGGGTACGCGAAGACTTTTTAGGGGGTACGCACAATTTAAAATAATTATAAATAATGAAAACTGTTTCTGACAGAGATAACTTGAAAATGTAATAAAGGGAAGCAAAGAAAATAGACATTTCTTTGTCAACATTGTCCTCAAAGTAAATATAGAAAGGGATCCATTAAGGATTTCATGTTACTCCCCCCACCGACCACCAGACTAAAGGATTCTAACTCTGATTTATTATTATACGCAGAACTTGTATTATCCTCTATTTCCAAGAATCGCTTTTGTTTACTCTTTGCAACAATGAAATCTAGCAGCTGCGCTCATTGTTAATCGTGCTCCGAATGGTATTTGAATTGTTTGTTTCAAACGCTGACAATAATGGGATTGTTTGTGAATGTATGTTACGGACTGGAGAAAGCAAGAGAGGGAGGGAAGAGGGGAGAGAAAGGGGAGTTCAGTGTTACTTCGTGACTGTTGTGTGAAGGTGCAGTTTCTTCTCGTCTGTCCATCTTTATAGTTACGTTTAGTTTCTCGTTATTAGTGTGGTGATTTTAGCTTCTGTTGCATCATGGATAAATTCAATATAAGAGGAAAACGCAAAATCAGTGAGATAAGTAAAAGTGACTTTAGTGTTGAACCACCGACAGTGAAAGGTGCTGCAGAATCGGTTCCTCCTCCACCGGATATCAGTGAAAATAGTGTTGAACCATCTACGAGCAAGTCGAAAATCTCGAAAAATGTGAAATACAGGTATTACAATGAATCTTTCATTACATATGGATTTGTATCGAATACGTGTGATCCACCTCTTCCCCTCTGCGTTATTTGTAATCAAACTTTATCGAATAACTGTATGTAACCATCCCTTCTTCACAGACACTTGGTAACCAATCATAACGAGTATAAAGACAAGCCAGTTGAATTTTTCAGGCGCAAAGCGGAAAATTTAGGTAAAAGTTCAAATGCAATACAGACTTTTACACAATCGACAAAGGTGGCGCTGCAAACATCGTATGGGTTAGCGTTGTTAGTTGCCAAAAATAAATCACCCTACACCGCGGTTGAATCTCTTATCATTCCTGGCGCTTTGATTATAGCAGTCAAAATGTTACACAAAAATTTCGCCAACGTAATAGAAACAATTCCGAATTCTGACACAAGTGTAGGGCGTAGAATTCATGACATGGCAGAAGGTGTTGAGCAAATAGTAGAAAGCATTAAAATGGACAAAAGATTTGCGATTCAAATCCATGAATCGGTGCGTGTCTCCAATGATGCCGAGCTACTTATATATGTTCGGTATTTTGACGTTAAGAAATGTGCTATTAGTGATGAAATTCTGGGATGTAAACAATTACCAGAACATACGAAGGGAGAGGATATTTTTAAAATTCTTGATAATTTCATAACATTAGAATTAAATTTGTCGTGGGACTGGTGTGTAAGTTTGTCCACAGATGGTGCTGCTTCACTGACAGGTCAGAAAACTGGTCTTGTTGCTCGTATTCACCAAATGAAGCCTCAAATAATTTGGGAACATTGCATTATACACAGAAAAAATTTGGTCTCGAAAAAAATAACTCCTGTTAGACGAGACGCTGAACATTGCTGTAAAAGTAGTCAACTTAATCAAGTCGCGTGCACTGAACTCCCGTATTTTCAAAAAAATGTGCGAAGAGATGGGATCCGCACACACTCAACTGCTTATGCACACCGAGGTGCGGTGGTTATCGCGAGAACGCGTATTGACTCGCCTTTTGAACTGAAAAATGAGATAAAATGTTTGCTTTCAAAATTAAAATCCGATCTGGTGACGTATTTTGAGAATGAACAGTGGCTTTGCCAACTGGCTTACTTGACCGATATATTCAACAAATTTAACGATCTCAATCTTCAACTCCAAGGCTTCGACAAAAAAATTTAAAGCACGTGAGAAAGTGAAGGGTTTTTATAAGAAAGAATTACCAGAGCGTATAGAAGGAATAGTGTGGGCACTGCCTGAGTTGCCGTGGTCCACCGCCTAGATGGCAGTGGTGACGTTTGAGACGGCGCGGAAGATGCTCGCGTTGCTTACATAACTAAATACATAAGAAACAAAAATGCATGTTACTTACGTTTGGAGAAGAGCTCAGCAGCTGGATAGTTTGGAAAATTTCCGAGATGGTTTTGCTGTCTTCGAGGCACTTAATTCCTTTCTTATCTCCTTGGTGCGGAAGAAAAATCGACATTTCAGATAGTGAAATACGATTTTAGATAGCGTACGCAGCACATGATCTTCACAGCATCCTAATTGCTAAGTTTTTACAGCAATTATATTTAAATTGTCCAAACACTCAAAAAATATATCACCCCATAAACTATTAGCACATGATAATTTTTCTGCAACAACTTCTTCCACTCGTAACAGCACATCATAAACACTTTTCGATGCATAGGTAAGGTATTTACAGCCGTCGCCAGAATCATAGTCTTGGATTAGCGTAAGTGAGGCAGGTACATTAGTTGGTTCCTCGTGCAGAAAAGTTGTACACAGTTTACAATCCGTCACTTTTGAAATATACCGCACTATGTATCCTGCCAAATGATACACCAAGTAATCTTTACCAACACTTTGTTCATTTAAGTTCGGTATGTTATTTTCCCAGTCCAGTATATGAATTTCATCTTCAACAATGGAAATTTTTCCTTTATTTTATTTTCAGCTTGCTTCTTCACCGAAAGATTTTTATTTTCGGTTGCTCTTGCCAGAGTTCGCATTTGATTAACAAAACACGTCAGAGGAGATTCAGTCCTGTATTCACAGTTTCCGCCCGAAAATAAACCAAGTTTTGCTGGTACGTAAATTGATTGCAGCATATGTAAGT
Organism: Lepisma saccharinum; assembly: GCF_977018435.1. NCBI lineage: Eukaryota > Metazoa > Arthropoda > Insecta > Zygentoma > Lepismatidae > Lepisma > Lepisma saccharinum. Next base: position 31,783,031 of record NC_139238.1, read on the forward strand.
GCAGAAAATCCACAGTGGAGGGATGATCATCACAAGTGAACGACCGCAATATACCAAAATGGCGTTCTAGGGGATCTTGATTAAATTTTCCTGTCAAAACGTATTTGTAATTGTTCTTCCACAAAGATTCGGACACTTCTAAAGTACGTTCTAAAGTCACTCTTAAGGACTCTAGCATTTTTTCTGAAGCGAAGGAATTTCGATTATCTCTAGGGACAGCATTCCAGTTTATTAAAGTTGTATGTGCTTCTGATCCTTTATATAGTGGCTGTACAGGAGTGAATGAATTTAATGCGTCACCCTGGCAGTTTTGGTCCTTTGTGAAATTTTCCGTTGTTTCACTGCCTTCTAACCCCTCTGCATTAATACTCCGATAAAATTTTATTCCATTAGCCAAAGATCTGCTGAACAGCTGCAGAATGAATTAAGATCCAAATGAGCAGAGGTCACTTTGTAGCAAGCTTTCTTAACGGAAAATTCAGTAAATGAATTATGTTCATACACTTTTCTCTAAAATGAATAATCAACAATATCACCATTATAGTACACCTGCACTTTATCATGGGTTATTCCTTATGCATTTAAATATATATGCGTCTGAAAATGCCCAAAGCTTTCTACTAGAGTCCGCTGGATTGGGTATAGAGCACTTAAGATTGTTTCTGTTTCCGGAAATTCCTAAGCATTTCCATAACTTTTTGTTAGATTGGCTACCGTCAGATGTAAAACCAATAATTCTCACCCCTGCTTTTTCCAAATGTATGATTACCTGGATAAGTATTTTTGTGAGAATGTCACCAGGGGTAGCATTCCTGCTAGCATATACTGCTATGGGTTGAATCCAATTATACAGAAAAGGAACAAACATAAAAACTAGAGCATGATTTGCTAATTGATTCTTGCTTTCGTCTGGAGTAAGATTTCCCAAATCCACAAAGCCGTCTATTTTTAAGGAATTCGAGTTAAACTGAATTGCTTCCCTAAGTTTAACTTCATCAAAAATCAGCATTCCGCTACGCTCATTCTCATTCCTTTCACTAAAAAAATGTGTTATAGCGTCGATGGCATGGGAATTTACGCCGTAAGGACATTTAAGACCCTTCACCAATTTTCTCAAGTGAGCTTCAGAAGGCAAAGGTAGCAAATCGTGATGCAAACAGTGTCTATACCCCTTGGGGGACTTAATTTTTAATAGAAGAGAATCCAGTATAAACTCAGAACTGTATCTCATTCCTGTCTTACTTTTCAGTTGGCATTTCTTTTAAGATTGTATCAAATACAATTTTTTGATTTTTGCTAAGGGACGCGAACTGTTTTGACTGTGTGACCGTTGTCTTTAATTTAGCATCTTTAACGCCTTTTTTCAAGCAAATTTATTTTAACCTGTGCGACCTTTAGTTTATTCTGCGTTCTAATTAAATTGCGTTTCTGATTCTTACGTTTTTTCTTTAGCAATGCTATTCGCGATTAAAATTAACCGATATCTATGCCATCTGGTGGGACTTTCAGGAACTAGTCTAAGTAGGATACGTTGTGTTGAAGTCGTTTAAAGCATGGGGAATATGCGAAAGTGTAAGGTCTACTGTTCAGGTTTTTTTGTGCTCTAAATCGTTTTATGGGTCAGATCAAATAAAAAGTTTTCATGTATTTCCACCCCGTGGAATCAACAAAATGAAATTTGTAAATAAATCAGGGGAAACGTAATTGATTGACAGAAGATTGGCATAGGGAATAACACTGTAATTCGGCAAGGAAATTACGAAGAATGCAGGAGTCTATTCACTTTATTTTTCGAGAGATTGCCATGAAAGTAAAGTTTTAAATTGTGCTTTATAAATAAAACTTTTTTCTTTTTCGAAAAGTCATGAAGCGGCAAGAACTGAAATTTAGAATAGGTGCAAGTCGATTAAGAGAGAAGATGAAAATAGTTTGAGAATGAATTAATATCAAATGTAACCAGAAAAAGAAAATGGAGATGCTAATGTTGCTGCTTCATTCAGTGCGATGTCCTTTTTCAGTGAGGATAGCCTGGTAATGAAATCGTGAATATTATCGAGAAAGAACTGCAACGATATGTTCGCAATTTTCTCCTGCCAGCTTTTCAAGTATAGGTCAATTTAAATTTCTTTATTTTCAAATAATTTCCGAGAATCCCAGTAACAACATGAGGTGCAGATGATACAGCACTGCTTTGAAGAACCAGTGCGTATACATTAGTTTCGTCTGCGTTTTCCCTGTTATATTTGCCTATCATAATTACATGCTTCGTTCTCACCACAGCTTCAACTTCGTTAGAGTTCCTGGAATTCACATCGCATTCGCAATATTTAAAAATATCGCGTAATTTAAACGTTTCTCCTCCATAGCAGCTATGGCAACACGCTGCTGTTTCGTACTACTGCTGAATGTAAACAAAGAGTTATCCTACTTAGAGCGGCCATATTGGAAGCGACACTAACCCCCAGGTGGTAATTTTAATCGCGAATTGTATTGCTAGCATCTGCAGTGTGAAGAAAATCATCCTCTACTGATAAGCTTAATGATACATTGCGACGAGTACTTACTTCATTATCATCTGTCCGCAAGGATTGCTTTTCATGGGAGATTTTCGCTTCTTAACTGTCTTAGAGAGGTATTTGGGCAGATTAGGAAATATATGAGGAACTGCTTCTGGTTTTAATTTCCACTTTTGTCGTGGAATTTCTACTGTATCGCCATCCACTATGAACGAATCCACTTTCACTAAAAGGTCAGTGGAAAAATGAATATCACACACATAGCAATTATGACTTAGTTTTTATCTTTTCTAGGTATAGCACTCTACAATTTTGAGAAACCATTACTGTCTTTAGGTGGCCTAAAAAATGTCTACTATAGTCGACGAGCGATATGAAAGCGGCTGACCTTGACAAGTCCGCGCAGAGAGAGAGGGAGATACATTTCCGCTGTTGCCACCTAATCACCGTTCGGGGTTCTCGCCAGTTCTTACAAAATAAAAAACAACGGCTTACATTCGAACAATTGTAAATTGCCGCTGCACGGCTATTATTGCAACAATCGATACGAATCCTGCACGAGTATCGTGTCATTCTATAGAATGAAGGGATCTGAACCAGTTAATTGATGGGGTGATGTAAACTACTCATCATTCATCCTCTTGATGAGACCACTCGTCATTGACATGACGAGTTATTGCTTGGCATGCGAAAGGTACAAATTACACAAAGGAATTAAACTACTGAAAAGACAATGGACACTCGTTGTGTTTTGTGAACCGTTGAACCTGTATCATGGCTGGGTGTAGGATAATTACCTGTCTAACTGAAGTCTCTTAGGTGAATGAAAATAGCGAAGTCCTCTGTAAGCTTCTCTCTTATTTGTCGACCAGAGCGTTGTAGTACTCCTCACCTACTGACTTGCTGACCACCTTCACTCTCTCCACTCAATCCCCAAAGTCAGTCACCTCCCAGCTTGTCTCACCTCTATATTCCCTGGCCATCGAGCTCAACCTCGATGCCGAATCGCCGAATCGTGTGTTTAATATAATTGCTACCATGCAAACCGCTGACTCTAAAACCAGAAGTGTTACCTGTTCCTGAATGCTCAGGAGGTTTGCATGGCACAACACAATGCATTGTAAACATGCCTAAGAGGCTTGAGACAGCTGAGAAAAACAAGTGAATGCCCTGGTCAACATGAAGCGTTCAGAGAGACTTAATAAAATAAACATACAATCTTAGGGATTGATACGTTCGCCCCGACAAGGAAAAATTTTCTCCTTTGAAAATTTAAAAGTCAAATCGCAAAGCTTGACATGACTCAGGTTCGCCAATTCCATATATTTTCTTAAAAAACCAAATATACAAAAAAAATCCACCATAACTGTCTGTTGTTTGCCGTATCCCGAAAAAGAAAATTTTTATTCCCTAAACTTTATAATGAATAATACCCTTAATACTAACAAATTCGTATGTTTATACGATGTAAAAACAATAATATATAATATTATAAGACTAGAAATCAGAAAGGTTCGTGTCGTTAAGCGATAAAACTCTTAATGTACGACATTTGTGCGTACGTGATGTTTATTATGTAGAATTGCTCATCCGCCAGCGCTTAGTCAATAGTCTGTGATTCCTCGCCAAGCGGTTTCTACTCTGTATCGTCCCGCGAGGCCAACGGCTGGAGCGTCTTCGCAAGATAGAACGGAATTCACATTGTTTGTTTATATTGCCACTCGATATAGACTCTTCAAATAAATAACAAAACCTTAAAAAGGTGCACAAGTAAGTAAACGTAAGTAGGCATGTAAAACATTGTCACATCTCACTGTTTTTTCTGTGTGAAAGCCTGATCATATCAAATTGTAGTATGTTTTACGAACTACGTAGCCAGTGCACTCCTAAAATCGTTGAATATATGAACTTGCATGGCTATGTTGCACATTCCAATGTATTATTATACAATATTGAATGCATATAGTGAGTTACACTGAAAACTGTCGCTGGTAAAAACTTAATTATAGCGTTCAATTTTCTTTTCTACGTTAATCTGTACACTGTATACATATATATGGCTTGGTGAATACCTTTGTAAGTCTGCACACACATAAAAAAATAATCTTGCAGTATTTTACCAACTGTCTACTCTGATTGAAAATATCAGAAAATGTCCAATGTGCAAAATGTATTTTTAACTATGTACCATATTGGTGAAACATAATTAACTGTTTGGAAAAAACATTTGCATGAAACTAAAGCATACTGTCTGCAATGTTTGAAAGTACTGTAGCTATGCTTGTTATAGCTTGCATGTGCAATTGGATATCCATTGTAAAAGCTTCTTCTTAAAACAAAAATATGCACTAATTGATGCACTGGTCAATTGACACCACTGGCGCTTGTCGCTTCCTTGTATTATAATGTAAACTTGAATGCATATAAAACTGGTTCTCATGCATGGCACAAAACTGAAAATGTGTATAAGGGCTATGGAAAAGTATTGTTCCCCACAATGCATGTTAAATAACCAAATAAATACACATGATAGGAGCTCAGATGTGTATGTGTAGAAACACTGTAGCACAATTCTGTAATTATTGTTTGTAACCGGAACTGCTGTTTGTAGAATGTATGTTTTCTATGCTTCTTCTTCTTTCTGGATTGCTTGTCGTCTTGACTGCATGGGGGCAATGTAAAAAATGTGGTAAATTACCCGTAGAACTTGGGAGATGGGGAAAAAATTGTTGTTTGAACTGCAAACAGTGTGGAGGGAAATTTTATCTAGCTCCATCACTAGGTGTCGTTGATAGTGTATAGTCCGCTATACTGGGAAATGTATGGTTGACTACATCCTTGCTGTAAAAGGTAGTCTCCGTGTGGTAATAATTAGAAATGTCTGCATGTCTCCCTCAAATTGGTGGTGACGAGTCTCTCCTTGAAATAATACTTAAAAATGTCTGCATGTCTCCCTCGTAGAATAGTAATAAGTCTTTCTGCCTGGTAATAGTAGACTGCCTGCGGATGTCCGTCATGAAAAATGCCCATGGATGGTGTAGGCATTGCTTGTCCATGGTGCTCCGTATAGACAGGTTAGGTTAAAAGGAAAAATTATGACAAAGAAAGAAAATAATAAAGGATAGGAAATGTATAATTCATGTTCATGCAAGTACCCAATACCAACTAATTTCCACTGCCTTTTCTTTAAAATCAAATTAAATTGTCTCATCAAAATAAATTAAATAAATAGATAAAATAATTGCCATAACTCTTTGAAAATAAATAAGGAAAATTTAAATAAAATATCCAACTGTAATTAAAATATTAATGTCCATGATTAATGTGTTGCCTTAACCTATTAATTATTACTGAGCTGCTCTGAATGAACCTGTTTAGAAAGCTGATGATGTTTATACAAATAATACCCAAGTACTGATGTTAATAATAAATTCCAAATAATAAATACTAATATAGACATGGGCAAAGGGTTTAAAACTAATTCATGAAATGAAATGTTCTTACTAATTGATTGATTAAGTTGTTTTAAAGCAAGTTCAAGCGGAGTCCATTGGGGAATAGTGAAATCAGATAAATTCTTGGGAATATTAGGTAATAATTCAATTTCCTTCATTTTGACTTGTTCGAAAGCTAACAAGAAAGCTAAGAGTCGACGAGCGATATGAAAGCGGCTGACCTTGACAAGTCCGCGCAGAGAGAGAGGGAGATACATTTCCGCTGTTGCCACCTACTCACCGTTCGGGGTTCTCGCCAGTTCTTCCAAATAAAAAACAACGGCTTACATTCGAACAATTGTAAATTGCCGCTGCACGGCTATTATTGCAACAATCGATACGAATCCTGCACGAGTATTACCAGAAAGCTTTAGACAATAGTATTGTGCTGTAAATTAAACGTGTAGAATCTTGAAAGTAAGTGAAAGAAATGAAATATTTTATTGACCATTATTGTATAGAGAAAAAGTTATCTTGCGAGCCGATTTTTATTAAATTAGATTTGAAATAACTTCCAGTGAGAAAGTTACAAAGCAAACTCCAAAGTTTAAGTTCGTATAATATTTACAGCGATATGTTATTTGGTTACTGAGAAAACGAGAGAAGAACTTGATTCATTCTTTCGCGGCGCGGCAAAGGCGACTTCGTTTGCCGCAGATACCATGCGCCGGTCTTGTGGCACTCGCAATAACAAAACAACTGTCTGGCATGCATAACATGAACTGAAAAGAAAAATTAAAATGCCATTTACTTACATGACGCTCATTCTGTACTGCTGTCAACCTCGTCACTTGATTCAAGTTCTTCGGGATCCGTGTCTTGCAAATTTAGAATGACCTCCTCGATGACATCGTCTCTGACTATTTCACGCTGGAAGTCATCTTCTTGTATTTTCTCTGTGTGAGCCACACAATCTGCCCACTCGGAAACACCTATTCTATCTACTGCTTCGTGAGTCAGTTTCTCTACGTCGGCAAATTTGAAAGTCTTGTTCTTGTCAGCTACGTACCCCTTCACCTGGGCCCAAATCATTTCAATTGGGTTGTACTACAATGATAAGGTGGGAGACGAACAACTCTCTGACCATATTCTCTTGCTATTATATCGATTTCGTAACTTTTGTGAATTAGTGTATGATGTTTCACCAACTGCAACAATTCTGCTCGGGTTTGCGTGCTTGTGTGGGGAATGATCTTGTTACAGAGCCATGCCATAATATCCGCCTTCCTTGTGATTGAACAAGGCGTTTTATCCACTTGCAAGGAATGTATGCTCGCGTTGTCCATTACAATCACGGATTCAGGAGCGAGAAACGGCAAGAACTGCTCGCGAAACCACTTTCGAAACAAGGCAGAAGTCATTTCTAAATGATAGTCAGTACTGTTTGTTTTGGAGCGGAAAACCAATTTACTTTGGGGCACAAAGCCTGTAGCAGCTGAACCCGCATGACACACTATAAGACGAGCACCTTTTCCTAATGGCACCTTTAACCCACCAGAAACATCACTCATTCTCCAGCAGCTCGTCTTCATGTGATTCAGGTTGACCCAGGTTTCATCTAAATAGTATATATTTGCAGTACCAGCGTTCCCCTTATCGCCATACCCCTTTATCAAAATCGTACAAGTGCGTAGCATTCTTTCGCCGATTACGACGTTTCCCAGGCGAGCGAAAAGAAACCGACCCTGTATCACCGATCGGCGACCTGGCTTCCTTCGCAATCGTCTGAACTGTACGCAGACCTATCCCACATGCAGCCGCTGTAAGCTCCTGACATTTGGCAACACTGCTCCCTGACGAACACGGGGCACTGTCTGCACTGCGAGATTCACTTTGGAAGAACTGATACACTTTGTACACCATATCTCGCGCTTGTTTGTGTAGAACACGACGCTTAGGTGTTTCTGTAGCCATCTTGCACACGTATATTCACAAATTTTTGTGATCACACTGAAGAAACACGAACAGTTACAACGAAAACCAAACCGATTCTTACCGCTCGAAAAACAAAAGAACGACATCGCGCGTTTTCCACAGCAGTCTGTACTTCCTCCTTTTGCTACTGCGCATCCAGGCTTGTTCAAGGTCAGCCGCTTTCATACAGCTCTTCGACTTTACCTGAAGAACAGCGGTCATATCCAGATGTACAGCCGGGTACGAAACACGTAGGTATCTTGTAGTTTTCGCTCGCTGCTGTCTCAAACACAATAATAATGCGTTTAACACAACACAAACTAGTCACAACGGATCAATCACAAATCTAACGACACTAAACTGAATAACGTAACAATGTTGTCATTAAAAAAAGTAGACAATGTTATTCTAGCACAACAAAACCCAACGCTCTACATAAAGCGCGGCCGCACTGCAAGCATAAGACGCTCGTCGCAAGCGAAGGTGCTGCCAGTGTTTCGGTGGGGCACCGCTCTATTCACTTGGCTTACGGGAAGAAACCGAAGTGCGCACACTTTCTCTTCTATACGCTCTGGTATTACTTTGGATTGATTGCATTAATGAAGGAAATATTGCAGTTTTCTAACTGTGTTGGAATATTGTGGACAAAATGATATTAGTATTGCTGGTGAACTTCTGGAAATAATCAGATTCCACCTAGAAAATCTCAGGTTACATTTTTTGAAATATTTTCCAGAAATTGAGAAAGACGATAACAGACAAGATTGGATTACAAATCCGTTTTCCACCACCGCCATCAATTCCTCTGATCTTCCTGTAAAATTAAAATAAAGTTTGCTGGAAATGTCCACTGATAGATCACTTGAAATAAAATTCGAAAACGTGTCTATTTGCGAGTTCTGGTGTTACGCACGCAAAGAGTCTGTTGAACTTAGTGACACTACAATCACACGCCTTCTTCCCTTCCTCTCCACTTATTTGTGTGAGCAGGGTTTTTCTGCATTGACAGCCATCGAAACGAAACACAGAAATCGCCTGAATCCAGAATCACCACTGATACTCGCACTAACGAAGATTCAGCCACGCATCGAGGTGCTGGTGTGCAGAAAACAAGCTCAGCCGTCTCATTAACAGGTAAGAAATATTAAAGTTCATAATATGTATTTTCTATACCATTGATTTTCTTTTATTTATTTTATAATTCTCCTTTTTATAGTAAAACTGTATTATTTAATAGGTAATGATTTGCATAATTTATTTTAGATGTAGTTATGTATAATCTGAATTAAGGATAACTCAGGGAGGGGGGGATACACGCTCGAGTGGAAAAGTTTCTTTAGGGGTACGCGAAAAAAGTTTGAATATCACTGCACTAGGTAATACAATTTGAGCGAATGAAGTTATTACTGGATGAATAGGCTACATAAAATTATTACTGTTTTTACTTTTTGACGTTCATTCTCTAATGTTTCTTCCGAGATACATCGGCCGGCTGATGTCACGTTTTAAAGGGTTGCCAAGTTGAAGGCTCCGGCCTCTATTAAAGATGGCCGTGACTCAACTCAATAATTTTTTATTGCACTTACAGCTCTATAGGTGGCTGTTTATGCCCAGCAAACATTATAAGTACATAGATACATTTTTAAATATCAATTTTGCAGAGAAATTTAAAAAAAACGCTCTAAAATACAATTTTATACAACTACATTAACTCATTCAGTAACAGAAATATATTATAATTTTATATCAGCTTTTCTCAAAAAAGCAAGTATAACATATTCAATTCTAACATCTGGAGCATACAACATTGATGTCATATTAATGGGAAAAGGAACATTAATTTTTAATAATGTTTTGTATAAAGACTTTCTTTTCTCTGAGTAAATTGGGCATTCCAAAATAATATGATGAGCATCGCCCCTTAAATCACCACAGTCACAATTCGGAGATTTTAAAATGTGTGTTTTAAATAAATGATGATATGTTTTCGCGTGACAACTTCTTAGCCTATTTATTAAAACAATTGAATTTCTTGTACCTTTACAATTATAAAATCAAGGTTTTTTCCTAGTGTAATCATCATAAGGACGATACCTTTCACCAACACTTTCTAATGATTTATTACACCACAAGTTCCATTCATCATTTTTTTTTCTTAAAGGTAAAGACCTCATTGAGAATGGTTCAAGATTCGAGGTTGTAAAGGGAATTGTACATGAAATACAAAAGATAAGAATACACCAAGAGCTTCCTCAGAAACAGTGTAAGAGGACCGCTCTTCTCAAAAAGCTAAAACTATCTGTTGAAATTCTGTCATCATCACTCAACATAGATTATAAACAGTTGGGAAGATTAAAAGTTTGTCTGAGGAAAGGAAAATCTACACATTCCATAAGAACATGCTGAACACTTAAAATCACATAGATACAAGACACATTGGATAGTCTACCCCTTGCAGCAAGTTACCATGGCTGTATCCAATACGAAGGCGAAGAGAAAGACTAACAAAGTACTGAAAGATGAACATAAATTAAAAGTATGTATTTGAAAATAAAATCCTCAGAATAATAGTTGGACGTAAAATGGATGAGGAAACAGCTGAGTGGAGAAGTTTACATAATTTAGAACGGCATAATTTGTATTTCGGTACAGATAGTACTAGAAAAATTAAATTAAGAAGACTCAGGTGGGCAGGCCATGTGGCACGAATGGGAGAGGAAAGAAGAGTTTACAGGATTCTTGTTGGGAAACATGATGGTACGAGACCTGTTGGAAGGCCAAGACGAAGATGGAGGGATGCATCAGGTAGGCATTCTGCAGACATTTTCTACGCCGTAAGAGGTTATTTCGGTGAGACACTAATTATTATTTTTTATTGCTGTATTCCCACGTGTAAAAGAAGCTAACCTTGGATGGTCCAACACTATTTCCGACTGCCAAAGAATTAGCAATTGATATTTTTGTGTCTCTATCCATAAAATTATATTGTTGTTGTTTACTTTATAATAGAGAAGGTCACACTCACCTGTTTCCCACGCACTAAGACTCACATTCTTGTAACCGCAGTTATCATCTAATCCTACCCTCAAGACACACCGCCTACTATAGGTTTCAAGTGACGTCATAGCGCACGGCGCCACCATGTTCATAACCCGACGTGCGAACAAAGAGTAAGAAAATTAGTACATTTGCATTACATTTGCAGAGTGCAAATTGAACAGTCGCTTTAGTTGCCTGTTCGATGTCCGTAACTTTGAGTGCAAACGAAAACAATGTACCTTCTGGAAATAGCACCATTACTTATTTATATGTACAGACTCTTGGCGCAAAGCACAAAAGAAGATATGGTGAAAAGGTTAAGTTGTATGGTTGCTTTGATCCGTATGAACTCGACTCTCAAGAAACGAAAAATTATATACACATTTGCCCACAGGTTCATATGCCAGATGTATACAATTATCTAGTCTATTCCACTAGCTGAAGTCTTGCTATTTATTTTAATACTTTAAAATTCTTAAAACGCTGTAATTTACATTTCATTCGTCGTAAACTATTTCCATTCTTGCCTCATGAAAAAGAGAGTTATTTGCTCTTATGTGCAACAAATTAAATCTCGTTTTTTTGTTTTTTTTTTTAACATGACAATATGACCCATTTGCACTCAAATCTATTTAGAAATAAGTGATAATTGTAATTACCTGAGAAAAATGTTAAGTGGACTCTCGGTAATTTTTGTCTCATGAACTTCTCGCAAACCACATACAGTCTGTCCGATACGTAATGAGACTGGAATCAGTATGTGAAAACAAACATCAGTGTATGGAAATGTTGCTTAGATTCCGCACAAATCTGATATTTGTCACGTAGCTGGTCGAAAGCATGATGGAAGTTCTGTAATGAAATCTGCCCGAGTCACTGTGTCATTGCACACTTAAGTTTAGGGAAGAGGAAGAAGTCTGCCGGGGCCAAATCTGGCAAATATGGGGGGGGGAGGTGTTCCATCATACAGAGATGGAATTCGAGGTCACAAACTGCTTCACAGAAAGCGCGAAGTGTGGTGGTGCATTATCATGAAAGAGAAGTCAGTTGTTGTTCTTCAACAGTTCATTCCTGACAAGTCTCATACTGGATTCCCGACGTTGCGTTTCTCCAAAACAGTACTAACAAGTGACCATCCTGGTATTATTTGGGAGAAAAGTTTGATCCTTCTTGTAACAATTTTTGAGTTCTCATACGGCCAATTTTCATAATTATTGATATGCAGAAATAGCCTGAATCCGTTTTCTGAGAATTAGGTGAAGCGAAAGCGTCTATTTGAACACCCGACCATTTGCATATTGAAATCCCCAGTCGCGTTCACAGGTTCGAAATCATGGCTACATCCCATATATATATTTTTCTTATGTCAGTAAAAAACACTATTTTTCTATTAACTATTCATGGAATTTTTATGTAACTGAGTAATCGTCAAGATGAGGATTGTAATGTTTTTACAAAGGCAAAAAGGGTCAGTGACTTCTTTGCTTTTACCTTTAACTACCATAATTAATTTGGTTAAAAGATCTTTCCACGCAGTAATGTTCAAGTTTCATCAACGTTCGTTGTCGCAAGGTGAGACTGTTTACTTACATTCTAAAGAATAGCGTAGTTGTGCTGTACTATTTGGGGGAGTCAGGGGTATACGAACGGGACTAATTGATAAAAAGATTTAAACATTTGTCGGTATGGTTCTACAGCATATTGCAGTTTGATGTAAAAATTTCCACTTCATTTCGAGTATATGTGACACTTGGGCAAAGCATGGACAGACGAATCTCTTTGTAATCACTAGTATGCTACTGGCAACTCTGCGGCCACGGTACTGTGAGTAGACAAGTTGAAAGAAGGGAGAAAAATTTTCTCAGGGTGGAGGATAGAAGCTTGCCTCAAGCTTGCATTTATAGCTTGGGTTTCTGGTTGAAGTGTGGTCACGTGTTGCTGGATTTTCACCCCGAAGGATTTTTGTGCATAAAAACACACGAAGATATTATGGCTAAGTCGATACCGCTTTGAAAAAAGTTACTGATACCACTACCAATACCCTTCCCGATACTCGTCACATTGCTAACCAACATTAATTGAGGACTAAAAGTTGTAAACGTTGTAAGTGGCAAAAGCAAACGTGTTGAGAAATCGCATCGTTCAGAACATCAGCCCGTACGAACTTTCACACTAGTACCTTTTTACACGCCATTTGAACTATTAGAGGGCTACCAGCCACTTTTCACGTTTACCACATTATCAAGCATGGCACATTTTACATTTTAACGTGGAAAACGGTGTTTGAATTATTGTGGCACTTACAGCGTTTACCAATTTTAGTCTTAAATTACTGTCAGCATGCATATTACATAGTTGGTAACAATAAGAAATGTCATTGACGCAGGTAGCACTATTACCTCAACTCCAAAAATAAACAGACAATTAAGATGACCCTATATTATTGAAAGCGAGGGAGAACTTCTCTGCTTTAATGGAATTAAAAAAAGTCAAGGTAACATTATCGTATGGTCAAAACGGATTCCTTGAAATTTCCTTCAAATTTACAGGAGAAAGTACTTACGGAAATCATTTTCTTGAGCGTTTTGGAAGTTCCTGAATGTAGATTTGATCCATTTTAATGTGAATGCGTGTTGTTTTCTGCGAAAATCTCTGTCCGACACGCTGTTTCTCCTCACGCCATTTGCTTTTTGCATGAGAGTGCAATGTTCCGTGTGTTAAGACGATGCAACCCCGTAGCCAGTGTTTCAGCCTCGCCGTGTTTTCACTAGAACCACCTGTCGAGTTCGGAACAAGCCATTTTTTCCGAATTGGTGTCACTTATCGCACAACATTGTAGCAACATTGTGTTCCGACGTCACAGGAGAGAGGTTTTTTTATAATTTTTCTTTGTAATTATGCTAATGGAACCTAACCTAACAGGCCTAACCTAACCACGTAGGCATTCCTCGTCTGACGTCAATATTCAAGGTTGCAAGAGTGTTGTGCGTAAAGGAAGAGCATTAACAAATTTCGAAAGAAAGATGGTTCCGACCCGAATGGGTGTCACTTATCGCACAACACCCTAGCAACATTGTGTTCTGACGTCACAGGAGAGACCTTTTTCATGTAAGGCAATACAAAGGTAACGCGTCTCTTAGCGAAAATATTATTTTTTCTTTGTATTTATGCTAATGGAACCTAACCTAACAGGCCTAACCTAACCACGTAGGCATTCCTCGTCTGACGTCAATATTCAAGGTTGCAAGAGTGTTGTGCGTAAAGGAAGAGCATTAAGAAATTTCGAAAGAAAGATGGTTCCGACCCGAATGGGTGTCACTTATCGCACAACACCCTAGCAACATTGTGTTCTGACGTCACAGGAGAGACCTTTTTCATGTTAGGCAATACAAAGGTAACGCGTCTCTTAGCGAAAATATTATTTTTTCTTTGTATTTATGCTAATGGAACCTAACCTAACAGGCCTAACCTAACCACGTAGGCATTCTTCGTCTGACGTCAATATTCAAGGTTGCAAGAGTGTTGTGCGTAAAGGAAGAGCATTAACAAATTTCGAAAGAAAGATGGTTCCGACCCGAATGGGTGTCACTTATCGCACAACACCCTAGCAACAGTGTGTTCTGACGTCACAGGAGAGACCTTTTTCATGTTAGGCAATACAAAGGTAACGCGTCTCTTAGCGAAAATGTTATTTCTTCTTTGTATTTATGCTAATGGAACCTAACCTAACAGGCCTAACCTAACCACGTAGGCATTCCTCGTCTGACGTCAATGTTCAAGGTTGCAAGAGTGTTGTGCGTAAAGGAAGAGCATTAACGAATTGCGAAAGAAAGATGGTTCCGAATTGCGAAAGGAAGATGGTTCCGAATTGCTGTTTATGGAAAATGAACGTGGTAAATCGCAAGGTTATTTCACAAGTTCTACACGTAAATGCGACGTATTAGCATAATTTCAAATAGGGGCACGAAAGTAGATATTTTCCGGTGAACGAGGTTGCACCACTGCATAAATCGACAAAACACTCTCAGAACGCCCCCTAAACCAGTATGCTATCACGGCCATAATGTGTTACAGATTCGAAACAACAAGTAACAGTAAGTACTCGTAAATAGAGAAAATAAACATTATCTTAGTTAGAAATGCATTATTTCGCCTTAAGAAATGTTCCGCAACACGTTAGCGATGTAAAGAAGTCCGAAATATATGATTCTGAGGTGTTTTGCCCATACGATAATAATACCAAAGTCAAAATAACGAAATTAAGATTATACAATTCTCACTTGACTTGTGTGGGTCTCCCGATGGCGCAGTGGTAGCGTTGTCGCCTTATAACCAAGGGATTCCGGATTCGATTCCCGGTGGAGGCACATAGTGGTTCGGTTTCCACTTTAAACTCTAGTTCCAGTTACGATTAGCCTTACTGTGCATAAATGGACTTAAAAAATACCAACTGAATCAATTCATTTTACCTTGTACAGAGATGGATGAAAAAGGTTAGTATTTGGATGTTGTCGAAGATTAAATTATCAAATATTGTCCCTTGGGTACTATTATCGTATGGGTGAAACACCTACGAATCATATATTTCGGACTTCTTTACATTGCTAACGTGTTGCGGAACATTTCTTAAGGCGAAATAATGCATTTCTAACTAAGATAATGTTTATTTTCTCTATTTACGAGTACTTACTGTTACTTGTTGTTTCGAATCTGTAACACATTATGGCCGTGATAGCATACTGGTTTAGGGGGCGTTCTGAGAGTGTTTTGTCGATTTATGCAGTGGTGCAACCTCGTTCACCGGAAAATATCTACTTTCGTGCCCCTATTTGAAATTATGCTAATACGTCGCATTTACGTGTAGAACTTGTAAAATAACCTTGCGATTTACCACGTTCATTGTCCATAAACAGCAATTCGGAACCATCTTCCTTTCGCAATTCGGAACCATCTTTCTTTCGCAATTCGTTAATGCTCTTCCTTTACGCACAACAATCTTGCAACCTTGAATATTGACGTCAGACGAGGAATGCCTACGTGGTTAGGTTAGGCCTGTTAGGTTAGGTTACATTAGCATAAATACAAAGAAAAAATTATATTTTCGCTAAGAGACGCGTTACCTTTGTATTGCCTAACCTGAAAAAGGTCTCTCGTGTGACGTCAGAACACAATGTTGCTAGAGTGTTGTGCGATAAGTGACACCCTTCGGGTCGGAACCATCTTTCTTTCGAAATTTGTTAATGCTCTTCCTTTACGCACAACCATCTTGCAACCTTGAATATTGACGTCAGACGAGGAATGCCTACGTGGTTAGGTTAGGCCTGTTAGGTTAGGTTCCATTAGCATAGATACAAAGAAAAATTATTATTTTCGCTAAGAGACGCGTTAGCTTGTATTGCCTAACATGAAAAAGATCTTTCCTGTGACGTCAGAACACAATGTTGCTACAGTGTTGTGCGATAAGTGACACCCATTCGGGTCGGAACCATCTTTCTTTCGTAATTCGTTAATTCTCTTCCTTTACGCACAACAATCTTGCAACCTTGAATATTGACGTCAGACGAGGAATGCCTACGTGGTTAGGTTAGGCCTGTTAGGTTAGGTTCCATTAGCATAAATACAAAGAAAAATTGTAAAAACAGCTCTCTCCTGTGACGTCCGAACACAATGTTGCTATAATGTTGTGCGATAAGTGACACCCATTCGGGGAAAATGGCTTGTTCCGAACTCGACAGGTGGTTCTAGTGAAAACACGGCGAGGCTGAAACACTGGCTACGGGGTTGCATCGTCTTAACACACGGAACATTGCACTCTCATGCAAAAAGCAAATGGCGGGAGCAGAAACAGCGTGTCGGACAGAGATTTTCGCAGAAAACAAAACGCATTCACATTAAAATGGATCAAATCTACATTCAGGAACTTCCAAAACGCTCAAGAAAATGATTTCCGTAAGTACTTTCTCCTGTAAATTTGAAGGAAATTTGAAGGAATCCGTTTTACCCATACGATAATGTTACCGTCCCTTGTTGACAAGTTTTGATGTTAGAACTAAATGTATGGATTTTCAACATGCAAGTAAAGTTCAATTTCTCTTCAATGCCCCTAACGCGTGAGAAACTCATCGAGATCGTACTGCTGTCTGAGGAGAAAAGTTCCCGTCCCATTACAAATGATTTTAATCAACGACACCCCGAACGAGATCCAGTGTTGCATGTGACAGTTACACAATTACTCCAAAAGTTCTCGTAGACAGGATCAGTCACCGACAGGCGACGATCATGACATCAGAGAACTTCCACCGACGCGTGAGAAGCATTTTGACACTGTTTTCTCACACCTGTAAAATGAGACATTTGTTACAATCATGCAGTCATAACTTTTCCTGATTAAAGATAGGTTGAAAAAACCTTCACTATTGCATTTCTCGTTAAATTTTAGCCTGATTTGATATGTCACATCACCCCCTTCCCATTTATAAATTTTGAGTTGAATTCAGTATGGCGACAGCTAATATGATGGACGTCCGCTTCGAAGAAACCAGTATGTTCCAACTAGGCCTAACCTGTTTCTACCATAACCATTTATATCTACCCTAATTCCTTTACCTTTCTTAGGGGTTGTTAAGGGACTTTTGAATCACGCTGTATAGAATATATTCCATAAAGGAATTAAATCAATACACTTATCAATGTATTGAAACTGGCTTGTATGCTCATTACACTAGCTTCCAACTTATCGACAGGTCAATTTTGTTGGTTTCTATCTTCTCGTACCCAGAGAGGTGTGTAGGTCGTTCTGTATTCTATCCTGCAGTATATACAGACCCCTTATCCACAATGTTAATTTGGTTGCATAAGATTCAGGCGTTATGAAAATGTTAAAACCACTCTAGTAGAACGCTTACGCAATTACTAAATTGCTGAAATGGCGTGTCTTCTCAACAGCGTGTTGTGGACAATTGTTTTGTGCCAGTTAACGAGGCTCTGGCGCTCACACCTACTGCCCGTATTATAATATATAGCGTGTCCTGGATTTGTATGAAACATTTTTCAGCTTCAGCCATTATGGTGGTTGTAGTTTTATGCACGTAGAATATAGTCATTTTTCCAGTTCTTATTGCACTAATATCCTAAATACTGCAAAGGCCTAGGGTCATTTTAGTAAGATTACGGTTTAATAATAGTATTGATTTGTATTAATTACTCCATCCTTCCCACTCCAGTGCACGAAGCTATTACGGTACACATCAAATACGAAAATTCAGGACAACACTATCGTCAACACAGTCCAACGTTTTACTCGTATACAAAAAATTAATGTGCATTTTAAGGCATAAAGAAATGGTATCCTAAACTTAAAAGGAGAAAAACTTCTAACAACGGAACACTTGCTGTTTGCCTGAAGCAACCCTTTTTCCCCACCTAACCCTTAGCCCTCCTCCACCCCAGAGCCGTTAACTTCGATGTGACAAACATATCGGAGTTCTATCCCCCCACTCCACGTCACCCCCCCCATCCATACGCAAATGCTCATTGCAGAGCAAGTTAACTTAAATTAATGTTGCTCTTCAAAACAATTGAATTAATATGTTCGATGGAAACCATTTCTATGCCACCTAGTATAGGAATAACATGTTATCAATCTCATTCACGAAAATTAGTACTTAAGAATTTAAATTTATGATGTTTGGAATATAATATTAACATATATACATTGGAATAACAGTGAAAATTGAACACTGATTTTTGAAAATTAATCCCTCCTGCAACCACCCATTGGTAGAAGATACTATTGTGAATGAGCGTTATACGCGCGTAGTAAAGGATAATTAGTAAAAGTACTTTCTAAAAGTAAAGTTTTTGCCTGTGCATTGTAATCTGCCATGGAAGCAAAAAATGGCCTCCCAGAAGACGTAGTGGTAGTACGTCCCATTCAATCAAGGAGTATTGGGTTCGATTCCGGTAAAGGGACATTGCACAATAGTTTGGATTCCACTTTAAACTGCAGATCCAGTCCAGATTAGCCTATCTGGGCATCAGGTGTATTTTGTAAACAAAGATTCAAGCCTTGTGATCAAGGGGTCCCGGGTTCGAACCCGGTGGAGGCACGTAGTGGTTCGGATCCCACTTTAAACTGTAGGTCCAGTTCCGATTAGCCTTACTGTGCATAAAATGGACTTAAAACACCAAATCAATCAATCAATCAAAGATTCAAGTTCACATTTATGACACAAATATAGTGTGGAGATAAGAGTAAACAGTGTCTCCATCTGGTGCATAGAAATGTGGTGATCCTGCACACTAATATATATTTAAAGACTAAAATTGGTAAACGATGTATGTGCCACAAGAATTCAAACACCGTTTTCCACGTTAAACTGTGAAATGTGCCATGCCTTATAATGTGGTAAACGTGAAAAGTGGCTGGTAGCCCTCTAAGTAGTTCAAAGGGCGTGTAAAAAGGCACTAGTGTGAACGTTCTTACGGGCTGATATGCTGAGCGATGCGATTTCCCAGCACTTTCGGCTTTTGCCACTTACAGCGTTTACCACTTTTAGTCCTTATTTCAGAAAAAACTCATTTTATAGAGAGGCTGTGAATTTGTAATGCTCTGAACATTACATTACAGTAGTAGGTTTCTTATCATTAGAATTTAGAGTTCGTTCATTAAAAAAGAATTCAACTGTTTGGCGTGTCATAGACAAGCAGTATCAGAAGGATACGTAGTCAGTAGATGTCAAGTGGTCAGTAAAAAGGCAACATTTATGTAGAAACCAGCTCCATAAAAGCTACAATAAGCATTGCCTGGTAACGAGATTGGCAAATAATCAACTTGTCAACACATTGGCAATATCTATGGCAAAGGGTTACAATAATCGAAAAGCCGAGAAAATATCGACGCGAACTCTTAATACTATGTAGACTGGTACGTTGTTAACATAAAAATTTTCTATCACAAACTAACCAACTCAGGTTACAGTATTTCTTTTGTATGGACTCCTGGGCATACATCCATAAAAGGAAACCACATAGCAGAAGCATTAGCCAAGTACGCAGCTGAAGAATCAAGTCACCGATCGCTTCGGATTAAATTTTCTGCAAAATCGCTTGAGTCGCATGCTAAAACAGAATTGTTGAATAGTTGGTAGAAACAATGGACAATTACAGGGGAGACTAATGGGAAAAATATTATTCAATTCAACCAATTATACCTAAAGAACCTTGGTATCAAGACATTAACCTTTCAAGAAGCTCTTTAACAAGTCTTCTTAGATGTCGGCTAAATTACACCCTAGACCCTAAAGACTTGTACACTAGGAAGATTGTGCAATCCCCATGTGACGTTAGGTGTCGAAAGCTCGGACGCCTATCTGGAAATCACTTGACTGATTACCCGAGAAAACATTTCCGATATTCGCCGCCAAGATAGCTTCAAGAATTATTGCATATTCCCTTATTTCTTTAAAGTCAACATCAATTTTGTTATTCGCACCCATGGTTTGTAGCTTGATATTTAAGGCGGCGAAACAGCGTTTTTCAAATTTCAGGATCCCTGTCTCTTGGAATAAAATAGCCGTGCAAAACTGCACGCTCTCGACAAGCGCTCGAGTAGCATTAAAGGATGAATCGATCCAACAAAAGTCATAAAAGGCAGCACAGATTTAGTATTCGACAGAAAAATAATTGTGAAACACCCTGTAGAAGTTTGAGAAAATGCCGAATACCTGGCATCTGAAATAGATTAGATATGGTACACATCCTCCATAAATTCCTTAACGACATTTTTACATATAGTCGAGGCTCAAAAATAACTAAGCTGAACTGACTCTATAAGTGTTACATATATTAGGGTGGAGCCGATACCTATATATATGAGTATCGGAAAGTGTCGGTTGAAATTAATTTACCTATACCAGCCGATACTTTTCTGTCACTTTGGTCTTTCGCTGGGTCCGTAAGATTGTCGCGTGACACTTTGGCGGACTCCAATTATCCTGGAAATTATGCAAAATTCAAACTTTCATTTTGCACCAATTTTGCATGAAATACTGGATTTTGTGATTACGTAACATTGATGTAATTCTTGTTAAATAAAATTTCTTGGTAAGCTGGTAAGTTGATGCATACAAATAGAGAAGCATATTTACACACTAATACTGATCAATCAATACTTTGAACAACTTTCGTTTGTTTGATTGTTTAATTTTGTGTTTCACGTCCACTTTATGCACAGTAAGGCTAATCGGGACTCGACCTACAGTTTAAAGTGGGATCCGAACCATTATGCGCCTCCACCGAGTATCGAACCGGGGACCTCTTGATTACAATTGAACAACTTTTAATTGGTACTATTCTCAAGGATCGGTATCGGTGAAAATCGGTACGAGTATCGACAACGGTATCGGTATCGGTGGAAATCGGTAAGAGTATCGACATCGATATCGGTATCGGTGGAAATCGGTAAGAGTATTGACATCGATATCGGTATCGGTGAAAATCAGTTAGAGTATCGACATCGATTTCGGTATCGGTGGAAATCGGTAAGAGTATCGGTATCAGTATCGGTGAAAATCGGTAAGAGTATCGACATCGATATCGGTATCGGTGGAAATCGGTAAGAGTATCGACATCGATATCGGTATCGGTGAAAATCGGTAAGAGTATCGGTATCAGTATCGGTGAAAATCGGTAAGAGTATCGACATCGATATCGGTATCGGTGGAAATCGGTAAGAGTATCGACATCGTTATCGGTATCGGTGAAAATCGGTAAGAGTATCGACATCGATATCGGTATCGGTGGAAATCGGTAAGAGTATCGGTATCAGTATCGGTGAAAATGGGTAAGAGTATCGACATCGATATCGGTATCGGTGGAAATCGGTAAGAGTATCGACATCGATATCGGTATCGGTGCAAATCGGTAAGAGTATCGGTATCAGTATCGGTGAAAATCGGTAAGAGTATCGACATCGATATCGGTATCGGTGGAAATCGGTAAGAGTATCGACATCGGTATCGGTATCGGTGAAAATCGGTAAGAGTATCGACATCGATATCGGTGAAAATCGGTAAGAGTATCGATATCGATATCGGTGAAAATCGGTAAGAGTATCGACATCGATTTCGGTATCGGTGGAAATCGGTAAGAGTATCGACATCGATATCGGTATCGGTGGAAATCGGTAAGAGTATCGGTATCAGTATCGGTGAAAATCGGTAAGAGTATCAACATCGATGTCGGTATCGGTGAAAATCGGTAAGAGTATCGACATCGATTTCGGTATCGGTGGAAATCGGTAAGAGTATCGGTATCAGTATCGGTGAAAATCGGTAAGAGTATCGACATCGATATCGGTATCGGTGGACATCGGTAAGAGTATCGACATCGATATCGGTATCGGTGGAAATCGGTAAGAGTATCGACATCGGTATCGGTATCGGTGAAAATCGGTAAGAGTATCGACATCGATATCGGTATCGGTGAAAATCGGTAAGAGTATCAACATCGATTTCGGTACCGGTGGAAATCGGTAAGAGTATCGACATCGATATCGGTATCGGTGGAAATCGGTAAGAGTATCGGTATCAGTATTGGTGAAAATCGGTAAGAGTATCGACATCGATTTCGGTATCGGTGAAAATCGGTAAGAGTATCGACATCGATATCGGTGAAAATCGGTAAGAGCATCGACATCGATATCGGTATCGGTGAAAATCGGTAAGAGTATCGGTATCAGTATCGGTGAAAATCGGTAAGAATATCGACATCGATTTCGGTATCGGTGGAAATCGGTAAGAGTATCGACATCGATATCGGTATCGGTGGAAATCGGTAAGAGTATCGACATCGATTTCGGTATCGGTGGAAATCGGTAAGAGTATCGACATCGATATCGGTATCGGTGGAAATTATTAAGAGTATCGACATCGATTTCGGTATCGGTGGAAATCGGTAAGAGTATCGACATCGATATCGGTATCGGTGGAAATCGGTAAGAGTATCGGTATCAGTATTGGTGAAAATCGGTAAGAGTATCGACATCGATTTCGGTATCGGTGAAAATCAGTTAGAGTATCGACATCGATTTCGGTATCGGTGGAAATCGGTAAGAGTATCGGTATCAGTATCGGTGAAAATCGGTAAGAGTATCGACATCGATATCGGTATCGGTGGAAATCGGTAAGAGTATCGACATCGATATCGGTATCGGTGAAAATCGGTAAGAGTATCGGTATCAGTATCGGTGAAAATCGGTCAGAGTATCGACATCGATATCGGTATCGGTGGAAATCGGTAAGAGTATCGACATCGTTATCGGTATCGGTGAAAATCGGTAAGAGTATCGACATCGATATCGGTAGCGGTGGAAATCGGTAAGAGTATCGGTATCAGTATCGGTGAAAATCGGTAAGAGTATCGACATCGATATCGGTATCGGTGGAAATCGGTAAGAGTATCGACATCGATATCGGTATCGGTGCAAATCGGTAAGAGTATCGGTATCAGTATCGGTGAAAATCGGTAAGAGTATCGACATCGATATCGGTATCGGTGGAAATCGGTAAGAGTATCGACATCGGTATCGGTATCGGTGAAAATCGGTAAGAGTATCGACATCGATATCGGTGAAAATCGGTAAGAGTATCGACATCGATATCGGTGAAAATCGGTAAGAGTATCGACATCGATTTCGGTATCGGTGGAAATCGGTAAGAGTATCGACATCGATATCGGTATCGGTGGAAATCGGTAAGAGTATCGGTATCAGTATCGTTGAAAATCGGTAAGAGTATCAACTTCGATGTCGGTATCGGTGAAAATCGGTAAGAGTATCGACATCGATTTCGGTATCGGTGGAAATCGGTAAGAGTATCGGTATCAGTATCGGTGAAAATCGGTAAGAGTATCGACATCGATATCGGTATCGGTGGACATCGGTAAGAGTATCGACATCGATATCGGTATCGGTGGAAATCGGTAAGAGTATCGACATCGGTATCGGTATCGGTGAAAATCGGTAAGAGTATCGACATCGATATCGGTATCGGTGAAAATCGGTAAGAGTATCAACATCGATTTCGGTACCGGTGGAAATCGGTAAGAGTATCGACATCGATATCGGTATCGGTGGAAATCGGTAAGAGTATCGGTATCAGTATTGGTGAAAATCGGTAAGAGTATCGACATCGATTTCGGTATCGGTGAAAATCGGTAAGAGTATCGACATCGATATCGGTGAAAATCGGTAAGAGCATCGACATCGATATCGGTATCGGTGAAAATCGGTAAGAGTATCGGTATCAGTATCGGTGAAAATCGGTAAGAGTATCGACATCGATTTCGGTATCGGTGGAAATCGGTAAGAGTATCGACATCGATATCGGTATCGGTGGAAATCGGTAAGAGTATCGACATCGATTTCGGTATCGGTGGAAATCGGTAAGAGTATCGACATCGATATCGGTATCGGTGGAAATCGGTAAGAGTATCGACTTAACCCTACAGCAACGTTCATATTATAAACTTCACATTTTCCGTTCCACTAACATTCAAATGAGCCCAAAATGAGGTCTACAGTTTTCATATTTAGGAATTGTTAAATATTTCTAAAACCTGTCTCTTAGATGGCGGAAATTTGCACAGACGCTGACATCCTTTGCTGTTGCATCGCTTCTTTTGCAGCTCGTATTCGTCCAAGGGTCTCAAACCTTTGTGGTGGAAATTAAGTGTGTTTCTTAATAAAAGTTATTCTTAAAGTTACGCCAAAGACTTAAAACGTGATTTTCAGGTCAAGATAAGGCTTATAGGTATTTACAGGAATTTATTGTTCGTCATTTTAGGTCCTATTGAATTTCAGTAGAGGGGCGCTGTGAACATGAAACGCAAACATCTCTAAATAGTTTACGTCTAGGACGCAGCAGAAGAATAGGACCTAGAAATCCGTTCCCTAATAATATCTCACATGTTTATACTGTAATCAGAAAAATATGAAAGATAAACTTTTGCTGCTTTCATGTACCAAAGCAAGAGGAAAACACTAACTGATTTCTTTATGACATCAATAGGTAAACCCTAGCTGCAACCAGATATCGCTCCAGACTTACCATTCTCGTCATTTCTCAAAGAAGGCTAAAGTAGTTGAAGTATTGTTTAAAAACTTAATACAGGGCTACTATAAATGATTCATTCCATTTCGAAACAGTGTATTGTCCATAATATTGCACATATGAATGATACATGATAATAACTGTAAACTCACCAACTTTCCTCACAGTGTACAAATGTTCTATGTGCGTCCCTCTGGCCACACGACACACATGCAAGCGGTAGTCGAGTTCCACCCATACATTTTGTAGCAATCCCCTGTTAATGGTCATCAAAGAAGCATTGATGCGTTCCCTGAGATCTACTACACTGTAAAAAGTTGACAGTAAAAAAAACGGTCCAAGACCGTCAATTCTCGCTGCCATCCAGATACCGTAAAAATTACGGTGACCGTAAATTTCTTTTTACGGATACCTGTATATTAAACGGTAATATACCGTAATTTTAACAAGTTTGTTTTTTAAAAAATACGGCATAATGCCGTAATTTAAACAATAATTGGCTGTATTTAGATGGAATACCTTTTTGCATAATGTAAAAAATGATACCTTTTTGGCCAGACAATGTCAAAAAGTTATTTTCACATTACATATTGATGATTGATTTTGTTCTGGCATAGGTATAAAATTTCCAATTTCACTGCCAATGTATGTGCTTAAAACACTCCTTGGCAGCACAGTTCATCGTTTTCCACGATACTAAGGCATTTAGAGAGAATTTTACATTTGCACAACACACAATTGATTTACGTACCCTTGCACAGGTCGACAGTAGTTAGAAAATAAAAATTACCTGTTTAACTAGGGGGAAATACTGAACTACGAATTACGTATTAGAGTCCCCTTCTGGCTTCTGTAGTGGACTGGTGAGCTAACGTCCCATAAAGCTACATGTGCCAGGTATGAAACCCAGTTCATACATGAGTATCATTGTATTTATTATACCCATTCCGTCATTTATAATCATTATCACATTTAACCCAATATGCAGAAAGAAACAAAAATACCAAAATAATAATTACAACTTATAAATAAAATAGCATTTCACCAACTCCATAACCATCAATGTCATACATTTTCATTGGACAAAATTAACATGTTCTTGAAGGCAATGTTTTAATTATTTTATTAGATACTTCCAGGCCCTCTGATGGCACAATGCTATTATTCTTACCTTGTGATCGAGTCCTGAGTTCAATACCCTGGTGGAGGCATAATGCAATGGTTTGGATTCCACTTCAAAACTGTAGGTCCAGCCCCAATTAGCCTATCTGAACATAAAGTGGACTTGAAACTATACCTCTCCATTTACTACAATATGTATGTGTGCGCAAATATATTGTAAGGATATGATACATTCACAAAGAAAAACAGTTATGAGGAAAAGGTGAAATATGTTTAAAATCCTTCCAAGCAAAAAACAAATTCTCAGTGTTTTCAGATATTCAGGAATCCTGTGAACATGGGCGTCCAGAAGGGGGGCAAGGGGGGCCATGGCCCCTCCCTGGAAAATGAATGTGTACCTAAAAATTATATATTTCACACATAATTTCATTTCAATCACAGTAATTTATGCTAATTATTATAAATTCGTTGAAGAAACATGATAATTTCAGACTGAAATATTGTTTTTTGAGAGGGCACCACTATTTTGGAGGAAAATATGTGTCCTTTGCCCCCCCCCTGGAAAAAATTACCTTACTTGCCCCTCCCTGGAAAAAATTCTGCGGACTTCCATGCCTGTGAATAACATAATAGAAAGCAGAAAGGAAAACATAGCCCTCAAACCTTAAAATTTCAATGTTTTAGCATTTATGGAAATACATTTCCATAATGAGACTACTTTGTTAGTACAATAATTATTATTACTTAAATTAGGAAATATTACAAAAATATCTGTAATTGAACTGAAAAAAAATAATTTCACTTCAAGTTCCTCACAATGCAACAAGTAAATCACAAATTGCACTCATAAACACACACAATACTATAATAAGCCGAAGTTTTTCTGTAGGCAAATGATGAAAAGATTCTCTCTCCTTGACCACATGAATTCTACAAAAGTCTGAGAAGTTCCTAGATCTGACTTTATTCTCATCTTCAGGGTAAAGGTAAAGAAGTAATTCTAGCCTGAAGATAGTGGCATTATTCTCAAAAGCTCAGAAACAGTTGCAGAACCCACTTGATCGATAGCCCAAGAGAATCAATTCAACATAAAAAATTAATAAATAAATAAGTAAAATAAGATTAAAAAAAACCTGGATTTTACTGACATTACTACCAATCTTCCATCCCTGCTATTGGTGCAATCCTCAAATACTTTTCAGTTTTAAAAATGGAATTTTAAAATGAGATATAATAATTCAAATAATATAAATAATTTATTCAAATCAACCAAGTACATAATTATAATTTACTTTTTATTTATTTTCACTTTACACTTGTTTCTTTGCATTTTGTCAAATAATTACTACATTGCACTTGTGCTTTTTTCTTCTTAACTTAGGACCCTTCTGCTGGATTAAATCACCTGGGAAGAAGAAATATACCATTAAGGAATTTGATACAAAACCAAATGCTATTGCAGCAGCATAAATTTAAAATTTCATTAATTCTCAAGTAACAGAATAACATTGTCAAAGGTGTTCAGTGGTGCGTAAGCTCAGTAGTAGTTTCCCACTGATACAGTTCCCTCAAAAAATAAATACATATGTGGAAAGGTGGCAGAAATTGTCACCATTCCATGAAGGCACATGGTTCCACATTATCTACTGGCTACAGTGGAGATGATGTGATCAGTACCATGTTTCAGCTCTCACCCCCTCCCTTCCCAGTTACCCATAGAGTAAACTAATTTGAAAAAGTAACTATACTAACTTAGCTACTAAGCCAGCCCTGGTTTATTTCAGTCTGTAGAGCAATGACATGGTATGCCAAAGAACTTGGTTTGTGTCCTGGTCAAGCCTGAATTTTCTTTGCAAAAATTTCTACGCAGTACATCTCCTATGTGAACCATGACAATCCAGTTAGTTGGGTGTCTTTACTGCCATGAGACAATTGAAGTCTGCATTATGTCAGTTCAAAACAAGAAGAGAACTTCTTATGTATGTTTTTGCAAGTTTTCATTTTCAGTGTCATTACGAGTATTATTAAAGTGGTTAACAGAAAACAAAACTAAAATTCAAAAAAGCAATGAAACAAGAAATGGAGATACAATAACATGCTGTACTGTAGCCTGCATGTTGAAATGCAATCATGAAAATATGTATTCCATATTTGTTTTTATTTGTAAAATGACATATATCATCATCATCATCAGTATTCCACCACGTTTTCCACATTTTTAGAGAAGTTTGCAGATTTCATCCATATATTTAATAGAAACATAATCCATATTTAATGGAAACATGGTCTCCACTTAACGTTTCATGAAATTTAGTGTATAGCTGTGGTAAATTATGGTATCACAGCACTGGTGGGGCCCAACTTCCACATTGCGCTGTGCCTTCATGTCATGGTGCATGATGGGCTTTACCTTACTTCCGTTCCGTGTGTGCCAAATCATATGGTAAACCCAGTACTGCATTTAGTGTTTAAACCATTCATCTTTTAGATCTAAGAGACAATACTAAGATGAGAAATGACCAATATTATGATTAAATAATAAATGGTACAGTGGGATGCACAAGTATTGGGTCAGCAAATTGTCCATAACAATTTTCATTCATATTTCTCTTGCTTCTTTCGTGTTTTTAGGGACTGACCTTTTATGTATGCAAGTGCTGGTGTAGAAATTTTCAGCAGCTTGTTTGACATTTTGTTTCATTTTTTTAAGCACTCATTTCGTAAAACAAGGGCAATAAACATGGCGATGGACAATTTACTTTGCAATTCTTATGCATCTCATTGTACAACAAACCACATCCATACTGACAAGAAGACTCAAACTCTGAATGTTTGGTGATTAAAGTATGGGTCTAGCACTAAAACCACATTGCCACTGACCCAACCACCTGTTTTATGCACTGAATTGATGTGAATATTTCAGGAGAATTAAAAATATTTGAACTACAAATTTGGAGCTTTTTAATTATTATGTGAAAGTTTGTGCAGTGTTCCATTCACACATGATACAACATACCTTTTGCCAAACTCCAATGTGTTGCATGCTTGAAATGGATACTGATACAGCATTTAGGAAGCCAAGCATTCTATCAATCCTTGCTCAATTGAAAGCATAATTTCCATGCATTCTATTAGGGACGATCCTGTAATAACAATAATAAATTTAAGAATCTCATTCAAAATATCAAATATATGAACAAACAAAAAAAAAACTTGCATTCAATACACGTAAGGGTTATTTCAAAGAATGTCAATTGGCCCACTTTTAAGAAAAGCCCACTCTGACCTTAAATAGTTACAGGAGTTTGTATGATAAATTGGCAGCATTTTTTAAAAAAGTAGGCCCTGTGTGTTAGTATCAATTCAAGTAATTGTTCAATTCCATGACCCACTCTTTCCACATACAGCCATTCACATGGGAAGTAAAGGTAAAGGGATTGAATAATAGTTGTCAGAACACAAGATTGAAAACTTTCAATAACCTTTACCATGATTTATTTTATTTATCTTTCAAGCTAACTTCCAACCATTGAGTCAGTAACATTTCAAATTTCTTATAAAAACTTATTGGATCCATTTCTAATGGGAGGAGGGGTGGGTATTTTGTTGCTTCAGGTTCTAGTTGAAAACATGAAAAGCAACTTACTTGTGGATCTTGTCCAAAAGAGGTTCCAATGCAGTTTCTAGGACCTCCCACAGAAATTTCACAGCTCACTACCCATTGGCACAGTTCTTGGCATATCTTTTACTTTCCAGACTTAAAATCAGAATTTCTCATAAAAACCTGTAATTAAATGAATTTTGAGCATGAAAACCATAAATTATTAACAATTTTGAACAGGTTTAAACTTAATGATAACAATCAAACCATAAATTACCTAAATCTACTGTATTAAACTTATATTGTGTCATTGTTTTGATTACTAGAACTTTAAATCCAAATTTTGTCCAAAATTGCAATTCTTGCGAGAGAAAAAGAATTTTAAATCAGTCATAAGATACCTAATTACAGTTAAATATGCATGAATGCTAATTGTTGCAGTCATAAACAGTTTAAACTTGAAGGGAAATACAAAATAACACCAAGAACTCACATCTTTCATGTCAGTACCACTCAGTTTTTATGTAAAAGTGTCATTCTTGGAAAATGCCGCAAAACCGAAGGAATTTTGAATTATTACAAAAATTTTGCTTTTACTTCACATTATTTGCTTAGAACTAGCAGAAGGATTTTAAGTGGATGCTCAATATGTTATGGAACATCCAAATAGTTAATATTAGTGAAAATCAATGTTGCCATCTTATTTTTTTAGAAAATTCCTCAGTGTTCCGCAGATAAAAATTTCTAAGTTTCAATTTTGTTTTCACATACAAAGTTAAATATAACACCTCCAACTTGTGTAAATGTACACTATTATAATTACTCATAAATTTGTATTTTTAACCATTCACTTGACATTTTGTCAAAATTATGTAATTCTACTTACCTAAATACAAAATTATGAATAAAATGAACAATATTGGGAGACCAGTTCTTCATTTATAAATCTCCCATGGGATTAAATACTTCTCAACAGATAACCTTAGCTAGATCAAAATATCTTTACTCTGATGGGATCTAGAACCCAATATTGAATTTTACTATAATTTTGGGACTTTCAGATAAATTTCGGCTAATTTCCATGATTTTTTTTTTTTCAGTGTACAGGATAAGTGAAGGAAGGGGACAATTGAAGCACACCGTGTCATTTTTTTCCCGTAAAGCTTTTAAACCCTTCCCTGGAATTATTTATGTGTGGAGGTTCAGGATTAACAGTATCATTCAGTCACTACTGATGAAATCCATACAATTTCAGCCAGTACTTTTAGGCTGTTATGCCAGATGAATAGTTAGGTACCCTTGACTTTCTGTACCACCAAGTGAAAGTTTTTGCATTTTTTATAAAGATTAAGTTGTTTATGTAGCTTTTCTGCTGTTTTTAGCTCAGGGAAATGAGTTATGGTGAAGTAAAGTACCTAGTTTCCTTAGCCAGAAGCAGGGAAGCTCGAAGGCTTTGTGCAAGTGCACCCAAAATATTAATAATAAAAGTCAATAATTGAAAATAAATATTAATTTTACATTTTAAATGTATTATAAAATAAAGTAAATCAAACACGAAGGACTTAAAACTCACAAAACCAAAATAGAAGTGTAACTATTGTTAGTAGTGCTAAGTTTGGTGACGTTATCATTTGCACGTATTTTAAGCTATTTGAATGTGCATACACCAATTTTGACCAATAAAAAGTTGCGAAAGTACTCCGAGATAGGAGGTTTTTAATTTACGTGAGCTGTGGTTTGGGATCAAATATCGCGGTTGTTCGTGCTTTCCGCGCTTAGAAGCACATTCTATGTTACATAAAACATCAAAACCTGTCAAGTAAGAAAAAATTGTACCTCAGAGACTGTTACTAAACATTTCTACCATCCGTAATTCGGCTATTGCAAGTTTCTGCTTTCAAAAATTTCTGAGTACTACTTGTAAACAACAGACACGCACTTCATATATCGTTTGTATACTACCTAATGAAAGTGACCGGTATTTGCAATGTGGTACATGTGATAAAGACATCGATGAATTTATATCTTCCACTACACAAGCAAATTGAATAAATGCACGTGGTTTTGGCTTCGTTGCATAGTACACTTCGCAACATCTTATTTGACCGCCCTGAAAAATTTCAAAGTCCGGAATTCGTAAATTTGGCAGCATAGTGCTTCAGAGCCAACTAAGAGTAGCCAACTTTGCAACATTTCTTCTTCCTGAATGAAAACGCTCGTGATATTTTTTCATTCTTTCACATTCCATAAAGTAAAGATACCCTAAAGCAGTAATAAAATATATCAGTAGACAAAAAAATGTTAAGTAGAAATACGAATGTTGAAAATATTTCAAGATTCTTCGTTCTGAATTTGAAAATTGGAAAATGTATGTGCATTGTGAAACACTGAACAGGTTCTCATCCACCTGGAAAGAATTGCGATCAGATTTGAATGCAAGAAGGCAAATTTATGATGATTATATGTTTAGTAAAGATATCTTGCACAACACCAAACGATTCTGCAAAGTGTGTCTTTTCCTTGGGTCTTGGCGAAAAATGGTTCGAAACTCCGGCACAATGTTGTTTCAACTGAGATTAACGTGTTTTACTGAGCTTTCTCTTAGCAATCTCCTGGAGTAGTAGGTTAGATGACAGCACTTTCGTTTACTGTTTTCGGCAAGATCGAAACATCGTAGGTTCAAATCCCACTCTTTCCTTATTATCTTTTTCCTTTTTATTTACCGAGTACGAAGTGTTCTAATAACGTAATATAATATTATATGATATTACTGTAAATATTTATGCGATGCATGCTCAGTGGCGGCGATTGGGTTTCAAAACTGATGGGGCAAGGTGGGGGGAGGGGGGCAAGGACAGTTTCTTTCCCTTGGTAGATAATGTTTAGCATAGTGCTGGGTCATCTGCCCCTCCACACTCCATAATCGTCGCCACTGTGCATGCTTCAAGTAATGCTTCTACTAATGTTTTTAATCTTTCAGTGATTGGCAGGATTTTAGGAAATAATTTTCCTTTCATTCAGCTGTTATAAGCTAACACATATTAAGAACTTACATGTCAACTTTCTGCATCCGGAAATGCTGGACATAAATCGCATAAATATCAACGGAAATATCCAAGAAACGTATATAAGCATTCTCTTCCAAAGCCGCTTTAAACTGTAGGTCCAGTCCCGATTAGCCTTACTAGTAAAGAAATCTAAATATGAAAGTTTTACTAGTAAATGCATTTAAAATGCACGAAACAACATGGGAGGCGAAAAATAAACCTCAAAAATAAGTAAATTCAACAAAAACTGTTAAAATACTGACAAATAAACTAAAAGCCAAAAAAGGCCGAAAAATGAAAAAAAATGTAAAATACAAAGTGTTTTCCGGCTCTAACTGAAGGGAAACTGTCTTGATATCAGGTCTAGCATTGTTTTTAAGGGTCAGAATAAAAGTTGATTTTTCATCAACTTCTGGACCCTAATTAGTAATTATGACCATTGAATAAGTTGGAGGTAGCTGACTTAAAATTTTCTTGTTGAGGGATCATATCGTCCCATATCTCCACTTCATAATAAAGAAAAACATCAAGTTCATATTTCGAAAATGACTTGGAGTTTTCCACCACGAAAATATGTTTTTCATAGTTTGAAGTTCGTTACTATTATCTTTCAAGGTCTCCATTGTTTTAATTTCACACATATTTTATATTTCATACGTTCCTCTCTCTTTTCATACAGTCTTTGGGAAAAAGCTGAAGTTTCTTGTCAAACAGGGTCTGGTTCAAGTTCATTTTCGCTCTCCTGTTCCTACTTTAAACAAACAACAAAATACTTCGTAACTAAAGGATTGCTTGTTCAAAACACGGAATTTTTACACAATTTACAAAATATGACAAAATGCCAATAGACATGTTCATAATTTTTCCCTTTCAGCGTTTCTCGATTTTATCTGAATTAGTTTCCTCATGAAATTTGCCATGAGGAAATTATAGATCAGACATTATGTGTGAATTGGTTTCTTCAAACTGGTAACAAATTTTAACATGACTTACCTGGAGAAGAGGGCAGTCTGCCTGCAGCTCGTGCAGGTATCAGTTCGTTGCGAGCTCCGCTCTTCGCGTGAGAAGGCTTAGTGATCGAACTGTCCGAGTTAGCTAGGGCCGTATACGGTTTGCTAGTGTTGTGTTAGTTCTTTTTATTTTCTTTTGGAGTGCAAGCGAGGTTTTGACTACAATTACCGTGAGCCAGTGAAGATACGATGAAATAGTTCACGATGAATACACAAAGAGAAAACACCTTGAAATTTGTTTTCCGTGAGGTCAAAACGCGACCTACGTCATTGGATTTTCATCGATGGTTTCATGATGTCTACCAAGTGCCTACGAACCAAGTGCTCAGTTTTGAAATAGATTACTTTCGTAAGTGTTTGTACGTGAAATTTGCGACAAAAGTGGTAGGAGAACGGTTACTAAATGATTTTGGTGCTGAGGTAATCTACAGTGACGTAGATGGTGATCATAAAGTTGAAGTAGAATGGGCCCACCAGCGGCATGTAATCGTCAGAATCCATGTAGTCCCAATTGAATTAAGTGCAGAAGTGATAAGTCGTGTCATGAGGTCTTATGTGGAAGTGTTAAAAATTGAAGACGAGACATACTCTGCAGATCACATTTACCCTACTCGAACTGGACGTGTCTTGATTAAAATGATACTACGTAAACCCATACCCTCATATGTAACAATGAATGGAGACTCAGTGCCCTAAGCGTCGATCCTCAGGGAACCAGCCCCGCAGGGGTCCGGTTAATATACCCGCTGACAATGTACCGATGGTATATGAACCAACTGTGCTACCCGTACGGACTAAACCAAGAGATTCAGCTCCGTTAGTTGCAGAAGTCCCAGCGTCAGGAGATAGCAATGGAGGGAACACGGATAGCCCCAGAATCACCGACGAGGAGACAGGTACCAGACAGGAAGTTAGTGAGAAGAATGCACCAACAGGAAGGGAAGAGATGGAGCAGCCAACATTGACCACTGCAGAGGAGATGCATCACATACCCCCGCCCCCACCCCCAAGTGCTTTGTTCGCGGAGGCAGAATTCCCCGTAGTTACCTCTCCTAGGAAATCACGGTCAAGATCTGTATCAAGGTTACGGTCAGTGGCGGAAGAGTCCATGGTGCTACGTAGAAAGAAGAAGAAAAATAATGAATGCGTAAGTTCCACAATAGTTCATAACGAATTTAGAGTAGAACCTGGTACCCCAAAACAAGATGTTTCAAAGGGTAGTTTAACAAGTCATTCACGAAATGTAATTAAAGAGAAACCTTCGACGAGTAACAAACTTACCCCAGATTTATTTAGTGGAAAGCATAGTTAATGCATTCTAGGCAGAAATTAGAGTTTAGTAATGTTGAAGAATGTAAGTAAGTTTAGTTTTCTTTTGTGGACAGTTCTAATCATGCAAACATTTACCTTGGCATCTATAAATTTGAATCAAATGCAAAGTAAGACCAAAATAATTGCTCTCAATGACTTTCTCATTAAATCGTCCATTGATGTGGCCCTCTTACAAGAGGTAGCCATAGACGATTTTTCTGTACTGAACATGTTTAAAGTTTACAACAATTTTACTCCCTTCGCACAAGGGACTGCCATAGCATGTAGGCGACACTTGGATTTACGTAATGTAGTGCCCCATCCCACGGGCAGACAAATAAGTGCCAAATTAGGCTCAGTGTTTCTCTGTAATGTGTATGCTCCGTCAGGAAGCCAAAACAGACGGGAAAGAGAAGATTTTTTTTCAACAGTTGTAGGGCCCGAGTTGACATCCCACACACTAGACACTATACTAGTGGGAGATTTTAACTGCGTAATTCGTTCACAAGATCAAAATCCAGGATACAACTTTTCACGTGCGCTCTATGAATTAACGCAGGGGTTACAACTGCGTGACGCTTGGATACACACCAATGGCGAAAGTCAAGGTTACACACATATCACCTCCAATAGTGCGTCAAGGATCGATAGGTTTTATGTCGCACCAAGATTTCAGGAATATATCATTAGTGTTCAAAATTTTCCAGTATGCTTTAGTGATCATAGTGTCCCAATTCTCAAAATAAATTTAGATTTGATCAAACCCCGACAAGGTAGCGGATACTGGCTTTTAAATAGCACATTATTACGCAATGGTAGTTATGTCCAGCTAATCAGGGAAACGTGGAACGAACTCAAGGCCTCTCGGCCAGTGCAAAAGACCCTAATCGAGTGGTGGGAAACTCGAGTTAAGCCTAAATTTCGTCAGGTCAGTAAATTCTTCAGTGCAGAGGTTAGTAGAGATCAAAGAAACAAATATAATTTTTTGTATGCAGTCTTGAATGATCTCCATCGTTTAGCATTGCAAGGTAATTTCGATCGTCCTTATGCAAATGAAATAAAAGCGCAATTACTTGCTATACATAGGACACGAAAATCTGCAGCAATAATAAAGAGCAAGATTCTTCCTATAGACCCAGACGAGCAAGCCATACTAAATCACATTCTTCAAGAACATAAACACGCCAGGAGTCACGTTATTCATAAATTAACTTTAGATTCCGGTGAAGTTGTCACCAGCCCTCATAGTATACACGACAGGTTTTTGCAATACTATAAAAATCTTCTTGGTCAAGCCTTTAATCCAACAGAAACGCAATGCAATTTTTTGAACTACCTCCCTGCGTCACTGACAGAAAATGACAGAACTGAGCTCACACAACCGTTTTGTAAAAAGGAGGTTCATGATGCAGTATTCAAAGCTCCGAGGAATAAAACTACAGCCGAAGATGGATTGCCATCAGAATTCTATCAATATTTCTGGGATCTAATAGGAGACGAATTAACGGAATGGGTCAACGAAGTGTTGACAACAGGGACCATAGGGAAGACCAGTAGCACGGGAGTTATAGTGTTAGTTCCCAAAAAGGCAAATCCAAAGTTCGTCACAGATTTTAGGCCAATTTCCATATTGAGCAGTGACATCAAACTTATAAGTAGGTGCATAAATCAGCGTTTAAAAAAATAT
The DNA here is from genome assembly GCF_977018435.1 of Lepisma saccharinum. Classification (NCBI taxonomy): domain Eukaryota; kingdom Metazoa; phylum Arthropoda; class Insecta; order Zygentoma; family Lepismatidae; genus Lepisma; species Lepisma saccharinum. The sequence continues at coordinate 31,819,883 of NC_139238.1, forward strand.
ATGGTTAATCTTATTGGCAATTTACAGTTCGCTTGTAATACGTCCCAAAGTATACATCACTTGCTACAAACGATAAGAGACGTAATTATTACCAAACAAAATAAGAATGCATCAGAGGCAATTCTATCTTTAGATTTTTCTCAAGCATATGACAGAGTGAGCCACGAATATCTGTACAAAGTCTTAGAAGCATATGGCTTCGGAGACACTTTTCTTAATTGGATAAAAACATTATGTAATCATATGCTGCTAAAACTCAAAATAAATGGTTTCTTGACAACAAGCTTTAAAATGCGACGAGGTGTACTACAAGGTAGTCCCTTGAGTAGCACATTGTACGTCCTCACAATAGCCCCCTTTTTGTTTAGTATCCAGCATCATTTACAGGGCATTTCTATGGCTTCCACCACAATACAAGTTGGCAGCTTCATGGACGACGTCACGATTTTTCTCAAGGATGAAAGAGATCTGTACAGTGTTAAAAGCCAAATACAAACTTTTGAGCTCACATCAGGAGCAAAACTAAACAATCGAAAGTCATTCCTGATGCCCCTTGGCAAGGAGAATCCTTTCACAAACAATACGGAGATCCCTGTAGACAAGAAAATAAAAGTTTTAGGTATAAACTTCTATGCAAATATCGATGAAACGATCGAAGCCAATAGTAATCTCAAATGCGAGAGGGCAATCTACGTCCTCAGAGTGAGCAAGATGCGCTCTCTGAGTTTAAAAACACGAGTAAGATTTATCAACGTTTTTGCTCTCTCTAAACTTTGGTATGTAGCAAAAATCCTGCCCTTCAAAACACAGCACTTAGCCAAGGTCAACAAAGCTGTTGGCTGCTTTTTGTGGCACGATACAATTTTCCGGGTGGCAATAAATGAGGTCACGTTATCAGAGAAGACAGGTGGTTTGGCACTAATACACGTGAACACACAGGCAAGAGCATTGTTTGTACAGACTGGCCTTAAAACAGCTTTCTCACTGCACGGGTCAACGACCCAAGCATGTATACAGACGATAATACAGGACATTCCATTAGAAGCTCCCATCGATATCCAAAGTATCCCCAAAAGATTTTCGTTTTATAAGGACATCGCTTTACAGGTATGCTACCAGTTATTACGACATGAGACAATTACACCATCTGTTAAAAAGTTATATAGTGAAATCAATAGTTTCAAGCACACAGTACCACGAATAGTCCGGGATTTCAATACACATAATTGGCCACAAATATGGGAAAATGTCTCCGCCAAACACCTTTCAAAAGCTGGCCAATCAATATGGTACAAAGTTGTTCATCGTGTTATAGTGACAAGAGATAGGACATACCAATATGGAATCAGTGACTCTCCTAACTGTATATCATGCAACGTGCCTGACTATTTAGCCCACAGGATAACAAAGTGTCGCAACTCCTCCATGGCGTGGAACAAATTGCGAACAATGCTCAGTCGTATATGCCGCACCTCATTAACAAAGTTTACGGATACAGATATAGTTTTTCCTGCTTTCAATTTTTTTCCACCAACAAAACAACGAGCAGTACAATGGTTGATAACAGAATACTTATTATATATATTTCAGAATGACGAGAGCAGTTTTCAGAAACAATTCAGTATCTTCTTGCAAGAACAATATGAAAAAATTCCTCTCCAAGCAAGGAAGAAATGGTATGCAAATTTCTTATTAGTGCTTTATACTTAATTTAGGTCAAACAAAAATGTAAAGGTTAACCAGATAGAAATACGAATTGTAATAGCAGTACTACACTTATGTCAAAAACAATGTAATTCCATAACTTGTATATCAGAATGAGACAATAAAAAAAATAAAAAAAAAATAAAAAAAAGAGGTAGCGTGCTTGATTCTTACGAGGGAGGTCGTAGGTTCGATTCACCACCTAGGCAGGATTTTTTTCAGGAGTATATCGTTGGGTGTTTAGTGTATCCACCGTGCTAAGAAGTTAACATTGGTCTCTGTATTTCACTAGAGGAAAGGAAATAGTAAGAGAAAGTTATTTCGATGATAGGAGGAAGTCACATGCAAAGTGGAATGCGCAGAATCAAGTTACGTAGAGCTAGGTATGTAATGGTGGTTTCGAATATTGCAAAGTTAGTGGGGAAAGTTTGTTATATCTGATACTCGTACTTTCTGTTCAAAGAAGACAAACATTTTAGATACAAAGCAGTGAGGAATTAACTAACGATCATTATGAGGTTTTGAATTTTTTGTTTGTCACTCACTATACGAAATACTTATTAGTAGTTTCTTATCGAATCGGCCTTCGTCGCAATAACAATTTATTTATGTTAATTAGCGATTTACTATTAGTTTTAGACGCATGGTAAGATGGTGGTGAAGGGATTGACAACAGTCATTATGAAGGAACGGACATACCAATCTTAGCAATTTGAACTCATTAAACGCTCTCATTTGTTACAGTACTGCACTATATCACTACTTAACATAACTGTTTTTTTTTTGTATATCGAAATCAAATAATCAATATTTTAAGTGTCAGTGAAGAACAAACAATAATAATAATCCTTTGCGCAACAGCCCTGAGAGGCCTTGGCTTACCTACCGACTGCCGGTCTCACTCCCACGCTTTCCTTCGTCACCTCTAAGCGTGGAGATCTTCAACCAGTATTGGAATAGTCGGGGGGTCAGCCCGACGTATCCCCAGCCGTTATAGTAGGTTTCCGGGACCGGATTACGCTTACTCATTCGAAGCTCCCCCAATTTCCTCACGATGGTTGGTTGCCACCGTCCTATACGTAGGCCGAATAAATTTCGACCAGAGCCGAATTCGAACCTACACCGTCCCGCAGCAAACGACATAACTTAAATAACATTACATTTTGCATTCTGAATACATATATGTGATTTGTGAATTAATCATGATGTGTGTGTTAACACAACATATGAACAATAACTAAAAAGAAAAGTTTTAACTTTAAATACTGGAAATCTCCAACTTCTAAGGGGAAATATGCGCAGAAGGGACTTCCCTCAAGTGTGCATCGGATTCATTTTTTAAATATTCTAATATCAACGGTATCTATTCAGCAAACAAAAAAAGAAAAAAAAAGTAAGAGGAGAGGGTGGGATTTGAACCCGCGACCTTTCACGCTTGATGAAAAATAAGGTCAGCAGCGCCTAACCAACTGCTCTACATTAAATTCATGACATAATACCCTTAAAAACATGTTGACGTTTATGATGACTCCCACCTTCCTGTGTTTCAAGCACATTTTCTCGACAAGTCGTGTAAAATATTTGTTTTTGAGAACTGATCGATATTATGCAAGGTATTGTAAATAAAATGTCGCATAAACTCCTCACAAATTTGCTTCTTTCTGCACAAACTTGATGGCAATTTCCTCCAGGTGAAGAAAAACTCTATTCAGTGTTTCAAACCCCCCAAATTTCAAGTCGAGCAAGCAGAATCGTAAATATCCTTCAAGGTTCTTTTTGCAATTTATTATTTCTGTTTGATTGCGTATTATACTAATAGCGGTATATAGTTTCTAAGTTCATGGAAAGTGTTAAATTGAAAACCTATCACCGCAGCGTTTTTCGTCTAGTGGAAGGACCTACTCAAAGTTGGCTACTCTCACCTGGAGCTGAAGTGCAATGTTGCTAAGTTTACGATTTCGGGACTTAGAATTCTTTCGGGGCGGTCAAATAAGATGTTGCGAAGTGTACAGCAGTACAATAATAATAATATAGCACTAATAAACTGTGTTACAATGAATTTTCATTCCATTATGTTAAAAAATAAAAACATTATACGTACCTTGAGTTATGTAGATTTACTTTCCACGCAGGCATTCGAAGCACAACCATCGATAAAGAAGCACAACACAGCAACAAAAACATACGCTTCGGCCATGTTGGCCTGTGAAAGTTGAAAAGCGACACAAATGCGCATGCGCGGCTTGGTCTAAAACGGTATGGAAGTATTTCCGATTCCACGGTCGAGTCCGTAAAATTTTTACGGTAGGATGTATTAAATTTCACGGTAACTTCTAACAGTGTAGTGTTCTTGGCAGTGGAGGTACGTAAACAAGGTACGTACCCCAAAAGGAATAAGTCACACGGCGTTAGATCAGGTGACCTGGTGGACCAAGCGAACAGAGCTACGACATCCCCACCAACATGCCCAATCCAGCGATGTGGAAGTTCGTCGTTTAGGCAGCGACGAACATTGATGTGACGGGGTACCCCGTCTTGTTCGTAGAAGGAATTTCCGGAATCAGCATTTAGTTGTGGAAACAAAAACAACTGCAACATATCCAGGTACCAGTCACAGTCTTTTCACAGAAGAAAAACGGCCCATACAGCTTTGTCTGTAACATCGCACAGGAAACATTCACCTTTGCGTGAGGTTTTTCAGTGCCACACACCGTCACATTGTGACGATTAACTTTCCCCGATAAATGGAAATTTGCTTCGTCGCTGAATATCACATTGGCGCAAAAATCTTCGTCTTCCAATGCTTTCTGCATTGTGATGCAAAATTCCAATCGTCGATCATAATCTTCCGGCTATAATTGTTGCCCGAGTTGCAGACGATAAGGTTTAAATTTCAACCGCCGTCGCAAAATCTTCCACACCGTTTGTTGCGGAATTGCAATTTTGCGGCTTGCTTTGACTGTTGATTTTTGTGGACTGTGCACGTGACTCTCCCTCACCTTATCCACTGTTTCAGCTGACACACTCGATCGACCGTACTTTTCTGTTTACACAGACAACTAGTGTCCTTGAACTGGCGATACCACCGCAAAATGCTCGGTTTACATGGTGGTTCTTTTCTGTACTCTCTTCTGAATGCACGCTGCACTGCAATAACAGATGAACATCTCGCGTATCCCAATACAAAAATAATAATTTCTCGGTTTGTCACCATTTTGTACAGGCACTGCACTCGTACTGCCAACTGGTGTGTCACGATGCAAACTTGGTTAGTTTACAGTTACTTTCGTGTATCATTCATATCTGTATGTGCAATACTTTGGAAAATACAGTGTTTTGAAATCGAATGAATCATTTATAGTAGCCCTGTATTTGCCACACATAACAATACAACCATTTGGCATACTTGTGCTCATTATTGTTCATAATCACGGTGACACAAGCAAACTGTAAAAACTGTAACAAATACTTATTTGCAGTGGCGGCGAGGGCAAGGTGCCAAAACTAGGGGGCAAGGTGCCAAAACTGATGGGGGGCAAGGACAGTTTACTTTCCCTTGGTAGATAAGGTTTAGCATAGTGCGGGGACAAAAGTGGCAACTGCCCCCCTCGCCCACGTAATCGCCGACACTGCTTAGTTGTCATAGAAATTATTAATTATTGTTTTAATACAAGGTTTTGCATATGTGAAACCAACAGAACAATTCCATATTTTCTTTGTTGTTGTTTTTACTTCGAAAATATATCTTGGAGACCATAGAATTTGACCTTTGAAAGTATTTATATTATGATATACGGCTATCCATAAATCAAATAATGCATTTGCACAAGTCACTTCGATCTTTCTTGGTAACTCTTCTTTCTATTCTTCATCTTTGGAAACAATTTTGCCAGTAGTAGTATCATAGTACGAGTTGTTCGCTGAGGATCATTCTCTTCACATAGAATTCAAGGTTATAATTTTCCAGTATAATTGTATTCTGCTGTTCCGTTTAAATTGTTCATTGGAATTTGCAGTTTTGAAAACGCAACTTGATAGGAAGTATTGGCATTTTTTTTTGCTTCCTATTACAGATAATTTTGTTGTATTGGAAAATAGTTTTCTAAAGCAGTCACGGATTTAAATTTGATTTTTATGGTTTTTCATTAGATTTTTGTCAATTGCAGGGACACACTGCTCTTCTATAGAAATTAGAATTCAGATAACTTGTATTACAGAAGGTTGTTTCACGTTGATGGTAACGATTTCGATCACCAAGGAGCAGCACGTACGCATAGCACAGAGCAGCCAGAGGCAGTAGGACGAAAGTACAGTGCGTTGACTTGCAAAAACGATGGTTGGTGTGTGAGTGAGTGTTTATATGGCACCAAACATTCTAGTCTTTTGGGAGGGGTACATCTGTGCCCTTTCCGACGTTGGTTATAGTTATAGCCAGAGAATTAAACAGTGCCACATGAAAGCATTCCATGTGTCAAGGAAGAGCATTAATGCAGTGTTGAATCGCCATAGAGCTTGCACTGTACCTGTTGCTGGAACCAGTCAAAGTGAGCCTCGGGCATATCGGAAGCCCAAGCTTTCCTCCGATGTTGTGCGGAAAGTGAGATTCTTGGTGCGATGTGAAAACCCTGCAACGCAAAGAGTGATTGCACAGACAGTGCAATGTTTCCCTGCAACTGTAAATCGCATCATAGCCCAAGATTTACAACTTGTGCGGAAGCACAAGGCTCAAGTTCATAAGTTGCGTGCCTCACATGTCCAGGAGAGGAAGACCAACAGTCGGAAGCTCTACAAACACCATCTGGCAGGGGACCGCTGGAAGTATGTGGTGTCCCTGGATGAAGCATGGGTGTATCTGTCGGGATGTGGTAAAAAAAAGGGCCATCTACTATCGTCTACGTGATGCAAGAGGTCGATTTGAGTGGGTACGTGAATGTGCTGAAAGTTTTCCACGCGGGTTCATGGTTGTTGGTGGTTACTGCCATAACGGCCAACTCCCACTGCGCAGAGTGGAAAAAAAGGCATAAAATAAATAAATGCAGCCTATTACCAGACGAATATTTTGGAGCCACTTTACAGACATGATATTCCATCTCTCTATGGCAGCGACACATCTCGTGTTGTCATCCACCAGGACAAGGCTTCCAGTCATACGGCAAAATCCACGCAGGCATACATGGATTGGATGGCACGTGAAACGGGCATTCATGCAATCCCCTTTACAGACATCCCTGTGAAATCCCCCGATGCCTCTTCCATGGATTTTTGTGGGTTTCCGTTGTTGAAACGAGCCTTGGGAAGCAGATGGCCCCGCATAATTGAGGGTCTTTGGAAAGCTTGTCAGGAGGAATATGATCGTTTGGACCAATGTGTTCTTCAACGCAGTCTCCTCCAATGGAAACTCCGCTGCAGAGTCATTGCTGCAAGACAGGGGTATCACGTGGAGCACTACCGCTCGTGGCGTCACGGTTTTTCTTAAGGTGAGGTGGGTTCTAACTTTGTTACCATGGACATGAAACGACCTTCTGTAGCACCCGATTGAACATTGCAGCATTGATATATGAAGCAAATGGTTGATGTAATTCCATGATACACGGGTGTGCTGCCTGTCACGTGAAAACAGGAGAACCATACCAGCAACGTAAGTTTACATTGTATTAGTTTTAGAGGAAAACGGATCGACGAGAACTCGACCTTCGTGGCAGAGTGGTTAGCACAACGCGCTACGACGCCAGGGTTCCAAGTTTCGAATCCCGGCCTGAGAATGTGTGCTCTATGTGAGTAGCCATTCATCAGTTTAATCATATCATCACGCAAACTAATGATTACTCAAAAGTGACAGAAAATCGTGGTAAAATAAATTCGATCACTACTCTACTACATAGCTACATACGCATTTTCCTTGATTTTTTGCTTTTAGTTTCCCCTGTTTAATTTGATTGGTTGATTGATTGATTTGCTTTACTGTACTTCATCTTTTGTTTTGGCTAATTTGCGAAGATGGGGATGAGTGAGGATGTGATGAAATTGATGAATGGACACTCACAAGCATCCATGCCTCGGGCAGGATCCGAACCCGGGACCCCTGGCGTCGTAGCGCGATGTCCTAGCCACTCCGATGTTTAAATTTGAAAATTACTAATTCCACGTAATAATAATTATGACAATAATGAGCAATTGTTTCACCCCTAAACGTCTCCAAATTTCTAGACCTATTATTAGCCACTTTGTTGATACATTAACCTTTTCAAATTGCCTGGAAACCATTTTATACCCCATAGAATGTAAATTATGGATAAACTGCAGAGACAAAACGCGTATGCTTCAAATGATCGCCATCATGGTCTAAAGCTTTGCGCACACGGGTCCGTCAGGTAGGTTTAATTTCCGGCCACTCGGTGGTTTTTCGAGCACTGTTGGGTGGGTACCGTGTGCGCATCATGACGATTGCTCCTGTATTTTCTTGTCACTTTTTGCCAGTCCGGTTGGACTCCGTGTGCGCGTATTTATGGGCGGGTGACGGTGGGTTGAAGGAAAGGCGGGGGGGAGGATAATATGCTCTTAAGAGATTAAGTATAGGATTCCTTCAAAAGGGACCCTTAAAGTATTATCCTATCGCCATATGACAACTCGAGTGGGTGGGAGGACTTTAGGGCGGTGAGGGAGGGTTCCTGTGGCTAGCGGTATGGAAATAAATTCACCATATTTGTTTCCAGAACTTGGTGCTCGCGAATACTGTCGCTAAAAGAAACTGCAATGTTGCGATTATTGGGTGGGCGGTGGGAAGCGGTGGGTCTGGGCGGAGCATAATAATCGATTCTGTACTCTTCTGAAGTTCTCACTGTGAACATCAACGGGGTTTTAATAATTTACGAACGGGAGGGGGGAGGGGATTCCACTGTCATTTGTGATCGGGTTGTTTAATGAAGAACTACATGCCAATTACACATTTCTTTAAATCTAATTTTCACCCTTAGCAGTAGCCGAAGCCTCTTGGTCGTGTTGGCGAAAGAGTGGATTAAATATTAAATTAGATTCGCTTCGGTGTTTATATCTGCTGTACAATCATATAGAGCAAGCTCTTGAACTGTTTGTCATTTAATAAATTAGTCGGGGGGCAGGAGGGGTTCATCACTTTTATACAGTACCAGTTTCATAGATCGGAGGCACATTAAAATCGCATATTTTGTGTTCCGCATGGTTCGTACCTACCAATTGTGTATTGCGGAACATAGTTCAAGGTGCCATTATGCTTTTTACATGAAAACAAACGCAATTTTTCACATTCTGAGTGCTTTTTTTATTCATTTCTTCGCTTCCGGAACACACAATATGGCGGGCACATCTTGACTCACGTTGTGGGTATGCAGTGTTTCAACCTTCTTCACCGAAAAATACCTACTATCGTGTTCGTCACTGGTGGAAATTATACATTATGCACGGGTAGCTGACGGATAGGCCCACGAACCATTCACGGATAGCTCCAGAAACCATTCACGGATAGCCTCCCGAACCATTCACGGATAGCCCCAAGAACCATTATGCACGGTAGCTGACCGATAGCCTTGCGAACCATTTCTGATAAGGTTAGGTTAGGTTTGGTTACGTTAGGCAAGCATAGTAAAAAAAGGAGAGGTTGAAACACCGACAGGGGCTTACGTCATCAAACGTACGCAGCATCCGGTTGTCGTAGGGCAAGCAAATGAAAGCTATGGCAATTGTGCGTCGGTGAGATATTTCTCTTGAAAAATACATGATTTCCCGGTCAACCTATTCCCCGATGAAATAAAATGCCTCCACGAACGTTGCAAACCTTAGAGAAACTCATTTCCGTAATTAGTTTCTTGTGAAAAAATGAAGAAATGTGTCTCCGATGTATGAAACTTTACCGATATTTCTCTTGAAAAATACATGATTTCCCGGTCAACCTATTCCACGATGAAATAAAATGCCTCCACGAACGTTGTAAACCTTAGAGAAACTCATTTCCGTAATTAGTTTCTTGTGAAAAAATGAAGAAATGTGTCTCCGATGTATGAAACTGTTACCAAAACTAATTACGGAAATGCGTTTCTCTAAGGTTTACAACGTTCGTGGAGGCATTTTATTTCATCGTGGAATAGGTTGACCGGGAAATCATGTATTTTTCAAGAGAAATATCGGTAAAGTTTCATACATCGGAGACACATTTCTTCATTTTTCCACAAGAAACTAATTACGGAAATGAGTTTTGATGTATGAAACTGTTACCATCTTCTTCAGTATGATCATTATTCGTGGAACAGAATAACACATTGCACTTTCTCAAAGCTGCTAGCAGGCTCTATATTTTGGCATAGGTTTCGCTTCACACTCATACACACTGGGTAAATCAGGCACAGCATTTTCGCTGAATTTATAAATACATTCCATGAAACATCAATAAAACTTGGCGATGGATCATTCGATTCTTGTCACTTTTATAAATTCTCCACATAAATGCCGAACTACAAGATGCGGTAGATATTTTTCCGTTGTATTTGAAGCAAGACATGATTTCTGCAACTTTTCGTTACAAATCCAACAACATTCTAGGAATTATTAAACTATGTATGTGCATAACGATGGCTATGTTCCATTTGTACATTCATATATACACTTACTATATTATATAATCTAGATATATGTTTATGTGTATGTGTGTTCGTGTGTGTTATTATATGTATGTATGTATATTGTTAAATGTTCAACAAATGTGTGTACAGCAGTGTAATCTTTTCTGTAAATGAAGATGTTTTCTCTCTTGGAGGCAAATCAATAATCATAGACAAGGGAAGATAGTTATACCAATTTCTGCCGAGAAGTTAAAAAAGCCAAAAATAAATAAATAAAATTAATAGATAAAATAAAATAAAAACGTAACGAAGTGATTGATTTATGCTCTGATTAAAAAAACGAAAATTACTTATCTATGTACTAAATGTTTATGACACATTAGCGTATCCAGCTGGGATAAATTGTTACATTTGATTGATTGATTTGCTTTATTTTATTTTGCGTTTTGTGCCACTTTTGGCTAATTTGCGAAGATGGAGATGAGACATGATGAAATTGTGGAATGGACACTTAGAAATATCCAAACATTTATGCCCAGGCTGGGATTCGAACCCAGGACCCCTGGCGTCGTAGCGCGATGTGCTAACCACTCCGCCTAATAAACAATTAAACCAATTAAATTACACATTTATAACATTATTTTTGACATTGTGAAATATTTTGCACGAATATTGATCACTGACGACGAAGGATACAAAAGTCAGTAAACAAGGAAGTGTCATCGGTGCTTAAAACCATTCTTGCAGAAGTCCTTTAAAAATTTTCTCTGTATGTTTCGTGGAGTTTGCACTGAAATTTAATATGATTCGGTAATGCACATTACACGAACAAATTGGTGAGCGTACAAAGCAAATGTAACAAGACACTAGCGAGGCTCTGGCGTGTTTTCTAGTCCAAAGTAATTGTTCTTTCATCCTCATCTTCGTGATTAGCCAAAAGTAGCAGAAAAGAGAAGTGAAATAAACAATTTCAATCAATCGGAGATAAGTGTGATTATTGTATGAGAGGTGACACAATTTATGTTCAGGATAAAAATTTCCACCCTTCAAAAATGTATTAAATAAGGTTCATTGAAGAAAATTTAAAATACGTAACTATACACTTTGATGTACGGAACCCGCTCGAAGTATCGGATTGCTGTGAAATTGGGTAGAGAGGCTATTGAGACCATGGAAAGGAGAATGCTGATGAAAATTAATTAGTTCAATTTTCCACCACCAGGTGAAAAATGGCGCTTAAAATTCGGACATGCCAAACTTTTTTTTATTTTTTTATCACTACAGAAGTGTTCAACGTGAATGACTCTTTGGAAGCCTAAGGCAGCGTGATCAACAGGATGTTGTTCACTGCGCACGAGATTTCAGCGACACATTTCCCCCTGATGGTGAAAATTTAAACTTTTGTTTTCGTCAACATTCGCTTCGCCATGTTGGATCTATACCAGGTTTCGCCGCAAAATGATGTTTCGAACGGGCTAATTGTAACCACCCAGTAGAACTCTGGCATTATAACACGTGCATCCAGCTGGTACTGAACTATTAAAGTTGTGTATGCCTGACTCAATACTGTCACTAATGAACCATTCAGTTTTAAATTAGTTCAGTCTATCGTTTGGACATAGATCATCGTAGGAGCGCTTGTTGGGGTCTCTGTTTGAGGCTAGCGAATTAAGATTAAGACTAGAATTAAATATCATAGGAAGTACACTTCCACAACATGCTATCTATTTACATAAGTTGTATTCTGTATATCATGCACATCACATGTATTCAGGCAATTGTCACCACTATCAGTTACTCAATTGCCATGCATGAATCTTAACCATCAATATTGGATATTTTAGGAAACAAATTACCCGACAACGGATAGTGAAGAACTGTAAAATTTTAATGAAAATGAAATTTGAACGTTAAAAAGGAATATGATGAAACAAAATTTAATTTTTGATTTCAAAAGTCCAAGTACTAGTAATAAGTAATGAAATAATCTTCCCGTTACTTCGCATAAAATGTTTCCTGATAAAAACAGAAAAAAACCCTTGGCATTGACATCTTATGCACTCCCATGTATATTAGGGTAGAGTAGGTTAGGTACAAATATTTATTCGTTAATTAACGGTTCTATGTACAAGGTACATTTTGGGAATTACTATCATCTTAGCACAAGACGAATAATCAAATAGTAATGTAAAGTACTATAGTAAGTATACATGTTTCATTCTTATTTTTTTAAAAGAAAAGAAATAGCTCCAGGCTGTATATACTTTCAGATATGTAGGTTCGTGCAAGGTTATGTGCCAGTGCAGTGCAAGATTGTATATATATATATTTGTTTACAAAACACACTAATATCCACGTGGAAAATATACCTTGTACATATGCACAAGTTGTCCTTTTTCGGCCAGTTATTTTGAAAACTTAAATACAAGATCCTGTGTATTGGATATGAATGGTTTATGATTTATGCATCGTCAGGCATGCAGTTTTGTGCAAGGTTATTACAATGGTGCATTTTCTTTGTATCTACGAAACGTAACACCATTCGGAAATTGTTCTTTGTACATACGTATCAACTCCGTAAGGATACTGCTGTTCTTTTGCCAGTTTTAAAGTCGTAAAGTACAAGATCTCACACAATGTAATTAAAATATATTTCCTCAGTGATTTCAGTGTGTGAAATCCAATGGATACAATTTACATGACGCTCCTTATTACAAATTACACTTATGTAATGTAAAGAGGATCCTTGAAACCAAATCAGTTAGATAGTCTCATAAAAAAAATAAGGAGAGTATCAGCAATGGAAAGTAGTAAAAGTTCAAAATAATCCAAAATATTAACAAAAAATAAAAACAATCGTGTGGTTAGTTCATACACCAAACAGAGCAAGTAAGAATAATACAATTACGTTTGAAGCAATTGCTGCGTTGTAGGCGTGTTTCACCTTCGTCACAAACTGTTGAATTAAGACTTCGAGCAGCCATGATTGAGGCCAGTTCTTGTAAGCATACGGAATTCAAGCGGCGGACAGAAGATACTAACACAGACATTCGTGATTTACGATAAACGTGTAATTGGTGCAGATGTAACGAACGCTACGTGGTGGATGTTTCCTTGCAAACGACAAATAAAATTGGCTGCAAACATGGCGATTGTGCGCATCCTGACGTCACATGAAACAAACCTATTGAAGATACTTAGAGATAATCCATTTTGTACAACACTACTTGACGACAATTCTCGCTTTTATCAGAAATCTTTACCATATTTTCTTCATAAATTCCCAGCAGGAAGTTCCGTCTTCAATATATCAATATTTCTCATAGTTACTCCCTAGTCAATCTCCAGTCCTTTGCCTTATAAGGGACTAAAGATTGAGTTCTTTGGACGTTCTATTTCTGGAGTTATGTTTCATTCTTAAAACAATTTACAGAAAAACAACAATTTTGGAAAAAAATAAAACATAAAGAGTCCTGGGTCTACAAAAGTCAGATGGTGGTGATCGTTAGTGTTACCTCAAAATTTTCTTGGGTAGACATTTCAGGTTTGGATGATTTCCCGCGAAAAGGAGGCCGGGGAGCACTAAGATATCTGAAAAACTTCATGTGATTCGAATTGAGAAATTGTAGCGTAAAAACATGATCAAGGGGTGCCACGAAAGACTGAAAATTAAGAGGCATCTTATAATACAATATATCTAAAAGAAAGTGCAAAGAACAAAGAACTGTTCATTAGCAAAGTGATTGATGTTCATGGAAAGGAAGCAATTCGAGTTCAGTTTGCAGTTCGATAATCGGACTCAGGTCTGAAGTTCAACACCATGGTATATTAAATTGAATTCCAATTCTTTGATTTGTAAAACAATAGTAATAATAATAAGACGTAAAATGTGAGCTTTTATAACTGAAGGGCAAGATCAGAAATCTTACTCTGCCTCACCCCAAGAGCTGGAAGTGGAAATTCCTATCTGAGGAGGATGCTTCACCCAGTTTGGAGAAAGGTGAGCTGAAGTTTGTATGGACAACATGGAGAACTTGCAGTGGGTGGTGGGGTGCCGAAAAACATTATCCTAGAAGGGGAAGATTTATGAGTATTTTCTTATTTGATTTGTAGAATGTCATCACTCCACTTTCTCCCCACTTTGAGCACTACTGCCTCCCTGAGAAAAAATCCTTTAAGCAGCCTTGGCTGATATCCAGTCCTTGGAAGTAACGAATTAATTACATTAACAAGTGACAAGATTTTCAATTAACACTAGTTACTTTTTGAAATTAGTAACTGTAACTCTGTTAATCATCCAAATAACTAGTAACTACAGTCTGTAAAAAAAAAATAGCATCACTGTATTCTTATTACGGATGCTGACAATTTTGAGTTTCACATGCATGCATCTTTCCTGCAAAACTTGAAATCAATTGGTTGAAGCATTGATCTGTTATCACTGTGTAGTGTGGTGTTATTCTTTTGTTGATTTAGTGTTTGGAGTGTCCGTTGGAGGGTGTTGCAATCAGTTACTGCTGCAAAGCTTTGTAATCAATTGTCAGGAATCTGTAAAACGATTGTTAGTAATGCAACTTGTGACGTGTTTTATGTTGCGAACTACATGTTCATTATTGACAGTTTGGATACGTTATCATATTTGTGAAGTGTTCTGGTTGTGTGTAGTGTATTTGAGCGTGTTTTCTTGACAAAAAGGGGCAGAAAGTGTGACATTTCACCACGTAAGCAAGAAATGGTTCTTGCTTTGCATATGGATGGTCATTCTCAGAGAGAAATTGGTCGGCAACTTCAAATGCATCAATCCACAGTTAGCCGCTGCCTGCAAAAGCAACAACAACATGGAAAATCATCACTGAGAAGTCACTTTGGCAGAAAGAAAAAGACATCACCTCGACTGGATCATATAATAAAGGACATGGCACTGAAAAACAGGAATGAGTTCACGCCAAATTGCACATAAACTTCAAAATGAGGTGGGAGTTAATCTTACTCATGCTACTGTAGTATCCCGACTAAAGAAACAGGGTGTTTCTAAACACATCCCACGTAAAAAAACCAGACTAACTGACGCACATGCAACAGTTAGACGTGAGTTTGTCACACGTTATGGCGCATGGAATGATACAGATTGGGAACATGTGATATTTTCTGATGAAAAACGATTTAAAATCCTGGGGAGGGACAGCTCAGTTAAACTGTGGATGCGGAAGGGAGAAGAACTTGCAAAATCTTGTATTTTAGAAACTCAAAAGTTTTGTGGCAGTGTTATGATTTGGGCATGTTTCTCTGCAAAAGGATTGGCAGGATGCATATTTGCGCAAGGACCGTTAAGGCTGATCAATATCTGGAAATCCTGAATTGGAAAGTTCTACAAACTGCAGGACATCATTTTTCTGGACAGAATTTGGACTACTTTATTTTTCAAGACGATAATGCAACCTGTCATCGTGCTCAGGTGGTGAATAACTGGTTTCATGATATGAATATTGAAAGACTTTGGTGGCCGCCCAACTCTCCAGACATGAATCCTATAGAAAACCTTTGGGCTATGATGTGCAAAAATCTTAGTAATCAGAAGTACAGGTCGAAAGAGGAACTTATGGCAGCAATTGTACATGTTTGGAATGAAATTGAGGACGAATATTGTCAAAATCTCATTCATAGCATTCCTCGAAGGTTGGAAGCACTTAGGAAGGCCAGGGGTGGCCATACTAAGTACTAGTCAATGTATTTACTTACTATCATTACAAATTGACATATCATGATGCATTTAAAACCTTTCTTCAATCTTTTTACTTGTAGAAATTGTCTTTGTGTGAAAACGTTCCACAAGCTATATTTGCAATAATTTTGTTATTAGTTCTGTAAAGTGCATTATGTATGCACCTATGACTTAAATAATAAAAATATATTGTACAGATATAGTGTTTTATATAATTGTTAAGAAAACAAATCGACAAGTCGAATTAAATCAATAAATCGACTGATAATTTACGAGCGAAATGCTGACGACCAAAAATAATGAAGTGATGCTAATTTTTTTTTACAGAGTGTATATTAAGTGTCAGTTTTTCTTCTATAATTTTTGCATGGAAAAGAATTATCTTCAGCTGCAAATTCGCAATATTGTCAAGCAAATGCCGAACTGAAAGAAAGATGATTATTAAAATTGTAATAATAATAATAATAATAATAATAATAATAACAATGATGTTTTTAATTTTTTTGTTTTAAGTACACTTTATGCAAAGAAAGGCTAATAGTAACTATATCTGCAATTTAATGTTGTTATATGTCCATCACCAAAACCAACAACTGTTAGTACATCTACGACATGAGTACATACACATGTAATCTCCAACAATTATCTTTGGAATACACCACTTCTTGGTTGTTCAGCATTGTGTGACGGTCCTGTGAATCCGCACAATATAATTGTATGTTTATTGAAATTATTAATTTCATATTATACAAATCACTTTATATTAACGGTTCAAAAAAATGTATAATAATTACTTTGTACAACGTTAATTATGTCTTATGTTATTTAGTGCGCTATACGCTGTATAAACGAGATATTTGGAATTCTAACGCTGCTATAGCAACGAGAATCAATAGTCATTGTGTGGTAGTGTGTCTGAAAAAATTGGAAATATAGGTAATAGTGAACTGTATATTAGTCAGTTATTTCACTAATATATAGACCCATAGAAGTTGTATCTTCACCTTCGCGTTTTAGTTTTAAATATTTATGAACGAAATGTAATCGTGCAAATGATTGACTAGTGAATGTCACAGTATAATTGGTGGTCCAGTATTGTGGAACGTTATCAGCACGATCTTAAGTGATGTGTTTTGCGTATATGTTAACTTACACCATTGTTTTCGTGAATCTAGTTTGTACATACATTTCTATTATGTACGCATCAAGTACATAAGTCAAGACCCAAAACAAGTCTTACAGCTAGATCTATCAATTGTGGTGACGATCCTGATGAATCACAAAATAAGAATGGTGCCATGAATATGGTGAAGTGCTGCAAAGATCCCGATAAGGAAAGGTTGGTAGCTTGTGAAAATTGTGGCCATTGGTATCATCTACAATGTTTGGGTTTGTCCGATAAGCATTGGGAGTTATACCAGTTAAATGAAAATTATTTCTGTAAAGATTGTGATCCATCTTATAATCCGTTCAGTATTGAAGCTTTCGTGCAATGGAAAAGAAGTGAAGAGAATGTTCAAGAAATTGACATTCGTCTGTGTTCAAATGTTTGATCTACTTGGAGAGTTAAGGAAAATCAGCGAGTCACAACAGCTGGAATTTACAAAAATGAGGGAAACTCAAAAGCTTGAGTTTACAAATATGAGGGAAACTCAAGCTTCTATGAGGCAAACTCAAGAGTCTCAAAAGCTTGAGTTTACAAAAATGAGGGAAACTCAAGATTCTATGAGGCAAACTCAAGAGTCTCAACAGCTTGAGTTTACAAAAATGAGGGAAACTCAAGATTCTATGAGGCAAACTCAAGAGTCTCAACAGCTTGAGTTTACAAAAATCAGGGAATCTCAACAGGAAATTTAAAATTCACAGCAACTACTCAACCTTGACTTCCACGAATTGAGTACATCGTTATGGAAGGAATTAGCTGAAGTTGCCGAGTCCTGCAAATTAGCAACACGTTCATTACATCAGGAAATGGAAAGAGAAGTGCAAGGACTAACAGAGAAAATCGAGGAAGTCAACACTACTTGTACAGAGAATTCTGATAAACTTACTGGATTGAATAATCAGATTACAGAATGCCAGAACAATGTTTCAGGGTTGTCTCGGCAAGTTCATAGACTTGAAGTCGTTGTGAGCAAGGACGAAATAACGAAGCGCGTAGAAGCATGTGAGGAAAAGATTACTAAGTTAACATCAAATATTTCGACTAATGTTGAATCAAGTAATCCTGTACAAGTTTACAGTTGTCATGTGAATGGTAACTGTCAACCTGGTATTCCTGCACGGAACCTAACCTCTCCTAAATCATCTGATTCTTCAGCGTGTGATGTTTCTGATGACAAACACAATCGCATTGCTTCACGAAGACACAAACGTTCTAGAAATAATCGCATGAGAGCTAGTAATACTAACAAGCTATGTCAATCAACCCGTTCTTTATATTCTGATGGTTCTGGGCAGGAAAGAAAAAGGCAAGTTAACAAAAAGTCATCAAACCCGCAGAATCATCGATGTGATTATCCTGACAATTGTGTGTGTGTTTACTAAAGAACCTCGACGGTTGGTAAGATTGAATGAACTTACTGTTCTTCCTAAATATTCTGGAAATCCTGAAAAATCAAGCCCACGTAAGTTTATTAAAACTTTATCGTCCTACTTAGACTTACTGCAAGTTCCTGACATGCAAAGGCTTGAATGTATTACTAATTGTTTTCAAGGACCTGCAGAAGGTTGGTATAATACTCATGTCGATTCGTTTACATCGTACAAACAGTTTGTTGACGAATTTCTGAATCACCACACGTCTTATTCGTTAACTCAGGCTCAATGAACTTAGAAGTCGTAAATATGATCCTAAATCGACGAGTAGTATGGAAGTTTTTGCTATTCGTACGCATTCAGCATATTATAATTTAGTTGATCGTCCGAATGATGCAGAAGTTATTGACATTTTAATCAATCAGTTGCCCACATCTATTGCACAAACAATATTAGCTGCTAGATTAGTTAAAATGGATGATGTAATTGCGTTACTAAAGAGGTTGGATTTAGTGAATTCAAGATCGAACAAGAGTTTTAATGTTCATGATAATATACGTGAAAAAAATTTCCGACATGATGGGAATAATTCTAAAAGTTTTACCGACAATAATAGTGCAAGGGCAAAACTGAGAGTTCAAAGTGTTGCTAAAAGTTCATCGTTTGTGAACGATGATGAACCTAGACGTAACGTAAGACTTAATGATAGTGTTCATTTTGTTTCTTCTAGCGATAAAAAAATAAATGAATTAAGATTTCACGTACAGATGTTCCATTTCTTGCTGAAAACCAACAATCAAACTCCAGTCAGAAGACGATGATATTTCATAGAAATAATAATTCTGGGAAGCCTAACCTAACTAACAGACCATATAATCATTACAGACGTAATGATGCAGGAACTCAAAATTTCCGGCAAAATAGAAGTCCACAAAGCTCTCGATACTTCAACAATAATGGTAGATTTATGAGCAACAGTTTCAATGCCAGAAACGAGCAAGAACAACAGCAATTTACACTGTATCCTAACTCTCAGTTCTCTAACAATAATTTCCACTCATTCCAACCATGCAGTGTATGTGCCAATTGCGGATATTCGTCTTCTCAGTTGTCAACGGGAAACAGTTGCAATACAACTGCAGTGGTGAATACTCCATTGAATGAAAATGCTCCATCTTTCGATCCAAGAGAAACTTCTTGTAAACAGTTCATTTCTTCTGCCCCTGAAGCAACATTAAACGAACGTCGCGGGTGAACGTGGACCAGTTTGCTCGCACTAAATCATATCGTAGTGATAATATAAGCACAACTTGTCAGTATGCTGTATTAAGTAATTCCGTTTTATCTGAAGTTTGATCATTGTTATCCACTTTCAATATTTTTCCAGTTAGATTGGTACGAAGATAAACCTACTTGGACTTTAAATGATACTGGCATACCTACTCCTATTACTGATCAACCTCTGATCACAGGAACAGTTTGCTGTATTACAATACAGTGCGTCATCGACAGTGGAAGCCAGTGTAATTTAGTCAGTTATGAATTATATGGTGCAGTATAAAATCAATTATTCCGAGTGCCAAACTGGATACAGTAGATCAACTTAAGTTATTGCCGTTTGCAGGACATCAGAAGTTTCGTGTTGCTGGTCGAAAGATTATAAGTATTGAAGCAACTGCATGCTGAATTAATTCTCGGAATACCATTTTTAAGGCAATACAAAGCTGTACTCGATTTTAGAAGAAACGAAATTAGTTTGATGGCGTCTATTGGTTCCGAACTGGTTCAACCATTTAACTCTAGCAAAAGCACAACTGATAGGGATCGCTGCCAGATGCAGGAAGTTACTATAGTCAAAGAAGCAGAAAATTTACTTATCGTTTCTTTAGATCAGATCACAAAGAAGGTACGGTCGTGTGAATCACTCACTGAGCAGCAGTCTCAGATTGATAATCTAATAATAGAATATCATAGGTTGTTTTCTGATCGACTCCGATCAGCATTCGTAGAACCTTATCAAATTGAACTAGACACAAAGGAACCAATTAAGGCACCTATATATCCGGTACCGTTCGCCAAAAGAGCAGCGTTAGAAAAGGAACTAGAAAAATGGAAAGCCTGGGGAATAGTTAAAGAGATGTCTTCGCCTTATTTAAACCCTATACATATCGTATCAAAATCTAACGGTGAGTGGCGTCCAGTGGTGGATTTTCGTCGCCTAAACCAACATGTAATTTCATCACTTACCCATGTTGAACCGATAAACGAGCTACTTCAACATTTTAAGGGTGCAAGATATATTTTTCGTCGATTGATCTCTCCTGTGGATATTTTCAAATCCCACTTACGCCCGACTCGTATAAGTACACAGCTTTTTCGCATCGAGGACGACAGCACGTGTTTTGTTACTTGCCATTTGGTATAAAATCAGCTGTTTCTGTTTTTGTTGAGAGAATGAATAAGGTGTTTGGACCAGAGACTCATTTATTTCTGATGATATATGTGGATGACATTTTAATATTTAGTCCAACAACAGAGAAACATTTTGAACATCTTGATTATGTTCTACAGACATTGCAGAAGACGAACATGTCCATAAAATTTGCCAAATGCAAATTTTTCCAAACTGAAATTACGTTTTTGGGTCATGTGGTGTCTGGATACCAGATTAAGGTCGATCATGATAAGAACTCAGCTATTCTACAGTTTCCTGTTCCTCAAAACAAGAAGTCACTTCGCAAATTTTTAGGACTGGCAAATTGGAGGAATCGTTTTATACAGGGATTTTCAGATATCGCTAGTCCATTACATCATGTTTTACGCAAGAATGTGCCTTTTTATTGGACACCTCAGTGACAAGAAGTTTTCTTGTTACTAAAGAATGCTCTAATTTTAGCACCAGCATTGAGTCAACCCGACTTTGAGTTGAGGTTTTGTGTTCCTGTTGATGCAAGCCAGAAAGGATTGGGTTGTGTACTTTGGCAAGTTGATAATGGTGAAATTCGTGTAATACAATACGGCAGTAGTGCTCTTAGAGGAGCAGAGATTCCATACAGTACACACGAATTCGAATGTTTAGCTATATTATTTGCTCTGGAGACATTTGCTATATATCTTAAAGGAACTGATTTCAACTTATATTCGGATCATAAGTCGTTGTCTTGGCTTCAAACTGCACAATCACTTAATTCTCGTCTTTGTCACGTGCCACTTCCGACGACACAATGAAAATCACAAAGAAGGAAGAAATGTTCCCGAGAGCGACGATAGATGGCAGTACGCCATATAAAGAGGAGCAAAGGAAATTATAAAAAACCTAGAGCGAAGAAGAGGGATTATATATATTATAGTAAATTGAGAAATATATAAAAGAAGAGTTCAAATACTATAAAAGAAAGAAATAGAATGTTGTATATAGTAAATTAAAATAATTAAGAATATGGCCGCATATGAAACGATTAGGAAAGTTATTAAGTAAGCGAACGAATTCAGAAATCTATATCTTTTTGATTCTCTGGCTAGGAGAACGTCGCCATGTTTTGGTTGCTTATCCCCGGTGGCGCTGTTGTCAAATTAGACGCCCAAAAACACTTTACGGGTGCGCTCTTTATTAGTCGCACTGACCCATCGGCAGCGCTTGTTATTAGCGATCCTGGTTATTTCCCTTGGTTGTTGTTTTAGGAGGAGGCGCTATTGTCAGATTAGACGCCCCTAAAAATCCTCTATAGCTTTGGTTCAATTCTCTACAAGGAATGCAGCATAATGATTTGTCTATATTATTGAGAAGAGATATGGTAAAGAGAAATATTTGCGATAAATGAGTGAAATAAGACTTTTTCCAGTGGCAAAGAAGAATAGAAGAAATAAGAATTTGCTGTGGAAAGATACAAATAGGAGAATTTATCGAGAATATAAGAATATCTCATCGGAATATAGAAGATAATAACAATTGCTGCTGCAAGAAGAAATAAGAATTGAAATGAATAGAGGAAATAAGAAACAGCGATGAATAAAAGGGGATGACTATTTTTTTGTAAATACAAGAAAGAGATTGTCATAAAAGGAAGAAGAAAGAAAAAGAAGATTATTCTTTTACCAAAGAAAAGAAGTAGAAATTGAAGAAAGAAGAAGCCATTCATATATTCTAAAATCCAAGAAGGAAAGAAGAAGAAGCCTTTTCCATAATCAAAGAAGAAGAAGAAGCCTATTCTATAATCAAAGAAGAAAAGAAGAAGACGCCTTTTCCCAAATCAAAGATAGGAAGGAAGAAGAAACCTTTTCCCCAAAATTGTGAGAGGAAAAGAAGAAGAAGATTTCCTTTCGATTACACATATATTATATACATCACTATATATTTTCTCTGTATTGCGTATAGTTTTCAGAATATAGATCCGCATTAACTATATCCTCTTGCCTATAAAACGCTTTCTTATTTGGAATTCTCGAATAAAGAACCTATCCCCCTGAGATTAAGATATCTGTAGCCGTGGTAAATAACATTTAAGTACGTACCCATAAGGGGCGTTGCATTAGTGGAGACCAACGTTGCGGCTAGCAGAATTGTGACTGAGAAAGCAAAGATAGAGAAAGCCAAGATGGAGAAAGCAAATATAGTCGAGGACGAGGACAGAGAAATTATAATGTAGGAAATGGAAGACAGAAAGGAAATATTAAACTGTTGTGGAAAAGAGGGAAATAAGGAAGAAACTATCCTATGCAGCTCAAGCAAAACATAGATGGAAGAAACACAGATGGAAGAAAATAGCAGAATATTAGAAAGAAAGCTCGAAGAAAAGATAGATGAAAATAGTAGAGAATTAAAAGAAAAGCTAGAGGAAAGTAATAAAAAGATGGAAGAAAGGCTCGAGGAAAACAGCAGGAAATTGGAAGCCTCGAGATTCGAAACCCATGAGATGTTCTTGAGATTGAATAAACGTGTGAAGGAAATAGAAAGTCGTTGGAAAGGAAAATAGAGGAAATAATGCTGTTGATCAAGAGCACGAGTTTAGAAATGAATAGAAGAAGCGAGGATGAGGTTTCAGAGATTAGAGAAGAAAATGAACGAAGAAATGAGAGCCCGGAAAGTAAAATTAGGGAAAGCGATTCTCAGATAGAAGTAGCTGTTTCAAGAATAGACGAAAATGACAGCAAGACAGAAGTAGATGTTTCCAGAATAGAAGGAAACGAAAACAAGATAGAATTAACCGTTTCAAGAACAGAAGAAACTGACAGCAAGACAGAATTAAATGTTCCCAGAATAGAAGAAAACGAAGACATGATAGAAATAGCTCTTTCCAGAATAGAAGAAAACGAAAACGAGATAGAAGAAGCGAAGGTCCTTATAGAAGATAGAAGTTGGACGATGAAAAAGGAAAGTTCCAATGACGAGCATGACAGTAAGATAGAAGAAGAAGCTGTAAAGTTACGAGAAGAGAACACTCAGGAACTTAAAGAGGTCAAAGAAGAGGAAGATAAGAAAATAGAAGAAGATGAAAGAGGAATAGAAAGGGATGAAAAATTTAGTTGTCAATGTAATGATGAAGAGATCAATGTCGAAATGAAGATGAAAGAAGAAAGTTCCAGGGACGAGTCTCTGACGGAGGAAGAAAAGAAGCATAAGCCTAGCAGGAGATGAAAACCATGAAGGAAGAAAAGTAAAATGATATTTAGATATATTCACGCAATGACATGGAAGAAGAAGAAGAGAAAGAAATTAAAAATAGAAAAGAACCTGAAGAAAGTGAATAATATGCTAAAAAGGATCGACATAGATGAAATGGATTTTGATGCTACTTCGCCAAAGGGAAGGAAGAAGAAGACGAGACGGAAAAGACAAGGAGAGCATGCATTTGATGAAAATGTAGAACAGAAGAAGTCTTGGCAGAAACCAGATTGGAAGAAGAGAGAAATAAAAGTAATTTCTTTACTGGAAGAAAGTTGGAAGAGGAGGAAGAAGGATCTTGAGAGGAATAGAAAAGAAAATAGAAGAAAGAACAGAAAAAGAGGAAGAGAAAAAGAAAGCAAGATAGTGACAAGACACGAGTATTTGAAAGAATTGGAAGAAACAAATAAGACTGACTAGTGCAAAGGAAGGAGATGTTATGATTTACAGACTGGCAAGCGTACGTTTCTCGAATTATTAAAGTTGTCTGAAAAAGTTCCAGTTCACCAGAAGAAAAATTCGTGGAATTATTAGTTTGGGCAAATAATAATGATCTATTTGAAATAAGAAAATTTTAGTTCTTTAATGCTAGTTCCTGTAAAAAGATATACAAAGTGTTGCAAAATACCTGTTACACCGCTTAGGAGGTGATTCGACAAGTAAAAACAAGGAAAAAATGCCATGTGAAAAAATGTCGAAATCGGCACAGTTTTCGAGTGACAGGGGTGCGAAAATCGCCTCACACCATGTTTAAAGCACAATAACTCAAGATGGAAGAAATATATCAATGTCGGAATAAAATAATACAAACAAAATCGTACCTGGCGAATACAATGGTGCATCAATTGAGGCCCAGTGTAAATTGCGCAAGGGGACTCGCAAAGAAAGTGGGGAATCCCCTGATGGAAAATACAAGAAATTTACTACTATCTTCTACATAATGTTGAGATCGGAATGTAGCCAGTAAAAAATGGCGACGTATGTCCACATGTCCCACTACTGCTGGGACACCGTCCCACACCCGGGAAATAGGAAAATAACTGCAAATCTCCTGTTGTACACGGTTCACATTGCGGTACGAAGAAGAAAAGAAACGAATTTGTCGCATGTCTCACTACTGCTGGGACACCATCCCAAATGGAAAAAAATACTGGAAAATCATAAAAAAAAGTTTTCAATCCCTTAATGTTGACACACTACTTTGCAGTACGAAAAACAAAAGTTAAACAATGGCCACATGTCGTTAGGCTGTACATATACTACAAGAGAGCTCCCCAAAGAAAGTGGGTAATCCTCGAAGGAATGAAGACGGAGAATGGCGAGAAAACGCACACAATGGCATGTAACATTTCCAGGCACAGCACATCTGGAAGGGATTCCACTGAGAAGCGCACAACCTCCGCACATGCAGATCGACGGTATGAAGTACAGCGATATCCAGCATCTTCACTCGTACCTTTCACTAAAGGACACTATGTGGTGCTGATAGGGGCTCACACAAACACCGGTATACTCAGAGACGTTGTTGAAAATGTCCGCCATTGACTTCAAGACAAAGATGGCATCGGCGAAGCACTGATTGTCTGGTACGTGCAAATACCTCTGGCATGTCACCAATTGTCCCAGCAGCGGCACTAACACGAGCAACGAGATCCTCAGCACTTTCCACAGGGGTTTCATACACGAGCCTTTTCATTTCTCCCCACACAAAGAAATCCAGTGGTGTGAGGTCGGGGGAACGAGGTGGCCACGGTAAAGGTCCACCCCTGCCAATCCAACGATCGCCGAAAATATCGTTGAGTAAGGCTCTGGCTCCCCGGTCGAAATGTGCGGGGGCGCCGTCGTGTTGAAACCAGATACGTTGTCTACCTGCCAGTGGCACGTTTTCCAAAAGTTCAGGTAATACGTCATGTAGAAACACCCGATAATTCCCACCACACAAAGTAGATGGCAAAATGTACGGGCCTATCAAGTGGTCACCTACTACGCCACACCACACATTCACTGCGAACCTATGTTGATGATGGCGCACAATGATTGCATGCGGATTGTCCATATCCCAGACGTGGCTGTTGTGGCTATTGAACATGCCGTCCCTGGTGAACATTGCCTCATCGGTCCACAAAACTATTGTTGGGAACTCTGGAATGGAAAGAGTTTGTTGCACGTACCATTGGCAGAAATCCATGCGTAGGGGAAAGTCCGTGGGCAGTATGTGGTGCACCTTATGCAATTTGTATGGGTGCAATCCCTCCTCTCGAAGAACGCGGAACACATTGCTATGGTGGGTTTGTTGAGTACGAGCAATGACACGTGTGCTGGTGTCAGGACGGTCTCGTATCGCGTCCAACACGTCCTCTTCAAATTGCACAGTGCGCACAGTGCGGGGTCTTCCACAATCCCACCTACGGGGTAGTAGAGATCCAGTTTCACGCAGTCGAGCATCAAGTCTTTGAAAGAGTGCATGTGCTGGTAATCGCCTATTGGGAAAACGTTCGTGATACAAACGACGTGCTTCACGGCTGTTTCGGTTTGCCTCTCCATAAACGAGATGCATATCAGCAAGCTCGTGGGTAGAGTACTCCACCATTGTCTTGTTCGAGAACTGCCCAGAAACAGGGGCACTTTCCCTCCGAGTGACGGATCACAACTACCGTGATTAGCACCCACGTAATGTCACACAGGTGTCCACGCAGTTGTTGCAAACCGAGAAAGAACACGGGAATACGTACTCTACGTACAGTATTCCTTAGCGCAATTCAACCATACACACACGCCAGACTAAACTCCACGCTGCGAGACGCAGAACAAGACAGGAAAAACAACGGTCGACTACAGTCTCTACGTAGTATCCACCAACACTAATACGTAACAGGTGACCTACACTCACAGCGCCTCTAGTGGAGCTTTCTGTACCAATTAGCTGAAATCAATCTGAGCGTAATTTGACGGCATAGCGTCATTTTCGAGTGAATTTCCTATTTCACGAGTGTGGGACGGTGTCCCAGCAGTAGTGGGACATGTGGACATACGTCGTCATTTTTTACTGCCTACATTCCGATCTCAACATTATGTAGAAAATAGTAGTAAATTTCCTATATTTTCCATCGGGATTCCCCACTTCCTTTGAGAGTCACCTTGCGCAATTTACACTGGGCCTCAATTGCTGCACCATTGTATTCGTCAGGCACGATTTTGTTTGTATTCTTTTATTCCGACATTGATATCTTTCTTCCTTCTTGAGTTATTGTACTTTAGGCATGGTGTGAGGCGATTTTCGCACGCCTGTCACTCGCAAACGGTGCCGATTTCGACATTTTTTCACATGACATTTTTTCCTCGTTTTTACTTGTCGAACCACCTCCCAAGCGTTGTAACAGGTATTTTGCAACACCCTGTATAATACCCATCGTTGGAAGAAAATCTATTCAGCAAATGATATCCTAGGAAAGAATAATATGTGCTAATTTATATCACCACTCAATCTAACAATGAGACCGATAATGGAAGATCAAACCTGAACCTGTAAAAGGAAAGATGCCAGAAGAACAGAACAACGAACAGAAGAACGAAGAAGATAGAACAGTTAGGCACAGAAGGAAGTTAATTACGAATTACGAAGAAAACTCTCAGGAAAAAGGAGAAGACAATATGAAAGAAGATCGAATAGTATCAGTAAAATGAATTCTTTGTAAGCTTAGACGATTAAAAGTCATCGTGTATTTAGAAAAGTGCAAATGAAATGGGTTGGAATCCCAGGATAAAGAAGAATCGGTTGTATTCCGAGATTTGGGTTGTAATCCCAGAAAATAAATATATCTAGATACATGCTGATATGAAATTAAAGCTGATGTGAAGAATTATTGTAGGTGATAAAAACACTTAGATGGTCAACTTAGATAAGAGAGAGAGAGTTCTTTGAAACGGAAAAATCTGAGCTAACTTATAATCTGTAGAGAGATTGCTGAAAGAAGAAAAGTGAAACGAAAATTACTATTTTGGCAGGACATCGTCA
The DNA here is from genome assembly GCF_977018435.1 of Lepisma saccharinum. Taxonomy (NCBI): domain Eukaryota; kingdom Metazoa; phylum Arthropoda; class Insecta; order Zygentoma; family Lepismatidae; genus Lepisma; species Lepisma saccharinum. The sequence goes on from NC_139238.1 coordinate 31,848,115, forward strand.
GGTAAAGACTATCTTGGCGAAATTAGACGAGCAGACTTGCAGGAGATGAACTATAGAAGAATTATATTTTGTAATTAAAAATAACTTGAGAGGTCATGAATATTTCCGGAACGTGGTGATAAGATATCTAGAAACGAAAAATAGAAAGAAGAGAGAAATAGAGAGATGAGGAAAAATGCTGCATGCCGGGAGATATAATTGCACAGAGAAAGTGAAAGGGAATATAAGCAGTAGAAATGCGAGTCAATGAGAAGAGTTCAAGGAGATGTAGTGAAAGTGGAAAAATTTATCTATTTCCAAAAGATTTCTTCCAATAGAGAAATTTTTCATCCTCAACGAGGGGGATATTGTGTCACGTGCCACTTCCGAAGACACAATGAAAATCACAAAGAAGGAAGAAATGTTCCCGAGAGCGACGATAGATGGCAGTACGCCATATAGAGAGGAGCAAAGGAAATTATAAAAAAACTTAGAGCGGAGAAGAGGGATTATATATATTATAGTAAATTGAGAAATATATAAAAGAAGAGTTCAAATACTATAAAAGAAATAAATAGAATGTTGTATATAGTAAATTAAAATAATTAAGAATATGGCCGCATATGAAACGATTAGGAAAGTTATTAAGTAAGCGAACGAATTCAGAAATCTATATCTTTTTGATTCTCTGCGAGAAGAACGTCGCCATGTTTTGGTTGCTTGTCCCCGGTGGCGCTGTTGTCAAATTAGACGCCCCGAAGCACTTTACGGTTGCGCTCTTTATTAGTCGCACTGGGCCATCGGCAGCGCTTGTTATTAGCGATCCTGGTTATTTCCCTTGGTTGTTGTTTTAGGAGGAGGCGCTATTGTCAGATTAGACGCCCCTAAAAATCCTCTATAGCTTTGGTTCAATTCTCTACAAGGAATGCAGCATAATGATTTGTCTATATTATTGAGAAGAGATATGGTAAAGAGAAATATTTGCGATAAATGAGAGAAATAAGACGTTTTCCAGTGGCAAAGAAGAATAGAAGAAATAAGAATTTGCTGTGGAAAGATACAAATAGGAGAATTTATCGAGAATATAAGAATATCTCATCGGAATATAGAAGATAATAAGAATTGCTGCTGCAAGAAGAAATAGGAATTGATATGAATAGAGGAAATAAGAAACAGCGATGAATAAAAGGGGATGACTTTTTTTTGTAAATAAAAGAAGGAGATTGTCATAAAAGATAGAAGAAAGAAAAAGAAGATTATCCTTTTACCAAAGAAAAGAAGTAGAAATTGAAGAAAGAAGAAGCCATTCATATATTCTAAAATCAAAGAAGAAAAGAAGAAGAAGCCTTTTCCATAATCAAAGAAGAAGAAGAAGCCTACTCTATAATCAAAGAAAGAAAGAAGAAGAAGCCTTTTCCATAATAAAAGAAGAAGAAACCATTTACCAAAACAGAAAGAAGAAAAGAAGAAGAAGCCTTTTCCCAAATCAAAGATAGGAAGGAAGAAGAAGAATTTTCCCCAAAATTTCTTCACACGTTTCATTCAATCTCAAGAACATCTCATGGGTTTCGGATCTCGAGGCTTCCAATTTCCTGCTGTTTTCCTCGAGCCTTTCTTCCATCTTTTTATTACTTTCCTCTAACTATTCTTTTAATTCTCTACTATTTTCATCTATCTTCTCTTCGAGCTTTCTTTCTAATATTCTGCTATTTTCTTCCATCTGTGTTTTTAATTCTCTATTATTCTCTTTTGCTTCTCTGCTATTCTCTTCCATCTGTGATTTTAATTCTCCTTCTAATCTTCTGCTATTTTCTTCCATCTGCATCGATAACTTCTGGAACATTTCTATCATGTTCACATCTTCCGTCTTCTTTAGTTTTTCCTTCATTCTCTCTTCTTTTTCATTTATCCTTTCTTCCTTGCAATTTTTGCATACGTAATCTCCTCTTTCACTTATTCCTATGTACTTTTCTCTTCTTATCTTCTCACATAGCCAATGTTTCATTTCTTTGCATGAGCTGCATAGGATAGTTTCTTCCTTATTTCCCTCTTTTCCACAACAGTTTAATATTTCCTTTCTGTCTTCCATTTCCTCCATTATAATTTCTCTGTCCTCGTCCTCGACTTTATTTGCTTTCTCCATCTTGGCTTTCTCTGTCTTTGCTTTCTCAGTCACAATTCTGCTAGCCGCAACGTTGGTCGCCACTAATGCAACGCCCCTTGGGGGTACGTACTTAAATGTTATTTACCACGGCTACAGATATCTTAATCTCAGGGGGATAGGTTCTTTATTCGAGAATTCCAAATAAGAAAGCGTTTTATAGGCAAGAGGATATAGTTAATGCGGATCTATATTCTGAAAACTATACGCAATACAGAGAAAATATATAGCGATGTATATAATATATGTGTAATCGAAAGGAAATCTTCTTCTTCTAATAATAGAGAATTAAAAACACAGATGGAAGAAAATAGCAGAATATTAGAAAGAAAGCTCGAAGAGAAGATAGATGAAAATAGTAGAGAATTAAAAGAATAGTTAGAGGAAAGTAATAAAAAGATGGAAGAAAGGCTCGAGGAAAACAGCAGGAAATTGGAAGCCTCGAGATCCGAAACCCATGAGATGTTCTTGAGATTGAATGAAACGTGTGAAGAAAATAGAAAGTCGTTGGAAAGGAAAATAGAGGAAACAATGCTGTTGATCAAGAGCACGAGTTTAGAAATGAATAGAAGAAGCGAGGATGAGGTTTCAGAGATTAGAGAAGAAAATGAACGAAGAAATGAGAGCCCGGAAAGTAAAATTAGGGAAAGTGATTCTCAGATAGAAGTAGCTGTTTCAAGAATAGACGAAAATGACAGCAAGACAGAAGTAGATGTTTCCAGAATAGAATTAAACGAAAACAAGATAGAATTAGCCGTTTCAAGAACAGAAGAAACTGACAGCAAGACAGAAGTAAATTTTCCCAGAATAGAAGAAAACGAAGACATGACAGAAATAGCTCTTTCCAGAATAGAAGAAAACGAAAACGAGATAGAAGAAGCGAAGGTCCTTATAGAAGATAGAAGTTGGACGATGAAAAAGGAAAGTTCCAATGACGAGCATGACAGTAAGATAGAAGAAGAAGCTATAAAGTTACGAGAAGAGAACACTCAGGAACTTAAAGAGGTCAAAGAAGAGGAAGATAAGAAAATAGAAGAAGATGAAAGAGGAATAGAAAGGGATGAAAAATTTAGTTGTCAATGTAATGATGAAGAGATCAATGTCGAAATGAAGATGAAAGAAGAAAGTTCCGGTGACGAGTCTCTGACGGAGGAAGAAAAGAAGCATAAGCCTAGCAGGAGATGAAAACCATGAAGGAAGAAAAGTAAAATGATATTTAGATATATTCACGTAATGACATGGAAGAAGAAGAGGAAGAGAAAGAAATTAAAAATAGAAAAGAACCTGAAGATAGTTAATAATATGCTAAAAAGGGTCGACATAGATGAAATGGATATTGATGCTACTTCGCCAAAGGGAAGGAAGAAGAAGACGAGACGGAAAAGACAAGGAGAGCATGCATTTGATGAAAATATAGAACAGAAGAAGTCTTGGCAGAAACCAGATTGGAAGAAGAGAGAAATAAAAGTAATTTCTTTACTGGAAGAAAGTTGGAAGAGGAGGAAGAAGGATCTTGAGAGGAATAGAAAAGAAAATAGAAGAAAGAACAGAAAAAGAGGAAGAGAAAAAGAAAACAAGATAGTGACAAGCAACGAGTATTTGAAAGAATTGGAAGAAACAAATAAGACTGACTAGTGCAAAGGAAGGAGATGTTATGATTTACAGACTGGCAAGCGTACGTTTCTCGAATTATTAAAGTTGTCTGAAAAAGTTCCAGTTCACCAGAAGAAAAATTCGTGTAATTATTAGTTTGGGCAAATAATAATGATCTATTTGAAAGAAGAAAATTTTAGTTCTTTAATGTTAGTTCCTGTAAAAAGATATATAATACCCATCGTTGGAGGAAAATCTATTCAGCAAATGATATCCTAGGAAAGAATAATATGTGCTAATTTATATCACCACTCAATCTAACAATGAGACCGATAGTGGAAGATCAAACCTGAACCTGTAAAAGGAAAGATGCCAGAAGAACAGAACAACGAACAAAAGAACGAAGAAGATAGAACAGTTAGGCACAGAAAGAAATTAATTACGAATTACGAAGAAAACTCTCAGGAAAAAGGAGAAGACAATATGAAAGAAGATCGAATAGTATCAGTAAAATGAATTCTTTGTAAGCTTAGACGATTAAAAGTCATCGTGTATTTAGAAAAGTGCAAATGAAATGGGTTGGAATCCCAGGATAAAGAAGAATCGGTTGTATTCCGAGATTTGGGTTGTAATCCCAGAAAATAAATATATCTAGATACATGCTGATATGAAATTAAGGCTGATGTGAAGAATTATTGTAGCTGATAAAAACACTTAGATGGTCAACTTAGAGAAGAGAGAGACTTCTTTGAAACGGAAAAATCTGAGCTAACTTATAATCTGTAGAGAGATTGCTGAAAGAAGAAAAGTGAAACGAAAATTACTATTTTGGCAGGACATCGTCAGGTAAAGACTATCTTGGCGAAATTAGACAAGCAGACTTGCAGGAGATGAACTATAGAAGAATTATATTTTGTATTTAAAAATAACTTGAGAGGTCATGAATATTTCCGGAACGTGGTGATAAGATATCTAGAAACGAAAAATAGAAAGAAGAGAGAAATAGAGAGATGAGGAAAAATGCTGCATGCCGGGAGATATAATTGCACAGAGAAAGTGAAAGGGAATATAAGCAGTAGAAATGCGAGTCAATGAGAAGAGTTCAAGGAGATGTAGTGAAAGTGGAAAAATTTATCTATTTCCAAAAGATTTCTTCCAATAGAGAAATTTTTCATCCTCAACGAGGGGGATATTGTGTCACGTGCCACTTCCGAAGACACAATGAAAATCACAAAGAAGGAAGAAATGTTCCCGAGAGCGACGATAGATGGCAGTACGCCATATAAAGAGGAGCAAAGGAAATTATAAAAAAACTTAGAGCGGAGAAGAGGGATTATATATATTATTGTAAATTGAGAAATATATAAAAGAAGAGTTCAAATACTATAAAAGAAATAAATAGAATGTTGTATATAGTAAATTAAAATAATTAAGAATATGGCCGCATATGAAACGATTAGGAAAGTTATTAAGTAAGCGAACGAATTCAGAAATCTATATCTTTTTGATTCTCTGGCGAGGAGAACGTCGCCATGTTTTGGTTGCTTGTCCCCGGTGGCGCTGTTGTCAAATTAGACGCCCCGAAGCACTTTACGGTTGCGCTCTTTATTAGTCGCACTGGGCCATCGGCAGCGCTTGTTATTAGCGATCCTGGTTATTTCCCTTGGTTGTTGTTTTAGGAGGAGGCGCTATTGTCTACTTAGACGCCCCTAAAAATCCTCTATAGCTTTGGTTCAATTCTCTACAAGGAATGCAGCATAATGATTTGTCTATATTATTGAGAAGAGATATGGTAAAGAGAAATATTTGCGATAAATGAGAGAAATAAGACTTTTTCCAGTGCCAAAGAAGAATAGAAGAAATAAGAATTTGCTGTGGAAAGATACAAATAGGAGAATTTATCGAGAATATAAGAATATCTCATCGGAATATAGAAGATAATAAGAATTGCTGCTGCATGAAGAAATAGGAATTGATATGAATAGAGGAAATAAGAAACAGCGATGAATAAAAGGGGATGACTATTTTTTGTAAATAAAAGAAAGAGATTGTCATAAAAGGTAGAAGAAAGAAAAAGAAGATTATCCTTTTACCAAAGAAAAGAAGTAGAATTTGAAGTAAAACAAGAAGCCATTCATATATTCTAAAATCAAAGAAAAAAAGAAGAAGAAGCCTTTTCCATAATCAAAGAAGAAGAAGCCTATTCTATAATCAAAGAAAAAAAGAAGAAGCCTTTTCCATAATAAAAGAAGCAGAAACCTTTTACCAAAATAGAAGGAAGAGAAGAAGAAGAAGCCTTTTCCCAAATCAAAGATAGGAAGGAAGAAGAAGCCTTTTCCCCAAAATTGTGAGAAGAAAAGAAGAAGAAGATTTCCTTTCGATTACACATATATTATATACATCGCTATATATTTTCTCTGTATTGCGTATAGTTTTCAGAATATAGATCCGCATTAACTATATCCTCTTGCCTATAAAACGCTTTCTTATTTGGAATTCTCGAATAAAGAACCTATCCCCCTGAGATTAAGATAGCTGTAGCCGTGGTAAATAACATTTAAGTACGTACCCCCAAGGGGCGTTGCATTAGTGGCGACCAACGTTGCGGCTAGCAGAATTGTGACTGAGAAAGCAAAGACAGAGAAAGCCAAGATGGAGAAAGCAAATAAAGTCGAGGACGAGGACAGAGAAATTATAATGGAGGAAATGGAAGACAGAAAGGAAATATTAAACTGTTGTGGAAAAGAGGGAAATAAGGAAGAAACTATCCTATGCAGCTCATGCAAAGAAATGAAACATTGGCTATGTGAGAAGATAAGAAGAGAAAAGTACATAGGAATAAGTGAAAGAGGAGATTACGTATGCAAAAATTGCAAGGAAGAAAGGATAAATGAAAAAGAAGAGAGAATGAAGGAAAAACTAAAGAAGACGGAAGATGTGAACATGATAGAAATGTTCCAGAAGTTATCGATGCAGATGGAAGAAAATAGCAGAAGATTAGAAGGAGAATTAAAATCACAGATGGAAGAGAATAGCAGAGAAGCAAAAGAGAATAATAGAGAATTAAAAACACAGATGGAATAAAATAGCAGAATATTAGAAAGAAAGCTCGAAGAGAAGATAGATGAAAATAGTAGAGAATTAAAAGAATAGTTAGAGGAAAGTAATAAAAAGATGGAAGAAAGGCTCGAGGAAAACAGCAGGAAATTGGAAGCCTCGAGATCCGAAACCCATGAGATGTTCTTGAGATTGAATGAAACGTGTGAAGAAAATAGAAAGTCGTTGGAAAGGAAAATAGAGGAAACAATGCTGTTGATCAAGAGCACGAGTTTAGAAATGAATAGAAGAAGCGAGGATGAGGTTTCAGAGATTAGAGAAGAAAATGAACGAAGAAATGATAGCCCGGAAAGTAAAATTAGGGAAAGCGATTCTCAGATAGAAGTAGCTGTTTCAAGAATAGACGAAAATGACAGCAAGACAGAAGTAGATGTTTCCAGAATAGAATTAAACGAAAACAAGATAGAATTAGCCGTTTCAAGAACAGAAGAAACTGACAGCAAGACAGAAGTAAATTTTCCCAGAATAGAAGAAAACGAAGACATGACAGAAATAGCTCTTTCCAGAATAGAAGAAAACGAAAACGAGATAGAAGAAGCGAAGGTCCTTATAGAAGATAGAAGTTGGACGATGAAAAAGGAAAGTTCCAATGACGAGCATGACAGTAAGATAGAAGAAGAAGCTATAAAGTTACGAGAAGAGAACACTCAGGAACTTAAAGAGGTCAAAGAAGAGGAAGATAAGAAAATAGAAGAAGATGAAAGAGGAATAGAAAGGGATGAAAAATTTAGTTGTCAATGTAATGATGAAGAGATCAATGTCGAAATGAAGATGAAAGAAGAAAGTTCCGGTGACGAGTCTCTGACGGAGGAAGAAAAGAAGCATAAGCCTAGCAGGAGATGAAAACCATGAAGGAAGAAAAGTAAAATGATATTTAGATATATTCACGTAATGACATGGAAGAAGAAGAAGAAGAGAAAGAAATTAAAAATAGAAAAGAACCTGAAGATAGTTAATAATATGCTAAAAAGGGTCGACATAGATGAAATGGATATTGATGCTACTTCGCCAAAGGGAAGGAAGAAGAAGACGAGACGGAAAAGACAAGGAGAGCATGCATTTGATGAAAATATAGAACAGAAGAAGTCTTGGCAGAAACCAGATTGGAAGAAGAGAGAAATAAAAGTAATTTCTTTACTGGAAGAAAGTTGGAAGAGGAGGAAGAAGGATCTTGAGAGGAATAGAAAAGAAAATAGAAGAAAGAACAGAAAAAGAGGAAGAGAAAAAGAAAGCAAGATAGTGACAAGACACGAGTATTTGAAAGAATTGGAAGAAACAAATAAGACTGACTAGTGCAAAGGAAGGAGATGTTATGATTTACAGACTGGCAAGCGTACGTTTCTCGAATTATTAAAGTTGTCTGAAAAAGTTCCAGTTCACCAGAAGAAAAATTCGTGTAATTATTAGTTTGGGCAAATAATAATGATCTATTTGAAAGAAGAAAATTTTAGTTCTTTAATGTTAGTTCCTGTAAAAAGATATATAATACCCATCGTTGGAGGAAAATCTATTCAGCAAATGATATCCTAGGAAAGAATAATATGTGCTAATTTATATCACCACTCAATCTAACAATGAGACCGATAGTGGAAGATCAAACCTGAACCTGTAAAAGGAAAGATGCCAGAAGAACAGAACAACGAGCAAAAGAACGAAGAAGATAGAACAGTTAGGCACAGAAAGAAATTAATTACGAATTACGAAGAAAACTCTCAGGAAAAAGGAGAAGACAATATGAAAGAAGATCGAATAGTATCAGTAAAATGAATTCTTTGTAAGCTTAGACGATTAAAAGTCATCGTGTATTTAGAAAAGTGCAAATGAAATGGGTTGGAATCCCAGGATAAAGAAGAATCGGTTGTATTCCGAGATTTGGGTTGTAATCCCAGAAAATAAATATATCTAGATACATGCTGATATGAAATTAAGGCTGATGTGAAGAATTATTGTAGCTGATAAAAACACTTAGATGGTCAACTTAGAGAAGAGAGAGACTTCTTTGAAACGGAAAAATCTGAGCTAACTTATAATCTGTAGAGAGATTGCTGAAAGAAGAAAAGTGAAACGAAAATTACTATTTTGGCAGGACATCGTCAGGTAAAGACTATCTTGGCGAAATTAGACAAGCAGACTTGCAGGAGATGAACTATAGAAGAATTATATTTTGTATTTAAAAATAACTTGAGAGGTCATGAATATTTCCGGAACGTGGTGATAAGATATCTAGAAACGAAAAATAGAAAGAAGAGAGAAATAGAGAGATGAGGAAAAATGCTGCATGCCGGGAGATATAATTGCACAGAGAAAGTGAAAGGGAATATAAGCAGTAGAAATGCGAGTCAATGAGAAGAGTTCAAGGAGATGTAGTGAAAGTGGAAAAATTTATCTATTTCCAAAAGATTTCTTCCAATAGAGAAATTTTTCATCCTCAACGAGGGGGATATTGTGTCACGTGCCACTTCCGAAGACACAATTAAAATCACAAAGAAGGAAGAAATGTTCCCGAGAGCGACGATAGATGGCAGTACGCCATATAAAGAGGAGCAAAGGAAATTATAAAAAAACTTAGAGCGGAGAAGAGGGATTATATATATTATAGTAAATTGAGAAATATATAAAAGAAGAGTTCAAATACTATAAAAGAAATAAATAGAATGTTGTATATAGTAAATTAAAATAATTAAGAATATGGCCGCATATGAAACGATTAGGAAAGTTATTAAGTAAGCGAACGAATTCAGAAATCTATATCTTTTTGATTCTCTGGCGAGGAGAACGTCGCCATGTTTTGGTTGCTTGTCCCCGGTGGCGCTGTTGTCAAATTAGACGCCCCGAAGCACTTTACGGTTGCGCTCTTTATTAGTCGCACTGGGCCATCGGCAGCGCTTGTTATTAGCGATCCTGGTTATTTCCCTTGGTTGTTGTTTTAGGAGGAGGCGCTATTGTCTACTTAGACGCCCCTAAAAATCCTCTATAGCTTTGGTTCAATTCTCTACAAGGAATGCAGCATAATGATTTGTCTATATTATTGAGAAGAGATATGGTAAAGAGAAATATTTGCGATAAATGAGAGAAATAAGACTTTTTCCAGTGCCAAAGAAGAATAGAAGAAATAAGAATTTGCTGTGGAAAGATACAAATAGGAGAATTTATCGAGAATATAAGAATATCTCATCGGAATATAGAAGATAATAAGAATTGCTGCTGCATGAAGAAATAGGAATTGATATGAATAGAGGAAATAAGAAACAGCGATGAATAAAAGGGGATGACTATTTTTTGTAAATAAAAGAAAGAGATTGTCATAAAAGGTAGAAGAAAGAAAAAGAAGATTATCCTTTTACCAAAGAAAAGAAGTAGAATTTGAAGTAAAACAAGAAGCCATTCATATATTCTAAAATCAAAGAAAAAAAGAAGAAGAAGCCTTTTCCATAATCAAAGAAGAAGAAGCCTATTCTATAATCAAAGAAAAAAAGAAGAAGCCTTTTCCATAATAAAAGAAGCAGAAACCTTTTACCAAAATAGAAGGAAGAGAAGAAGAAGAAGCCTTTTCCCAAATCAAAGATAGGAAGGAAGAAGAAGCCTTTTCCCCAAAATTGTGAGAAGAAAAGAAGAAGAAGATTTCCTTTCGATTACACATATATTATATACATCGCTATATATTTTCTCTGTATTGCGTATAGTTTTCAGAATATAGATCCGCATTAACTATATCCTCTTGCCTATAAAACGCTTTCTTATTTGGAATTCTCGAATAAAGAACCTATCCCCCTGAGATTAAGATAGCTGTAGCCGTGGTAAATAACATTTAAGTACGTACCCCCAAGGGGCGTTGCATTAGTGGCGACCAACGTTGCGGCTAGCAGAATTGTGACTGAGAAAGCAAAGACAGAGAAAGCCAAGATGGAGAAAGCAAATAAAGTCGAGGACGAGGACAGAGAAATTATAATGGAGGAAATGGAAGACAGAAAGGAAATATTAAACTGTTGTGGAAAAGAGGGAAATAAGGAAGAAACTATCCTATGCAGCTCATGCAAAGAAATGAAACATTGGCTATGTGAGAAGATAAGAAGAGAAAAGTACATAGGAATAAGTGAAAGAGGAGATTACGTATGCAAAAATTGCAAGGAAGAAAGGATAAATGAAAAAGAAGAGAGAATGAAGGAAAAACTAAAGAAGACGGAAGATGTGAACATGATAGAAATGTTCCAGAAGTTATCGATGCAGATGGAAGAAAATAGCAGAAGATTAGAAGGAGAATTAAAATCACAGATGGAAGAGAATAGCAGAGAAGCAAAAGAGAATAATAGAGAATTAAAAACACAGATGGAATAAAATAGCAGAATATTAGAAAGAAAGCTCGAAGAGAAGATAGATGAAAATAGTAGAGAATTAAAAGAATAGTTAGAGGAAAGTAATAAAAAGATGGAAGAAAGGCTCGAGGAAAACAGCAGGAAATTGGAAGCCTCGAGATCCGAAACCCATGAGATGTTCTTGAGATTGAATGAAACGTGTGAAGAAAATAGAAAGTCGTTGGAAAGGAAAATAGAGGAAACAATGCTGTTGATCAAGAGCACGAGTTTAGAAATGAATAGAAGAAGCGAGGATGAGGTTTCAGAGATTAGAGAAGAAAATGAACGAAGAAATGATAGCCCGGAAAGTAAAATTAGGGAAAGCGATTCTCAGATAGAAGTAGCTGTTTCAAGAATAGACGAAAATGACAGCAAGACAGAAGTAGATGTTTCCAGAATAGAATTAAACGAAAACAAGATAGAATTAGCCGTTTCAAGAACAGAAGAAACTGACAGCAAGACAGAAGTAAATTTTCCCAGAATAGAAGAAAACGAAGACATGACAGAAATAGCTCTTTCCAGAATAGAAGAAAACGAAAACGAGATAGAAGAAGCGAAGGTCCTTATAGAAGATAGAAGTTGGACGATGAAAAAGGAAAGTTCCAATGACGAGCATGACAGTAAGATAGAAGAAGAAGCTATAAAGTTACGAGAAGAGAACACTCAGGAACTTAAAGAGGTCAAAGAAGAGGAAGATAAGAAAATAGAAGAAGATGAAAGAGGAATAGAAAGGGATGAAAAATTTAGTTGTCAATGTAATGATGAAGAGATCAATGTCGAAATGAAGATGAAAGAAGAAAGTTCCGGTGACGAGTCTCTGACGGAGGAAGAAAAGAAGCATAAGCCTAGCAGGAGATGAAAACCATGAAGGAAGAAAAGTAAAATGATATTTAGATATATTCACGTAATGACATGGAAGAAGAAGAAGAGAAAGAAATTAAAAATAGAAAAGAACCTGAAGATAGTTAATAATATGCAAAAAAGGGTCGACATAGATGAAATGGATATTGATGCTACTTCGCCAAAGGGAAGGAAGAAGAAGACGAGACGGAAAAGACAAGGAGAGCATGCATTTGATGAAAATATAGAACAGAAGAAGTCTTGGCAGAAACCAGATTGGAAGAAGAGAGAAATAAAAGTAATTTCTTTACTGGAAGAAAGTTGGAAGAGGAGGAAGAAGGATCTTGAGAGGAATAGAAAAGAAAATAGAAGAAAGAACAGAAAAAGAGGAAGAGAAAAAGAAAACAAGATAGTGACAAGCAACGAGTATTTGAAAGAATTGGAAGAAACAAATAAGACTGACTAGTGCAAAGGAAGGAGATGTTATGATTTACAGACTGGCAAGCGTACGTTTCTCGAATTATTAAAGTTGTCTGAAAAAGTTCCAGTTCACCAGAAGAAAAATTCGTGGAATTATTAGTTTGGGCAAATAATAATGATCTATTTGAAAGAAGAAAATTTTAGTTCTTTAATGTTAGTTCCTGTAAAAAGATATATAATACCCATCGTTGGAGGAAAATCTATTCAGCAAATGATATCCTAGGAAAGAATAATATGTGCTAATTTATATCACCACTCAATCTAACAATGAGACCGATAGTGGAAGATCAAACCTGAACCTGTAAAAGGAAAGATGCCAGAAGAACAGAACAACGAACAAAAGAACGAAGAAGATAGAACAGTTAGGCACAGAAAGAAATTAATTACGAATTACGAAGAAAACTCTCAGGAAAAAGGAGAAGACAATATGAAAGAAGATCGAATAGTATCAGTAAAATGAATTCTTTGTAAGCTTAGACGATTAAAAGTCATCGTGTATTTAGAAAAGTGCAAATGAAATGGGTTGGAATCCCAGGATAAAGAAGAATCGGTTGTATTCCGAGATTTGGGTTGTAATCCCAGAAAATAAATATATCTAGATACATGCTGATATGAAATTAAGGCTGATGTGAAGAATTATTGTAGCTGATAAAAACACTTAGATGGTCAACTTAGAGAAGAGAGAGACTTCTTTGAAACGGAAAAATCTGAGCTAACTTATAATCTGTAGAGAGATTGCTGAAAGAAGAAAAGTGAAACGAAAATTACTATTTTGGCAGGACATCGTCAGGTAAAGACTATCTTGGCGAAATTAGACAAGCAGACTTGCAGGAGATGAACTATAGAAGAATTATATTTTGTATTTAAAAATAACTTGAGAGGTCATGAATATTTCCGGAACGTGGTGATAAGATATCTAGAAACGAAAAATAGAAAGAAGAGAGAAATAGAGAGATGAGGAAAAATGCTGCATGCCGGGAGATATAATTGCACAGAGAAAGTGAAAGGGAATATAAGCAGTAGAAATGCGAGTCAATGAGAAGAGTTCAAGGAGATGTAGTAAAAGTGGAAAAATTTATCTATTTCCAAAAGATTTCTTCCAATAGAGAAATTTTTCATCCTCAACGAGGGGGATATTGTGTCACGTGCCACTTCTGACGACACAATTAAAATCACAAAGAAGAAAGAAATGTTCCCGAGAGCGACGATAGATGGCAGTACGCCATACAAAGAGGAGCAAAGGAAATTATAAAAAAACTTAGAGCGGAGAAGAGGGATTATATATATTATAGTAAATTGAGAAATATATAAAAGAAGAGTTCAAATACTATAAAAGAAATAAATAGAATGTTGTATATAGTAAATTAAAATAATTAAGAATATGGCCGCATATGAAACGATTAGGAAAGTTATTAAGTAAGCGAACGAATTCAGAAATCTATATCTTTTTGATTCTCTGGCGAGGAGAACGTCGCCATGTTTTGGTTGCTTGTCCCCGGTGGCGCTGTTGTCAAATTAGACGCCCCGAAGCACTTTACGGTTGCGCTCTTTATTAGTCGCACTGGGCCATCGGCAGCGCTTGTTATTAGCGATCCTGGTTATTTCCCTTGGTTGTTGTTTTAGGAGGAGGCGCTATTGTCTACTTAGACGCCCCTAAAAATCCTCTATAGCTTTGGTTCAATTCTCTACAAGGAATGCAGCATAATGATTTGTCTATATTATTGAGAAGAGATATGGTAAAGAGAAATATTTGCGATAAATGAGAGAAATAAGACTTTTTCCAGTGCCAAAGAAGAATAGAAGAAATAAGAATTTGCTGTGGAAAGATACAAATAGGAGAATTTATCGAGAATATAAGAATATCTCATCGGAATATAGAAGATAATAAGAATTGCTGCTGCATGAAGAAATAGGAATTGATATGAATAGAGGAAATAAGAAACAGCGATGAATAAAAGGGGATGACTATTTTTTGTAAATAAAAGAAAGAGATTGTCATAAAAGGTAGAAGAAAGAAAAAGAAGATTATCCTTTTACCAAAGAAAAGAAGTAGAATTTGAAGTAAAAGAAGAAGCCATTCATATATTCTAAAATCAAAGAAAAAAAGAAGAAGAAGCCTTTTCCATAATCAAAGAAGAAGAAGCCTATTCTATAATCAAAGAAAAAAAGAAGAAGCCTTTTCCATAATAAAAGAAGCAGAAACCTTTTACCAAAATAGAAGGAAGAGAAGAAGAAGAAGCCTTTTCCCAAATCAAAGATAGGAAGGAAGAAGAAGCCTTTTCCCCAAAATTGTGAGAAGAAAAGAAGAAGAAGATTTCCTTTCGATTACACATATATTATATACATCGCTATATATTTTCTCTGTATTGCGTATAGTTTTCAGAATATAGATCCGCATTAACTATATCCTCTTGCCTATAAAACGCTTTCTTATTTGGAATTCTCGAATAAAGAACCTATCCCCCTGAGATTAAGATATCTGTAGCCGTGGTAAATAACATTTAAGTACGTACCCCCAAGGGGCGTTGCATTAGTGGCGACCAACGTTGCGGCTAGCAGAATTGTGACTGAGAAAGCAAAGACAGAGAAAGCCAAGATGGAGAAAGCAAATAAAGTCGAGGACGAGGACAGAGAAATTATAATGGAGGAAATGGAAGACAGAAAGGAAATATTAAACTGTTGTGGAAAAGAGGGAAATAAGGAAGAAACTATCCTATGCAGCTCATGCAAAGAAATGAAACATTGGCTATGTGAGAAGATAAGAAGAGAAAAGTACATAGGAATAAGTGAAAGAGGAGATTACGTATGCAAAAATTGCAAGGAAGAAAGGATAAATGAAAAAGAAGAGAGAATGAAGGAAAAACTAAAGAAGACGGAAGATGTGAACATGATGGAAATGTTCCAGAAGTTATCGAAGCAGATGGAAGAAAATAGCAGAAGATTAGAAGGAGAATTAAAAACACAGATGGAAGAGAATATCAGAGAAGCAAAAGAGAATAATAGAGAATTAAAAACACAGATGGAATAAAATAACAGAATATTAGAAAGAAAGCTCGAAGAAAAGATAGATGAAAATAGTAGAGAATTAAAAGAATAGTTAGAGGAAAGTAATAAAAAGATGGAAGAAAGGCTCGAGGAAAACAGCAGGAAATTGGAAGCCTCGAGATCCGAAACCCATGAGATGTTCTTGAGATTGAATGAAACGTGTGAAGGAAATAGAAAGTCGTTGGAAAGGAAAATAGAGGAAACAATGCTGTTGATCAAGAGCACGAGTTTAGAAATGAATAGAAGAAGCGAGGATGAGGTTTCAGAGATTAGAGAAGAAAATGAACGAAGAAATGAGAGCCCGGAAAGTAAAATTAGGGAAAGCGATTCTCAGATAGAAGTAGCTGTTTCAAGAATAGACGAAAATGACAGCAAGACAGAAGTAGATGTTTCCAGAATAGAATTAAACGAAAACAAGATAGAATTATCCGTTTCAAGAACAGAAGAAACTGACAGCAAGACAGAAGTAAATTTTCCCAGAATAGAAGAAAACGAAGACATGACAGAAATAGCTCTTTCCAGAATAGAAGAAAACGAAAACGAGATAGAAGAAGCGAAGGTCCTTATAGAAGATAGAAGTTGGACGATGAAAAAGGAAAGTTCCAATGACGAGCATGACAGTAAGATAGAAGAAGAAGCTATAAAGTTACGAGAAGAGAACACTCAGGAACTTAAAGAGGTCAAAGAAGAGGAAGATAAGAAAATAGAAGAAGATGAAAGAGGAATAGAAAGGGATGAAAAATTTAGTTGTCAATGTAATGATGAGATCAATGTCGAAATGAAGATGAAAGAAGAAAGTTCCGGTGACGAGTCTCTGACGGAGGAAGAAAAGAAGCATAAGCCTAGCAGGAGATGAAAACCATGAAGGAAGAAAAGTAAAATGATATTTAGATATATTCACGCAATGACATGGAAGAAGAAGAAGAGAAAGAAATTAAAAATAGAAAAGAACCTGAAGAAAGTTAATAATATGCTAAAAAGGATCGACATAGATGAAATGGATTTTGATGCTACTTCGCCAAAGGGAAGGAAGAAGAAGACGAGACGGAAAAGACAAGGAGAGAATGCATTTGATGAAAATGTAGAACAGAAGAAGTCTTGGCAGAAACCAGATTGGAAGAAGAGAGAAATAAAAGTAATTTCTTTACTGGAAGAAAGTTGGAAGAGGAGGAAGAAGGATCTTGAGAGGAATAGAAAAGAAAATAGAAGAAAGAACAGAAAAAGAGGAAGAGAAAAAGAAAACAAGATAGAGACAAGCAACGAGTATTTGAAAGAATTGGAAGAAACAAATAAGACTGACTAGTGCAAAGGAAGGAGATGTTATGATTTACAGACTGGCAAGCGTACGTTTCTCGAATTATTAAAGTTGTCTGAAAAAGTTCCAGTTCACCAGAAGAAAAAAGAGAGGAAGAAGGATCTTGAGAGGAATAGAAAAGAAAATAGAAGAAAGAACAGAAAAAGAGGAAGAGAAAAAGAAAACAAGATAGTGACAAGCAACGAGTATTTGAAAGAATTGGAAGAAACAAATAAGACTGACTAGTGCAAAGGAAGGAGATGTTATGATTTACAAACTGGCAAGCGTACGTTTCTCGAATTATTAAAGTTGTCTGAAAAAGTTCCAGTTCACCAGAAGAAAAATTCGTGGAATTATTAGTTTGTGCAAATAATAATGATCTATTTGAAAGAAGAAAATTTTAGTTCTTTAATGTTAGTTCCTGTAAAAAGATATATAATACCCATCGTTGGAGGAAAATCTATTCAGCAAATGATATCCTAGGAAAGAATAATATGTGCTAATTTATGTCACCACTCAATCTAACAATGAGACCGATAGTGGAAGATCAAACCTGAACCTGTAAAAGGAAAGATGCCAGAAGAACAGAACAACGAACAGAAGAACGAAGAAGATAGAACAGTTAGGCACAGAAGGAAGTTAATTACGAATTACGAAGAAAACTCTCAGGAAAAAGAAGAAGACAATATGAAAGAAGATCGAATAGTATCAGTAAAATGAATTCTTTGTAAGCTTAGACGATTAAAAGTCATCGTGTATTTAGAAAAGTGCAAATGAAATGGGTTGGAATCCCAGGATAAAGAAGAATCGGTTGTATTCCGAGATTTGGGTTGTAATCCCAGAAAATAAATATATCTAGATACATGCTGATATGAAATTAAGGCTGATGTGAAGAATTATTGTAGCTGATAAAAACACTTAGATGGTCAACTTAGAGAAGAGAGAGAGACTTCTTTGAAACGGAAAAATCTGAGCTAACTTATAATCTGTAGAGAGATTGCTGAAAGAAGAAAAGTGAAACGAAAATTACTATTTTGGCAGGACATCGTCAGGTAAAGACTATCTTGCCGAAATTAGACGAGCAGACTTGCAGGAGATGAACTATAGAAGAATTATATTTTGTATTTAAAAATAACTTGAGAGGTCATGAATATTTCCGGAACGTGGTGATAAGATATCTAGAAACGAAAAATAGAAAGAAGAGAGAAATAGAGAGATGAGGAAAGATGCTGCATGCCAGGAGATATAATTGCACAGAGAAAGTGAAAGGGAATATAAGCAGTAGAAATGCGAGTCAATGAGAAGAGTTCAAGGAGATGTAGTGAAAGTGGAAAAATTTATCTATTTCCAAAAGATTTCTTCCAATAGAGAAATTTTTCATCCTCAACGAGGGGGATATTGTGTCAGGTGCCACTTCCGAAGACACAATGAAAATCACAAAGAAGGAAGAAATGTTCCCGAGAGCGACGATAGATGGCAGTACGCCATATAGAGAGGAGCAAAGGAAATTATAAAAAAACTTAGAGCGGAGAAGAGGGATTATATATATTATTGTAAATTGAGAAATATATAAAAGAAGAGTTCAAATACTATAAAAGAAATAAATAGAATGTTGTATATAGTAAATTAAAATAATTAAGAATATGGCCGCATATGAAACGATTAGGAAAGTTATTAAGTAAGCGAACGAATTCAGAAATCTATATCTTTTTGATTCTCTGGCGAGGAGAACGTCGCCATGTTTTGGTTGCTTGTCCCCGGTGGCGCTGTTGTCAAATTAGACGCCCCGAAGCACTTTACGGTTGCGCTCTTTATTAGTCGCACTGGGCCATCGGCAGCGCTTGTTATTAGCGATCCTGGTTATTTCCCTTGGTTGTTGTTTTAGGAGGAGGCGCTATTGTCTGATTAGACGCCCCTAAAAATCCTCTATAGCTTTGGTTCAATTCTCTACAAGGAATGCAGCATAATGATTTGTCTATATTATTGAGAAGAGATATGGTAAAGAGAAATATTTGCGATAAATGAGAGAAATAAGACTTTTTCCAGTGCCAAAGAAGAATAGAAGAAATAAGAATTTGCTGTGGAAAGATACAAATAGGAGAATTTATCGAGAATATAAGAATATCTCATCGGAATATAGAAGATAATAAGAATTGCTGCTGCAAGAAGAAATAAGAATTGATATGAATAGAGGAACTAAGAAACAGCGATGAATAAAAGGGGATGACTATTTTTTGTAAATAAAGGAAAGAGATTGTCATAAAAGGTAGAAGAAAGAAAAAGAAGATTATCCTTTTACCAAAGAAAAGAAGTAGAAATTGAAGAAAGAAGAAGCCATTCATATATTCTAAAATCAAAGAAGAAAAGAAGAAGAAGCCTTTTCCATAATAAAAGAAGAAGAAACCTTTTACCAAAACAGAAGGAAGAAAAGAAGAAGAAGCCTTTTCCCAAATCAAAGATAGGAAGGAAGAAGAAGCCTTTTCCCCAAAATTGTGAGAAGAAAAGAAGAAGATTTCCTTTCGATTACACATATATTATATACATCGCTATATATTTTCTCTGTATTGCGTATAGTTTTCAGAATATAGATCCGCATTAACTATATCCTCTTGCCTATAAAACGCTTTCTTATTTGGAATTCTCGAATATAGAACCTATCCCCCTGAGATTAAGATATCTGTAGCCGTGGTAAATAACATTTAAGTACGTACCCCCAAGGGGCGTTGCATTAGTGGCGACCAACGTTGCGGCTAGCAGAATTGTGACTGAGAAAGCAAAGACAGAGAAAGCCAAGATGGAGAAAGCAAATAAAGTCGAGGACGAGGACAGAGAAATTATAATGGAGGAAATGGAAGACAGAAAGAAAATATTAAACTGTTGTGGAAAAGAGGGAAATAAGGAAGAAACTATCCTATGCAGCTCATGCAAAGAAATGAAACATTGGCTATGTGAGAAGATAAGAAGAGAAAAGTACATAGGAATAAGTGAAAGAGGAGATTACGTATGCAAAAATTGCAAGGAAGAAAGGATAAATGAAAAAGAAGAGAGAATGAAGGAAAAACTAAAGAAGACGGAAGATGTGAACATGATAGAAATGTTCCAGAAGTTATCGATGCAGATGGAAGAAAATAGCAGAAGATTAGAAGGAGAATTAAAAACACAGATGGAAGAGAATAGCAGAGAAGCAAAAGAGAATAATAGAGAATTAAAAACACAGATGGAATAAAATAACAGAATATTAGAAAGAAAGCTCGAAGAAAAGATAGATGAAAATAGTAGAGAATTAAAAGAATAGTTAGAGGAAAGTAATAAAAAGATGGAAGAAAGGCTCGAGGAAAACAGCAGGAAATTGGAAGCCTCGAGATCCGAAACCCATGAGATGTTCTTGAGATTGAATGAAACGTGTGAAGGAAATAGAAAGTCGTTGGAAAGGAAACTAGAGGAAACAATGCTGTTGATCAAGAGCACGAGTTTAGAAATGAATAGAAGAAGCGAGGATGAGGTTTCAGAGATTAGAGAAGAAAATGAACGAAGAAATGAGAGCCCGGAAAGTAAAATTAGGGAAAGCGATTCTCAGATAGAAGTAGCTGTTTCAAGAATAGACGAAAATGACAGCAAGACGGAAGTAGATGTTTCCAGAATAGAAAGAAACGAAAACAAGATAGAATTAGCCGTTTCAAGAACAGAAGAAACTGACAGCAAGACAGAAGTAAATTTTCCCAGAATAGAAGAAAACGAAGACATGACAGAAATAGCTCTTTCCAGAATAGAAGAAAACGAAAACGAGATAGAAGAAGCGAAGGTCCTTATAGAAGATAGAAGTTGGACGATGAAAAAGGAAAGTTCCAATGACGAGCATGACAGTAAGATAGAAGAAGAAGCTATAAAGTTACGAGAAGAGAACACTCAGGAACTTAAAGAGGTCAAAGAAGAGGAAGATAAGAAAATAGAAGAAGATGAAAGAGGAATAGAAAGGGATGAAAAATTTAGTTGTCAATGTAATGATGAAGAGATCAATGTCGAAATGAAGATGAAAGAAGAAAGTTCCGGTGACGAGTCTCTGACGGAGGAAGAAAAGAAGCATAAGCCTAGCAGGAGATGAAAACCATGAAGGAAGAAAAGTAAAATGATATTTAGATATATTCACGTAATGACATGGAAGAAGAAGAAGAGAAAGAAATTAAAAATAGAAAAGAACCTGAAGAAAGTTAATAATATGCTAAAAAGAGTCGACATAGATGAAATGGATTTTGATGCTACTTCGCCAAAGAGAAGGAAGAAGAAGACGAGACGGAAAAGACAAGGAGAGCATGCATTTGATGAAAATGTAGAACAGAAGAAGTCTTGGCAGAAACCAGTTTGGAAGAAGAGAGAAATAAAAGTAATTTCTTTACTGGAAGAAAGTTGGAAGAGGAGGAAGAAGGATCTTGAGAGGAATAGAAAAGAAAATAGAAGAAAGAACAGAAAAAGAGGAAGAGAAAAAGAAAACAAGATAGTGACAAGCAACGAGTATTTGAAAGAATTGGAAGAAACAAATAAGACTGACTAGTGCAAAGGAAGGAGATGTTATGATTTACAGACTGGCAAGCGTACGTTTCTCGAATTATTAAAGTTGTCTGAAAAAGTTCCAGTTCACCAGAAGAAAAATTCGTGGAATTATTAGTTTGGGCAAATAATAATGATCTATTTGAAAGAAGAAAATTTTAGTTCTTTAATGTTAGTTCCTGTAAAAAGATATATAATACCTATCGTTGGAGTAAAATCTATTCAGCAAATGATATCCTAGGAAAGAATAATATGTGCTAATTTATATCACTACTCAATCTAACAATGAGACCGATAGTGGAAGATCAAACCTGAACCTGTAAAAGGAAAGATGCCAGAAGAACAGAACAACGAACAGAAGAACGAAGAAGATAGAACAGTTAGGCACAGAAGGAAGTTAATTACGAATTACGAAGAAAACTCTCAGGAAAAAGGAGAAGACAATATGAAAGAAGATCGAATAGTATCAGTAAAATGAATTCTTTGTAAGCTTAGACGATTAAAAGTCATCGTGTATTTAGAAAAGTGCAAATGAAATGGGTTGGAATCCCAGGATAAAGAAGAATCGGTTGTATTCCGAGATTTGGGTTGTAATCCCAGAAAATAAATATATCTAGATACATGCTGATATGAAATTAAGGCTGATGTGAAGAATTATTGTAGCTGATAAAAACACTTAGATGGTCAACTTAGAGAAGAGAGAGAGACTTCTTTGAAACGGAAAAATCTGAGCTAACTTATAATCTGTAGAGAGATTGCTGAAAGAAGAAAAGTGAAACGAAAATTACTATTTTGGCAGGACATCGTCAGGTAAAGACTATCTTGCCGAAATTAGACGAGCAGACTTGCAGGAGATGAACTATAGAAGAATTATATTTTGTATTTAAAAATAACTTGAGAGGTCATGAATATTTCCGGAACGTGGTGATAAGATATCTAGAAACGAAAAATAGAAAGAAGAGAGAAATAGAGAGATGAGGAAAGATGCTGCATGCCAGGAGATATAATTGCACAGAGAAAGTGAAAGGGAATATAAGCAGTAGAAATGCGAGTCAATGAGAAGAGTTCAAGGAGATGTAGTGAAAGTGGAAAAATTTATCTATTTCCAAAAGATTTCTTCCAATAGAGAAATTTTTCATCCTCAACGAGGGGGATATTGTGTCAGGTGCCACTTCCGAAGACACAATGAAAATCACAAAGAAGGAAGAAATGTTCCCGAGAGCGACGATAGATGGCAGTACGCCATATAAAGAGGAGCAAAGGAAATTATAAAAAAAATTAGAGCGGAGATTAGGGATTATATATATTATTGTAAATTGAGAAATATATAAAAGAAGAGTTCAAATACTATAAAAGAAAGAAATAGAATGTTGTATATAGTAAATTAAAATAATTAAGAATATGGCCGCATATGAAACGATTAGGAAAGTTATTAAGTAAGCGAACGAATTCAGAAATCTATATCTTTTTGATTCTCTGGCGAGGAGAACGTCGCCATGTTTTGGTTGCTTGTCCCCGGTGGCGCTGTTGTCAAATTAGACGCCCCGAAGCACTTTACGGTTGCGCTCTTTATTAGTCGCACTGGGCCATCGGCAGCGCTTGTTATTAGCGATCCTGGTTATTTCCCTTGGTTGTTGTTTTAGGAGGAGGCGCTATTGTCAGATTAGACGCCCCTAAAAATCCTCTATACCTTTGGTTCAATTCTCTACAAGGAATGCAGCATAATGATTTGTCTATATTATTGAGAAGAGATATGGTAAAGAGAAATATTTGCGATAAATGAGAGAAATAAGACTTTTTCCAGTGGCAAAGAAGAATAGAAGAAAAAAGAATTTGCTGTGGAAAGATACAAATAGGAGAATTTATCGAGAATATAAGAATATCTCATCGGAATATAGAAGATAATAAGAATTGCTGCTGCAAGAAGAAATAGGAATTGATATGAATAGAGGAAATAAGAAACTGCGATGTATAAAAGGGGATGACTATTTTTTGTAAATAAAGGAAAGAGATTGTCATAAAAGGTAGAAGAAAGAAAAAGAAGATTATCCTTTTACCAAAGAAAAGAAGTAGAATTTGAAGAAAGAAGAAGCCATTCATATATTATAAAATCAAAGAAAAAAAGAAGAAGAAGCCTTTTCCATAATCAAAGAAGAAGAAGCCTATTCTATAATCAAAGAAAAAAAGAAGAAGCCTTTTCCATAATAAAAGAAGCAGAAACCTTTTACCAAAATAGAAGGAAGAGAAGAAGAAGAAGCCTTTTCCCAAATCAAAGATAGGAAGGAAGAAGAAGCCTTTTCCCCAAAATTGTGAGAAGAAAAGAAGAAGAAGATTTCCTTTCGATTACACATATATTATATACATCGCTATATATTTTCTCTGTATTGCGTATAGTTTTCAGAATATAGATCCGCATTAACTATATCCTCTTGCCTATAAAACGCTTTCTTATTTGGAATTCTCGAATAAAGAACCTATCCCCCTGAGATTAAGATATCTGTAGCCGTGGTAAATAACATTTAAGTACGTACCCCCAAGGGGCGTTGCATTAGTGGCGACCAACGTTGCGGCTAGCAGAATTGTGTCTGAGAAAGCAAAGACAGAGAAAGCCAAGATGGAGAAAGCAAATAAAGTCGAGGACGAGGACAGAGAAATTATAATGGAGGAAATGGAAGACAGAAAGGAAATATTAAACTGTTGTGGAAAAGAGGGAAATAAGGAAGAAACTATCCTATGCAGTTCATGCAAAGAAATGAAACATTGGCTATGTGAGAAGATAAGAAGAGAAAAGTACATAGGAATAAGTGAAAGAGGAGATTACGTATGCAAAAATTGCAAGGAAGAAAGGATAAATGAAAAAGAAGAGAGAATGAAGGAAAAACTAAAGAAGACGGAAGATGTGAACATGATAGAAATGTTCCAGAAGTTATCGATGCAGATGGAAGAAAATAGCAGAAGATTAGAAGGAGAATTAAAAACACAGATGGAAGAGAATAGCAGAGAAGCAAAAGAGAATAATAGAGAATTAAAAACACAGATGGAATAAAATAGCAGAATATTAGAAAGAAAGCTCGAAGAGAAGATAGATGAAAATAGTAGAGAATTAAAAGAATAGTTAGAGGAAAGTAATAAAAAGATGGAAGAAAGGCTCGAGGAAAACAGCAGGAAATTGGAAGCCTCGAGATCCGAAACCCATGAGATGTTCTTGAGATTGAATGAAACGTGTGAAGGAAATAGAAAGTCGTTGGAAAGGAAAATAGAGGAAACAATGCTGTTGATCAAGAGCACGAGTTTAGAAATGAATAGAAGAAGCGAGGATGAGGTTTCAGAGATTAGAGAAGAAAATGAACGAAGAAATGAGAGCCCGGAAAGTAAAATTAGGGAAAGCGATTCTCAGATAGAAGTAGCTGTTTCAAGAATAGACGAAAATGACAGCAAGACAGAAGTAGATGTTTCCAGAATAGAATTAAACGAAAACAAGATAGAATTATCCGTTTCAAGAACAGAAGAAACTGACAGCAAGACAGAAGTAAATTTTCCCAGAATAGAAGAAAACGAAGACATGACAGAAATAGCTCTTTCCAGAATAGAAGAAAACGAAAACGAGATAGAAGAAGCGAAGGTCCTTATAGAAGATAGAAGTTGGACGATGAAAAAGGAAAGTTCCAATGACGAGCATGACAGTAAGATAGAAGAAGAAGCTATAAAGTTACGAGAAGAGAACACTCAGGAACTTAAAGAGGTCAAAGAAGAGGACGATAAGAAAATAGAAGAAGATGAAAGAGGAATAGAAAGGGATGAAAAATTTAGTTGTCAATGTAATGATGAAGAGATCAATGTCGAAATGAAGATGAAAGAAGAAAGTTCCGGTGACGAGTCTCTGACGGAGGAAGAAAAGAAGCATAAGCCTAGCAGGAGATGAAAACCATGAAGGAAGAAAAGTAAAATGATATTTAGATATATTCACGTAATGACATGGAAGAAGAAGAAGAGAAAGAAATTAAAAATAGAAAAGAACCTGAAGATAGTTAATAATATGCTAAAAAGGGTCGACATAGATGAAATGGATATTGATGCTACTTCGCCAAAGGAAGGAAGAAGAAGACGAGACGGAAAAGACAAGGAGAGCATGCATTTGATGAAAATGTAGAACAGAAGAAGTCTTGGCAGAAACCAGATTGGAAGAAGAGAGAAATAAAAGTAATTTCTTTACTGGAAGAAAGTTGGAAGAGGAGGAAGAAGGATCTTGAGAGGAATAGAAAAGAAAATAGAAGAAAGAACAGAAAAAGAGGAAGAGAAAAAGAAAACAAGATAGTGACAAGCAACGAGTATTTGAAAGAATTGGAAGAAACAAATAATTCTGACTAGTGCAAAGGAAGGAGATGTTATGATTTACAGACTGGCAAGCGTACGTTTCTCGAATTATTAAAGTTGTCTGAAAAAGTTCCAGTTCACCAGAAGAAAAATTCGTGGAATTATTAGTTTGGGCAAATAATAATGATCTATTTGAAAGAAGAAAATTTTAGTTCTTTAATGTTAGTTCCTGTAAAAAGATATATAATACCCATCGTTGGAGGAAAATCTATTCAGCAAATGATATCCTAGGAAAGAATAATATGTGCTAATTTATATCACCACTCAATCTAACAATGAGACCGATAGTGGAAGATCAAACCTGAACCTGTAAAAGGAAAGATGCCAGAAGAACAGAACAACGAACAGAAGAACGAAGAAGATAGAACAGTTAGGCACAGAAGGAAGTTAATTACGAATTACGAAGAAAACTCTCAGGAGAAAGGAGAAGACAATATGAAAGAAGATCGAATAGTATCAGTAAAATGAATTCTTTGTAAGCTTAGACGATTAAAAGTCATCGTGTATTTAGAAAAGTGCAAATGAAATGGGTTGGAATCCCAGGATAAAGAAGAATCGGTTGTATTCCGAGATTTGGGTTGTAATCCCAGAAAATAAATATATCTAGATACATGCTGATATGAAATTAAGGCTGATGTGAAGAATTATTGTAAATGATAAAAACACTTAGATGGTCAACTTAGAGAAGAGAGAGAGACTTCTTTGAAACGGAAAAATCTGAGCTAACTTATAATCTGTAGAGAGATTGCTGAAAGAAGAAAAGTGAAACGAAAATTACTATTTTGGCAGGACATCGTCAGGTAAAGACTATCTTGCCGAAATTAGACGAGCAGACTTGCAGGAGATGAACTATAGAAGAATTATATTTTGTATTTAAAAATAACTTGAGAGGTCATGAATATTTCCGGAACGTGGTGATAAGATATCTAGAAACGAAAAATAGAAAGAAGAGAGAAATAGAGAGATGAGGAAAGATGCTGCATGCCAGGAGATATAATTGCACAGAGAAAGTGAAAGGGAATATAAGCAGTAGAAATGCGAGTCAATGAGAAGAGTTCAAGGAGATGTAGTGAAAGTGGAAAAATTTATCTATTTCCAAAAGATTTCTTCCAATAGAGAAATTTTTCATCCTCAACGAGGGGGATATTGTGTCAGGTGCCACTTCCGAAGACACAATGAAAATCACAAAGAAGGAAGAAATGTTCCCGAGAGCGACGATAGATGGCAGTACGCCATATAGAGAGGAGCAAAGGAAATTATAAAAAAACTTAGAGCGGAGAAGAGGGATTATATATATTATAGTAAATTGAGAAATATATAAAAGAAGAGTTCAAATACTATAAAAGAAATAAATAGAATGTTGTATATAGTAAATTAAAATAATTAAGAATATGGCCGCATATGAAACGATTAGGAAAGTTATTAAGTAAGCGAACGAATTCAGAAATCTATATCTTTTTGATTCTCTGGCGAGGAGAACATCGCCATGTTTTGGTTGCTTGTCCCCGGTGGCGCTGTTGTCAAATTAGACGCCCCGAAGCACTTTACCGTTGCGCTCTTTATTAGTCGCACTGGGCCATCGGCAGCGCTTGTTATTAGCGATCCTGTTTATTTCCCTTGGTTGTTGTTTTAGGAGGAGGCGCTATTGTCAGATTAGACGCCCCTAAAAATCCTCTATAGCTTTGGTTCAATTCTCTACAAGGAATGCAGCATAATGATTTGTCTATATTATTGAGAAAAGATATGGTAAAGAGAAATATTTGCGATAAATGAGAGAAATAAGACTTTTTCCAGTGGCAAAGAAGAATAGAAGAAATAAGAATTTGCTGTGGAAAGATACAAATAGGAGAATTTATCGAGAATATAAGAATATCTCATCGAAATATAGAAGATAATAAGAATTGCTGCTGCAAGAAGAAATAAGAATTGATATGAATAGAGGAAATAAGAAACAGCGATGAATAAAAGGGGATGACTATTTTTTGTAAATACAAGAAAGAGATTGTCATAAAAGGTAGAAGAAAGAAAAAGAAGATTATCCTTCTCCCAAAAAAAAGAAGTAGATATTGAAGAAAGAAGAAGCCATTCATATATTCTAAAATCAAAGAAGAAGAAGCCTTTTCCATAATCAAAGAAGAAGAAGAAGCCTATTCTATAATCAAAGAAGAAAAGAAGAAGAAGCCTTTTCCATAATAAAAGAAGAAGAAACCTTTTACCAAAATAGAAGGAAGAAAAGAAGAAGAAGCCTTTTCCCAAATCAAAGATAGGAAGGAAGAAGAAGCCTTTTCCCCAAAATTGTGAGAAGAAAAGAAGAAGAAGATTTCCTTTCGATTACACATATATTATATACATCGCTATATATTTTCTCTGTATTGCGTATAGTTTTCAGAATATAGATCCGCATTAACTATATCCTCTTGCCTATAAAACTCTTTCTTATTTGGAATTCTCGAATAAAGAACCTATCCCCCTGAGATTAAGATATCTGTAGCCGTGGTAAATAACATTTAAGTACGTACCCCCAAGGGGCGTCATCTTACGAGATGGGCTCTCAAACTGCAGTGTTTTTTACCTGAAAGATTGCTTAGAATGTGCACGAATCAAGATTGTAGGTCGGCCTTTCCTGAGAGATGAATATCACGTCGTTTCTCAACAACCACACGATTTCCTCTCTATTGACTTAATCGGAAAATTACCAAGATCACATATGAATATCTTCTCACAATTGTAGACGTTATGTCAAAGTTTGTTATGATTTATCCGTTAAGAAAAGCGACTGCCACAGAAATTATCAATCGTTTTGAAGAACAATATTTTAAACATTACCCTGTATGTAATGTATTATTATCAGATTGTGAGAGACAATTTACATCAAATGAGTGGAAAACTTACATGGATTCAAGGAAAATTAAGCATATTACTACCACTACATACAATCCGAAATCTAATCCTATTGAGAGGTACAATAAGGAGATTGTTAGATTACTGCGATTATTCTGCAATGATAATCACACCAGTTGGTATCCAAAAATGAATTATATTATTCAGTTACTAAATCATTCTTGCTCTTCAGTTACTGGATTATCTCCTAGTGAACTTTTCTTACATGAAGATATGAAGGACTTAATATTTGAAGAAATCGGCTGGCTGGAACAAATTAAATCTTTACCATGGAAACGCAAATTGTTTTTAGCGGAAATCAGGACTAGACAATCTAGAAGAAGTAGAAAAATTAAGAATGCATTGAACTCGATTAAACTTCAAACAGGAGATTTGGTTATGATAAAAAATAGGCAAGTTAGTTCTAAAATTAACAGCCAGATTCATTAATTGTTCAACTTGTATATTGGGCCATTCCTTGTCAAAGAAATTAAGGACAATAATGCAATTCTTTACGCAATGAACCAGCAATATTATGACAAGGTGAACTTTTCAAATCTTCGAGTGTTTACTGTTCGGAAGGAAAGAGGAATCAACTCTTGTATGAGAATTAAATTTATGAGAGTAGATACTGGAAAAAGGAAACCATTCTGTTTATCATTTTGTACAATTGAATGTTGCATTATGTTCTGACTTGTTATTACCTGTTAGGCACAAATCTGTTTATGTGTACGTTATTGTCGAATGTAACTTTGTTTTAGTTATGTTGATAAACAACGGACTGATTTGTAAATGAAAACTCCTCCTCGCTGTTTGGTAGTTTTCAGTTTCCCGGAGGAGGGGAATGTTGTGACGGTCATGTGAATCCGCACAATATAATTGTATGTTTATTGAAATTATTAATTTCATATTATACAAATCACTTTATATTAACGGTTCAAAAAAATGTATAATAATAACTTTGTACAACGTTAATTATATTTTATGTTATTTAGTGCGCTATACGCTGCATAAACGAGATATTTGGAATTCTAACGTTCCTATAGGAACGAGGGCTAGGGTACCCTTTTCTACACCCTCGATTTTTCGAACATTTCAAATATTCTCGTTACAAAAATTAGTTCTTCATAATAAACGATGTTTCTAAATAGCGCGGAAAGTAATTTTTTAGTTCTACGTGCTACGAAACTTACGTTTTTTATGAAATTAAAATTCCTTGCGTAACGTCAAAAAGGTTTTTCACAACTTTATCATGGCGAATGATGCATTCATGTCACAGGCGCAAGTCTGAAGATTTCGGATCATCGATTAATGCACAGGCGCACGTCTGATTTTTTCTTTTTCTTCTTATGATTGACTTGTGCAATAGGAACATTTGCGATTGTGATATGTTATTTGTGTGATATATTGGCAGATTGGACATTTCAGACATTCGATTTCATTTATGCGACTTCAGAAATTGGAAATAATAACATTTTTTTGGCAACTGCATGCCGTAAAAGGGAGGGTTGTTTTTTTCTAAATTACTTGTGGGATGGGCTAATTTGCGACTTCTAATTTTTATGATGGGAAGGGAGTGAAGGTTGGTATTCTGTGGAAAAGGACAACAAGGACTTTCAACGTAGGAGTTACTTCATTTTTGGACTTACAAATTGAACTTCGACCCACAATTCAATACCTGGCCTTGGTAAAGAGAGGTAAGTTACCTTCTTTGGTTTAAGTTTAGCCTTCATTTTTTGTATCTTCATGTGTCGATGCGGAAAACAGTGTTGGGGGCAGGTGACTTCGGCCAATTTCTAACATGCTTTAAAAAGGGACTCTACAGATACAGGCGGGGCCGCGGTAGCGGTAGGGGGCGGTAAGTCAATTACCCCAGGGGCGGAGCCGGGAACCGGTGGGAAATTTTGACTCAACAATTGCAAACGAAAAAATCGCCACTTTAAATGGCTGTACAGTCGTAAATACTTCTTTCCGCGCTCCAATGTTTTTTTATTCACAAATAGGATCACATAACCTTCATAACGAAAGAAAAAAAATTCAAAATTCGAGGGTGTAGAATAGGGTACCCGACCCGGAACGAGAATCAATAGTCATTGTGTGGTAGTGTGTCTGAAAAAAAAATGGAAATATAGGTAATAGTGAACTGCATATTGCTCAGTTATTTCATTAATATATAGACCCATAGAAGTTGTATCTTCACCTTCGCGTTTTAGTTTCAAATATTTATGAACGAAATGTAATCGTGCAAATGATTGACTAGTGAATGTCACAATTCCTACAAAAATATATTTTTCCACACAAAAATTAAAGCTTGATCTTCATTTTTAAGTAACAGAGAATAATTTTAAACTTTATTACCCATATATTATTTTTATGTACAAACATATATTAACTAAATTATAATTTTATGAGACTTAAGATGGTTATCGGTGAAAAGTGTTATCGTTGTTGTGAAACATATTTAACTATTTTCTCAAACACAATACAATAGTTTTAGTTTAAAAAGTCAAAAGTACGTAGCTACAACAAATTCTGCTTACCGAGACTACTAAAATTAGATACTTAGGATATCATCAAAATTTACACTAATATCTTGTTTCAATGTATCTTGGTACTTTTTCTCCTCGTAACCTGTAAATCATTATCTGGTTCTCTGAGAGGTATGCTTCTTGCTGTGCGAGACTCATCCAGTTCAGGACGAACTGAATGTCCTAGGTTTTGGTTAAAAATATCCCTTAAAATTGCAACTAACAAATATTTCAATGATTATTTGCCATTTATTAGTACTCAAGACAAACAAATCACACCAGAGGCACTGTTTTATCTTTAAGTTGCTCTAAAATATAATTCACACTTTCTGTCTAATACATCATCATTTCTTGTGCAGATTATGGATTCTTGATGTCTACTAAATCATCACCATTGCACCAAGTTGTCTGGAGAAACGAAAAACAATGTAGGCCTATGCACTCCAAAGAGCGTATATTACTCTGTTATGTAAATTACACACAATCCTCATTGACGATTTGTATTTCGTAGAATCTTATCTTCAAGCTGCGATGGTGGACAGCTGCCATTGTCAATCAATTTTGTCGTCCTCGTTTACGAAAGTTCAACTCCCAAATGCTTATCTGAAAAAGAAGAATAAAAATGAAGTTAACATCGTGTATGAGACAACTTATAATGTATTTTAAAAAATATTTACATTATATTGTTACAACCTTAGACAAGTTAAATATTAATAATGAAATACAAAACTTACGTATCTTCTGTAAATAGATGTAAAAATAAAGGGTCTAAATGATACTACAGTGGTTGATGATATCGTCTTGTAATTAAAGGGTTACTGGTTTGCTTCACGATAGGAGTTCACTTCAGTGCCTCAGATCCAACTTTATAATATTTGTTAAACATTAATTTGTACCTAACAAGAACACGAAGTAATAAATAATAGCAGCACTTATTGTTACATTCATAGATTGATTGATATGATGTTAAAAGTCCACTTTATGCAAGGGTAATCGGGACTGGACCTTCAGTTTAAAGTTGAATCCGAACCACCATGTGCCTCCACCGGGTATCGAACCCAGACCTCTTGATTACAAAGTGACGACGCTACCTAGGGGAGGGCCTTACATTCACAGAAAATACAAAATAATCGTTGGATATGTTTTCATATTATGTGGCAAGTACAACCAACGCTTTATGGAGTCAGGTTCGTCCAGGTTCGAACCCTGGTTTCATTGTGTTCATTGTCTTCATTGTCGAAAAAGGTAGAAGATGGAGGTAAAATAACGAAAAAAATAATGAAATGGAAATTCAGTTCTCACTGTTCCTTTTTTAATTGTATTAATATATTTTAGCAACACTTCACTCGAGTTTGCAAAATCACAAGCTTATGTACATGGTTGTTTAGAACAAGAAGTTGGAAATACAAAATTGTTTGACAATAATTATTTGATGTTGTAGTCAAGATACATACTCACACCTAACTGTAATTCAAAGCAAACTGTAAGTACACAGACTACTTAAATTCAATAGGATATTGAATTAAATGTACATGATCAAAACAAAATATGATTTCCAGGATGCTCTATGCTATCCACAAATATGTGATTGCCCTTGTACTTTCACAATATGAGAGCAAATAATCGTTACTAATATACAAGTAGACTAATTTGTAAATTTTCCATGAACATGCAAGCTATGGATTCGTAGATGGTGAGACTTTAGTATCTTAGCAGTCGTACTTTTACAATTTAAGAACAAACCTTAAAGCATGAAGTTATGATAAACTTTACTTTCTGGCCATAATAAAGGTTATTCAGTTCCTTCCTTAATAACATAGCCCTACTTATTATATGTCAGTTCTATAGCATTATTTTAAATGTTACGTCAAATTGTCATTCACTTTAACAATCTATTTTGTGCAGACACCAAAAAAAACATTATACTTAGTAGTATTGCAGTTATTGATTGATTGATTGATTTCGTTTATTTTACTTCCCGTTTTGTGCCTTTTGGCTAATTTGCGAAGATGGGGATGAGTGATGAAATGATGAAATTGGTGAATGGACATTCACAAACAACCAAGCCTAGCGGGATTCGAACACGGGACCCTTGGCGTCCCACCGCGATGTGCTAACTACTTTTTTTCATCTGATTATAACAAACTTTTCATGATTACTATACAGGTTATTACAAACTAGGATATATTACATTTAGAAAATTTGCATAGACATTGTTATTTTTGTTTGCCGACATATTTTGAGATGTGTGCCTTAAGTAATGCACAAATTGTTCATGAAAGTCAAGTTGCTGATAAGTAGAGGCAACCCAAGCATAGTGCCCCAGTAACCACAGTACACTGTTCTGTTTATCTTTTGGGTAATAACTAAAATTGGGAAACAGAAGATCATCAATTGTAATAGTCTTCTCATTGGTACGACAGATGACACTTACGAGTTTCGCAACATATTTCCATGACGTAGCGGTTATTAAGCATTCACTGAGCTTATGCACTAAACTATCAGGCACGTTACATATTAAACATAATGATGAATCTTCCATGTGCAGATCATAGAGTTTCACTCCAGTCAGCAGTATTTGGTGCACTATAACGAACCACGCCGATCGTATTCTTGTTGGGAGATGCCTCACGTGTATATTTTTCCACATCACAGGCCAACGAACTTCCGGGTGTCTTGCAACTATTTTAACCGCCTGTTGAGACGCTACACGCATTCCTCTGTACATTTGCGACACCACTGGAACAGACAGGGTACGAGTTTGTAACAAGCCATAGCAGATCTCTACTAAGGTATCACGGAGGTACACTTCGCAACATCTTATTTGACCGCCCTGAAATATTTCAAAGTCCGGAATTCGTAAATTTGGCAGCATAGCGCTTCAGAGCCAACTAAGAGTAGCCAACTTTGCAACATTTCTTCTTCCTGAATGAAAACGCTCTTGTGATTTTTTTTCATTCTTTCACATTCCATAAAGGAAAGATACCCTAAAGCAGTAATACAATATATGAGTAGACAAAAATATGTGAAGTAGAAATACAAATGTTGAAAATATTTCAAGATTCTTCGTTCTGAATTTGAAAATAGGAAAATGTATGTGCATTGTGAAACACTGAACAGGTTCTCATCCACCTGGAAAGAATTGCGGTCACATTTGAATGCAAGAAGGCAAATTTATGATGATTTTATGCGAAATGTTTAGTAAAGATACCTCGCACAACACCAAACGATTCTGCAAAGTGCGTCTGTTCCTTGGTTCTTGGCGAAATATGGTTCGAAACTCCGGCACAATGTTGCTTCAACTGAGATTAACGTGTTTTACTGAGCTTTTTGATAGCAATCTCCCGGAGTAGTTGGTTAGTTGACAACACTTCCGTTTTTTTACTGTTTTCGCCAAGATCGAAACATCGTAGGTTCAATTCCCACCCTTTCCTTATTATTTTTCCTTTTTATTTACCGAGTACGAAGTGTTCTAATAACGTAATATAATATTATATGATATTACTGTAAATATTGATGGGATGCATGATCAGTGGCGGCGATTGGGTTTCAAAACTGATGGGGCAAGTTGGGGGGAGGGGGGAGGGCAAGGACAGTTTCTTTCCCTTGGTAGATAAAGTTTAGCGTAGTGCTGGGTCATCTGCCCCTCCACACTCCATAATCGTCGCCTCTGCGCATGCCTCAAGTAATGCTTCTACTAATGTTTTTAATCTTTCAGTGATTGGCAGGATTTTAGGAAATACTTTTCCTTTCATTCAGCTGTTATAAGTTAACACATATTAAGAAGTTACATGTCAACTTTCTGCATCCGGAAATGCTGGACATAAATCGCATAAATATCAACGGAAATATCCCAGAAACGTAGATAAGCATTCTCGTCCAAAGCCGTTTACTTCCCGAAAAAGATTTTGCAAAGAATTAGGTTTGAACCCATGACCTTCCATTCCATAAGCAAACGATCCCCTTACACCACACGGTTCACGTTATTTTATGCACTCGGATCGGATCCCACTTTAAAAATGTAGGTCCAGTCCCGATTATTCTTACTATGCATAAAGTTGACTTAAAACACCAAATCAACCAATTCATCTCCTTTCAGAGTGGGCCTTCTATGATACTGTAGTCGGCCAGCATCCGAAAATACAGTTCTGCTTCGCGTATACCAGAGTGTAATTGCATTTAATATTGTGACTAATTTTACTTTAAAACTACAGATTAAAGCGATAATAGTGTCCAGAAAAAGAACATTTCAGTTAAGAATAATATTATGCTTTTCCATTGACCGTATTTTCGATTCACGGTGAATTTGCTAAAAGGACCATGTCAAGACATCTAAATATGTACGTTTTACTAGTAAATTCATTTGAAATGCACGAAACAACAGGGGAGGAGAAACATAAATCTCAAAAATGAGTAAAAATGCAACAAAAACTGTTAAAAATACTGACAAATGAACTAAAAGCCAAAAAAGGCCGAAAAATGAAAAAAAAATGTAAAATAGAAAGTGTTTTCCGGCTCTAACTGAAGGGAGACGGACATTATATCAGGTTTAGCATTGTTTTTAAGGGTCAGAAAAAAAGTTGATTTTCCATCAACTTCCGGACCCTAATTAGTAATTATGACAGTTGAAGAAGTTGGAGGTAGCTTACTTAAAATTTTCTTGCTGAGGGATCGTATCGTCCCATATCTCCACTTCATAATAAAGAAAAAATCAAGTTCATATTTCGAAAATGACTTGGAGTTTTCCACCACGAAAATTTGTTTCTCATAGTTTGAAGTTCGTTAGTATTATCTTTCAAGATTTCCATTGTTTTAATTTCACACATATTTTATATTTCATACGTTCCTCTCTCTTTTCATACAGTCTTTGGAAAAAAGCTGAATTTTCTTTCAAACGGGGTCTGGTTCAAATGACTCCTTTTCGCTCTCCTGTCCCTACTTTAAACAAACAACAAAATACTTCGTAACTAAACGATTACTTGTTCAAAACACGGAATTTTTACACAATTTACAAAATATGACAAAACGCCAATAGACATGTTCATCATTTTTCCCTTTCAGCGTTTCTCGATTTTATCTGAATTCGTTTCCTCATGAAAATTGCCATGAGGAAATTATAGATATGACATTATGTGTGAATTGGTTTCTTTTAACATGAGCTACCTGGAGAAGAGGTAGCGTGCTTGATTATTACGAGGGAGGTCGTAGGTTTGATTCTCCACCTAGGCAGGTTTTTTTTCAGGAGTATATCGTTGGGTGTAAGTAAAGTTTATCCACCGTGCTAAGAAGTTAACATTGGTCTCTGTATTTCACGAGAGGAAAGGAAATAGTAAGAGAAAGTTATTTCGATGATAGGAGGAAGTCACATGCCACGTGGAATTCACAGAATCAAGTTACATAGAGCTAAGTCTGTAATGGTGGTTTCGAATATTGCAAAGTTAGTGCAGAAAGTTTGTTATATCTGATACTCGTACTTTCTGTTCAAAGAAGACAAACATTTTAGATACGAAGCAGTGAGGAATTTACGATCATTACGAGGTTTTGAATTTTTTTGTTTGTCACTCACTATATAAATACTTATTAGTAGTTTCTTATCGAATCGGCCTTCGTCACAATAACAATTTATTTATGTTAATAAGCGATTTACTATTAGTTTTAGACGAATGGTAAGATGGTGGTGAGGGGATTGACAACAGTCATTACGAAGGAACGGACATAAAATTACCAATCTTAGCAATTTGAACTCATTAAACGCTCTCCTTCGTTACAGTACTGCACTACATCACTACTTAACATAACTGTATATCTTGTTTAGTATATCGAAATCAAATAATCAATATTTTGGGTGTCAGTGCAGAACAAACAATACATAACTTAAATAACATTACATTTTGCATACTGAATACATATATGTGATTTCTGAATTAATCATGATGTGTGTGTTAACACAACATATGAACAATAACTAAAAAGAAAAGTTTTGACTTTAAATCCTGGAAATCTCCAACTTCTAAGGGGAAATATGCGCAGAAGGTACGTCACTCAAGTGTGTATCGGATTCATTTTTTAAATATTCTAATATCAACGGTATCTGTTCAGCAAACAAAAAAAAGGAAAGAGGAGAGGGTGGGATTTGAATCCGCGACCTTTCACTCTTGATGAAAAATAAGGATAGCAGTGCCTAACCAACTGCTCTATTTTTTTCTTTTTATTGTCTCATTCTGATGTACAAGTTATGGAATTACATTGTTTTTGACATAAGTGTATTATTGCTATTACAATTTATATTTCTATCTGGTTAACATTTACATTTTTGTTTGACCTAAATTAAGTATAAAGCACTAATATGAAATTTGCATACCATTTCTTCCTTGCTTGGAGAGGAATTTTTTCATATTGTTCTTGCAAGAAGATACTGAATTGTTTCTGAAAACTGCTCCCGTCATTGTGAAATATATATAATAAGTATTCTGTGATCAACCATTGTACTGCTCGTTGTTTTGTTGGTGGAAAAAGATTGAAATCAGGAAAAACTATATCTGTATCCGTAAACTTTGTTAATGAGGTGCGGCATATACAACTGAGCATTGTTCGCAATTTGTTCCACGCCGTGGAGGAGTTGCGACACTTCGTTATCCTGTGGGCTAAAGAGTCAGGCACGTTGCATGATATACAGTTAGGAGAGTCACTGATTCCATATTGGTATGTCCTATCTCTTGTCACTATAACACGATGAACCACTTTGTACCATATTGATTGGGCAGCTTTTGAAAGGTGTTTGGCGGAGACATTTTCCCATATTTGTGGCCAATTATGTGTATTGAAATCCCTGACTATTCGTGGTACTGTGTGCTTGAAACTATTGATTTCACTATATAACTTTTTAACAGATGGTGTAATTGTCTCATGTCGTAATAACTGGTAGCATACCTGTAAAGCGATGTCCTTATAAAACAAAAACCGTTTGGGGATACTTTGGATATCGATGGGAGTTTCTAATGGAATGTTCCGTATTATCGTCTGTATACATGCTTGGGTCGTTGACTCGTGCAGTGAGAAAGCTGTTTGAAGGCCAGTCTGTACAAACAATGCTCTTGCCTGTGTGTTCACGTGTATTAGTGCCAACCCACCTGTCTTCTCTGATAACGTGACCTCATTTATTGCCACCCGGAAAATTGTATCGTGCCACAAAAAGCAGCCAACAGCTTTGTTGACCTTGGCTAAGTGCTGTGTTTTGAAGGGCAGGATTTTTGCTACATACCAAAGTTTAGAGAGAGCAAAAACGTTGATAAATCTTACTCGTGCTTTTAAACTTAGAGAGCGCAGCTTGTTCACTCTGAGGACGTAGATTGCACTCTCACACGTGAGTTGACTATTGGCTTCGATCGTTTCATCGATATTTGCATACAAGGTTATACCTAAAACTTTTATTTTCTTGTCTACAGGGATCTCCGTATTGTTTGTGAAAGGATTCTCCTTGCCAAGGGGCATCAGAAATGACTTTCGATTGTTTAGTTTTGCTCCTGATGTGAGCTCAAAAGTATGTATTTGGCTTTTAACACTGTACAGATCTCTTCCATCCTTGAGAAAAATCGTGACGTCGTCCATGAAACTGCCAACTTGTATTGTGGTGGAAGCCATAGAAATGCCCTGTAAATGATGCTGGATACTAAACAAAAAGGGGGCTATTGTGAGGACGTACAATGTGCTACTCAAGGGACTACCTTGTAGTACACCTCGTCGCATTTTAAAACTTGTTGTCAAGAAACCATTTATTTTGAGTTTTAGCAGCATATGATTATATAATGTTTTTATCCAATTAAGAAAAGTGTCTCCGAAGCCATATGCTTCTAAGACTTTGTACAGATATTCGTGGCTCACTCTGTCATATGCTTGAGAAAAATCTAAAGATAGAATTGCCTCTGATGCATTCTTATTTTGCTTGGTAATAACTACGTCTCTTATCGTTTGCAGCAAGTGATGTATACTTTGAGACGTATTACAAGCGAACTGTAAATTGCCAATAAGTTTAACCATATATTTTTTTAAACGCTGATTTATGCACCTACTTATAAGTTTAATGTCGCTACTCAATATGGAAATTGGCCTAAAATCTCTGACGAACTTTGGATTTGCCTTTTTGGGAACTAGCACTATAACTCACGTGCTACTGGTCTTCCCTATTGTCCCTGTTGTCAACACTTCGTTGACCCATTCCGTTAATTCGTCTCCTATTAGATCCCAGAAACATTGATAGAATTCTGATGGTAATCCATCTTCGGCTGTAGTTTTATTCCTCGGAGCTTTGAAAACTGCATCATGAACCTCCTTTTTACTAAACGGTTGTGTGAGCTCAGTTCTTTCATTTTCTGTCAGTGACGCAGGGAGGTAGTTCAAAAAATTGCATTGCGTTTTTGTTGGATTAAAGGCTTGACCAAGAAGATTTTTATAGTATTGCAAAAACCTGTCGTGTATACTATGAGGGCTGGTGACAACTTCACCGGAATCTAAAGTTAATTTATGAATAACGTGACTCCTGGCGTGTTTATGTTCTTGAAGAATGTGACTTAGTGTGGCTTGCTCGTCTGGGTCTATAGGAAGAATCTTGCTCTTTATTATTCCTGCAGATTTTCGTTTCCTATGTATAGCAAGTAACTGCGCTTTTATTTCATTTTCATAGGGACGATCGAAATTACCTTGCAGTGCTAAACGATGGAGATCATTCAAAACTGCATACAAAAAATTATATTTGTTTCTTTGATCTCTACTAACCTCTGCACTGAAGAATTTACTGACCTGACGAAATTTAGGCTTAACTCGAGTGTCCCACCACTCGATTAGGATCTTTTGCACTGGCCGAGAGGCCTTGAGTTCGTTCCACGTTTCCCTGATTAGCTGGACATAACTACCATTGCGTAATAATGTGCTATTTAAAAGCCAGTATCCGCTACCTTGTCGGGGTTTGATCAAATCTAAATTTATTTTGAGAATTGGAACACTATGGTCACTAAAGCATACTGGAATATTCTGAACACTAATTATATATTCCTGAAATCTGGGTGCGACATAAAAACTCTACGTTAACTCAATAACGTTATACCCTTAAAAACATGTTGACGTTTATGAAGACTCCAACCTTCCTGTATATCAAGCACATTTTCTCGACAAGTGTAAAATATATGTTTTTGAGAACTGTTCGATATTAAGCAAGGTATTGTAAATAAAATGTCGCATAAACTCCTCTCAAATTTGCTTCTTTCTGCACAAATTTAATGGCAATTTCCTCCAGGTGGAAAAAACGTCGAGCAAGTCGAGCAAGTAGAATCGTAAATATCCATCAAGGTTCTTTTTGCAATTTATTATTCCTGTTTGATTGTGTATTATAATAGCGGTTTATAGTTTCTAAGTTCATGGAAAGTACTAATTGAAAACCTATCATCGCAGCGTTTTTCGTCTAGTGAAAGGACCTACTCAAAGTTGGCTACTCTCACCTGAAGCCGAAGTGCAATGTTGCTAAGTTTACGATTTCGGGACTTTCGGGGCGGTCAAATAAGATGTTACGAAGTGTACAATGAGATGCATAAGAATTGCAAAGTAAATTGTCCATCGCCATGTTTATTGCCCTTGTTTTACGAAATGAGAGCTTAAAAAAATTAAATAAAATGTCAAACAAGCTGCTGAAAATTTCTACACCAGCACTTGCATACACAAAAGGTCAGGGTCAGTCCCTAAAAACATGAAAGAAGCAAGAGAAATATGAATGAAAATTGTTATGGACAATTTGCTGCCCCAATAGTTGTGCATCCCACTGTACATTTCGCAACATCTTATTTGACCGCCCTGAAAGAATTCTAAGTCCCAAAATCGTAAACTTAGCAACATTGCACTTCAGCGCCAGCTGAGAGTAGCCAACTTTGAGTTCGTCATTCAACTAGACGAAAAACGCTGCGGTGAAAGGATTCCAATTTCGCACATTCCATGAACTTATAAACTATCAATCGCTAATATAATACACAATGAAACTGAAATAGTAAATTCAAATAAGAATAAGAATGAGAATCGTGCGAAATTGTAACAATTCTGCGTGCTCGACTTGATATCACATAGGTTTGAAACACTGAACAGGGGTTTTCTCCACCTGGAGTAAATCGCCATCAAGTTTGAGTAGAAAGAGGCAAATTTCTTAGGAGGAGTTTATGCGACATTTTATTTACAATGTCCTGCACAATATCGAACAGATCTAAAAGAAATCATTTATGTCACGACTTGTGGAGAAAACATGCTGGAACACAGGAATATCGATTTTATCATAAACATCTACGTGTTTGTAAGGGAATGTTGTCGTTAAGTTAACGTAGAGCAGTTGGTTAGACGCTGGTATCCATATTTTTCAACATACTTGAAAGGTCGCGGGTTCAAATCCCACCCTCTATTTTTTTTTTGTGTGTGTGTGTGTGTGTGTGTGTGTGTGTGTGTGTGTGCTAAACAGAGACAATTGATATTTCAACACTGTAAAATATCCGATGCACACTTCAAGGGATGTCTCTTCTGCACATTTTCTCCCTAAG
The DNA here is from genome assembly GCF_977018435.1 of Lepisma saccharinum. NCBI lineage: Eukaryota > Metazoa > Arthropoda > Insecta > Zygentoma > Lepismatidae > Lepisma > Lepisma saccharinum. The sequence goes on from NC_139238.1 coordinate 31,889,871, forward strand.
AAGGTTAATGCTTATTCAGTTGCTTGCCAGGATTTAAGGTTAAAACTTTTTGTATTTTAGCTATTCGTCATAAGCTGAGTTAACACACATTATGACTCATTTACATATAATATATATGCATTCAGGATGCTGTAGGTAATGGTATTTAATCCTGGGTTCGAATCCTGGTCAGGCATGGGTGTTCTTTGTAAGTGTTCCTTCATCAATTTCATCATCCCATCACCCATTCTCATCTTCGCGATGAACCAAAAACGTCACAAAGGCGAAGTAAATTAAACCAAATCATCAATCAAGTAATGGAATTTAAGATAAGTATTGTGTACGCTCTTCACTCCACAACTAAAATATTAATTATTTCAAAATACTAACACACAAACACACACAATTATAATAGGAAATAATCCACTACATTGATGTATTGAATTTTTGTAACGAACGGGAGAGTTTAATGTATTCAATTCGCTAAGATTGGTTATGTGATGTCGTTTATTTAGTAATGACTGTTCTTGTTCCCCTCACTTCGATCTTCCAATGCATCTAAATCTAATAATAAATCCCCAATAAACGTAAGTAAATACCTTTTGCGACCGAGGCCGATGCGATAAAAATCTACTAATAACTATTTTTATATTACGTGACATCTAATAAATGCAAAACTTGAGAATGATCATTAATTCGGCACTGCTTTATATCCAAAATACTTGTCTAATTTCAACAAAATAATACTGTTATTTCAACAGAAAGTATATCTAACGAACTTTCCACCAAATTCGCAATATTCAAAACAGCCACCCTCAGACTTGCTTATACGTTACTTGATTCTGCCATTCCACGTGGCACGTGATTCAGTAATATAATTGAAATGGTTTCCGAAAATTCTAAACGCTTCATCATTACTGCCACCTCCTGATATACACAGAGAGATCATCCAAGAACAGTATATATATATTTTACGTCCGATGCCATACTCCTTCCGAAAATAAAATTCGGCAGCATGAGGAATCGCAGTTACGACCACGCTTGCCAGTAAGAAGCACGTTATCCGTCATCCCTTCAATCCCTGAAGATAAAAGAGCTCTCGAAACCTCGGAAGCCTATCCAGAAATAACCTGGTTGATATCCCGGTAAATCCTCTTCATCAAAGTTCGCATGAGTTTAGGCAAAATTTGAGCTAAAATACACTGCAAAATACCGGGCATTTGTGTAGAGAGGAACTTATCCACAATCTGTGGCAAAGAAATGTTTGGAGCACTGGCAGGTGGTTGTTGCCGCAACCATGTTAGGAAACTTTTTGTCTATTTCCTTGTAGAACAGTTGGTAAGACGTGTTTTTTTTTATCTAAAATGAAAGATCACAGGTTCAAATCCTAGCCGCTCAATTTCTTTTCTGTTGAAGTGAACACAGAAGTACGATATTTACTGAATACAAAAAATTTGAAATAATTAACCTTGAATATAACAGATTACTCTATGAAAAACAAATCGCATGATTACAACTCTAGAGTTTCAAGAGTATTCCTTACGCATACTTTCATTCGACGTCTTGTGTATATTGCTATAATAACATGAGGTTTTATATAAAGCAATGTGTCCCCAAAACTGTTTATTGTTCAATTTCCAACATGAACATTGAAACTTGAATGTTTCGGTGATGTTGCATTAAGACCCGAAGGAATCAATTTTATGAGTGGAATAGATTTATTATGTGAATAAATATGATGTTGCAATTATTGTTTTGGGGAGAAGATCGTTTAATTATTGTTTTTATTGTTTTTTTTGTGGACGAAAAAATTGTGACAAAAACTTTACTAAGTATTACATAAAAAAAAACGTGAAAGCTGAGCCGGGTTTGAACCAATACCTCAAAGAGAAAAGATGAACGTAAGAAGATGTATGCTTGTCTGAAACGTTACAACTACGCTACAGATGTTCCGAACGTGTGTGCGTGTTTAGTAATACCAAATACTTTTACACATGGATGTAAAGAGCACTCGTTGTAGCACATTTGTCATAATTATTCTTTATTTATTTGTTAAATGAAAGTAATGTAATTGTAAATAATGGTTAAATTTATTTTATCATTCTTGACATCCTTTTCTGGTATGAATTCGTACGAAACTTTTCATGGCTGAATGTAATTGGAAGTCGTCTTTGAACCAACTGCAGCATCACGTGATTAACTATACCAATAGAAGACCTTATTTCCTTTGAACTACGCTCTAAACAGAGGCATGCAACATTTCTTTCTTCAACCTCGCGAAGAATGGAGCACTACAACAAATCCACAAGAGAAAGAGTGATCGGTTTGATCGAGGGAGCTGGATTGTCACCTGGTTTAGCTGGCGAGCAGTATGGCGTTCCAGCACGGACAGCAAGGAGGTGGTGGGCTCGATACGAAGAAACTGGTGAGGCATCACGGAAAAGACGCGAGAGCTGGGGCCGTGTTTCGACACCAGTGCAAGACGATCGGCTGATAGCGGAGTGTGAAGCCAATCCATTCCAGTCAGCCACTCAACTCAAGGCAAGGGCCGATTTTCCTGGTTGCCCACAGACAGTTCGGCGGAGGCTGGCTGCTTCTGGTTTACGGGCACGAAGGGCAGCAAAGAAGGAGGTCTTGACGGATGCACACAGAACTGATAGGCTAGCATTTGCTGAAGAAAATATTGATAGGATTTGGGATAGAGTAATCTTCTCAGACGAGAAAGTATTTTCTACTGCAAATGATGGTCCGGTTCTGGTCTACCGGCGTCAAGGACAACGATTTGATCCCCATTTTTTGCTAACTCACGTCGGCGTGGACGCGTGAGCGTGCCTGTCTGGGGTTGGATATCTCTCGGTGGCGGAGGTGACCTACACCGCATAGAAGGACGTCTCAACGGGATACAGTATGTGCACATTTTGGAGCATGTTATGGTTCCTGGCGTGCGAGCTTTGTATCCCGAGGGAAATATTGACTTCCAGCAAGACCACTCCTCCATCCATGATTCAGCCATCGTTCAGCGTTGGTTTTCTGAACGAAACGACATACATCTAATTGACTGGCCACCCATGGGATGCGACATCAACCCAATTGAAAATATGTGGGCCGAGGTCGTTCGATGTTTGAAAGAAAGCTGGCCCGATCCACCACCTCGCAGAAGTGATGAACTATTTGACCACGTCAACAATGCCTGGAATGAAGTGTGCACTTCGCACAGGTATATTCGACATCTTGTGCAATCCGTTCCTCGACGCCTGAGACATGTCATAGATGCAGGTGGCTACTGGACAAGATATTAAATAAATGTTCAATTTTCCCAAACAGTCCTTTTCAGGACTAACAAATTAAAAAAAAAAATACACTCGTGTAAGAAATAATTTGGAACCTTTCATATATTATTGTCTTACAGGCCTCAATATAAATAAAAATATCCAGATGAAGTGAGGCTCGAACCCTAATCAAAGACACAAGTGGAACTGGAAATGGGTGCCTTTACCGGATGTGCCACAAAGCTACAACAGAATGAAATCCACAGCTAATACAATATCTTAATTTTTGTTTTCTATTCATGCATACACCTATTCTATCTGGAAAACGGTTTTCTTTTAAAGATTTAGATCACCTATTTTTAACCCTAAAGATCGTAAAGCATAACCATTCATTAGTTATTTCCTTGCTTTGTTGGGGATTTTCCTGTAACGAAGGCACTGATTTGCAGCTAAAATCGAGCTTCCCTTACCTGCTGATCTTACCGAATTTAACACATGTTCGTTTATCGTTTGTGCAACAATGGCCTTCTTAAATTATGTTACATTGCACCTCTGAGTGAGAGAGAGAGAGGAAGAAGTTGTGTAGCTTGTGGAAAGCAGGCTAGAATTATATTCAACACTTCATAGAAAAATATATTGAGAAACTGGAAACTATGGAACGATGTTTTCGCGAAAGGAAATCTTATGTAAGAGGAAAGTGAACATGCAGATAGAGTTATTTTAATCACAATGCCGAGTTGGACACAGCAACGACGTTACAAGAAAACAACCTCTAGCTACCTTCAGTACAGAAACGTCTTGTCAATTTCTTAACTTATTATTATTGACTCATAATGTGTGTTGACACAAGTTATGACGCACAGTTGAATGAATTTGATTGAATTTCTGACGATTATTGACGAGCATATAGGGCCTTGGCCTATCTCCCGACTGCCAGTCTCCTTCCCACAATTCTACCTAGAGGTGTGAGTTCTTCAACTGGTATGAGGTGACGTGGGGTCAGCACGTCGAGCCCTCAGCCGTTATAGAATATTTTTATGACCGGGTTACGCTACTCACTCGTAACTTCCAAGCAAAGAACATTCTATTTGTATCAGTGGTGTATGCTGGTTCTAACGAGTGGGTAATCTCCGACCTTTTGATCCTCAAACTCCAAAAGTTTCCGTGCAATTTATGTCAAGCTCCATATTGGATTTAGGAATATTGTGTCGGAATATTTGTCTTATTGCTACGATCACAATCAATTAATTCTCGTTATTGCAGTTTACTATACGTGTAGAATTTCAAATAATAAAACAAGACAGTATTATAAAGCTATAAAAAACAGCCTGTGAAATATAAAATGAAAGACGTGCACTAGTGAAATAAAAACCCGCAATATTAATTTAAGTGCAAAATTCAACTTACTCCAGGACCCGATCACTTGTGCCGTACCACATCCAAAGCACGCTGTTTGTCCAGTTCACGTCAATACGTGTCTTTGCGAAAGATTGCAGCTTAACAAAGGAAGTTATGTGACTTTTGGATTTTTCATGTTTGACACAAGTGTTGCAAAGATTACAGTATCAGCCACGCGTCCATACATTCTTTTCAGCCCCGAAAAGTAAGCACGGCCAACAAAAATGCAAAGCTTATTAACACTTATACTTCCTGTCAACCATGGTGTTTTGTAATAATTTGCTTGCGAATATGCCTCACATATTCCCGATTTTTGTCTTTGTGTGTAGAAATAAGTTCAAGCGATGACACTGGCCTACCTGTATTAACAATTTGCAACTTCTCCTGAAAAGATCTTGTTCCAAAAGGTTTCACCAGCAAATCTTGTATCACATCCATTACCCTTTAACACAGCACTATCACGACAAACACTAACACCTTAATAAATAATAAACACGAAGCCAACGACTACACGCATTCAGTTTCACGCGCCAAACTTCTGTTGTTGTGCTCCTGGCTCAGAAAGAAATTCCCTATGAATGATAAAAAAAATCCCTTTCCGAGCTCGAAATGACAGGTTTTTAAAAGTTCGAATCATTGCAGGTCAGAGCCAGAATTTTATTTCGGGATGGGGATCATCCCTTATTAGCAGCCGCCACATAAAGTTGAAACAGTGGGGTTAGAAGTCCTGAAGATGAATCTCAGATTATTACAACGTATTATGCAAAGTGTTTAATCCTGCTAATGAAGTAAAATTAATTATCACTATACACTTTTTAAATTAGATATTTGTAGGATTTCGGGGAGGGGTGGTTTCAGCCCCCCCGAGTCCTCCACCTGGTTACGTGCCTGATGTGTTTTTTTCGTTTATGTTTAATTCGTTCATCTTCATCACTATTAATCTAAACAGGCGGAATATAGCAACTTAAATTAACTAATATATATAATTTATTTTTCATATCTTTCCCTTTAAAAAATATTCAGTTCCGTGAAATAAGTATTCTCGCTGCTTTTGAAGATTAGAGAGGAGAAACAATCACTATTTTTGTAAATACAAGGATTGGGGGGAGTCAGCAAATAGGTGCTTTAATTTCTTAAGCTTTGAATTTTAATTCAGTTTGCTTCATCTTCAATATTTAAGTTTTTCCCTTTTGATAAATTTATGTTCAAGTAACAGAAATCAGCAAGACAGAAGCAAATGTAAAGTGAAAATTAGCGTAGAATTGGTTTGCCCATGTTATTCAGTTTTCCTGTTCTTCGCACTCTACCGGGTATGTTTTCCCTATTCAGCGGAGGGAATGGAGAGGCTCTGAAGGTTGAGAGTGCGACCGGTGGACTCTCACAAGAAGGAGCTTACCCTGGGCACGGAATCACCGCGCCTGAAAAGCAATGTTTCCTCCCCCTCTTTCCTTTCTCCTCCCTCCTCGCCAAGGGTTGCAAGGGAAGCGGGAGGAATGACGTCAGGGTGAGATTCCCGGTAGACATTCCACAGGCTGGAGACAGGTTCCCGGACATTCGGCGGCAAACGATTGGAAGTATTCGCGCGCTGGAAGCAAGGAAATGTATGCATCGAAATTGGTTTGGAAGAAAATTGGGAAGAAATGTGTATATATATACATTTTTTTTTTAAAAAAAAAAGAAATACAGCCGGGTCATCTGCTATTACCTAGATGACCCAGAGTATACGCCGCTGATTTGTATATGTTTCTCTATTGTTGTTTTAAGTCTACTTGCTGCACAGACAGACTATTCGGTACTGGATCTATATTTTAAACTAGAATCCGAAGCAACGTGCCTCCACCGGGTGTTGAGCCCGGGACCCCTTGATTACAACATCCTGTTTAAGAACAGATATTAATGACATATAAGTTCTTAAAATACGCGTATGTGTTAACATAACTTATGACAGCTGAATGAAAGGATAAGTTTTTCCTACATCCTGCCAATCACTGAAAGTTTAAGAACATTAGTAGAAATATTACTTGAGGCATGCACAGTGGCAACGATTAGACGGGGGGGGGTAGAGGAACAGTTGCCCTCCCACTATGCTAAACCTTATCTCCCAAGGGAAACCCCCAGTTTTGACACCTTGCCCCATCAGTTTTGGAACTCAATCGCCGCCACTGAGTATGCATCGCATAAATATTTACAGTAATATCATATAATCTTATATTACGTTATTACAACACTTCGTATTCGGTAAATAAAAAAGAAAACATAATCAGGAAGGGGTGGGATTTGAACCTACGATGTTTCGATCTTGACGAAAACAGTAAAAAATGAAAAGTGTTGTCATCTAACCAACTACTCCAGGAGATTTCTAACGAAAACCTCAGTAAAGCACGTTGATCTCAGTTGAAGAAACCTTGTGCCGGAGTTTCGAACCATTTTTCGCCAATAACCAAGGAAAAGACACACTTTGCAGAATCGTTTGGTGTTGTGCAAGGTATCTTTCATAAAAATTTCGTATAAAATCATCATGAATTTGCCTCCTTGCATTCAAATGTGACGGCAATTCTTTCCAAGTGGATGAGAACTTGTTCAGTGTTTCAAAATGCACATAAATTTACCTCTTTTCAAATTCAGAGCGAGGAATCTTGAAATATTTTCAACATTCGTATTTCTACTTAACATTTTTTTGTCTACTCATGTATTTTATTAGTGCTTTAGGGTATCTTTACTTTATGGAATGTGAAAGAATGAAAAAAAAATTCACGAGCGTTTTCATTCAGGAAGAAGAAATGTTGCAAAGTTGGCTACTCTTAGTTGGCTCTGAAGCGCTATGCTGCCAAATTTACGAATTCCGGACTTTGAAATTTTTCAGGGCGGTCAAATAAGAAGTTGCGAAGTGTACACAGGAAGATCGATTTTATCATAAACATCTACGTGTTTTTAAGGGAATGTTGTCATTAAGTTAACGTAGAGCAGTTGGTTAGACGCTGGTATCTATATTTTTCAACATACTTGAAAGGTCGCGGGTTCAAATCCCAACCTCTATTTTTTTTTTTTTGTGTGTGTGCTAAACAGAGACAGTTGATATTTCAACACTGTAAAAATATCCGATGCACACTTCGAGGGATACCTCTTCTGCACATTTTCCCCCTAAGAAGGTTAATGCTTATTCAGTTGCTTGCCAGGATTTAAGGTTAAACTTTTTGTATTTTAGCTATTCTTCATAAGCTGAGTTAACACACATTATGACTCATTTACATATAATATATATGCATTCAGGATGCTGTAGGTAATGGTATTTAATCCTGGGTTCGAATCCTGGTCAGGCATGGGTGTTCTTTGTAAGTGTTCCTTCATCAATTTCATCATCCCATCACCCATTCTCATCTTCGCGATTAACCAAAAACGTCACAAAGGCGAAGTAAATTAAACCAAATCATCAATCAAGTAATGGAATTTAAGATAAGTATTGTGTACGCTCATCACTGCACACCTAAAATATTAATTATTTCAAAATACTAACACACAAACACACACAATTATAATAGGAAATAATCCACTACATTGATGTATTGAATTTTTGTAACGAACGGGAGAGTTTAATGTATTCAATTCGCTAAGATTGGTTATGTGATGTCGTTTATTTAGTAATGACTGTTCTTGTTCCCCTCACTTCGATCTTCCAATGCATCTAAATCTAATAATAAATCCCCCATAAACGTAAGTAAATACCTATTGCGACCACGGCCGATGCGATAAAAATCTACTAATAACTATTTAGACATTGCGTGACATCTAATAAATGCAAAACTTGAGAATGATCATTAATTCGGCACTGCTTTATATCCAAAATACTTGTCTAATTTCAACAAAATAATACTGTTATTTCAACAGAAAGTATATCTAACGAACTTTTCACCAAATTCGCAATATTCAAAACAGCCACCCTCAGACTTGCTTATACGTTACTTGATTCTGCCATTCCACGTGGCACGTGATTGAGTAATATCATTGAAATGGTTTCCGAAAATTCTAAACGCTTCATCATTACTTCCACCTCCTGAAATACACAGAGAGATCATCCAAGAAGAGTATATAATTATTTTACGTCCGATGCCATACTCCTTCCGAAAATAAAATTCGGCAGCATGAGGAATCGCAGTTACGACCACGCTTCCCAGTAACAAGCATGTTATCCGTCATCCCTTCAATCCCTGAAGATAAAAGAGCTCTCGAAACCTCGGAAGCCTATCCAAAAATAACCTGGTTGATATCCCGGTAAATCCTCTTCATCAAAGTTCGCATGAGTTTAGGCAACATTTGAGCTAAAATACACTGCACAATACCGGGCATTTCTGTAGAGAGGAACTTATCCACAATCTGTGGCAAAGAAATGTTTGGAGCACTGGCAGATACTTAGGAAACTTTTTGTCTATTTCCTTGTAGAACAGTTGGTAAGAAGTGTATTTTTTTTTTTATCTAAAATGAAAGATCACAGGTTCAAATCCTAGCCGCTCCATTTCTTTTCTGTTGAAGTGAACACAGAAGTACGATATTTACTGAATACAAAAAATTTGAAATAATTAACCTTGAATATAACAGATTACTCTATGAAAAACAAATCGCATGATTACAACTCTAGAGTTTCAAGAGTATTCCTTACGCATACTTTCATTCGACTTCTTTTGTATATTTCTATAATAACATGAGGTTTTATATAAAGCAATGTGTCCTCAAAACTGTTTATTGTTCAATTTCCAACATGAACATTGAAACTTGAATGTTTCGGTGATGTTGCATTAACACCCGAAGGAATCAATTTTATGAGTGGAATAGATTTATTATGTGAATAAATATGATTTTCAATCATTGTTTTGGGGAGAAGATCGTTTAATTATTGTTTTTATTGTTTTTTTGTGGACGAAAAAATAGTGACAAAAACTTTACTAGGTATTACATAAAAAAAAACGTGAAAGCTGATCCGGGTTTGAACCTATACCTCAAAGAGAAAAGATGAACGTAAGAAGATGTATGCTTGTCTGAAACGTTACAACTACGCTTCAGATGTTCCGAACGTGTGTGCGTGTTTAGTAATACCAAATACTTTTCACATGGATGTAAAGAGCACTCGTTGTAGCACATTTGTCATAATTATTCTTTATTTATTTATTAAATGAAAGTAATGTAATTGTAAATAATGGTTAAATTTTTTTTATTATTCTTGACATCCTTTTCTGGTATGAATTCGTACGAAACTTTTCATGGCTGAATTTAATTGGAAGTCGTCTTTGAACCAACTGCAGCATCACGTGATTAACTATACTAATAGAAGACCTTATTTCCTTTGAACTACGCTCTAAACAGAGGCATGCAACATTTCTTTCTTCAACCTCGCGAAGAATGGAGCACTACAAAAAATCCACAAGAGAAAGGGTGATCGGTTTATTCGAGAGAGCTGGATTGGCACCTCGTTTAGCAGGTGAGCAGTATGGCGTTCCAGCACGGACAGCAAGGAGATGGTGGGCTCGATACGAAGAAACTGGTGAGGCATCACGGAAAAGACGCGAGAGCTGGGGCCGTGTTTCGACACCAGTGCAAGACGATCGGCTGATAGCGGAGTGTGAAGCCAATCCATTCCAGTCAGCCACTCAACTCAAGGCAAGGGCCGATTTTCCTGGTTGCCCACAGACAGTTCGGCGGAGGCTGGCTGCTTCTGGTTTACGGGCACGAAGGGCAGCAAAGAAGGAGGTCTTGACTGATGCACACAGAACTGATAGGCTAGCATTTGCTGAAGAAAATATTGATAGGATTTGGGATAGAGTAATCTTCTCAGACGAGAGAGTATTTTCTACTGCAAATGATGGTCCGGTTCTGGTCTACCGGCGTCAAGGACAAAGATTCGATCCCCATATTTTTTTTGCTAACTCACGTCGGCGTGGACGCGTGAGCGTGCCTGTCTGGGGTTTGATGTCTCAGTGGCGGAGGTGACCTACACCGCATAGAAGGACGTCTCAACGGGATACAGTATGTGCACATTTTGGAGCATGTTATGGTTCCTGGCGTGCGAGCTTTGTATCCCGAGGGAAATATTGACTTCCAGCAAGACCACTCCTCCATCCATGATTCAGCCATCGTTCAGCGTTGGTTTTCTGAACGAAACGACATACATCTAATTGACTGGCCACCCATGGGATGCGACATCAACCCAATTGAAAATATGTGGGCCGAGGTCGTTCGATGTTTGAAAGAAAGCTGGCCCGATCCACCACCTCGAAGAAGTGAAGAACTATTTGACCACGTCAACAATGCCTGGAATGAAGTGTGCACTTCGCACAGGTATATTCGACATCTTGTGCAATCCGTTCCTCGACGCCTGAGACATGTCATAGATGCAGGTGGCTACTGGACAAGATATTAAATAAATGTTCAATTTTCCCAAACAGTCCTTTTCAGGACTAACAAATTAAAGAAAATACACTCGTGTAAGAAATATTTTGGAACCTTTCATATATTATTGTCTTACAGGCCTCAATATAAATAAAAATATCCAGATGAAGTGAGGCTCGAACCCTAATTAAAGACACAAGTGGAACTGGAAATGGGTGCCTTTACCGGATGTGCCACAAAGCTACAACAGAATGAACTCCACAGCTAATATAATATCTTAATTTTTGTTTTCTATTCATGCATACACCTATTCTATCTGGAAAACGGTTTTCTTTTAAAGATTTAGATCACCTATTTTTAACCGTAAAGATCGTATAGCATAACCATTCATTAGTTATTTTCTTGCTTTGTTGGGGATTTTCCTGTAACGAAGGCACTGATTTGCAGCTAAAATCGAGCTTCCCTTACCTGCTGATCTCACCGAATTTAACACATGTTCGTTTATCGTTTGTGCAACAATGGCCTTCTTAAATTATGTTACATTGCACCTGTGTGTGTGTGTGTGTGTGAGAGAGAGAGAGAGAGAGAGAGAGAGGAAGAAGTTGTGTAGCTTGTGGAAAGCAGGCTAGAATTATACTAAACACTTCATAGAAAAATATATTGAGAAACTGGAAACTATGGAACGATGTTTTCGCGAAAGGAAAACTTATGTAAGAGGAAAGTGAACATGCAGATAGAGTTATTTTAATCACAATGCCGAGTTGGACACAGCAACGACGTTACAAGAAAACAACCTCTAGCTACCTTCAGTACAGAAACGTCTTGTCAATTTCTTAACTTATTATTATTGACTCATAATGTGTGTTAACACAACTTATGACGCACAGCTGAATGAATTTGATTGAATTTCTGACGAGTATTGACGAGCATATAGGGCCTTGGCCTATCTCCCGACTGCCAGTCTCCTTCCCACAATCCTACCTAGAGGTGTGGAGTTCTTCAACCGGTATGAGGTGACGTGGGGTCAGCACGTCGAGCCCTCAGCCGTTATAGAAGATTTTTATGACCGGGTTACGCTACTCACTCGTAACTTCCAAGCAAAGAACATTCTATTTGTATATGTTTCTGTATTGTTGTTTTAAGTCTACTTGCTGCACAGACAGACTATTCGTTACTGGATCTATATTTTAAACTAGAACCCGAAGCAACGTGCCTCCACCGGGTGTTGAGCCCGGGACCCCTTGATTACAACATCCTGTTTAAGAACAGATATTAATGACATATAAGTTCTTAAAATACGCGTATGTGTTAACATAACTTATGACAGCTGAATGAAAGGATATGTTTTTCCTACATCCTGCCAATCACTGAACGTTTAAGAACATTAGTAGAAATATTACTTGAGGCATGCACAGTGGCAACGATTAGACCGTAAGGGGGGGGGGGGTAGAGGGACACTATGCTAAACCTTATCTCCCAAGGGAAACCCCCAATTTTGGAACCCAATCGCCGCCACTGAGTATGCATCGCATAAATATTTACAGTAATATCATATAATATTATATTACGTTATTACAACACTTCGTATTCGGTAAATAAAAAAGAAAACGTAATCAGAAAGGGGTGGGAATTGAACCTACGATGTTTCGATCTTGACGAAAACAGTAAAAAATGAGAAGTGTTGTCATCTGACCAACTACTCCAGGAGATTTCTGACGAAAAGATCAGTAAAGCACGTTGATCTCAGTTGAAGAAACCTTGTGCCGGAGTTTCGAACCATTTTTCGCCAAGAACCAAGGAAAAGACACACTTTGCAGAATCGTTTGTTGTTGTGCAAGGTATCTTTCCTAAAAATTTCGTATAAAATCATCATGAATTTGCCTCCTTTCATTCAAATGTGACGGCAATTCTTTCCAAGTGGATGAGAACTTGTTCAGTGTTTCAAAATGCACATAAATTTACCTCTTTTCAAATTCAGAGCGAGGAATCTTGAAATATTTTCAACATTCGTATTTCTACTTAACATTTTTTTGTCTACTCATGTATTTTATTACTGCTTTAGGGTATATTTACTTTATGGAATGTGAAGGAATGAAAAAAAAATCACAAGAGCGTTTTCATTCAGGAAGAAGAAATGTTGCAAAGTTGGCTACTCTTAGTTGGCTCTGAAGCGCTATGCTGCCAAATTTACGAATTCCGGACTTTGAAATATTTCAAGGCGGTCAAATAAGATGTTGCGAAGTGTACAGTGGTGGAAAAAAGTTCTTCCCCATAAGACTTTAATGGCAGTAAATAATGCCGGAAGGGTAGACAACACACACAAGCACAGGAAATGTAGGAAGGTCACGTGACTTGTCAGGTGGAATGTTGTTCGTCAGAAAATCGCCTTTTCTCAACCCAGGTCGCAGAATCGACAAGAGCTACCCGTTATATCTCCGAAAATGATTCCCCTAAAAACGTTGAACGAAAGGCTAAAACAATTCTTGCCTTAATTACTGTATGTGCCGCAGTAGCACAGTCGTTAGGGCGTTTTATTACCATGCGAGTGTTCTGGGTTCGATCCTCGACGGGGGATAATCGGGATTTTGTTCACCTGTTCAAGCTGCTTCGGTACCCACCCAGCGTCGTATAAAGTCGGTACCTGGAGGAAACTCTGGGGAAATAGGGGGTATGGCGGCCAGGGGCGTGGTGCTGATCACATCATTCCCACCTTCCGCCTGACGAAGAAAGCATGGAGCCCTAACTCCACTAACTCCACACCCCCTATACGCCTTCATGGCTTGGTGCAAAGCACAAGGTATTTGGATTTTAATTTACTATACATCCCAATTTTGTCGTAACAAAACTTCCCAATCTCTACGTGGGCTTTCTTCCAAGTTCCGTAGCATAGGCGCCGACTCCATGGGGCTTGGGGGGGCTTGAGCCCCCCAATGTTAACGATGTGGGGGCAGAGCTCCAAAATAATTTTGCTTTAGAGGACCTAATGTATTATTTTGCTTCTCTTGTAAAGTTTACTCTGAATTGTGCAACATGAACTTAACTTTAAATATACATTTGAAATGTTCTAGACCATCAATTTGGGGGTCTGAGACCGCTAAACCATCACCTTTGGGGGGGCTATGAACAGAGACAGCAAAATACATGACTTATTACTATATACTAAGTATGTAATTATGAGTATTGTTAAACGTTTTACTAAAAAAAGTTTCAAGAGACGATGTGCATGAACTAGGGTAGTGGATGGGACGTTTGGGCTACAAATGGCTCTAACATGACATTCAGAACGAGATCATTCATATATTATGGAGATCTGTTTTGCGCTCCGTGATAGCAGATATTAAAAGTCAGGAATATTTTGCTTATTATGGTTGACGAAACTTGTGACATATCCATCCGTGGACAATTAATATTCTTCATTAGATCTGTGAATAAAAATTTTGATATTTTTGAGGAATTCGTGGGCTTTTATGAGATTCCGAACTCTGAGGCCAAAACTTAAAAAAGGGAGAGAATGAGTCATTCATTAATTTATTTCAGTGATCAGAGCACCCCAATAATTTTGACAAGTCGGCGCCCCTGTTCCGTAGGGATGTGAATAGGCTCCAATATTTCTTGAGACAATTCATACATGTTATATTTCCTTATAAGAACAACAGCCGATATATATTTTGTGTCTTTTTTTGGCGGGGAGGTATAATCCAAACGTGTGAGGTGATCGTTTTCCCACTACTCACTCCATTCTCAGAAATAAATCGCAATTCCAAACACTGAAAATGCAGCACTTTCTACATCTTAGCATGCAAATATCTACATAGTAGCAAAGTAATGTGTGGAAAGAGAAAAATTAACGATTTGTAACGGCACTCTGGAAATCTTTTACAAGTAGTTTATTTTTTTCAATTTGAACTGACATTCATAACATTCATTAACGATTCCAACATTGACAAAATAATAGCTTAGGCGTTCTGCTACTTTCAATTCTTCATTATCGTAGTCACCATAACTCTCTCTCTCTCTCTCTCTCTCTCTCTCTCTCTCTCTCTCTCTCTCTCTCTCTCTCATCCTTCCCGATGGCGCTGTAGTAGAAGAGTCGCATTGTAATCAAGGAGTCCCCTGTTCGATACCCGGTGGAGAAACAGTGGTTAGGATCCCACTTTAAACTGTAGATGCAGTCTCGATTAGCCTTTGTGTGCATAAAGTGGACTTAAAATACCAAATGAAAATAAAAATAAAAATCACCGTAACTCTCTACAAAGCCAGAGGATCCATTTTTGAAACCTGTTGAGGTTTAGATGTAGCATTTCATTCGTATCATTACCCATCATCTTCGTCGTCGCGATTATCGCAAGAGGTAAAAATGCGACACAAAATAACCCAAACAGAAGCTTGGAATCAGTCTGAATATTGGTTACGTTGGATACGTGGTAGAATTGTTTTAAATATCACTTCCTGTGATGTAATAGGGTTTTTGATTAAGGACCATTTGTATAATGCATATCGTTGATGCGAACAATAAGTAGTTTCACGTTCAACACACTCTTCGGTTGTTTAGAAATCGTAAGGAAGAAGGATCTCTAAATTTCCGCTTTCACATGTCAATGAAACTTTAAAATAAGTTCAGTGTAGGTCACAAAAGAGATTTACATATTGTTATGATATCTTTTAAACACCACGAAATCTAATTCCAATAGAATACGATACTACTCCTTACGTTCCTGTAAATGTTCACCATTAGTCTGGCGAAAGAAAGTAACTAAGATTTCCGTGTTTCCTTGAGGAAAGATAAGGCTCCTGCTTGTAGTAAGCAAGCACCAACTGCTTCGATCAGTGACCTTCACTGCCAGAGTGACTCACAGCTGGCCTTCCCTCGTTCCAGTGTGCGTATAAAACAGGTATTTTATTTCGTTCGTTCCAATCCACAGTTATATCAAGCTAACATTCTAATATTTTCGTAAAATATGTAGTAAACAAGTTGTATACATTATGGTCTTCCAGAGTGTTGTTGCCTGCTATTTACACGCGGGAGATGATGGGGGTGTTGTAAACATTTCGGAACCCAAAGGTCGAGCACGAAGGAAAAGTTGTGTAAGCATTGGAGGTAATAACAAGGTAATAGAAGTTGAAGGAAATGCTGGAATAAATTATATCAGAAATTGAGTAAAACAGTTCTCATCACACATAGGGCTATCAGATGACTCGTCAGCGGAAAGTAGGACAAATTGTCTCAAAATGTTGAACACGATCGTATTTGCAGTAACTATAATAGGTTACTAGGACATCTTAGCATATAACGAGAATATGACACATCTTCAGCTGAAAAATTAATGTTGAAGTGAACGGTTGAGTTCAAAATTCCTCAACTGCTAATTAATAGCACGGCTGTATGTGATTTCAACTTGTGTATGTAAGACAGAACGTTGTTCGTCGATGTGGTGCCAGGAAGAGAAAACAATCCATGAATTCGGGAAGGAAAAAATTCACAATTTCTTAAACAAAGTCTGGAAGTTCTTGTTTATTAATATGTACAAAAAACTACTATACACTGGGAAAAAACAGAATTGTGTGCCTTATTTCTCCAATAAGGAGAATAATTACTTGTTACTTCGAACAAATTACCGACACTTATATCGATAAAACTTCACAAAGTAAGCATATTTATACATATATCCGGACTTTTTCGGATCTAGAAAATCGTGAAGTAATTTCTGAGCTGGGATTGTAATTGTTTTTCCGAACATCCAGTAGCAACCATGCACACTCTTTGATTTAAGCATACTTCTCCAAGGAACCACGTTATCTTAGACTTCCCTCAGTTTTTCTGTTTCTCCATCTAATTTGAAGTTACGTGATGCTCAAAATACGTATAAGACATATGAGATTTCTTTCAAATTCCTTCCGGAGGCCAGACACAACTATAAAATGTAGGACACGTCCGGAAATAAGATTGATTCTTATAAGTCTTTTTATTTTCTTATTTAGCGTCGTTTTTCTTTCACCTCTTGCTAATCGCGACGACGACGATGAGTGATATGATGAAATTGATGAAGAGGCCCTCACAAAGAACACCCATACGCACGACGGGATTCGAACCCAGGACATCAGACATCGTAGCGCACTGTGCTAACTACTCCGTCACGGACGGAATTCTTATAGCCCTAATCGTTCCTCAAGCATATTTACTATCTTTAACTACACACGAAACATAATAAACAATCTAAATAAACAGGTGCCAGTTCACACTCTAACCGTAAAAAAACATATGCATGTGAAAATGTAAAATAATATTTATTTATAGGTAGTTGTGACTTATTATTGTATATTAAAGAAATATATTAGTGATAAAATGACGGAAGTAGAGGAACATCTCCAATGAAACACTCATGCCTTATGGATATTTTTATTTCTTGCCGAACAAGGTTCCGAGTTCGAGTTCCGACCAAAATGGATTCATTGTGTATGTTCATTCATGTCTTTAATGTAATCATAAATCGTCGTCATGAATAATTTAACTTCAGAGGAAGAAAACTGAGGTAATTACTAATAAAAACAATAACAAAACAAATTTGATCTTAAAGCCCTGGCTTTGCGCTACATATTCCATCACGGGGATCATAGGCGTGCGCCCATGGGGCCAGGGGGAGGGCAAATGCACCCCTAATCATGGACGTCTGCAGATTTTTTCCACGAAGAGACAAGCAAGGTATTTTTCCATGGGGCATATTACCCCGATAATAGTGTTGCATTATCGCATTCCTGCATCCTCATTATAATAATTAATGTAAATTATTATGACTGAAATCAAATTATACATGTGAAAACGTACTTTTTGGTTGACATTCGTTTTCTAAGGGGAAGATGTGGCAATCCTTGCCTCCCTTTCAGACATCTATGATCCTATATTATTATATTTTCACCTAGAAATTTAGGATAGATGAATCCTATCGCCGTTATTAAACTATATTATACTCTTAAAGAAAATTAAGTATTTTCAAGCCGATGAAAGTTCAAGGCAACTAGTGTTGCCCACGGGACGAGACGGGACAGGCTTTTAAAAATTCGAGACGAGACGAGATTGATCATGTGTCCCGAGACAAACGAATATTTTCGAGACGAGACAGCATTTCACAGCATTTCCACGAGACGAGACAGGCCAAAGTCTCGTCTCGTGGGCAACACTAAAGGCAACTACGGGGGAGGGGGGTGAAGTGGCGAAACCACAGCCCCCCACAACCTTGAACGGAATTCAATTTTAGGGGTCAAACATGGAAGTAAAGGAAAGCAAGAGTAGCAGAATCTAAGAGTAACAGGACAAAAGGATACTCCAGATGGATTTTGTTTTCACGTCTTTCTTGCATTATTTCTTCCTGACTGCCAAGAGCACCTGCGGGGGGGGGGGGGGAAGAGCTGCAATTGCCCCCTTGATTTCAAATTTTATACAAATATAAATACCTTTCGTAAAATGTTCTTGCTCGCTTCGCTCGCAATGTCTGCTTTTCTTGCAGTCTAGTCAAGTTCAGAGCCGTAGCTAGGGGTCGGCGGGAGTTAACCCTGGACGCCAAACGATCTAAATGAAAAAAAATGTAAAAGAGAATAATATAGAGTTCCATGAATTTTTTTCCCATATTAAATCGACATTGTTTTCATTTTGCAAAAATTTGGATCTGAAAATTTATTGGTCGCTTTGCTCGCAATTTGTTTTCTGTAATGCATTTTATATTACCGAGGAGAGAAGTACTGCTGCTAAAAGGTTTTCTCTTAAGTGCATGAACAATTGTTTGGAGGAAAAGGAACGCGCAGATTTGAGAGACATTTTATATGATTTTTACTGTTGGTATATATGTATATATATATATATAAATATATATATATATATATGTGTGTGTGTGTGTGTGTGTGTGTTGTATATATATATATATATATATATATGTGTGTGTGTGTGTGTGTGTATTTATATGTGTGTGGGGGGCGGGGGAGGGGTGCATATATAAACACACCCATCAATGCAATAAAATTTAAACAAGTGAGATGAAATTACGTTATTCTTTTCCGGCCTGAAATATAATCAAAGCTATCCCCCTCTAATCAGAGGGTCTGCGCACGCCTATGACGGGGACTGA
Organism: Lepisma saccharinum; assembly: GCF_977018435.1. Taxonomy (NCBI): domain Eukaryota; kingdom Metazoa; phylum Arthropoda; class Insecta; order Zygentoma; family Lepismatidae; genus Lepisma; species Lepisma saccharinum. The sequence goes on from NC_139238.1 coordinate 31,909,012, forward strand.
CACTTTACGTAGGTGTAGACACGCTTCGTACAATTTGATGATATCGCGATTACGTAATGGATGTGCAGCCACTTAACTGAAGCCCCCAAAATTCACATTTTATTACTAAATTCTAAATTAGCATAATATCACATAGTTTACCTATTCATAATATCCGCCGCTTTGGTGCACTTTGTGGATTGTGCATTAATCAACATCAGGTTAATCGCGGCAGGCAAAGTGGAGGGAAAATGACAATGAAGCACAACGAGGGGGCCCTTGGTTCCCGATTAATGAAACTTTGTCTACATGCAACTGAGTCGCTGCGTGAAATCGCTGAAAATGTCATTTATTAATTTCTTAATTTTGTTTATTTCATATTGCTTTTCTAGCACTTGGCGTCAACAAAGGCGATGAGGATGATTAATGAAGTTATGAATTGGATGATAGGACATGATGATCCATGTCTTACACAAAATTCTAAGTTGGAACTAATGAATAGCGATTCGTCTTATGATTTGTCAAGTAGTTGTTTTTAACTCCAATCTTTTTCAAGGACTTCTGGGTTGACAGGATGTGTGATGAGCGATGATGATTCGACGAAAACCACCATTTCAGTGAACTTTCTTGATAGTGACTCTAATATCAGTAAAGTGAACATTTTCTTACGAATATCTGTTGTTAAGAAACCAATTCCTGAAACTTTTTCTGGTGGTCTCACGGCACCCAGCTGTTTTTTGTTATGGCTGGGCCTGGGGTATGACTCACGCTGCTGTCAATACTCAATCATTCCCGAGAATCCAGGTCCGCCAGGCAAACCCAAGCGACAATTTTGTTATTTGGGTTGCATAGACAATAGGCTTTAAGATGTTACGATATCGTAGGTCTCGTGACCCAAGAACTATTTTCCATGACTGTACACATCCGCTTGCTTGACTATGCTTTTATGCACACGGCACTCTAGAATTAACTGAAATGAACTGAAACTCTACAAGTACATTGTTTTGGTATATGTTGTTCAGTTTGCATTTCATGCTGCGGCAGTGGCGTGGCGTGAGATTTTTAAAAGTGTTACCTGTTATCAGTAGGACATTTAAGCCGTAAGACCTGGGCTAAGACTGAGACTCATTCTTGACGTCTTCAAGGAAGCCACGTTGCCATCTCAACGGTAGTCAGGTTGCAAACTTATGACAATTCAGGTTGCCAACTTCTAAGAATTCAGGTTGCCAACTTCTAAGAATTCAGGTTGCCAACTCCTAAGAATTCAGGTTGCCAACTCCTAAGAATTCAGGTTGCCAACTCCTAAGAATTCAGGTTGCCAACTCATAAGAATTCAGGTTGCCAACTCATAAAAATTCAGGTTATCAACTTCAGAATCGCCATTATCTTCTTTTTTTTCAAATCAGCTTAATTCACACAGATTTTTCTTCATTATTTTACTTTCTAGGCTTCAGGCTTCGCAGATAGCCTAGCTAGCCTGGAATGTACGCTCCTGGTATAATATTACTCTGGTACGACTGCAATTCAATACTAGATTTTGGTAAAGTTATTAACAAGCGGTGTTACTTATTTCGATGTTTCTGTAAGTATCAAATTGTGTATTTCTTTATTAGGCTAATGTTTATTGTGTCAACAACCAATGTTTGAGATTTCACTTCAGTGCTTATGGCAATATTTTCTTCATGATTAATTGCCAATGCCCGAAAACAACAACGACGAAAGACAGCACTCACAAAACTCGCACTGCACAGTCCCTCCCACCAACCGTTGTTTACTTTTGTAACATGTGAAGCACCCTCCTTGCCACCTCCCCTCTCAGCATCGGCGGTTCCCCAATAGCCAATATTTCCTTCGGAACCTTACACTGCAAGAAGTCCAGTTCTACTACTGTTGCCCTCTTAGTTCTCTTGAAACCAGATTTGCCCAAATTGCAAAACTTTTCGTTCCAAATAAGACTTATGTAGGGTAGATGTAGTCTTCATCTGTTTCCCAACGACTCCCACTACCATGTTTCGCTAAATCCACAGAAATCTCATTTCTGACACCACTGCTATTTCGTATATTTTACGTTCCTTGCTACCTTTAAGGCTTTCGCTTTATAGGACAATGGTAATCGTGACTATGAGGATGCTTGGTGAATTATTGAAATAAAATTATTATTATTTTGTGCATGTAATTATTAATTTTTATAATCATGTAAGTAAAAGAATAACAAGAAACATTGAAATAACCATTTTTTGCTGAGGATTCGAACCTGCGACACCGGACCCTTCAGAGCATGCTAAGATAGCAAATCGGGAAATTATGCTTCTAAGTAATGTTTTCGCCCAAAAACAGTGCTGCTACCTCAAAAACATTGCTTCAATCCTAAATTATCGCATTCCTGCGTCAATCTCAATCGGCCCTTTCAACAATTATCACAAATTCCTGTAACCGAAATAATATATGTGTGAAATATAGAATTTTAGGTTGACATTTTTAGAAGGACAGTGGACCCCTTGACCATCCCCATGATGTCGAAGAAGGACAAAGAGGACTTTCGTAATCCCTGATATTTAGTGTAAATACAAAATATCACTTGGTAGTTTGCTTTTCCCCAGTGTGAATGGACACGTTCAGAGTAAGATAGACCCGATTAGGTGACTTAGCTCTTTTCTGTCAATAGAATATGGCAACACTGATCTGTATCCGGTAAGGATCACCGGCAACTGTGGCGGCTAAACAGGCATGGCAATAACCTGCCTCCTCCTCCCGCCGTAACATAACAGTCTTTGCCGCGACGCGAAGTCTTCCTTGCGTGGGCTCGGGGTCCTTTCCTCATGTTGCCTCAGGAGGGTACCGGAACAGTTCTCTTTGCTTTTGCCGGTGTCAGAAAAAATGTCAGTCTGCAATATTTACTTTACGACAATATTACCAGTTTATGTATGTCATAATATTTTAAGACAGGTTCTTCAATTCTTTATATTTTGTTGTTACCTGCACGCCACGCCTCTGTGGTGCGGATAATTCAAATTATGAAGTACGATAGCATGCACAGAAAATGCTATAGGCTATATTTATGGCAACCTTTTGTTAGTAAAAATGTACATCTACATATTCTTCCTTTTGGACTCGATCACTGGTTTTAATATCGCAACAAATGTGAGAAAGCGAGTAAAAAAATGCACCTCAGATCTGCGCTGCGGCACATGCGCAGGCGTGAAGTTGGCACCCATAATTTGAAACCGAATATCACGTGTTAGCCCAATCAAAACATTTATTGTTAGCCCATTCATTTGGGGGCTAACTTGACTCCACGCCCCCAATTTTTGAAACTGAATACTCTCGTAAACGGTGCTAGTCCAACCAGAAATAATTGTTGGTCCATTGCGTGTATTCCATAGATAATCCATCCCATTAGTTACTTTTGTTAGCCCATTCATTTTGGGGCGCAGGCGTCAAGTTGGCCCAATTTTTGGAAACCGAATATATCGAAACCCGTGTTAGCTCATTCATCTTTTTTTGTTTGCCCATTCCTTGTATTCAACAGAGAATGTAGCCCATTAATTAGTTTTGCTAGCCCATTCATTTCGGGCTGGCGTCAAGTTGGCCCCCCATTTTTTTAAACCGAATATCTCGTAAACGGTGTTTGCCCAATCAAAAATAGTTGTTAGCCCATTGAGCCCATTAGGTGTAGATTCTGGCCCAATATCGTTTTCATCTAGCCCATTCACTTGAGGGGCCAACTTGATATACGCGGTTTGTCTTTAAAATGTCTATGCACTGTGAAAGTATGTACTGCGATGCGAACCAATTTTTAGTATTATTATTGTTAGACTTGAGACGAGAACGAGAATTGCCCTTCGAAATCGAGACGAGACATTTACAAATGGACACAAGACAGACGTTAACAACTTGACAGCTATGTCTCGTGTTGTTCCGATACAACCCCTATGGTCATTTTGAGCACCATAAAACTTCATCGGTTGTTTCGTTTTTAAAATGAAACGCTGGTAACTTGTTATTTCATGTTAACCTGCAAAGGAAAAATATAAGTTAAAAAGCTATAATCTGAGATCTACTAATCAGTGAAAAATTTATTTTGTTATCTATGTTTTACCTACTCCAAAGTAGCACGGAGAGAGACAGATAACAGCCGCTCACAAATTCCTTTAGACCTTTATCCATAACCTATGCTTAAACCAGCTTATGCGCCCCAAGTCGGTTCCTCAGACAACCGCTAGATGGCAGGACAGAGAATCGAGATTTAAAACAAAATTTGGCAAGCAGACTAGAGGATCCGAAGACACTGGAATAAGGGATGAAAGTCGTCATAATATTGCTGAAATTGCGGCTCACTAGGAGAAGGAACCTGGAAACGGCCAAAGGAGAATGGAGAGACAGGAGGAAGACGAAATGCAGAACTCCTGCAAACGAACTTTTGGTGAGCGACTTTATAACTGTGAGTGTTTTTTTTCTCAGTCGCACGTCAGTGCGTCGAGAGAAAACCCCCTTGGAACATTCGCTGTGACTGTAATTTCAGTACGTTTGGAACGGACGACTGGAGGTAATTGCAGTCTACACAGTGGTTTGGTGTTCCCGAGGTACTTTGTTGAACGCCTTGCTGCGAAGGGATATCTAGCTCGAACGACACTTTTCAGGTGGCCGCAACTAGGTTGTAGCCCCAAACATTCACCGTTGGAGCTCTGGTCACAATAGCTAGAGATACCAATCCTTTCTTTCTTTCGTTGGCTCTGGTTTCTGTCCTCGTTTCTCATTGGCTGTTTGGTTCTAAAATCCTTGTTTGGTAAGTGTCTGTTCCAAGACTTTGACTCTGACTCTCTCCATCACGTGCAAAGTGCAGCTTCCACACTCACTCGCCGATTGCAAAGTAGTGCAAGGGAAGCGATGCATAAAGGGCTCCCCCAACAAGTTGGAGGTACTGTCCCTAGAGATGTCAGAGCCAGAGGCCGGAACAAGCTAGAAAACCCAAATTCCCGAAACTCTTCCATGGATTCCCGCGATCGATCTAGGTCACCACTTGCCAACAAAAAGCAGAAACTTCCAGAGAGAACAGACTCCAGACAGAACAAGACCGAAGTAAACACACAGCCACCAGAGCTGTACAATTTCCTTCTTTCGAACTACGACACCAAATACAAGACGCCAAAACATATCCTAAATCAAATCCTAAAATATGTGCCAAGAGCTTCAGTTAATGAAATAGTCTTCACCAGGAACGGAATACTTATAAAATCTACTGACCCACATTTCTCCACCATTATCAGAGATAAGGCCTCCTACCAAATTTTTGGTACAAATGCCAATATGAAGCCACTAACCTCTACACGTCCTAAACAACCTACTCCGCCTAAACGAGTACCAATGCTATCAGTGGTGATTCGGGGTGTTCCCCCTGAATACACCGACACAGAAATCGCTGAAGAAATTCAGGCAGAAGGTCACACCATCCACAAGTGCATGAGAATCCGAAATGACAACGGACCAACCTATATGGTTCGAATACTGACAGTATATAAAGATACCGTGGACGAACTATTGCACAATGGAGCCTATGTATATTGTCGAAAGCACAGAGTCGAACCTTCCAGGACGTCAACACCACTGCCAGTGCGTTGTGAACGTTGTCAAACATACAATCAGCACACTGCAACCAACTGTCCAAATTCAGCCATCTGTGGATACTGTTCTGGGCCACATTCTACCAACACTTGTACAAACATCCAGAACCCGCCTAAATGCAACACATGCTCTGAAAGACATCCTACTTACAGCTATAAATGCCAAGCCAGACCTAACCCAGAACCAAATCACCCTGAGCTTGTTGTTCCCATCCGAACTATAGATAGCTCAACCAAACCGGCAAATTCACTAATGGACCCAATCACTGTGGAAGATCTGCTACGATTCTTTACTATTACAACTCAAAACATCCAGCCATTTCTACGCACACATATTCTGGACCAAGTCATACTCGCTGCAAAAACACTTTTCAAACTGCAGTTACACGCTACGTATACGGGACCACATGTCCATTTCAATATCAACCCTCTTGAAAACACAAGTACATCCTAAAACATTTTTCAGACTCTTCATAACAATCATGGGTTATTCTTTTCTCTTCTTAAATATTCGCTCTTTAACAAAACACAAAAGCTTATTTGAGACTGTCTTGCAGGAAAAGAATATATCAGCTTTTGCCCTCAACGAAACATTCCTAACGCCAAAATTCAAACCCAAGATCAGCGGATATAATATGATTCGACATGATGGGCCAACGGAAGCTCAACGTGCAAATGGAGGAACTGCAATTGGCTTTCGAAAATCATATCCGCACAGAGAACACACATTACCACCGCATTTCAACCTGCCGGAATACAGCATAGCAACAATATATCTGAGACACAGAAGCATTACCCTAGCAACCATCTATGTTCGGCCTGGACATCCTATACCATACATCTTTATCAATTACATTGAAAACAGCTACAAGCATTACATAATCATGGCCGACATAAATCTCCATAGCCGACCACAAGCTGAAAAGCGACAATTTCACCAAACTATAGTCAACTGCCAAAATTGCCATTTCCACCAACTTCCGAAACCATCTAGACCAATCAGCAGTACTTCTCCAGATGTTGTACTTACATCGACTTCCCTCCTTACAAATAGCAACGTGGATATACTTGAACCCATTGGTAGCGATCACGCACCTATAATCTTTACAGTTGACACACCTGCACCAACTCCTCACAAACCCCTTCTCATAACAAGGTACTCATACGATCAAGCAGACTGAGAAAAATATCGTAATGCAATCGAAAACTCCGTGCAAAACGCAGATACGCCAACAAACGATAGGGATCTGGATGATGTAGTCCCATTACTCACTTCTGCCTTAACTGAAGCTGCTAAAAGTACCATCCCACTTCAAACCATCAATCTATATAAACCAAAATTACCGCCGAACTATCTAAAACTCATTTCAGCCTCCAGGCGTGCCTTCCGAGAGTATGTTGTAACAAGAAATCCTGAAGCGTTACGGCATCATAGACAACTCCTCCGCACGGTACAAAACTATATCATTGCATATGAAAGAAGGAATTGGATAAAAACGTGCAATACACTGGCTGATACATCCCACCCATCAAAATACTGGCAGCATTTTAACAAACTCACAGGGAAAAGGTCAAGAACTACATATCCCATTATAGTCGATGGGAAATCCGTAGACGACGACCAAGAGAAAGCAAACGCCTTTGCGCACCACTTCCAAGGTATCTTCACACCACAAACTGAACCATTACACAAAACAACCCAATCACGTACAGTACAACGTGTCTCAAACCCACATAACCCAGCTCTCAAACCTAACAATGACCATAGTATGGATGAAAACGAACCTCTAATCTCACCTATAACACCAGAAGACATCGCATGCGCCATATCTCGGAAAAGAAACACTGCTCCAGGCTTCGACTCGGTAACCTACCGACTCGTCAAAGAGGCTCCACGAACCTTTCTGCTAATCCTAGCCACCATATATACATATATACTACGAACAGGCTACTTCCCGACAGAATGGAAAGTTTCCAAAATGCTGCTGTTCGCCAAACCCGGGAAACCTGTCCGCGAAGTATCCTCTTACAGACCAATACAGCTCACATCGACCCTAAGCAAAATCTTTGAAAAAGTACTTGTACGCAGATTGCACCAACACCTTTCATCCAAGAAGCTCCTACCTGCACATCAAGCAGGCTTCCGACCATCCATCAGCCTCAACGACCAACTTCTGAGATTGATAACAACTATAACAAACCACTATAACAAGTCCTTGCCATCGTGTCTTCTTTTATTCGATCTCGAAAAGGCGTTTAACAAAGTATGGCATTCGGGATTAATATATAAACTCCACAAATTCCAACTTCCTCAATGCTACATTCGCCTTATCTATTCGTTCCTGGCAGGCCGCATGGCATACATCTCTCTGAACTCGGCAACATCCTATCCCATCTTCTTGCACACAGGAGTCCCGCAGGGGTCTGTTTTGTCACCGCTGTTATATTTAATGTATGTAACAGATATGCCGACCATGGATACCAGCACACACGTATTCCAATTTGCAGATGACACTGCTTTCCTAACTCTTGGGAAAACAGTTCAATCCATTAATAAAACACTCCAAAAGGCCGTAGACTCCTTTATTCGCTGGTGCAACCAATGGAAACTATCAATAAACTCTTCAAAAACTCAGGCAGTAGTTTTCCTACCTCCCCACTGTCGCTCCAAAGTACACCGAAACCCCAAACTCTTGGAGATTAAATTAGAGGGGAGACGCATCTTACCTTCAAATCACGTAACATACCTTGGGGTTACCATAGATGAAAAACTGACCTGGCGTCCACACTTACAAAGGATAAAGAAGAAGGTAAAGAACCGCCTAAACCTATTATGGAAACTGGTGGGTACATCTTGGGGATTACACCCGACAACAGTCCTAACCACCTACAAAATGTTCTTGCGCCCAGCCATCACTCACGGGCATATTGCTTGGATTGACGCTTCTGCCTCCTTCTACGACCAACTGGAAATCTTTGAACGGCACGCATTTAGATTGGCTTTCCGGATTAAATTACGTTATCCCACAGCACTACTGTATGACAGAATTTCCTTCCCGACCATTTTGTATCACGTCGAGAGCCTTCGCCAACGATACATAAACAAAGCCATGATATCCGAAAACCCAGTATTCTGGAATACCATTCATCTTGATATCCGACATGATGCAGCACCTACACATATTTATACGCCATTACGACACCTGCTCACCATGTATTCATGTTATCTAGATGATCTAGACCCACAGAAACACGAATACGATATATATCATCCATCGCAGTTATCACGCCATATTTATCCCACCACTACAGCCTAAACAGTACCAACAATACTCAGACTCCAAATATCGAAATCCATATTTACAATCTTCTCAACCACGCCCAAAAGTAAGTTAACACATACGAATCACCAATCTTGATAAGAAAAAGATTCTGCAATATAAAAAAGCACTTAGACCATCCAAAATGATGAAAGACACATAACTTAGAATGAAATCACTTACCGAAGTGAGGGCATAACCCTCTCAACGGGTTAACACTAGCAAAAAAAAAAAAAAAAATCTCAGTCGATACTAAGCGTAATAAAAAGTCAGTGTTGGTAACATTATCGTATGAGGGAAACGGATTCCTTCAAATTTACAGGAGAAAGTGCTTACGGAAATCATTTTCTTTAGCGTTGTGGAAGTTCCTGAATGTAGATTTGATCCATTTTAATGTGACTGCGTGTTGTTTTCTGCGAAAATCTCTGTCCGACACGCTGTTTCTGCTCCCGCCATTTGCTTTCTGCATGAGAGTGCAATGTTCCGTGTGTTAAGATGATGAAAACCCGTAGCCAGTGTTTCAGCCTCGCCGTGTTTTCACTAGAACCACGTGTCGAGTATTTTTATTTTTAACTATGCTTGCCTAACCTAACTTAACCTAACCTTACGGAAAATGGTTTTTGGGGCTAAGGTGAATGGTTTTTGGGGCTAACGTCAATGGTTTGTGAGGCTAACGTCAATGGTTTGCGACGTATTAGCATAATTTCAAATCCGGGCACGAAAGTAGATATTTTCCGGTGAACAAGGTTGCAACACTTCATAAATCGACAAAACACTCTCAGAACGCCCCCTAAACCAGTACGCTATCACGGCCATAATGTGTTACAGATTCGAAACAACAAGTAACAGTAAGTACTCGTAAATAGAAGAAATAGACATTATTTTAGTTAGAAATGCATTATTTCACCTTAAAAAATGTTCCGCACTCGAAAATAACACGTTAACAATGTAAAGAAGTCCAAAATATATGATTCGTTGGTGTTTCCCTCATACGATAATAGTACCGTCAGTGTTTTTACTCTGATTTCTCCAACACAGTGATAAAAGAAAGAACGCCTTCTTACGCAGCCGGCCGTGGTCGCTGACGCGAGCCCCACTTCTCACGAGCCCCTTCGAAGAGGGGAAGAGTCAACCTGGAACTGACCGCAGGCCCGCTCGTCGCCGAGAGGACCTGGTTCCATAGCCGCGTAATTTGAAACGTACGCCAGCTCTCTTCTTCCGAAGCGCCGAGTCGGGAGAAAAAAAACGTAGTTAAAGAGCTGGGTTGCCTTCCCGGAAGGAACAAGTGACACCGCGATTCATATTGTATTCGTAGGCGGGAAATAGAAAAAGTGTTGTAGTGGGAGAGAGGGGAAAAAAAGTGATTAGTAGTTAAAACAGTGTAGTGAACGTGCCCAACAGCAGAAGTCATATGCTAACCCCCCCCCACCTATGAAATTTCGTGTAAATAATGTTTTGTAGTGTCAAGTGTCCCAAGTGAAAAAACGTGTCCAAAGATTGAGGGGAAAAAGGGGGAAATTGTGACGCGTGTAGTGTTAAAGTGCAATGCAGAAGGAAGGGTAGCAAGTTATAGTGTGTAACGCCTCACTGTTACCGTCGACCAAGGACAGGAGAGAAGAGAACGCACACCTACTGTCAGTGCCCTACCATCACCTCCCCCCACCCCCGACCGCACCAGCGGAGAAAGTAAAGTGAAGAAATAAATCATATTAACGACAAAGACTGTGTGGCGATGAGTGTGTAGTAGTGTAGTGCAAGAGTGCAACAAGTGAGCGATTTTGTGTAACGAGACGGTGTGTAGCAGTATTAGCTAGTCTACGTCTGAGAGAAGAGTGTGCAAACTTTGACAGAAACCCCCTCTCCCCTCTCGGTCCGGCAGGGCGAGTGGAATAAATTACCGCGAACAGCATCAGCGGAGGAGGTAAAGTGAACAAAGGCGATATCTCACACTAACAACAAGGAAGATACTGGATACCGGGTAAACGAACGTTGCCTGCTGTTACGGAACCCCGTGCGAGAAAGAGGAGAGATAGAATCAAGGGGGATAAATAGACTGATCATCGAAGAGAAAGAAAAGGAGGTAGAACTGAAAGAGGAAAAATGCGTACAAGAGGTGGTTTATCAAGAGGCAGAGGTCAACAGCGGTGGACAGGCACACGAATGCCCCAGAACGACCTAGAATCAACACCGGACAGACCAACGACGCCTGCAAAAACGAATGGGATCCAACCCAAGAACAGAGCCAGTGAACATTCCTTCGACCAACAATTAGATGCAGTAATACAAGAATGCCAGGAAAAGGTCAACAATAAAGCGAACAGCAAAAACAAAGTGTCACGTGCAGACACAGACAGAGACAATCTACCAACTCCCAGCAAGACGAAGACCAATACACGCACAGTGGCAAACCAAAAACACGAAAAACCAAGCGAAGCAGAAAGCGATATCGAATCCAGCACCACAGAAGAGGACGACCCAGAGGAGGGAGAATTCCTGACACCAAGAAAAACAGTGAAGCCGGATATACAAGGAACAGTTGAGCAGGATTTCTTTCACCCAAACAGATTTGCTCCTCTAACACAAGACGAAATACAAACAAGGCCTGACACAAGGAGGACAGGCTAACCACCTCCTGTTTTCATATATGATATAATATCGAAGTACACCTTCATATCTACATTAACGCCAAATCTCGACAACCCGCAAGTACATCCCACAGAGGAGTACATTAAAATATCCTGTCCCAACTACAGCGACTAAGACAAGATGATAGCTTTTCTGCGACAAACGGGAAGGTCCTTTTCCACTGGAGTCCCAAAGGCATATCGGCCGATGAAAGTGGTCATCCGACGCCTACCATACGACACGGACCCAAAGCACATAGAGGAAGCACTCAGAGACGAGAATTTCCCGGTAATCCAAGTAACCCAGATGTGAAAGAAAGACAACTTAAGCAACGAACGGGTAAAAATGCCACTGTTCCTCACAGCATTCCAACGGTCTCCAATAACCAAGTAGATGTACGACGTCACACGCCTTCTTCATATGCCTGTCAAGATAGAGACGTACCAAGCAAGGGATGCCCTGCAGTGCTACAACTGCCAGAGAATAGGCCATGGTCAGCATACTTGCAATGCGATACCAAGATGTGTCAAATGAGCAGAAAATCACCATACGAGGGGATGTCCAAAAACAGATCGATCTACACCGGCAAAATGTGCAAAATGCAGCCAGCCACATCCAGCCAACTTTAGAGGATGCAAAGCCTTCCAAAAATACAAACAAACAAAAGCGAATTACAAACCTCCAAAACCCACGTCGACAGAACCAGCAGCCCCTGATTACAACCAACCAGTAAAGAAATTGCCACCTGTTCCGGCATGGCCAGTCATGAAAAACAAAACAAAATAAACCCAACGCGATGTACCCCAGCCAACCACGTCAGCGGAGAGTACCACATAAGCTGAACAAAATACTGTAGCTTCCACACCAGCAACGACGTCTACAAGAGGAACCCTCGGCGATGACATAAAGAAAATATTAACTCTCATCAATGGCCTGGATATCCAAAAAATTCTCCAGCACATCAAAACCGGATTCGAAAAACTCCGATCGGCGGACGACACTCCGACCAAAATCACGGTGTGCATTGAAACAGTCATCGCCATGTTCAACGATGGGTGCTTCTAAGAGAGCCCAAGTACACCGGCACATGACTCTCCTCTACTGGAATGCGGATGGAGTTTTCAACCAAAGACTCCAACTATAACACTATCTACACCAGCAAAAGATAGACGTCGCTCTAATAAACGAGACCCACCTGAAACCCAAGAACAGATTCACCCTACGAAACTACATCATACATAGACAAGACAGACCTACCCCAAAAGGCGGCCTAATGATAGAAATAAAGAGAGATTTTTCCACAGAGATAATCACCATCCCACAACTGCAGACCATTGAAGCCTTGGCCATCAAAATAATCACACGAACTGAACCGCTGGTTCTTGTTGCAGCATACAAAAGACCGGAAACGAGGGTAGAGCTTCAAGACCTTCAAACACTACAGTCATTAGGCACCAGAGTACTGATAGCTGGAGATTTGAACTCCAAACATCCAGAATGGAATTCTAGGATCACCAATAGAAACGGTGTACAGCTGTTCAACCACATACCATTTATAAACCTTGCGGTAACAGCACCAAAGGATCCAACACACTACCCCAAAAATGGAGCTAGGCCGGATGTCTTAGACATCACACCACACAAAGGAATCAACTTTACCGTAGCGCCGTATGTCGTCGCCGATCTCGACTCGGACCGTGAGCCGGTTATATGTGTTGTCGCCCATAGACTACTGACTCATCTCACTACCGCACCAACACGACTGCTGACAAATTGGCAGCAGTACAAAACAACTCTTCACGAAGCAATCGAGATGCCTCTCCACGTTGCAACCCCGGAAGATATCGACACGGCCGTTGAGGAAATCGGTGCCAAGATCACTTCAGCAATTCGAAACAGTTCCACCAAACAAAACCGTCAAGAGCAAGCAAACACAATGGACCTCAAGCTACACAACCTGATACACCTAAAGCGATGGATCAGACGCAAATATCAACAGACACGACATCCACAATACAGGCAGCTCCTCCAGAACTTGAAACGTCGAGTGAGAGGACACCATCAAAGATCAAGGGAACACCTTTGGGACGAAAAACTGAAGAGCTCCGACAAGCCAAACAACGAATTCTGGAAGCTCGCAAGAAATTTCCGCGGACACACCGCCAGCTCAACAACGCCAGTCCTCCACGACCCACAGGGCAATCTTCTATTTCAACCACAAGAACAAGTTGACGCAATCGCAAACAACCTTGAAGAACAGTTTTCCCCAATACAGAACCATGCGACGAGGAACAAATAGCAACGGTGGACAACTTCCTGGACACATTCAGAGAGCAGCCGCATGCAGACATACCACACCTAATTACTCCCCGAGCGATTCACACAGTTATGCGACGGCTGCCAAACAATAAAGCGCCAGGCCCGGACAAAATACCGACAGAAGCCTTGAAGCAAGTCCCAAGGAAACTCCTGATTGTCCTAACCCAAATATATAACGCCATTCTTCTCACTGGCTACTTCCCGAGAGCTTGGAAAACCGCCAGAGTATGTTCAATCCTGAAGAAGGGAAAAAGCCCGTTACACCCACAGAACTATCGGCCAATAAGCTTACTGTATCACGTCAGCAAGGTCTTCGAGCGTCTCCTCCTGTACCGATTACAAGACCACGTGCCTCCCCGATGGTGCAGTGGTAGCGTCGTCGCCTTGTAATCAAGGGGTCCCGGGTTCGATACCCGCTGGAGGCACAAGTAGTTCGGATCCCACTTTAAACTGTAGGTCCAGTCCCGATTAGCCTTACTGTGCATAAAGTGGACTTAAAAACACCAAATCAATCAAAATCAAAACAAGACCACGTACAACACTTTGATCTACTCCCAGACCACCAATTTGGCTTCAGGCAACACCACAGCACGACCACCCAGCTGGTGAGGGTGGTCGACCAACTCTCGGTACGCTTCAACTGGAAACACCACATACTAGCCATATTCCTCGACATACAGAAGGCCTTCGACACGGTTTGGCTCGAAGGACTCATATACAAGCTACACAGACTTGGTATACCTGACTGTTATGTACGCTTGCTGGACAGCAACCTCCATCAACGCACCTTCTTCGCAGTGTTTCAAGGAGCCATCTCCACCATTCGAACAACCACGGCTGGAGTACCCCAAGGATCCTCCCTCTCCCCGCTGCTGTACGCCCTGTTTACAGCGGATGTACCAACAGCCTTTGGTTGCCTTCCAGCCACTTTCGCAGACGACACCGCATACTTTGCCGCAGCCAAGGATATTCGTGTTTCTTACATCAGAATGCAAGAACAACTGCAACAATACGATCAATGAGCAAAACAATGGAGAGTGCGAGTGAATCCCGACAAGAGCACCGCCATCGTGTTCTCTCGTAGACGCCGTCCGCGCGAATGACATCTCAGACTACAAGGACAACCTGTTCCCCACAAACAAACCACAACATATCTCGGCATGCTGCTAGACAGAGGCCTCTATCTCAGAGACCACGTAGCCAGAATCGTCAACCAAGGAAACAAACGCGTGGGAGCACTTTACCCGATGCTACGATCGCCAGGACTGCGGCTGGAAACCAGACTTCGACTGTACAAGGCAATCATCCGACCAGCTCTGTTCTACGCCTGCCCTGCCTGGCAACACCTACCCAAGACGACCCTCCGCAGACTCCAAGTCATACAGAACAGGGTACTACGTATCATCAGCGGACACGAACGGTATACAACAAACGTCCAACTCCACGAAGACCTCGACATTCCACCGCTAGATGACGTGATCAAGCGGACAACAGCCACGTTCTGGGCCAAACTCCAGGAAAACCCAAATCCAACGGCACGAGCCATGGATACCGCCAACCCACACAGACACACTCATCGTCTACTAAGACCCTGAGCCGACCAGCCAGGACAAGTGAAAAGTGACCACTGCCACCCTCACTTTCCCACCCCAAGCGACAGCTGCAGGAGTGGAATTCAACACCGAAAACATAGCACGCCATTTCAAAAATAATTCAAAGAGGAGGCAAGGTGTCCACAGACGCTGGTACTCCACATCATATTGCGCAAAGCAAGCCAAGAATCGTAACTGGTAACTGGTAACTCTCTTTTTTTTTGTAACATACATTTGGAACAATTTTGAAAAAAGAGTACTAATAGCAAAATAAGTAACTGTGAAACTCCCGAAAGAAAAAAAGGAGACCGTGGAGATTGATACCAGAAATGGGAGTCGTTTGCTCAGAAATATAGAACGGAGTGGGAAAGAGGCGGTTTTTATTTGTTCGTTTGGCGAGTACCTTTTCTCCTTTCCTTTCCCCCCCTTTTTTTGGAAATGTTGTTAGTTTACATAGAAATGCATTGTATGAGCATTTGTTGGAGGTGGAAATGGGTTAATACGTCCTTCCATATAACGCAAAAAATCAAGTAGTATATGAAAGATATTTGTGAATTATACCATAGATTATACACCCCCCACCCCCCGGCAGTAATTGAAAGGTAACGACGCTTATACTGTGTCATGTCATCTTCCCTCTCCCCATCTCCTAGAAAAAATATGTGAAGAATTTTTACAAATTTACTGAGGCACATGCCCTAGTTCGACCCTTGGTAAGGTATGGACATGTAATTATGTTTGTATTCCATCCCATAGTCCATAGACCATTTCATCAGTTCTTCATCCACCCACACTGTCTCTCCCAGAGACCCTAAGGCAAAAAAGCGACTTAAAATAAATAGATCTTAGGGTGGGATACAATATAACATCTGAAAATAGTAATAAAATATATTGTTAATAATAATAATAATAATAATAATAAAATAATAATAATAATAATAATAATAATAATACTGCCCTAGCACAATTGGGTGGCGTTGTAGCATAATTTCACAGTTCGAACAACACTTTTCGTAGCTGAGGAGTTGGCAAAGCTGGTTCATTGAACTCTCCAGCCTAATTATTGCCTATTTTTGTGGAAGCAGGAAAAGGTTTATTATCCATTTTGCCTTGACTCAACAAGTTGCTAGGTGCCGTGGCTTGCCGCGAGTTGATACCTTCCTGGAGATGAGGCCTTGCTCGAAAAGGTTTAAAGGGGGGGGGGGATGGCGTAGAGGGTGTTGAAGCAGATGATTGTATTTAAATAAACGAACACAACGGAACGTATCAGCCTCTGCCCTTCAAGATTAATAAATTTTATTGCATTTTGTGTAGTGTGTTTTTATGTGTGGAGTGTGGAATTTGAATTTTACACCCCACAAATGAAAAACGTTCCTGCTCCACTGATAATGTTATTCAGCACTCAGCAGCAACTACAATTAATTCTTGTTGAAAATAAATCCAACTCTTTTTAAAAAGAAGTAGGCACGTACGGTGGAGAGACATAGTGGTTTGGATCCTCTTTAAAGGCAAGATAGATCAATACTTGCTTGGTCTTGGAGTATCACTAAATAAAATGTAAGATCTCATTTTAGTGACCCGGTGTGGTGGCATCATTCGCCCTATACCTGTGTGGAGTTAAGCGGGGGTTGAGACGTTACCATCTCCGTTTACCTTGCCTCATTGCCCTCCTATAATATCTTAAGCTAAATATATAGAGAAAGGATCGACAGCAGAATGTTAATAATAACGATAACTTGCGAGTTATTGGGCTTTTTTCTTTATTAGTTTACGATAATAATTACTCCTTTTCTATTTCTATCGGTTGCCTTATGATCTCTAAAGAAGTTCTCGTGAAGGTCGAGAACTTACTTGAGTTCTCTTTGATCAATGAATGATCTGATGATTTATTAAATTAAAATTTCAAAATCAAGAGGAACCGAAAGTTCCTTCTTCCAAAAATTTTTGCTTCCATCTTGTTGCATTATCCAGGACAAATCTTACCGGTGTGCAATGGCAAGATTTTATCCGGATGACCCAATAACACGTAGAGCGATTTTTTTTTTTTTTTTTTTTGTCCTCGTTTTCCATTTAGAAGGGTACACCTTCTCTTTGGTAAGTGAATTGTTTCCATAAATGTTTTCCCTTGCAAGGTGATGGTCTAAGTGTTTTCAGTAATGAAGTGGTACATATTTACTTATTCTGAGGGTAGTTCACTTAGATCTTATTTATGCAGTAGTGGGAAAATTACTTCTGTTAGGAAAGTAATAATTTGCTATGGTGCGGCATGTGTTGGATATAGCACGTGCCGTAGTTCCGGAGGATGATGGATATTATACAGCTGGTAGTCAGGATGCTGTGGATCTATCAGGAAGGTGTACATGGTTAAGAGATGCTGTAATGGTGTGCAGTGGTATGTGGGAAGGCAGTCGTGTAGAGCATCTTCGTACATTGTGCTAAGAAGTTGTGGATGGTGCGAGTTCATTCGACCAGTTATATATTTGTGACGGATGGCTTCGATGTGGGTTGTGATTTCGGGAAAGGTTATTCGCTCGTACAGTAGTCGTGTAGGACTTGGTAGGACTACTCTGAAGGCCAAACGAAGAGCATGTCTTTCCAGAACTTGTAGTTTGTGATAGAATGAGTCTGGGGCTGATATCCATGCAGTGTGGCCGTAAGTAATTGCTGGTCGAAGGAAAGCCTTGTAGGTATGTAGGACAACCTGGGAGTTGAGTCCCCAGGATGTTCCAATTAGCCGTTTGAGCAAGCTCAGACGATTTGTAGCTTTTTGGACGATGTTGAGCAATTGAGGTTTCCAGGTTAGCTTGGAGTCAAATATGACTCCCAGATATTTTGCAGTGGTGGCAGGCAGAATTGGAGTTCCCCGTATTTTGATGTTTAATAATGTTGGGTTCCTTTGGATCTTCGAGCGACAGCCTGTCTGCAGAAACACCAATGCTTGTGTTTTGAGAGCATTAATTGTGAGACGCCATGTGTCACACCATCTTTGGAAGGAGTTTATAGCTGGTTGGAGAGTTTTGTTTATAGCTTGGATGGTTGAACAACAGGCGAGAAATGCGGTGTCGTCAGCGAATTGGTAGATAGAAACTTGTGGGGGTTTTGGCATATCGGCAACGTATAGTATGTAGAGTAATGGTGATAAAGCAGCACCCTGTGGAACGCCAGAGTAAGGGAAAATGGGGTATGACATCGCTCCATTTACAGTGACATAAGCGACCCTATTTGTTAGAAAGCTGTGTACTAATCTGACATAGCAAAGCGGTAGTTGGAATTTATGGAGCTTGTAAATGAGTCCAGTATGCCATACTTTGTCAAATGCTTTCTCCAGGTCGAATAGTACTAGGCAGGATGGTTTGGATGTGTTGAAATGATTTGTGATGCGAGTCGTTAGTTTTAATAAATTATCAAGGACACTGTGTTGAGGTCTAAAGCCTGCTTGGTGCGACGGAAGTAAACTGTGTGCTTGTAAGTGCATGTGTATGCGTCGAACAATGATGCGTTCGAATATTTTGCTAAAGGTTGATGTGAGCTGAATAGGTCGATAGTTTGTTGGGTTGGTACTATCTTTGTTTGGTTTTGGGAACATTAGAACCTTTGAAATCTTCCAGTCTGTCGGGTAGTGTCCTGTGCGGAGGATAAAATTGTAGATAATGGCCAGAAAGGACAGCAATGCAAGCGGGGCCTGTTTAATCAATACGTATGTGATATTGTCCAATCCGGGAGCAGTGTTTCTCTTCCTACGCACAGTATTGATAATATCGTCTGTTGTGATAGGAACAGTTAGAGCATTTGTAGGATCAATAGTGTGCGTATTACTGGGTTGCAGTTGCCTGTTATTGGGGTTTGTGACTCTGTCAATTTTGGTCTGGAGGCGGAGATTTGGAGCTAGTTGCGGTGTCGGAGTGAAAGTGTCTTGCAAGGCATTTGCGAAGGCATAAGCTTTTTCAGTGTCTGTGTTTAGAGCTGCGTCCTTGATTGTTATCGGATAAGGAGTACTACTGGATTGTCCAGTGAGCACCTTGAAACGTTTCCAGTATTTTGTGGGATGGCTTTCGTCACTCAATTGGTTGCACGTTTCAATCCATCGACGTTGTTTATAAGCTTTTATATAGTTATGAACTGTACGCAGCCATTGACGGTGTAAGTTAAGGGATTCAGGATTTCTGGTCTGGAGATAGTCCCTGTATGCTCGTCGTGATGCTGTGATTAGGTGAAGATATTGCGGAGGTAGCTTTGGTTTGTAACTATTGAGAGTGGTCGTAGGTATGTTAGTGGTTGCCGCACTGGTAATCTGAGCAGTAAGATGTTCCACCGCCGTATCGAGTTCCTCTGAATTGTTTGGTTCTGGATGCGGGTGAGAAAAAGCATTCTGTAGCTTTTCACTATATGCCTCCCAGTTCGCTTTGTTGTAACACCAGATTTTTCGAGGTTGTATTGTACTGCTCGTATTGCGGTTACCAAGATTTAAGGTAATTTTCACTGGGTCATGGTCACTGCCGATGGAATCCAGCACAGATATGTTCAAGCAGGCACTTAGAGATGTTGATGTTATAACAACGTCAGGGGTAGTGTTACTTATGGGACGTGTGGCTCTGGGCAGTACATGGAATTCTGCTGTAGTGTTTTGGTCCAGAAATTGTAAAAAGTTTGTTTTGTCTTGCATGGTTCGGCTATGATAATTGATGTCCGCTGCTATGATATAATGTTTGCTAAGGGTTTGGATATGTTGAAAGAATTGGTATGGAATAGTCTCCCCTGGTCTTACATAGATGGTAGCAAATGTAACGACCCGGGATGGAAAGTAGATTGTACTAGCAGTATGTTCTGGCAAGTGGAAGTGTGGTGGGAAGGTAACTGTTCGATATGGTAATTTTCTATCTACTCCAATTGCTGTGCCGCCGTTTACTCTTAAGCCCGGCGGGCCATCGTGGCGTAAGATGTTGTATGGTGGAATATGACAGATCATTTTTGGAGCAAGATAGGTTTCGTTTAGCGCAAAGCAGTGAACAGATTCTTCCAAGAGCAGGTGTTGCAATAAAGCTTTTCGTTTAGAAACGGATCGGATATTTAAAAATAGAAAATTATACATATTCCGTACTGCCATATTCAAAACCTTAAACCGCAGTTTCCAAGTGGGATATGTGGAAATGCACGTGAGGACCAGAGTATGTTGCATGGAGTTGCAAGTTGAAAATGGTTTTTGCCGATGCCGTTACTTGGGTTAATATGTGCGTTCTTAAAAATGGGTGCACATTTTGGAGAGTCAGTGTGAAGAAACGTATTAGATCTTCCACTGTTACAGGATGTCGTAGTGAGTTGTCAGGTTCCGTAGCAGTGTCATTGGTGCGCAGGGGGACTGTTAGGTCGGGGTGTTCAGGTATTGCTTCTGGCTTGGCTTTGCATTTGTAGCTGTATGTAGGATGGTTTTCCGTACATGTGACACATTTTGGTGGAGCAGTTTGGTTTTGACATTCTTTGGTTGAATGGGGTCCTGAACAGTATCCGCATTTATCTCGGTTTGGACATGCAGCGGTAGTGTGCTTGTTATATTGTTGGCATTTTTCGCACCGCAATGGAAGAGGTTGTTGAGAACGGGATGGTTCAACTTTGTACCTGCGTCTGTATATGTATGCTCCACTGTGTAGTAGTGTGTCTACAGCATTTTGTGAGTCTGTTAGGACCCGCACCATGTATGTGGGTCCGTTGTTATTGCGAATACGGATACATTTGCGGATTTGTATACCTTCGCATTCCAGTTCCTCAAAGATCTCCTCGTCTGTTAAGACAGGTTCTACACCCCTGATGACTACTGATAGTAGTGGGGATTTATGTGGTGGTGGTGGTTGTTTTTGAGTGGAAGCATTCAGTGTTTGGATGTTTGCTTTGGCTCCATAAATTTCAAAAGAAGCTTTGTTTCTAATTAGTTTTGCAAAGTCTGGATCTGGTGATTTCAATATGATGCCATTACGGGTGAACAGTATTTGTGCAATTTGTGCCCTTGGTACATACTTAGATGTTTGTTGGAACACATGTTTTGCTGTGTTGAATTTGGTGTCGTAATTGGTGAGCAGGAAGTTGTATAAGCTATTATCCTGTTGTTTGGATTTTAGTTGGGTTGCATGAGCTGTATTTCCTGTATCTCGTTTAATTGGTGATCTAGATCGTTGACGTTGAGGTAGAGGTAATCCTTCATAGGAATTGCGACGTCGGTGTTTTGTGGAATAGCTGGACGTTTGCATTGGATCATTGGTACTTCGTGAATCGAGCATCGTCTCGGAGTTTGGACCGTCAGTCCGTTTAGTACCTCCGGTGAAGGTTTTCACCCCTTCTCGCTGTCGTAGCAGCGTTGCAGGAAGACCATGATGCATATCAGAAGACCACAACCGTGAGTTGTTTATATGATCCAATAGAACAAACGCAAATCCTATGGGAAAAGAGGCACAAACTCAAACCAACTGACAACTCAATCCAAAGAAGCGAATCCAAATTCCAAACTAATTGTAGAGCCCAAGACAAAGAAGAGGAAGGATGAAGGTAGTAAGGGAAAACAGTTTCAAAAATATTGCAAGTCGTATGTCTGCTCCACTCAACGTGTTCAACCAAAAAGGTTCCTCGCAATCACCTAACCACCGTATAGGCACAATTGGTACCGTTTGTCCGTTCCAGACTTACGGCTTCCACCTGGAATAATTGGCCCACGATGCGTGACACAAGAGAGACCGACTTACGATAACCTATACAATCAGGGCTTCAGTTGTCACCGTTAGGTTTCCACCTTGATTCTCAGGGATTGGGCCTCCCCGGATGCCATGATGCGTAGAGCGAAAAAAATTCATTATTTTACTACATTTTCATTTATGAATTACAGCAAGAGATTCCGGTATATAGACAATATTTACAAATAGATAAAATAATATTAACAATTTCTTTAACTATAAATAAAACGTTAAAATATACATTTTTCTTGGAAAACAATTATCTCAAGAAAGAAAACCTTATTTATCAGTTAGCACAAGAAAATGTAACGAAAGATGTGCTGCCATCTATTGAGCAGCTTTGAAGTATTTCAATTCAAGGAGGAAGCCATTCCTTGAATGTTCACTGGCACGATTGTAGCGGGTCGCTTCAGCCTGCTTCATCTTGTTTCTATGTAAGTTTGCATCAATGATATATATACATATATACATCATTGGTTTGCACCCATGGACGTCCGGAAGGGGGTAAGTGGGTGAGGTGGGGGGCAGTGGCGCAACCACAGGGGGCAGGGGGGCATTGCAGGTCCCTTAGCCAGGAATTCTTTGTAGGGGGCGAAGTCAATCCTAGGGGGCAAATTTTTAATATCTGTCGCATTGGCAGATATAGCAGGGTACTTGCCCCCTCCCCCAAAAGAGATAAGTAAATAAAAGGGATCATATCTTGAAACTGTAACGAACAAAAAAAACTTCGAGCAACATCAAATAGAAATATTTCGATAATGACCTTTCCAGATTTCCAAAGAATATAAAGTTAAACATAAATAGGCTACTAGGGACTGTATCTACTTGATATTTTCAGGTCGATAATGTTAATAGACGATTAATATGTACACTTCGCAACATCTTATTTGACCGCCCTGAAAAATTTCAAAGTCCGGAATTCGTAAATCTGGCAGCATAGCGCTTCAGAGCCAACTAAGAGTAGCCAACTTTGCAACATTTCTTCTTCCTGAATGAAAACGCTCTTGTGATTTTTTTTTCATTCTTTCACATTCCATAAAGTAAAGATACCCTAAAGCAGTAATAAAATATATGAGTAGACAACAAAAAATGTTAAGTAGAAATACGAATCTTGAAAATATTTCAAGATTCTTAGTTCTGAATTTGAAAATAGGAAAATGTATGTGCATTGTGAAACACTGAACAGGTTCTCATCCAGCTGGAAAGAATTGCGGTCACATTTGAATGCAAGAAGGCAAATTTATGATGATTTTATGCGAAATGTTTAGTAAAGATACCTTGCACAACACCAAACGATTCTGCAAAGTGTGTCTGTTCCTTGGTTCTTGGTGAAATATGGTTCGAAACTCCGGCACAATGTTGCTTCAACTGAGATTAACGTGTTTTACTGAGTCTTTGGATAGCAATCTCCCGGAGGAGGCGCAGTCTGCCTGCAGCTCGTGCAGGTATCAGTTCGTACCGAGCTCCGCTCTTCGAGTGAGAAGGCTTAGTGATCGAACTGTCCGAGTTAGCTAGGGCCGTATACGGTTTGCTAGTGTTGTGTTAGTTCTTTTTTCCTTTGGAGTGCAAGCGAGGTTTTGACTACAATTACCGTGAGCCAGTGAAGATACGATGAAATAGTTCACGATGAATACACAAAGAGAAAACACCTTGAAATTTGTTTTCCGTGAGGTCAAAACGCGACCTACGTCATTGGATTTTCATCGATGGTTTCATGATGTCTACCAAGTGCCTACGAACCAAGTGCTCAGTTTTGAAATAGATTACTTTCGTAAGTGTTTGTACGTGAAATTTGCGACAAAAGTGGTAGGAGAAAGGTTACTAAATGATTTTGGTGCTGAGGTAATCTACAGTGACGTAGATGGTGATCATAAAGTTGAAGTAGAATGGGCCCACCAGCGGCATGTAATCGTCAGAATCCATGTAGTCCCAATTGAATTAAGTGCAGAAGTGATAAGTCGTGTCATGAGGTCTTATGGGGAAGTGTTAAAAATTGAAGACGAGACATACTCTGCAGATCACATTTACCCTACTCGAACTGGACGTGTCTTGATTAAAATGATACTACGTAAACCCATACCCTCATATGTAACAATGAATGGAGACTCTTATTGGGTAACATACCCTGGGCAGGTGCGTACGTGCCTCGCGTGTTCGGGGGAGGATCATGTAGTTGCTCAGTGCCCTAAGCGTCGATCCTCAGGGAACCAGCCCCGCAGGGGTCCGGTTAATATACCCGCTGACAATGTACCGATGGTATATGAACCAACTGTGCTACCCGTACGGACTAAACCAAGAGATTCAGCTCCGTTAGTTGCAGAAGTCCCAGCGTCAGGAGATAGCAATGGAGGGAACACGGATAGCCCCAGAATCACCGACGAGGAGACAGGTACCAGACAGGAAGTTAGTGAGAAGAATGCACCAACAGGAAGGGAAGAGATGGAGCAGCCAACATTGACCACTTCAGAGGAGATGCATCACATACCCCCGCCCCCACCCCCAAGTGCTTTGTTCGCGGAGGCAGAATTCCCCGTAGTTACCTCTCCTAGGAAATCACGGTCAAGATCTGTATCAAGGTTACGGTCAGTGGCGGAAGAGTCCATGGTGCTACGTAGAAAGAAGAAGAAAAATAATGAATGCGTAAGTTCCACAATAGTTCATAACGAATTTAGAGTAGAACCTGGTACCCCAAAACAAGATGTTTCAAAGGGTAGTTTAACAAGTCATTCAGGAAATGTAATTAAAGAGAAACCTTCGACGAGTAACAAACTTACCCCAGATTTATTTAGTGGAAAGCATAGTTAATGCATTCTAGGCAGAAATTAGAGTTTAGTAATGTTGAAGAATGTAAGTAAGTTTAGTTTTCTTTTGTGGACAGTTCTAATCATGCAAACATTTACCTTGGCATCTATAAATTTGAATCAAATGCAAAGTAAGACCAAAATAATTGCTCTCAATGACTTTCTCATTAAATCGTCTATTGATGTGGCCCTCTTACAAGAGGTAGCCATAGACGATTTTTCTGTACTGAACATGTTTAAAGTTTACAACAATTTTACTCCCTTTGCACAAGGGACTGCCATAGCATGTAGGCGACACTTGGATTTACGTAATGTGGTGCCCCATCCCACGGGCAGACAAATAAGTGCCAAATTAGGCTCAGTGTTTCTCTGTAATGTGTATGCTCCGTCAGGAAGCCAAAGCAGACGGGAAAGAGAAGATTTTTTTTCAACAGTTGTAGGGCCCGAGTTGACATCCCACACACTAGACACTATACTAGTGGGAGATTTTAACTGCGTAATTCGTTCACAAGATCAAAATCGAGGATACAACTTCTCACGTGCGCTCTATGAATTAACGCAGGGGTTACAACTGCGTGACGCTTGGATACACACCAATGGCGAAAGTCAAGGTTACACACATATCACCTCCAATAGTGCTTCAAGGATCGATAGGTTTTATGTCGCACCAAGATTTCAGGAATATATCATTAGTGTTCAAAATTTTCCAGTATGCTTTAGTGATCATAGTGTCCCAATTCTCAAAATAAATTTAGATTTGATCAAACCCCGACAAGGTAGCGGATACTGGCTTTTAAATAGCACATTATTACGCAATGGCAGTTATGTCCAGCTAATCAGGGAAACGTGGAACGAACTCAAGGCCTCTCGGCCAGTGCACAAGACCCTAATCGAGTGGTGGGAAACTCGAGTTAAGCCTAAATTTCGTCAGGTCAGTAAATTCTTCAGTGCAGAGGTTAGTAGAGATCAAAGAAACAAATATAATTTTTTGTATGCAGTCTCGAATGATCTCCATCGTTTAGCATTGCAAGGTAATTTCGATCGTCCTTATGCAAATGAAATAAAAGCGCAATTACTTGCTATACATAGGAAACGAAAATCTGCAGCAATAATAAAGAGCAAGATCCTTCCTATAGACCCAGACGAGCAAGCCACACTAAGTCACATTCTTCAAGAACATAAACACGCCAGGAGTCACGTTATTCATAAATTAACTTTAGATTCCGGTGAAGTTGTCACCAGCCCTCATAGTATACACGACAGGTTTTTGCAATACTGTAAAAATCTTCTTGGTCAAGCCTTTAATCCAACAGAAACGCAATGCAATTTTTTGAACTACCTCCCTGCGCCACTGACAGAAAATGAAAGAACTGAGCTCACACAACCGTTTAGTAAAAAGGAGGTTCATGATGCAGTATTCAAAGCTCCGAGGAATAAAACTACAGCCGAAGATGGATTATCATCAGAATTCTATCAATGTTTCTGGGATCTAATAGGAGACGAATTAACGGAATGGGTCAACGAAGTGTTGACAACAGGGACCATAGGGAAGACCAGTAGCACGGGAGTTATAGTGTTAGTTCCCAAAAAGGCAAATCCAAAGTTAGTCACAGATTTTAGGCCAATTTCCATATTGAGCAGTGACATCAAACTTATAAGTAGGTGCATAAATCAGCGTTTAAAAAAAATATATGGTTAAACTTATTGGCAATTTACAGTTCGCTTGTAATACGTCCCAAAGTATACATCACTTCCTACAAACGATAAGAGACGTAATTATTAGCAAACAAAATAAGAATGCATCAGAGGCAATTCTATCTTTAGATTTTTCTCAAGCATATGACAGAGTGAGCCACGAATATCTGTACAAAGTCTTAGAAGCATATGGCTTCGGAGACATTTTCTTAATTGGATAAAAACATTATATAATCATATGCTGCTAAAACTCAAAATAAATGGTTTCTTGACAACAAGTTTTAAAATGCGACGAGGTGTACTACAAGGTAGTCCCTTGAGTAGCACATTGTACGTCCTCACAATAGCCCCCTTTTTGTTTAGTATCCAGCATCATTTACAGGGCATTTCTATGGCTTCCACCACAATACAAGTTGGCAGTTTCATGGACGACGTCACGATTTTTCTCAAGGATGGAAGAGATCTGTACAGTGTTAAAAGCCAAATACATACTTTTGAGCTCACATCAGGAGCAAAACTAAACAATCGAAAGTCATTCCTAATGACCCTTGGCAAGGAGAATCCTTTCACAAACAATACGGAGATCCCTGTAGACAAGAAAATAAAAGTTTTAGGTATAAACTTCTATGCAAATATCGATGAAACGATCGAAGCCAATAGTAATCTCACGTGCGAGAGGGCAATCTACGTCCTCAGAGTGAACAAGATGCGCTCTCTGAGTTTAAAAACGCGAGTAAGATTTATCAACGTTTTTGCTCTCTCTAAACTTTGGTATGTAGCAAAAATCCTGCCCTTCAAAACACAGCACTTAGCCAAGGTCAACAAAGCTGTTGGCTGCTTTTTGTGGCACGATACAATTTTCCGGGTGGCAATGAATGAGGTCACGTTATCAGAGAAGACAGGTGGTTTGGCACTAATACACGTGAACACACAGGCAAGAGCATTGTTTGTACAGACTGGCCTTCAAACAGCTTTCTCACTGCACGAGTCAACGACCCAAGCATGTATACAGACGATAATACAGGACATTCCATTAGAAGCTCCCATCGATATCCAAAGTATCCCCAAAAGATTTTCGTTTTATAAGGACATCGCTTTACAGGTATGCTACCAGTTATTACGACATGAGACAATTACACCATCTGTTAAAAAGTTATATAGTGAAATCAATAGTTTCAAGCACACAGTACCACGAATAGTCAGGGATTTCAATACACATAATTGGCCACAAATATGGGAAAATGTCTCCGCCAAACACCTTTCAAAAGCTGCCCAATCAATATGGTACAAAGTGGTTCATCGTGTTATAGTGACAAGAGATAGGACATACCAATATGGAATCAGTGACTCTCCTAACTGTATATCATGCAACGTGCCTGACTCTTTAGCCCACAGGATAACCAAGTGTCGCAACTCCTCCACGGCGTGGAACAAATTGCGAACAATGCTCAGTCGTATATGCCGCACCTCATTCACAAAGTTTACGGATACAGATATAGTTTTTCCTGCTTTCAATTTTTATCCACCAACAAAACAACGAGCAGTACAATGGTTCATAACAGAATACTTATTATATATATTTCACAATGACGAGAGCAGTTTTAAGAAACAATTCAGTATCTTCTTGCAAGAACAATATGAAAAAATTCCTCTCCAAGCAAGGAAGAAATGGTATGCAAATTTCTTATTAGTGCTTTATACTTAATTTAGGTCAAACAAAAATGTAAAGGTTAACCAGATAGAAATACGAATTGTAATAGCAGTACTACACTTATGTCAAAAACAATGTAATTCCATAACTTGTATATCAGAATGAGACAATAAAAAAAAAGAAAAGAAAAGAGTAGTTGGTTAGATGACAGAACTTTCTTTTTTTGCTGTTTTCGTCAAGATCGAAACATCGTGGGTTCAAATCCCACCCTTTCCTTATTATTTTTCCTTTTTATTTACCGAGTACGAAGTGTTCTAATAACGTAATATAATATTATATGATATTACTGTAAATATTTATGCGATGCATGCTCAGTGGCGGCGATTGGGTTTCAAAACTGATGGGGCAAGGTGGGGGGAGTGGGGAGGGCAAGGACAGTTTCTTTCCCTTTGTAGATAAAGTTTAGCGTAGTGCTGGGTCATCTGCCCCTCCACACTCCATAATCGTCGCCTCTGCGCATGCCTCAAGTAATGCTTCTACTAATGTTTTTAATCTTTCAGTGATTGGCAGGATTTTGGGAAATACTTTTCCTTTCATTCAGCTGTTATAAGTTAACACATATTAAGAACTTACATGTCAACTTTCTGCATCCGAAAATGCTGGACATAAATCGCATAAATATCAATGAAAATATCCAAGAAACGTAGATAAGCATTCTCGTCCAAAGCCGTTTACTTCCCGAGAAAGATTTCGTAAAGAAGTAGGTTTGAACCCATGACCTTCCATTCCATAAGCAAACGATCCCCCTACACCACACGGTTCACGTTATTTTATGCACTCGGTTCGGATTCCACTTTAAACTGTAGGTCCAGTCCCAATTAGCCTTACTATGCATAAAGTTGACTTAAAACACCAAATCAACCAATTCATCTCCTTTCAGAGTGGACCTTCTATGATACTGTAGTTGGCCAGCATCCGAAAATAAAGTTCTGCTTCGCGTATACCAGAGTGTAATTGAATTTAATATTGTGACTAATTTTACTTCAAAAAATAAAGATGAAAGCGATAATAGGGTCCAGACCACAAAGTAGATCTTCACACAAAGTATTCTAATCCATTGCCAAACATTTCAGTTAAGAATAATATTATGCTTTTCCATTGACCGTATTTTTGATTCCTGGTGAATTTGCTAAAAGGACCATGTCAAGAAATCTAAATATGTACGTTTTACTAGTAACAAAACAACAGGGGAGGAGAAAAAATAAACCTAAAAAATAAGTAAAAATGCAACAAAAACTGTTAAAAATACTGACAAATAAACTAAAAGCCAAAAAAGGCCGAAATATGCAACAAAAAGAAAATGTAAAATAGGAAGTGTTTTCCGGCTCTAACTGAAGGGAAACGGACATGATATCAGGTTTAGCATTGTTTTTAAGGGTCAGAAAAAAAAGTTGATTTTCCATCAACTTCCGGACCCTAATTAGTAATATGACCATTGAAATAGTTGGAGGTAGCTTACTTAAAATTTTCTTGCTGAGGGATCGTATCGTCCCATATCTCCACTTCATAATAAAGAAAAAATCAAGTTCATATTTCGAAAATGACTTGGAGTTTTCCACCACGAAAATATGTTTTTCATAGTTTCAAGTTCGTTAGTATTATCTTTCAAGGTTTCCATTGTTTTAATAACACACATATTTTATATTTCATACGTTCCTCTCTCTTTTCATACAGTCTTTGTAAAAAAGCTGAAGTTTCTTGTCAAACGGGGTCTGGTTCAAATGACTCCTTTTCGCTCTCCTGTTCCTACTTTAAACAAACAACAAAATACTTCGTAACTAAACGATTGCTTGTTCAAAACACGGAATTTTTTCACAATTTACAAAATATGACAAAACACCAATAGACATGTTCATCATTTTTCCCTTTCAGCGTTTCTCGATTTTATCTGAATTCGTTTCCTCATGAAAATTGCCATGAGGAAATTATAGATATGGCATTATGTGTGAATTGGTTTCTTCAAACTGGTAGAAAAATTTTAACATGAACTACCTGGAGAAGAGGTAGCGTGCTTGATTCTTACGAGGGAGTTCGTATATTCGATTCTCCATCTAAGCAGGCATTTTTTTCAGGAGTATATCGTTGGGTGTAAAGTTTATCCACCGTGCTAAGAAGTTAACATTGGTCTCTGTATTTCACGAGAGGAAA
Source organism: Lepisma saccharinum (assembly GCF_977018435.1). Taxonomy (NCBI): domain Eukaryota; kingdom Metazoa; phylum Arthropoda; class Insecta; order Zygentoma; family Lepismatidae; genus Lepisma; species Lepisma saccharinum. Next base: position 31,939,539 of record NC_139238.1, read on the forward strand.
CGAAATAGTAAGAGAAAGTTATTTCGATGATAGGAGGAAGTCACATGCCACGTGGAATTCACAGAATCAAGTTACATAGAGCTAAGTCTGTAATGGTGGTTTCGAATATTGCAAAGTTAGTGCAGAAAGTTTGTTATATCTGATACTCGTACTTTCTGTTCAAAGAAGACAAACATTTTAGATACGAACCAGTGAGGAATTAACGATCATTATGAGGTTTTGAATTTTTTTGTTTGTCACTCACTATATAAATACTTATTAGTAGTTTCTTATCGAATCGGCCTTCGTCACAATAACAATTTATTTATGTTAATAAGCGATTTACTATTAGTTTTAGACGAATGGTAAGATGGTGGTGAGGGGATTGACAACAGTCATTACGAAGGAACGGACATAAAATTACCAATCTTAGCAATTTGAACTCATTAAATGCTCTCCTTCGTTAGAGTACTGCACTACATCACTACTTAACATAACTGTATATCTTGTTTAGTATATCGAAATCAAATAATCAATATTTTAGGTGTCAGTGAAGAAGAAACAATACATAACTTAAATAACATTACATTTTGCATACTGAATACACATATGTGATTTCTGAATTAATCATGATGTGTGTGTTAACACAAGATGTGAACAATAACTAAAAACAAAAGTTTTAACTTTAAATCCTGGAAATCTCCAACTTCTAATATGCGCAGAAGGGACGTCCCTCAAGTGTGCATCGGATTCATTTTTTAAATATTCTGTTCAGCAAATAAAAAAAAGGAAAAAAGAAAGAGGAGAGGGTGGGATTTGAACCTGCGACCTTTCACGCTTGATGAAAAATAAGGATAGCAGAGCCTAACCAACTGCTCTACGTTAACTTGATGACGTTATACCCTTAAAAACATGTTGACGTTTATGAAGACTCCCACCTTCCTGTGTTTCAAGCACATTTTCTCGACAAGTCGTGTAAAATATATGTTTTTGAGAACTGTTCGATATTATGCAAGGTATTGTAAATAAAATGTCGCATAAAATCCTCACAAATTTGCTTCTTTCTGTGCAAACTTGATGGCAATTTCCTCCAGGTGGAAAAAACTCTATTCAGTGTTTCAAACACCCCAAATTTCAAGTCGAGCAAGCAGAATCGTAAATATCCTTCAAGGTTCTTTTTCCAATGTATTATTTCTGTTTGATTGTGTATTATAATAGCGGTTTATAGTTTCTAAGTTCATGGAAAGTGTTAAATTGAAAACCTATCACCGCAGCGTTTATCGTCTAGTGGAAGGACCTACTCAAAGTTGGCTACTCTCACCTGGAGCTGAAGTGCAATGTTGTTAAGATTACAATTTCGGGACTTAGAATTCTTTCGAGGCGGTCAAATAAGATGTTGCGAAGTGTATTATTTGACCGCCCTGAAAAATTTCAAAGTCCGGAATTCGTAAATTTGGCAGCATTGCGCTTCAGAGCCAACTAAGAGTAGCCAACTTTGCAATATTTCTTCTTCCTGAATGAAAACGCTCTTGTGATTTTTTTCATTCCTTTACATTCCATAAAGTAAAGATACCTAAAGCAGTAATAAAATACATGAGTAGACAAGAAAATGTTAAGTAGAAATACGAATGTTGAAAATATTTCAAGATTCCTCGCTCTGAATTTGAAAAGAGGTAAATTTATGTGCATTTTGAAACACTGAACAAGTTCTCATCCACTTGGAAAGAATTGCCGTCACATTTGAATGAAAGGAGGCAAATTCATGATGATTTTATACGAAATTTTTAGGAAAGATACCTTGCACAACAACAAACGATTCTGCAAAGTGTGTCTTTTCCTTGGTTCTTGGCGAAAAATGGTTCGAAACTCCGGCACAAGGTTTCTTCAACTGAGATCAACGTGCTTTACTGATCTTTTCGTCAGAAATCTCCTGGAGTAGTTGGTCAGATGACAACACTTCTCATTTTTTACTGTTTTCGTCAAGATCGAAACATCGTAGGTTCAATTCCCACCCCTTTCTGATTACGTTTTCTTTTTTATTTACCGAATACGAAGTGTTGTAATAACGTAATATAATATTATATGATATTACTGTAAATATTTATGCGATGCATACTCAGTGGCGGCGATTGGGTTCCAAAATTGGGGGTTTCCCTTGGGAGATAAGGTTTAGCATAGTGTCCCTCTACCCCCCCCCCCCCTTACGGTCTAATCGTTGCCACTGTGCATGCCTCAAGTAATATTTCTACTAATGTTCTTAAACGTTCAGTGATTGGCAGGATGTAGGAAAAACATATCCTTTCATTCAGCTGTCATAAGTTATGTTAACACATACGCGTATTTTAAGAACTTATATGTCATTAATATCTGTTCTTAAACAGGATGTTGTAATCAAGGGGTCCCGGGCTCAACACCCGGTGGAGGCACGTTGCTTCGGATTCTAGTTTAAAATATAGATCCAGTACCGAATAGTCTGTCTGTGCAGCAAGTAGACTTAAAACAACAATACAGAAACATATACAAATAGAATGTTCTTTGCTTGGAAGTTACGAGTGAGTAGCGTAACCCGGTCGTAAAAATCTTCTATAACGGCTGAGGGCTCGACGTGCTGACCCCACGTCACCTCATACCGGTTGAAGAACTCCACACCTCTAGGTAGGATTGTGGGAAGGAGACTGGCAGTCGGGAGATAGGCCAAGGCCCTATATGCTCGTCAATACTCGTCAGAAATTCAATCAAATTCATTCAGCTGTGCGTCATAAGTTGTGTCAACACACATTATGAGTCAATAATAATAAGTTAAGAAATTGACAAGACGTTTCTGTACTGAAGGTAGCTAGAGGTTGTTTTCTTGTAACGTCGTTGCTGTGTCCAACTCGGCATTGTGATTAAAATAACTCTATCTGCATGTTCACTTTCCTCTTACATAAGATTTCCTTTCGCGAAAACATCGTTCCATAGTTTCCAGTTTCTCAATATATTTTTCTATGAAGTGTTGAATATAATAATATAACACTTTCCACAAGCTACACAACTTCTTCCTCTCTCTCTCTCTCTCTCTCTCTCTCTCTCTCTCTCTCTCTCTCTCTGTCTCTCTCTCTCTCTCTCTCTCTCTCTCACACACACAGAGGTGCAATGTAACATAATTTAAGAAGGCCATTGTTGCACAAAGGATAAACGAACATGTGTTAAATTCGGTGAGATCAGCAGGTAAGGGAAGCTCGATTTTAGCTGCAAATCAGTGCCTTCGTTACAGGAAAATCCCCAACAAAGCAAGAAAATAACTAATGAATGGTTATGCTTTAATATCTTTACGGTTAAAAATAGGTGATCTAAATCTTTAAAAGAAAACCGTTTTCCAGATAGAATAGGTGTATGCATGAATAGAAAACAAAAATTAAGATATTATATTAGCTGTGGAGTTCATTCTGTTGTAGCTTTGTGGCACATCCGGTGAAGGCACCCATTTCCAGTTCCACTTGTGTCTTTGATTAGGGTTCGATCCTCACTTCATCTGGATGTTTTTATTTATATTGAGGCCTGTAAGACAATAATATATGAAAGGTTCCAAAATATTTCTTACACGAGTGTATTTTCTTTAATTTGTTAGTCCTGAAAAGGACTGTTTGGGAAAATTGAACATTTATTTAATATCTTGTCCAGTAGCCACCTGCATCTATGACATGTCTCAGGCGTCGAGGAACGGATTGCACAAGATGTCGAATATACCTGTGCGAAGTGCACACTTCATTCCAGGCATTGTTGACGTGGTAAAATAGTTCTTCACTTCTTCGAGGTGGTGGATCGGGCCAGCTTTCTTTCAAACATCGAACGACCTCGGCCCACATATTTTCAATTGGGTTGATGTCGCATCCCATGGGTGGCCAGTCAATTAGATGTATGTCGTTTCGTTCAGAAAACCAACGCTAAATGATGGCTGAATCATGGATGGAGGAGTGGTCTTGCTGGAAGTCAATATTTCCCTCGGGATACAAAGCTCGCACGCCAGGAACCATAACATGTTCCAAAATGTGCACATACTGTATCCCGTTGAGACGTCCTTCTATGCGGTGTAGGTCACCTCCGCCACTCAGAGACATCCAACCCCAGACAGACACGCTCAGGCGTCCACGCCGACGTGAGTTAGCAAAAACGTTGTCCTTGACTCCGGTAGACCAGAACCGGACCATAATTTGCAGTAGAAAATACTTTCTCGTCTGAGAAGATTAGTCTATCCCAAATCCTATCAATATTTTCTTCAGCAAATGCTAGCCTATCAGTTCTGTGTGCATCCGTCAAGACCTCCTTCTTTGCTGCCCTTCGTGCCCGTAAACCAGAAGCAGCCAGCCTCCGCCGAACTGTCTGTGGGCAACCAGGAAAATCGGCCCTTGCCTTGAGTTGAGTGGCTGACTGGAATGGATTGGCCTCACACTCCGCTATCAGCCGATCGTCTTGCACTGGTGTCGAAACACGGCCCCAGCTCTCGCGTCTTTTCCGTCATGCCTCACCAGTTTCTTCGTATCGAGCCCACCACCTCCTTGCTGTCCGTGCTGGAACGCCATACTGCTCACCAGCTAAACGAGGTGCCAATCCAGCTCCCTCGAATAAACCGATCACCCTTTCTCTTGTGGATTTTTTGTAGTGCTCCATTCTTCGCGAGGTTGAAGAAAGAAATGTTGCATGCCTCTGTTTAGAGCGTAGTTCAAAGGAAATAAGGTATTCTATTGGTATAGTTAATCACGTGATGCTGCAGTTGGTTCAAAGACGACTTCCAATTACATTCAGCCATGAAAAGTTTCGTACGAATTCATACCAGAAAAGGATGTCAAGAATGATAAAATAAATTTAACCATTATTTACAATTACATTACTTTCATTTAATAAATAAATAAAGAATAATTATGACAAATGTGCTACAACGAGAGCTCTTTACATCCATGTGAAAAGTATTTGGTATTACTAAACACGCACACACGTTCGGAACATCTGAAGCGTAGTTGTAACGTTTCAGACAAGCATACATCTTCTTACGTTCATCTTTTCTCTTTGAGGTATTGGTTCAAACCCGGCTCAGCTTTCACGTTTTTTTTATGTAATACCTAGTAAAGTTTTTGTCACTATTTTTTCGTCCACAAAAAAACAAACAATAAAAACAATAATTAAACGATCTTCTCCCCAAAACAATGATTGAAACATCATATTTATTCACATAATAAATCTATTCCACTCATAAAATTGATTCCTTCGGGTCTTAATGCAACATCACCGAAACATTCAAGTTTCAGTGTTCATGTTGGAAATTGAACAATAAACAGTTTTGAGGACACATTGCTTTATATAAAACCTCATGTTATTATAGAAATATACACAAGAAGTCGAATGAAAGTATGCGTAAGGAATACTCTTGAAACTCTAGAGTTGTAATCATGCGATTTGTTTTTCATAGAGTAATCTGTTATATTCAAGGTTAATTATTTCAAATTTTTTGTATTCAGTAAATATCGTACTTCTGTGTTCACTTCAACAGAAAAGAAATGGAGCGGCTAGGATTTGAACCTGTGATTTTTCATTTTAGATAAAAAAAAAATACACTTCTTACCAACTGTTCTACAAGGAAATAGACAAAATGTTTCCTAACATGGTTGCGGCAACAACCACCTGCCAGTGCTCCAAACATTTCTTTGCCACAGATTGTGGATAAGTTCCTCTCTACAGAAATGCCCGGTATTGTGCAGTGTATTTTAGCTCAAATGTTGCCTAAACTCATGCGAACTTTGATGAAGAGGATTTACCGGGATATCAACCAGGTTATTTTTGGATAGGCTTCCGAGGTTTCGAGAGCTCTTTTATCTTCAGGGATTGAAGGGATGACGGATAACATGCTTGTTACTGGGAAGCGTGGTCGTAACTGCGATTCCTCATGCTGCCGAATTTTATTTTCGGAAGGAGTATGGCATCGGACGTAAAATAATTATATACTCTTCTTGGATGATCTCTCTGTGTATTTCAGGAGGTGGAAGTAATGATGAAGTGTTTAGAATTTTCGGAAACCATTTCAATGATATTACTCAATCACGTGCCACGTGGAATGGCAGAATCAAGTAACGTATAAGCAAGTCTGAGGCTGGCTGTTAGATATACTTTCTGTTGAAATAACAGTATTATTTTGTTGAAATTAGACAAGTATTTTGGATATAAAGCAGTGCCGAATTAATGATCATTCTCAAGTTTTGCATTTATTAGATGTCACGCAATGTCTAAAGAGTTATTAGTAGATTTTTATCGCATCGGCCGCGGTCGCAATAGGTATTTACTTACGTTTATTGGGGATTTATTATTAGATTTAGATGCATTGGAAGATCGAAGTGAGGGGAACAAGAACAGTCATTACTAAATAAACGACATCACATAACCAATCTTAGCGAATTGAATACATTAAACTCTCCCGTTCGTTACAAAAATTCAATACATCAATGTAGTGGATTATTTCCTATTATAATTGTGTGTGTTTGTGTGTTAGTATTTTGAAATAATTAATATTTTAGGTGTGCAGTGAAGAGCGTACACAATACTTATCTTAAATTCCATTACTTGATTGATGATTTGGTTTAATTTACTTCGCCTTTGTGACGTTTCTGGTTAATCGCGAAGATGAGAATGGGTGATGGGATGATGAAATTGATGAAGGAACACTTACAAAGAACACCCATGCCTGACCAGGATTCGAACCCAGGATTAAATACCATTACCTACAGCATCCTGAATGCATATATATTATATGTAAATTAGTCATAATGTGTGTTAGCTCAGCTTATGAAGAATAGCTAAAATACAAAAAGTTTTAACCTTAAATCCTGGCAAGCAACTGAATAAGCATTAACCTTCTTAGGGGGAAAATGTGCAGAAGAGGTATCCCTCGAAGTGTGCATCGGATATTTTTACAGTGTTGAAATATCAACTGTCTCTGTTTAGCACACACACACAAGAAAAAAAAATAGAGGGTGGGATTTGAACCCGCGACCTTTCAAGTATGTTGAAAAATAAGGATACCAGCGTCTAACCAACTGCTCTACGTTAACTTAATGACAATATTCCCTTAAAACACGTAGATGTTTATGATAAAATCGATCTTCCTGTGTTCCAGCACGTTTTCTCCACAAGTCGTGAAATAAATGATTTCTTTTAGATCTGTTCGATATTGTGCAGGGCATTGTAAATAAAATGTCGCATAAACTCCTAAGAAATTTGCCTCTTTCTACTCAAACTTGATGGCGATTTACTCCAGGTGGAGAAAACCCCTGTTCAGTGTTTCAAACCTATGTGATATCAAGTCGAGCACGCAGAATTGTTACAATTTCGCACGATTCTCATTCTTATTCTTATTTCAATTTACTATTTCAGTTTCATTGTGTATTATATTAGCGATTGATAGTTTATAAGTTCATGGAATGTGCGAAATTGGAATCCTTTCACCGCAGCGTTTTTCGTCTAGTTGAATGACGAACTCAAAGTTGGCTACTCTCAGCTGGCGCTGAAGTGCAATGTTGCTAAGTTTACGATTTTGGGACTTAGAATGCTTTCGGGGCGGTCAAATAAGATGTTGCGAAGTGTACCTAAGGTTGTGGGCGAGGTTAGTCACGTTTATGGGGGAATCCAACTGTATATGGGCCAAGCAGTCTCGAAGAACATGACTAGTAAGGCTATCAGGGCTCTGAATCATCGTCTCTATGTCCGCTTGAATGCGGAGCGCCTGGCTCTTGTGGTGCACGTCTGCAAGATTCAAGCCTCCCCCAGCATTATATAAACACAAGGTCTCGTGATTTACACGTAACAGCTGCCCTTTCCACACAAACCAGTTCACTGCAATTTTCAGCTTTGTTACATCAAGCATTCGCATCGGAAGTATTTTGGCTATAAACCACACTTTCCAAAGAGCATATACATTAACAAACGTGACTCGTGATTTCAAGCTAATGTTTCGAAACTTATTAATTTGTAGCACTGCTTTTACACTCCCAATCACTCGATCATATTTTACTTGTATCATTCCTTGCAAAGAAGGCGTAGAAACTACACCAAGTATTTTTAAGATGTTTACAACAGGGAAGTTTTGAACTGGTGTGTGGAATTATTTAAAAACATCAAACAAGATTTTTTTTACATTTATGTGAAGGCCTGAAAACACCCCAAATTCCGTCGTTAGTTTATGAACCGTGTCCACATCAACAGGTGACTTAACTAAAATGCTGGCATCATCCGCATAAGCTAAAACTTTTAGTACAGCGCCTTCAATAACGTAGTGTGGAAAACGGCACAGTTCTGCGCGCTCTGGCTGGTTCCACTCGAAAATGATCCGCTAGAGGCGCTGGTGTTGAGCCCGGTGCTTGGTATTCGTCTGCTTATAATGGAAGTAAATGGAGTTTTCGCTGCAACGTCTGATTCTTTTACATGAAGCATTTCTATGAATGTGATAATTGTTATGATATTTGGTACAGTGGTAGCAATGATATTAACGAACATTCTAGACAGTCGACCACGTCCTGTTATCGTCATACTTTCGTTAATAATACGGGAGAAAAAATACGCGTGGAATGTTCTTGGCAACTAAATTTTTGTGTATGAATTAGGTTCATTATTATTATCATCATCATCATTTATTTTAAAGCATTTGTATTTTTGATATTAACTGTCTCTTTTCTTCCGCTTTAAACTAATCGCGGCGATGATGATAATGATGATTCCATGAAACGACAAGGGGAACCCCACAAAACTTTCTTAGTGCCATCGACATGAGTGTAAGGAAACTTTCAAACCAATGGGACAAGCGACACGGGATGTTCACACTGTCACACTAGTGACACACACTTCCAGACTGTAAAATAGCATTCATTGCACATGAGGGCACAAACAGCAAACGACACGTTCATATGACGTATTCGCGTGCTACTTGTTACTTCGGTCGGAAAGCTCCTGAAAGGAAGGGTGCTCAGACCGAAGCGACGCGCTACAGTGGGAGTTCCCAACTAAGTGATAAGCGACATGGTGCCTTCAGTCTATTGGCAAGCGTTCGCTGCTAATTGTGCGAACAACAGATAGGCGACACGAAAAACCGCACATTACAACAACAGATCTAGGCGACACGATAAGTCACACGTGTCGCCTTGTCGCTTGTGCGTCGCTCAAACTGGGCCATTTTCTCAATAGCTTGCAACCTGTTGCTGTGGTTTGTTGTTCGCGCATACGCGATGCAATGAGTGTCTTGCTTTAGGGAGATTGCGCACCAAAGCGACAAGGGGCACGCGACACTTATCGCTTGAGGATTTCACCAACCGAACGCTGGCCTGTGCTTCCCGTCATGCCGCTACGATGTGAAATGTTGCTCTTGATTGACTCGTTTCCAAGCAACATGTGTCGCTTCGGTATGAAAGTTGCCTTGGACCGAAGGACCCGTGTCGCTTTGGTGTGAAATCCTCGTATCGTTTGTCGCGTGTGGCTTTGGTCTAAAATCTCCTTGAGGAAACGGTGCAGTCAGAGCTTGTGTCCCTACGGTCGAAAGGCTGCATTTATTACGGACTGCTCGCTTCCAAGCGACACTTGTGGTTTGTCGCCGCGGTATGAAATATCTCTCAGGATACTATTTATATTCTAACAACATAGAAAAATAAAACTCTAGTACACAATCCAACACTTGACGTCTGGAATCACTTTGCGATGTTTCTTCTTGTGTTACGCATGCTTTTATTTATTAATTTTATTTTACTTTTCTTTCCAAATTAATGTCATTTCGTGACTGCAAATCACTCCACAAATATAACTGTTTCCATCAATTCACGTACCGCATTCCAAGACAAACAAATCTACATAATATATTCCAAAAACTAACAAAGCCGCATTACTTTCATAAGAAAATTAGCAGACATTGATCGCACTGCCATCTGTGTTTCTCATACGTCTGGGGAACCAGTTTCTTGGGTCGTTTTCCACACTACGTTATTCAAGGCGCTGTACTTTTAACGACTTTGACAGAATAGTTATACCTTGTAACCGTGCTTCCAAAGAGGCAAGCAGGGGACTTAGGGAAATACAAAAAGCCAACATGGATAAGGGATCTCCCTGTCGGACACCTGTAACAATGCTAAGCGATTTTGTCAGAAAACCATTAATCTGTATTTTCGATTCAGCATTGTTATGTTGCAGGGCTGCGAGAAAATTCCCCCGTATGCCCCTTTTGTAGAAAACATGAAACATATAATTATGGTTCAGCGAATGAAATGCACGTTCGAAGTCCAGAGCTAAAATCGCTTGATTTTTCTTATTATGATTACTGGAAACCACTTCACGCAGCGTTTGCAACACTGCATAAATTATAACTCCATTAAGCCTTGTTTCCATGATTATGAAAAACTAAATATGCTGACCAAGGCAGTAATTTATTTTATTATAAAACATAAACTAACGTAACGTTTCAACCTTCTAGCAAGGTCTTCTTCAGACTCTGTATCAAGTACAAAAGTAACCAGATACAACAAGAAGGGTAATATATATACACAAACATTACTCCCTCCAGACTATTTAGAAAGTTGTTAGGAACTTTCTAGCAGATGACTTTCACTTTCCAACTTTACTTTCACCTAAAAGGCTAAACACAATTGCTTCCATATAGAATGTGGTTGGACTTTTTAATCTCACGCTCTTTTCCCTTCATTTTTCTTCCTTCTCCTCTCCTCTTTTTCTCTTGTCCTTTCCACTCTTTCCAACATCTTCTTCCATTCTTTGTTTAACTTCAGTCCCCCATTCCAGTTCATTGTGTCTTCTTCGCCTTTCTTCTCTATTTCCTTGGCTTCCTTCCATTTTCTCACTAGCATTCTCTTCTCCCTTCCTATCTGCTTAGCCTCATCCCACTCTATGTCATGTCCTGTTTCTCTCGTGTGTTTAAATATTGCATTTCTCTCTCTCTTAAGTCGTACATCATCCCTATGTTGTTTCAACCTGTCTTTGAGCCTTTTTTTCGTTTCTCCTATGTACACACTCTGACATTCTTTACATTTTACTTCGTAGATAATCCCTTCTTCTTCCTCTTCTCTGTTTTCCTTTTTCTTGTTAGCATTCCTCGCTATTCCTAAGATGCTTCTCCCTCCCTTCCTGTAAGTTTTAATTCCTGCTTTTCTAAGCACTTTGCATATCTTTTCTGTGGTCTTCCCCATACTCCTTATTCCAAACTTTCTCTCCTCTTTTTCTTTCTCTTCCAATTCTCCCCTGCCCGTTTTCTTACTTCTTCTGTTTATGTCCAGTCTATCCTGCTTCTCATAGCCATTCTTTTCCAGCTGTTTCCATAGGCTATTTATTTTGCCTTCTTTTTCACATTCTTTCATGCATATTTTCTTGATTCTGTCCTCCATATTCTTTATAAAATTTATTTTTGTCACCTCACTTACATCACTTCTTTTGTGGCAGAATACCCCTGCTGCACACTTCTTCTGATGCCAAGCGGTTTCAATTTCTTGTCCTCTTTCCCTTTTCATCAATATATCTAGATAGCTTAACTTGTCTTCTTCTTCTATTTCAAGTTCCAATAATATCCCTCTTTCTTCATCTTGAATTTCTTTGGCAAAAATGTCAAGCTGCCTCTTCGTTCCCTTCCAAATGCCAAAACAGTCGTCCACATATCTGCAAAACAGAACCATTTTGTCACCTCCCTTTTCTATCACTTTCTTTTCCCATTCATTCATAACCAATTCAGCCAATGCTGGGCTTAGACTGGAACCTATATTTAGTCCTTCACTCATTAACATTATTTTATCTCCCATTATACTGTAACCGTTATTCCAAATGGTTTCCAGCGCCTTCACTACCCTTTCACTATCCCATTCTCCTATAATTTCTTGTCCCATTCTCTTTTTAATAATGTCCAAAACGTGTCCCCTCTTGATGCTCGGGAACATACTTTTCACGTCTAAGCTAAACATTGTCGTCTTCATCTCATTTAACTTAAGTCCTTTTATGAGGTCTACTACTTGTTCACTGTTCTTAACTGCTCTGCTTTCTTGCTGTGTTACTAACACTTCAATAACTTTCTTTAATTTCTTTTCTAAGGGTTCCAAAGTATTGTTTCTGCAGTTCATTACTGGTCTTAACTTTATCTCCTCTTTGTGTATCTTTGGAAAGCCTTTCAAACTTGGCAGTCTTCCTGTCTCCTTTATGCATTTCTTGAATCCACTCCTCCTACAGTCTTTAATGATTCTTTCTTTTATAGTTTGTTCTTCACCTGTTCCACAAATCTCCTCATATCCATTTTCTTTTAGGTCTTCAAACTTCCTCTCGTACCATTCTCTTTCCATCACCACAATTGCTCCACCTTTATCTGCCTGCTCTATCACCACATCATTTCTTGTTTTGATTTTCTTCATCCCTTCCCTTTCTTTTTGACTCAAATTATCTACTTTTCTTTGTTTTCCCATTTCTTTCTTTAGTATGGCTGCTGTTCTTCTTCTAATCTTGTCTCTTTCTGGTTCTTCTTTTATATGGAGCACTGCTTCTTCAATGTCATATATAACTTCCTCATAATCTACATTTCTTTCTTTAACTTTGAAACCTCTGCCTAGTTTTAAAAAAGCTTCCTCTTCTTTTGTTAGATCTACATTCCCTATTACCACAACTCTTCTTCTGGTATCCTCTTCTTCTTCCTCTTCTCCTCTTTCTTCTTTCCATCCTAGTCCCTCTCCTTTCTTCTTCAATTTTATTTTCATTTTCTCTCTAAATTTCTCCTGCCAGATTTTCATTTCATGAAATGTATATTCTCTCGTAAAAATGGTGAGACCATCTTCAATAGCTTTTTCAATTCTTGTCAGGTTCTCCTTTATTATCTTTATCTCCTTTCTTCTTGCCCTTATTTCATTCCATATCAGTTCTTTTTCCATTTTCTGAACCAATATCCTCCATCTCCTGGTGTTGCAAATCACTCCCTTCTTACTTATTTTTAATCCTTTAGGCACTGTGCCTCTCTCCAAACATTTTCTCAGAAACTTCTCTTGTTAAACTTCTCTGCATAAATGTTTTTATTTTCACCATATACATATTGCATGTCCCCCACCAAGTTGATTGAGTGCGGCATTAAACGTGCAAGCATACATGGTGTGAAAATTGTATAGTCGGTGCACAGGAGTGTAATGGGGCGATAATGAGTGATCTCTGTCGGCTTTGCACATTTCGGTACTAATACTATAATACCTGTCTTGGAAGTCTTGCCCATTTTATGTTGCTGAAAGGCCGCGTTGACCCACTCAGTTAAAGTCGGCCCCACTAGCGTCCAAAATGTTTGAAAGAAGCATGTCGGAAGCCCATCCACACCAGGGGCGGAGAAAGGCTTTGCCGCTTTCACCGCTTCATATACTTCTTTGAATGTGAATTCCTCATCAAGCTTAGTTCTATCATCATCGGAAAGTACTTCCGTAACTGCATCCACAACAGAATCATAATTTGAATTGGCAGGTTGGTGTTGCGAAATCATCCTAACAAAATGCTCATATATTGTACGTTGTATGTCCTTAGGTGCTATGATTTTATTACCCGCTCCATCTGCGAGTTCAGTAATGAGTTTCCGTTGTGTAGCGTATTTTGTCTCTGTACCGGCATGTTTGTATTCCTTCTGGTCTTTCTCAATTAGCATGTACGTACTCCAAAACAGTGCTTGCTCAATTCAACTCAAGAGTATTTTGCCTTACCTGCCACACGGAAAACAGCGAACGTGAAAACACGGTCTGCACGCGGCCGCGTGTGCAGCTAGACTACACTCCACGCGGCCACAGGGCCCGGCAGTATTGCAGTTATCAAGTTTCCTAACCTTTTGCCAGAATTAGACAAGCATACTTAGTAGGCGAGCCAAGTAGTAAGCCTATGGGAACTTAGCTTGTACCCAGCATCAAAGGGAATATAGTATATATTATTTTTACTATAGATATGTACGATTGTAGATATCTCTAGCCACTATGCCCTAGAATCCTATTTTGTGATTAGAAACTACTTCCTTACAGTTGATTGCTGATTTCAATATACGTTGGATGTAATTTAATACACTTCAATTGTTATTGTTTCAGAATTCTTTCTCACAACAAAAGTCGTCCTCGAAAGCCAAAATCTGGACTTACAACTCATCAGGTGCTGAAGAGGTTCTTGTCAAGACAACAAGAAGTGTGATGTACTTGTCAAGACAACGAGACGTCAAATAAATGCTTTTATAATACCTAAGTGTTTATGCTATACTTTCCACATTTATCACCTTGAGCTCTTGAATACTGTAACATATGTGAAGCTCATCTCATTGTGAATTGGCTTGTAAAAGTGTGGCCACCTTCACGATTAGTTGTCCAGGATTTGAAGACAAACAGCAAAGACCAATACGAAGATAAGCTTATTCGCTTTCTGTTTGTCGAAAAGCATAATTGATTTGGCCATTAAATAAACTCAGATATATGAAGCTATGTAGAATCTAGTTGCACGTGTGTGTGTTTTCTTAATCTGTGAATTGATTATAAATCGCCCAAATATTCACTTTTATATGTTAGTATCCATATTAAGCCCGTACTAAAGGCAATCTTGTGGTACATTTTCGATAACAGATGGCAGCACCGTTTGCCATGGTAAACGAGGGCCATGTTGCCAGATCTCTACGTAATCAACGTACATAAATACAGGTTGGTCGATTAGGATGCTCGATGTGAGATGACGCCATATTGGTTAGAGGTGAGTTAGTTCATTAAAAGGACATAGTAGTAAATCAGGGGAATTGATAATCATAATATTTTAGTTATATGTTCTTATTAGAGAAATAAGTAACATATCATCAGTGGAAGGTAGTAATATTCGAAATATTAACATAAAATCCGTTGTTTTATATTAAGTATTTGTTTTAATATTTCGAACGCAGAGAAGAAAGTACAATAATAAGTGTAGTTAATTCAAACACGAAACGGACCAAGTGAGGATAGTAATTGAAATAATTGAAAACATTTTGTGAATTCGTTTTAAGTAAATGCTGCGTTGACTGTACACTTCACTTTGTATGACAGTAGGCTACTTTCTACCTTTGGTCGAAGATTTTATACTCTGTTCCGATTATCTCTGCTGCAGAAAGGCTGCACATAGCGACAGAGATGATGGGGGGGGGGGGGGAATCGAGTGTGTAGAGCGAAGCAGTACACGATGCTGCGAAAGCTGGTAACTACATCTGCTTTCCCCCGTTCCACGCAATCCCGTTGAGCAGAGACTTATTTTCGTTCGCTTGCTCCAGGGAAGTTCTTTTCTTCTGTATGGAGTGACCGTTCAAAATATTATTGGGTAGAATGCAACGCAACGCAACGCACAGTGCTTTCATTGCTGAAACGTCATTGCAAGGTATTACAGATATTTTCTGCACCCTGTATTAGTAAAATGAAGTTAAAGATGAAATAGATTTGAATTTTTTTCAATTATAAACATTGTTGAAAAATGAAAAAAGATTACTAATGTTAATTTTTCCACAAGGCCGTAAAGTTTCAGTTTCTTAATGTATTTGTCTTGCAGAATTCCAATTTATACAAAAAAGTGTTCCATTTTTTCATGATGACGATAAAACCAAATAATCTTAGTTTATAATATTTTCGGGTATATTAAAATATGCAAAAGTTCTTACTCGCAATATTGGAAGAAAACTGAAGATGGAAATTAATGTTCAAATTACTATACCATAAGAAAATTATTTATTTTGAGAACTTTGAATTGATGTTTTAAGTCCTTTTTATGCACAGATAGGCTAATCAGGACTGAACCTACAGTTTAAAGTGGGATCCGAACCACTGTGCAATGTGCATCCACCATGTATCGAACCTCTTGAGTACAAGGCGACGACGTTAAAACTACGCTATCGGGAGGCCTTTTTTTCAAAACCGGGAATAAAGGTAAACAAGCAGCAGAGTGATTATTTGTTCGTTTCATACTACTTAAGTACAATTTTACATACGTTGCCTCCGCACAATGTCCAAAGTCCTGTTTCACAGTTCTTCACGAATTATACTGGTTTGTTCTGCACCTGTCTTTGGAAGTAAAAGTAACATTTTCGACAGTAACTGTAAACTACTTACGTTATAAAACTAGTACCTGAATCTCAGTTATTTTTGCACTTAACTAGTAACTAAATTGAAAGTTAGTTGTACACTCCTGTTTACATAAAGTGTCACTGTTTATAAGGTCGAACAGTTGAAGTATGTTCCACTTGATCTGAAGAGAAGTGTACACTTACTATTTTTTCGCATAGAAATGGATTTTCTTCTGTTCCATTTTTACAATTTGTTGATTCATATGATCGCCTGAAAGAATGGATGAATTAGTGATTATTGAAATCGTGAGACCATGAGAATTATTTTATTTATTGCCAAGAACAAGAATATATCTATTCCAAGTGTATTTTAATTAGAATAATTTCGACATAGGGCTATATAATCTCCAACAATCCTCATTGGTATACCACAGTTAAACAGTAATTATGAATAATATATTGTTTGCTCAACAAAAATACACTAACATTATTTTTTCATCTTTAAGTAAAAGATGTGGATTTTATTGCCTCTGTATTTACATAAAATATATTAACTTAGTTATAATTATATGGTTGATGCATTTAGTTTATTTTACTACGCATTTCTGCAATTTTTGTCTAATCGCGAAGATGAGAATGAATGATAATATGATGGAACTTATGAAGGATCACATACAAAGACACCCATGCCGGGATTCGAACCAGAAATTCCTAGCGCCGTAACGCGCTGTGCTAACCACTTCAACACGGAGATCAGTAGTTATAATTATATATGAAACTTAATACTAAGTTGTTGGTGGTCGGTCATCTGTGATGAAATGAATAGCGCGCTTGCATTTCATGTTTTGAACCATGTCTTACGAGATATAACTAATCTAGAATAAAATAATTGTAATTGTAACTAAATTAGATACTTTTTAAAGCAATAGTAGGCTAATTATAACTGAATTAATTTTTCAAGTGATTAACTTTGAATTGTTTTTGAAAAGTAAATTTCCAATCACTGTTGATATCTTAGGCCGTGTCCGAAAGGTGCAAGACCGTACTTGAAGCGAGAATACTTTGAGAATGGTCACGCAGTGCGGTCTTGGAAGTCGTGGACTGGAAGTGAAGATCTTTCGAAATGCACTTCGACTGCAGCGCCAAATACGATCAGTAGATATATTCGAGGACACGTTGGTTTTCCTCGCTTTAAACACTTATTTTTCACCACCAAAATCACATAGAATTTGTAAATGTTCTAATACAAGGTAACCAAAAAGGTTCTTGCCGTTTTTGACGTCCCATTAAACATGCGCTCACAGAGAGGATACGAAATGACGCACGTGCCTGCCAAGCGATCGGGAGTTAGTCTGACCATCGACTGTCAGTAATACAGGCACGTTGCGCACACACAGCAGTCATAGCTCGTCCAGTGTCGAAGAAAAATGGAGGTATCGAAGGAGCTTCTTCGCGTGTGTTTGTGGTATGTCTTTAAAGTGGGCCTGTCAGCTGCAGCATCAAGTCGCCGTATATGTCAGGCATTCGGGGAGAATGCCGTGAACGAACGCACTGCCAGGCAATGGTTCCAGAAATTCCGTTCGGGAGATGTGAGCCTTACGGATGAACCTCGCAGTGGACGACCACATGTGTTGGATGACGAGGCCCTGAAAGCAGCCATCGAGGAAGACAGTGGTGTAACGTGTGATGAACTTGCAGAAAGGTTCCATGTTTCCGCTGAAACAGTCAGACTGCACCTGCATGGGATAGGAAAGTCATACAAGTTAAGCAAGTGGGTACCCCACACATTGTCGGCAGCCAACAAGGAACAACGAGTGACAGCTTGTTTGTCCTTACTCACTCGGCACCTGAACACACCCATATTTGATCGCTTGCTCACTGGTGACGAAAAGTGGGTCCTCTATGACACTCCCAAGCGTACCAGACATTGGTTGTCGCCACGTGACCCTGTTCCTCACACCTCAAGACCACCTCTGCACCCACGAAAGGTTATGCTCTCTGCATGGTGGAATTGTCGGCAAGTGGTGCATTACGAGCTCCTTCCACCTGGTCAGACCATCACTACTGACCTCTACTCTCAGCAGTTGCAAAGGGTGCACCGTGCATTGCGGCAGAGGGAGCCGGCATTGGTGAATCGCAAGGGTGTGCTGTTCCTGCACGACAATGCCAAGCCACATGTGGCAAAGAGGACCCGGGAGACCCTTCAGCAACTTGGCTGGGAGACACTGTGCCATTCCACCATATTCACCGGACCTTGCGCCAACAGATTACCACCTGTTTCATTCCCTCGATAACCACCTCCGTGGGAGATCCTTCGCAAATGAGGGAGACCTGCGGAACGTACTCACGGACTTCTTTGCATCCAAGCCCGCCGAGTTTTATCACCAGGGTATTGTGCAGCTGCAGGAACGTTGGCAAAAGGTGTTGAATGCTGATGGAGATTACTTCGAAACCTAAAGGTACGTACCGTCCACTGTATTGCTCTTTGTTTATCGCTGCTCTAGAACGGCAAGAACTTTTTTGGTTACCTTGTACATACATTTCCACACATTAAAAGAACTGCAACAAACAACTTGCTGGTTTTCTACCTCGGCGATTTCAAACAAATGAACAAAAAGTCTACTTGTCACGTGACAGAGCTTCCAACTTCGTGTGCTCTACCCTGTGGTCTCTATACCTCGTGAACTTGATGCTTTCGAACTGTACTAAGTGACGTCACTTCCGTCAAGACCAAACTTCAAGTATGTACTTTGTACCCTTCGGACAGAGCCTTAAGAGTTCAGCATGACTCAGATAAGAATTGTGAGAGAAGTTTTCTAAGATACAATATGGTAATAATTACCATCAGGATGAAATTCAAATCATTCATGAAGTGACTACTAGAACTATACATTCGGGATATACTAATAAATTCAAATTAACGTATATGTTTCAATGTAGCTTTCCTCTCCTTCGTTCTCATCCTGAAAAAAACAGCATGTCATTCTCTCAGACACACGTATGCTTCATGCTGCCTTGGAATCATCATCCGATTCAGAAAGCAATGAATATCCTAAGATTTTGGGCAAATACTCTTAAAAATTGGAACTTGAAAAAAATTCAAGGAATGTGTGCTATAACTTGACAAACAAGACAAACAAGTTATACCATTCCCATTATTTTCAATTTCTCGAATTTACCGTTCTCGACTGCTGACTACTTGCAACCAGATATTAAGAAGTCTTCTAATATAACTCCTTCAGTATATTTTGGACTCTCGATTTCTTGTAAACCATCACCATTCAACCATGTATCTGCAATATGTGTAAAGTTCAAACCATCCACACAGACGATGTTGATTCCACAAAAGCATATCCACAAAGTTCCACGGTATAGGATTACCATTGTTAGTCAAATCTGTTGTCCTTTTTACAAATTTCAGCCTTGGTCTGGTCCTCTCCGAGACGGCCTTCGTATGGTCCTCTCCCATGGGTCCTTGGGATGTTCCTCTGCGATGGGGCCTTGTGCTGCTCCTCTCCGAGGTGGCCTTGGGCTGCCCCTCTCCGAGGTGGCCTTGGCCTGATCCTTTCCGAGGTGGCCTTGGGCTGCTCCTCTCCGAGGTGGCCTTGTGCTGCTCCTCTCCGAGGTGGCCTTGGGCTGCTCCTCTCCGAGGTGGCCTTGGGCTGTCCCTCTCCGAGGTGGCCTTGGCCTGGTCCTTTCCGAAATGGCCTTGGGATGATATTCTCCGAGGTGGCCTTGGGATCGTCCTCTCCGATGGGACTTTGGGCTGCTCCTTGCGAATGGGGCCCTGGGATGGTCCTCTGCAATAGACCCTTGCGCTGCTCCTCTCCGAGGTGGCCTCTGGCTGCTCCTCTCCGATGGGGCCTTAGGATGTTCCTCTCCGATGGGGCCTTGGGATGGTCCTCTGGGATGGGGACATGGAATGTTCCTCTTCGATGGGGCCTTGGGATATTCCTCTCCGAGGACGCCTTGGGATGTTCCTCTCCGATGGGGCCTTGGTATGGTCTTCTCCGATGGGGCCTTGGGATGGTCCTCTCCGATGTGGCCTTGGGATGGTCCTCTGCGATGGGACCTTGGGCTGTTCCTGTCCGATGGGGCCTTGGGCTGGTCCTGTCCGATGGGGCCTTGGGCTGGTACTCTCTGAGGTGGCCTTGGGCTGCTCCTCTCCTATGGGGCCTTGGGCTGCTCCTCTCCAAAGTGGCCTTGGATTGGTCCTTTCCGATGTGGCCTTGCGCTGCTCCTCACCGAAGTGGCATTGGGCTGCTCCTATCCGAGGTGGCCTAGGGCTGGTCCACTCCGAGGTGGCCATGGGCTGGTCCTCTGCGATGAGGCTTTGGACTGCTCCTTTGCGATGGGGCCTTGTGTTGGTCCTCTCCGAGGTGGCCTTGAGCTGCTGATCTCCGAGATGGTCTTGGGCTGCTCCTCTTCAAGGTGGCCTTTGGATGATCCTCTCCGATGGGGCATTGGGCTGTTCCTCTCCGATGGGGCCTTGGTATCGTCCTCTCCGATGCGGCATTGGGATAGTCCTCTCCGATGGGGCCTTGGGATGTTCCTCTCGGATGGGGCCTTGGGATGGTCCTCTGGGATGGGGACATGGAATGTTCCTCTCCGATGGGGCCTTGGGATATTCCTCTCCGAAAGCGCCTTGGAATGGTCCTCTCCGATGGGGCCTTGGTATGGTCTTCTCCGAAAGCGCCTTGGAATGGTCCTCTCCGATGTGGCCTTGGGATGGTCCTCTGCGATGGGACCTTGGGCTGTTCCTGTCCGATGGAGCCTTGGGCTGGTTCTGTCCGATGGGACCTTGGGCTGTTCCTGTCCGATGGGGCCTTGGGCTGGTACTCTCTGAGGTGGCCTTGGGCTCCTCCCCTCCGAGATGGCCTTGGGCTGCTTCTCTCCGAAGTGGCCTTGGATTGGTCCTTTCCGATATAGCCTTGCGCTGCTCCTCTCCGAAGTGGCATTGGGCTGCTCCTATCCAAGGTGGCCTTGGTCTGGTCCTCTTCGAGGTGGCCATGGGCTGGTCCTCTGCGATGAGGCTTTGGACTGCTCCTTTGCGATGGGGCCTTGTGTTGGTCCTCTCCGAGGTGGCCTTGAGCTGCTGATCTCCGAGATGGTCTTGGGCTGCTCCTCTTCAAGGTGGCCTTTGGATGTTCCTCTCCGATGGGTCCTTGGGACGGTCCTCTACGGTGAGGCCTTGAAATCGTCCTCTGCGATGGGGACATGGAATGTTCCTCTCCGATGGGGCCTTGGGATATTCCTCTCCGATGGCGCCTTGGGATGGTCCTCTCCGATGGGCCTTGGGATGGTACTCTCGCAGGTAGCCTTTGGGCTGGTTCTCTCCCAGGTGGCTCTGGGCTGGTTCTCTCCCAGGTGGCCTTGGGCTGGTTCTCTCCCAGATGGCCTTGGGCTGGTCCTCTCCGAGGTTCCCTTGGGCTTGTCCTCTCCCAGGTGGCCCTGGGCTGGTTCTCTCCCAGGTGGCCCTGATCTGGTCCTCTCCCAGGTGGCCTTGGTCTGGTTCTCTCCCAGGTGGCCCTGGGCTGGTTCTCTCCCAGGTGGTCTTGGGCTGATCCTCTCCGATGTGGTCTTGGGCTGGTCCTCTTCGAAGTGGCCTTGGGCTGCTCCTGTCCGATGCCTTCTTTGGGTCTGGGATGCTTCTCAGGCATAAAAGTGAAGTTATGACAGTTGCATCATGTGAATAATTTTGTACTAGAGTGTATAGAGGTAGGAACGTCGCCGTGACGTGGTGAACGACCTCAGAGCTCCTCATGCCTCGCGGCTCGAGCGAGGTGGAAAGGGGGCGGTGCTAACAGTTGAAACGGCAGATCGCTTGTCGTCGGACTGGGTATCGAGCAGTGGCTTGACGTTTGTACGGGGCGTAATACCTGCAATTACGTGTTTGTATTGAATAAATAGTAAGTCAAGGAAACTGATTCTTATTACTTCCCGTCGTCATAAAGTTGAAAAACTAAACGAAACAGACGAAAATATATTGAGGCGGAATGTTGAGGTAGTGTGTACACTGTTTTCAGAAGAGAATCAAGTGCAATTCTTTGTTTACTACATTGTACAAGTAAATGAGAATAATGTGTATGTAAAAGAGTACGTGTGCCTTAGTTGACAAAGTATTTTTGATCTTTCCACTGAGTAGGTAGGGAAAGGAGATCTCAAAAGAACATTTCCTAGTAGCCGAGGAAATTCAGTTCTTTCTTTTTTATTTACTTCCATGCAGCCTTTAAAAGTAGGCACATCTCAGACGATGTAAGATAAATTTCCATTTCTCAGGTTCCGTCGGTTTTACTATCTTATCCATTAGTCGGTGTCTTATTCTTTGCTACAGTTCTCTTCGCACGCTTTTGTAACGTTCACATTCATTATCGTTTCTGCTGATGGCTTCCCTCTTTTTTCTTTTTATAGATGTTTTCCTTTTATTCAAACCAACAAACACATTCCTCAACATTCGCTTCTTTTTATTGTAGCGTTTCCCTCCCCCGTCTTCAGCGGTAACAGAATTTGGCTATTTGACAAAAGGGTCACAGAACATTACCAGATAGACTAATGGTAGCCTTTGCAAGATATATCTCCAAAACGATATCTGATAGTCATACCGATACATCGTTTCTTTACTGTGGCCGAAACAAAGAAAAGGTCTGGAGGATATACAGGGTGATTCTCTAAGAAATCAAGAAAATCAAGTCTCGCCCAATACATTTAATTTTTGACGGGTTTCCTATGAAAATGTATATGTGCCTACTTTGTACATTACAATCAATGTCTGTCTAGAGCATATACTGCAAGCTGCCTTCTCGATGGCATAGTGGTAACGTCTTCACCTTGTAATCTTAAACAACTTAAAACAATTTTTTTTCTTCGAAAAACCGAAAAATAAAAAATCCAAAAATTTTATTTTCGAAAATCGAAAAACAATTTTTTCGAAAAGGCCATCCCTAGTTTAAATCTCTATCTTCAAGATAACAATTACTGGCCCTCCTGGCGGAGTGGTTAGGAAATTGTGCTACGACGCCAGGGGTTCCGGGTTGAAATCCCAGCCTGGGCATGGATGTTTTTGAGTGCTTATTCATCAATTTCATCATATCATCACTCATCTCCATCTTCGCAAATAAGCCAAAAGTGACACAAGACTCAAAGTAAAATAAAGCAAATCAATGAATACTTCTGTTGTATTTTTCTTTAACTTGACATGTTTGTAAAGAATGATTTCAAATGCACACAGGGCTTAAGTTTTTAATATTCTTCACTGATATTTAGCTCTTATGGATTGAAATAGTTATAATTTCGAAACAAGAAGATGACATATTTGCAATATCAACAATTCAACAATAAAATAAATTTCTTTCATCAAAGTCACTCATATCATAAATACGAAAGTTAATTAAATTACAAATACGTTATTAGGTCCACCTTAAAAATATTATAACTTTTAAAATACCCATTACAGATTTATGAAAGTAATATTTTATAAAAAACTAAACTGTTCGAAATAATTCATATGATTCAGATCAAATTACATATTCCTTAAGTGTAATACATTTTTGACGTTGCTTAAATGTGCCTTAAATGTACATACCCAATTAAAAATCAAACAAATTTCTATGTGACTAGAGTTATTTATATCTAGTAGAAGAAAATTATGTGCTTCTATACTAGTTCGCAGTTCACATCCAGATACAAGAGTAAAATTTAATTTGAAACTGCTATTATGAGCATTGCTGCATGTAAACATTGGTATCTACAGTAGATACAGTAGATTTACATGAAATAGAATGTACGTGGCCATGCACAGTTTTAGTCGCATTTTTGATTTGCAACTTCTTCATTCTTCTCATTCTTAGTCTGTGGTACATATTCCGGGTCATTATGAGAATCATAATCACTTTCTAACTCGTTCTCATCTTTGCTGTTGCCTCAATACTCGCGAAATTTCTGAGCCACGTTGCAATTCAGTAACAGCAGTTTCGCAGCCATCTTTGCTACTTACCATAGTTTACATGAAACAACTGGTAGATACCATAACTTTCAACACGTCTAGTTCTGTCATCTGTTGACGAAACGAAACACTTCGAGTACGATTCGACTCCATTTATGATGGATTACACGATGCACATTGTAACTCCAAATGACCAAAATGTCACTTACCATGTTTTACATCCGCGCACTTCAATTATTAATTCATTGGTAATTTACAAGACCATTGTTTTGCATGATCAAAAGGAGTCCAGTAATCCACGCACTTTTGTGTACGGATCTGCAAATTAGCCAAGCCATGTGCTAATGTGACATCGATAATGGCTACAACCTTTGAGGGCGTCAGTTGTTAGAGACTTATTGAGGTGTAGACATTCCTTTCGTGAATCCCACAAGGTGAAATTAGAATGCGCAGGTCTGGTGATCTTGGAAACCATAGTCATTTCAAAATTAACAGGTCAATGAAATAACTTTCGAGTTCCCTCATGCTTGTGCTAGATGCAGCAAACTGTGCCTTGTCTCAAGGTCATGGGTACAGTCCATTTCGTTGAGGGGTGTAATGGATCCTCTTCGATAGATGCTTGCTTCATCCATGTACATTTCATATATATGAAGTTGTTGAGCTAAGCTACTTGTGGAAACAGGTAAATTATTTCCTTATTCACGCCTCCTGATTCTGTAGGGATTCCAGACAGTAATAAGTAGAAGCATGCACATTTCATTTTTGATGAAAACCCGAAATGTGAAGTAACACATTGCAATGTTAATTTTTCATACAATTTTTTTAGCGAAAAATGGAGGCTCGACAAGGACTCGAACCTGGGTCTCTGGTATACCGTGCCAGTGCTCTACCACTGAGCCGCCGAGCCAGCCTGGCTTCGCCTGATTTTTTGCTATTGCTGTTTTACCTGCGTGGAATCATCTCTGTCAGTGCTACCGCAACAGCGATAGCAAAAAATCAGTCGAGGCCAGGCCGGCTCGATAGCTCACTGGTAGAGCAGTTGCACGGTATGCCAGAGACCTGGGTTTGAGTCCTGGTTAAGCCTACATTTTTCCCTACAAAAAATTATACGTTGTACATCTCCTACGTGTGCCTAATCTTCAATTAATTTTTCATATTTCTGAAAGGTGATAGGTGCATTTTCCAACCATGTTTTGTCATGAAATGATGCGAAATGAGCTGCAAAATGCTAAATAGACTCTTAAACACGAGATTTAGAGTTAATTTACAGATGCCACACTTTCTGAAGTCAGAATTATCCTGTGAGTTATGTAATTCACAGAAAATTGATTAGTTCTGCTGTAAATATTTGAGAAGGAATAAACTTAATATTCTGGTAACAACATAAATGTGCTATTAGAAGAGATATGTTTATTTTGTGTAGTTAGTGCAGTTTTTAAATCAAATTTGGGATTATATTCACATCTTTAAAACCAAAATCTCATTTTATATACCACTTTTTCACCGCTATAACAGCAAAATTTTATTTTATTTACCGCTTTTTAACCCGAAATTGACTTGTTTTTTTGTAGCGAAATTTTGCTATTTTTTACCAAAAATATGTTCCTCTAGTAATAAGGAAATAAAAATGAACACACTAGATTGAAATTTCAGTTTTTTATGCATGAATTTATCCCTTATCCCTTTGATTCCAAATTTACGACATCATCTTTAATGACATAAATGAAATTATGTAATCATACATTCATTGAGCAGTACAAAGTTCCAATAACATACATTTCTTTCTTCTTCTTCTTCTTCTTCTTATTATTATGTTTTTTTGCGAAAGAGAAATTTATTTTCCAACTGTGCATCTCATTAGTGGATTACACAAAGGTTGGTAGATGTAGAACAACTGAACATAACTTATCTTGTGACATGACAATTCTCATTACAAGAAAATTCCAAAACATATCTTTTTCTTATATGAAAAGTTTGGTGCTTCTGCATTGTGAATTTGGGTGTTTTCCGATTAATTTTGAAGGCCCACTGCCTTCACTAACTGAGTATGCAGCATCTGGGGTGGAAATGGTAGTGCGTTACTGCTTTGTTTGTTCCCGGCCAGCGGTATTTCTCCTTTCTCCCATCTGGCTATGCTGGTGCATATTTCTTGTTTTGCATCATGTCCTGTGATTTCCACTGGCAGCTGTTTTGGTTTCAGTCATTCGATTGCGTTGCATGGTGGTGACTGGCAGCTTGGGTTGTGTGCTACGTTAATGAAGGCATTCAAATTCGCAATACGGAAACACCGAACCTTTCTTATAAATACCAAAACTGTGTTTACTGTATCCATCATGAATATTTTTTTTTATCTCTGCAACTTGATTTAAATGTACGAGGCATTACATGCTTTACGTAGCATCTGACACATACCACAGACCGTCCACTAACATGGTCATGTAATATGTAATGTCAATAATGTCATATAAATGTGTTGGGCCCCATTGCTGGTGGAAGTGAACCATCTATATAAGAAATGTTAAATGGGATTTTGAAAAATAAGTTATCAGAGCATACACACTGAAACCAGGCGACCAAGATGATAAAACTTAAATGCAGATAAATGTAAGGCCAGGGAAAAATATATAATTTAATGTTCTATTAGTATGATGAGGATTGTTTATAAAACAAAACCAATACGTTATCATTAAAAGTGATAAATATTAATGTAAATGTCCATATTATTTCTAGTCCAAAAATCATCACCCACAACATCAACCACTCAGCTTATACTTATGGTTTTAACAAGGAAGTCAACAAATTTAGCAAATTTTTGAGCTCCATGGGTCAAATAGTGTTTGATCTACAGCTGTTTAAAGATTTCAAAATGTTGTCAAATTATTGGATTTTTGCTTTTTTGAAAGTCAATAACTCAAAAACTATGAACCCAAAAAATCTGAAATTTGGCAGTTTTTGTCAACTTTACTGGTACTAGCACTGTACCAAAAATTAACAATTTCTGAGATGTCAACGTTCAAACCATTTGTTGATTTGACATGGAATAATCCTTTTACATGTAGTACCACAACCATTTGGAGGGTCTCCCTAATGGCATAGGGATCAACATCATTGCTTTGTAATCGAGGGGTACCGGTGGAGGCATATAGTGTTTTGGATCACACTTTAAACTGTAGGTTCACCTATTTTTAATATTCTCAATTCTGCTGTCTCCCGCATGTACGTCATCCTCTTTCCAAATCTAGCCCTGCAGAAGCCAAGTAAACTTCATGAAATATAGGATAACAAAGCCTACAACATGTCCAGATGAGTACCTTTCATTGTAGAACTTGTTCATTCAATATCTCCGCAGAAGTAACTCTGGATCTCTCATCCATACTTGGTTGCCACCATGGAGGTTGAAGTGGCCACATTGAAGTTCTGATCTCACTAACTCCACTGTGGCCAAAATCAAGAATGTGCAGATCTTATAAATGTTCATTAAATGTGTCGCAAATGGTTTTGACAATTTTAACTCTCCTTTATTGTTATGTTTTCCTCTTTTGTTTTCAAAGGGAGCTGATTTATCAGGCTTGGATGCTGCTGTTCAAAATGCCGGAGAGGAGTTTTTGAAAATCCACCAGCTGTATTCTGACTGAGTGTAGAAACTAAAGATAGGTGCAAGGGGAGTGATAAGTAACGGAAGGATTTTGGCTCCATTGGACGAGAAGGAAACGTTTATGGCTGATGATTTCAATTTGCTTGAGACGTACAGCATGAATGTGGATGGAGACAAGGTTGTGCAAACTTTGAAGAAAGTTGATGAGTCAAATGATATTTCAGGTGAGTTGGAATCATTCATTGCAAATGTGTGAATTTTTTATGAAATAATAAGTATTCCAAAAAAAATATTTAAAACGAAAATATTTAAAAAAAAATACTGCACTTATTTTACTTACGATTAGTGAGTATGTAAAATTTCCAAACGACGTTTCAGGAATCAACTGTTCCCTTCATCAGGTTCCTTCTTGACTAGCGAGATTGCCTCATAGCTACGTCAAATTGAATTAAAAACAAGGATAAAGAATATAGGAATAACTATGGTACAATAGGAATCATAAAAGCCTGCCCAATTCTGTTAAAACTTCCATACCCACTACTATCCCTAGGTAAAACCACAAAAGTTAAAAATACATTCTTAAAAGAACATTATGACTTGAAAAATTAAGACGCATGTGTAGTGCTGCCTCCTAGACGAAGAAGAAGCAAGCTACTGTTGCTAGACAAGAGTCTGTGCAAATAGAACCTGGAATAGAACGTAGCAAGGTACCTTTATTAGGTAGGCCATTCCCGAGGTTCCGAGATTTTTTCCCATGATCCTGTGCACGCTATGACATCATTAAGAGGACAGAATGGAACTTGTTTCGTTAGCGTATACGGAAGCTTCAGATAAATGGGTCGATTTCTTACTTATACACACCTTTTCTTGAATGCGGGTACAATGAGTACAAATCACCCTGTTTGTGCTTTTGCCACGTGCAATAATAATAGAAGAAAATCGCCTGGAATAAATTAACCATCCCTTCTCAAAAAACAAGTTGCTGAAGCAGGATTGATTCGATTTGTTCCTCCAATTTCGGACTTACTCAGTGGTGCAACCACAGGGAGGGGGGGCAGGTGGCATTGCCCCCAACCTTCGACGGAAGTCAATTCTAGGAGGGGCAAACATTGATAGCCAAGGACACCTACAGGGGGCGCAGAGGAGCAATTGTCCACTTCTATTTCAAATTTTATACTAATAAAAATACATTGCTTGCTTGCTTGCTTCTCTTGCAATGCCTGTTTTTCTCAGTCTCGTCAAGTTCAGAGCCGTAGCTAGGGGGCGGCGGGAGTCGGCCATGGGCGCCAAATGATCTAAATTAAAAAAAAAAGTTGTGAAAGAGAGAATGCCTTGGCGCCATATGATATTATTTCCTCCCTATTAAATCAATATTGTTTTAAATTACAAAAATTGGGTCTAAAAATTTTCATTCTCACTTCGCTCGCAATATAATTTTTTCGTGTAATGTAATGTAATGTATTTAAATAATATGTTTTTTATATATGTATTGAATAAACTTTGAATACGTACATAATTTAGCGCTAGCATCTTGTATATGTATTTTCTTATTTTATGTCGCTCCATG
The DNA here is from genome assembly GCF_977018435.1 of Lepisma saccharinum. Lineage (NCBI taxonomy): Eukaryota > Metazoa > Arthropoda > Insecta > Zygentoma > Lepismatidae > Lepisma > Lepisma saccharinum. Next base: position 31,968,691 of record NC_139238.1, read on the forward strand.
TTGCATATGTGTAAAACATATGTTGTACATAAAAGTTATACATGTTATATGTACAAAAAAAATATCTTCGGCATGAAGTTATCATTCATTTTCTGCCATTCAAAAATACAGTTTGTGTGCTTGTTTTCAATTATTAGCTAATGTAAAATTGCTGGTGTTAAAAAATATTTCAAATCGTTTGTTCAAAATAAATGCTTTACCACAGACATCTGCCCCCCTTTGCGTAATTTATGAGGATAACGTCTTTGATACTACTACTACTACCACTAGTAATAATAATGCCATTATTAATGTTATAATTATTACTATTATTGGTACGTGACAGATTTATCACCATCTATATAAGAAATGTTCCATGGGATTTTAAAAAATAAGTTATCAGAGCATACACACTGAAACCAGGCGACCAAGATGATAAAACTTAAATGCAGATAAATGTAAGGCCAGGGAAAAAATATATAATTTAATGTTCTATTAGTATGATGAGGATTGTTTATAAAACAAAACCAATACGTTATCATTAAAAGTGATAAATATTAATATAAATGTCCATATTATTTCTAGTCCCAAAATCATCACCCACAACATCAACCACTCAGCTTATACTTATGGTTTTAACAAGGAAGTCAACAAATTTAGCAAATTTTTGAGCTCCATGGGTCAAATAGTGTTTGATCTACAGCTGTTTAAAGATTTCAAAATGTTGTCAAATTATTGGATTTTTGCTTTTTTGAAAGTCAATAACTCAAAAACTATGAACCCAAAAAATCTGAAATTTGGCAGTTTTTGTCAACTTTACTGGTACTAGCACTGTACCAAAAATTAACAATTTCTGAGATGTCAACGTTCAAACCATTTGTTGATTTGACATGGAATAATCCTTTTACATGTATTACCACAACCATTTGGAGGGCCTCCTTAATGGCATAGGGATCAACATCATTGCTTTGTAATCGAGGGGTACCGGTGGAGGCATATAGTGTTTTGGATCACACTTTAAACTGTAGGTTCACCTATTTTTAATATTCTCAATTCTGCTGTCTCCCGCATGTACGTCATCCTCTTTCCAAATCTAGCCCTGCAGAAGCCAAGTAAACTTCATGAAATATAGGATAACAAAGCCTACAACATGTCCAGATGAGTACCTTTCATTGTAGAACTTGTTCATTCAATATCTCCCCAGAAGTAACTCTGGATCTCTCATCCATACTTGGTTGCCACCATGGAGGTTGAAGTGGCCACATTGAAGTTCTGCTCTCACTAACTCCACTGTGGCCAAAATCAAGAATGTGCAGATCTTATAAATGTTCATTAAATGTGTCGCAAATGGTTTTGACAATTTTAACTCTCCTTTATTGTTATGTTTTCCTCTTTTGTTTTCAAAGGGAGCTGATTTATCAGGCTTGGATGCTGCTGTTCAAAATGCCGGAGAGGAGTTTTTGAAAATCCACCAGCTGTATTCTGACTGAGTGTAGAAACTAAAGCCTGGTGCAAGGGGAGTGATAAGTAACGGAAGGATTTTGGCTCCATTGGACGAGAAGGAAACGTTTATGGCTGATGATTTCAATTTGCTTGAGACGTACAGCATGAATGTGGATGGAGACAAGGTTGTGCAAACTTTGAAGAAAGTTGATGAGTCAAATGATATTTCAGGTGAGTTGGAATCATTCATTGCAAATGTGTGAATTTTTTATGAAATAATAAGTATTCCAAAAAAAATATTTAAAACGAAAATATTTTAAAAAAATACTGCACTTATTTTACTTACGATTAGTGAGTATGTAAAATTTCCAAACGACGTTTCAGGAATCAACTGTTCCCTTCATCAGGTTCCTTCTTGACTAGCGAGATTGCCTCATAGCTACGTCAAATTGAATTAAAAACAAGGATAAAGAATATAGGAATAACTATGGTACAATAGGAATCATAAAAGCCTGCCCAATTCTGTTAAAACTTCCATACCCACTACTATCCCTAGGTAAAACCACAAAAGTTAAAAATACATTCTTAAAAGAACATTATGACTTGAAAAATTAAGACGCATGTGTAGTGCTGCCTCCTAGACGAAGAAGAAGCAAGCTACTGTTGCTAGACAAGAGTCTGTGCAAATAGAACGTGGAATAGAACGTAGCAAGGTACCTTTATTAGGTAGGCCATTCCCGAGGTTCCGAGATTTTTTCCCATGATCCTGTGCACGCTATGACATCATTAAGAGGACAGAATGGAACTTGTTTCGTTAGCGTATACGGAAGCTTCAGATAAATGGGTCGATTTCTTACTTATACACACCTTTTCTTGAATGCGGGTACAATGAGTACAAATCACCCTGTTTGTGCTTTTGCCACGTGCAATAATAATAGAAGAAAATCGCCTGGAATAAATTAACCATCCCTTCTCAAAAAACAAGTTGCTGAAGCAGGATTGATTCGATTTGTTCCTCCAATTTCGGACTTACTCAGTGGTGCAACCACAGGGAGGGGGGGCAGGTGGCATTGCCCCCAACCTTCGACGGAAGTCAATTCTAGGAGGGGCAAACATTGATAGCCAAGGACACCTACAGGGGGCGCAGAGGAGCAATTGTCCACTTCTATTTCAAATTTTATACTAATAAAAATACATTGCTTGCTTGCTTGCTTCTCTTGCAATGCCTGTTTTTCTCAGTCTCGTCAAGTTCAGAGCCGTAGCTAGGGGGCGGCGGGAGTCGGCCATGGGCGCCAAATGATCTAAATTAAAAAAAAAAGTTGTGAAAGAGAGAATGCCTTGGCGCCATATGATATTATTTCCTCCCTATTAAATCAATATTGTTTTAAATTACAAAAATTGGGTCTAAAAATTTTCATTCTCACTTCGCTCGCAATATAATTTTTTCGAGTAATGTAATGTAATGTATTTAAATAATATGTTTTTTATATATGTATTGAATAAACTTTGAATACGTACATAATTTAGCGCTAGCATCTTGTATATGTATTTTCTTATATTATGTCGCTCCATGTTGCATATGTGTAAAACATATGTTGTACATAAAAGTTATACATGTTATATGTACAAAAAAAATATCTTCGGCATGAAGTTATCATTCATTTTCTGCCATTCAAAAATACAATTTGTGTGCTTGTTTTCAATTATTAGCTAATGTAAAATTGCTGGTGTTAAAAAATATTTCAAATCGTTTGTTCAAAATAAATGCTTTACCACAGACATCTACCCCCCTTTGCGTAATTTATGAGGATAACGTCTTTGATACTACTACTACTACCACTAGTAATAATAATGCCATTATTAATGTTATAATTATTACTATTATTGGTACGTGACAGATTTATCACCATCTATATAAGAAATGTTCCATGGGATTTTAAAAAATAAGTTATCAGAGCATACACACTGAAACCAGGCGACCAAGATGATAAAACTTAAATGCAGATAAATGTAAGGCCAGGGAAAAAATATATAATTTAATGTTCTATTAGTATGATGAGGATTGTTTATAAAACAAAACCAATACGTTATCATTAAAAGTGATAAATATTAATATAAATGTCCATATTATTTCTAGTCCCAAAATCATCACCCACAACATCAACCACTCAGCTTATACTTATGGTTTTAACAAGGAAGTCAACAAATTTAGCAAATTTTTGAGCTCCATGGGTCAAATAGTGTTTGATCTACAGGTGTTTAAAGATTTCAAAATGTTGTCAAATTATTGGATTTTTGCTTTTTTGAAAGTCAATAACTCAAAAACTATGAACCCAAAAAATCTGAAATTTGGCAGTTTTTGTCAACTTTACTGGTACTAGCACTGTACCAAAAATTAACAATTTCTGAGATGTCAACGTTCAAACCATTTGTTGATTTGACATGGAATAATCCTTTTACATGTAGTACCACAACCATTTGGAGGGTCTATCTAATGGCATAGGGATCAACATCATTGCTTTGTAATCGAGGGGTACCGGTGGAGGCATATAGTGTTTTGGATCACACTTTAAACTGTAGGTTCACCTATTTTTAATATTCTCAATTCTGCTGTCTCCCGCATGTACGTCATCCTCTTTCCAAATCTAGCCCTGCAGAAGCCAAGTAAACTTCATGAAATATAGGATAACAAAGCCTACAACATGTCCAGATGAGTACCTTTCATTGTAGAACTTGTTCATTCAATATCTCCGCAGAAGTAACTCTGGATCTCTCATCCATACTTGGTTGCCACCATGGAGGTTGAAGTGGCCACATTGAAGTTCTGATCTCACTAACTCCACTGTGGCCAAAATCAAGAATGTGCAGATCTTATAAATGTTCATTAAATGTGTCGCAAATGGTTTTGACAATTTTAACTCTCCTTTATTGTTGTTTTCCTCTTTTGTTTTCAAAGGGAGCTGATTTATCAGGCTTGGATGCTGCTGTTCAAAATGCCGGAGAGGAGTTTTTGAAAATCCACCAGCTGTATTCTGACTGAGTGTAGAAACTAAAGCCTGGTGCAAGGGGAGTGATAAGTAACGGAAGGATTTTGGCTCCATTGGACGAGAAGGAAACGTTTATGGCTGATGATTTCAATTTGCTTGAGACGTACAGCATGAATGTGGATGGAGACAAGGTTGTGCAAACTTTGAAGAAAGTTGATGAGTCAAATGATATTTCAGGTGAGTTGGAATCATTCATTGCAAATGTGTGAATTTTTTATGAAATAATAAGTATTCCAAAAAAAATATTTAAAACGAAAATATTTAAAAAAAATACTGCACTTATTTTACTTACGATTAGTGAGTATGTAAAATTTCCAAACGACGTTTCAGGAATCAACTGTTCCCTTCATCAGGTTCCTTCTTGACTAGCGAGATTGCCTCATAGCTACGTCAAATTGAATTAAAAACAAGGATAAAGAATATAGGAATAACTATGGTACAATAGGAATCATAAAAGCCTGCCCAATTCTGTTAAAACTTCCATACCCACTACTATCCCTAGGTAAAACCACAAAAGTTAAAAATACATTCTTAAAAGAACATTATGACTTGAAAAATTAAGACGCATGTGTAGTGCTGCCTCCTAGACGAAGAAGAAGCAAGCTACTGTTGCTAGACAAGAGTCTGTGCAAATAGAACCTGGAATAGAACGTAGCAAGGTACCTTTATTAGGTAGGCCATTCCCGAGGTTCCGAGATTTTTTCCCATGATCCTGTGCACGCTATGACATCATTAAGAGGACAGAATGGAACTTGTTTCGTTAGCGTATACGGAAGCTTCAGATAAATGGGTCGATTTCTTACTTATACACACCTTTTCTTGAATGCGGGTACAATGAGTACAAATCACCCTGTTTGTGCTTTTGCCACGTGCAATAATAATAGAAGAAAATCGCCTGGAATAAATTAACCATCCCTTCTCAAAAAACAAGTTGCTGAAGCAGGATTGATTCGATTTGTTCCTCCAATTTCGGACTTACTCAGTGGTGCAACCACAGGGAGGGGGGGCAGGTGGCATTGCCCCCAACCTTCGACGGAAGTCAATTCTAGGAGGGGCAAACATTGATAGCCAAGGACACCTACAGGGGGCGCAGAGGAGCAATTGTCCACTTCTATTTCAAATTTTATACTAATAAAAATACATTGCTTGCTTGCTTGCTTCTCTTGCAATGCCTGTTTTTCTCAGTCTCGTCAAGTTCAGAGCCGTAGCTAGGGGGCGGCGGGAGTCGGCCATGGGCGCCAAATGATCTAAATTAAAAAAAAAAGTTGTGAAAGAGAGAATGCCTTGGCGCCATATGATATTATTTCCTCCCTATTAAATCAATATTGTTTTAAATTACAAAAATTGGGTCTAAAAATTTTCATTCTCACTTCGCTCGCAATATAATTTTTTCGTGTAATGTAATGTAATGTATTTAAATAATATGTTTTTTATATATGTATTGAATAAACTTTGAATACGTACATAATTTAGCGCTAGCATCTTGTATATGTATTTTCTTATTTTATGTCGCTCCATGTTGCATATGTGTAAAACATATGTTGTACATAAAAGTTATACATGTTATATGTACAAAAAAAATATCTTCGGCATGCATTTATCATTCATTTTCTGCCACTCAAAAATACAGTTTTTGTGCTTGTTTTCAATTATTAGCTAATGTAAAATTGCTGGTGTTAAAAAAATATTTCAAATCGTTTGTTCAAAATAAATGCTTTACCACAGACATCTACCCCCCTTTGCGTAATTTATGAGGATAACGTCTTTGATACTACTACTACTACCACTAGTAATAATAATGCCATTATTAATGTTATAATTATTACTATTATTGGTACGTGACAAATTTATCACCATCTATATAAGAAATGTTCCATGGGATTTTAAAAAATAAGTTATCAGAGCATACACACTGAAACCAGGCGACCAAGATGATAAAACTTAAATGCAGATAAATGTAAGGCCAGGGAAAAAATATATAATTTAATGTTCTATTAGTATGATGAGGATTGTTTATAAAACAAAACCAATACGTTATCATTAAAAGTGATAAATATTAATATAAATGTCCATATTATTTCTAGTCCCAAAATCATCACCCACAACATCAACCACTCAGCTTATACTTATGGTTTTAACAAGGAAGTCAACAAATTTAGCAAATTTTTGAGCTCCATGGGTCAAATAGTGTTTGATCTACAGCTGTTTAAAGATTTCAAAATGTTGTCAAATTATTGGATTTTTGCTTTTTTGAAAGTCAATAACTCAAAAACTATGAACCCAAAAAATCTGAAATTTGGCAGTTTTTGTCAACTTTACTGGTACTAGCACTGTACCAAAAATTAACAATTTCTGAGATGTCAACGTTCAAACCATTTGTTGATTTGACATGGAATAATCCTTTTACATGTAGTACCACAACCATTTGGAGGGTCTCCCTAATGGCATAGGGATCAACATCATTGCTTTGTAATCGAGGGGTACCGGTGGAGGCATATAGTGTTTTGGATCACACTTTAAACTGTAGGTTCACCTATTTTTAATATTCTCAATTCTGCTGTCTCCCGCATGTACGTCATCCTCTTTCCAAATCTAGCCCTGCAGAAGCCAAGTAAACTTCATGAAATATAGGATAACAAAGCCTACAACATGTCCAGATGAGTACCTTTCATTGTAGAACTTGTTCATTCAATATCTCCCCAGAAGTAACTCTGGATCTCTCATCCATACTTGGTTGCCACCATGGAGGTTGAAGTGGCCACATTGAAGTTCTGATCTCACTAACTCCACTGTGGCCAAAATCAAGAATGTGCAGATCTTATAAATGTTCATTAAATGTGTCGCAAATGGTTTTGACAATTTTAACTCTCCTTTATTGTTATGTTTTCCTCTTTTGTTTTCAAAGGGAGCTGATTTATCAGGCTTGGATGCTGCTGTTCAAAATGCCGGAGAGGAGTTTTTGAAAATCCACCAGCTGTATTCTGACTGAGTGTAGAAACTAAAGCCTGGTGCAAGGGGAGTGATAAGTAACGGAAGGATTTTGGCTCCATTGGACGAGAAGGAAACGTTTATGGCTGATGATTTCAATTTGCTTGAGACGTACAGCATGAATGTGGATGGAGACAAGGTTGTGCAAACTTTGAAGAAAGTTGATGAGTCAAATGATATTTCAGGTGAGTTGGAATCATTCATTGCAAATGTGTGAATTTTTTATGAAATAATAAGTATTCCAAAAAAAATATTTAAAACGAAAATATTTAAAAAAAATACTGCACTTATTTTACTTACGATTAGTGAGTATGTAAAATTTCCAAACGACGTTTCAGGAATCAACTGTTCCCTTCATCAGGTTCCTTCTTGACTAGCGAGATTGCCTCATAGCTACGTCAAATTGAATTAAAAACAAGGATAAAGAATATAGGAATAACTATGGTACAATAGGAATCATAAAAGCCTGCCCAATTCTGTTAAAACTTCCATACCCACTACTATCCCTAGGTAAAACCACAAAAGTTAAAAATACATTCTTAAAAGAACATTATGACTTGAAAAATTAAGACGCATGTGTAGTGCTGCCTCCTAGACGAAGAAGAAGCAAGCTACTGTTGCTAGACAAGAGTCTGTGCAAATAGAACGTGGAATAGAACGTAGCAAGGTACCTTTATTAGGTAGGCCATTCCCGAGGTTCCGAGATTTTTTCCCATGATCCTGTGCACGCTATGACATCATTAAGAGGACAGAATGGAACTTGTTTCGTTAGCGTATACGGAAGCTTCAGATAAATGGGTCGATTTCTTACTTATACACACCTTTTCTTGAATGCGGGTACAATGAGTACAAATCACCCTGTTTGTGCTTTTGCCACGTGCAATAATAATAGAAGAAAATCGCCTGGAATAAATTAACCATCCCTTCTCAAAAAACAAGTTGCTGAAGCAGGATTGATTCGATTTGTTCCTCCAATTTCGGACTTACTCAGTGGTGCAACCACAGGGAGGGGGGGCAGGTGGCATTGCCCCCAACCTTCGACGGAAGTCAATTCTAGGAGGGGCAAACATTGATAGCCAAGGACACCTATAGGGGGCGCAGAGGAGCAATTGTCCACTTCTATTTCAAATTTTATACTAATAAAAATACATTGCTTGCTTGCTTGCTTCTCTTGCAATGCCTGTTTTTCTCAGTCTCGTCAAGTTCAGAGCCGTAGCTAGGGGGCGGCGGGAGTCGGCCATGGGCGCCAAATGATCTAAATTAAAAAAAAAAGTTGTGAAAGAGAGAATGCCTTGGCGCCATATGATATTATTTCCTCCCTATTAAATCAATATTGTTTTAAATTACAAAAATTGGGTCTAAAAATTTTCATTCTCACTTCGCTCGCAATATAATTTTTTCGTGTAATGTAATGTAATGTATTTAAATAATATGTTTTTTATATATGTATTGAATAAACTTTGAATACGTACATAATTTAGCGCTAGCATCTTGTATATGTATTTTCTTATTTTATGTCGCTCCATGTTGCATATGTGTAAAACATATGTTGTACATAAAAGTTATACATGTTATATGTACAAAAAAAAATATCTTCGGCATGAAGTTATCATTCATTTTCTGCCACTCAAAAATACAGTTTTTGTGCTTGTTTTCAATTATTAGCTAATGTAAAATTGCTGGTGTTAAAAAAATATTTCAAATCGTTTGTTCAAAATAAATGCTTTACCACAGACATCTACCCCCCTTTGCGTAATTTATGAGGATAACGTCTTTGATACTACTACTACCACCACTAGTAATAATAATGCCATTATTAATGTTATAATTATTACTATTATTGGTACGTGACAGATTTATCACCATCTATATAAGAAATGTTCCATGGGATTTTAAAAAATAAGTTATCAGAGCATACACACTGAAACCAGGCGACCAAGATGATAAAACTTAAATGCAGATAAATGTAAGGCCAGGGAAAAAATATATAATTTAATGTTCTATTAGTATGATGAGGATTGTTTATAAAACAAAACCAATACGTTATCATTAAAAGTGATAAATATTAATATAAATGTCCATATTATTTCTAGTCCCAAAATCATCACCCACAACATCAACCACTCAGCTTATACTTATGGTTTTAACAAGGAAGTCAACAAATTTAGCAAATTTTTGAGCTCCATGGGTCAAATAGTGTTTGATCTACAGCTGTTTAAAGATTTCAAAATGTTGTCAAATTATTGGATTTTTGCTTTTTTGAAAGTCAATAACTCAAAAACTATGAACCCAAAAAATCTGAAATTTGGCAGTTTTTGTCAACTTTACTGGTACTAGCACTGTACCAAAAATTAACAATTTCTGAGATGTCAACGTTCAAACCATTTGTTGATTTGACATGGAATAATCCTTTTACATGTAGTACCACAACCATTTGGAGGGTCTCCCTAATGGCATAGGGATCAACATCATTGCTTTGTAATCGAGGGGTACCGGTGGAGGCATATAGTGTTTTGGATCACACTTTAAACTGTAGGTTCACCTATTTTTAATATTCTCAATTCTGCTGTCTCCCGCATGTACGTCATCCTCTTTCCAAATCTAGCCCTGCAGAAGCCAAGTAAACTTCATGAAATATAGGATAACAAAGCCTACAACATGTCCAGATGAGTACCTTTCATTGTAGAACTTGTTCATTCAATATCTCCCCAGAAGTAACTCTGGATCTCTCATCCATACTTGGTTGCCACCATGGAGGTTGAAGTGGCCACATTGAAGTTCTGCTCTCACTAACTCCACTGTGGCCAAAATCAAGAATGTGCAGATCTTATAAATGTTCATTAAATGTGTCGCAAATGGTTTTGACAATTTTAACTCTCCTTTATTGTTATGTTTTCCTCTTTTGTTTTCAAAGGGAGCTGATTTATCAGGCTTGGATGCTGCTGTTCAAAATGCCGGAGAGGAGTTTTTGAAAATCCACCAGCTGTATTCTGACTGAGTGTAGAAACTAAAGCCTGGTGCAAGGGGAGTGATAAGTAACGGAAGGATTTTGGCTCCATTGGACGAGAAGGAAACGTTTATGGCTGATGATTTCAATTTGCTTGAGACGTACAGCATGAATGTGGATGGAGACAAGGTTGTGCAAACTTTGAAGAAAGTTGATGAGTCAAATGATATTTCAGGTGAGTTGGAATCATTCATTGCAAATGTGTGAATTTTTTATGAAATAATAAGTATTCCAAAAAAAATATTTAAAACGAAAATATTTAAAAAAAATACTGCACTTATTTTACTTACGATTAGTGAGTATGTAAAATTTCCAAACGACGTTTCAGGAATCAACTGTTCCCTTCATCAGGTTCCTTCTTGACTAGCGAGATTGCCTCATAGCTACGTCAAATTGAATTAAAAACAAGGATAAAGAATATAGGAATAACTATGGTACAATAGGAATCATAAAAGCCTGCCCAATTCTGTTAAAACTTCCATACCCACTACTATCCCTAGGTAAAACCACAAAAGTTAAAAATACATTCTTAAAAGAACATTATGACTTGAAAAATTAAGACGCATGTGTAGTGCTGCCTCCTAGACGAAGAAGAAGCAAGCTACTGTTGCTAGACAAGAGTCTGTGCAAATAGAACCTGGAATAGAACGTAGCAAGGTACCTTTATTAGGTAGGCCATTCCCGAGGTTCCGAGATTTTTTCCCATGATCCTGTGCACGCTATGACATCATTAAGAGGACAGAATGGAACTTGTTTCGTTAGCGTATACGGAAGCTTCAGATAAATGGGTCGATTTCTTACTTATACACACCTTTTCTTGAATGCGGGTACAATGAGTACAAATCACCCTGTTTGTGCTTTTGCCACGTGCAATAATAATAGAAGAAAATCGCCTGGAATAAATTAACCATCCCTTCTCAAAAAACAAGTTGCTGAAGCAGGATTGATTCGATTTGTTCCTCCAATTTCGGACTTACTCAGTGGTGCAACCACAGGGAGGGGGGGCAGGTGGCATTGCCCCCAACCTTCGACGGAAGTCAATTCTAGGAGGGGCAAACATTGATAGCCAAGGACACCTACAGGGGGCGCAGAGGAGCAATTGTCCACTTCTATTTCAAATTTTATACTAATAAAAATACATTGCTTGCTTGCTTGCTTCTCTTGCAATGCCTGTTTTTCTCAGTCTCGTCAAGTTCAGAGCCGTAGCTAGGGGGCGGCGGGAGTCGGCCATGGGCGCCAAATGATCTAAATTAAAAAAAAAAGTTGTGAAAGAGAGAATGCCTTGGCGCCATATGATATTATTTCCTCCCTATTAAATCAATATTGTTTTAAATTACAAAAATTGGGTCTAAAAATTTTCATTCTCACTTCGCTCGCAATATAATTTTTTCGTGTAATGTAATGTAATGTATTTAAATAATATGTTTTTTATATATGTATTGAATAAACTTTGAATACGTACATAATTTAGCGCTAGCATCTTGTATATGTATTTTCTTATTTTATGTCGCTCCATGTTGCATATGTGTAAAACATATGTTGTACATAAAAGTTATACATGTTATATGTACAAAAAAAATATCTTCGGCATGCATTTATCATTCATTTTCTGCCACTCAAAAATACAGTTTTTGTGCTTGTTTTCAATTATTAGCTAATGTAAAATTGCTGGTGTTAAAAAAATATTTCAAATCGTTTGTTCAAAATAAATGCTTTACCACAGACATCTACCCCCCTTTGCGTAATTTATGAGGATAACGTCTTTGATACTACTACTACTACCACTAGTAATAATAATGCCATTATTAATGTTATAATTATTACTATTATTGGTACGTGACAGATTTATCACCATCTATATAAGAAATGTTCCATGGGATTTTAAAAAATAAGTTATCAGAGCATACACACTGAAACCAGGCGACCAAGATGATAAAACTTAAATGCAGATAAATGTAAGGCCAGGGAAAAAATATATAATTTAATGTTCTATTAGTATGATGAGGATTGTTTATAAAACAAAACCAATACGTTATCATTAAAAGTGATAAATATTAATATAAATGTCCATATTATTTCTAGTCCCAAAATCATCACCCACAACATCAACCACTCAGCTTATACTTATGGTTTTAACAAGGAAGTCAACAAATTTAGCAAATTTTTGAGCTCCATGGGTCAAATAGTGTTTGATCTACAGCTGTTTAAAGATTTCAAAATGTTGTCAAATTATTGGATTTTTGCTTTTTTGAAAGTCAATAACTCAAAAACTATGAACCCAAAAAATCTGAAATTTGGCAGTTTTTGTCAACTTTACTGGTACTAGCACTGTACCAAAAATTAACAATTTCTGAGATGTCAACGTTCAAACCATTTGTTGATTTGACATGGAATAATCCTTTTACATGTAGTACCACAACCATTTGGAGGGTCTCCCTAATGGCATAGGGATCAACATCATTGCTTTGTAATCGAGGGGTACCGGTGGAGGCATATAGTGTTTTGGATCACACTTTAAACTGTAGGTTCACCTATTTTTAATATTCTCAATTCTGCTGTCTCCCGCATGTACGTCATCCTCTTTCCAAATCTAGCCCTGCAGAAGCCAAGTAAACTTCATGAAATATAGGATAACAAAGCCTACAACATGTCCAGATGAGTACCTTTCATTGTAGAACTTGTTCATTCAATATCTCCGCAGAAGTAACTCTGGATCTCTCATCCATACTTGGTTGCCACCATGGAGGTTGAAGTGGCCACATTGAAGTTCTGATCTCACTAACTCCACTGTGGCCAAAATCAAGAATGTGCAGATCTTATAAATGTTCATTAAATGTGTCGCAAATGGTTTTGACAATTTTAACTCTCCTTTATTGTTATGTTTTCCTCTTTTGTTTTCAAAGGGAGCTGATTTATCAGGCTTGGATGCTGCTGTTCAAAATGCCGGAGAGGAGTTTTTGAAAATCCACCAGCTGTATTCTGACTGAGTGTAGAAACTAAAGCCTGGTGCAAGGGGAGTGATAAGTAACGGAAGGATTTTGGCTCCATTGGACGAGAAGGAAACGTTTATGGCTGATGATTTCAATTTGCTTGAGACGTACAGCATGAATGTGGATGGAGACAAGGTTGTGCAAACTTTGAAGAAAGTTGATGAGTCAAATGATATTTCAGGTGAGTTGGAATCATTCATTGCAAATGTGTGAATTTTTTATGAAATAATAAGTATTCCAAAAAAAATATTTAAAACGAAAATATTTAAAAAAAAAATACTGCACTTATTTTACTTACGATTAGTGAGTATGTAAAATTTCCAAACGACGTTTCAGGAATCAACTGTTCCCTTCATCAGGTTCCTTCTTGACTAGCGAGATTGCCTCATAGCTACGTCAAATTGAATTAAAAACAAGGATAAAGAATATAGGAATAACTATGGTACAATAGGAATCATAAAAGCCTGCCCAATTCTGTTAAAACTTCCATACCCACTACTATCCCTAGGTAAAACCACAAAAGTTAAAAATACATTCTTAAAAGAACATTATGACTTGAAAAATTAAGACGCATGTGTAGTGCTGCCTCCTAGACGAAGAAGAAGCAAGCTACTGTTGCTAGACAAGAGTCTGTGCAAATAGAACGTGGAATAGAACGTAGCAAGGTACCTTTATTAGGTAGGCCATTCCCGAGGTTCCGAGATTTTTTCCCATGATCCTGTGCACGCTATGACATCATTAAGAGGACAGAATGGAACTTGTTTCGTTAGCGTATACGGAAGCTTCAGATAAATGGGTCGATTTCTTACTTATACACACCTTTTCTTGAATGCGGGTACAATGAGTACAAATCACCCTGTTTGTGCTTTTGCCACGTGCAATAATAATAGAAGAAAATCGCCTGGAATAAATTAACCATCCCTTCTCAAAAAACAAGTTGCTGAAGCAGGATTGATTCGATTTGTTCCTCCAATTTCGGACTTACTCAGTGGTGCAACCACAGGGAGGGGGGGGGGGGCAGGCGGCATTGCCCCCAACCTTCGACGGAAGTCAATTCTAGGAGGGGCAAACATTGATAGCCAAGGACACCTACAGGGGGCGCAGAGGAGCAATTGTCCACTTCTATTTCAAATTTTATACTAATAAAAATACATTGCTTGCTTGCTTGCTTCTCTTGCAATGCCTGTTTTTCTCAGTCTCGTCAAGTTCAGAGCCGTAGCTAGGGGGCGGCGGGAGTCGGCCATGGGCGCCAAATGATCTAAATTAAAAAAAAAAGTTGTGAAAGAGAGAATGCCTTGGCGCCATATGATATTATTTCCTCCCTATTAAATCAATATTGTTTTAAATTACAAAAATTGGGTCTAAAAATTTTCATTCTCACTTCGCTCGCAATATAATTTTTTCGTGTAATGTAATGTAATGTATTTAAATAATATGTTTTTTATATATGTATTGAATAAACTTTGAATACGTACATAATTTAGCGCTAGCATCTTGTATATGTATTTTCTTATTTTATGTCGCTCCATGTTGCATATGTGTAAAACATATGTTGTACATAAAAGTTATACATGTTATATGTACAAAAAAAATATCTTCGGCATGCATTTATCATTCATTTTCTGCCACTCAAAAATACAGTTTTTGTGCTTGTTTTCAATTATTAGCTAATGTAAAATTGCTGGTGTTAAAAAAATATTTCAAATCGTTTGTTCAAAATAAATGCTTTACCACAGACATCTACCCCCCTTTGCGTAAATTATGAGGATAACGTCTTTGATACTACTACTACTACCACTAGTAATAATAATGCCATTATTAATGTTATAATTATTACTATTATTGGTACGTGACAGATTTATCACCATCTATATAAGAAATGTTCCATGGGATTTTAAAAAATAAGTTATCAGAGCATACACACTGAAACCAGGCGACCAAGATGATAAAACTTAAATGCAGATAAATGTAAGGCCAGGGAAAAAATATATAATTTAATGTTCTATTAGTATGATGAGGATTGTTTATAAAACAAAACCAATACGTTATCATTAAAAGTGATAAATATTAATATAAATGTCCATATTATTTCTAGTCCCAAAATCATCACCCACAACATCAACCACTCAGCTTATACTTATGGTTTTAACAAGGAAGTCAACAAATTTAGCAAATTTTTGAGCTCCATGGGTCAAATAGTGTTTGATCTACAGCTGTTTAAAGATTTCAAAATGTTGTCAAATTATTGGATTTTTGCTTTTTTGAAAGTCAATAACTCAAAAACTATGAACCCAAATAATCTGAAATTTGGCAGTTTTTGTCAACTTTACTGGTACTAGCACTGTACCAAAAATTAACAATTTCTGAGATGTCAACGTTCAAACCATTTGTTGATTTGACATGGAATAATCCTTTTACATGTAGTACCACAACCATTTGGAGGGTCTCCCTAATGGCATAGGGATCAACATCATTGCTTTGTAATCGAGGGGTACCGGTGGAGGCATATAGTGTTTTGGATCACACTTTAAACTGTAGGTTCACCTATTTTTAATATTCTCAATTCTGCTGTCTCCCGCATGTACGTCATCCTCTTTCCAAATCTAGCCCTGCAGAAGCCAAGTAAACTTCATGAAATATAGGATAACAAAGCCTACAACATGTCCAGATGAGTACCTTTCATTGTAGAACTTGTTCATTCAATATCTCCGCAGAAGTAACTCTGGATCTCTCATCCATACTTGGTTGCCACCATGGAGGTTGAAGTGGCCACATTGAAGTTCTGATCTCACTAACTCCACTGTGGCCAAAATCAAGAATGTGCAGATCTTATAAATGTTCATTAAATGTGTCGCAAATGGTTTTGACAATTTTAACTCTCCTTTATTGTTATGTTTTCCTCTTGTTTTCAAAGGGAGCTGATTTATCAGGCTTGGATGCTGCTGTTCAAAATGCCGGAGAGGAGTTTTTGAAAATCCACCAGCTGTATTCTGACTGAGTGTAGAAACTAAAGCCTGGTGCAAGGGGAGTGATAAGTAACGGAAGGATTTTGGCTCCATTGGACGAGAAGGAAACGTTTATGGCTGATGATTTCAATTTGCTTGAGACGTACAGCATGAATGTGGATGGAGACAAGGTTGTGCAAACTTTGAAGAAAGTTGATGAGTCAAATGATATTTCAGGTGAGTTGGAATCATTCATTGCAAATGTGTGAATTTTTTATGAAATAATAAGTATTCCAAAAAAAATATTTAAAACGAAAATATTTTAAAAAAATACTGCACTTATTTTACTTACGATTAGTGAGTATGTAAAATTTCCAAACGACGTTTCAGGAATCAACTGTTCCCTTCATCAGGTTCCTTCTTGACTAGCGAGATTGCCTCATAGCTACGTCAAATTGAATTAAAAACAAGGATAAAGAATATAGGAATAACTATGGTACAATAGGAATCATAAAAGCCTGCCCAATTCTGTTAAAACTTCCATACCCACTACTATCCCTAGGTAAAACCACAAAAGTTAAAAATACATTCTTAAAAGAACATTATGACTTGAAAAATTAAGACGCATGTGTAGTGCTGCCTCCTAGACGAAGAAGAAGCAAGCTACTGTTGCTAGACAAGAGTCTGTGCAAATAGAACCTGGAATAGAACGTAGCAAGGTTCCTTTATTAGGTAGGCCATTCCCGAGGTTCCGAGATTTTTTCCCATGATCCTGTGCACGCTATGACATCATTAAGAGGACAGAATGGAACTTGTTTCGTTAGCGTATACGGAAGCTTCAGATAAATGGGTCGATTTCTTACTTATACACACCTTTTCTTGAATGCGGGTACAATGAGTACAAATCACCCTGTTTGTGCTTTTGCCACGTGCAATAATAATAGAAGAAAATCGCCTGGAATAAATTAACCATCCCTTCTCAAAATACAAGTTGCTGAAGCAGGATTGATTCCATTTGTTCCTCCAATTTCGGACTTACTCAATGGTGCAACCACAGGGAGGGGGGGTGGGCAGGCGGCATTGCCCCCAACCTTCGACGGAAGTCAATTCTAGGAGGGGCAAACATTGATAGCCAAGGACACCTACAGGGGGCGCAGAGGAGCAATTGTCCACTTCTATTTCAAATTTTATACTAATAAAAATACATTGCTTGCTTGCTTGCTTCTCTTGCAATGCCTGTTTTTCTCAGTCTCGTCAAGTTCAGAGCCGTAGCTAGGGGGCGGCGGGAGTCGGCCATGGGCGCCAAATGATCTAAATTAAAAAAAAAAGTTGTGAAAGAGAGAATGCCTTGGCGCCATATGATATTATTTCCTCCCTATTAAATCAATATTGTTTTAAATTACAAAAATTGGGTCTAAAAATTTTCATTCTCACTTCGCTCGCAATATAATTTTTTTGTGTAATGTAATGTAATGTATTTATATAATATGTTTTTTATATATGTATTGAATAAACTTTGAATACGTACATAAGTTAGCGCTAGCATCTTGTATATGTATTTTCTTATTTTATGTCGCTCCATGTTGCATATGTGTAAAACATATGTTGTACATAAAAGTTATACATGTTATATGTACAAAAAAAATATCTTCGGCATGCATTTATCATTCATTTTCTGCCACTCAAAAATACAGTTTTTGTGCTTGTTTTCAATTATTAGCTAATGTAAAATTGCTGGTGTTAAAAAAATATTTCAAATCGTTTGTTCAAAATAAATGCTTTACCACAGACATCTACCCCCCTTTGCGTAATTTATGAGGATAACGTCTTTGATACTACTACTACTACCACTAGTAATAATAATGCCATTATTAATGTTATAATTATTACTATTATTGGTACGTGACAGATTTATCACCATCTATATAAGAAATGTTCCATGGGATTTTAAAAAATAAGTTATCAGAGCATACACACTGAAACCAGGCGACCAAGATGATAAAACTTAAATGCAGATAAATGTAAGGCCAGGGAAAAAATATATAATTTAATGTTCTATTAGTATGATGAGGATTGTTTATAAAACAAAACCAATACGTTATCATTAAAAGTGATAAATATTAATATAAATGTCCATATTATTTCTAGTCCCAAAATCATCACCCACAACATCAACCACTCACCTTATACTTATGGTTTTAACAAGGAAGTCAACAAATTTAGCAAATTTTTGAGCTCCATGGGTCAAATAGTGTTTGATCTACAGCTGTTTAAAGATTTCAAAATGTTGTCAAATTATTGGATTTTTGCTTTTTTGAAAGTCAATAACTCAAAAACTATGAACCCAAAAAATCTGAAATTTGGCAGTTTTTGTCAACTTTACTGGTACTAGCACTGTACCAAAAATTAACAATTTCTGAGATGTCAACGTTCAAACCATTTGTTGATTTGTCATGGAATAATCCTTTTACATGTAGTACCACAACCATTTGGAGGGTCTCCCTAATGGCATAGGGATCAACATCATTGCTTTGTAATCGAGGGGTACCGGTGGAGGCATATAGTGTTTTGGATCACACTTTAAACTGTAGGTTCACCTATTTTTAATATTCTCAATTCTGCTGTCTCCCGCATGTACGTCATCCTCTTTCCAAATCTAGCCCTGCAGAAGCCAAGTAAACTTCATGAAATATAGGATAACAAAGCCTACAACATGTCCAGATGAGTACCTTTCATTGTAGAACTTGTTCATTCAATATCTCCGCAGAAGTAACTCTGGATCTCTCATCCATACTTGGTTGCCACCATGGAGGTTGAAGTGGCCACATTGAAGTTCTGATCTCACTAACTCCACTGTGGCCAAAATCAAGAATGTGCAGATCTTATAAATGTTCATTAAATGTGTCGCAAATGGTTTTGACAATTTTAACTCTCCTTTATTGTTATGTTTTCCTCTTTTGTTTTCAAAGGGAGCTGATTTATCAGGCTTGGATGCTGCTGTTCAAAATGCCGGAGAGGAGTTTTTGAAAATCCACCAGCTGTATTCTGACTGAGTGTAGAAACTAAAGCCTGGTGCAAGGGGAGTGATAAGTAACGGAAGGATTTTGGCTCCATTGGACGAGAAGGAAACGTTTATGGCTGATGATTTCAATTTGCTTGAGACGTACAGCATGAATGTGGATGGAGACAAGGTTGTGCAAACTTTGAAGAAAGTTGATGAGTCAAATGATATTTCAGGTGAGTTGGAATCATTCATTGCAAATGTGTGAATTTTTTATGAAATAATAAGTATTCCAAAAAAAATATTTAAAACGAAAATATTTAAAAAAAAATACTGCACTTATTTTACTTACGATTAGTGAGTATGTAAAATTTCCAAACGACGTTTCAGGAATCAACTGTTCCCTTCATCAGGTTCCTTCTTGACTAGCGAGATTGCCTCATAGCTACGTCAAATTGAATTAAAAACAAGGATAAAGAATATAGGAATAACTATGGTACAATAGGAATCATAAAAGCCTGCCCAATTCTGTTAAAACTTCCATACCCACTACTATCCCTAGGTAAAACCACAAAAGTTAAAAATACATTCTTAAAAGAACATTATGACTTGAAAAATTAAGACGCATGTGTAGTGCTGCCTCCTAGACGAAGAAGAAGCAAGCTACTGTTGCTAGACAAGAGTCTGTGCAAATAGAACCTGGAATAGAACGTAGCAAGGTACCTTTATTAGGTAGGCCATTCCCGAGGTTCCGAGATTTTTTCCCATGATCCTGTGCACGCTATGACATCATTAAGAGGACAGAATGGAACTTGTTTCGTTAGCGTATACGGAAGCTTCAGATAAATGGGTCGATTTCTTACTTATACACACCTTTTCTTGAATGCGGGTACAATGAGTACAAATCACCCTGTTTGTGCTTTTGCCACGTGCAATAATAATAGAAGAAAATCGCCTGGAATAAATTAACCATCCCTTCTCAAAAAACAAGTTGCTGAAGCAGGATTGATTCGATTTGTTCCTCCAATTTCGGACTTACTCAGTGGTGCAACCACAGGGAGGGGGGGGGCAGGCGGCATTGCCCCCAACCTTCGACGGAAGTCAATTCTAGGAGGGGCAAACATTGATAGCCAAGGACACCTACAGGGGGCGCAGAGGAGCAATTGTCCACTTCTATTTCAAATTTTATACTAATAAAAATACATTGCTTGCTTGCTTGCTTCTCTTGCAATGCCTGTTTTTCTCAGTCTCGTCAAGTTCAGAGCCGTAGCTAGGGGGCGGCGGGAGTCGGCCATGGGCGCCAAATGATCTAAATTAAAAAAAAAAGTTGTGAAAGAGAGAATGCCTTGGCGCCATATGATATTATTTCCTCCCTATTAAATCAATATTGTTTTAAATTACAAAAATTGGGTCTAAAAATTTTCATTCTCACTTCGCTCGCAATATAATTTTTTCGTGTAATGTAATGTAATGTATTTAAATAATATGTTTTTTATATATGTATTGAATAAACTTTGAATACGTACATAATTTAGCGCTAGCATCTTGTATATGTATTTTCTTATTTTATGTCGCTCCATGTTGCATATGTGTAAAACATATGTTGTACATAAAAGTTATACATGTTATATGTACAAAAAAAAATATCTTCGGCATGAAGTTATCATTCATTTTCTGCCACTCAAAAATACAGTTTTTGTGCTTGTTTTCAATTATTAGCTAATGTAAAATTGCTGGTGTTAAAAAAATATTTCAAATCGTTTGTTCAAAATAAATGCTTTACCACAGACATCTACCCCCCTTTGCGTAATTTATGAGGATAACGTCTTTGATACTACTACTACCACCACTAGTAATAATAATGCCATTATTAATGTTATAATTATTACTATTATTGGTACGTGACAGATTTATCACCATCTATATAAGAAATGTTCCATGGGATTTTAAAAAATAAGTTATCAGAGCATACACACTGAAACCAGGCGACCAAGATGATAAAACTTAAATGCAGATAAATGTAAGGCCAGGGAAAAAATATATAATTTAATGTTCTATTAGTATGATGAGGATTGTTTATAAAACAAAACCAATACGTTATCATTAAAAGTGATAAATATTAATATAAATGTCCATATTATTTCTAGTCCCAAAATCATCACCCACAACATCAACCACTCAGCTTATACTTATGGTTTTAACAAGGAAGTCAACAAATTTAGCAAATTTTTGAGCTCCATGGGTCAAATAGTGTTTGATCTACAGCTGTTTAAAGATTTCAAAATGTTGTCAAATTATTGGATTTTTGCTTTTTTGAAAGTCAATAACTCAAAAACTATGAACCCAAAAAATCTGAAATTTGGCAGTTTTTGTCAACTTTACTGGTACTAGCACTGTACCAAAAATTAACAATTTCTGAGATGTCAACGTTCAAACCATTTGTTGATTTGACATGGAATAATCCTTTTACATGTAGTACCACAACCATTTGGAGGGTCTCCCTAATGGCATAGGGATCAACATCATTGCTTTGTAATCGAGGGGTACCGGTGGAGGCATATAGTGTTTTGGATCACACTTTAAACTGTAGGTTCACCTATTTTTAATATTCTCAATTCTGCTGTCTCCCGCATGTACGTCATCCTCTTTCCAAATCTAGCCCTGCAGAAGCCAAGTAAACTTCATGAAATATAGGATAACAAAGCCTACAACATGTCCAGATGAGTACCTTTCATTGTAGAACTTGTTCATTCAATATCTCCGCAGAAGTAACTCTGGATCTCTCATCCATACTTGGTTGCCACCATGGAGGTTGAAGTGGCCACATTGAAGTTCTGATCTCACTAACTCCACTGTGGCCAAAATCAAGAATGTGCAGATCTTATAAATGTTCATTAAATGTGTCGCAAATGGTTTTGACAATTTTAACTCTCCTTTATTGTTATGTTTTCCTCTTTTGTTTTCAAAGGGAGCTGATTTATCAGGCTTGGATGCTGCTGTTCAAAATGCCGGAGAGGAGTTTTTGAAAATCCACCAGCTGTATTCTGACTGAGTGTAGAAACTAAAGCCTGGTGCAAGGGGAGTGATAAGTAACGGAAGGATTTTGGCTCCATTGGACGAGAAGGAAACGTTTATGGCTGATGATTTCAATTTGCTTGAGACGTACAGCATGAATGTGGATGGAGACAAGGTTGTGCAAACTTTGAAGAAAGTTGATGAGTCAAATGATATTTCAGGTGAGTTGGAATCATTCATTGCAAATGTGTGAATTTTTTATGAAATAATAAGTATTCCAAAAAAAATATTTAAAACGAAAATATTTAAAAAAAAATACTGCACTTATTTTACTTACGATTAGTGAGTATGTAAAATTTCCAAACGACGTTTCAGGAATCAACTGTTCCCTTCATCAGGTTCCTTCTTGACTAGCGAGATTGCCTCATAGCTACGTCAAATTGAATTAAAAACAAGGATAAAGAATATAGGAATAACTATGGTACAATAGGAATCATAAAAGCCTGCCCAATTCTGTTAAAACTTCCATACCCACTACTATCCCTAGGTAAAACCACAAAAGTTAAAAATACATTCTTAAAAGAACATTATGACTTGAAAAATTAAGACGCATGTGTAGTGCTGCCTCCTAGACGAAGAAGAAGCAAGCTACTGTTGCTAGACAAGAGTCTGTGCAAATAGAACCTGGAATAGAACGTAGCAAGGTACCTTTATTAGGTAGGCCATTCCCGAGGTTCCGAGATTTTTTCCCATGATCCTGTGCACGCTATGACATCATTAAGAGGACAGAATGGAACTTGTTTCGTTAGCGTATACGGAAGCTTCAGATAAATGGGTCGATTTCTTACTTATACACACCTTTTCTTGAATGCGGGTACAATGAGTACAAATCACCCTGTTTGTGCTTTTGCCACGTGCAATAATAATAGAAGAAAATCGCCTGGAATAAATTAACCATCCCTTCTCAAAAAACAAGTTGCTGAAGCAGGATTGATTCGATTTGTTCCTCCAATTTCGGACTTACTCAGTGGTGCAACCACAGGGAGGGGGGGGGGGCAGGCGGCATTGCCCCCAACCTTCGACGGAAGTCAATTCTAGGAGGGGCAAACATTGATAGCCAAGGACACCTACAGGGGGCGCAGAGGAGCAATTGTCCACTTCTATTTCAAATTTTATACTAATAAAAATACATTGCTTGCTTGCTTGCTTCTCTTGCAATGCCTGTTTTTCTCAGTCTCGTCAAGTTCAGAGCCGTAGCTAGGGGGCGGCGGGAGTCGGCCATGGGCGCCAAATGATCTAAATTAAAAAAAAAAGTTGTGAAAGAGAGAATGCCTTGGCGCCATATGATATTATTTCCTCCCTATTAAATCAATATTGTTTTAAATTACAAAAATTGGGTCTAAAAATTTTCATTCTCACTTCGCTCGCAATATAATTTTTTCGTGTAATGTAATGTAATGTATTTAAATAATATGTTTTTTATATATGTATTGAATAAACTTTGAATACGTACATAATTTAGCGCTAGCATCTTGTATATGTATTTTCTTATTTTATGTCGCTCCATGTTGCATATGTGTAAAACATATGTTGTACATAAAAGTTATACATGTTATATGTACAAAAAAAATATCTTCGGCATGCATTTATCATTCATTTTCTGCCACTCAAAAATACAGTTTTTGTGCTTGTTTTCAATTATTAGCTAATGTAAAATTGCTGGTGTTAAAAAAATATTTCAAATCGTTTGTTCAAAATAAATGCTTTACCACAGACATCTACCCCCCTTTGCGTAATTTATGAGGATAACGTCTTTGATACTACTACTACTACCACTAGTAATAATAATGCCATTATTAATGTTATAATTATTACTATTATTGGTACGTGACAGATTTATCACCATCTATATAAGAAATGTTCCATGGGATTTTAAAAAATAAGTTATCAGAGCATACACACTGAAACCAGGCGACCAAGATGATAAAACTTAAATGCAGATAAATGTAAGGCCAGGGAAAAAATATATAATTTAATGTTCTATTAGTATGATGAGGATTGTTTATAAAACAAAACCAATACGTTATCATTAAAAGTGATAAATATTAATATAAATGTCCATATTATTTCTAGTCCCAAAATCATCACCCACAACATCAACCACTCAGCTTATACTTATGGTTTTAACAAGGAAGTCAACAAATTTAGCAAATTTTTGAGCTCCATGGGTCAAATAGTGTTTGATCTACAGCTGTTTAAAGATTTCAAAATGTTGTCAAATTATTGGATTTTTGCTTTTTTGAAAGTCAATAACTCAAAAACTATGAACCCAAAAAATCTGAAATTTGGCAGTTTTTGTCAACTTTACTGGTACTAGCACTGTACCAAAAATTAACAATTTCTGAGATGTCAACGTTCAAACCATTTGTTGATTTGACATGGAATAATCCTTTTACATGTAGTACCACAACCATTTGGAGGGTCTCCCTAATGGCATAGGGATCAACATCATTGCTTTGTAATCGAGGGGTACCGGTGGAGGCATATAGTGTTTTGGATCACACTTTAAACTGTAGGTTCACCTATTTTTAATATTCTCAATTCTGCTGTCTCCCGCATGTACGTCATCCTCTTTCCAAATCTAGCCCTGCAGAAGCCAAGTAAACTTCATGAAATATAGGATAACAAAGCCTACAACATGTCCAGATGAGTACCTTTCATTGTAGAACTTGTTCATTCAATATCTCCGCAGAAGTAACTCTGGATCTCTCATCCATACTTGGTTGCCACCATGGAGGTTGAAGTGGCCACATTGAAGTTCTGATCTCACTAACTCCACTGTGGCCAAAATCAAGAATGTGCAGATCTTATAAATGTTCATTAAATGTGTCGCAAATGGTTTTGACAATTTTAACTCTCCTTTATTGTTATGTTTTCCTCTTTTGTTTTCAAAGGGAGCTGATTTATCAGGCTTGGATGCTGCTGTTCAAAATGCCGGAGAGGAGTTTTTGAAAATCCACCAGCTGTATTCTGACTGAGTGTAGAAACTAAAGCCTGGTGCAAGGGGAGTGATAAGTAACGGAAGGATTTTGGCTCCATTGGACGAGAAGGAAACGTTTATGGCTGATGATTTCAATTTGCTTGAGACGTACAGCATGAATGTGGATGGAGACAAGGTTGTGCAAACTTTGAAGAAAGTTGATGAGTCAAATGATATTTCAGGTGAGTTGGAATCATTCATTGCAAATGTGTGAATTTTTTATGAAATAATAAGTATTCCAAAAAAAATATTTAAAACGAAAATATTTAAAAAAAAATACTGCACTTATTTTACTTACGATTAGTGAGTATGTAAAATTTCCAAACGACGTTTCAGGAATCAACTGTTCCCTTCATCAGGTTCCTTCTTGACTAGCGAGATTGCCTCATAGCTACGTCAAATTGAATTAAAAACAAGGATAAAGAATATAGGAATAACTATGGTACAATAGGAATCATAAAAGCCTGCCCAATTCTGTTAAAACTTCCATACCCACTACTATCCCTAGGTAAAACCACAAAAGTTAAAAATACATTCTTAAAAGAACATTATGACTTGAAAAATTAAGACGCATGTGTAGTGCTGCCTCCTAGACGAAGAAGAAGCAAGCTACTGTTGCTAGACAAGAGTCTGTGCAAATAGAACCTGGAATAGAACGTAGCAAGGTACCTTTATTAGGTAGGCCATTCCCGAGGTTCCGAGATTTTTTCCCATGATCCTGTGCACGCTATGACATCATTAAGAGGACAGAATGGAACTTGTTTCGTTAGCGTATACGGAAGCTTCAGATAAATGGGTCGATTTCTTACTTATACACACCTTTTCTTGAATGCGGGTACAATGAGTACAAATCACCCTGTTTGTGCTTTTGCCACGTGCAATAATAATAGAAGAAAATCGCCTGGAATAAATTAACCATCCCTTCTCAAAAAACAAGTTGCTGAAGCAGGATTGATTCGATTTGTTCCTCCAATTTCGGACTTACTCAGTGGTGCAACCACAGGGAGGGGGGGCAGGTGGCATTGCCCCCAACCTTCGACGGAAGTCAATTCTAGGAGGGGCAAACATTGATAGCCAAGGACACCTACAGGGGGCGCAGAGGAGCAATTGTCCACTTCTATTTCAAATTTTATACTAATAAAAATACATTGCTTGCTTGCTTGCTTCTCTTGCAATGCCTGTTTTTCTCAGTCTCGTCAAGTTCAGAGCCGTAGCTAGGGGGCGGCGGGAGTCGGCCATGGGCGCCAAATGATCTAAATTAAAAAAAAAAGTTGTGAAAGAGAGAATGCCTTGGCGCCATATGATATTATTTCCTCCCTATTAAATCAATATTGTTTTAAATTACAAAAATTGGGTCTAAAAATTTTCATTCTCACTTCGCTCGCAATATAATTTTTTCGTGTAATGTAATGTAATGTATTTAAATAATATGTTTTTTATATATGTATTGAATAAACTTTGAATACGTACATAATTTAGCGCTAGCATCTTGTATATGTATTTTCTTATTTTATGTCGCTCCATGTTGCATATGTGTAAAACATATGTTGTACATAAAAGTTATACATGTTATATGTACAAAAAAAATATCTTCGGCATGCATTTATCATTCATTTTCTGCCACTCAAAAATACAGTTTTTGTGCTTGTTTTCAATTATTAGCTAATGTAAAATTGCTGGTGTTAAAAAAATATTTCAAATCGTTTGTTCAAAATAAATGCTTTACCACAGACATCTACCCCCCTTTGCGTAATTTATGAGGATAACGTCTTTGATACTACTACTACTACCACTAGTAATAATAATGCCATTATTAATGTTATAATTATTACTATTATTGGTACGTGACAGATTTATCACCATCTATATAAGAAATGTTCCATGGGATTTTAAAAAATAAGTTATCAGAGCATACACACTGAAACCAGGCGACCAAGATGATAAAACTTAAATGCAGATAAATGTAAGGCCAGGGAAAAAATATATAATTTAATGTTCTATTAGTATGATGAGGATTGTTTATAAAACAAAACCAATACGTTATCATTAAAAGTGATAAATATTAATATAAATGTCCATATTATTTCTAGTCCCAAAATCATCACCCACAACATCAACCACTCAGCTTATACTTATGGTTTTAACAAGGAAGTCAACAAATTTAGCAAATTTTTGAGCTCCATGGGTCAAATAGTGTTTGATCTACAGCTGTTTAAAGATTTCAAAATGTTGTCAAATTATTGGATTTTTGCTTTTTTGAAAGTCAATAACTCAAAAACTATGAACCCAAAAAATCTGAAATTTGGCAGTTTTTGTCAACTTTACTGGTACTAGCACTGTACCAAAAATTAACAATTTCTGAGATGTCAACGTTCAAACCATTTGTTGATTTGACATGGAATAATCCTTTTACATGTAGTACCACAACCATTTGGAGGGTCTCCCTAATGGCATAGGGATCAACATCATTGCTTTGTAATCGAGGGGTACCGGTGGAGGCATATAGTGTTTTGGATCACACTTTAAACTGTAGGTTCACCTATTTTTAATATTCTCAATTCTGCTGTCTCCCGCATGTACGTCATCCTCTTTCCAAATCTAGCCCTGCAGAAGCCAAGTAAACTTCATGAAATATAGGATAACAAAGCCTACAACATGTCCAGATGAGTACCTTTCATTGTAGAACTTGTTCATTCAATATCTCCGCAGAAGTAACTCTGGATCTCTCATCCATACTTGGTTGCCACCATGGAGGTTGAAGTGGCCACATTGAAGTTCTGATCTCACTAACTCCACTGTGGCCAAAATCAAGAATGTGCAGATCTTATAAATGTTCATTAAATGTGTCGCAAATGGTTTTGACAATTTTAACTCTCCTTTATTGTTATGTTTTCCTCTTTTGTTTTCAAAGGGAGCTGATTTATCAGGCTTGGATGCTGCTGTTCAAAATGCCGGAGAGGAGTTTTTGAAAATCCACCAGCTGTATTCTGACTGAGTGTAGAAACTAAAGCCTGGTGCAAGGGGAGTGATAAGTAACGGAAGGATTTTGGCTCCATTGGACGAGAAGGAAACGTTTATGGCTGATGATTTCAATTTGCTTGAGACGTACAGCATGAATGTGGATGGAGACAAGGTTGTGCAAACTTTGAAGAAAGTTGATGAGTCAAATGATATTTCAGGTGAGTTGGAATCATTCATTGCAAATGTGTGAATTTTTTATGAAATAATAAGTATTCCAAAAAAAATATTTAAAACGAAAATATTTAAAAAAAAATACTGCACTTATTTTACTTACGATTAGTGAGTATGTAAAATTTCCAAACGACGTTTCAGGAATCAACTGTTCCCTTCATCAGGTTCCTTCTTGACTAGCGAGATTGCCTCATAGCTACGTCAAATTGAATTAAAAACAAGGATAAAGAATATAGGAATAACTATGGTACAATAGGAATCATAAAAGCCTGCCCAATTCTGTTAAAACTTCCATACCCACTACTATCCCTAGGTAAAACCACAAAAGTTAAAAATACATTCTTAAAAGAACATTATGACTTGAAAAATTAAGACGCATGTGTAGTGCTGCCTCCTAGACGAAGAAGAAGCAAGCTACTGTTGCTAGACAAGAGTCTGTGCAAATAGAACCTGGAATAGAACGTAGCAAGGTACCTTTATTAGGTAGGCCATTCCCGAGGTTCCGAGATTTTTTCCCATGATCCTGTGCACGCTATGACATCATTAAGAGGACAGAATGGAACTTGTTTCGTTAGCGTATACGGAAGCTTCAGATAAATGGGTCGATTTCTTACTTATACACACCTTTTCTTGAATGCGGGTACAATGAGTACAAATCACCCTGTTTGTGCTTTTGCCACGTGCAATAATAATAGAAGAAAATCGCCTGGAATAAATTAACCATCCCTTCTCAAAAAACAAGTTGCTGAAGCAGGATTGATTCGATTTGTTCCTCCAATTTCGGACTTACTCAGTGGTGCAACCACAGGGAGGGGGGGCAGGTGGCATTGCCCCCAACCTTCGACGGAAGTCAATTCTAGGAGGGGCAAACATTGATAGCCAAGGACACCTACAGGGGGCGCAGAGGAGCAATTGTCCACTTCTATTTCAAATTTTATACTAATAAAAATACATTGCTTGCTTGCTTGCTTCTCTTGCAATGCCTGTTTTTCTCAGTCTCGTCAAGTTCAGAGCCGTAGCTAGGGGGCGGCGGGAGTCGGCCATGGGCGCCAAATGATCTAAATTAAAAAAAAAAGTTGTGAAAGAGAGAATGCCTTGGCGCCATATGATATTATTTCCTCCCTATTAAATCAATATTGTTTTAAATTACAAAAATTGGGTCTAAAAATTTTCATTCTCACTTCGCTCGCAATATAATTTTTTCGTGTAATGTAATGTAATGTATTTAAATAATATGTTTTTTATATATGTATTGAATAAACTTTGAATACGTACATAATTTAGCGCTAGCATCTTGTATATGTATTTTCTTATTTTATGTCGCTCCATGTTGCATATGTGTAAAACATATGTTGTACATAAAAGTTATACATGTTATATGTACAAAAAAAAATATCTTCGGCATGAAGTTATCATTCATTTTCTGCCACTCAAAAATACAGTTTTTGTGCTTGTTTTCAATTATTAGCTAATGTAAAATTGCTGGTGTTAAAAAAATATTTCAAATCGTTTGTTCAAAATAAATGCTTTACCACAGACATCTACCCCCCTTTGCGTAATTTATGAGGATAACGTCTTTGATACTACTACTACTACCACTAATAATAATAATGCCATTATTAATGTTATAATTATTACTATTATTGGTACGTGACAGATTTATCACCATCTATATAAGAAATGTTCCATGGGATTTTAAAAAATAAGTTATCAGAGCATACACACTGAAACCAGGCGACCAAGATGATAAAACTTAAATGCAGATAAATGTAAGGCCAGGGAAAAAATATATAATTTAATGTTCTATTAGTATGATGAGGATTGTTTATAAAACAAAACCAATACGTTATCATTAAAAGTGATAAATATTAATATAAATGTCCATATTATTTCTAGTCCCAAAATCATCACCCACAACATCAACCACTCAGCTTATACTTATGGTTTTAACAAGGAAGTCAACAAATTTAGCAAATTTTTGAGCTCCATGGGTCAAATAGTGTTTGATCTACAGCTGTTTAAAGATTTCAAAATGTTGTCAAATTATTGGATTTTTGCTTTTTTGAAAGTCAATAACTCAAAAACTATGAACCCAAAAAATCTGAAATTTGGCAGTTTTTGTCAACTTTACTGGTACTAGCACTGTACCAAAAATTAACAATTTCTGAGATGTCAACGTTCAAACCATTTGTTGATTTGACATGGAATAATCCTTTTACATGTAGTACCACAACCATTTGGAGGGTCTCCCTAATGGCATAGGGATCAACATCATTGCTTTGTAATCGAGGGGTACCGGTGGAGGCATATAGTGTTTTGGATCACACTTTAAACTGTAGGTTCACCTATTTTTAATATTCTCAATTCTGCTGTCTCCCGCATGTACGTCATCCTCTTTCCAAATCTAGCCCTGCAGAAGCCAAGTAAACTTCATGAAATATAGGATAACAAAGCCTACAACATGTCCAGATGAGTACCTTTCATTGTAGAACTTGTTCATTCAATATCTCCGCAGAAGTAACTCTGGATCTCTCATCCATACTTGGTTGCCACCATGGAGGTTGAAGTGGCCACATTGAAGTTCTGATCTCACTAACTCCACTGTGGCCAAAATCAAGAATGTGCAGATCTTATAAATGTTCATTAAATGTGTCGCAAATGGTTTTGACAATTTTAACTCTCCTTTATTGTTATGTTTTCCTCTTTTGTTTTCAAAGGGAGCTGATTTATCAGGCTTGGATGCTGCTGTTCAAAATGCCGGAGAGGAGTTTTTGAAAATCCACCAGCTGTATTCTGACTGAGTGTAGAAACTAAAGCCTGGTGCAAGGGGAGTGATAAGTAACGGAAGGATTTTGGCTCCATTGGACGAGAAGGAAACGTTTATGGCTGATGATTTCAATTTGCTTGAGACGTACAGCATGAATGTGGATGGAGACAAGGTTGTGCAAACTTTGAAGAAAGTTGATGAGTCAAATGATATTTCAGGTGAGTTGGAATCATTCATTGCAAATGTGTGAATTTTTTATGAAATAATAAGTATTCCAAAAAAAATATTTAAAACGAAAATATTTAAAAAAAAATACTGCACTTATTTTACTTACGATTAGTGAGTATGTAAAATTTCCAAACGACGTTTCAGGAATCAACTGTTCCCTTCATCAGGTTCCTTCTTGACTAGCGAGATTGCCTCATAGCTACGTCAAATTGAATTAAAAACAAGGATAAAGAATATAGGAATAACTATGGTACAATAGGAATCATAAAAGCCTGCCCAATTCTGTTAAAACTTCCATACCCACTACTATCCCTAGGCAAAACCACAAAAGTTAAAAATA
Source organism: Lepisma saccharinum (assembly GCF_977018435.1). Taxonomy (NCBI): domain Eukaryota; kingdom Metazoa; phylum Arthropoda; class Insecta; order Zygentoma; family Lepismatidae; genus Lepisma; species Lepisma saccharinum. Next base: position 32,000,673 of record NC_139238.1, read on the forward strand.
CATTCTTAAAAGAACATTATGACTTGAAAAATTAAGACGCATGTGTAGTGCTGCCTCCTAGACGAAGAAGAAGCAAGCTACTGTTGCTAGACAAGAGTCTGTGCAAATAGAACCTGGAATAGAACGTAGCAAGGTACCTTTATTAGGTAGGCCATTCCCGAGGTTCCGAGATTTTTTCCCATGATCCTGTGCACGCTATGACATCATTAAGAGGACAGAATGGAACTTGTTTCGTTAGCGTATACGGAAGCTTCAGATAAATGGGTCGATTTCTTACTTATACACACCTTTTCTTGAATGCGGGTACAATGAGTACAAATCACCCTGTTTGTGCTTTTGCCACGTGCAATAATAATAGAAGAAAATCGCCTGGAATAAATTAACCATCCCTTCTCAAAAAACAAGTTGCTGAAGCAGGATTGATTCGATTTGTTCCTCCAATTTCGGACTTACTCAGTGGTGCAACCACAGGGAGGGGGGGCAGGTGGCATTGCCCCCAACCTTCGACGGAAGTCAATTCTAGGAGGGGCAAACATTGATAGCCAAGGACACCTACAGGGGGCGCAGAGGAGCAATTGTCAACTTCTATTTCAAATTTTATACTAATAAAAATACATTGCTTGCTTGCTTGCTTCTCTTGCAATGCCTGTTTTTCTCAGTCTCGTCAAGTTCAGAGCCGTAGCTAGGGGGCGGCGGGAGTCGGCCATGGGCGCCAAATGATCTAAATTAAAAAAAAAAGTTGTGAAAGAGAGAATGCCTTGGCGCCATATGATATTATTTCCTCCCTATTAAATCAATATTGTTTTAAATTACAAAAATTGGGTCTAAAAATTTTCATTCTCACTTCGCTCGCAATATAATTTTTTCGTGTAATGTAATGTAATGTATTTAAATAATATGTTTTTTATATATGTATTGAATAAACTTTGAATACGTACATAATTTAGCGCTAGCATCTTGTATATGTATTTTCTTATTTTATGTCGCTCCATGTTGCATATGTGTAAAACATATGTTGTACATAAAAGTTATACATGTTATATGTACAAAAAAAATATCTTCGGCATGCATTTATCATTCATTTTCTGCCACTCAAAAATACAGTTTTTGTGCTTGTTTTCAATTATTAGCTAATGTAAAATTGCTGGTGTTAAAAAAATATTTCAAATCGTTTGTTCAAAATAAATGCTTTACCACAGACATCTACCCCCCTTTGCGTAATTTATGAGGATAACGTCTTTGATACTACTACTACTACCACTAGTAATAATAATGCCATTATTAATGTTATAATTATTACTATTATTGGTACGTGACAGATTTATCACCATCTATATAAGAAATGTTCCATGGGATTTTAAAAAATAAGTTATCAGAGCATACACACTGAAACCAGGCGACCAAGATGATAAAACTTAAATGCAGATAAATGTAAGGCCAGGGAAAAAATATATAATTTAATGTTCTATTAGTATGATGAGGATTGTTTATAAAACAAAACCAATACGTTATCATTAAAAGTGATAAATATTAATATAAATGTCCATATTATTTCTAGTCCCAAAATCATCACCCACAACATCAACCACTCAGCTTATACTTATGGTTTTAACAAGGAAGTCAACAAATTTAGCAAATTTTTGAGCTCCATGGGTCAAATAGTGTTTGATCTACAGCTGTTTAAAGATTTCAAAATGTTGTCAAATTATTGGATTTTTGCTTTTTTGAAAGTCAATAACTCAAAAACTATGAACCCAAAAAATCTGAAATTTGGCAGTTTTTGTCAACTTTACTGGTACTAGCACTGTACCAAAAATTAACAATTTCTGAGATGTCAACGTTCAAACCATTTGTTGATTTGACATGGAATAATCCTTTTACATGTAGTACCACAACCATTTGGAGGGTCTCCCTAATGGCATAGGGATCAACATCATTGCTTTGTAATCGAGGGGTACCGGTGGAGGCATATAGTGTTTTGGATCACACTTTAAACTGTAGGTTCACCTATTTTTAATATTCTCAATTCTGCTGTCTCCCGCATGTACGTCATCCTCTTTCCAAATCTAGCCCTGCAGAAGCCAAGTAAACTTCATGAAATATAGGATAACAAAGCCTACAACATGTCCAGATGAGTACCTTTCATTGTAGAACTTGTTCATTCAATATCTCCGCAGAAGTAACTCTGGATCTCTCATCCATACTTGGTTGCCACCATGGAGGTTGAAGTGGCCACATTGAAGTTCTGATCTCACTAACTCCACTGTGGCCAAAATCAAGAATGTGCAGATCTTATAAATGTTCATTAAATGTGTCGCAAATGGTTTTGACAATTTTAACTCTCCTTTATTGTTATGTTTTCCTCTTTTGTTTTCAAAGGGAGCTGATTTATCAGGCTTGGATGCTGCTGTTCAAAATGCCGGAGAGGAGTTTTTGAAAATCCACCAGCTGTATTCTGACTGAGTGTAGAAACTAAAGCCTGGTGCAAGGGGAGTGATAAGTAACGGAAGGATTTTGGCTCCATTGGACGAGAAGGAAACGTTTATGGCTGATGATTTCAATTTGCTTGAGACGTACAGCATGAATGTGGATGGAGACAAGGTTGTGCAAACTTTGAAGAAAGTTGATGAGTCAAATGATATTTCAGGTGAGTTGGAATCATTCATTGCAAATGTGTGAATTTTTTATGAAATAATAAGTATTCCAAAAAAAATATTTAAAACGAAAATATTTAAAAAAAAATACTGCACTTATTTTACTTACGATTAGTGAGTATGTAAAATTTCCAAACGACGTTTCAGGAATCAACTGTTCCCTTCATCAGGTTCCTTCTTGACTAGCGAGATTGCCTCATAGCTACGTCAAATTGAATTAAAAACAAGGATAAAGAATATAGGAATAACTATGGTACAATAGGAATCATAAAAGCCTGCCCAATTCTGTTAAAACTTCCATACCCACTACTATCCCTAGGTAAAACCACAAAAGTTAAAAATACATTCTTAAAAGAACATTATGACTTGAAAAATTAAGACGCATGTGTAGTGCTGCCTCCTAGACGAAGAAGAAGCAAGCTACTGTTGCTAGACAAGAGTCTGTGCAAATAGAACCTGGAATAGAACGTAGCAAGGTACCTTTATTAGGTAGGCCATTCCCGAGGTTCCGAGATTTTTTCCCATGATCCTGTGCACGCTATGACATCATTAAGAGGACAGAATGGAACTTGTTTCGTTAGCGTATACGGAAGCTTCAGATAAATGGGTCGATTTCTTACTTATACACACCTTTTCTTGAATGCGGGTACAATGAGTACAAATCACCCTGTTTGTGCTTTTGCCACGTGCAATAATAATAGAAGAAAATCGCCTGGAATAAATTAACCATCCCTTCTCAAAAAACAAGTTGCTGAAGCAGGATTGATTCGATTTGTTCCTCCAATTTCGGACTTACTCAGTGGTGCAACCACAGGGAGGGGGGGCAGGTGGCATTGCCCCCAACCTTCGACGGAAGTCAATTCTAGGAGGGGCAAACATTGATAGCCAAGGACACCTACAGGGGGCGCAGAGGAGCAATTGTCCACTTCTATTTCAAATTTTATACTAATAAAAATACATTGCTTGCTTGCTTGCTTCTCTTGCAATGCCTGTTTTTCTCAGTCTCGTCAAGTTCAGAGCCGTAGCTAGGGGGCGGCGGGAGTCGGCCATGGGCGCCAAATGATCTAAATTAAAAAAAAAAGTTGTGAAAGAGAGAATGCCTTGGCGCCATATGATATTATTTCCTCCCTATTAAATCAATATTGTTTTAAATTACAAAAATTGGGTCTAAAAATTTTCATTCTCACTTCGCTCGCAATATAATTTTTTCGTGTAATGTAATGTAATGTATTTAAATAATATGTTTTTTATATATGTATTGAATAAACTTTGAATACGTACATAATTTAGCGCTAGCATCTTGTATATGTATTTTCTTATTTTATGTCGCTCCATGTTGCATATGTGTAAAACATATGTTGTACATAAAAGTTATACATGTTATATGTACAAAAAAAAATATCTTCGGCATGAAGTTATCATTCATTTTCTGCCACTCAAAAATACAGTTTTTGTGCTTGTTTTCAATTATTAGCTAATGTAAAATTGCTGGTGTTAAAAAAATATTTCAAATCGTTTGTTCAAAATAAATGCTTTACCACAGACATCTACCCCCCTTTGCGTAATTTATGAGGATAACGTCTTTGATACTACTACTACTACCACTAATAATAATAATGCCATTATTAATGTTATAATTATTACTATTATTGGTACGTGACAGATTTATCACCATCTATATAAGAAATGTTCCATGGGATTTTAAAAAATAAGTTATCAGAGCATACACACTGAAACCAGGCGACCAAGATGATAAAACTTAAATGCAGATAAATGTAAGGCCAGGGAAAAAATATATAATTTAATGTTCTATTAGTATGATGAGGATTGTTTATAAAACAAAACCAATACGTTATCATTAAAAGTGATAAATATTAATATAAATGTCCATATTATTTCTAGTCCCAAAATCATCACCCACAACATCAACCACTCAGCTTATACTTATGGTTTTAACAAGGAAGTCAACAAATTTAGCAAATTTTTGAGCTCCATGGGTCAAATAGTGTTTGATCTACAGCTGTTTAAAGATTTCAAAATGTTGTCAAATTATTGGATTTTTGCTTTTTTGAAAGTCAATAACTCAAAAACTATGAACCCAAAAAATCTGAAATTTGGCAGTTTTTGTCAACTTTACTGGTACTAGCACTGTACCAAAAATTAACAATTTCTGAGATGTCAACGTTCAAACCATTTGTTGATTTGACATGGAATAATCCTTTTACATGTAGTACCACAACCATTTGGAGGGTCTCCCTAATGGCATAGGGATCAACATCATTGCTTTGTAATCGAGGGGTACCGGTGGAGGCATATAGTGTTTTGGATCACACTTTAAACTGTAGGTTCACCTATTTTTAATATTCTCAATTCTGCTGTCTCCCGCATGTACGTCATCCTCTTTCCAAATCTAGCCCTGCAGAAGCCAAGTAAACTTCATGAAATATAGGATAACAAAGCCTACAACATGTCCAGATGAGTACCTTTCATTGTAGAACTTGTTCATTCAATATCTCCGCAGAAGTAACTCTGGATCTCTCATCCATACTTGGTTGCCACCATGGAGGTTGAAGTGGCCACATTGAAGTTCTGATCTCACTAACTCCACTGTGGCCAAAATCAAGAATGTGCAGATCTTATAAATGTTCATTAAATGTGTCGCAAATGGTTTTGACAATTTTAACTCTCCTTTATTGTTATGTTTTCCTCTTTTGTTTTCAAAGGGAGCTGATTTATCAGGCTTGGATGCTGCTGTTCAAAATGCCGGAGAGGAGTTTTTGAAAATCCACCAGCTGTATTCTGACTGAGTGTAGAAACTAAAGCCTGGTGCAAGGGGAGTGATAAGTAACGGAAGGATTTTGGCTCCATTGGACGAGAAGGAAACGTTTATGGCTGATGATTTCAATTTGCTTGAGACGTACAGCATGAATGTGGATGGAGACAAGGTTGTGCAAACTTTGAAGAAAGTTGATGAGTCAAATGATATTTCAGGTGAGTTGGAATCATTCATTGCAAATGTGTGAATTTTTTATGAAATAATAAGTATTCCAAAAAAAATATTTAAAACGAAAATATTTAAAAAAAAATACTGCACTTATTTTACTTACGATTAGTGAGTATGTAAAATTTCCAAACGACGTTTCAGGAATCAACTGTTCCCTTCATCAGGTTCCTTCTTGACTAGCGAGATTGCCTCATAGCTACGTCAAATTGAATTAAAAACAAGGATAAAGAATATAGGAATAACTATGGTACAATAGGAATCATAAAAGCCTGCCCAATTCTGTTAAAACTTCCATACCCACTACTATCCCTAGGTAAAACCACAAAAGTTAAAAATACATTCTTAAAAGAACATTATGACTTGAAAAATTAAGACGCATGTGTAGTGCTGCCTCCTAGACGAAGAAGAAGCAAGCTACTGTTGCTAGACAAGAGTCTGTGCAAATAGAACCTGGAATAGAACGTAGCAAGGTACCTTTATTAGGTAGGCCATTCCCGAGGTTCCGAGATTTTTTCCCATGATCCTGTGCACGCTATGACATCATTAAGAGGACAGAATGGAACTTGTTTCGTTAGCGTATACGGAAGCTTCAGATAAATGGGTCGATTTCTTACTTATACACACCTTTTCTTGAATGCGGGTACAATGAGTACAAATCACCCTGTTTGTGCTTTTGCCACGTGCAATAATAATAGAAGAAAATCGCCTGGAATAAATTAACCATCCCTTCTCAAAAAACAAGTTGCTGAAGCAGGATTGATTCGATTTGTTCCTCCAATTTCGGACTTACTCAGTGGTGCAACCACAGGGAGGGGGGGCAGGTGGCATTGCCCCCAACCTTCGACGGAAGTCAATTCTAGGAGGGGCAAACATTGATAGCCAAGGACACCTACAGGGGGCGCAGAGGAGCAATTGTCCACTTCTATTTCAAATTTTATACTAATAAAAATACATTGCTTGCTTGCTTGCTTCTCTTGCAATGCCTGTTTTTCTCAGTCTCGTCAAGTTCAGAGCCGTAGCTAGGGGGCGGCGGGAGTCGGCCATGGGCGCCAAATGATCTAAATTAAAAAAAAAAGTTGTGAAAGAGAGAATGCCTTGGCGCCATATGATATTATTTCCTCCCTATTAAATCAATATTGTTTTAAATTACAAAAATTGGGTCTAAAAATTTTCATTCTCACTTCGCTCGCAATATAATTTTTTCGTGTAATGTAATGTAATGTATTTAAATAATATGTTTTTTATATATGTATTGAATAAACTTTGAATACGTACATAATTTAGCGCTAGCATCTTGTATATGTATTTTCTTATTTTATGTCGCTCCATGTTGCATATGTGTAAAACATATGTTGTACATAAAAGTTATACATGTTATATGTACAAAAAAAATATCTTCGGCATGCATTTATCATTCATTTTCTGCCACTCAAAAATACAGTTTTTGTGCTTGTTTTCAATTATTAGCTAATGTAAAATTGCTGGTGTTAAAAAAATATTTCAAATCGTTTGTTCAAAATAAATGCTTTACCACAGACATCTACCCCCCTTTGCGTAATTTATGAGGATAACGTCTTTGATACTACTACTACTACCACTAGTAATAATAATGCCATTATTAATGTTATAATTATTACTATTATTGGTACGTGACAGATTTATCACCATCTATATAAGAAATGTTCCATGGGATTTTAAAAAATAAGTTATCAGAGCATACACACTGAAACCAGGCGACCAAGATGATAAAACTTAAATGCAGATAAATGTAAGGCCAGGGAAAAAATATATAATTTAATGTTCTATTAGTATGATGAGGATTGTTTATAAAACAAAACCAATACGTTATCATTAAAAGTGATAAATATTAATATAAATGTCCATATTATTTCTAGTCCCAAAATCATCACCCACAACATCAACCACTCAGCTTATACTTATGGTTTTAACAAGGAAGTCAACAAATTTAGCAAATTTTTGAGCTCCATGGGTCAAATAGTGTTTGATCTACAGCTGTTTAAAGATTTCAAAATGTTGTCAAATTATTGGATTTTTGCTTTTTTGAAAGTCAATAACTCAAAAACTATGAACCCAAAAAATCTGAAATTTGGCAGTTTTTGTCAACTTTACTGGTACTAGCACTGTACCAAAAATTAACAATTTCTGAGATGTCAACGTTCAAACCATTTGTTGATTTGACATGGAATAATCCTTTTACATGTAGTACCACAACCATTTGGAGGGTCTCCCTAATGGCATAGGGATCAACATCATTGCTTTGTAATCGAGGGGTACCGGTGGAGGCATATAGTGTTTTGGATCACACTTTAAACTGTAGGTTCACCTATTTTTAATATTCTCAATTCTGCTGTCTCCCGCATGTACGTCATCCTCTTTCCAAATCTAGCCCTGCAGAAGCCAAGTAAACTTCATGAAATATAGGATAACAAAGCCTACAACATGTCCAGATGAGTACCTTTCATTGTAGAACTTGTTCATTCAATATCTCCGCAGAAGTAACTCTGGATCTCTCATCCATACTTGGTTGCCACCATGGAGGTTGAAGTGGCCACATTGAAGTTCTGATCTCACTAACTCCACTGTGGCCAAAATCAAGAATGTGCAGATCTTATAAATGTTCATTAAATGTGTCGCAAATGGTTTTGACAATTTTAACTCTCCTTTATTGTTATGTTTTCCTCTTTTGTTTTCAAAGGGAGCTGATTTATCAGGCTTGGATGCTGCTGTTCAAAATGCCGGAGAGGAGTTTTTGAAAATCCACCAGCTGTATTCTGACTGAGTGTAGAAACTAAAGCCTGGTGCAAGGGGAGTGATAAGTAACGGAAGGATTTTGGCTCCATTGGACGAGAAGGAAACGTTTATGGCTGATGATTTCAATTTGCTTGAGACGTACAGCATGAATGTGGATGGAGACAAGGTTGTGCAAACTTTGAAGAAAGTTGATGAGTCAAATGATATTTCAGGTGAGTTGGAATCATTCATTGCAAATGTGTGAATTTTTTATGAAATAATAAGTATTCCAAAAAAAATATTTAAAACGAAAATATTTTAAAAAAATACTGCACTTATTTTACTTACGATTAGTGAGTATGTAAAATTTCCAAACGACGTTTCAGGAATCAACTGTTCCCTTCATCAGGTTCCTTCTTGACTAGCGAGATTGCCTCATAGCTACGTCAAATTGAATTAAAAACAAGGATAAAGAATATAGGAATAACTATGGTACAATAGGAATCATAAAAGCCTGCCCAATTCTGTTAAAACTTCCATACCCACTACTATCCCTAGGTAAAACCACAAAAGTTAAAAATACATTCTTAAAAGAACATTATGACTTGAAAAATTAAGACGCATGTGTAGTGCTGCCTCCTAGACGAAGAAGAAGCAAGCTACTGTTGCTAGACAAGAGTCTGTGCAAATAGAACCTGGAATAGAACGTAGCAAGGTACCTTTATTAGGTAGGCCATTCCCGAGGTTCCGAGATTTTTTCCCATGATCCTGTGCACGCTATGACATCATTAAAAGGACAGAATGGAACTTGTTTCGTTAGCGTATACGGAAGCTTCAGATAAATGGGTCGATTTCTTACTTATACACACCTTTTCTTGAATGCGGGTACAATGAGTACAAATCACCCTGTTTGTGCTTTTGCCACGTGCAATAATAATAGAAGAAAATCGCCTGGAATAAATTAACCATCCCTTCTCAAAATACAAGTTGCTGAAGCAGGATTGATTCGATTTGTTCCTCCAATTTCGGACTTACTCAGTGGTGCAACCACAGGGAGGGGGGGTGGGCAGGCGGCATTGCCCCCAACCTTCGACGGAAGTCAATTCTAGGAGGGGCAAACATTGATAGCCAAGGACACCTACAGGGGGCGCAGAGGAGCAATTGTCCACTTCTATTTCAAATTTTATACTAATAAAAATACATTGCTTGCTTGCTTGCTTCTCTTGCAATGCCTGTTTTTCTCAGTCTCGTCAAGTTCAGAGCCGTAGCTAGGGGGCGGCGGGAGTCGGCCATGGGCGCCAAATGATCTAAATTAAAAAAAAAAGTTGTGAAAGAGAGAATGCCTTGGCGCCATATGATATTATTTCCTCCCTATTAAATCAATATTGTTTTAAATTACAAAAATTGGGTCTAAAAATTTTCATTCTCACTTCGCTCGCAATATAATTTTTTCGTGTAATGTAATGTAATGTATTTATATAATATGTTTTTTATATATGTATTGAATAAACTTTGAATACGTACATAAGTTAGCGCTAGCATCTTGTATATGTATTTTCTTATTTTATGTCGCTCCATGTTGCATATGTGTAAAACATATGTTGTACATAAAAGTTATACATGTTATATGTACAAAAAAAATATCTTCGGCATGCATTTATCATTCATTTTCTGCCACTCAAAAATACAGTTTTTGTGCTTGTTTTCAATTATTAGCTAATGTAAAATTGCTGGTGTTAAAAAAATATTTCAAATCGTTTGTTCAAAATAAATGCTTTACCACAGACATCTACCCCCCTTTGCGTAATTTATGAGGATAACGTCTTTGATACTACTACTACTACCTCTAGTAATAATAATGCCATTATTAATGTTATAATTATTACTATTATTGGTACATGACAGATTTATCACCATCTATATAAGAAATGTTCCATGGGATTTTAAAAAATAAGTTATCAGAGCATACACACTGAAACCAGGCGACCAAGATGATAAAACTTAAATGCAGATAAATGTAAGGCCAGGGAAAAAATATATAATTTAATGTTCTATTAGTATGATGAGGATTGTTTATAAAACAAAACCAATACGTTATCATTAAAAGTGATAAATATTAATATAAATGTCCATATTATTTCTAGTCCCAAAATCATCACCCACAACATCAACCACTCAGCTTATACTTATGGTTTTAACAAGGAAGTCAACAAATTTAGCAAATTTTTGAGCTCCATGGGTCAAATAGTGTTTGATCTACAGCTGTTTAAAGATTTCAAAATGTTGTCAAATTATTGGATTTTTGCTTTTTTGAAAGTCAATAACTCAAAAACTATGAACCCAAAAAATCTGAAATTTGGCAGTTTTTGTCAACTTTACTGGTACTAGCACTGTACCAAAAATTAACAATTTCTGAGATGTCAACGTTCAAACCATTTGTTGATTTGACATGGAATAATCCTTTTACATGTAGTACCACAACCATTTGGAGGGTCTCCCTAATGGCATAGGGATCAACATCATTGCTTTGTAATCGAGGGGTACCGGTGGAGGCATATAGTGTTTTGGATCACACTTTAAACTGTAGGTTCACCTATTTTTAATATTCTCAATTCTGCTGTCTCCCGCATGTACGTCATCCTCTTTCCAAATCTAGCCCTGCAGAAGCCAAGTAAACTTCATGAAATATAGGATAACAAAGCCTACAACATGTCCAGATGAGTACCTTTCATTGTAGAACTTGTTCATTCAATATCTCCGCAGAAGTAACTCTGGATCTCTCATCCATACTTGGTTGCCACCATGGAGGTTGAAGTGGCCACATTGAAGTTCTGATCTCACTAACTCCACTGTGGCCAAAATCAAGAATGTGCAGATCTTATAAATGTTCATTAAATGTGTCGCAAATGGTTTTGACAATTTTAACTCTCCTTTATTGTTATGTTTTCCTCTTTTGTTTTCAAAGGGAGCTGATTTATCAGGCTTGGATGCTGCTGTTCAAAATGCCGGAGAGGAGTTTTTGAAAATCCACCAGCTGTATTCTGACTGAGTGTAGAAACTAAAGCCTGGTGCAAGGGGAGTGATAAGTAACGGAAGGATTTTGGCTCCATTGGACGAGAAGGAAACGTTTATGGCTGATGATTTCAATTTGCTTGAGACGTACAGCATGAATGTGGATGGAGACAAGGTTGTGCAAACTTTGAAGAAAGTTGATGAGTCAAATGATATTTCAGGTGAGTTGGAATCATTCATTGCAAATGTGTGAATTTTTTATGAAATAATAAGTATTCCAAAAAAAATATTTAAAACGAAAATATTTTAAAAAAATACTGCACTTATTTTACTTACGATTAGTGAGTATGTAAAATTTCCAAACGACGTTTCAGGAATCAACTGTTCCCTTCATCAGGTTCCTTCTTGTCTAGCGAGATTGCCTCATAGCTACGTCAAATTGAATTAAAAACAAGGATAAAGAATATAGGAATAACTATGGTACAATAGGAATCATAAAAGCCTGCCCAATTCTGTTAAAACTTCCATACCCACTACTATCCCTAGGTAAAACCACAAAAGTTAAAAATACATTCTTAAAAGAACATTATGACTTGAAAAATTAAGACGCATGTGTAGTGCTGCCTCCTAGACGAAGAAGAAGCAAGCTACTGTTGCTAGACAAGAGTCTGTGCAAATAGAACCTGGAATAGAACGTAGCAAGGTACCTTTATTAGGTAGGCCATTCCCGAGGTTCCGAGATTTTTTCCCATGATCCTGTGCACGCTATGACATCATTAAGAGGACAGAATGGAACTTGTTTCGTTAGCGTATACGGAAGCTTCAGATAAATGGGTCGATTTCTTACTTATACACACCTTTTCTTGAATGCGGGTACAATGAGTACAAATCACCCTGTTTGTGCTTTTGCCACGTGCAATAATAATAGAAGAAAATCGCCTGGAATAAATTAACCATAGTAGTAAGACCCCCCCGTCTGTCCCACCTAAACCGGAAATGAGATAAGATAAGAGCGGAAATGATAAGATAAGGGGTAGGCGTTTTGTGAGTTAATTAGAGTGTGTTTCGAGCCGACAGGAAGTGATAAGATAAGAGGTGGGGCGTTAACTGTTTTTCTTGGAACGCGGGAGATAAAGGGGAACAGAAGGAAACATGTTTGGGAGATTGGTAGTAATGAGATAATATGTTGTAAAAAGGATATTGAACACGTGTTAGGAAATGTCAGGAGAATGAGGTGACCTTAGAGTGTGGAGGAAACGGATGTGGGCGGGTGTTTTCTGGGAAGTGGGTAGATAAATAAAGATTAGAAGTTCGTGGGAACGTTGATAAGGTATGACTGTGTGCAGGATACGTTAGTAGGCGGTGGAATGGAGAGCGGGCAAAAAGGAAAAAAAGTTTCCGAGAGGCAGCATGTGAATAGAATAAAAAAAGTTGTGTTCTCGGAGGAGGTGGAGATTCATAGTATACCGGGAAAAGAGGAGGACCGACGAGGCACGTGGGCGTTGGATGCCTTGCGCGAGAGAATGCGCAGAGAATATCAGGGAATTTGAGGAGGGGTAGGTAGGTATATAAAAGGTTTTGCCGTGTTTCACTTACACAGTTCGGCAGACTGTACGCTATCAGGTAGTAATCATCTGCGATTTTCCTGACACTTGTTCCTGGACACCCTTGCTGACACTTGTTCCTGGACGAGCTAGGTATCAAATCTGTATTCCGAGGTGAGTACTATAGGTTTCGTACGCCTATATGTGAGTAAAATGTAAATAGAACCAATGTTCGGAAATACAAAATGGCGACCGGAAGTGGGGTTATCTTGGAAACGGTAAGACTTAGGAAAAATCTGTTTGCGGATTCATCACGTACGCCTATATGTGAGTAAAATGTAAATAGAACCTATGCTCGGAAATCCAAAATGGCGACCGGAAGTGGGGTTATCTTGGAAACGGTAAGACTTATGAAAAATCTGTTTGCGGATTCATCATGTAAACCTATACGTGAGTAAAATGTAAATAGAACCTATGCTCGGAAATCCAAAATGGCGACCGGAAGTGGGGTTATTTTGGAAACGGTAAGACTTAGGAAAAATCTGTTTGCGGATTCATCATGTACGCCTATATGTGAGTAAAATGTAAATAGAACCTATGCTCGGAAATCCAAAATGGCGACCGGAAGTGGGGTTATCTTGGAAACGGTAAGACTTAGGAAAAATCTGTTTGCGGATTCATCACGTATGCCTATATGTGAGTAAAATGTAAATAGAACCTATGCTCGGAAATCCAAAATGGCGACCGGAAGTGGGGTTATCTTGGAAACGGTAAGACTTATGAAAAATCTGTTTGCGGATTCATCACGTACGCCTATATGTGAGTAAAATGTAAATAGAACCTATGCTCGGAAATCCAAAATGGCGACCGGAAGTGGGGTTATTTTGGAAACGGTAAGACTTAGGAAAAATCTGTTTGCGGATTCATCATGTACGCCTATATGTGAGTAAAATGTAAATAGAACCTATGCTCCGAAATCCAAAATGGCGACCGGAAGTGGGGTTATCTTGGAAACGGTAAGACTTAGGAAAAATCTGTTTGCGGATTCATCACGTACGCCTATATGTGAGTAAAATGTAAATAGAACCTATGCTCGGAAATCCAAAATGGCGACCGGAAGTGGGGTTATCTTGGAAACGGTAAGACTTATGAAAAATCTGTTTGTGGATTCATCATGTACACCTATACGTGAGTAAAATGTAAATAGAACCTATGCTCGGAAATCCAAAATGGCGACCGGAAGTGGGGTTATCTTGGAAACGGTAAGACTTAGGAAAAATCTGTTTGCGGATTCATCATGTATGCCTATATGTGAGTAAAATGTAAATAGAACCTATGCTCGGAAATCCAAAATGGCGACCGGAAGTGGGGTTATCTTGGAAACGGTAAGACTTAGGAAAAATCTGTTTGCGGATTCATCACGTACGCCTATATGTGAGTAAAATGTGAATAGAACCTATGCTCGGAAATCCAAAATGGCGACCGGAAGTGGGGTTATCTTGGAAACGGTAAAACTTAGAAAAAGTCTGTTTGCGGATTCATCACGTATGCCTATATGTGAGTAAAATGTGAATAGAACCTATGCTTATAATACTGACGTGTGCATAAATAACAGTTTTTTTTTATTTTCAGATGACATTGTTACCTTTTGATTTCGACCTTTTGTATGCTGACCTTAAGAACGAGAATCAGAAGGGAGAAAGAAGAAACCTATGGAATAAGAACCAGGCTAAACATGCGGAGAAACATATTGCGTGTTACGTCGACTTTTGCGAAGAAAACAACTTAGCGGAAGATCTGTTAAAAAATCTGGAAGAAGTGTGCAAAGATATGGAAGTGAGAATCGACAATCTGATAAAAATGTTTTCATGTATAATCGGGGAAAAAGAAAAATCTGCGGTATTCGGGGATTTCGTCGAAAATATAAAACGTGGGCAGTATGTACCTTCCCATCTATCTCTTCGAGTGTGCTTTGAATTGATGGAGTTATTTAAAGGTGTCAGACAGCAGAAAGAAGAGGAGAAAATGGGGGACGAGGAGAAAGGAATGGAGAAGAGAATGGTGGAGCTTTTGAAAAAGAGAAAATTGAACAGCTAGAACTAACATTACTAATACACTAACACACTGTTCAATTTTCTGCGGTTGCATTCGAAGAGATAGATGGGAAGTTTATTGATTTGTTGCAATACAATTATTCACCTGTAGAGTTTCATTATGTGTAACAATTTCTGTGTACATATTTTGTAAACTGATGATCGGCACTATTGATTTGTTACAACACTGATATTATATAATTACTCACCTGTAGAGTTTCATTACGTGTAAAAATTTCTGTGTATATATTTTGTAAACTGATGATCGACACCAATAAAGATTGCGATGTGTAAATATGAACTTATTATTTGACAAAATGAAATTAATATAAGGTACTTACATCGTCCCCGTTCTCCATTCTGATCCTTCGTTAACAATTTGAAATGATCGTAGAGAAACATATGCAGCTGCCGCAAACACAGATTCCAGTATCATACCGTCTTTCAAGATAGTAAGTTGATTGCTGAATCTGGCTAATTGGTATATCCGGTAAACTCTGATTGCAGTATCATATCAAATCCGGTCTAGCTCAATTAGGAGCCGAGCTATTTCCTTATCTACGTCCTTCTTCCTTTGTCGATAGATAAACATTTCGGACGTTCCTTCGTTAAGAAGTTATCTACATCCTGTGTTTACAGATAAACATGAAAACCCTTACATAGCGATATCTACGAGGAAAACATGTGGTGAAGACGGTTAACCATTTCCAGGATAATTACATAGGGTCAGTAGAACCGTTAGGATCGGAGATAAATGTTGCGTCATGTTTGCGTATATAAAGAACGGCGTTCTCTCCACAAAACAGTCTTCGTGAAATAATCATTGTACGATCATGGACGTACAGTTATCCGCTGACGAATTACTGGCGTTATACAGGGATGGGTATTTCAAGACACCCGAACAGTTACGTGAAGTGTTAGCATACGTCGCCCAAAAAATCATTTTAGGGGAAAGTGTCTCGTTAATTGGCGAGTATGACCGATTACTACAATCAGTGACAACGTCCGTACCAGAACTTTCCGGACGAGGACGGACATCCTTGGAACAGACTGTACCAGCATCGACATCGAATCCTGTAACATCGAATCTAGTTTTATCACCACAAACTTCGGGAAATGTTTTATCCAGACCAGATACGGAGTCTCGTTCAGGACCGTCTTGGAGATCTGATTCACCCGGACCATCATGGAGGATAGATCAAGCAGGATCACCATGGGGGACTGAGGAACCAGGACCATCGTGGAGGACGGATCAACCAGGGTCATCGTGGAGGCCTGACCAGTCAAGATCATCATGGAGCACAAACCAACCAGGACCATCTCGAAGAAACAGTGTTGAATTATTGGCAAACTCAACAACAGAAGAAAATCCTACAGTTGTAGAAAATAAAGGTAGGAAATCTCGTAAAAGAAAATATGTTTTACCAAATACTGAGGCTATCGGTAACATTACTGTACATAATATTAAAGATATGCAGTATCCTAGATTTAGATCTACAGGTCATCGTATAGAATTTAGTTTTGAACCTCCTTCGGAAAATATTGATCCTCATGAATGGATTCGAGAGGGGCTCACAAACCTTCTTAACTTTATCAAAAGACATGCTAAAGATGAAGATAAAATTGGTTTGAGAATATCTAATTTATCAGATGTAAAGGTAGATGACATCTATGTAGCATGGCACAGAAGTGACCAATTACATGCAGATATGTTATGGGATATTGTAGGCAGAATACTCCAAAGTGCAAAGACATTTTTGATTACTGATCATCTAGTTCTACGTGCTGATCATGTAAGTATTCCTGTGGGGGGTGGAGGACTACGTGCTTACAGTGCACCAAACCATATATTGGTTGCACAGAAAAAAAGTATAGTTTCAGTGAAGAGTTTAAAACAACCTCTATGTCTAGCAGAGAGTTTAGTTATTGGTAAAGCTCGTGCTGACAATGATCCAAATTATAAATCATATGTAAATGGAAGAAATTTGCAGAAACCTGTATTTGAACTCATGAGTAAAGCAGGAGTGAATTTAGGAATTAACGGAGGAGGAATTCCAGAACTTCGAAAATTCCAGCAGTATCTGGTGGATTACAAAATTATTGTCCATAATAATCTTCGTGACCCAAAAGATATTTTATTCGAAGGTCAGATACAGAACGCATCGAGACATATATATCTTTTGTATGACAGTACAAGGCAACATTTTGATGTCATTGTAAACAGAGTGGGTGCATTTGCAGCAAAAGACGTGTGTGTAGGGTGTAATGAACTTATCTTTGATAAACCACATACCCACAGGTGTAAAGAAATGTGTCCAATGTGTCGTGGAATACCACCATGTATACAGGAAAGTAATTTTAGAAAAACATGTGAAATATGCCATCGTTTATTCAAAAACAGTCAATGCTTTACAAAACATATGTCTACAACTTTTAGAAAGGGAACTGTGTGTAAAGAGATTCAGCAGTGTGAAAAGTGCCACAGAATAATTCTAACAAATAACCGACGTGAAAAAGTGCACAATTGTGAGAAGAAATATTGTACAGTATGTAGTCTGGTAAAACCTATAAACCATTTATGTTATATGGGTGTTCCAAAACCGAAAGGTGGTTCTAAATTTCTTTTCATATTTTACGATTTTGAGTGTTATACAGATATTCCTAATACTGATAAAGAAAACTCATTCATCCATGTACCTAATTTAATCGTGTTACAAACAGCATGTCATAAATGTTATCTTTCGGAAGATCTATCTACACCGTGTAAGGTTTGCGGAATTAGACAACATATATTTTGGGAGGATCCTGTTGACACATTCCTATCCTATTTGCAACTACAGAATAAATTTCCACACATCATCATCTGTGCACATAATGCACGAGGGTACGATTGCACGTTTATTTTACGAAGGATGTTGGAGACCAAAATGAATCCGAGGGTTATTCTCAATGGGACGAAAATTATGAGTATGAGATATGAAAACTTGTATTTTATCGACAGCCTGAATTTTGTTCATTCGGCATTGTCAGAGTTTTCTAAAATTTTTGGATTACCTACCCAGAAGGGACATTATCCCCACTTGTGGAATACAGAAAAAAACAAGAATTATGTCGGAGAAATACCACCACCGTCAGCATATGGCTATGATCGCATGAAAAATGTAGATGAACAGAAAACATTTCTATTGTGGTACAACGAAGAGAAAAATACTAACAGAATATTTGATAACAGAAAAGAACTTTTAGCATATTGTATCAAGGATGTTACTGTTTTGAGGCAGGGGTGTTTGAAATTGAGATCGGATTTCATAGAAATCTGTAAGATAGACATCTTTAGAGAATGTATCACCATAGCCTCTGTCTGTTCTCTGATATACAGGTCCAAATTCATGTCTGCCGACACGATTGGAATAATTCCAAAAGGAGGATACCACCATGCTGATACAATGTCGAAATTTGCTCTAAAATGGTTGACACACATTGAGAAGGAGAAAAATATCATTCTTATTCACGGGGGACGAACTCGTGAGAAATATGTATTAGGTGGGCGATACAAAGTAGATGGGTATCATGAAGAGACTAACACAGTATATGAAGCATTAGGATGTTTTTGGCATGGTTGTCAACGATGTATGCCCGTCAGAAGAAATACACACCCCCAATACACAGATGTAGATGGTGATGAACAGAGTGGGAAAGAAGATAGTGAACAAGATTTATTGAATACTGCAGGATTTCGATATGAGATGACATGTCGTAAGTTAGCAGCACTCAGAACTGAAGGGTATAATGTTGAAGTAATGTGGGAATGTGATTTCAACAGATTCCTCAAAGAAAATCCTACTATAAATGTGCATCTTTCATCTCATCCTATTGTAGAATGCACACCCTTAAACCCTCGAGATGCTCTCTACGGTGGTAGAGTAGAGACTGTCAGAACCTATTACCAAACAAAGGAAAATGAAACCATCTGTTATAGGGATTTCACCAGTCTATACCCTTATGTAAACAAATACTGCTGTTATCCTGTTGGACACCCTAAAATATTTCTTGGTGAAGATATTCCTGTCGTAGATGAAATTCTGAAAATGGAAGGTCTCATCAAATGTAGAATATTACCTCCAAGACATCTTCTACACCCCGTTCTACCGGCAAAAATTAACCAGAAATTAATGTTCGTTTTGTGTAAAAAATGTGCTCTTCAAACACAGTGTGAAGAAAGGTGTGAACATTCTCCAGACGAACGTGCACTAGATGGAACTTGGGTTA
Organism: Lepisma saccharinum; assembly: GCF_977018435.1. Classification (NCBI taxonomy): domain Eukaryota; kingdom Metazoa; phylum Arthropoda; class Insecta; order Zygentoma; family Lepismatidae; genus Lepisma; species Lepisma saccharinum. Next base: position 32,020,000 of record NC_139238.1, read on the forward strand.
TAGCCGAAGTTAGAAAAGCATGCAGTTTAGGTTATAACGTTCTAGCTGTTTTGGAAGTGTGGCAGTATGAAACTGTGCAGTATGATCCATCATCTAAGACAGGAGGATTATTTACAGGATATGTAAATACTTTCCTTAAGATTAAACAAGAAGCAAGTGGGTGGCCTGCATGGTGCCTCACTGAAGAAGATAAAGAACGTTACATACAAAACTATTTCAGCAAAGAAGGAATTCTTCTAGATGAATCCAAAATAGAGATAAACCCTGGAAAACGTACCCTTGCAAAACTATGTCTAAATTCTTTGTGGGGAAAATTCTGTCAACGGGAAAATCTGTCCCAAACAAGTATTATTACAGAAACAAAAGATTTTCTAGACAAAATGACTGATCCTAACATAACAATTAACAGTGTACTATATCTGAATCAGGAGACTGTTATAGTGCATTGGAAATATATCCAGGAAGTTCTCAAACAAAACACGAAAATTAATGTTCCTATAGCAGCCTTTACTACATGTCATGCACGTCTAAAATTGTATGAACTGTTGGAGAAATTAGGGGACAGAGTATGTTATTGTGATACTGATTCAGTCATATATATAGATGCCCCTGATATGATCTACCATCCTGAAATAGGTGATGCACTCGGTGAACTGACAGATGAGCTAGAATCTTTTGGTAACGAAGCAGTTTGTAGGGAATTTGTTTCAACAGGACCAAAATGTTACAGTCTTAAGGTATGTAAACCAGAATGTGCACCCGAATATATATGTAAAATTAAAGGAATCACATTGAATGTAGGAGCCTCACAGGTAGTAAATTTCGACACCATGTGTCGTATGATTAAAGGTGAAGAATTAGAAGTTGTGGTGAAAAATATTTTTCGTATAAGAAGAACCAAAGAACTCAGAGTAATCACCACAAACGAACAAAAAAATTTTCAAGCTGTGTTGTTAAAACGTAGGTTTTCTGAAGACTTCCTCTCCTACCCATTCGGGTATTATTAAATGTACAGGCAGATAATTTTGTAATATCCACAATGGTGAACAATGTTGTGTGAAATATAACATTTTTTGTTCTGTATATATAATATTTTTTGTATATAATAAATACTATGTGTATAGACAGATAATTTTCTAAATTGTCATTGGTCAATAATTTTATGTTTAAAATATAACATTTTGTGGTTTTGTATGTAATAAATATGTGTTCTTGTAGAAATGTAGTATGTAAATATGTTTCACATTTTGTAAAAAAAAGTAATGCTATGTAGATATATTGTCAATTTATGTATATATTATGGTAACAGAGTCAGAAACTACTGTGTTATCTTCTACCCATTTGCGTATTACTAAATGTACAGACAAATAATTTTCTAATATTGCCAATGGTGATTTTTATATAAATATATATTATGGTAACAGAATCAAAAACTATCATTTGTCTTGCGAATTCCTCCAATTCACTATCGTAAAAATTCTAAAACATGGTGTTTCCTAAACTTGTTCATCCTTTTACAATGATGGTCTGTGGAGCATCAGGGAGTGGTAAAACTACTTTCGTGACAAACCTTGTCGATTCTATTGCTCATCTTGTAGAAGGGTCTGTTAAAAAAATAGTATGGTGTTACGATCAGGAAAACAGTACCCCCAAAAATATTGGTAATGTAGAATACCATAAAGGAATTGTTGATTGGCAATTGTGGAACGGTAAAACACCCACCCTTGTAATTTTAGATGATCTTATGATGGTTGCTCAAGGAGAAAAAGTTGCCGATCTTTTCACAAAAGGTAGTCACCACAAGAATATTTCGGTAGTCTTCATAACACAAAATCTTTTCCACCAGGGAAAAAATTGTAGAGATATCTCTTTAAACGTAAAACATTTTGTCATATTCAAAAATCCACGAGATATGAACCAATTCACCGTGTTCGCACGACAACTTCATCCTCACCGTATGAAAGAACTCGAAAAAGTATATATAGATGCAACAAAACACCCTTTCAGTTATTTGTATATTGATCTTTCCCAGTCAACACCTGATCCTCTACGTTATCAAACAGATATTTTTAACAAGGATTATTCGACAGCATATCTTCCTCACGAATGTCTAAAACATCGAGATGAAGAGAACGAGGAAGAGACGTACCAGTTCACATTCTAAACATAATATTTCGTTGAAGAAACACTCACCTTTTTTACACTTACTGAAAAATTCTCCAACAAAAGTTCGTAAATCCTTGCTAAAAAGTGCTCCTAAGAAATCAATTCGTTTCATAAGCGAGTGCTGTCTAAATGTTTTAAAAGGTAACGTAAAACTTAAACCTTCTGTAAAACGTCGTCTGACACCTTACAAGAAGGTTTTACGTAATCTTGTAAAACCCAAAGTGAACATCGAAAAACGAAGAAACATTCTCGTCCAGAAAGGAGGGTTTCTACCTTTACTTCTAGGTTCCTTGTTATCGGGACTTCTTGGAACTCTTCTCCCACACTAAAATGTCATCTGCTTTCAAAAAAATGATTGTTTTATCACCAGAACAGTTAGAGCGTATTCGAAATATCGAATCGTCTGTGCACCACAAATTATCAATTTTAGATAAAAAAATGAGTGATATCCTAAAAATGAAAAACATATCGGACGATCAAAAATGGCGTCTTTACAGAAAAGAACTGGACGAGTATTTATGGCTGAGTCGAAAATCCAAAGAACCATTACAGATTCCCATTGTTCAAGATAACGACGGTTCTTCTACTATTTCACCAGAATCGACGTATTTTCCTCAGAATCTGGCAGAGACGTTACCCCGTAATACACGTCATCAGTTACAGAATATCATCGATGAGTACCAATCCACGGCACAACATTTGATAGACGAACGTCAGGAAAAAACACTTCCGGATCCGAAAACATTGAACTTCTCATCGTCGCCAACGGAAAGCCCTGGACCGTCTCATCGACAGAAGAAGAAGAAGAAGAAAGTGACCGTCCGTGTTTCCAGGAAAACTACACCTTTTCTGAGAACGCCTGACGCTTACAAACTGGTTCCTCTGAGAAAAAGCCGTAGACAGAGAGATCGGTCATGGGAGTCCCTAAGTTGAAACACGATAAAATTCTCACGAAAATATATTACGATCCCCGACACCATGCTTCATTCTCATCTGTAGATCGTCTGTGGAAAGCGGTACGGGATAAAAATATATCCCGCGATACGGTGAAAAAATGGCTGATGCATCAGGAAACCTACACTCTCCACAAACCTGCAAGAAAAAGGTTTCCTCGAAATCATTACAATGTATGGAACATAGACATGCTTTGGGAAGCTGATCTCAACGACATGGCATCGATTCAAAAACATAACGACGGATACAAATATCTTCTGACAGTGATCGATGTATTTTCAAAATATGCCTTTGCATTACCGCTAAAAAATAAAACAAGCAATTCTGTAACCGAAGCTTTCAAAACTATTTTCGAACAAAACAAACGGAAACCTGTCACACTACAGACCGACCAAGGAACGGAATTTACAAATTCTACATTCCAGAAATTTTTGAAAAACCAACATGTACAATTTTCGACAGCTACAAATTATCCTGTGAAAGCTAGTGTAGTGGAACGTTTCAACAGAACATTAAAAGAACGGATGTGGAAATATTTCACCTCAAAACAGACAAGACGTTATGTAGATATTTTACCACAACTTCTCGAAGGTTACAATACAGCGATCCACAGTTCCATAGGAATGGCCCCTCGAGATGTCAACGAAACAAACGTTTACATTGTGTGGAAACGTCTCAACAAACCTGACAAACATGTCTCGCAACCATCTTCAGATCTGAATGTTGGTGATATCGTACGAATTTCTGTAGTCAAAGGACATTTCGAGAAAGGATACGAACAATCGTGGTCACGAGAACTTTTCAAAATCCATTCCCTTGTTCAGCGAACACCTGTACCTGTATACATATTAGACGACTTAAACGAAGAACCAGTAAAAGGTACATTTTACAAACATGAACTGCAGAAAGTTTATTCGGATCCTGAAGAAGAGTATAAAATTGATAAGATTTTGAACACCCGGGGAAAAGGTAAAAATTTGGAATACCTGGTTCGTTGGCTCGGATATCCACCTAGTTTCGATTCGTGGATCAAGGCATCTTCCGTAAAACAGTTGTCGGAAAAATAACATATTTATATCAAAATATAACGTTACTGCGATCCAGTGAGTCCTCTGTGTTCGGCGAGAATGGACGAAAATTTCTACGTTTACCTCCTATCATCTGCATCGGAGGAATATTTTCCAGACAACACACTCACCCATTTCACCGTAAAACTTGCTAAACGGATCGATCTGTCTCCAGAATTGTGGGAAGTCGGATTGGCAGAACTACATTATTCAACTCTATACGACAATGTTTTGGAAACTGATTCTGGAATGTTAACTCTTCCTGTTCGGACATATGCAAGTGCTGAGGACCTAGTCTCTACCATCATCGAATCTCTCCCCGACGACCTGGAAATAAGGAGATCCGTTCTCGAGAAATTCTGGCATTTTTTGACGGAACCGCAATGGGGAACATTTGGATCTACTGTTTGTGCGGATAACACACTCTATATTAACGAACAACCATTTTATTTTCCTGCAACAACATATACGATAGAGGATCTGATTTATTTCCTGAAAACAGACCCTGCTAATGTAGCTGTTCCTACTCATCTCAGGTTTTTCTTCAAAGAGGCTGTGTACAAACATCTATCCGTGATAGGGGTTCCTAAGCCTGAACCTGACGATGCTCCAACAAATACCGTTACACCCATAAACGAAACTGATGACTATGCTAAATTTCGATATGACATATTGAAATCTATTTATTCTACGCACGCACAGTCCAATAGCGTTGTGGATAAAAACCCATATATATTTATTTACTCCGATCTGGTGAAACAACAATTGGTCGGGGGAGAAATGGTACGTCTCTTGCGTCTTACCCGAAAACAGTGTTCGGACACAAATACGTCTTGCACAGTACCCGTAGCCCATCAATCATTCGACCCGATTCATTACGTTCCTCTGGATAAAGCCTCTTTCGAAACAATAGAAATTGCTTTGTACGATAGAAAAGGAGATTTTTTACCTTTGAGAACTGGGTCCGTACCCACAATCGCTGTTTTACATTTTCGTAGAAAAGCAAAGTCCTTTTAAAAAACAGTAGACAGCTATTTCTCTCAGTCTTTGTCGAAAAGCGAATGAATCACCATGAATTCGCAGACCGAATATTATAGTAACCAAATCCGTGGAGGAATTGGACCCATCTACCGTTCAACTAGAAATCAAAAAGGGAGAGGATTGGGGTCACTTTTCGCAGGACTGTTTAGAATGGTGAAACCTCTACTCTGGAGCGGTGCAAAGACGATCGGAAGAGAAGCTTTAAAAACAGGCGCTAACATTATCACCGACATTGCAACAAGCCAACAAACTCCGAAAACTATTGTTCGTCAACGGGTACGTGAAGCAGGTCAAAATCTTCAAAGTAAAGCACAACGAAAAATCGACTCTCTGGTAGGTTCTGGTATAAGAACCAAACCTGCAACAAGAATTGCTCAGTTGATGTTAAAACGTTCAGCCACCCGTATTAGAACATCTACGATCCGTAAAAAACAAGCATCCAAAAAACGAAGTAAAACATCTGCAGAATCTAGGAGAACACGTAAAAGAAAAATCAAACAGAAGGTCTCAGGGAAAGATATTTTTGGATAATGATGGAGGATAACATGTGCATGATCTCGCAGTTCGACCTCTTCCGGAAAAAACCTATTCAGCAAAATGTGGAAAAAACGTACACAGCCACCTACAAACCTATCGCTTCCATCGATAATCAGAATATAATTCAGTTTGTCATACCGGCGGCAGGAACTGATTTTCTCGATCTTTCATCTGCCTATCTTCGTCTGCAAACACAAATGGTTAAACAGGATGGAAGTCCCATGAGTGCTTCCGAAACAGAAAATGCCCTCACAAAAAACTGCGGGGTCGTGAATTATCTTCTCCATTCACTCTTTTCCCAATGTACAGTGACTCTCAACGGCATTGCTGTAACAACCGCCGATAACAATTACGCATATAAAGCAATCTTCGAAGCAGCTATCAATTACGGAAGCGATGCCGCAAACACGCATCTCACGAATGCCCTGTGGTATTTGGACACACCTGAACATCAAGATCAAATCACTGCCGACAACACAGGTTTCACCACAAGAAAAAAATTTTTCCAGTATGTTCCGACGACCGGAAATCTTACGGAAGTGACAGCCGTGGTCGACCTTATGGGAAAACTTCACATAGATTTCTTCCACCAGTCTAAATACCTGCTCAACGGTGTTGAAGTACGCATAGATCTAGCTAGATCACGTGACGCTTTTTACATCTGGGGAGACCAGACATCACCTACAGTAAGAATAAAAATTTTAAAAGCTGTTCTCGAAATAAATCACATCATTCCTACTCCTACCACCAGTTTGGCCATAGACAGAGCACTCACTTACGCTCCTGCTCATTATCCGTTCACCAGAAGCGTCATCAAAGCTTATTCTTACGTCGCCGGAACGCAGCAGATTTCGATCGATAATGCTTTTCAAGGTCCTTTTCCGAATGTTGTTCTTTTTGCTATGGTATCCACCGCCAGCTTTCTCGGAGACAGTAAGAAAAATCCGTTCGACTTTAGAAGTTTTAACCTATCTTCTTTCCATCTTGTGAAAAATGGAGAACTCGTACCTTCCGAACCTTTACAAATCACCACAGGAGGAAACAGCGGATTGATAACACGTGCCTATCAAACTCTATTTTCCGGTACAGGCATTCACCACGCCAATTACGGACACCAGATCACACGGAAAATGTTCGAGAACGGATTGTTTTTCCTGATTTACGACATAACACCAGACTCTTCAGGAAACGACACGCACACCAGTCTCCAGGAACAAGGCATCATCGGAGCCGAGATGCAGTTTTCTCCTCAGCTGTCGGAAAATATAACATGCCTTTTGTATGCTGAATTTGAATCTGCAGTAGATATACCTAAAGATAGAAGTGTCATCCTCCATCAGTGAGACCGAATTTTCCATAAATATGTGTGCCTGTGTTTCTGACTCCCAGTGTTACCGAAATAGCTCTTACGTAAACATTATACTGCTTGTGATGGAAAAACCCACCAAAGTGATAACCCGTACTATTAAGCATGGTAGTGTTTCTTCGAAAGTGACAACTTCAAAACCTGTGAACATACAAGTGTTTCCCGAACTACTTGACAACAGCCCTGGAAGCATAGAAATGACCAAAGACAGACACATTATTATACATTATTGAAAACATAAGCAGCATGAACACGTCGCAGATCAGACAGATTCTATCTCGTAACTGTTCCACCAGAAACATTTTTTACGGTGTTTACCCGAGAGATCTTTTACCTCGGACGTTTCCTAAGCCAGCCTTGGTCATCGCAAACACTGACAAGTCCGACTCCCGGGGTACACACTGGGTGGCCTTCTATTTCGACAAAAACAATGTGGCCGAGTATTTCGATTCATACGGATTTCATCCTTTCTATCGAGAATTCGTAACTTTCCTGAACAGTCATTCCTCGGTCTGGACTTACAACAGCATTCCCCTACAGGGGATATTGGCCACAACATGCGGTCATTACTGTTGCGTGTATGCTTATTACAAAGCACGTCACGTTACAACCAAGGATTTCATCCAGACATTTCCACCAGGTATCAGTAAAGATGGATATATCCTGCAGCGTTTTCGTCAGATCTTCAAATGTTTACCACATTCCAAGTGTCCCAGAGGGGAACAAACGTGTTGTTCTATCCACACGATCCAGGCTCGTGTCATGAAAAAATCTATTTAAAATGTGTGCTGCGTATCTTTCTCTCAGTGCCATCGAGACAGTTCTAGTGAACACATCATGGAACCTCCTGCTGTTTCTATAATGGAGAAACACGACAAACTTGTGACGCGCATGACTAATCAGGATGATGTTTCCAAACGTAAACCTCGAAAACGTGTGCAACCCATTAAATTAGAAACCGTTACTATCAAGAACGAGGCGTCTGACGAAGGAATGGATGTGACTACGGACTGTGATTTCATAAAGAGACGTAGAGAAATTGGTTTTTCCACAGACAAAATCGAGTGTCCTAAACTACATGACGTAGATGCATGTTTAGATCTCTATCTTGCAAACACATATTTCCTGAACAAGGAAAAAAACAAGTACGTAGCCATAGGATTCGAAAAGGAATCCCCTTTCAATTTGGTGTGGGAGTTTTCGCAACAGGGGAGATCACCCGTACGCATCCATTCTAAACAGATTAGAGAACTGTGTGCTTCAAAATCGGACTTACTGAATTACGTCGACACTGGTCGACGATTCAACTATTTGGTTACTGGAAATATCACCGTTAGTGGTGTAAATTTTTTCGGGAAACGTTGCATCTCAATGTATCAACATCATTCACCGGATGCTTTCATTTTCACAGCCTCTGAACTACATTTATTTATGTGTAATCTTTTCAGACCTCTGCAAAAATTAATGAACGAACGTTATCATAAATTACAACCCGAAATGGAGGCTTTTGTATATTGTATAAAAAAGAATATGGTTTCAGAAAAAAAAGAAGTACCCGATGTATTGAACTATTTTTATGTATTCTGGTACAACGAATTGATGATTGAAATATATCTTCAGAACAATCTTGGACACACATTGATATTGTAAATAACTTATGTTATGTATCTGATGCTGTAAAGTATCCATTGTAAATCTATTCCATATTGTAAATGAACCATTGTTATTTTTATGTATTGTAATTCAGTCTTTGTTATTTTATGTATTGTAATATAACCCTTCAGGTATTGTAAACCTTCTATATCATCTATTGTAGATAAAACATTTGTGTTATTCTATATCCACACTATCAATTATAAATAAAACATTTGTATATTTTGAACATTTTTTTATTTATTACAATAAAAAGTGTACATTTTCCAGACATTTTCAACTGCACAGGTTTTTTCACCTTTACCATGTTTTCTACATTTTAAACTTTCTGAACTGTTTTTGACACTGCTTAACTTTGGACATTCAAGTTCTTCGATATTGCATACAGTCATTTTACCCTCACCTTTTTTCCCCACTAATGTTTTCACCCATTCCATTTTCTCCGTACCTTTAACATAAACTTGCTGATTCATAAGCACTAAATACAGAAGATTTTCTAATTTCTCGTACGGTAGCCATCCATCATTCCAATCGAGACCATGTTTGTTGGTACGGAGCCAGTAATTCACTCGGCGATACTTTTCACTCAACAAGTGTACACCATATGGAGGTTTCACTAAACAGTCAAATGCACTGTCGAAAGGAAATTTTAAAATTCCTACTTCTTTACACACAAATTCTCCTTCGACTCCTCGAAAACCTTGAATGTCCAAAAAACAGGCATCCATTTTGTTCAACAGGTGAACACTGTCAATGTATCATCAATACTGCCCCGACATACCGCACACTTGTCCAATTGAGAGGCACAGAGACCACAGGCTACAAAATGTCGACACGGAAGAATTACCACACTGCAAGCGTTTTCAAAACATATTTTACAGAGTAGCACAGAATCCACACTCTGATTATCGGATGTTTTTTCAGTAGTTTCCACACTGTCGCGATATTTGCAACTTTTCGAATCACTGTGTAACGCTGCAACACTCTGTATGTAACTGCAGGCTGGTATTGCCCGGTAATGTTCTAGAATCGGGCAATCTTCGGATGTCCAATCACACACTCCGTACCCACAATGGAAACATATTACCCTATCACTGAATCCTGAATAATAAAAACCTGCAGTGACTAATTCTTCAGCAGTCTGACGTAATCCTATTGGCCACTTTCTGTAAGTCTTGTATCTCGCATTCACCGACATATAATCGGTGGTAAAAGGACCGCCTGCTATCAGACGAGTATGGTAAGTATACACTCTCATATGTCGAACAAAGAAAACTCGTCTGATACTGTAGGTGATGGCGTTGTAGGCTCGGTGCGAGTCCAGCAATCGTGGTGAGTAAACACTCTCATACGAGGTAAAAACGAATTAAATCGGGTTCTGTAGGTGACAGGGTCCTTGGCATCGGGTATGAAGGTTCAGCCAGAATATTCTCAAAATCAGATACTGTAGGTGACGGGGTCCTCGGTATCGGCGATAAAGGTTCAGCCAGAATATCCTCAGGATCGTCGGGGAACAGCCGTCTGCGAAAATCGAAACCTTCGGGAGGAACCACAGGGAAACAAGGATGACCTTCTAAGTTAAGTAACAATGGACGATCACAGCCAGAACACCACACGGAATTTCTGTCTGCCAACAAAGAAAGCCACTCTTTCACTCTCTTCTTCAAAGCTTCGCCCAACTCTTCCTTCCTGCGACGAAGTTCGCAGATACACCCGTGACTCGGAAATCCTGTTCTCTCGTCACCTCTTCTTTTCCTCTCTTCTATCTCCTTCAAAGTCTCGCAGCGACGGTGAAGGCTTTTTCCTGAACCGTTGACCACGTGACATCCACACCAGGGAGATTCAGGTATCGCTACATACATAAACGGGAAATAACTCAGCAACCGATCCAGGGCCGTTCGATCGCTGTCCAGATCGCCGCAAGACCGAACAACTTCCCAGAACTCTTCGTAACTGATCTCGTAGAAATTCACACCATTATCAGACAAACGTGTACCGCTTACATCCATCCTCACATGATACTAAGATCCTCCATCCTTTCTATTTATACCCTTTTCCCTCCTACGTCACCATTTCTGTTAAACAAACTTAAAACTACAAGGCTACGCCCAAAACATGTTCGCGCATGTTCACACAGAACCGTTACACCACCCAGAAATTGTAAATTCATACAAACCTACGCCCAAAACATGTTCGGGCATGTTCTATTCAGACAGAAAAACGTTACACACATTTCCAGGAATATCAGACTCATCAACGGTCTCAAACGGGAAACGCCCCCCAAAAATAACCACCTATCTCATCAACACCGGAAACCCTTATCAAGTCCTCATTAACAACAACTCAACTCCAGATTCAAACACAGGTGACGTTACGGTAACACCCATTACAAAACAAAAAACCAGACACATTTAAAAACTTTCATTCCACGAACAAGTTTCCTCCTGTTCCCCTTTATCTCCCGCGTTCCAAGAAAAACAGTTAACGCCCCACCTCTTATCTTATCACTTCCTGTCGGCTCGAAACACACTCTAATTAACTCACAAAACGCCTACCCCTTATCTTATCATTTCCGCTCTTATCTTATCTCATTTCCGGTTTAGGTGGGACAGACGGGGGGGTCTTACTACTACCATCCCTTCTCAAAAAACAAGTTGCTGAAGCAGGATTGATTCGATTTGTTCCTCCAATTTCGGACTTACTCAGTGGTGCAACCACAGGGAGGGGGGGCAGGTGGCATTGCCCCCAACCTTCGACGGAAGTCAATTCTAGGAGGGGCAAACATTGATAGCCAAGGACACCTACAGGGGGCGCAGAGGAGCAATTGTCCACTTCTATTTCAAATTTTATACTAATAAAAATACATTGCTTGCTTGCTTGCTTCTCTTGCAATGCCTGTTTTTCTCAGTCTCGTCAAGTTCAGAGCCGTAGCTAGGGGGCGGCGGGAGTCGGCCATGGGCGCCAAATGATCTAAATTAAAAAAAAAAGTTGTGAAAGAGAGAATGCCTTGGCGCCATATGATATTATTTCCTCCCTATTAAATCAATATTGTTTTAAATTACAAAAATTGGGTCTAAAAATTTTCATTCTCACTTCGCTCGCAATATAATTTTTTCGTGTAATGTAATGTAATGTATTTAAATAATATGTTTTTTATATATGTATTGAATAAACTTTGAATACGTACATAATTTAGCGCTAGCATCTTGTATATGTATTTTCTTATTTTATGTCGCTCCATGTTGCATATGTGTAAAACATATGTTGTACATAAAAGTTATACATGTTATATGTACAAAAAAAATATTTTCGGCATGCATTTATCATTCATTTTCTGCCACTCAAAAATACAGTTTTTGTGCTTGTTTTCAATTATTAGCTAATGTAAAATTGCTGGTGTTAAAAAAATATTTCAAATCGTTTGTTCAAAATAAATGCTTTACCACAGACATCTACCCCCCCTTGCGTAATTTATGAGGATAACGTCTTTGATACTACTACTACTACCACTAGTAATAATAATGCCATTATTAATGTTATAATTATTACTATTATTGGTACGTGACAGATTTATCACCATCTATATAAGAAATGTTCCATGGGATTTTAAAAAATAAGTTATCAGAGCATACACACTGAAACCAGGCGACCAAGATGATAAAACTTAAATGCAGATAAATGTAAGGCCAGGGAAAAAATATATAATTTAATGTTCTATTAGTATGATGAGGATTGTTTATAAAACAAAACCAATACGTTATCATTAAAAGTGATAAATATTAATATAAATGTCCATATTATTTCTAGTCCCAAAATCATCACCCACAACATCAACCACTCAGCTTATACTTATGGTTTTAACAAGGAAGTCAACAAATTTAGCAAATTTTTGAGCTCCATGGGTCAAATAGTGTTTGATCTACAGCTGTTTAAAGATTTCAAAATGTTGTCAAATTATTGGATTTTTGCTTTTTTGAAAGTCAATAACTCAAAAACTATGAACCCAAAAAATCTGAAATTTGGCAGTTTTTGTCAACTTTACTGGTACTAGCACTGTACCAAAAATTAACAATTTCTGAGATGTCAACGTTCAAACCATTTGTTGATTTGACATGGAATAATCCTTTTACATGTAGTACCACAACCATTTGGAGGGTCTCCCTAATGGCATAGGGATCAACATCATTGCTTTGTAATCGAGGGGTACCGGTGGAGGCATATAGTGTTTTGGATCACACTTTAAACTGTAGGTTCACCTATTTTTAATATTCTCAATTCTGCTGTCTCCCGCATGTACGTCATCCTCTTTCCAAATCTAGCCCTGCAGAAGCCAAGTAAACTTCATGAAATATAGGATAACAAAGCCTACAACATGTCCAGATGAGTACCTTTCATTGTAGAACTTGTTCATTCAATATCTCCGCAGAAGTAACTCTGGATCTCTCATCCATACTTGGTTGCCACCATGGAGGTTGAAGTGGCCACATTGAAGTTCTGATCTCACTAACTCCACTGTGGCCAAAATCAAGAATGTGCAGATCTTATAAATGTTCATTAAATGTGTCGCAAATGGTTTTGACAATTTTAACTCTCCTTTATTGTTATGTTTTCCTCTTTTGTTTTCAAAGGGAGCTGATTTATCAGGCTTGGATGCTGCTGTTCAAAATGCCGGAGAGGAGTTTTTGAAAATCCACCAGCTGTATTCTGACTGAGTGTAGAAACTAAAGCCTGGTGCAAGGGGAGTGATAAGTAACGGAAGGATTTTGGCTCCATTGGACGAGAAGGAAACGTTTATGGCTGATGATTTCAATTTGCTTGAGACGTACAGCATGAATGTGGATGGAGACAAGGTTGTGCAAACTTTGAAGAAAGTTGATGAGTCAAATGATATTTCAGGTGAGTTGGAATCATTCATTGCAAATGTGTGAATTTTTTATGAAATAATAAGTATTCCAAAAAAAATATTTAAAACGAAAATATTTAAAAAAAAATACTGCACTTATTTTACTTACGATTAGTGAGTATGTAAAATTTCCAAACGACGTTTCAGGAATCAACTGTTCCCTTCATCAGGTTCCTTCTTGACTAGCGAGATTGCCTCATAGCTACGTCAAATTGAATTAAAAACAAGGATAAAGAATATAGGAATAACTATGGTACAATAGGAATCATAAAAGCCTGCCCAATTCTGTTAAAACTTCCATACCCACTACTATCCCTAGGTAAAACCACAAAAGTTAAAAATACATTCTTAAAAGAACATTATGACTTGAAAAATTAAGACGCATGTGTAGTGCTGCCTCCTAGACGAAGAAGAAGCAAGCTACTGTTGCTAGACAAGAGTCTGTGCAAATAGAACCTGGAATAGAACGTAGCAAGGTACCTTTATTAGGTAGGCCATTCCCGAGGTTCCGAGATTTTTTCCCATGATCCTGTGCACGCTATGACATCATTAAGAGGACAGAATGGAACTTGTTTCGTTAGCGTATACGGAAGCTTCAGATAAATGGGTCGATTTCTTACTTATACACACCTTTTCTTGAATGCGGGTACAATGAGTACAAATCACCCTGTTTGTGCTTTTGCCACGTGCAATAATAATAGAAGAAAATCGCCTGGAATAAATTAACCATCCCTTCTCAAAAAACAAGTTGCTGAAGCAGGATTGATTCGATTTGTTCCTCCAATTTCGGACTTACTCAGTGGTGCAACCACAGGGAGGGGGGGCAGGTGGCATTGCCCCCAACCTTCGACGGAAGTCAATTCTAGGAGGGGCAAACATTGATAGCCAAGGACACCTACAGGGGGCGCAGAGGAGCAATTGTCCACTTCTATTTCAAATTTTATACTAATAAAAATACATTGCTTGCTTGCTTGCTTGCTTCTCTTGCAATGCCTGTTTTTCTCAGTCTCGTCAAGTTCAGAGCCGTAGCTAGGGGGCGGCGGGAGTCGGCCATGGGCGCCAAATGATCTAAATTAAAAAAAAAAGTTGTGAAAGAGAGAATGCCTTGGCGCCATATGATATTATTTCCTCCCTATTAAATCAATATTGTTTTAAATTACAAAAATTGGGTCTAAAAATTTTCATTCTCACTTCGCTCGCAATATAATTTTTTCGTGTAATGTAATGTAATGTATTTAAATAATATGTTTTTTATATATGTATTGAATAAACTTTGAATACGTACATAATTTAGCGCTAGCATCTTGTATATGTATTTTCTTATTTTATGTCGCTCCATGTTGCATATGTGTAAAACATATGTTGTACATAAAAGTTATACATGTTATATGTACAAAAAAAAATATCTTCGGCATGAAGTTATCATTCATTTTCTGCCACTCAAAAATACAGTTTTTGTGCTTGTTTTCAATTATTAGCTAATGTAAAATTGCTGGTGTTAAAAAAATATTTCAAATCGTTTGTTCAAAATAAATGCTTTACCACAGACATCTACCCCCCTTTGCGTAATTTATGAGGATAACGTCTTTGATACTACTACTACTACCACTAATAATAATAATGCCATTATTAATGTTATAATTATTACTATTATTGGTACGTGACAGATTTATCACCATCTATATAAGAAATGTTCCATGGGATTTTAAAAAATAAGTTATCAGAGCATACACACTGAAACCAGGCGACCAAGATGATAAAACTTAAATGCAGATAAATGTAAGGCCAGGGAAAAAATATATAATTTAATGTTCTATTAGTATGATGAGGATTGTTTATAAAACAAAACCAATACGTTATCATTAAAAGTGATAAATATTAATATAAATGTCCATATTATTTCTAGTCCCAAAATCATCACCCACAACATCAACCACTCAGCTTATACTTATGGTTTTAACAAGGAAGTCAACAAATTTAGCAAATTTTTGAGCTCCATGGGTCAAATAGTGTTTGATCTACAGCTGTTTAAAGATTTCAAAATGTTGTCAAATTATTGGATTTTTGCTTTTTTGAAAGTCAATAACTCAAAAACTATGAACCCAAAAAATCTGAAATTTGGCAGTTTTTGTCAACTTTACTGGTACTAGCACTGTACCAAAAATTAACAATTTCTGAGATGTCAACGTTCAAACCATTTGTTGATTTGACATGGAATAATCCTTTTACATGTAGTACCACAACCATTTGGAGGGTCTCCCTAATGGCATAGGGATCAACATCATTGCTTTGTAATCGAGGGGTACCGGTGGAGGCATATAGTGTTTTGGATCACACTTTAAACTGTAGGTTCACCTATTTTTAATATTCTCAATTCTGCTGTCTCCCGCATGTACGTCATCCTCTTTCCAAATCTAGCCCTGCAGAAGCCAAGTAAACTTCATGAAATATAGGATAACAAAGCCTACAACATGTCCAGATGAGTACCTTTCATTGTAGAACTTGTTCATTCAATATCTCCCCAGAAGTAACTCTGGATCTCTCATCCATACTTGGTTGCCACCATGGAGGTTGAAGTGGCCACATTGAAGTTCTGATCTCACTAACTCCACTGTGGCCAAAATCAAGAATGTGCAGATCTTATAAATGTTCATTAAATGTGTCGCAAATGGTTTTGACAATTTTAACTCTCCTTTATTGTTATGTTTTCCTCTTTTGTTTTCAAAGGGAGCTGATTTATCAGGCTTGGATGCTGCTGTTCAAAATGCCGGAGAGGAGTTTTTGAAAATCCACCAGCTGTATTCTGACTGAGTGTAGAAACTAAAGCCTGGTGCAAGGGGAGTGATAAGTAACGGAAGGATTTTGGCTCCATTGGACGAGAAGGAAACGTTTATGGCTGATGATTTCAATTTGCTTGAGACGTACAGCATGAATGTGGATGGAGACAAGGTTGTGCAAACTTTGAAGAAAGTTGATGAGTCAAATGATATTTCAGGTGAGTTGGAATCATTCATTGCAAATGTGTGAATTTTTTATGAAATAATAAGTATTCCAAAAAAAATATTTAAAACGAAAATATTTAAAAAAAATACTGCACTTATTTTACTTACGATTAGTGAGTATGTAAAATTTCCAAACGACGTTTCAGGAATCAACTGTTCCCTTCATCAGGTTCCTTCTTGACTAGCGAGATTGCCTCATAGCTACGTCAAATTAAATTAAAAACAAGGATAAAGAATATAGGAATAACTATGGTACAATAGGAATCATAAAAGCCTGCCCAATTCTGTTAAAACTTCCATACCCACTACTATCCCTAGGTAAAACCACAAAAGTTAAAAATACATTCTTAAAAGAACATTATGACTTGAAAAATTAAGACGCATGTGTAGTGCTGCCTCCTAGACGAAGAAGAAGCAAGCTACTGTTGCTAGACAAGAGTCTGTGCAAATAGAACCTGGAATAGAACGTAGCAAGGTACCTTTATTAGGTAGGCCATTCCCGAGGTTCCGAGATTTTTTCCCATGATCCTGTGCACGCTATGACATCATTAAGAGGACAGAATGGAACTTGTTTCGTTAGCGTATACGGAAGCTTCAGATAAATGGGTCGATTTCTTACTTATACACACCTTTTCTTGAATGCGGGTACAATGAGTACAAATCACCCTGTTTGTGCTTTTGCCACGTGCAATAATAATAGAAGAAAATCGCCTGGAATAAATTAACCATCCCTTCTCAAAAAACAAGTTGCTGAAGCAGGATTGATTCGATTTGTTCCTCCAATTTCGGACTTACTCAGTGGTGCAACCACAGGGAGGGGGGGGGCAGGCGGCATTGCCCCCAACCTTCGACGGAAGTCAATTCTAGGAGGGGCAAACATTGATAGCCAAGGACACCTACAGGGGGCGCAGAGGAGCAATTGTCCACTTCTATTTCAAATTTTATACTAATAAAAATACATTGCTTGCTTGCTTGCTTCTCTTGCAATGCCTGTTTTTCTCAGTCTCGTCAAGTTCAGAGCCGTAGCTAGGGGGCGGCGGGAGTCGGCCATGGGCGCCAAATGATCTAAATTAAAAAAAAAAGTTGTGAAAGAGAGAATGCCTTGGCGCCATATGATATTATTTCCTCCCTATTAAATCAATATTGTTTTAAATTACAAAAATTGGGTCTAAAAATTTTCATTCTCACTTCGCTCGCAATATAATTTTTTCGTGTAATGTAATGTAATGTATTTAAATAATATGTTTTTTATATATGTATTGAATAAACTTTGAATACGTACATAATTTAGCGCTAGCATCTTGTATATGTATTTTCTTATTTTATGTCGCTCCATGTTGCATATGTGTAAAACATATGTTGTACATAAAAGTTATACATGTTATATGTACAAAAAAAATATCTTCGGCATGCATTTATCATTCATTTTCTGCCACTCAAAAATACAGTTTTTGTGCTTGTTTTCAATTATTAGCTAATGTAAAATTGCTGGTGTTAAAAAAATATTTCAAATCGTTTGTTCAAAATAAATGCTTTACCACAGACATCTACCCCCCTTTGCGTAATTTATGAGGATAACGTCTTTGATACTACTACTACTACCACTAGTAATAATAATGCCATTATTAATGTTATAATTATTACTATTATTGGTACGTGACAGATTTATCACCATCTATATAAGAAATGTTCCATGGGATTTTAAAAAATAAGTTATCAGAGCATACACACTGAAACCAGGCGACCAAGATGATAAAACTTAAATGCAGATAAATGTAAGGCCAGGGAAAAAATATATAATTTAATGTTCTATTAGTATGATGAGGATTGTTTATAAAACAAAACCAATACGTTATCATTAAAAGTGATAAATATTAATATAAATGTCCATATTATTTCTAGTCCCAAAATCATCACCCACAACATCAACCACTCAGCTTACACTTATGGTTTTAACAAGGAAGTCAACAAATTTAGCAAATTTTTGAGCTCCATGGGTCAAATAGTGTTTGATCTACAGCTGTTTAAAGATTTCAAAATGTTGTCAAATTATTGGATTTTTGCTTTTTTGAAAGTCAATAACTCAAAAACTATGAACCCAAAAAATCTGAAATTTGGCAGTTTTTGTCAACTTTACTGGTACTAGCACTGTACCAAAAATTAACAATTTCTGAGATGTCAACGTTCAAACCATTTGTTGATTTGACATGGAATAATCCTTTTACATGTAGTACCACAACCATTTGGAGGGTCTCCCTAATGGCATAGGGATCAACATCATTGCTTTGTAATCGAGGGGTACCGGTGGAGGCATATAGTGTTTTGGATCACACTTTAAACTGTAGGTTCACCTATTTTTAATATTCTCAATTCTGCTGTCTCCCGCATGTACGTCATCCTCTTTCCAAATCTAGCCCTGCAGAAGCCAAGTAAACTTCATGAAATATAGGATAACAAAGCCTACAACATGTCCAGATGAGTACCTTTCATTGTAGAACTTGTTCATTCAATATCTCCGCAGAAGTAACTCTGGATCTCTCATCCATACTTGGTTGCCACCATGGAGGTTGAAGTGGCCACATTGAAGTTCTGATCTCACTAACTCCACTGTGGCCAAAATCAAGAATGTGCAGATCTTATAAATGTTCATTAAATGTGTCGCAAATGGTTTTGACAATTTTAACTCTCCTTTATTGTTATGTTTTCCTCTTTTGTTTTCAAAGGGAGCTGATTTATCAGGCTTGGATGCTGCTGTTCAAAATGCCGGAGAGGAGTTTTTGAAAATCCACCAGCTGTATTCTGACTGAGTGTAGAAACTAAAGCCTGGTGCAAGGGGAGTGATAAGTAACGGAAGGATTTTGGCTCCATTGGACGAGAAGGAAACGTTTATGGCTGATGATTTCAATTTGCTTGAGACGTACAGCATGAATGTGGATGGAGACAAGGTTGTGCAAACTTTGAAGAAAGTTGATGAGTCAAATGATATTTCAGGTGAGTTGGAATCATTCATTGCAAATGTGTGAATTTTTTATGAAATAATAAGTATTCCAAAAAAAATATTTAAAACGAAAATATTTAAAAAAAAATACTGCACTTATTTTACTTACGATTAGTGAGTATGTAAAATTTCCAAACGACGTTTCAGGAATCAACTGTTCCCTTCATCAGGTTCCTTCTTGACTAGCGAGATTGCCTCATAGCTACGTCAAATTGAATTAAAAACAAGGATAAAGAATATAGGAATAACTATGGTACAATAGGAATCATAAAAGCCTGCCCAATTCTGTTAAAACTTCCATACCCACTACTATCCCTAGGTAAAACCACAAAAGTTAAAAATACATTCTTAAAAGAACATTATGACTTGAAAAATTAAGACGCATGTGTAGTGCTGCCTCCTAGACGAAGAAGAAGCAAGCTACTGTTGCTAGACAAGAGTCTGTGCAAATAGAACCTGGAATAGAACGTAGCAAGGTACCTTTATTAGGTAGGCCATTCCCGAGGTTCCGAGATTTTTTCCCATGATCCTGTGCACGCTATGACATCATTAAGAGGACAGAATGGAACTTGTTTCGTTAGCGTATACGGAAGCTTCAGATAAATGGGTCGATTTCTTACTTATACACACCTTTTCTTGAATGCGGGTACAATGAGTACAAATCACCCTGTTTGTGCTTTTGCCACGTGCAATAATAATAGAAGAAAATCGCCTGGAATAAATTAACCATCCCTTCTCAAAAAACAAGTTGCTGAAGCAGGATTGATTCGATTTGTTCCTCCAATTTCGGACTTACTCAGTGGTGCAACCACAGGGAGGGGGGGCAGGTGGCATTGCCCCCAACCTTCGACGGAAGTCAATTCTAGGAGGGGCAAACATTGATAGCCAAGGACACCTACAGGGGGCGCAGAGGAGCAATTGTCAACTTCTATTTCAAATTTTATACTAATAAAAATACATTGCTTGCTTGCTTGCTTCTCTTGCAATGCCTGTTTTTCTCAGTCTCGTCAAGTTCAGAGCCGTAGCTAGGGGGCGGCGGGAGTCGGCCATGGGCGCCAAATGATCTAAATTAAAAAAAAAAGTTGTGAAAGAGAGAATGCCTTGGCGCCATATGATATTATTTCCTCCCTATTAAATCAATATTGTTTTAAATTACAAAAATTGGGTCTAAAAATTTTCATTCTCACTTCGCTCGCAATATAATTTTTTCGTGTAATGTAATGTAATGTATTTAAATAATATGTTTTTTATATATGTATTGAATAAACTTTGAATACGTACATAATTTAGCGCTAGCATCTTGTATATGTATTTTCTTATTTTATGTCGCTCCATGTTGCATATGTGTAAAACATATGTTGTACATAAAAGTTATACATGTTATATGTACAAAAAAAAAATCTTCGGCATGCATTTATCATTCATTTTCTGCCACTCAAAAATACAGTTTTTGTGCTTGTTTTCAATTATTAGCTAATGTAAAATTGCTGGTGTTAAAAAAATATTTCAAATCGTTTGTTCAAAATAAATGCTTTACCACAGACATCTACCCCCCTTTGCGTAATTTATGAGGATAACGTCTTTGATACTACTACTACTACCACTAGTAATAATAATGCCATTATTAATGTTATAATTATTACTATTATTGGTACGTGACAGATTTATCACCATCTATATAAGAAATGTTCCATGGGATTTTAAAAAATAAGTTATCAGAGCATACACACTGAAACCAGGCGACCAAGATGATAAAACTTAAATGCAGATAAATGTAAGGCCAGGGAAAAAATATATAATTTAATGTTCTATTAGTATGATGAGGATTGTTTATAAAACAAAACCAATACGTTATCATTAAAAGTGATAAATATTAATATAAATGTCCATATTATTTCTAGTCCCAAAATCATCACCCACAACATCAACCACTCAGCTTATACTTATGGTTTTAACAAGGAAGTCAACAAATTTAGCAAATTTTTGAGCTCCATGGGTCAAATAGTGTTTGATCTACAGCTGTTTAAAGATTTCAAAATGTTGTCAAATTATTGGATTTTTGCTTTTTTGAAAGTCAATAACTCAAAAACTATGAACCCAAAAAATCTGAAATTTGGCAGTTTTTGTCAACTTTACTGGTACTAGCACTGTACCAAAAATTAACAATTTCTGAGATGTCAACGTTCAAACCATTTGTTGATTTGACATGGAATAATCCTTTTACATGTAGTACCACAACCATTTGGAGGGTCTCCCTAATGGCATAGGGATCAACATCATTGCTTTGTAATCGAGGGGTACCGGTGGAGGCATATAGTGTTTTGGATCACACTTTAAACTGTAGGTTCACCTATTTTTAATATTCTCAATTCTGCTGTCTCCCGCATGTACGTCATCCTCTTTCCAAATCTAGCCCTGCAGAAGCCAAGTAAACTTCATGAAATATAGGATAACAAAGCCATGTCCAGATGAGTACCTTTCATTGTAGAACTTGTTCATTCAATATCTCCGCAGAAGTAACTCTGGATCTCTCATCCATACTTGGTTGCCACCATGGAGGTTGAAGTGGCCACATTGAAGTTCTGATCTCACTAACTCCACTGTGGCCAAAATCAAGAATGTGCAGATCTTATAAATGTTCATTAAATGTGTCGCAAATGGTTTTGACAATTTTAACTCTCCTTTATTGTTATGTTTTCCTCTTTTGTTTTCAAAGGGAGCTGATTTATCAGGCTTGGATGCTGCTGTTCAAAATGCCGGAGAGGAGTTTTTGAAAATCCACCAGCTGTATTCTGACTGAGTGTAGAAACTAAAGCCTGGTGCAAGGGGAGTGATAAGTAACGGAAGGATTTTGGCTCCATTGGACGAGAAGGAAACGTTTATGGCTGATGATTTCAATTTGCTTGAGACGTACAGCATGAATGTGGATGGAGACAAGGTTGTGCAAACTTTGAAGAAAGTTGATGAGTCAAATGATATTTCAGGTGAGTTGGAATCATTCATTGCAAATGTGTGAATTTTTTATGAAATAATAAGTATTCCAAAAAAAATATTTAAAACGAAAATATTTAAAAAAAATACTGCACTTATTTTACTTACGATTAGTGAGTATGTAAAATTTCCAAACGACGTTTCAGGAATCAACTGTTCCCTTCATCAGGTTCCTTCTTGACTAGCGAGATTGCCTCATAGCTACGTCAAATTGAATTAAAAACAAGGATAAAGAATATAGGAATAACTATGGTACAATAGGAATCATAAAAGCCTGCCCAATTCTGTTAAAACTTCCATACCCACTACTATCCCTAGGTAAAACCACAAAAGTTAAAAATACATTCTTAAAAGAACATTATGACTTGAAAAATTAAGACGCATGTGTAGTGCTGCCTCCTAGACGAAGAAGAAGCAAGCTACTGTTGCTAGACAAGAGTCTGTGCAAATAGAACCTGGAATAGAACGTAGCAAGGTACCTTTATTAGGTAGGCCATTCCCGAGGTTCCGAGATTTTTTCCCATGATCCTGTGCACGCTATGACATCATTAAGAGGACAGAATGGAACTTGTTTCGTTAGCGTATACGGAAGCTTCAGATAAATGGGTCGATTTCTTACTTATACACACCTTTTCTTGAATGCGGGTACAATGAGTACAAATCACCCTGTTTGTGCTTTTGCCACGTGCAATAATAATAGAAGAAAATCGCCTGGAATAAATTAACCATCCCTTCTCAAAATACAAGTTGCTGAAGCAGGATTGATTCGATTTGTTCCTCCAATTTCGGACTTACTCAGTGGTGCAACCACAGGGAGGGGGGGTGGGCAGGCGGCATTGCCCCCAACCTTCGACGGAAGTCAATTCTAGGAGGGGCAAACATTGATAGCCAAGGACACCTACAGGGGGCGCAGAGGAGCAATTGTCCACTTCTATTTCAAATTTTATACTAATAAAAATACATTGCTTGCTTGCTTGCTTCTCTTGCAATGCCTGTTTTTCTCAGTCTCGTCAAGTTCAGAGCCGTAGCTAGGGGGCGGCGGGAGTCGGCCATGGGCGCCAAATGATCTAAATTAAAAAAAAAAGTTGTGAAAGAGAGAATGCCTTGGCGCCATATGATATTATTTCCTCCCTATTAAATCAATATTGTTTTAAATTACAAAAATTGGGTCTAAAAATTTTCATTCTCACTTCGCTCGCAATATAATTTTTTCGTGTAATGTAATGTAATGTATTTAAATAATATGTTTTTTATATATGTATTGAATAAACTTTGAATACGTACATAATTTAGCGCTAGCATCTTGTATATGTATTTTCTTATTTTATGTCGCTCCATGTTGCATATGTGTAAAACATATGTTGTACATAAAAGTTATACATGTTATATGTACAAAAAAAATATCTTCGGCATGCATTTATCATTCATTTTCTGCCACTCAAAAATACAGTTTTTGTGCTTGTTTTCAATTATTAGCTAATGTAAAATTGCTGGTGTTAAAAAAATATTTCAAATCGTTTGTTCAAAATAAATGCTTTACCACAGACATCTACCCCCCTTTGCGTAATTTATGAGGATAACGTCTTTGATACTACTACTACTACCACTAGTAATAATAATGCCATTATTAATGTTATAATTATTACTATTATTGGTACGTGACAGATTTATCACCATCTATATAAGAAATGTTCCATGGGATTTTAAAAAATAAGTTATCAGAGCATACACACTGAAACCAGGCGACCAAGATGATAAAACTTAAATGCAGATAAATGTAAGGCCAGGGAAAAAATATATAATTTAATGTTCTATTAGTATGATGAGGATTGTTTATAAAACAAAACCAATACGTTATCATTAAAAGTGATAAATATTAATATAAATGTCCATATTATTTCTAGTCCCAAAATCATCACCCACAACATCAACCACTCAGCTTATACTTATGGTTTTAACAAGGAAGTCAACAAATTTAGCAAATTTTTGAGCTCCATGGGTCAAATAGTGTTTGATCTACAGCTGTTTAAAGATTTCAAAATGTTGTCAAATTATTGGATTTTTGCTTTTTTGAAAGTCAATAACTCAAAAACTATGAACCCAAAAAATCTGAAATTTGGCAGTTTTTGTCAACTTTACTGGTACTAGCACTGTACCAAAAATTAACAATTTCTGAGATGTCAACGTTCAAACCATTTGTTGATTTGACATGGAATAATCCTTTTACATGTAGTACCACAACCATTTGGAGGGTCTCCCTAATGGCATAGGGATCAACATCATTGCTTTGTAATCGAGGGGTACCGGTGGAGGCATATAGTGTTTTGGATCACACTTTAAACTGTAGGTTCACCTATTTTTAATATTCTCAATTCTGCTGTCTCCCGCATGTACGTCATCCTCTTTCCAAATCTAGCCCTGCAGAAGCCAAGTAAACTTCATGAAATATAGGATAACAAAGCCTACAACATGTCCAGATGAGTACCTTTCATTGTAGAACTTGTTCATTCAATATCTCCGCAGAAGTAACTCTGGATCTCTCATCCATACTTGGTTGCCACCATGGAGGTTGAAGTGGCCACATTGAAGTTCTGATCTCACTAACTCCACTGTGGCCAAAATCAAGAATGTGCAGATCTTATAAATGTTCATTAAATGTGTCGCAAATGGTTTTGACAATTTTAACTCTCCTTTATTGTTATGTTTTCCTCTTTTGTTTTCAAAGGGAGCTGATTTATCAGGCTTGGATGCTGCTGTTCAAAATGCCGGAGAGGAGTTTTTGAAAATCCACCAGCTGTATTCTGACTGAGTGTAGAAACTAAAGCCTGGTGCAAGGGGAGTGATAAGTAACGGAAGGATTTTGGCTCCATTGGACGAGAAGGAAACGTTTATGGCTGATGATTTCAATTTGCTTGAGACGTACAGCATGAATGTGGATGGAGACAAGGTTGTGCAAACTTTGAAGAAAGTTGATGAGTCAAATGATATTTCAGGTGAGTTGGAATCATTCATTGCAAATGTGTGAATTTTTTATGAAATAATAAGTATTCCAAAAAAAATATTTAAAACGAAAATATTTAAAAAAAATACTGCACTTATTTTACTTACGATTAGTGAGTATGTAAAATTTCCAAACGACGTTTCAGGAATCAACTGTTCCCTTCATCAGGTTCCTTCTTGACTAGCGAGATTGCCTCATAGCTACGTCAAATTGAATTAAAAACAAGGATAAAGAATATAGGAATAACTATGGTACAATAGGAATCATAAAAGCCTGCCCAATTCTGTTAAAACTTCCATACCCACTACTATCCCTAGGTAAAACCACAAAAGTTAAAAATACATTCTTAAAAGAACATTATGACTTGAAAAATTAAGACGCATGTGTAGTGCTGCCTCCTAGACGAAGAAGAAGCAAGCTACTGTTGCTAGACAAGAGTCTGTGCAAATAGAACCTGGAATAGAACGTAGCAAGGTACCTTTATTAGGTAGGCCATTCCCGAGGTTCCGAGATTTTTTCCCATGATCCTGTGCACGCTATGACATCATTAAGAGGACAGAATGGAACTTGTTTCGTTAGCGTATACGGAAGCTTCAGATAAATGGGTCGATTTCTTACTTATACACACCTTTTCTTGAATGCGGGTACAATGAGTACAAATCACCCTGTTTGTGCTTTTGCCACGTGCAATAATAATAGAAGAAAATCGCCTGGAATAAATTAACCATCCCTTCTCAAAATACAAGTTGCTGAAGCAGGATTGATTCGATTTGTTCCTCCAATTTCGGACTTACTCAGTGGTGCAACCACAGGGAGGGGGGGTGGGCAGGCGGCATTGCCCCCAACCTTCGACGGAAGTCAATTCTAGGAGGGGCAAACATTGATAGCCAAGGACACCTACAGGGGGCGCAGAGGAGCAATTGTCCACTTCTATTTCAAATTTTATACTAATAAAAATACATTGCTTGCTTGCTTGCTTCTCTTGCAATGCCTGTTTTTCTCAGTCTCGTCAAGTTCAGAGCCGTAGCTAGGGGGCGGCGGGAGTCGGCCATGGGCGCCAAATGATCTAAATTAAAAAAAAAAGTTGTGAAAGAGAGAATGCCTTGGCGCCATATGATATTATTTCCTCCCTATTAAATCAATATTGTTTTAAATTACAAAAATTGGGTCTAAAAATTTTCATTCTCACTTCGCTCGCAATATAATTTTTTCGTGTAATGTAATGTAATGTATTTAAATAATATGTTTTTTATATATGTATTGAATAAACTTTGAATACGTACATAATTTAGCGCTAGCATCTTGTATATGTATTTTCTTATTTTATGTCGCTCCATGTTGCATATGTGTAAAACATATGTTGTACATAAAAGTTATACATGTTATATGTACAAAAAAAAAATCTTCGGCATGCATTTATCATTCATTTTCTGCCACTCAAAAATACAGTTTTTGTGCTTGTTTTCAATTATTAGCTAATGTAAAATTGCTGGTGTTAAAAAAATATTTCAAATCGTTTGTTCAAAATAAATGCTTTACCACAGACATCTACCCCCCTTTGCGTAATTTATGAGGATAACGTCTTTGATACTACTACTACTACCACTAGTAATAATAATGCCGTTATTAATGTTATAATTATTACTATTATTGGTACGTGACAGATTTATCACCATCTATATAAGAAATGTTCCATGGGATTTTAAAAAATAAGTTATCAGAGCATACACACTGAAACCAGGCGACCAAGATGATAAAACTTAAATGCAGATAAATGTAAGGCCAGGGAAAAAATATATAATTTAATGTTCTATTAGTATGATGAGGATTGTTTATAAAACAAAACCAATACGTTATCATTAAAAGTGATAAATATTAATATAAATGTCCATATTATTTCTAGTCCCAAAATCATCACCCACAACATCAACCACTCAGCTTATACTTATGGTTTTAACAAGGAAGTCAACAAATTTAGCAAATTTTTGAGCTCCATGGGTCAAATAGTGTTTGATCTACAGCTGTTTAAAGATTTCAAAATGTTGTCAAATTATTGGATTTTTGCTTTTTTGAAAGTCAATAACTCAAAAACTATGAACCCAAAAAATCTGAAATTTGGCAGTTTTTGTCAACTTTACTGGTACTAGCACTGTACCAAAAATTAACAATTTCTGAGATGTCAACGTTCAAACCATTTGTTGATTTGACATGGAATAATCCTTTTACATGTAGTACCACAACCATTTGGAGGGTCTCCCTAATGGCATAGGGATCAACATCATTGCTTTGTAATCGAGGGGTACCGGTGGAGGCATATAGTGTTTTGGATCACACTTTAAACTGTAGGTTCACCTATTTTTAATATTCTCAATTCTGCTGTCTCCCGCATGTACGTCATCCTCTTTCCAAATCTAGCCCTGCAGAAGCCAAGTAAACTTCATGAAATATAGGATAACAAAGCCTACAACATGTCCAGATGAGTACCTTTCATTGTAGAACTTGTTCATTCGATATCTCCGCAGAAGTAACTCTGGATCTCTCATCCATACTTGGTTGCCACCATGGAGGTTGAAGTGGCCACATTGAAGTTCTGATCTCACTAACTCCACTGTGGCCAAAATCAAGAATGTGCAGATCTTATAAATGTTCATTAAATGTGTCGCAAATGGTTTTGACAATTTTAACTCTCCTTTATTGTTATGTTTTCCTCTTTTGTTTTCAAAGGGAGCTGATTTATCAGGCTTGGATGCTGCTGTTCAAAATGCCGGAGAGGAGTTTTTGAAAATCCACCAGCTGTATTCTGACTGAGTGTAGAAACTAAAGCCTGGTGCAAGGGGAGTGATAAGTAACGGAAGGATTTTGGCTCCATTGGACGAGAAGGAAACGTTTATGGCTGATGATTTCAATTTGCTTGAGACGTACAGCATGAATGTGGATGGAGACAAGGTTGTGCAAACTTTGAAGAAAGTTGATGAGTCAAATGATATTTCAGGTGAGTTGGAATCATTCATTGCAAATGTGTGAATTTTTTATGAAATAATAAGTATTCCAAAAAAAATATTTAAAACGAAAATATTTAAAAAAAATACTGCACTTATTTTACTTACGATTAGTGAGTATGTAAAATTTCCAAACGACGTTTCAGGAATCAACTGTTCCCTTCATCAGGTTCCTTCTTGACTAGCGAGATTGCCTAATAGCTACGTCAAATTAAATTAAAAACAAGGATAAAGAATATAGGAATAACTATGGTACAATAGGAATCATAAAAGCCTGCCCAATTCTGTTAAAACTTCCATACCCACTACTATCCCTAGGTAAAACCACAAAAGTTAAAA
Source organism: Lepisma saccharinum (assembly GCF_977018435.1). Taxonomy (NCBI): domain Eukaryota; kingdom Metazoa; phylum Arthropoda; class Insecta; order Zygentoma; family Lepismatidae; genus Lepisma; species Lepisma saccharinum. Next base: position 32,049,017 of record NC_139238.1, read on the forward strand.
ATACATTCTTAAAAGAACATTATGACTTGAAAAATTAAGACGCATGTGTAGTGCTGCCTCCTAGACGAAGAAGAAGCAAGCTACTGTTGCTAGACAAGAGTCTGTGCAAATAGAACCTGGAATAGAACGTAGCAAGGTACCTTTATTAGGTAGGCCATTCCCGAGGTTCCGAGATTTTTTCCCATGATCCTGTGCACGCTATGACATCATTAAGAGGACAGAATGGAACTTGTTTCGTTAGCGTATACGGAAGCTTCAGATAAATGGGTCGATTTCTTACTTATACACACCTTTTCTTGAATGCGGGTACAATGAGTACAAATCACCCTGTTTGTGCTTTTGCCACGTGCAATAATAATAGAAGAAAATCGCCTGGAATAAATTAACCATCCCTTCTCAAAAAACAAGTTGCTGAAGCAGGATTGATTCGATTTGTTCCTCCAATTTCGGACTTACTCAGTGGTGCAACCACAGGGAGGGGGGGGGGCAGGCGGCATTGCCCCCAACCTTCGACGGAAGTCAATTCTAGGAGGGGCAAACATTGATAGCCAAGGACACCTACAGGGGGCGCAGAGGAGCAATTGTCCACTTCTATTTCAAATTTTATACTAATAAAAATACATTGCTTGCTTGCTTGCTTCTCTTGCAATGCCTGTTTTTCTCAGTCTCGTCAAGTTCAGAGCCGTAGCTAGGGGGCGGCGGGAGTCGGCCATGGGCGCCAAATGATCTAAATTAAAAAAAAAAGTTGTGAAAGAGAGAATGCCTTGGCGCCATATGATATTATTTCCTCCCTATTAAATCAATATTGTTTTAAATTACAAAAATTGGGTCTAAAAATTTTCATTCTCACTTCGCTCGCAATATAATTTTTTCGTGTAATGTAATGTAATGTATTTAAATAATATGTTTTTTATATATGTATTGAATAAACTTTGAATACGTACATAATTTAGCGCTAGCATCTTGTATATGTATTTTCTTATTTTATGTCGCTCCATGTTGCATATGTGTAAAACATATGTTGTACATAAAAGTTATACATGTTATATGTACAAAAAAAATATCTTCGGCATGCATTTATCATTCATTTTCTGCCACTCAAAAATACAGTTTTTGTGCTTGTTTTCAATTATTAGCTAATGTAAAATTGCTGGTGTTAAAAAAATATTTCAAATCGTTTGTTCAAAATAAATGCTTTACCACAGACATCTACCCCCCTTTGCGTAATTTATGAGGATAACGTCTTTGATACTACTACTACTACCACTAGTAATAATAATGCCATTATTAATGTTATAATTATTACTATTATTGGTACGTGACAGATTTATCACCATCTATATAAGAAATGTTCCATGGGATTTTAAAAAATAAGTTATCAGAGCATACACACTGAAACCAGGCGACCAAGATGATAAAACTTAAATGCAGATGCAGATAAATGTAAGGCCAGGGAAAAAATATATAATTTAATGTTCTATTAGTATGATGAGGATTGTTTATAAAACAAAACCAATACGTTATCATTAAAAGTGATAAATATTAATATAAATGTCCATATTATTTCTAGTCCCAAAATCATCACCCACAACATCAACCACTCAGCTTATACTTATGGTTTTAACAAGGAAGTCAACAAATTTAGCAAATTTTTGAGCTCCATGGGTCAAATAGTGTTTGATCTACAGCTGTTTAAAGATTTCAAAATGTTGTCAAATTATTGGATTTTTGCTTTTTTGAAAGTCAATAACTCAAAAACTATGAACCCAAAAAATCTGAAATTTGGCAGTTTTTGTCAACTTTACTGGTACTAGCACTGTACCAAAAATTAACAATTTCTGAGATGTCAACGTTCAAACCATTTGTTGATTTGACATGGAATAATCCTTTTACATGTAGTACCACAACCATTTGGAGGGTCTCCCTAATGGCATAGGGATCAACATCATTGCTTTGTAATCGAGGGGTACCGGTGGAGGCATATAGTGTTTTGGATCACACTTTAAACTGTAGGTTCACCTATTTTTAATATTCTCAATTCTGCTGTCTCCCGCATGTACGTCATCCTCTTTCCAAATCTAGCCCTGCAGAAGCCAAGTAAACTTCATGAAATATAGGATAACAAAGCCTACAACATGTCCAGATGAGTACCTTTCATTGTAGAACTTGTTCATTCAATATCTCCGCAGAAGTAACTCTGGATCTCTCATCCATACTTGGTTGCCACCATGGAGGTTGAAGTGGCCACATTGAAGTTCTGATCTCACTAACTCCACTGTGGCCAAAATCAAGAATGTGCAGATCTTATAAATGTTCATTAAATGTGTCGCAAATGGTTTTGACAATTTTAACTCTCCTTTATTGTTATGTTTTCCTCTTTTGTTTTCAAAGGGAGCTGATTTATCAGGCTTGGATGCTGCTGTTCAAAATGCCGGAGAGGAGTTTTTGAAAATCCACCAGCTGTATTCTGACTGAGTGTAGAAACTAAAGCCTGGTGCAAGGGGAGTGATAAGTAACGGAAGGATTTTGGCTCCATTGGACGAGAAGGAAACGTTTATGGCTGATGATTTCAATTTGCTTGAGACGTACAGCATGAATGTGGATGGAGACAAGGTTGTGCAAACTTTGAAGAAAGTTGATGAGTCAAATGATATTTCAGGTGAGTTGGAATCATTCATTGCAAATGTGTGAATTTTTTATGAAATAATAAGTATTCCAAAAAAAATATTTAAAACGAAAATATTTAAAAAAAATACTGCACTTATTTTACTTACGATTAGTGAGTATGTAAAATTTCCAAACGACGTTTCAGGAATCAACTGTTCCCTTCATCAGGTTCCTTCTTGACTAGCGAGATTGCCTCATAGCTACGTCAAATTGAATTAAAAACAAGGATAAAGAATATAGGAATAACTATGGTACAATAGGAATCATAAAAGCCTGAGCAATTCTGTTAAAACTTCCATACCCACTACTATCCCTAGGTAAAACCACAAAAGTTAAAAATACATTCTTAAAAGAACATTATGACTTGAAAAATTAAGACGCATGTGTAGTGCTGCCTCCTAGACGAAGAAGAAGCAAGCTACTGTTGCTAGACAAGAGTCTGTGCAAATAGAACCTGGAATAGAACGTAGCAAGGTACCTTTATTAGGTAGGCCATTCCCGAGGTTCCGAGATTTTTTCCCATGATCCTGTGCACGCTATGACATCATTAAGAGGACAGAATGGAACTTGTTTCGTTAGCGTATACGGAAGCTTCAGATAAATGGGTCGATTTCTTACTTATACACACCTTTTCTTGAATGCGGGTACAATGAGTACAAATCACCCTGTTTGTGCTTTTGCCACGTGCAATAATAATAGAAGAAAATCGCCTGGAATAAATTAACCATCCCTTCTCAAAATACAAGTTGCTGAAGCAGGATTGATTCGATTTGTTCCTCCAATTTCGGACTTACTCAGTGGTGCAACCACAGGGAGGGGGGGTGGGCAGGCGGCATTGCCCCCAACCTTCGACGGAAGTCAATTCTAGGAGGGGCAAACATTGATAGCCAAGGACACCTACAGGGGGCGCAGAGGAGCAATTGTCCACTTCTATTTCAAATTTTATACTAATAAAAATACATTGCTTGCTTGCTTGCTTCTCTTGCAATGCCTGTTTTTCTCAGTCTCGTCAAGTTCAGAGCCGTAGCTAGGGGGCGGCGGGAGTCGGCCATGGGCGCCAAATGATCTAAATTAAAAAAAAAAGTTGTGAAAGAGAGAATGCCTTGGCGCCATATGATATTATTTCCTCCCTATTAAATCAATATTGTTTTAAATTACAAAAATTGGGTCTAAAAATTTTCATTCTCACTTCGCTCGCAATATAATTTTTTCGTGTAATGTAATGTAATGTATTTAAATAATATGTTTTTTATATATGTATTGAATAAACTTTGAATACGTACATAATTTAGCGCTAGCATCTTGTATATGTATTTTCTTATTTTATGTCGCTCCATGTTGCATATGTGTAAAACATATGTTGTACATAAAAGTTATACATGTTATATGTACAAAAAAAATATCTTCGGCATGCATTTATCATTCATTTTCTGCCACTCAAAAATACAGTTTTTGTGCTTGTTTTCAATTATTAGCTAATGTAAAATTGCTGGTGTTAAAAAAATATTTCAAATCGTTTGTTCAAAATAAATGCTTTACCACAGACATCTACCCCCCTTTGCGTAATTTATGAGGATAACGTCTTTGATACTACTACTACTACCACTAGTAATAATAATGCCATTATTAATGTTATAATTATTACTATTATTGGTACGTGACAGATTTATCACCATCTATATAAGAAATGTTCCATGGGATTTTAAAAAATAAGTTATCAGAGCATACACACTGAAACCAGGCGACCAAGATGATAAAACTTAAATGCAGATAAATGTAAGGCCAGGGAAAAAATATATAATTTAATGTTCTATTAGTATGATGAGGATTGTTTATAAAACAAAACCAATACGTTATCATTAAAAGTGATAAATATTAATATAAATGTCCATATTATTTCTAGTCCCAAAATCATCACCCACAACATCAACCACTCAGCTTATACTTATGGTTTTAACAAGGAAGTCAACAAATTTAGCAAATTTTTGAGCTCCATGGGTCAAATAGTGTTTGATCTACAGCTGTTTAAAGATTTCAAAATGTTGTCAAATTATTGGATTTTTGCTTTTTTGAAAGTCAATAACTCAAAAACTATGAACCCAAAAAATCTGAAATTTGGCAGTTTTTGTCAACTTTACTGGTACTAGCACTGTACCAAAAATTAACAATTTCTGAGATGTCAACGTTCAAACCATTTGTTGATTTGACATGGAATAATCCTTTTACATGTAGTACCACAACCATTTGGAGGGTCTCCCTAATGGCATAGGGATCAACATCATTGCTTTGTAATCGAGGGGTACCGGTGGAGGCATATAGTGTTTTGGATCACACTTTAAACTGTAGGTTCACCTATTTTTAATATTCTCAATTCTGCTGTCTCCCGCATGTACGTCATCCTCTTTCCAAATCTAGCCCTGCAGAAGCCAAGTAAACTTCATGAAATATAGGATAACAAAGCCTACAACATGTCCAGATGAGTACCTTTCATTGTAGAACTTGTTCATTCAATATCTCCGCAGAAGTAACTCTGGATCTCTCATCCATACTTGGTTGCCACCATGGAGGTTGAAGTGGCCACATTGAAGTTCTGATCTCACTAACTCCACTGTGGCCAAAATCAAGAATGTGCAGATCTTATAAATGTTCATTAAATGTGTCGCAAATGGTTTTGACAATTTTAACTCTCCTTTATTGTTATGTTTTCCTCTTTTGTTTTCAAAGGGAGCTGATTTATCAGGCTTGGATGCTGCTGTTCAAAATGCCGGAGAGGAGTTTTTGAAAATCCACCAGCTGTATTCTGACTGAGTGTAGAAACTAAAGCCTGGTGCAAGGGGAGTGATAAGTAACGGAAGGATTTTGGCTCCATTGGACGAGAAGGAAACGTTTATGGCTGATGATTTCAATTTGCTTGAGACGTACAGCATGAATGTGGATGGAGACAAGGTTGTGCAAACTTTGAAGAAAGTTGATGAGTCAAATGATATTTCAGGTGAGTTGGAATCATTCATTGCAAATGTGTGAATTTTTTATGAAATAATAAGTATTCCAAAAAAAATATTTAAAACGAAAATATTTAAAAAAAATACTGCACTTATTTTACTTACGATTAGTGAGTATGTAAAATTTCCAAACGACGTTTCAGGAATCAACTGTTCCCTTCATCAGGTTCCTTCTTGACTAGCGAGATTGCCTCATAGCTACGTCAAATTGAATTAAAAACAAGGATAAAGAATATAGGAATAACTATGGTACAATAGGAATCATAAAAGCCTGCCCAATTCTGTTAAAACTTCCATACCCACTACTATCCCTAGGTAAAACCACAAAAGTTAAAAATACATTCTTAAAAGAACATTATGACTTGAAAAATTAAGACGCATGTGTAGTGCTGCCTCCTAGACGAAGAAGAAGCAAGCTACTGTTGCTAGACAAGAGTCTGTGCAAATAGAACCTGGAATAGAACGTAGCAAGGTACCTTTATTAGGTAGGCCATTCCCGAGGTTCCGAGATTTTTTCCCATGATCCTGTGCACGCTATGACATCATTAAGAGGACAGAATGGAACTTGTTTCGTTAGCGTATACGGAAGCTTCAGATAAATGGGTCGATTTCTTACTTATACACACCTTTTCTTGAATGCGGGTACAATGAGTACAAATCACCCTGTTTGTGCTTTTGCCACGTGCAATAATAATAGAAGAAAATCGCCTGGAATAAATTAACCATCCCTTCTCAAAATACAAGTTGCTGAAGCAGGATTGATTCGATTTGTTCCTCCAATTTCGGACTTACTCAGTGGTGCAACCACAGGGAGGGGGGGTGGGCAGGCGGCATTGCCCCCAACCTTCGACGGAAGTCAATTCTAGGAGGGGCAAACATTGATAGCCAAGGACACCTACAGGGGGCGCAGAGGAGCAATTGTCCACTTCTATTTCAAATTTTATACTAATAAAAATACATTGCTTGCTTGCTTGCTTCTCTTGCAATGCCTGTTTTTCTCAGTCTCGTCAAGTTCAGAGCCGTAGCTAGGGGGCGGCGGGAGTCGGCCATGGGCGCCAAATGATCTAAATTAAAAAAAAAAGTTGTGAAAGAGAGAATGCCTTGGCGCCATATGATATTATTTCCTCCCTATTAAATCAATATTGTTTTAAATTACAAAAATTGGGTCTAAAAATTTTCATTCTCACTTCGCTCGCAATATAATTTTTTCGTGTAATGTAATGTAATGTATTTAAATAATATGTTTTTTATATATGTATTGAATAAACTTTGAATACGTACATAATTTAGCGCTAGCATCTTGTATATGTATTTTCTTATTTTATGTCGCTCCATGTTGCATATGTGTAAAACATATGTTGTACATAAAAGTTATACATGTTATATGTACAAAAAAAATATCTTCGGCATGCATTTATCATTCATTTTCTGCCACTCAAAAATACAGTTTTTGTGCTTGTTTTCAATTATTAGCTAATGTAAAATTGCTGGTGTTAAAAAAATATTTCAAATCGTTTGTTCAAAATAAATGCTTTACCACAGACATCTACCCCCCTTTGCGTAATTTATGAGGATAACGTCTTTGATACTACTACTACTACCACTAGTAATAATAATGCCATTATTAATGTTATAATTATTACTATTATTGGTACGTGACAGATTTATCACCATCTATATAAGAAATGTTCCATGGGATTTTAAAAAATAAGTTATCAGAGCATACACACTGAAACCAGGCGACCAAGATGATAAAACTTAAATGCAGATAAATGTAAGGCCAGGGAAAAAATATATAATTTAATGTTCTATTAGTATGATGAGGATTGTTTATAAAACAAAACCAATACGTTATCATTAAAAGTGATAAATATTAATATAAATGTCCATATTATTTCTAGTCCCAAAATCATCACCCACAACATCAACCACTCAGCTTATACTTATGGTTTTAACAAGGAAGTCAACAAATTTAGCAAATTTTTGAGCTCCATGGGTCAAATAGTGTTTGATCTACAGCTGTTTAAAGATTTCAAAATGTTGTCAAATTATTGGATTTTTGCTTTTTTGAAAGTCAATAACTCAAAAACTATGAACCCAAAAAATCTGAAATTTGGCAGTTTTTGTCAACTTTACTGGTACTAGCACTGTACCAAAAATTAACAATTTCTGAGATGTCAACGTTCAAACCATTTGTTGATTTGACATGGAATAATCCTTTTACATGTAGTACCACAACCATTTGGAGGGTCTCCCTAATGGCATAGGGATCAACATCATTGCTTTGTAATCGAGGGGTACCGGTGGAGGCATATAGTGTTTTGGATCACACTTTAAACTGTAGGTTCACCTATTTTTAATATTCTCAATTCTGCTGTCTCCCGCATGTACGTCATCCTCTTTCCAAATCTAGCCCTGCAGAAGCCAAGTAAACTTCATGAAATATAGGATAACAAAGCCTACAACATGTCCAGATGAGTACCTTTCATTGTAGAACTTGTTCATTCAATATCTCCGCAGAAGTAACTCTGGATCTCTCATCCATACTTGGTTGCCACCATGGAGGTTGAAGTGGCCACATTGAAGTTCTGATCTCACTAACTCCACTGTGGCCAAAATCAAGAATGTGCAGATCTTATAAATGTTCATTAAATGTGTCGCAAATGGTTTTGACAATTTTAACTCTCCTTTATTGTTATGTTTTCCTCTTTTGTTTTCAAAGGGAGCTGATTTATCAGGCTTGGATGCTGCTGTTCAAAATGCCGGAGAGGAGTTTTTGAAAATCCACCAGCTGTATTCTGACTGAGTGTAGAAACTAAAGCCTGGTGCAAGGGGAGTGATAAGTAACGGAAGGATTTTGGCTCCATTGGACGAGAAGGAAACGTTTATGGCTGATGATTTCAATTTGCTTGAGACGTACAGCATGAATGTGGATGGAGACAAGGTTGTGCAAACTTTGAAGAAAGTTGATGAGTCAAATGATATTTCAGGTGAGTTGGAATCATTCATTGCAAATGTGTGAATTTTTTATGAAATAATAAGTATTCCAAAAAAAATATTTAAAACGAAAATATTTAAAAAAAATACTGCACTTATTTTACTTACGATTAGTGAGTATGTAAAATTTCCAAACGACGTTTCAGGAATCAACTGTTCCCTTCATCAGGTTCCTTCTTGACTAGCGAGATTGCCTCATAGCTACGTCAAATTGAATTAAAAACAAGGATAAAGAATATAGGAATAACTATGGTACAATAGGAATCATAAAAGCCTGCCCAATTCTGTTAAAACTTCCATACCCACTACTATCCCTAGGTAAAACCACAAAAGTTAAAAATACATTCTTAAAAGAACATTATGACTTGAAAAATTAAGACGCATGTGTAGTGCTGCCTCCTAGACGAAGAAGAAGCAAGCTACTGTTGCTAGACAAGAGTCTGTGCAAATAGAACCTGGAATAGAACGTAGCAAGGTACCTTTATTAGGTAGGCCATTCCCGAGGTTCCGAGATTTTTTCCCATGATCCTGTGCACGCTATGACATCATTAAGAGGACAGAATGGAACTTGTTTCGTTAGCGTATACGGAAGCTTCAGATAAATGGGTCGATTTCTTACTTATACACACCTTTTCTTGAATGCGGGTACAATGAGTACAAATCACCCTGTTTGTGCTTTTGCCACGTGCAATAATAATAGAAGAAAATCGCCTGGAATAAATTAACCATCCCTTCTCAAAATACAAGTTGCTGAAGCAGGATTGATTCGATTTGTTCCTCCAATTTCGGACTTACTCAGTGGTGCAACCACAGGGAGGGGGGGTGGGCAGGCGGCATTGCCCCCAACCTTCGACGGAAGTCAATTCTAGGAGGGGCAAACATTGATAGCCAAGGACACCTACAGGGGGCGCAGAGGAGCAATTGTCCACTTCTATTTCAAATTTTATACTAATAAAAATACATTGCTTGCTTGCTTGCTTCTCTTGCAATGCCTGTTTTTCTCAGTCTCGTCAAGTTCAGAGCCGTAGCTAGGGGGCGGCGGGAGTCGGCCATGGGCGCCAAATGATCTAAATTAAAAAAAAAAGTTGTGAAAGAGAGAATGCCTTGGCGCCATATGATATTATTTCCTCCCTATTAAATCAATATTGTTTTAAATTACAAAAATTGGGTCTAAAAATTTTCATTCTCACTTCGCTCGCAATATAATTTTTTCGTGTAATGTAATGTAATGTATTTAAATAATATGTTTTTTATATATGTATTGAATAAACTTTGAATACGTACATAATTTAGCGCTAGCATCTTGTATATGTATTTTCTTATTTTATGTCGCTCCATGTTGCATATGTGTAAAACATATGTTGTACATAAAAGTTATACATGTTATATGTACAAAAAAAATATCTTCGGCATGCATTTATCATTCATTTTCTGCCACTCAAAAATACAGTTTTTGTGCTTGTTTTCAATTATTAGCTAATGTAAAATTGCTGGTGTTAAAAAAATATTTCAAATCGTTTGTTCAAAATAAATGCTTTACCACAGACATCTACCCCCCTTTGCGTAATTTATGAGGATAACGTCTTTGATACTACTACTACTACCACTAGTAATAATAATGCCGTTATTAATGTTATAATTATTACTATTATTGGTACGTGACAGATTTATCACCATCTATATAAGAAATGTTCCATGGGATTTTAAAAAATAAGTTATCAGAGCATACACACTGAAACCAGGCGACCAAGATGATAAAACTTAAATGCAGATAAATGTAAGGCCAGGGAAAAAATATATAATTTAATGTTCTATTAGTATGATGAGGATTGTTTATAAAACAAAACCAATACGTTATCATTAAAAGTGATAAATATTAATATAAATGTCCATATTATTTCTAGTCCCAAAATCATCACCCACAACATCAACCACTCAGCTTATACTTATGGTTTTAACAAGGAAGTCAACAAATTTAGCAAATTTTTGAGCTCCATGGGTCAAATAGTGTTTGATCTACAGCTGTTTAAAGATTTCAAAATGTTGTCAAATTATTGGATTTTTGCTTTTTTGAAAGTCAATAACTCAAAAACTATGAACCCAAAAAATCTGAAATTTGGCAGTTTTTGTCAACTTTACTGGTACTAGCACTGTACCAAAAATTAACAATTTCTGAGATGTCAACGTTCAAACCATTTGTTGATTTGACATGGAATAATCCTTTTACATGTAGTACCACAACCATTTGGAGGGTCTCCCTAATGGCATAGGGATCAACATCATTGCTTTGTAATCGAGGGGTACCGGTGGAGGCATATAGTGTTTTGGATCACACTTTAAACTGTAGGTTCACCTATTTTTAATATTCTCAATTCTGCTGTCTCCCGCATGTACGTCATCCTCTTTCCAAATCTAGCCCTGCAGAAGCCAAGTAAACTTCATGAAATATAGGATAACAAAGCCTACAACATGTCCAGATGAGTACCTTTCATTGTAGAACTTGTTCATTCGATATCTCCGCAGAAGTAACTCTGGATCTCTCATCCATACTTGGTTGCCACCATGGAGGTTGAAGTGGCCACATTGAAGTTCTGATCTCACTAACTCCACTGTGGCCAAAATCAAGAATGTGCAGATCTTATAAATGTTCATTAAATGTGTCGCAAATGGTTTTGACAATTTTAACTCTCCTTTATTGTTATGTTTTCCTCTTTTGTTTTCAAAGGGAGCTGATTTATCAGGCTTGGATGCTGCTGTTCAAAATGCCGGAGAGGAGTTTTTGAAAATCCACCAGCTGTATTCTGACTGAGTGTAGAAACTAAAGCCTGGTGCAAGGGGAGTGATAAGTAACGGAAGGATTTTGGCTCCATTGGACGAGAAGGAAACGTTTATGGCTGATGATTTCAATTTGCTTGAGACGTACAGCATGAATGTGGATGGAGACAAGGTTGTGCAAACTTTGAAGAAAGTTGATGAGTCAAATGATATTTCAGGTGAGTTGGAATCATTCATTGCAAATGTGTGAATTTTTTATGAAATAATAAGTATTCCAAAAAAAATATTTAAAACGAAAATATTTAAAAAAAATACTGCACTTATTTTACTTACGATTAGTGAGTATGTAAAATTTCCAAACGACGTTTCAGGAATCAACTGTTCCCTTCATCAGGTTCCTTCTTGACTAGCGAGATTGCCTAATAGCTACGTCAAATTAAATTAAAAACAAGGATAAAGAATATAGGAATAACTATGGTACAATAGGAATCATAAAAGCCTGCCCAATTCTGTTAAAACTTCCATACCCACTACTATCCCTAGGTAAAACCACAAAAGTTAAAAATACATTCTTAAAAGAACATTATGACTTGAAAAATTAAGACGCATGTGTAGTGCTGCCTCCTAGACGAAGAAGAAGCAAGCTACTGTTGCTAGACAAGAGTCTGTGCAAATAGAACCTGGAATAGAACGTAGCAAGGTACCTTTATTAGGTAGGCCATTCCCGAGGTTCCGAGATTTTTTCCCATGATCCTGTGCACGCTATGACATCATTAAGAGGACAGAATGGAACTTGTTTCGTTAGCGTATACGGAAGCTTCAGATAAATGGGTCGATTTCTTACTTATACACACCTTTTCTTGAATGCGGGTACAATGAGTACAAATCACCCTGTTTGTGCTTTTGCCACGTGCAATAATAATAGAAGAAAATCGCCTGGAATAAATTAACCATCCCTTCTCAAAAAACAAGTTGCTGAAGCAGGATTGATTCGATTTGTTCCTCCAATTTCGGACTTACTCAGTGGTGCAACCACAGGGAGGGGGGGGGGCAGGCGGCATTGCCCCCAACCTTCGACGGAAGTCAATTCTAGGAGGGGCAAACATTGATAGCCAAGGACACCTACAGGGGGCGCAGAGGAGCAATTGTCCACTTCTATTTCAAATTTTATACTAATAAAAATACATTGCTTGCTTGCTTGCTTCTCTTGCAATGCCTGTTTTTCTCAGTCTCGTCAAGTTCAGAGCCGTAGCTAGGGGGCGGCGGGAGTCGGCCATGGGCGCCAAATGATCTAAATTAAAAAAAAAAGTTGTGAAAGAGAGAATGCCTTGGCGCCATATGATATTATTTCCTCCCTATTAAATCAATATTGTTTTAAATTACAAAAATTGGGTCTAAAAATTTTCATTCTCACTTCGCTCGCAATATAATTTTTTCGTGTAATGTAATGTAATGTATTTAAATAATATGTTTTTTATATATGTATTGAATAAACTTTGAATACGTACATAATTTAGCGCTAGCATCTTGTATATGTATTTTCTTATTTTATGTCGCTCCATGTTGCATATGTGTAAAACATATGTTGTACATAAAAGTTATACATGTTATATGTACAAAAAAAATATCTTCGGCATGCATTTATCATTCATTTTCTGCCACTCAAAAATACAGTTTTTGTGCTTGTTTTCAATTATTAGCTAATGTAAAATTGCTGGTGTTAAAAAAATATTTCAAATCGTTTGTTCAAAATAAATGCTTTACCACAGACATCTACCCCCCTTTGCGTAATTTATGAGGATAACGTCTTTGATACTACTACTACTACCACTAGTAATAATAATGCCATTATTAATGTTATAATTATTACTATTATTGGTACGTGACAGATTTATCACCATCTATATAAGAAATGTTCCATGGGATTTTAAAAAATAAGTTATCAGAGCATACACACTGAAACCAGGCGACCAAGATGATAAAACTTAAATGCAGATGCAGATAAATGTAAGGCCAGGGAAAAAATATATAATTTAATGTTCTATTAGTATGATGAGGATTGTTTATAAAACAAAACCAATACGTTATCATTAAAAGTGATAAATATTAATATAAATGTCCATATTATTTCTAGTCCCAAAATCATCACCCACAACATCAACCACTCAGCTTATACTTATGGTTTTAACAAGGAAGTCAACAAATTTAGCAAATTTTTGAGCTCCATGGGTCAAATAGTGTTTGATCTACAGCTGTTTAAAGATTTCAAAATGTTGTCAAATTATTGGATTTTTGCTTTTTTGAAAGTCAATAACTCAAAAACTATGAACCCAAAAAATCTGAAATTTGGCAGTTTTTGTCAACTTTACTGGTACTAGCACTGTACCAAAAATTAACAATTTCTGAGATGTCAACGTTCAAACCATTTGTTGATTTGACATGGAATAATCCTTTTACATGTAGTACCACAACCATTTGGAGGGTCTCCCTAATGGCATAGGGATCAACATCATTGCTTTGTAATCGAGGGGTACCGGTGGAGGCATATAGTGTTTTGGATCACACTTTAAACTGTAGGTTCACCTATTTTTAATATTCTCAATTCTGCTGTCTCCCGCATGTACGTCATCCTCTTTCCAAATCTAGCCCTGCAGAAGCCAAGTAAACTTCATGAAATATAGGATAACAAAGCCTACAACATGTCCAGATGAGTACCTTTCATTGTAGAACTTGTTCATTCAATATCTCCGCAGAAGTAACTCTGGATCTCTCATCCATACTTGGTTGCCACCATGGAGGTTGAAGTGGCCACATTGAAGTTCTGATCTCACTAACTCCACTGTGGCCAAAATCAAGAATGTGCAGATCTTATAAATGTTCATTAAATGTGTCGCAAATGGTTTTGACAATTTTAACTCTCCTTTATTGTTATGTTTTCCTCTTTTGTTTTCAAAGGGAGCTGATTTATCAGGCTTGGATGCTGCTGTTCAAAATGCCGGAGAGGAGTTTTTGAAAATCCACCAGCTGTATTCTGACTGAGTGTAGAAACTAAAGCCTGGTGCAAGGGGAGTGATAAGTAACGGAAGGATTTTGGCTCCATTGGACGAGAAGGAAACGTTTATGGCTGATGATTTCAATTTGCTTGAGACGTACAGCATGAATGTGGATGGAGACAAGGTTGTGCAAACTTTGAAGAAAGTTGATGAGTCAAATGATATTTCAGGTGAGTTGGAATCATTCATTGCAAATGTGTGAATTTTTTATGAAATAATAAGTATTCCAAAAAAAATATTTAAAACGAAAATATTTAAAAAAAATACTGCACTTATTTTACTTACGATTAGTGAGTATGTAAAATTTCCAAACGACGTTTCAGGAATCAACTGTTCCCTTCATCAGGTTCCTTCTTGACTAGCGAGATTGCCTCATAGCTACGTCAAATTGAATTAAAAACAAGGATAAAGAATATAGGAATAACTATGGTACAATAGGAATCATAAAAGCCTGCCCAATTCTGTTAAAACTTCCATACCCACTACTATCCCTAGGTAAAACCACAAAAGTTAAAAATACATTCTTAAAAGAACATTATGACTTGAAAAATTAAGACGCATGTGTAGTGCTGCCTCCTAGACGAAGAAGAAGCAAGCTACTGTTGCTAGACAAGAGTCTGTGCAAATAGAACCTGGAATAGAACGTAGCAAGGTACCTTTATTAGGTAGGCCATTCCCGAGGTTCCGAGATTTTTTCCCATGATCCTGTGCACGCTATGACATCATTAAGAGGACAGAATGGAACTTGTTTCGTTAGCGTATACGGAAGCTTCAGATAAATGGGTCGATTTCTTACTTATACACACCTTTTCTTGAATGCGGGTACAATGAGTACAAATCACCCTGTTTGTGCTTTTGCCACGTGCAATAATAATAGAAGAAAATCGCCTGGAATAAATTAACCATCCCTTCTCAAAAAACAAGTTGCTGAAGCAGGATTGATTCGATTTGTTCCTCCAATTTCGGACTTACTCAGTGGTGCAACCACAGGGAGGGGGGGGGGGGGCAGGCGGCATTGCCCCCAACCTTCGACGGAAGTCAATTCTAGGAGGGGCAAACATTGATAGCCAAGGACACCTACAGGGGGCGCAGAGGAGCAATTGTCCACTTCTATTTCAAATTTTATACTAATAAAAATACATTGCTTGCTTGCTAGCTTCTCTTGCAATGCCTGTTTTTCTCAGTCTCGTCAAGTTCAGAGCCGTAGCTAGGGGGCGGCGGGAGTCGGCCATGGGCGCCAAATGATCTAAATTAAAAAAAAAAGTTGTGAAAGAGAGAATGCCTTGGCGCCATATGATATTATTTCCTCCCTATTAAATCAATATTGTTTTAAATTACAAAAATTGGGTCTAAAAATTTTCATTCTCACTTCGCTCGCAATATAATTTTTTCGTGTAATGTAATGTAATGTATTTAAATAATATGTTTTTTATATATGTATTGAATAAACTTTGAATACGTACATAATTTAGCGCTAGCATCTTGTATATGTATTTTCTTATTTTATGTCGCTCCATGTTGCATATGTGTAAAACATATGTTGTACATAAAAGTTATACATGTTATATGTACAAAAAAAATATCTTCGGCATGCATTTATCATTCATTTTCTGCCACTCAAAAATACAGTTTTTGTGCTTGTTTTCAATTATTAGCTAATGTAAAATTGCTGGTGTTAAAAAAATATTTCAAATCGTTTGTTCAAAATAAATGCTTTACCACAGACATCTACCCCCCTTTGCGTAATTTATGAGGATAACGTCTTTGATACTACTACTACTACCACTAGTAATAATAATGCCATTATTAATGTTATAATTATTACTATTATTGGTACGTGACAGATTTATCACCATCTATATAAGAAATGTTCCATGGGATTTTAAAAAATAAGTTATCAGAGCATACACACTGAAACCAGGCGACCAAGATGATAAAACTTAAATGCAGATAAATGTAAGGCCAGGGAAAAAATATATAATTTAATGTTCTATTAGTATGATGAGGATTGTTTATAAAACAAAACCAATACGTTATCATTAAAAGTGATAAATATTAATATAAATGTCCATATTATTTCTAGTCCCAAAATCATCACCCACAACATCAACCACTCAGCTTATACTTATGGTTTTAACAAGGAAGTCAACAAATTTAGCAAATTTTTGAGCTCCATGGGTCAAATAGTGTTTGATCTACAGCTGTTTAAAGATTTCAAAATGTTGTCAAATTATTGGATTTTTGCTTTTTTGAAAGTCAATAACTCAAAAACTATGAACCCAAAAAATCTGAAATTTGGCAGTTTTTGTCAACTTTACTGGTACTAGCACTGTACCAAAAATTAACAATTTCTGAGATGTCAACGTTCAAACCATTTGTTGATTTGACATGGAATAATCCTTTTACATGTAGTACCACAACCATTTGGAGGGTCTCCCTAATGGCATAGGGATCAACATCATTGCTTTGTAATCGAGGGGTACCGGTGGAGGCATATAGTGTTTTGGATCACACTTTAAACTGTAGGTTCACCTATTTTTAATATTCTCAATTCTGCTGTCTCCCGCATGTACGTCATCCTCTTTCCAAATCTAGCCCTGCAGAAGCCAAGTAAACTTCATGAAATATAGGATAACAAAGCCTACAACATGTCCAGATGAGTACCTTTCATTGTAGAACTTGTTCATTCAATATCTCCGCAGAAGTAACTCTGGATCTCTCATCCATACTTGGTTGCCACCATGGAGGTTGAAGTGGCCACATTGAAGTTCTGATCTCACTAACTCCACTGTGGCCAAAATCAAGAATGTGCAGATCTTATAAATGTTCATTAAATGTGTCGCAAATGGTTTTGACAATTTTAACTCTCCTTTATTGTTATGTTTTCCTCTTTTGTTTTCAAAGGGAGCTGATTTATCAGGCTTGGATGCTGCTGTTCAAAATGCCGGAGAGGAGTTTTTGAAAATCCACCAGCTGTATTCTGACTGAGTGTAGAAACTAAAGCCTGGTGCAAGGGGAGTGATAAGTAACGGAAGGATTTTGGCTCCATTGGACGAGAAGGAAACGTTTATGGCTGATGATTTCAATTTGCTTGAGACGTACAGCATGAATGTGGATGGAGACAAGGTTGTGCAAACTTTGAAGAAAGTTGATGAGTCAAATGATATTTCAGGTGAGTTGGAATCATTCATTGCAAATGTGTGAATTTTTTATGAAATAATAAGTATTCCAAAAAAAATATTTAAAACGAAAATATTTAAAAAAAATACTGCACTTATTTTACTTACGATTAGTGAGTATGTAAAATTTCCAAACGACGTTTCAGGAATCAACTGTTCCCTTCATCAGGTTCCTTCTTGACTAGCGAGATTGCCTCATAGCTACGTCAAATTGAATTAAAAACAAGGATAAAGAATATAGGAATAACTATGGTACAATAGGAATCATAAAAGCCTGCCCAATTCTGTTAAAACTTCCATACCCACTACTATCCCTAGGTAAAACCACAAAAGTTAAAAATACATTCTTAAAAGAACATTATGACTTGAAAAATTAAGACGCATGTGTAGTGCTGCCTCCTAGACGAAGAAGAAGCAAGCTACTGTTGCTAGACAAGAGTCTGTGCAAATAGAACCTGGAATAGAACGTAGCAAGGTACCTTTATTAGGTAGGCCATTCCCGAGGTTCCGAGATTTTTTCCCATGATCCTGTGCACGCTATGACATCATTAAGAGGACAGAATGGAACTTGTTTCGTTAGCGTATACGGAAGCTTCAGATAAATGGGTCGATTTCTTACTTATACACACCTTTTCTTGAATGCGGGTACAATGAGTACAAATCACCCTGTTTGTGCTTTTGCCACGTGCAATAATAATAGAAGAAAATCGCCTGGAATAAATTAACCATCCCTTCTCAAAATACAAGTTGCTGAAGCAGGATTGATTCGATTTGTTCCTCCAATTTCGGACTTACTCAGTGGTGCAACCACAGGGAGGGGGGGTGGGCAGGCGGCATTGCCCCCAACCTTCGACGGAAGTCAATTCTAGGAGGGGCAAACATTGATAGCCAAGGACACCTACAGGGGGCGCAGAGGAGCAATTGTCCACTTCTATTTCAAATTTTATACTAATAAAAATACATTGCTTGCTTGCTTGCTTCTCTTGCAATGCCTGTTTTTCTCAGTCTCGTCAAGTTCAGAGCCGTAGCTAGGGGGCGGCGGGAGTCGGCCATGGGCGCCAAATGATCTAAATTAAAAAAAAAAGTTGTGAAAGAGAGAATGCCTTGGCGCCATATGATATTATTTCCTCCCTATTAAATCAATATTGTTTTAAATTACAAAAATTGGGTCTAAAAATTTTCAATCTCACTTCGCTCGCAATATAATTTTTTCGTGTAATGTAATGTAATGTATTTAAATAATATGTTTTTTATATATGTATTGAATAAACTTTGAATACGTACATAAGTTAGCGCTAGCATCTTGTATATGTATTTTCTTATTTTATGTCGCTCCATGTTGCATATGTGTAAAACATATGTTGTACATAAAAGTTATACATGTTATATGTACAAAAAAAATATCTTCGGCATGCATTTATCATTCATTTTCTGCCACTCAAAAATACAGTTTTTGTGCTTGTTTTCAATTATTAGCTAATGTAAAATTGCTGGTGTTAAAAAAATATTTCAAATCGTTTGTTCAAAATAAATGCTTTACCACAGACATCTACCCCCCTTTGCGTAATTTATGAGGATAACGTCTTTGATACTACTACTACTACCACTAGTAATAATAATGCCATTATTAATGTTATAATTATTACTATTATTGGTACATGACAGATTTATCACCATCTATATAAGAAATGTTCCATGGGATTTTAAAAAATAAGTTATCAGAGCATACACACTGAAACCAGGCGACCAAGATGATAAAACTTAAATGCAGATAAATGTAAGGCCAGGGAAAAAATATATAATTTAATGTTCTATTAGTATGATGAGGATTGTTTATAAAACAAAACCAATACGTTATCATTAAAAGTGATAAATATTAATATAAATGTCCATATTATTTCTAGTCCCAAAATCATCACCCACAACATCAACCACTCAGCTTATACTTATGGTTTTAACAAGGAAGTCAACAAATTTAGCAAATTTTTGAGCTCCATGGGTCAAATAGTGTTTGATCTACAGCTGTTTAAAGATTTCAAAATGTTGTCAAATTATTGGATTTTTGCTTTTTTGAAAGTCAATAACTCAAAAACTATGAACCCAAAAAATCTGAAATTTGGCAGTTTTTGTCAACTTTACTGGTACTAGCACTGTACCAAAAATTAACAATTTCTGAGATGTCAACGTTCAAACCATTTGTTGATTTGACATGGATTAATCCTTTTACATGTAGTACCACAACCATTTGGAGGGTCTCCCTAATGGCATAGGGATCAACATCATTGCTTTGTAATCGAGGGGTACCGGTGGAGGCATATAGTGTTTTGGATCACACTTTAAACTGTAGGTTCACCTATTTTTAATATTCTCAATTCTGCTGTCTCCCGCATGTACGTCATCCTCTTTCCAAATCTAGCCCTGCAGAAGCCAAGTAAACTTCATGAAATATAGGATAACAAAGCCTACAACATGTCCAGATGAGTACCTTTCATTGTAGAACTTGTTCATTCAATATCTCCGCAGAAGTAACTCTGGATCTCTCATCCATACTTGGTTGCCACCATGGAGGTTGAAGTGGCCACATTGAAGTTCTGATCTCACTAACTCCACTGTGGCCAAAATCAAGAATGTGCAGATCTTATAAATGTTCATTAAATGTGTCGCAAATGGTTTTGACAATTTTAACTCTCCTTTATTGTTATGTTTTCCTCTTTTGTTTTCAAAGGGAGCTGATTTATCAGGCTTGGATGCTGCTGTTCAAAATGCCGGAGAGGAGTTTTTGAAAATCCACCAGCTGTATTCTGACTGAGTGTAGAAACTAAAGCCTGGTGCAAGGGGAGTGATAAGTAACGGAAGGATTTTGGCTCCATTGGACGAGAAGGAAACGTTTATGGCTGATGATTTCAATTTGCTTGAGACGTACAGCATGAATGTGGATGGAGACAAGGTTGTGCAAACTTTGAAGAAAGTTGATGAGTCAAATGATATTTCAGGTGAGTTGGAATCATTCATTGCAAATGTGTGAATTTTTTATGAAATAATAAGTATTCCAAAAAAAATATTTAAAACGAAAATATTTAAAAAAAATACTGCACTTATTTTACTTACGATTAGTGAGTATGTAAAATTTCCAAACGACGTTTCAGGAATCAACTGTTCCCTTCATCAGGTTCCTTCTTGACTAGCGAGATTGCCTCATAGCTACGTCAAATTGAATTAAAAACAAGGATAAAGAATATAGGAATAACTATGGTACAATAGGAATCATAAAAGCCTGCCCAATTCTGTTAAAACTTCCATACCCACTACTATCCCTAGGTAAAACCACAAAAGTTAAAAATACATTCTTAAAAGAACATTATGACTTGAAAAATTAAGACGCATGTGTAGTGCTGCCTCCTAGACGAAGAAGAAGCAAGCTACTGTTGCTAGACAAGAGTCTGTGCAAATAGAACCTGGAATAGAACGTAGCAAGGTACCTTTATTAGGTAGGCCATTCCCGAGGTTCCGAGATTTTTTCCCATGATCCTGTGCACGCTATGACATCATTAAGAGGACAGAATGGAACTTGTTTCGTTAGCGTATACGGAAGCTTCAGATAAATGGGTCGATTTCTTACTTATACACACCTTTTCTTGAATGCGGGTACAATGAGTACAAATCACCCTGTTTGTGCTTTTGCCACGTGCAATAATAATAGAAGAAAATCGCCTGGAATAAATTAACCATCCCTTCTCAAAATACAAGTTGCTGAAGCAGGATTGATTCGATTTGTTCCTCCAATTTCGGACTTACTCAGTGGTGCAACCACAGGGAGGGGGGGTGGGCAGGCGGCATTGCCCCCAACCTTCGACGGAAGTCAATTCTAGGAGGGGCAAACATTGATAGCCAAGGACACCTACAGGGGGCGCAGAGGAGCAATTGTCCACTTCTATTTCAAATTTTATACTAATAAAAATACATTGCTTGCTTGCTTGCTTCTCTTGCAATGCCTGTTTTTCTCAGTCTCGTCAAGTTCAGAGCCGTAGCTAGGGGGCGGCGGGAGTCGGCCATGGGCGCCAAATGATCTAAATTAAAAAAAAAAGTTGTGAAAGAGAGAATGCCTTGGCGCCATATGATATTATTTCCTCCCTATTAAATCAATATTGTTTTAAATTACAAAAATTGGGTCTAAAAATTTTCAATCTCACTTCGCTCGCAATATAATTTTTTCGTGTAATGTAATGTAATGTATTTAAATAATATGTTTTTTATATATGTATTGAATAAACTTTGAATACGTACATAAGTTAGCGCTAGCATCTTGTATATGTATTTTCTTATTTTATGTCGCTCCATGTTGCATATGTGTAAAACATATGTTGTACATAAAAGTTATACATGTTATATGTACAAAAAAAATATCTTCGGCATGCATTTATCATTCATTTTCTGCCACTCAAAAATACAGTTTTTGTGCTTGTTTTCAATTATTAGCTAATGTAAAATTGCTGGTGTTAAAAAAATATTTCAAATCGTTTGTTCAAAATAAATGCTTTACCACAGACATCTACCCCCCTTTGCGTAATTTATGAGGATAACGTCTTTGATACTACTACTACTACCACTAGTAATAATAATGCCATTATTAATGTTATAATTATTACTATTATTGGTACATGACAGATTTATCACCATCTATATAAGAAATGTTCCATGGGATTTTAAAAAATAAGTTATCAGAGCATACACACTGAAACCAGGCGACCAAGATGATAAAACTTAAATGCAGATAAATGTAAGGCCAGGGAAAAAATATATAATTTAATGTTCTATTAGTATGATGAGGATTGTTTATAAAACAAAACCAATACGTTATCATTAAAAGTGATAAATATTAATATAAATGTCCATATTATTTCTAGTCCCAAAATCATCACCCACAACATCAACCACTCAGCTTATACTTATGGTTTTAACAAGGAAGTCAACAAATTTAGCAAATTTTTGAGCTCCATGGGTCAAATAGTGTTTGATCTACAGCTGTTTAAAGATTTCAAAATGTTGTCAAATTATTGGATTTTTGCTTTTTTGAAAGTCAATAACTCAAAAACTATGAACCCAAAAAATCTGAAATTTGGCAGTTTTTGTCAACTTTACTGGTACTAGCACTGTACCAAAAATTAACAATTTCTGAGATGTCAACGTTCAAACCATTTGTTGATTTGACATGGATTAATCCTTTTACATGTAGTACCACAACCATTTGGAGGGTCTCCCTAATGGCATAGGGATCAACATCATTGCTTTGTAATCGAGGGGTACCGGTGGAGGCATATAGTGTTTTGGATCACACTTTAAACTGTAGGTTCACCTATTTTTAATATTCTCAATTCTGCTGTCTCCCGCATGTACGTCATCCTCTTTCCAAATCTAGCCCTGCAGAAGCCAAGTAAACTTCATGAAATATAGGATAACAAAGCCTACAACATGTCCAGATGAGTACCTTTCATTGTAGAACTTGTTCATTCAATATCTCCGCAGAAGTAACTCTGGATCTCTCATCCATACTTGGTTGCCACCATGGAGGTTGAAGTGGCCACATTGAAGTTCTGATCTCACTAACTCCACTGTGGCCAAAATCAAGAATGTGCAGATCTTATAAATGTTCATTAAATGTGTCGCAAATGGTTTTGACAATTTTAACTCTCCTTTATTGTTATGTTTTCCTCTTTTGTTTTCAAAGGGAGCTGATTTATCAGGCTTGGATGCTGCTGTTCAAAATGCCGGAGAGGAGTTTTTGAAAATCCACCAGCTGTATTCTGACTGAGTGTAGAAACTAAAGCCTGGTGCAAGGGGAGTGATAAGTAACGGAAGGATTTTGGCTCCATTGGACGAGAAGGAAACGTTTATGGCTGATGATTTCAATTTGCTTGAGACGTACAGCATGAATGTGGATGGAGACAAGGTTGTGCAAACTTTGAAGAAAGTTGATGAGTCAAATGATATTTCAGGTGAGTTGGAATCATTCATTGCAAATGTGTGAATTTTTTATGAAATAATAAGTATTCCAAAAAAAATATTTAAAACGAAAATATTTAAAAAAAATACTGCACTTATTTTACTTACGATTAGTGAGTATGTAAAATTTCCAAACGACGTTTCAGGAATCAACTGTTCCCTTCATCAGGTTCCTTCTTGACTAGCGAGATTGCCTCATAGCTACGTCAAATTGAATTAAAAACAAGGATAAAGAATATAGGAATAACTATGGTACAATAGGAATCATAAAAGCCTGCCCAATTCTGTTAAAACTTCCATACCCACTACTATCCCTAGGTAAAACCACAAAAGTTAAAAATACATTCTTAAAAGAACATTATGACTTGAAAAATTAAGACGCATGTGTAGTGCTGCCTCCTAGACGAAGAAGAAGCAAGCTACTGTTGCTAGACAAGAGTCTGTGCAAATAGAACCTGGAATAGAACGTAGCAAGGTACCTTTATTAGGTAGGCCATTCCCGAGGTTCCGAGATTTTTTCCCATGATCCTGTGCACGCTATGACATCATTAAGAGGACAGAATGGAACTTGTTTCGTTAGCGTATACGGAAGCTTCAGATAAATGGGTCGATTTCTTACTTATACACACCTTTTCTTGAATGCGGGTACAATGAGTACAAATCACCCTGTTTGTGCTTTTGCCACGTGCAATAATAATAGAAGAAAATCGCCTGGAATAAATTAACCATCCCTTCTCAAAAAACAAGTTGCTGAAGCAGGATTGATTCGATTTGTTCCTCCAATTTCGGACTTACTCAGTGGTGCAACCACAGGGAGGGGGGGGGGCAGGCGGCATTGCCCCCAACCTTCGACGGAAGTCAATTCTAGGAGGGGCAAACATTGATAGCCAAGGACACCTACAGGGGGCGCAGAGGAGCAATTGTCCACTTCTATTTCAAATTTTATACTAATAAAAATACATTGCTTGCTTGCTTGCTTCTCTTGCAATGCCTGTTTTTCTCAGTCTCGTCAAGTTCAGAGCCGTAGCTAGGGGGCGGCGGGAGTCGGCCATGGGCGCCAAATGATCTAAATTAAAAAAAAAAGTTGTGAAAGAGAGAATGCCTTGGCGCCATATGATATTATTTCCTCCCTATTAAATCAATATTGTTTTAAATTACAAAAATTGGGTCTAAAAATTTTCATTCTCACTTCGCTCGCAATATAATTTTTTCGTGTAATGTAATGTAATGTATTTATATAATATGTTTTTTATATATGTATTGAATAAACTTTGAATACGTACATAATTTAGCGCTAGCATCTTGTATATGTATTTTCTTATTTTATGTCGCTCCATGTTGCATATGTGTAAAAAATATGTTGTACATAAAAGTTATACATGTTATATGTACAAAAAAAATATCTTCGGCATGCATTTATCATTCATTTTCTGCCACTCAAAAATACAGTTTTTGTGCTTGTTTTCAATTATTAGCTAATGTAAAATTGCTGGTGTTAAAAAAATATTTCAAATCGTTTGTTCAAAATAAATGCTTTACCACAGACATCTACCCCCCTTTGCGTAATTTATGAGGATAACGTCTTCGATACTACTACTACTACCACTAGTAATAATAATGCCATTATTAATGTTATAATTATTACTATTATTGGTACATGACAGATTTATCACCATCTATATAAGAAATGTTCCATGGGATTTTAAAAAATAAGTTATCAGAGCATACACACTGAAACCAGGCGACCAAGATGATAAAACTTAAATGCAGATAAATGTAAGGCCAGGGAAAAAATATATAATTTAATGTTCTATTAGTATGATGAGGATTGTTTATAAAACAAAACCAATACGTTATCATTAAAAGTGATAAATATTAATATAAATGTCCATATTATTTCTAGTCCCAAAATCATCACCCACAACATCAACCACTCAGCTTATACTTATGGTTTTAACAAGGAAGTCAACAAATTTAGCAAATTTTTGAGCTCCATGGGTCAAATAGTGTTTGATCTACAGCTGTTTAAAGATTTCAAAATGTTGTCAAATTATTGGATTTTTGCTTTTTTGAAAGTCAATAACTCAAAAACTATGAACCCAAAAAATCTGAAATTTGGCAGTTTTTGTCAACTTTACTGGTACTAGCACTGTACCAAAAATTAACAATTTCTGAGATGTCAACGTTCAAACCATTTGTTGATTTGACATGGAATAATCCTTTTACATGTAGTACCACAACCATTTGGAGGGTCTCCCTAATGGCATAGGGATCAACATCATTGCTTTGTAATCGAGGGGTACCGGTGGAGGCATATAGTGTTTTGGATCACACTTTAAACTGTAGGTTCACCTATTTTTAATATTCTCAATTCTGCTGTCTCCCGCATGTACGTCATCCTCTTTCCAAATCTAGCCCTGCAGAAGCCAAGTAAACTTCATGAAATATAGGATAACAAAGCCTACAACATGTCCAGATGAGTACCTTTCATTGTAGAACTTGTTCATTCAATATCTCCGCAGAAGTAACTCTGGATCTCTCATCCATACTTGGTTGCCACCATGGAGGTTGAAGTGGCCACATTGAAGTTCTGATCTCACTAACTCCACTGTGGCCAAAATCAAGAATGTGCAGATCTTATAAATGTTCATTAAATGTGTCGCAAATGGTTTTGACAATTTTAACTCTCCTTTATTGTTATGTTTTCCTCTTTTGTTTTCAAAGGGAGCTGATTTATCAGGCTTGGATGCTGCTGTTCAAAATGCCGGAGAGGAGTTTTTGAAAATCCACCAGCTGTATTCTGACTGAGTGTAGAAACTAAAGCCTGGTGCAAGGGGAGTGATAAGTAACGGAAGGATTTTGGCTCCATTGGACGAGAAGGAAACGTTTATGGCTGATGATTTCAATTTGCTTGAGACGTACAGCATGAATGTGGATGGAGACAAGGTTGTGCAAACTTTGAAGAAAGTTGATGAGTCAAATGATATTTCAGGTGAGTTGGAATCATTCATTGCAAATGTGTGAATTTTTTATGAAATAATAAGTATTCCAAAAAAATATTTAAAACGAAAATATTTAAAAAAAAATACTGCACTTATTTTACTTACGATTAGTGAGTATGTAAAATTTCCAAACGACGTTTCAGGAATCAACTGTTCCCTTCATCAGGTTCCTTCTTGTCTAGCGAGATTGCCTCATAGCTACGTCAAATTGAATTAAAAACAAGGATAAAGAATATAGGAATAACTATGGTACAATAGGAATCATAAAAGCCTGCCCAATTCTGTTAAAACTTCCATACCCACTACTATCCCTAGGTAAAACCACAAAAGTTAAAAATACATTCTTAAAAGAACATTATGACTTGAAAAATTAAGACGCATGTGTAGTGCTGCCTCCTAGACGAAGAAGAAGCAAGCTACTGTTGCTAGACAAGAGTCTGTGCAAATAGAACCTGGAATAGAACGTAGCAAGGTACCTTTATTAGGTAGGCCATTCCCGAGGTTCCGAGATTTTTTCCCATGATCCTGTGCACGCTATGACATCATTAAGAGGACAGAATGGAACTTGTTTCGTTAGCGTATACGGAAGCTTCAGATAAATGGGTCGATTTCTTACTTATACACACCTTTTCTTGAATGCGGGTACAATGAGTACAAATCACCCTGTTTGTGCTTTTGCCACGTGCAATAATAATAGAAGAAAATCGCCTGGAATAAATTAACCATCCCTTCTCAAAATACAAGTTGCTGAAGCAGGATTGATTCGATTTGTTCCTCCAATTTCGGACTTACTCAGTGGTGCAACCACAGGGAGGGGGGGCAGGTGGCATTGCCCCCAACCTTCGACGGAAGTCAATTCTAGGAGGGGCAAACATTGATAGCCAAGGACACCTACAGGGGGCGCAGAGGAGCAATTGTCCACTTCTATTTCAAATTTTATACTAATAAAAATACATTGCTTGCTTGCTTGCTTCTCTTGCAATGCCTGTTTTTCTCAGTCTCGTCAAGTTCAGAGCCGTAGCTAGGGGGCGGCGGGAGTCGGCCATGGGCGCCAAATGATCTAAATTAAAAAAAAAAGTTGTGAAAGAGAGAATGCCTTGGCGCCATATGATATTATTTCCTCCCTATTAAATCAATATTGTTTTAAATTACAAAAATTGGGTCTAAAAATTTTCATTCTCACTTCGCTCGCAATATAATTTTTTCGTGTAATGTAATGTAATGTATTTAAATAATATGTTTTTTATATATGTATTGAATAAACTTTGAATACGTACATAATTTAGCGCTAGCATCTTGTATATGTATTTTCTTATTTTATGTCGCTCCATGTTGCATATGTGTAAAACATATGTTGTACATAAAAGTTATACATGTTATATGTACAAAAAAAATATCTTCGGCATGCATTTATCATTCATTTTCTGCCACTCAAAAATACAGTTTTTGTGCTTGTTTTCAATTATTAGCTAATGTAAAATTGCTGGTGTTAAAAAAATATTTCAAATCGTTTGTTCAAAATAAATGCTTTACCACAGACATCTACCCCCCTTTGCGTAATTTATGAGGATAACGTCTTTGATACTACTACTACTACCACTAGTAATAATAATGCCATTATTAATGTTATAATTATTACTATTATTGGTACGTGACAGATTTATCACCATCTATATAAGAAATGTTCCATGGGATTTTAAAAAATAAGTTATCAGAGCATACACACTGAAACCAGGCGACCAAGATGATAAAACTTAAATGCAGATGCAGATAAATGTAAGGCCAGGGAAAAAATATATAATTTAATGTTCTATTAGTATGATGAGGATTGTTTATAAAACAAAACCAATACGTTATCATTAAAAGTGATAAATATTAATATAAATGTCCATATTATTTCTAGTCCCAAAATCATCACCCACAACATCAACCACTCAGCTTATACTTATGGTTTTAACAAGGAAGTCAACAAATTTAGCAAATTTTTGAGCTCCATGGGTCAAATAGTGTTTGATCTACAGCTGTTTAAAGATTTCAAAATGTTGTCAAATTATTGGATTTTTGCTTTTTTGAAAGTCAATAACTCAAAAACTATGAACCCAAAAAATCTGAAATTTGGCAGTTTTTGTCAACTTTACTGGTACTAGCACTGTACCAAAAATTAACAATTTCTGAGATGTCAACGTTCAAACCATTTGTTGATTTGACATGGAATAATCCTTTTACATGTAGTACCACAACCATTTGGAGGGTCTCCCTAATGGCATAGGGATCAACATCATTGCTTTGTAATCGAGGGGTACCGGTGGAGGCATATAGTGTTTTGGATCACACTTTAAACTGTAGGTTCACCTATTTTTAATATTCTCAATTCTGCTGTCTCCCGCATGTACGTCATCCTCTTTCCAAATCTAGCCCTGCAGAAGCCAAGTAAACTTCATGAAATATAGGATAACAAAGCCTACAACATGTCCAGATGAGTACCTTTCATTGTAGAACTTGTTCATTCAATATCTCCGCAGAAGTAACTCTGGATCTCTCATCCATACTTGGTTGCCACCATGGAGGTTGAAGTGGCCACATTGAAGTTCTGATCTCACTAACTCCACTGTGGCCAAAATCAAGAATGTGCAGATCTTATAAATGTTCATTAAATGTGTCGCAAATGGTTTTGACAATTTTAACTCTCCTTTATTGTTATGTTTTCCTCTTTTGTTTTCAAAGGGAGCTGATTTATCAGGCTTGGATGCTGCTGTTCAAAATGCCGGAGAGGAGTTTTTGAAAATCCACCAGCTGTATTCTGACTGAGTGTAGAAACTAAAGCCTGGTGCAAGGGGAGTGATAAGTAACGGAAGGATTTTGGCTCCATTGGACGAGAAGGAAACGTTTATGGCTGATGATTTCAATTTGCTTGAGACGTACAGCATGAATGTGGATGGAGACAAGGTTGTGCAAACTTTGAAGAAAGTTGATGAGTCAAATGATATTTCAGGTGAGTTGGAATCATTCATTGCAAATGTGTGAATTTTTTATGAAATAATAAGTATTCCAAAAAAAATATTTAAAACGAAAATATTTAAAAAAAATACTGCACTTATTTTACTTACGATTAGTGAGTATGTAAAATTTCCAAACGACGTTTCAGGAATCAACTGTTCCCTTCATCAGGTTCCTTCTTGACTAGCGAGATTGCCTCATAGCTACGTCAAATTGAATTAAAAACAAGGATAAAGAATATAGGAATAACTATGGTACAATAGGAATCATAAAAGCCTGCCCAATTCTGTTAAAACTTCCATACCCACTACTATCCCTAGGTAAAACCACAAAAGTTAAAAATACATTCTTAAAAGAACATTATGACTTGAAAAATTAAGACGCATGTGTAGTGCTGCCTCCTAGACGAAGAAGAAGCAAGCTACTGTTGCTAGACAAGAGTCTGTGCAAATAGAACCTGGAATAGAACGTAGCAAGGTACCTTTATTAGGTAGGCCATTCCCGAGGTTCCGAGATTTTTTCCCATGATCCTGTGCACGCTATGACATCATTAAGAGGACAGAATGGAACTTGTTTCGTTAGCGTATACGGAAGCTTCAGATAAATGGGTCGATTTCTTACTTATACACACCTTTTCTTGAATGCGGGTACAATGAGTACAAATCACCCTGTTTGTGCTTTTGTCACGTGCAATAATAATAGAAGAAAATCGCCTGGAATAAATTAACCATCCCTTCTCAAAATACAAGTTGCTGAAGCAGGATTGATTCGATTTGTTCCTCCAATTTCGGACTTACTCAGTGGTGCAACCCCAGAGGGGGGGGGGGGTGGGCAGGCGGCATTGCCCCCAACCTTCGACGGAAGTCAATTCTAGGAGGGGCAAACATTGATAGCCAAGGACACCTACAGGGGGCGCAGAGGAGCAATTGTCCACTTCTATTTCAAATTTTATACTAATAAAAATACATTGCTTGCTTGCTTGCTTCTCTTGCAATGCCTGTTTTTCTCAGTCTCGTCAAGTTCAGAGCCGTAGCTAGGGGGCGGCGGGAGTCGGCCATGGGCGCCAAATGATCTAAATTAAAAAAAAAAGTTGTGAAAGAGAGAATGCCTTGGCGCCATATGATATTATTTCCTCCCTATTAAATCAATATTGTTTTAAATTACAAAAATTGGGTCTAAAAATTTTCATTCTCACTTCGCTCGCAATATAATTTTTTCGTGTAATGTAATGTAATGTATTTATATAATATGTTTTTTATATATGTATTGAATAAACTTTGAATACGTACATAATTTAGCGCTAGCATCTTGTATATGTATTTTCTTATTTTATGTCGCTCCATGTTGCATATGTGTAAAACATATGTTGTACATAAAAGTTATACATGTTATATGTACAAAAAAAATATCTTCGGCATGCATTTATCATTCATTTTCTGCCACTCAAAAATACAGTTTTTGTGCTTGTTTTCAATTATTAGCTAATGTAAAATTGCTGGTGTTAAAAAAATATTTCAAATCGTTTGTTCAAAATAAATGCTTTACCACAGACATCTACCCCCCTTTGCGTAATTTATGAGGATAACGTCTTTGATACTACTACTACTACCACTAGTAATAATAATGCCATTATTAATGTTATAATTATTACTATTATTGGTACATGACAGATTTATCACCATCTATATAAGAAATGTTCCATGGGATTTTAAAAAATAAGTTATCAGAGCATACACACTGAAACCAGGCGACCAAGATGATAAAACTTAAATGCAGATAAATGTAAGGCCAGGGAAAAAATATATAATTTAATGTTCTATTAGTATGATGAGGATTGTTTATAAAACAAAACCAATACGTTATCATTAAAAGTGATAAATATTAATATAAATGTCCATATTATTTCTAGTCCCAAAATCATCACCCACAACATCAACCACTCAGCTTATACTTATGGTTTTAACAAGGAAGTCAACAAATTTAGCAAATTTTTGAGCTCCATGGGTCAAATAGTGTTTGATCTACAGCTGTTTAAAGATTTCAAAATGTTGTCAAATTATTGGATTTTTGCTTTTTTGAAAGTCAATAACTCAAAAACTATGAACCCAAATAATCTGAAATTTGGCAGTTTTTGTCAACTTTACTGGTACTAGCACTGTACCAAAAATTAACAATTTCTGAGATGTCAACGTTCAAACCATTTGTTGATTTGACATGGAATAATCCTTTTACATGTAGTACCACAACCATTTGGAGGGTCTCCCTAATGGCATAGGGATCAACATCATTGCTTTGTAATCGAGGGGTACCGGTGGAGGCATATAGTGTTTTGGATCACACTTTAAACTGTAGGTTCACCTATTTTTAATATTCTCAATTCTGCTGTCTCCCGCATGTACGTCATCCTCTTTCCAAATCTAGCCCTGCAGAAGCCAAGTAAACTTCATGAAATATAGGATAACAAAGCCTACAACATGTCCAGATGAGTACCTTTCATTGTAGAACTTGTTCATTCAATATCTCCGCAGAAGTAACTCTGGATCTCTCATCCATACTTGGTTGCCACCATGGAGGTTGAAGTGGCCACATTGAAGTTCTGATCTCACTAACTCCACTGTGGCCAAAATCAAGAATGTGCAGATCTTATAAATGTTCATTAAATGTGTCGCAAATGGTTTTGACAATTTTAACTCTCCTTTATTGTTATGTTTTCCTCTTTTGTTTTCAAAGGGAGCTGATTTATCAGGCTTGGATGCTGCTGTTCAAAATGCCGGAGAGGAGTTTTTGAAAATCCACCAGCTGTATTCTGACTGAGTGTAGAAACTAAAGCCTGGTGCAAGGGGAGTGATAAGTAACGGAAGGATTTTGGCTCCATTGGACGAGAAGGAAACGTTTATGGCTGATGATTTCAATTTGCTTGAGACGTACAGCATGAATGTGGATGGAGACAAGGTTGTGCAAACTTTGAAGAAAGTTGATGAGTCAAATGATATTTCAGGTGAGTTGGAATCATTCATTGCAAATGTGTGAATTTTTTATGAAATAATAAGTATTCCAAAAAAATATTTAAAACGAAAATATTTAAAAAAAAATACTGCACTTATTTTACTTACGATTAGTGAGTATGTAAAATTTCCAAACGACGTTTCAGGAATCAACTGTTCCCTTCATCAGGTTCCTTCTTGTCTAGCGAGATTGCCTCATAGCTACGTCAAATTGAATTAAAAACAAGGATAAAGAATATAGGAATAACTATGGTACAATAGGAATCATAAAAGCCTGCCCAATTCTGTTAAAACTTCCATACCCACTACTATCCCTAGGTAAAACCACAAAAGTTAAAAATACATTCTTAAAAGAACATTATGACTTGAAAAATTAAGACGCATGTGTAGTGCTGCCTCCTAGACGAAGAAGAAGCAAGCTACTGTTGCTAGACAAGAGTCTGTGCAAATAGAACCTGGAATAGAACGTAGCAAGGTACCTTTATTAGGTAGGCCATTCCCGAGGTTCCGAGATTTTTTCCCATGATCCTGTGCACGCTATGACATCATTAAGAGGACAGAATGGAACTTGTTTCGTTAGCGTATACGGAAGCTTCAGATAAATGGGTCGATTTCTTACTTATACACACCTTTTCTTGAATGCGGGTACAATGAGTACAAATCACCCTGTTTGTGCTTTTGCCACGTGCAATAATAATAGAAGAAAATCGCCTGGAATAAATTAACCATCCCTTCTCAAAAAACAAGTTGCTGAAGCAGGATTGATTCGATTTGTTCCTCCAATTTCGGACTTACTCAGTGGTGCAACCACAGGGAGGGGGGGTGGGCAGGTGGCATTGCCCCCAACCTTCGACGGAAGTCAATTCTAGGAGGGGCAAACATTGATAGCCAAGGACACCTACAGGGGGCGCAGAGGAGCAATTGTCCACTTCTATTTCAAATTTTATACTAATAAAAATACATTGCTTGCTTGCTTGCTTCTCTTGCAATGCCTGTTTTTCTCAGTCTCGTCAAGTTCAGAGCCGTAGCTAGGGGGCGGCGGGAGTCGGCCATGGGCGCCAAATGATCTAAATTAAAAAAAAAAGTTGTGAAAGAGAGAATGCCTTGGCGCCATATGATATTATTTCCTCCCTATTAAATCAATATTGTTTTAAATTACAAAAATTGGGTCTAAAAATTTTCATTCTCACTTCGCTCGCAATATAATTTTTTCGTGTAATGTAATGTAATGTATTTAAATAATATGTTTTTTATATATGTATTGAATAAACTTTGAATACGTACATAATTTAGCGCAAGCATCTTGTATATGTATTTTCTTATTTTATGTCGCTCCATGTTGCATATGTGTAAAACATATGTTGTACATAAAAGTTATACATGTTATATGTACAAAAAAAATATCTTCGGCATGCATTTATCATTCATTTTCTGCCACTCAAAAATACAGTTTTTGTGCTTGTTTTCAATTATTAGCTAATGTAAAATTGCTGGTGTTAAAAAAATATTTCAAATCGTTTGTTCAAAATAAATGCTTTACCACAGACATCTACCCCCCCTTGCGTAATTTATGAGGATAACGTCTTTGATACTACTACTACTACCACTAGTAATAATAATGCCATTATTAATGTTATAATTATTACTATTATTGGTACGTGACAGATTTATCACCATCTATATAAGAAATGTTCCATGGGATTTTAAAAAATAAGTTATCAGAGCATACACACTGAAACCAGGCGACCAAGATGATAAAACTTAAATGCAGATAAATGTAAGGCCAGGGAAAAAATATATAATTTAATGTTCTATTAGTATGATGAGGATTGTTTATAAAACAAAACCAATACGTTATCATTAAAAGTGATAAATATTAATATAAATGTCCATATTATTTCTAGTCCCAAAATCATCACCCACAACATCAACCACTCAGCTTATACTTATGGTTTTAACAAGGAAGTCAACAAATTTAGCAAATTTTTGAGCTCCATGGGTCAAATAGTGTTTGATCTACAGCTGTTTAAAGATTTCAAAATGTTGTCAAATTATTGGATTTTTGCTTTTTTGAAAGTCAATAACTCAAAAACTATGAACCCAAAAAATCTGAAATTTGGCAGTTTTTGTCAACTTTACTGGTACTAGCACTGTACCAAAAATTAACAATT
Organism: Lepisma saccharinum; assembly: GCF_977018435.1. Lineage (NCBI taxonomy): Eukaryota > Metazoa > Arthropoda > Insecta > Zygentoma > Lepismatidae > Lepisma > Lepisma saccharinum. The sequence continues at coordinate 32,083,865 of NC_139238.1, forward strand.
TCTGAGATGTCAACGTTCAAACCATTTGTTGATTTGACATGGAATAATCCTTTTACATGTAGTACCACAACCATTTGGAGGGTCTCCCTAATGGCATAGGGATCAACATCATTGCTTTGTAATCGAGGGGTACCGGTGGAGGCATATAGTGTTTTGGATCACACTTTAAACTGTAGGTTCACCTATTTTTAATATTCTCAATTCTGCTGTCTCCCGCATGTACGTCATCCTCTTTCCAAATCTAGCCCTGCAGAAGCCAAGTAAACTTCATGAAATATAGGATAACAAAGCCTACAACATGTCCAGATGAGTACCTTTCATTGTAGAACTTGTTCATTCAATATCTCCGCAGAAGTAACTCTGGATCTCTCATCCATACTTGGTTGCCACCATGGAGGTTGAAGTGGCCACATTGAAGTTCTGATCTCACTAACTCCACTGTGGCCAAAATCAAGAATGTGCAGATCTTATAAATGTTCATTAAATGTGTCGCAAATGGTTTTGACAATTTTAACTCTCCTTTATTGTTATGTTTTCCTCTTTTGTTTTCAAAGGGAGCTGATTTATCAGGCTTGGATGCTGCTGTTCAAAATGCCGGAGAGGAGTTTTTGAAAATCCACCAGCTGTATTCTGACTGAGTGTAGAAACTAAAGCCTGGTGCAAGGGGAGTGATAAGTAACGGAAGGATTTTGGCTCCATTGGACGAGAAGGAAACGTTTATGGCTGATGATTTCAATTTGCTTGAGACGTACAGCATGAATGTGGATGGAGACAAGGTTGTGCAAACTTTGAAGAAAGTTGATGAGTCAAATGATATTTCAGGTGAGTTGGAATCATTCATTGCAAATGTGTGAATTTTTTATGAAATAATAAGTATTCCAAAAAAATATTTAAAACGAAAATATTTAAAAAAAAATACTGCACTTATTTTACTTACGATTAGTGAGTATGTAAAATTTCCAAACGACGTTTCAGGAATCAACTGTTCCCTTCATCAGGTTCCTTCTTGTCTAGCGAGATTGCCTCATAGCTACGTCAAATTGAATTAAAAACAAGGATAAAGAATATAGGAATAACTATGGTACAATAGGAATCATAAAAGCCTGCCCAATTCTGTTAAAACTTCCATACCCACTACTATCCCTAGGTAAAACCACAAAAGTTAAAAATACATTCTTAAAAGAACATTATGACTTGAAAAATTAAGACGCATGTGTAGTGCTGCCTCCTAGACGAAGAAGAAGCAAGCTACTGTTGCTAGACAAGAGTCTGTGCAAATAGAACCTGGAATAGAACGTAGCAAGGTACCTTTATTAGGTAGGCCATTCCCGAGGTTCCGAGATTTTTTCCCATGATCCTGTGCACGCTATGACATCATTAAGAGGACAGAATGGAACTTGTTTCGTTAGCGTATACGGAAGCTTCAGATAAATGGGTCGATTTCTTACTTATACACACCTTTTCTTGAATGCGGGTACAATGAGTACAAATCACCCTGTTTGTGCTTTTGCCACGTGCAATAATAATAGAAGAAAATCGCCTGGAATAAATTAACCATCCCTTCTCAAAAAACAAGTTGCTGAAGCAGGATTGATTCGATTTGTTCCTCCAATTTCGGACTTACTCAGTGGTGCAACCACAGGGAGGGGGGGTGGGCAGGTGGCATTGCCCCCAACCTTCGACGGAAGTCAATTCTAGGAGGGGCAAACATTGATAGCCAAGGACACCTACAGGGGGCGCAGAGGAGCAATTGTCCACTTCTATTTCAAATTTTATACTAATAAAAATACATTGCTTGCTTGCTTGCTTCTCTTGCAATGCCTGTTTTTCTCAGTCTCGTCAAGTTCAGAGCCGTAGCTAGGGGGCGGCGGGAGTCGGCCATGGGCGCCAAATGATCTAAATTAAAAAAAAAAGTTGTGAAAGAGAGAATGCCTTGGCGCCATATGATATTATTTCCTCCCTATTAAATCAATATTGTTTTAAATTACAAAAATTGGGTCTAAAAATTTTCATTCTCACTTCGCTCGCAATATAATTTTTTCGTGTAATGTAATGTAATGTATTTAAATAATATGTTTTTTATATATGTATTGAATAAACTTTGAATACGTACATAATTTAGCGCAAGCATCTTGTATATGTATTTTCTTATTTTATGTCGCTCCATGTTGCATATGTGTAAAACATATGTTGTACATAAAAGTTATACATGTTATATGTACAAAAAAAATATCTTCGGCATGCATTTATCATTCATTTTCTGCCACTCAAAAATACAGTTTTTGTGCTTGTTTTCAATTATTAGCTAATGTAAAATTGCTGGTGTTAAAAAAATATTTCAAATCGTTTGTTCAAAATAAATGCTTTACCACAGACATCTACCCCCCCTTGCGTAATTTATGAGGATAACGTCTTTGATACTACTACTACTACCACTAGTAATAATAATGCCATTATTAATGTTATAATTATTACTATTATTGGTACGTGACAGATTTATCACCATCTATATAAGAAATGTTCCATGGGATTTTAAAAAATAAGTTATCAGAGCATACACACTGAAACCAGGCGACCAAGATGATAAAACTTAAATGCAGATAAATGTAAGGCCAGGGAAAAAATATATAATTTAATGTTCTATTAGTATGATGAGGATTGTTTATAAAACAAAACCAATACGTTATCATTAAAAGTGATAAATATTAATATAAATGTCCATATTATTTCTAGTCCCAAAATCATCACCCACAACATCAACCACTCAGCTTATACTTATGGTTTTAACAAGGAAGTCAACAAATTTAGCAAATTTTTGAGCTCCATGGGTCAAATAGTGTTTGATCTACAGCTGTTTAAAGATTTCAAAATGTTGTCAAATTATTGGATTTTTGCTTTTTTGAAAGTCAATAACTCAAAAACTATGAACCCAAAAAATCTGAAATTTGGCAGTTTTTGTCAACTTTACTGGTACTAGCACTGTACCAAAAATTAACAATTTCTGAGATGTCAACGTTCAAACCATTTGTTGATTTGACATGGAATAATCCTTTTACATGTAGTACCACAACCATTTGGAGGGTCTCCCTAATGGCATAGGGATCAACATCATTGCTTTGTAATCGAGGGGTACCGGTGGAGGCATATAGTGTTTTGGATCACACTTTAAACTGTAGGTTCACCTATTTTTAATATTCTCAATTCTGCTGTCTCCCGCATGTACGTCATCCTCTTTCCAAATCTAGCCCTGCAGAAGCCAAGTAAACTTCATGAAATATAGGATAACAAAGCCTACAACATGTCCAGATGAGTACCTTTCATTGTAGAACTTGTTCATTCAATATCTCCGCAGAAGTAACTCTGGATCTCTCATCCATACTTGGTTGCCACCATGGAGGTTGAAGTGGCCACATTGAAGTTCTGATCTCACTAACTCCACTGTGGCCAAAATCAAGAATGTGCAGATCTTATAAATGTTCATTAAATGTGTCGCAAATGGTTTTGACAATTTTAACTCTCCTTTATTGTTATGTTTTCCTCTTTTGTTTTCAAAGGGAGCTGATTTATCAGGCTTGGATGCTGCTGTTCAAAATGCCGGAGAGGAGTTTTTGAAAATCCACCAGCTGTATTCTGACTGAGTGTAGAAACTAAAGCCTGGTGCAAGGGGAGTGATAAGTAACGGAAGGATTTTGGCTCCATTGGACGAGAAGGAAACGTTTATGGCTGATGATTTCAATTTGCTTGAGACGTACAGCATGAATGTGGATGGAGACAAGGTTGTGCAAACTTTGAAGAAAGTTGATGAGTCAAATGATATTTCAGGTGAGTTGGAATCATTCATTGCAAATGTGTGAATTTTTTATGAAATAATAAGTATTCCAAAAAAATATTTAAAACGAAAATATTTAAAAAAAAATACTGCACTTATTTTACTTACGATTAGTGAGTATGTAAAATTTCCAAACGACGTTTCAGGAATCAACTGTTCCCTTCATCAGGTTCCTTCTTGTCTAGCGAGATTGCCTCATAGCTACGTCAAATTGAATTAAAAACAAGGATAAAGAATATAGGAATAACTATGGTACAATAGGAATCATAAAAGCCTGCCCAATTCTGTTAAAACTTCCATACCCACTACTATCCCTAGGTAAAACCACAAAAGTTAAAAATACATTCTTAAAAGAACATTATGACTTGAAAAATTAAGACGCATGTGTAGTGCTGCCTCCTAGACGAAGAAGAAGCAAGCTACTGTTGCTAGACAAGAGTCTGTGCAAATAGAACCTGGAATAGAACGTAGCAAGGTACCTTTATTAGGTAGGCCATTCCCGAGGTTCCGAGATTTTTTCCCATGATCCTGTGCACGCTATGACATCATTAAGAGGACAGAATGGAACTTGTTTCGTTAGCGTATACGGAAGCTTCAGATAAATGGGTCGATTTCTTACTTATACACACCTTTTCTTGAATGCGGGTACAATGAGTACAAATCACCCTGTTTGTGCTTTTGCCACGTGCAATAATAATAGAAGAAAATCGCCTGGAATAAATTAACCATCCCTTCTCAAAAAACAAGTTGCTGAAGCAGGATTGATTCGATTTGTTCCTCCAATTTCGGACTTACTCAGTGGTGCAACCACAGGGAGGGGGGGTGGGCAGGTGGCATTGCCCCCAACCTTCGACGGAAGTCAATTCTAGGAGGGGCAAACATTGATAGCCAAGGACACCTACAGGGGGCGCAGAGGAGCAATTGTCCACTTCTATTTCAAATTTTATACTAATAAAAATACATTGCTTGCTTGCTTGCTTCTCTTGCAATGCCTGTTTTTCTCAGTCTCGTCAAGTTCAGAGCCGTAGCTAGGGGGCGGCGGGAGTCGGCCATGGGCGCCAAATGATCTAAATTAAAAAAAAAAGTTGTGAAAGAGAGAATGCCTTGGCGCCATATGATATTATTTCCTCCCTATTAAATCAATATTGTTTTAAATTACAAAAATTGGGTCTAAAAATTTTCATTCTCACTTCGCTCGCAATATAATTTTTTCGTGTAATGTAATGTAATGTATTTAAATAATATGTTTTTTATATATGTATTGAATAAACTTTGAATACGTACATAATTTAGCGCAAGCATCTTGTATATGTATTTTCTTATTTTATGTCGCTCCATGTTGCATATGTGTAAAACATATGTTGTACATAAAAGTTATACATGTTATATGTACAAAAAAAATATCTTCGGCATGCATTTATCATTCATTTTCTGCCACTCAAAAATACAGTTTTTGTGCTTGTTTTCAATTATTAGCTAATGTAAAATTGCTGGTGTTAAAAAAATATTTCAAATCGTTTGTTCAAAATAAATGCTTTACCACAGACATCTACCCCCCCTTGCGTAATTTATGAGGATAACGTCTTTGATACTACTACTACTACCACTAGTAATAATAATGCCATTATTAATGTTATAATTATTACTATTATTGGTACGTGACAGATTTATCACCATCTATATAAGAAATGTTCCATGGGATTTTAAAAAATAAGTTATCAGAGCATACACACTGAAACCAGGCGACCAAGATGATAAAACTTAAATGCAGATAAATGTAAGGCCAGGGAAAAAATATATAATTTAATGTTCTATTAGTATGATGAGGATTGTTTATAAAACAAAACCAATACGTTATCATTAAAAGTGATAAATATTAATATAAATGTCCATATTATTTCTAGTCCCAAAATCATCACCCACAACATCAACCACTCAGCTTATACTTATGGTTTTAACAAGGAAGTCAACAAATTTAGCAAATTTTTGAGCTCCATGGGTCAAATAGTGTTTGATCTACAGCTGTTTAAAGATTTCAAAATGTTGTCAAATTATTGGATTTTTGCTTTTTTGAAAGTCAATAACTCAAAAACTATGAACCCAAAAAATCTGAAATTTGGCAGTTTTTGTCAACTTTACTGGTACTAGCACTGTACCAAAAATTAACAATTTCTGAGATGTCAACGTTCAAACCATTTGTTGATTTGACATGGAATAATCCTTTTACATGTAGTACCACAACCATTTGGAGGGTCTCCCTAATGGCATAGGGATCAACATCATTGCTTTGTAATCGAGGGGTACCGGTGGAGGCATATAGTGTTTTGGATCACACTTTAAACTGTAGGTTCACCTATTTTTAATATTCTCAATTCTGCTGTCTCCCGCATGTACGTCATCCTCTTTCCAAATCTAGCCCTGCAGAAGCCAAGTAAACTTCATGAAATATAGGATAACAAAGCCTACAACATGTCCAGATGAGTACCTTTCATTGTAGAACTTGTTCATTCAATATCTCCGCAGAAGTAACTCTGGATCTCTCATCCATACTTGGTTGCCACCATGGAGGTTGAAGTGGCCACATTGAAGTTCTGATCTCACTAACTCCACTGTGGCCAAAATCAAGAATGTGCAGATCTTATAAATGTTCATTAAATGTGTCGCAAATGGTTTTGACAATTTTAACTCTCCTTTATTGTTATGTTTTCCTCTTTTGTTTTCAAAGGGAGCTGATTTATCAGGCTTGGATGCTGCTGTTCAAAATGCCGGAGAGGAGTTTTTGAAAATCCACCAGCTGTATTCTGACTGAGTGTAGAAACTAAAGCCTGGTGCAAGGGGAGTGATAAGTAACGGAAGGATTTTGGCTCCATTGGACGAGAAGGAAACGTTTATGGCTGATGATTTCAATTTGCTTGAGACGTACAGCATGAATGTGGATGGAGACAAGGTTGTGCAAACTTTGAAGAAAGTTGATGAGTCAAATGATATTTCAGGTGAGTTGGAATCATTCATTGCAAATGTGTGAATTTTTTATGAAATAATAAGTATTCCAAAAAAATATTTAAAACGAAAATATTTAAAAAAAAATACTGCACTTATTTTACTTACGATTAGTGAGTATGTAAAATTTCCAAACGACGTTTCAGGAATCAACTGTTCCCTTCATCAGGTTCCTTCTTGACTAGCGAGATTGCCTCATAGCTACGTCAAATTGAATTAAAAACAAGGATAAAGAATATAGGAATAACTATGGTACAATAGGAATCATAAAAGCCTGCCCAATTCTGTTAAAACTTCCATACCCACTACTATCCCTAGGTAAAACCACAAAAGTTAAAAATACATTCTTAAAAGAACATTATGACTTGAAAAATTAAGACGCATGTGTAGTGCTGCCTCCTAGACGAAGAAGAAGCAAGCTACTGTTGCTAGACAAGAGTCTGTGCAAATAGAACCTGGAATAGAACGTAGCAAGGTACCTTTATTAGGTAGGCCATTCCCGAGGTTCCGAGATTTTTTCCCATGATCCTGTGCACGCTATGACATCATTAAGAGGACAGAATGGAACTTGTTTCGTTAGCGTATACGGAAGCTTCAGATAAATGGGTCGATTTCTTACTTATACACACCTTTTCTTGAATGCGGGTACAATGAGTACAAATCACCCTGTTTGTGCTTTTGCCACGTGCAATAATAATAGAAGAAAATCGCCTGGAATAAATTAACCATCCCTTCTCAAAAAACAAGTTGCTGAAGCAGGATTGATTCGATTTGTTCCTCCAATTTCGGACTTACTCAGTGGTGCAACCACAGGGAGGGGGGGGGGCAGGCGGCATTGCCCCCAACCTTCGACGGAAGTCAATTCTAGGAGGGGCAAACATTGATAGCCAAGGACACCTACAGGGGGCGCAGAGGAGCAATTGTCCACTTCTATTTCAAATTTTATACTAATAAAAATACATTGCTTGCTTGCTTGCTTCTCTTGCAATGCCTGTTTTTCTCAGTCTCGTCAAGTTCAGAGCCGTAGCTAGGGGGCGGCGGGAGTCGGCCATGGGCGCCAAATGATCTAAATTAAAAAAAAAAGTTGTGAAAGAGAGAATGCCTTGGCGCCATATGATATTATTTCCTCCCTATTAAATCAATATTGTTTTAAATTACAAAAATTGGGTCTAAAAATTTTCATTCTCACTTCGCTCGCAATATAATTTTTTCGTGTAATGTAATGTAATGTATTTAAATAATATCTTTTTATATATGTATTGAATAAGTCCTCCTCCGTAGTCGAGCGGGTTAAGGCGTTCACTCGTCTTGAGATCGTTCGCTGCGGGACGGCGTAGGTTCGAATCCGGCTCTGGTCGGAATTTATTCGTCCTACGTATAGGGCCGGTGGCAACCCACCATCGTGAGGAAATTGGGAAGCTCCGAGTGAGTGAGCGTAACCTGGTCAAGAAGACCTACAATAACGGCTGGGGGTTCGTCGGGCTGATCACCCGTCACCCCAACACTGGTCTGAGACCTCCACGTATAACAGGTGACGGCGGAACAGTGTGGGAGGGAGACCAGCAGTCTGTAGGTAAGCCGAGGCCCGCCATGGTGCTGTAGAGCTATAGGGTTATGTTATTGAATAAACTTTGAATACGTACATAATTTAGCGCTAGCATCTTGTATATGTATTTTCTTATTTTATGTCGCTCCATGTTGCATATGTGTAAAACATATGTTGTACATAAAAGTTATACATGTTATATGTACAAAAAAAATATCTTCGGCATGCATTTATCATTCATTTTCTGCCACTCAAAAATACAGTTTTTGTGCTTGTTTTCAATTATTAGCTAATGTAAAATTGCTGGTGTTAAAAAAATATTTCAAATCGTTTGTTCAAAATAAATGCTTTACCACAGACATCTACCCCCCTTTGCGTAATTTATGAGGATAACGTTTTTGATACTACTACTACTACCACTAGTAATAATAATGCCATTATTAATGTTATAATTATTACTATTATTGGTACGTTTATCCTGGTACTTACCCCCCCCCCCAGACAAAAATTCGTGGTTGCGCCTTTGGCCTTACTTCCACACTCGCCTTCCGTATCAACACGTATGCAACTTTCAAAAACCATTACACAATCGGAACTCAGTTTCTAAGTATTGCTTTATTGAATGGAAGATAAGATTTATTAGCTTTGAAGCTGAAACATCGCCCGCGAAAATAATACTTTGAACATCAAGTAGGTAGCCAACACTAATTAACAATTGCACTGTGTTACTTTACTTTATGTGCGTTTGTTGAGAAATAATGCTTTAATTTATTTTATGTGTGCTTTAAAAAGCCTCGTTGGTTCAGTCGGTAAATAATCTGACTGTCACGCTGAAGACGAGGATTCTGTTCCCAGGGTGGTTGGTACCGAGGGAGATTTTCTCAGCAACGTCCTTGTATGAAAACTGCTTTGAGGTTCACCAGAGGTCTAAAATAAATAGTATTTTGGAGGCCGGAACGTGGTGCTAACATCACCTTCATAAGTGGCCGAGATTGTGAATCATAATCCCTATATTCATTCATGGCATGTTGAAATGCGCGGAATGTATTTTGCTTTTAAAACTTAGTGCATATTTAGTCGCACACCGTGGCCGTTCGGTCTAAGACGTCATGCTTTGGGCTATGGTTACGGAACGCACAGGTTCGAGTCTCCTAGGGGAAGCGTAACAACTTTCCTTCTGAGGTTTCGGACTGTGTATTGGACCGGTGGCCACCCACCATTCGGAGGAAATTGGAGAGCTACGAATGAGTAGTGTAATCCGGTCGTGCAAACTTACAAAAATGACTAGGGGATCGTCGTGCTGACCACACGTCACCTCGTAACAGGTTGGATGATCTCTTGCCTCGGCAGGTGGAAGTGAGGCCGGCAGTCGGTAGGTAGACCTTAGCCCTGTATTAGTACACATTGTAATACATGCCGCGAGAATACACATTATGAAATTTGTTTAACTCAACTCAAACATACTGCAAAAAATCTTTCCACCTAGATTTAATGGCCGGCATCCGTGGCAGAGTGGTTAGCACATCGCGCTACGACGCCAAGGATCCCAGTTTCGAATCCCGGCCTGGGTATGGATGTTTGTGAGTGTCCATTCATCAATTTCATCATCATGACTCATCCCCATCTTCGCAATTAGCCAAAAGTGGCATAAGAAGCGAAGTAAAATAAACCGAATAAAGAAAAAAAACTAGATTTAATATTTCATATTTGTGTTGCTTGATTGAATTTGTGTTTTAAGTCCGCTTTTTGCACAGAAAGGCTAATTGGGACTGGACCTACAGTTTAAAGTGGGATCTGAACCACTGTGTGCCTACACCGGGTATCTAACCCGGGACCCCTTGACTACAAGGCGACGGCGCTACCACTAGGCCATCGGGGAGGAAATATTTGTGTTGCTTCACAAGATATTTTTTTTCTAATTGCGTACTGTATTATTAGTAAAACACATTTTATGTGTGTGTTGGATATGGTATGAGATTTAATTAGGAAAAGCGATGGATAATGTAATATTTATACAAAGTAAATGAATGTATTATGTTCTTACAACAAATGTAACTATTACAGAATAGGAAGTCAGTGCCGAAATTAGACGTAAGTTGTTTTTTTTAATTCCTCGCAGCAGTAAATATTGTTACAAATAAAATCTAAAAATTTAGATCCTCAACTCAGGTGGAAAAGAGACCAAATTATAATTCTCAGCTTGCATTTACCTCCGATTATTAGAAGTATCATTCGACCGAAAAGCAATCTCTGACTGTTGACTGATAAATACGACGTGCCTAAATACAGGAATACGTAACAGCATAATCGTTCCATTATTTTTGTTTTGTATTTGTATTGCTTTTGTTTTATTTCATGTATAATTTACCACTTGGCTAATCGCAAAGATGAAAATGAATGGTGAGTTGATGAAATGGATGAAGGGATGATCACAAATGCATGAGGATCACAAACAGTACAGAGTAATACACAGATTGTTGGCCCACATGCCAGAGCCTAGTTAGCCCGCAAGAATGAAGTTCCTAGGATATATTACCTGGAAGAAATATTGCTATTTGAATGTTTCCCGAAAAGACACCCTTTATACAATAGCCATCATCTAATTCATTCACCGGCTCGGTAGCCGAGGGCGTTGAGTGGTCGACTTTCGATTTCGCCTCCGAAGTTCCCGGTTCAAGTCCCAGCATGGGCATAGGTGTTCTCTGCGAGTCACTTTCGTGGGGAGGCTAAACACCATATTTTTAAGGGGTATAGATAGAACCTCACAATTGTATGTTTAAGGCCAGTGGTGGCAATTTTGTTCCAAAACGGGGGTGGGGGCGTGCAAGAAAAGTTTACTTTCTATTGATAGACAAACCTTAGCATTAAGAGGCCATAGTGTGAAGGCAAAATAATGGGGAGCAACTATCCCCAAAATCGTCGCCACTGTTCAAGGCTGCCAAATTATTCAGAACGTGAAATCGGAACATTTTTTACCACTCAACTCCTCTGTTTCCATGCATTAACATTATGTGCCGGAACCATCTCAGTATGTGTGTTTGTCCATTTCTTCTCATCAGGCATCAAAACATCTATGGCGTCTTTGAGTGTTTTTACGAAGCTGTTACACTTGCACGAGATGGACAATCCACTCGACAACGCGAGATTCAAACTGTGGGCTGCCAACTGGACGCAGAAAGTTCTCGAATATTTCTCTCTGATTCGAGCCTGAACACCACTACTGTGCTTTTGTCCTCCCAAGTTTCCAGTTCTTATAAAAGCTGAAACCCACAAAATTATTCATATTGAGGTGTAAGCACTCGCAAGTGTTCACAATTGTCTGTCACAACTTCCGCACTCTTGTCATATATTGGCACGAAACAAAGTAAGTCTTCTCGAATACAGTTCGCAACAACTAATTCACAGTGAAAACCCTACCGCTCCCAACACATCTAGTGTTTCTTCTCCCAATATGATTAAATGCTTACTCATTTAACGATTCGTTAATGTTGCCAGTAGTTCGACTCCTTGTCTTATTGAAGAACGTTCCCTCTCGCGCTGTCCAGAGATTAAAAAATTACAATGAATTGCCCTACGTGTGGCGCTACGTTTGCAGCTTCCAAATGCTGACAAGTCTTTGCATAGTGCTGCGACAACACTGAAAGTGCAAGAAAAGTTTAATGCAATATTATGAACAACAGGGTTATAGAACATTCTCCGTGTTGACTTGGTAAGTACATTTCTCTCCTTATATTATCGGCACCCTATTGAAGAAAGCAAAAACCTAATTTAATGTAGTGTAAACTGAAAAAAATTTAAGGGGGGCTCCAGCCCCCTGGTCCCACCTTGTAAACGCGCTATTAACAATAACAGGGTTATAGAATGTTACGGGCTGCTAATTTAATAACTAACTAACTCAACTGAACTAACTGAGCTGAACTTAGCAACGCAACATCGAAGAATCGCTCGCCTCACCTGCTGGGCGAATTAAACATCACATGAATTATAATACGGTCAGGATAAGTGCCTAACAGTCGGAGTTACCGAGAATAAACCTAGGAGGATTTGATTTTAAATACCTGAAATGACGTTACATAATACTACGGTGTTTCTGAATATACACATATATTAAAGCACATATAAATACACAGTACATCTTGCCCTCTTTCACTCGATCTCACATTCATACTCTCATTCCATGGCATATGGCGACAATATGACAATTACAAAGGCTAGATTATACTACTTTGACCATACTCTTGCTATGTCTTGGCTACATTGCCTATTACAATTTATCGTTTAGGATTTTAAGTATAAAGTGAATAATTGTTCTTTGTGCGAACCCCTTCTATCTTTTCTGAAGGTATAAATATATTTCAATGAATTATTGTTTGCTGTTAACATAAACTCTCATCTTTAACATTTGATTACTCCGCCGGAATACCGATGTCTAGGGGTGCCATAGCACTGATTTAAGTTATGCAATGATTTGATTTACGCAGATTCGCGGTAGATAGGTGTCATCTCTCTCACACACGCACATGGTTGGATCTTACCTTCGCTGCATTCCCTCTGACCTGGGTTGGGTGAAAGTGGTCCTACAGTTCTGGAAGACATCCGCACTCCAGTGTTGCACTTCACGGTTATCCTGGTTGGCGAAAGTGGATCAGTCGGCAGCTCCATCTGGCATCATCGGATCCTGGCTTCACTCGTTCACTTCGCAGGGACATCCAGGACGGTACACGTACACTGTCGACTCCATACGACAACTTGCGCAATAATAGGTCAGTTCTTCGCGGTCACTCGTAAGTACAGATGGGCGATGAGACGAACATACGCGATGAGCCATTCGCGGTTTCACATGGACATCAAATGTTATTAACTTTTACTACTTAGGACATTGTTTCGGACGATTGACACAGGTGGACGTGTCTGGCGTTATTCTCACATAACCACACGTATGTGCACGGATGCGTAGACGGCGAGGGGGAAAACGACCCCCTGGTTCTATTCTGCTCTACTCCATGGCTCTAAAACACTCACTCGAGGAAAAACAAATCCAGACCACGGGTCTGATTGTAGCTCGCAGCTAGGTCGCGCGTAGCTCACACTCCGGTGGCGATTCTAGGCAAAACTGTGTCTCGCTATTCCAAATCATCCCTTTTATTCCAGATTTGAACGTGGTGACGCTCTACCCTCTATGATCAGGTGCTTGTTTATTGTTTCTGGTGCTTTGACCGTTGTCCTCCTATCCTGGTCAATGCTCACTCCGGTCCTTAACCTCTGGTAGCAGCCCCTTGCGCAGAGATTAGATTAAATCTTCCGCTATTGTATTCAGTCACGGAAAGCAAGGCCAACTCAGTAGGGTAGCGTCTCCCTTTCAATTCAACGATGAATCTTTAATAAATCATAACTCCCGTAGTTCTGTTCTGATTAGGCTCAAATCTTGGAATCAGTACTTTCAAGATGTGGTCTTCCGCTGGTTAAAATCTCATCCAATTCGGTCCATTGGTTTAGAAGTTGCATTTTTCTTGCTATTCCCATAAGAATGCATGTAAATCCGAATTCGGGCGAAAAACGGTGGTTGAGCAAGCTAGTGCTGGCTAACGCAGTTCGCTAGACACCTGTATTCGCGACGGATATTAATATTACCAATTGCAATTAATTCCTACTAACGGGCAATTAGATTAATTACTTGTCACTCAATATTTGACCGTTATAAGAACATTCTGTGTCTTGCCTCGATAATTATTTCTCTAAAATTATCATCACATTATTCAAGAAGCCATGAACATAATTCTATGTAGCGTAATTTCCTGAAGGGGGTGCTGGAGCACCCTGATTCCCACCTTGGATACGTGCTTGACTCGGTAATTATTTCTCTCCTTAAATTATCGTCACATTATTTTATTTCACACCAGAAGAAACCAAAAACCTCATTTATCTATTGTGAACCACAAACTTTCGGGGGGCTCGAGCCCCCTAAACTCCCACTTGGATACGTGCCTGCTGTGAGTGTCCCTTCATCAATTTAAACTAATCATCACTCATCCTGTTCGTCGCGATTAGCCAAAAGTGTAAGAAGACGCTAAATAACAAAAACAAATTTATCCTCATCGTGGCGATCAACTGGAGAATCTGAAAAGTAGCGTAAAAATATTAAAGGGAAATTCCAGGACATTCAGTAAAAAGTCATATCAGAATATGCCCGGACAAGAACTTTCCTTAGAATTAGACATTTAAAATAAATGCAATAGGTTAGTTGGAAAGAAAAGCCGGCAGTGGACTTACAGCCTACAGGGACAAGAAATCACGCATAATAATGTCTGAAAAATAAACTATGCATTGTTTCGGAATAAGTGTATTCTTCTATCGCGTATTTGATCTCGTAGTTTCGTTATAATGTAAAGTGTTACTTTGTTTTGTGAGTTCCTTAATAAATTCAGTTAATCTTGTTAATATATGTGTTTTCCATCGTACAACATTATGGCGCAGTTGTTATGAAATAACCTTTCACTTCAACAAACTGTTGGAACAATCATAAACGTGTCGGTTTGATGCAATTTGGCATAACACGGTAAGCGTAAGCCGTCCAAGTCTTATAAAATAGTGTGATGTAAATGTATATTTATCAAGATTCCTTCTAACGTGGAAACAAGTTATAATCATGAAACGTACAAGGGCTTTGTGTCGTTCATAGATACATTGTGATCCGAAGCAGATCAAGTATAATTATATGAAAACTCACTTTTCATAGTTATTAGCTTCCATGTTTTTGATTTACATTTATAAATATGTACACAAACATGATATTTAACACTATCCACGAAGATTCAGAGGACATTGAAGATTATCTCTTACGTTTCGAACTGTTGTGTATTATTCATAAGTTCAGCGATTAATAAATTCAGTTAATCTTGTTAATATATGTGTTTTCCACCGCACAAGAGCATGCAAATTCACTTTCGCCCGTGAGGGTTCCTAATGTTTGTAATGTTCTTTTAAGAATGTCTTTCTAACTTTTGTTGTTTTACCTAGGGATAGTAGTGGGTATGGAAGTTTTAACAGGATTGGGCAGCAGTGTTGCCACATGAGGGGAAATTTCCTTTTTGCAGGGAAATTCGGACAGAAATTTTAGCCAAAAGGGAAAAGGGAATTTCGATGAAAAATGCCATAATTTCAGTTAAATTTTAAGACATCTGTCTACATTATTATAGTTAATGTTAAGTTCCGCTTTCATATTTTCTGTTCATTCTTCTGCTCCCTTGAATATAGCCTGTATCTATTTATATTTCTGTTAAGTACATCGCTTTGTAACGATGAAGATTAACGATTAAGTGGATTCCTTACTAGGATCCAAACCTGGGACATCTGATCAGGCAGCGATGAAAGTGACATGTATGTGAAAAATTTAGCATTTTTTTGTTCACACGGACATGGACCGACGGAAATTTTATTACTACTGCTTCCACCACCACTAATAATAATAATAATAATAATTACAGCTACTGCGATTACCACTAATAATACTTATTACTATTATATGATTTGCTTAGGTGAAGGGAAAACATGGGAAATTTTTCCCCTTGGGAAATTGTGCCCTCATATTGTGGCAACACTGTTGGGCAGGCTTTTAGGATTCCTATTGTACCATATAGACACATGGCGGACGAGGTAGGCTGTGTGTAGTTTCGTGCGGAATTTCACTTCCACATTTCTCTGGCAAAACCTAACATCTGATTTTGTGCTATGAACTAAATTGTAGCCAGAGCCCCACTGACTCATGTGAGCAACAAACTCTCTCAAATTGGAAGCGGGGAACCACAAAAAGAAGCTTTTTTACAATTACGAGACATCGCATTTTCCCGAGGAACACTCTTCTCAAGCGGTGACCACGATCTTCCGACTCAGTGTTGCTACCTTCGGACGAGAATGACCTCCAAGAAGAAAAACAGCAGCAGTCTGGACAAGAGATGCAGCCTCTTGGATGCAACTATCAGCAAGTTGGACTCCAAAGTGTCGGAAGCTTTGAAGTCCTTGCCACCTCCTCAGTCCACGGAAAAAACGGCCACAGCAGAGACAACTCCAAGCAGCACCATCTTGGAATTCCTCCAGCAAGATATAAAGGAGCTTAAAGGCCAGATACTGGAGCTGCGTTCGGACATGGACAGCTTTCACAACAGAATGCTGTCTCAGGAGGAAGCAATATACGCCACTGAGCAGTACAGTAGAAGAAACTGCCTCCTCTTCCACGGCATCTCGGAAACGCCAGCCGAAGATACGATGAAGGTTGTCATGGACACTTTGTCCACGAAACTTGGCATCAGTCTCGGTGCCTCCGATGCGGATCGCCTGCACAGGTTGGGCCCCAAACGTACTCGTACGTCGGCCGAAGTTGTACAGCAGGGGCACCGTCCGATCATCGTGAAGTTCCTGAGATACCAAACTCGGGAGCACGTGTGGAGAGCCAAGAGGAAACTCAAAGGAAGCGGCCTCCTGATAACAGAATCCCTGACGGCAACGAGGCAGCAACTTCTCCGCCGTGGCAAGGAGACGTTCGGGGTGAGGAGCTGCTGGACGTCCGATGGCCGGATCATCATCCAGGGCAGCAACGGCAGGACAAGCATCAATACAGCTCGCGAGTTCGAATCTCTCCAACAGCGCTAAAGTGAAGCAGCAAACTGCAACGACGGAAGCGAAACGAAAGAGAACGAAGGACATTCATAAATCGCCACCAAATGTACTGGATCTCTGAGTTTATGTACTGTGTTTGCATCCGTGTGTTCTTCTGTGTTTTCGTACTTAAGTGTATGTGTTTATGTGTGCGTGTGTATTTTAATCATATTTCAAGTGTTTATGACGAGTGTGTGTGCGTTCATGTCAAATCTGTGTAAGTGTTAAAAGTAACATGCGGGTGTTCTCCAGTTTATTTTGGTCATCCACTTCAATACATGCAGCAAGAGAATCCTGGTTTCAGTACTGGTAAGTCCAATAACATATCTTATTTTCACTCCCGGACCAGCCTAGTTGTTTTTGTAACTATTTTAAAGAGATGGCAACACTAAGCCCAACCACGGCCTATTTTATGAAGCTATGCCAAATGGAAGTCGAGTCCAGCGCCCAACCCTCTGCCGACCCTCCCTCGCTTTCTCTTCCCCATTCCCACCCTGCTGTAACGGTACTGAAGGAGGAGCTAGCCAAACACCCAAGGGTATTCCACGCAGCGCACGTCAACTGTCAGAGTGTTTTGTTCCACTACGACGAATTCCTAACTATTTTTGCCCCTCTTTCTTGTGATGCAATTCTAGTGTCGGAGAGCTGGCTTGTTTCGTCGATCCCAGATCACACCTGGTCAGCATGCAGGGATACAGGCTTTATCGTTGCGACAGGATAAACAAAAGAGGCGGAGGCTGTGCAATATATGTAAAAGAAAACATTCCCGTTAAAATCCTCTCTCGTTCGCAAGGAGAATACTCGAGTAGTTCGGAATATTTGATCCTTGAGCTAAATGTAAACAACCAAAAAATCCTCCTCAGCGGAGTGTATCGACCCCCGAAAACTGATTTTGAAAATTTCGAAAGAGAAATATCTAATTTTTTACCGATATACGAAAATTGTATTATCCTTGGTGACGTAAATTTCGACCTCTTGACCTCCAAGCCGGAAGTACGAAATTACAAAGACACCTTATCGTCTCTCAACCTATCAGCCTGTTCGTTAAAAGCCACACATCGTTCTCATCAAAGTGAAACGCTTATTGACCATATATTAACAACCAACCCACTAAAAATTCTAAATTTCGGACAATTTCCAGTCCCAGGCATATCGAAGCACGATCTTATTTTTCTTTCCTATTCTCTGAAAACATATAAATATAAACCAAAAGTAATCTCCTTCAGAGATTTTAAACGGCTTGATATTCGAGCCCTGAATATTGAAACAGGAAACATGCCATGGCACCTCGTGTCCTCTTTTCAAACAGTTGATGAGAAAGTGAATCTCTTAAACTCCCTCATCCTTCATATTTACAACAAGCACGCGCCCGTGAAAAGAAAAAGAGTTTCGAGACCTCCCAGCCCGTGGATCACCCCCGAGATTCTGCAGCTGATGTCCCGTAGGGATGCAGCTTACAGGCGGTATAAGTCCACACTCAAAGCAAACCAGGAATCAGTACACGATTATTTCGAAGAATACCGCATTCTTCGGAATCGGTGCACGCAGGAAATACGAAAGAGAAAGTTTTGCTTTGCGGGACAACTATTAAACTACAGATCGCAGCCGAAATCGCTGTGGAATAAACTTAAAATGTTCGGCGTTGAGAAAAAATGTGATAGTAAGGAAATTGTTGGCATCTCCACAGAAGAACTAAATGGCCACTTCCAAAACGTATCAGGTATAAATCCTGAAATTACGAAACGTACAATCGACTCCATAAGTGTTCATAAAAGCAACAACAACAATAGTTTCGATTTATCTTTTATAACGCATGAAAAGGTCCAAACTACAATTAATAAAATCAAATCCAATGCAACCGGAGCAGACGAAATTTCTATTAACATGTTAAAGTATATCGCTACCCACATCTCACCCGCAATTGCAGATATTTTCAACACATCCCTGTACACTGGCACATTCCCAAGCATTTGGAAACTCGCTCACATACGCCCCCTGCCTAAAATCACCAACCCAGTAAGAGCTGAAGATTTTCGACCGATCAGTATTCTCCCAACTTTGTCAAAAGTATTTGAAAACATCGTTCACGAGCAAATTTTTAACTATGTGCAATCGAAAAAATTGTTAAACCCCTTCCAGTCCGGTTTCCGCCCACATCACAGCACCAGCACAGCGCTCATTAAAGTGGTGGATGATGTAAGGTCGGCGATGGATAAGAGATATTTGACAATGCTAGTTCTCCTCGATTACAGCAAAGCCTTCCAAACCGTAGACCACGATATCCTTCTGGCGAAATTGTCATTTTATTTCAACTTTTCCCAACCCGCTGTTGACTGGGCTCGCTCATATTTAGCAGCCAGACAGCAACGCACATTCGTTTCTGACAATAAGTCGTCGTGGCTGCCGACGAAAGCCGGTGTACCCCAAGGTAGCGTCCTGTCTCCGCTGCTGTTCTCCATGTACGTAAATGATATATCTGGAACCTTTCAATCGACAAATTACCATCTGTACGCTGATGACGTCCAATGTTATTTGTTCATCCCTAAAACAAGCATCAATATGGCCATCAAAGCCCTAAACGATGATATTATGAACGTCTGCAAGTGGTCTCAGGCAAACGGTCTGCGAGTAAATGCTGAGAAAACGAAATGTATTTTAATTGGCTCACGTCAGCTCATTTCCACAACAGAGAAGTCCTCCATCCCCGACATTCTTGTCGAAGGAAACCCCATTTCGTTGTCACTTTCGGTCAAAGATCTGCGAGTCGTTGTGGACGAAAACCTCACCTGGAGTGACCGTGTGAAGGCCATATGTAAAAAATCCTACGCAGCATTACACTCGCTGTACCGCCTTAAAAATATTTTACCACAAGAAGTAAAAAAAAACACTCGTGGAGTCCTTAGTTCTGTCTCATATAGACTACTGCGACTTGACATATATTGACCTCAACGGTGAACTAGCAAGACGTCTACAGCGAATACAAAATGCATGTGTGCGCTACATTTATAATATCAAATTTTTTGACCACCTGACCCCGGCTTTCAAGGACCTAGGCTGGTTCGACCTTTCCACTCGCCGTCGCTTTCACGCTCTTACAGCGCTCTACAAAATAGTAAACTCACGAGAGCCGTCCTACCTACTTTCTCGATTTCAACCCCTAAGTTCAGCACACACCTTTGCCACCCGTTCGAGAGACAACTCTCTGCTGGCCATTCCCTCCCACAAGACAACGTTTTATGGAAATTCCTTAACGGTCACTGCTACCAGAGCGTGGAACGACCTCCCCAACGACATAAGAAACTCTTCTTCTCTTCTCCAATTCAAATCAAAATTAACAAATTATCTTCTGGAGTCAACTTACCAGAACTGAAAACAGGGAAGTAAAATTAAACCTTCGTGTAAACTGGTAGGACCAACACCCACCGACTTTTTCTGTCATTTGAGTATGTTTGTTGTGTGTGTGTTTATGTTTTACGTGTATTTTTTTTTACTTTTCTTAGTGTGTATGTATTTTTGTCTTTATTTTTTATGTTTTTTGCGTCTTTCTCTTTTATTTTTTCTTGTGTTTTTCTTTTTTTTTTGGGTATCTCAATGTTCTTAGTTTTTTATAGATTTCATTTCTTGGTATCATAAATATTTAGTTTTTTATATATTTAACATAGAGTTTTAGCTATAAAAATAAATTTATAAAATGTAATGTAGAGATGGTTAAGTGGAAGAAAAGGCTTGTGCCTTAACTTCGCCATCCAAAACAAGGAATAAATAAATAAATAAATAAATAAAAATAAATACCCAGGCTGGGATTCGAACCCGGTACCTTTTGCGTCGTAGCGCGATGTGCTAACCACTCCGCCACGGGGGCCTCACATTGCACAGTAATTCCCACTTCAATCTGTAGGTCCAGATGGTGTAGTGGTAGCGTTGTTGCCTTGTAACCAAGATACCTCTGGTTCGGTCCCTTCTGGATGCTCGTGGCGATACGAATCCCTGTTTATACTGTAGGCCCAGTCCCGATTGGTACATTTTAACATAACATGGATTTAAACAAACAACAGGGTTTCAAACCACTAGAATTAACTCTCGCAGAGAATAGAACATGGGTCTTCTTTTAGCGTGTGCTATGCTCTTTGCTTAATTTCAACATGAAATCTTTAACTGTTAATCAATACCTTACATAAGACTTTCTAAAAGGATAATTATAGACAGACTGAATTCCAAAGAAAAGTAAATTAATTTATATGTAGCCAATTTGTATAAATGTATTGTTTACACTTTAAAGACAAATAATTACAATATTTAAATATTTTTTGTTATCTCGTAAAAGTTTACATGATGATACTATTTTCTGACATTTCTGCACTATTTTATTAAAAATTTTCAATTCTTTCAGGAGCAGAATATCGTCAACAGTAAACAAAAAAAAAGTACAATATTGCAAACGTTCTTCTAAGAATGTAAATATTTATGTCATATTCTGTTTATTATTTTGCAGAGAACAATACTATTAATGTTCGTTTCCGTGGAAAACCGGAGAATGTGGATGGAAACACTTACTTGAAGATGGAAGATTTTTTCATTAACGGTATTCCTAAGGGTGGACGTGTGAACTTCGAGAACTTATTCGATGGCAATAATTTATTAGGTAATTCTACAAGAATTTTTATTTATGTAAGTTTAAGTTCTGCGTGTGTTAGACAAGGAAGGGATTTCAGAACATCGAGACACTAAAATATTTTTGATACTTGTATGTAGAATCAAAATTTAAATATGCGTCTGTTATATGCAACCCTATACAGCAAACAACAGTGTAAGTACAATCAAAATTTTATTGATTTCTATAATACAAAGTTCAGAAAGTTTCCCCCTCATTTGAACACTATGAGAATCTAATAAGGGGTGTCTCAGAAATATTTTCGTTTTTGAATCCTCCCTCTGGGGCAATTCGCACATTACGGAGAAATGAGATAGATCTCAAACTTGGCAACAGTGTTAATATTTAGTTGCCATGGAGCGCTTTACGGGGCAGCAACGTGCTTTTTGTGTTCGTGCGTTTTATAAAAATAATGATTCATTTGTTCTGCGTCGTTTGTACCTGCATCATTATAACCTGGCAGGAATGAGAGACGTCCCAAGCCCAAATTTAATTAAATATTGAGTGAGAAAGTTTGAAAACACTGGAAGCACTATGACGAATAAACCGCCGGGACGTCCAAGGTCATCATGATCGAACAGAAACGTTGACCGTGTGCGCCAGTCTGTTAGTGAGGATCCTCACCAATCTGTAACTTCAGAGCGCTAGTGCCAAATGAGAACCATGATGGCTACAACAGAAACACGTTTCTCCAGCAAGATGGGGGAAACTTCTCACGTCACCAATGAATCACTGAATGTTCTTCATCAGTTATTCTCAGAGAGGGTTATCAGTCGCAGACGGGACATTAACTGGCCACCGGGATGTCCCGATTTGAAATCAGTAGATCTTTTCTTATGGGGTTACCTTAAGAGTAACGTATACACCCCAATGCCACAAAATGCGAAAGAATTGAAGCAAAAAATTACAAATGGAATCAATGCTATTCCTCGTGCAATGCTTCGGCGAGGGATCGAATACTTACTTCAAGAATAATCGAATCTGAAAACATGAACGGTCACCATTTGTCCAATACTCTTTTCCACAAATAAAAATTCAATGTTTAAGCTTTCTTTTGGTAATAAATGTATCTTTATACAAAAAAACTAAGTATTTATTTTAATAGTTTTAAAAACGAAAATATTTCTGAGACACCCTTTATATTCACAAAGGTGTGACATAGAAGAACATTAAAAGATATAGTTTCCTTCTGAATTTATTAATCAGGAAGAATACTCTGTCTCTAGAAACTCTGAGCATTTGAAGGAATGCAAGTCCTCTGTGCAGTTAGCAATGAGCGCGTGAGAGGTAATAGTGAGCGTGTAGAGGGGAAAACGCGGCCGCAGCTACCAGCAGTTTGCAGCAGTATGCACTTCTTTGCTCCGCACACTCGCTTTCTCCCCTTTTCTACAGCCTTCCTTGACAGATTCCCTAGACAGCGTGTAAATGCTCAGCATCTACTCTCCCAATTTAATTACGAAATCTATCTACAGAAACAAGATTCAACAATGATTTTTTTCTCAAGAAGTTCTCCATTATGGAGAATGCGCACAAGTTACAACAAATTGTTATTCAAGAATAAGACCATTGACATCTTTGCTATGAACATGAGTAAACTCAGTAAAGCCACCATTAACACATATGACCAGATACATATAATTTCCTAATGAAATGGTATGATGAAAGCTGCAATCACAAGCATATTATAGAAAACTATGTGCAACTCTATTTACTATGTTTACGAATACGAACTATGTAATTAAATATGTATCAATGAGCTGACAAAAATACATTTTGTGGTGTGGCTTGTGGGCCATCTTCTAGAATTTCTACTTACCAAAATTGTTATTCTTGTAGCCAGGCACATGAACAACTTCATCAACAACAACTTCTTGCTGCTGTATGAGCTCTTTGCATCCTCTGCCAGCGAAGCTCTCAGTGACTTGTATAGACACGTTGTAGGGAGCATCTTTACCAAAGTGTCTTACAACGAGATGTTTCCAGACTGGAAAGAAAATTAAGGAATTCTGAAATGGATATCGATGATGATCAATAGCCTGGCTGAAAAAATAGATGTGTAATGATATATTATCTTTTTGCTTTGTTGAGTAGACGAATAAAGTTTTCATGAGGTAAAATAGATTGAAAATGTACAAGTCATAAGTTTCGAAAAAGAAGAAAATTTATGAATCTAAAATTGACAAAATGTTCATAACTACTCGTATAGGATGTAAACTTGGACTCGCTAATCATGAAATTATTGGTTTTAATGTACTAACTTTAATGTAACTGAACTAATGTATATTTAATTTAAAATTTTATTTTCTCAATGTTTCCCACACAACCAATTCAAAATATATATTTCCCGAAATATAATCATTCAGCTGAGTTTAGAGAATCTTGGAAAGACTTTCATCACATATATACAGATGGGTCTAAAACTGAAAGTGGAGTAGGAGCAACTCTTTATGATACTGAAAGAAATATATCAAAAATGTTTAGGTTACCAGTGGAGGCATCCATATTTACAGCAGAAATGTATGCGGTATATCAAGGTTTGATTTATATTGGTACAGTTCCTGAACAGAAATTTCTAATACTAGTTGATTCGCAAAGTGTTTTACAAGCAATACAATCTAGTTATAAAAAATTATTTAAAATATCACCATATGTCATCAATTGTATTCGTGCAACTAATATCTTAATAAGCAATGGAAAAGTAGTTTATTATGTGTGGGTAAAATCACACATTAATATTTACGGAAATGAACAAGCAGACAGATATGCAAAACAAGATGCTCAATTGAATGATACAATCCAGTTACCATTGCATTACACAGATCTTTTGCCGAGGGTTAAGAAGAAAATTTTTGAAGAATGGAACTTATGGTGTAATAATTCATTACAAAGTGTTGGTGAAAGTTATCGTCCTTACGTTGATTACACAAGGAGAAAACCTTGGTTTTATAATTGTAAAGGTTCAAGAAATGCAATTGTTTTAATAAATAGACTAAGAAGTGGTCACGCGAGAACATATTATCATTTATTTGAAATACACATTACGAAATCTCCGAATTGTGACTGTGGTGATTTAAGGGGTGATGCTCATCATATTATTTTGGAATGTCCAATTCACTCAGAGAAAAGAAAGACCTTATATAAAACTTTGTCAAAACTTAATGTTCCTTTTCCCATTAATATGACTTCAACGTTGTATGCTCCAGATGTTAGAATTGGATATGTTATACTTGCTTTTTGGAGAAAAGCTGATATAAAATTATAATATATTTTTGTTACTGAATGAGTTAATGTAGTTATATAAAATTGTATTTAAGAGCGTTTATGAACTTTGTGTGTAAAATTTATATTAAAAATGTATCTTATGTACTTATAATGTATGCTGGGCATAAACAGCCACTTGTAAAGCTGTAAGTCCAATAAATCTTTGTTGAGTTGTTGAGTTTCTCAATGCGGAAAGTATTTGTGACTCAACCACGGCTTGCTTTATAAAGGCCGGAATCCTGAAATGTGGCAACGCTGCCTCGCCGGGCTAAACATCCAGCTACATAGCATGGGCGCGAATAGCAAAATTTATGTTGACTCTTAAAGGAACACGGGAATCTGTGTAAAATATTTTCCTTTTTCAAAATCTGGATAGAAGATTGACATTACGATGTAAGTGGAAAACATACATTAACAATTGAAATATAAATTTGCTGTTAAATAACTTGAAATAAGCAGAAAATTCAATGCCAACTATGCATTTCATACGCAGTATCAAGTGTGGAACTTTCCAATAATGTGTAGCTTGCCCTTATTCTATTTGCTAGCATTTCGGAATGACATTTGAATCTAACAACTAAATATTTGGTAAATTTCTGGTATCGGACAAACGGCTGAAATTTGCTAGTTCATTTAATTTGAATGTCGTACTTACGTATTCTGCATTGAGAAACATTGCTGAAGGTCGCATTTAGCTTAATTTGCGACATATCGAGTAAGTTTTCTTCGTTTCTATTTGCCTTCGGTAACACGCAAAATGGCGGTCACAGTTTCACTACCGTACTCGGCATGCAGTGTTTCCACCCCACTGCACCCAAAAATACCTACGTAGCCCCATAAACCATTGACGCATAGCCTCACGAACCATTCATACATAACCCCACGAACCATTTCCGGTAAGGTTAGGTTAGGTAGGGTCACGTTTAGGTTACAATAGTTAAAAAAAGGTTTAGAAAAAAATATGCGTAGCCCCACACACCATTCTCGCATAGCCCCTCGAACCATTGACACATAGCCCCAGAAACCATTGACACATAGCCCCACAAACCATTGACACATAGCCCCACGAACCATTGACACATAGCCCCACAAACCATTTGTGGAAACGCGCCTTCTTCAGTTAGAAAAACACGTGTTTGGAAACACTGACCGGGATTACGTCATCACACACAGGCTACTTCCACCTGGAAGTAAATGGATGCAAGAACTTTCGTGCATCGGTCACATATTTATATCGAAAAATAGATGATTTACCGGCAAAATTCAATCAACGATGCAAGAAAACACTTCCCCGAACTTCCACAAGTCTAAAGAAACTGCATTCGGTAAGTAATTTCTCCTGTAAATTTGAAGAAATCCGTTTGTCCGATACGACAAATTTACCAAATATTTAAATGATGGAAGATCTAACACACTGGACTTAAAGTTCTAAAAGTAAGACATGCAAAGTGGTTGCGGATGTGATAAACCAGCTTGAACGAGTGTTACATTCATAGTTTAAATAAATCTTACGTAGCCTACATATTTCTGTACAACGTCTTCATTTTAGCAGTCTATGACATAATTGCCAAGATTTTGTACGATGTGCATATGTACAATTTTTTTTTTTTTTCATATAGCCCATGTATGTACAAGGCTAAAATAATGCCGACTGCTGGTGACTATCTAGTCCCTGCAAGAAAGTGAATGATTTTGCATGGTTTTTCTCTTGCGGTGTTACAGTGAAGGAATTAGTGATTTTGTGTTCTACAGTTTTTGTTAGGTCAGGCAATTTTATGCTCTTAGAGGTTGTTTTAGTTTGTATTGTTTCCAGAATTCTTGCTTGAGTGTTGTACTTTAATCCTTGTACTTAATACAAGTAAAAGCTTAGCGTGTGGTGCCTCATGCACACAACCTTTCTCAGCGTCAGCGTGGAATTTGCTTTTTGCGTAAACATGTTTTAAGCCTATAGCTCTTCGACGTCGCTAATTTATTTTGCACATGATAATGAAGAATATTAATGACATCTATATGGGATATTTATTATATTCGATGATTCGCCACATGTGAAACGTACGGAATGCTCCGTGAAATGCTAATATGCTGCTCAAAACATATAATGGATATTTTTAACAACTTGATAACATATTGCTTTTGCTAGGAAAAATAACGTTCAATACACTAGTCAGTGGTATTCAACATTGGGTACTCGTACCCCTGGGGGTACGCGAAGACTTTTTAGGCGGTACCAACATTTTAAAATAATTATAAATAATGAA
Organism: Lepisma saccharinum; assembly: GCF_977018435.1. Taxonomy (NCBI): domain Eukaryota; kingdom Metazoa; phylum Arthropoda; class Insecta; order Zygentoma; family Lepismatidae; genus Lepisma; species Lepisma saccharinum. Next base: position 32,111,062 of record NC_139238.1, read on the forward strand.
AACTGTTTCTGGCAGAGATAACTTGAAAATGTAATAAAGGGAAACAAAAAAATAGACATTTCTTTGTCAACATTTTCCTCAAAGTAAATATAGAAAGGGATCCATTAAGGATTTCATGTTACTCCCCCCACCAACCACCAGGCTAAAGGATTCTAACTCTGATTTATTATTATGCTCAGAACTTGTATTATCCTCTATTTCCAAGAATCGCTTTTGTTTACTCTTTGCAACAATGAAATCTTGCAGCTCCGCTCATTGTTAATCGTGCTCCGAATGGTATTTGAATTGTTTGTTTCAAATGCTGACAATAATGGGATTGTTTGTGAATGTATGTTACGGACTGGAGAAAGCAAGAGAGGGAGGGAAGAGGGGAGATAAAGGGGAGTTCAGTGTTATTTCGTGACTGTTGTGTGATGGTGCAGTTTCTTCTCGTCTGTCCATCTTTATAGTTACGTTTAGTTTCTCGTTATTAGTGTGGTGATTTTAGCTTCTGTTGCATCATGGATGAATTCATTATAAGAGGAAAACGCAAAATCAGTGAGACAAGTAAAAGTGGCGCTAGTGTTGAACCACCGACAGTGAAAAGTGCTGCAGAATCGGTTCTTTCTCCACCGGATATCAGTGAAATAGTGAAAATAGTGTTGAACCATCTAAGAGCAAGTCGAAAATCTCGAAAAATGTGAAATACAGGTATTACAATGAATCTTACATTACATATGGATTTGTATCGAATACGTGTGATCCACCTCCTCCTCTGCGTTATTTGTAATCAAACGTTATCGAATAACTGTATGAAACCATCCCTTCTTCACAGACACTTGGTAACCAATCATAACGAGTATAAAGACAAGCCAGTTGATTTTTTCAGGCTCAAAGCGGAAAATTTAGGTAAAAGTTAAAATGTAATACAGAATTTTATACAATCAACAAAGGTGGCACTGCAAACACCGTATGAGTTGTTAGTTGCCAAAAATAAATCACCCTACACCGCGGTTGAATCTCTTATCATTCCTGGCGCTTTGATTATAGCAGTCAAAATGTTACACAAAAATTTCGCCAACGTAATAAAAATAATTCCGAATTCTGACACAAGTGTAGGGCGTAGAATTCATGACATGGCAGAAGATGTTGTTGAGCAAATAGTAGAAAGCATTAAAATGGACAAAGATTTGCGATTCAAATCCATGAATCGGTGGGTGTCTCCGATGATGCCGAGCTACTTATATATGTTTGGTATTTTGACGTTGAGAAATGTGCTATTTGTGATGAAATTCTGGGATGTAAACAATTACCAGAACATACAAAGGTAGAGGATATTCTTAATAATCTCATAACATTAGAATTAAATTTGTTGTGGGACTGATGTGTAAGTTTGTCCACAGATGGTGCTGCTTCAAGGATTAAAGAAGATAAATAATTACTGCTGTAAGTAGAATTATAGTAATTAAGTCCAAGTGAGCCAGTATGGAAAAACACATAAGTTTTATACCTGCATTTGAGGCTTATGACCCAAGCCAGGATATAAATTCGTATATTAAAAGATTCAAGGCTTTTATTGAGGCTAACGATATACAAGAAAGGAAACGAGTGTTTACTCTTATTTCTGTAATCGGTAGTTTGTTACGTTCCCCGGAATATTCTCAAAGGATCAACTTACGTTTATTCCTCCACGGCGATCATGAGACTTATCAGCCTACTTTGAAGCCCTCAGGTAGTGGGAAATCATATAAGGATATGTTAACGTAAACTTGGCTAACTCTCGCACACCCAAAATATATTTAGATGTCAGTTAATGTAAATATATAACACTTGAACTCACAATTAAACTTCTTATTACAAACAAAAGTGTATTTAGATCATAATACTTCTTCACTACACAAATTAACACATTCACATTTCCAAAATCACTTCCATTATTCCAGCAACATCCATAATAATATCTCTCCTCACAACCCACAATCAAATGTTTTAAGGTTAGTCCATAACTATAACAGACTACCCAATTGAACAAAACAAATTACGTCATCACAGACAATTAACATATTAAACACTTAAAATGATACAATAAGTGGGTGCGTATCAAGTTTACCATATCAAGAGCTGAAACACAGATTAAGTCCAAACGATCCACAAGATTGCACCTTAGAGGAACTAGTTGATACATTGCGAAAATTATATGCACCACAGGTTAATAAATGGATTCAACGATTCGCTTTTATGCAAATAAAGCAAGAGCAAGATGAGACAGCTACATCGTACATAAATCGTTTAAAAGTTGATGCAATAACTTGTGAGTTTACAACAGATGAATTAGACACTCGTCTTAGAGAAAAAACTCGTGTTTGGACTACTCAATAGTATGGTAAAAGATAGATTACTGTCAGACATGCCCAACACATTCGAAAAGGTTTGTGATGTAGTACTTCAACATGAGATAATACGCACAAATAAAAATAAAGTCAATCAAAATGCATTTTTGGTAGGTGAAAATAAACAAATACAAGGCTCACGTAGATTCGGTACAAACAATTCGTTTGCTAAAGCTCATTTTTCAAAGAATCAACAAGATACAAGAGAATCAAGATTCGGAACAAATAATGCATACAACGGCATGCCACAATCTAAATCCCATACTGCATTTAGACAAAAATTTGTATCACGGCAAAATCAGGCAAATGATTTAAAATGTAAGCGCTGTGCAAGGTTAGGTTGTACATTCAAAGAGAACTGTCCTGCATTCAATGCTATTTGCAGTTTCTGTAAGAAGAAAGGACATTTCTTGGCTGCATGTTTCGAAAGAAATAAACAATGGAAGGAACCTGCAGTCAATTTATCTAGTATGTATAAAGGAATTGTCAAATGAGGAACAGTAATTTGGATACCAAAGCTAATGGTTATGGAGAATACAATTCTCAACATAGCTTATTCTCTGTGCAAGAAGATAGTGCATATACTTTCTTAACTACAAACACGCATCAAATGTACAATAAGAAAGCAAACGAATATATTTTTAATTTGCAACACGCAGCTGATCAGATGACATTGCGAAATGAACGTTTACCTTTGTACATTAATATTATAATACAATACCAATCGTTAGAAGCTATTGTCGATTCTGGTAGTTTTGCTAATTTCATTTCCAAAGATTTGTTAACTAATCTTATTGGCAACTTCACACTGTGTTGAAAAAAAGTGGGAATATAATGAAAATGTCCATCAGCTATTCATTGATTTCAAAAAAGCATATGATTCGGTCAAAAGAGATAAATTATATAATATATTAGTAGAGTTTGGAATACCTAAGAAGCTTGTTAGTATGATAAAAATATGCACCAGTGAAACAGAAAGTAAAATTCGTGTGGGTAATAATATGTCTGACAAATTTACAATTCATGATGGGTTAAAACAAGGAGATGCATTATCTCCATTGCTCTTTAATTTTGCCTTAGAATATGCTGTAAGGAAGGTAAAATAAACTAAAGAAGGACTAAAATTAAATGGTGTGACTCAGTTGTTAGCATATGCAGATGATGTAGACTTACTGGGAGATGATGTGAATACAATTAAGAATAATGCTAAAATATTTTCCAAAACTGCTAAAGAGATAGGTTTGGAAGTTAACAAAGAGAAAACTAAATATATGCTTACAGGCCGAAACCAAGTGTTAGGTAATAATCAAAATCTAATTATTGATAACAACTCGTTTGAACCAGTTTCCAAATTCAAATACTTAGGAGTAATATTAACAAATGAAAATTATATTAAAGAGGAAATAAAAAGTAGGCTTAATTCAGGAAATGCATGTTACTTCTCTCTTCATAAACTTTTGTCTTCTCGTTTAATATCTAAGAAACTAAAAGTTAAAATATACAAAACAGTAATTTTGCCTGTAGTATTATATGGGTGTGAATCTTGGTCCCTTACATTGAAAGAGGAACATAAATTGAGAGTATTTGAAAATAAAATCCTTAGGAAAATCTTTGGACCTAAAAGGGATGAGGAGACAGGTGAGTGGAGAAGGTTACATAATTTAGAACTACATAATTTGTACTCATGTCCAGATATTATTAGAATAATTAAATCAAGAAGACTTAGGTGGGCAGGACATGTGGCACGAATGGGAGAGGAAAGAGGAGTTTACAGGATTCTTGTTGGGAAACCAGATGGTAAGAGACCTGTAGGAAGGCCAAGACGAAGATGGAGGGACAACGTTGAGATGGACCTAAGGGAAATCGGTAGGGATGGAAAAGAGTATATAGAACTTGCTCAAGATAGGAACAGATGGAAGGCCTGTGTTGCTGCAGCCATGAACCTTCGGGTTTAAGAAGGCTAGAGAGTTAGTTAGTTAGTTTCGCACTGTGTCCGTTATTAAATTCATATACTTCGATGTCAGGTGAAAGATTGTGTTTATTAGGCCAATTAAGCTTAAAACATTACTATCATGGCAAAATGTACATGATGCCTTTTGTTGTTGGAGATAAGATTAATACAATTATATTAATTGGTAGACTTGGAATGAACATATTATTTGGTGATTGGAGCAGCAAACTTCTAAATGAGTTTCCTGAAACTGATTACATTCAAAATTAAGATTCTACACATGCTTGCTTAGGTTTGGAATCAAAAGATTCGCTACCAGATGCTTGTTCGAAAATAATGGATACTCCAAAGGTACATCAGCAAAGGATTGATGATATAGGTGAATGTTCACGAACATCAAATGTGCAAGGGCAAAATAGAAAAGCCATGATTCTGAACAAATGTAAAGCCGACGTACATAATTCAAATAATATAAAACAAATGAACATTGAAGACTGTCGTTCACAATTACTGACATCTTTTGCAGAATTGTTTAATGAGGATAGTAGTACACCCATTAAAGATTTCAAGGTATCAATACCTTTACAGAAGAATGCTAGGCCTGTGTTCAGGAAAGCGTACAGAATAGCATATTCATTACGAGATCAAATAAAACAAGAAATAGATAATATGTGTAAGCAGAATATTATAGCTCCTATAGAACATTCAGAATGGGCTAGTCCTATTGTGCCAGTTAAGAAATCAAATAATTCTATACGTATCTGTGTAGATTACTCGAAAACGGTCAATTTTCAAACCGATGGTTTAATGTATCCTCTTTCAGACTTTCCTGATATTTTACAAACAGTTAAAATAAGAAAGTACTACACCAGGCTTGATTTACGTTCAGCATTTTTACAAGTTAGTCTGCATCCAGACTCACAAAACATATTGTGTTTAAATTATGATTCTCACTTGTACAGAATGCAACGTTTACCATTTGGTACAAATGTTTCGTCCCAGCTTTTCCAACAGGTAATTGATTCAATTTTAACAGGATTGGAAAGAGTTGCAGCATTTATTGATGATGTTATCATTTCTGGAGATAGTCTACAAGAATGTTTCCTAAGAACAAAACAAGTTCTGGAACGCTCTAAAGATTATAATGTTAAAGTCAATTTAAGTAAATCTGAATTCCTAGTGCAAGAAGTGATTTACTTAGGAAGACGTTTCACGGCAAATGGAATCACACCAACTGAAAAGCATGTGCGTGCTATTTTAGAAAGTCCAGAGCCAAAGGATAAGGTTCAACTACAAAGTTTTTTTAGGGATGGTTGCATTTCAAAGCCGTTTTCTACACAACTTGTCATCTATAATACCACACCTATATCGACTTCTGAAAGGCGAAAAATGGTTGTGGTCTAATCAATGTGTATCGGAATTTAAGGCTGTTAAAGATAAGATTGTTCAGACACCTGCTATAATTCCTTTCGATCCTTCAAAAGAAATAATCCTAGAAACGGATAGTTCTTGCTACGGTGTTGGAGCACGATTAGGGCACAGGATAGATGGTGAACATCGAACAGTGGCGTGTTTTTCAGCCACACTTTCACTTGCTCAGAGGAATTACTGTCAGGGAGAAAGAGAGGCATTAGCCATTGTATTGTCTGTTAAGTAAGCATTTTTATTTATATCTGGCAGGTCGAAAATTTACAATATACACTGGTTCAACGACTGCGAAATCATTGCTTCATTCGAATACACCAGTGCCAATGCAACACAATGCACGTTGGCAAAGGTGGAAAATATTCATGGCATCTCTGAATTATGAAACAGTGTATTCTAAGAAGGTTCCCATAGCAGATGCTTTGTCAAGATTACCACTACCTGAAGAATTGCAATCAGATTTGGTTTTAACAGCGTATGCAGATCTAGAACAAAAGTTACAACCGTTACGAATATCGGAGATCAAGGAACATACAACACACGATGAATTGTTGTCTAAAATAACAATTTACGTTAAGAATGGTTGGCCAAGAGGAATTGATCCACAAATCAATGAGGAAGCAGTAGCTTTATGGAAGAAACGTCTGGAACTGTCAACAGAAGATGGATTGTTGATGTGGGGAAATAGAATTGTATTGCCAGAGACACTGCGATGCAAGTTTCTCACTCAAATTCATGGTCTGCACAGTGGCTTAGTGAGATTAAAACAGATTTGCAGAGATTTAGTTTGGTGGCCTAAAATGACTTCTGACATTGAAAGTTTTGTTGCAAAATGCGATGCTTGTCAGACGAATGCAAGAGCTCCAGCAAAAGGACAATTCATATCATAGACACCGACATCACAACCTATGGAACGTGTACATGTCGATCATTTCTATTTCAAAGGTTATTTATTCCTGTTGTGTGTTGATGCTCACACGAAATTTTTGAAGGTTTGGCAATGTTCTAATTTAACGGCTCAGGAAGCAATTATACATTTAAAAAGCCAATTTTATATACTTGGTTCTCCAAAAGAGTTAGTCTCAGATAATGGACAACACTTTGCAAGTGAACAATTTAAGATGTTCTGCCAAAGGTTGGGCATTGAACTAAAGCATTCCTGCCCATATAAACCCATATAAACCTTCGGGAAACGGTTGTCAATACCGTGAAAAGGTATGTAACCCTCACAGGAGATTTTCCAAAAGGGAATGTTAGAAAATTAAATACTGAAGTAGAATCACTACTGCGTACAGTAATACACTGGCATAGCAACACTCAATTGCCATCAACTGGAACATCTCCAACTTCATTGATGTTTTCTTACAACACTGCAAGTAATATAATCATTAAAGATGACACTAAAAATGTTCATTATGAATGTGAGAAATTTTCAATTGGATGTAAAGTATATTATTACTGCCCTGAAAGAAAAATATATCGGAAAGGAGAGATTGTTGAAAGATGTAGTTTTGCTGTGTATAAAGTAAGAGATGTAGAAAGTGGCAGATACAAAAAATGTACACTATTCCTTTTTAAAGATTCTTCATGAAACAGGAGGAGATTCAAATCAGTCAGAAATACCCAAGGAATATGACGATAGTGCATATCATGCATATTTATATACTCCGATTAAAAATTAAATGCATCGGCAGGAACTAAGCGACAGTGAAGAACACAATGCTCACGGTTCGTCTCCGAAGCAAGAAAGTAGCTCATATTCGAAGGAAGCGACAGACTTGGTCCAGGAACCAGTTCGTCTTCGAAGGGAGGAAGTGAGTTTGTAAGAAGGAAATCTCAAAGAGTAAAAAGGCCAAGAGCGTTTTACCCCTCATCAGTTTGTTTTCTCTAGAAGGGGAGAAGATTGATATATATTATAAAATACATTATTGTATGTGGTGAACTAGCAGTTATGGCCAATATACATAGTCTGTGCATAGCAACGATTATGCATCTTGTTTATGTGTCTTATGGATGATTTAAGTTTTAATCATGTAATCCACCTTGTTACAAGTTTGAATATATTTAATTATGAAGTTAAAATCTTGAGATGTTTATTTCTGTTTATGTCATTAATATTAGGACATAACAAAATAGTAGAAAGCATTAAAATGGACAAAAGATTTGCGATTCAAATCGATGAATCGGTGGGTGTCTGCGATGATGCCGAGCTACTTATATATGTTCCGTATTTTGACGTTAAGAAGTGTGCTATTAGTGATGAAGTTCTGGGATGTAAACAATTACCATAACATACAATGGGAGAGGATATTTTTAAAATTCTTAATAATTTCAAAACATTAGAATTAAATTTGTCGTAGGACTGGTGTGTAAGTTTATCCACAGATGGTGCTGCTTCACTGACAGGTCATAATATCGGACTTATTGCTCGTATTCGCCAAATTAACCCTCAAATAATTTGGGAACATTGCATTATACACAGAGAAAATTTGATCGCGAAAAAAATAACTCTTGATTTAGACGAAACGCTGAACATTGCTGTAAAAGTAGTCAACTTAATCAAGTCGCGTGCACTGAACTCCAGTATTTTCAAAAACATGTGCGAGGAGATGGTATCCGCACACACTCAACTGTTTATGCACACCGAGGTGCGGTGGTTATCGCGAGGACGCGTATTGACTCGTCTTTTTGAACTGAAAAATGAGGTAAAATGTTTCCTTTCAAAATTAAAATCCGATCTGGTGGCGTATTTTGAGAATGAACAGTGGCTTTGAAAACTAGCTTACTTGACGGATATATTCAACAAATTTAACGATCTCAATCTTCAACTCCAAGGCTTCGACAAAAAAATTTAAAGCCCCTGAGAAAGTGAAGGGATTTTATAAGGAAGTATTATCAGAGCGTATAGAAGGAATAGTGTGGGCACTGCCTGAGTTGCCGTGGTCCACAGCCTAGATGGCAGTGGTGACGTTTGAGACGGCGCGGAAGATGCTCGCGTTGCTTCCATAACTAACTACATAAGAAACAAAAATGCATGTTACTTACGTTTGTAGAAGAGCACAGCAGCTGGATAGTTTGGAGAATTTCCGAGATGATTTTTCTGTCTTCGAGGCACTTAATTCCTTTCTTATCTCCTTGGTGCGGAAAAAAAATCGACATTTCAGATAGTGAAATACGAGTTTAGGTAGCGTACGCAGCACATGATCTTCACAGCATCCTAATTGCGAAGTTTTTACAGCAATTATATTTAAATTGTCCAAACACTCAAAAAATATATCACCCTGTAAACTATTAGCACATGATACTTTTTCTGCAACAACTTCTTCCACTCGTAACAGGACATCATAAACACTTTTCGATGCATAGGTAAAGTATTTACAGCCGTCGCCCGAACCATAGTCTTGGATTAGTAAGTGAGGCAGGTACATTAGTTGGTTCCTCGTGCAGAAAAGTTGTACACAGTTTACAATCCGTCCCTTTGGAAATGATACACCAAGTATTCTTTACCAACACTTTGGTCATTAAGTTCGGTATGTTGTTTTCCCAGTCATGTATTTGAATTTCATCTTCAACAATGGAATTTTTTCCCCTTATTTTATTTTCAGCTTGCTTCTTCACCGAAATATTTTTATTTTCGGTTGATCTTGCCAGAGTTCGCATTTGATTAACAAAAGACGTCAGAGGAGATTCAGTCCTGTATTCACAGTTTCCGCCCGATAATAAAGCAAGTTTTGCTGATACGTAAATTGATTGCAGCATATGTAAGTGCAGAAAATTCACAGTGGAGGGATGATCATCACAAGTGAACGACCGAAATATACCAAAATGGCGTTCTGGGGGATCTTGATTAAATTTTCCTGTCAAAACGTACTTGTAATTGTTCTTCCACAAATATTCGGACACTTCTAAAGTACTTTCTAGAGTCACTCTTAAGGACTCTAGAGTTTTTTCTGAAGCGAAGGAATTTCGATTATCTCTAAGGACAGCATTCCATTTTATTAAAGTTGTATGTGCTTCTGATCCTTTATATAGTGCCTGTGCAGGAGTGAATGAATTTAATGCGTCAACCAGGCAGTTTAGGTCCCTTGTGAAATTTTCCGTTGTTTCACTGCATTCTAACCCCTCTGCATTAATACTCCGATAAAATTTTATTCCATTAGCCACAGATCTGCTGAACAGCTGCATTGCGAGTCTTACATTCATTCGTTGGAATGAATTAGGATCCAAATGAGCAGAGGTCACTTTGTAGCAAGCTTTCATACCGGAAAGTTCAGTAGATGAATCATGTTCATACACTTTTCTGTAAAATGAATAATCAACAATATCACCATTATAGTACACCTGCACTTTATCATGGAAGTTATTCCTTATGCATTTAAATATATATGCGTCTGAAAATGCCCAAAGCTTTCTACTAGAGTCAGCTGGATTGGATATAGAGCACTTAAGATTGTTTCTGTTTCCGGAAATTCCTAAGCATTTCCATAACTTTTTGTTAGATTGGCTACCGTCAGATGTAAAACCAATAATTCTGACCCCTTCACTAAAATAATGTGTTATATCGTCGATATACGCCATAAGGCCAATAAAGACCCTTCACCAATTTTCTAAAGTGAGCTTCAGAAGGCAAAGGTAGCAAATCGTGATACAAGCAGTGTCTATACCCCTTGGGGGACTTAATTTTTAAAAGAAGAGAATCCAGTATAAACTCAGAACTGTATCTCATTCCCGTCTTACTTTTCAGTTGGCATTTCTTTAAGATTGTATCAATTACAATTTTTTGATTTTTGCTAAGGGACGAAAATTGTTTTGACTGTGTGACCGTTGTCTTTAATATAGCATCTTTAACGCCTTTTTCAAGCAAATTTATTTTAGCCTGTGCTACCGTTAGTTTATTCTGCGTTCTAATTAAATTGCGTTTCTGATTCTTAAGTTTTTTCTTTAGCAATGCTATTGTATTGCTAGCATCCGAAGTGTGAAGAAAATCATCCTCTACTCATAAGCTTAATGATACATTGCAACGAGTACTTACTTCATTATCATCTGTCCGCAAGGATTGTCTTTTCATGGGAGATTTTCGCTTCTTAAATGTCTTGGGCAGATTAGGAAATATATGAGGAACTGCTTCTGGTTTTAATTTCCACCTTTGTCGTGGAATTTCTACTATTTCGCCATCCACTATGAACGAATCCACTATCACTAAGAGGTCAGTGGAAAAATGAATATCACACACATAGCAATTATGACTTAGTTTGTATCTTTCCTAGGGATAGCACTCTACCATTTTGAGAAACCATTACTGTCTTTAGGTGGCCTAAAAAATGTCTACTAGCTGAAGAACAGCGGTCATATCCAGATCTACAGCCTGGTATGAAACACGTAGGCATCTTGTAGTTTTCGCTCGCTGCTGTCTCAAACACAATAATAATGCGTTGAACACAACACAAACTAGTCACAACGGATCAATCACAAGTCTAACGACACTAAACTCAATAACGTAACAACGTTGTCATTAATAAAAGTACACAATGTTATTCTAGCACAACAAAACACAACGCTCTACATAAAGCGCGGCCGCACTGCAAGCAGAAGACGCTCGTCGCAAGCGAAGGTGCTGCCAGTGTTTCGGTGGGGCACCGCTCTATTCACTTGGCTTACGGGAAGAAACCGATGTGCGCACACTTTCTCTTCTATACGCTCTGGTATTACTTTGGATTGATTGCGTTAATGAAGGAAATATTGCAGTTTTTCCAACTGTGTTGGAATATTGTGGACAAAATGATGTTAGTATTGCTGTTGAACTTCTGGAAATAATCAAATTCCACCTAGAAAATCTCAGGTTACATTTTTTGAAATATTTTCCAGAAATTGAGAAAGGCGATAACAGACAAGATTGGATTACAAATCCATTTTCCACCACCGCCATCAATTCCTCTGATCTTCCTGTAAAATTAAAAGAAAGTCTGCTGGAAATGTCCACTGATAGATCACTTGAAATAAAATTCGAAAAAGTGTCTATTTGCGAGTTCTGGTGTTACGCACGCAAAGAGTATATTGAACGTAGTGACACTGCCATCACACGCCTTCTTCCCTTCCCCTCCGCTTATTTGTGTGAGCAGGGTTTTTCTACATTGACAGCCATCAAAACGAAACACAGAAATCGCCTGAATCCAGAATCACCACTGATACTCGCACTAACGAAGATTCAGCCACGAATCGAGGAGCTGGTGTGCAGAAAACAAGCTCAGCCTTCTCATTAACAGGTAAGAAATATTAAAGTTCATAATATATTTTTTCTATACCCGTAATTTTCCTTTATTTATTTTATAATTCTCCTTTTTATAGTAAAACTGTGTTATTTAATAGGTAATGGTTTGCATAATTTATTTTAGATGTAGTTATGTATAATCTGAATTAAGGATAACTCGGGGAAGGGGGGGGGGTACACGCTTGAGTGGAAAAGTTTCTTTAGGGGTACGCGAAAAAGGTTGAATTCCACTGCAATAGAGAATACAATTTGAGCGAATGAAGTTATTACGGGATGAATAGGCTACATAAAATTATTACTCTTTTTGCTTTTGGACGTTCATTATCTAATCTTTCTTCCGAGAAACATCGGCCGGCTGATGTCACGGTTTACAGGGTTGCCAAATTGAAGGCTCCGGCATCTATTAAAGATGGCCGTGACTCAACTCAACTTCTCAATAAATATTTATTGGACTTACAGCTTTATAGGTGGCTGTTTATTCCCAGCATACATTATAAGTATATAACATACATTTTTAAATATCAATTTTACACAGAAATTTTAAAAAAAGGTTTAAATTCAATTTTATATAACTACATTAACTCATTCAGTAACAGAAATATATTATAATTTTATATCAGCTTTTCTCAAAAAAGCAAGTATAGCATATCCAATTCTAACATCTGGAGCATAGAACATTGATGTCATATTAATGGGAAAGGAACATTAATTTTTAATAATGTTTTTTATAAAGACTTTGTTTTCTCTGAGTGAATTGGGCATTCCAAAATAATATGTTGAGCATCGCCCCTTAAATCACCACAGTCACAATTCAGAGATTTCAAAATGTGTGTTTTAAATAAATGATGATATGTTTTCGCGTGACCACTTCTTAACCTATTTATTAAAACAATTGCATTTCTTGAACCTTTACAATTATAAAATCAAGGTTTTTTTCCTAGTGTAATCAACATAAGGACGATAACTTTCACCAACACTTTCTAATGAATTATTACACCACAAGTTCCATTCATCATTTTTTTTTCTTAAAGGTAAAGACCTCATTGAGAATGGTTCAAGATTCGAGGTTGTAAAGGGAATTGTACATGAAATACAAAATATAAGAATACACCAAGAGCTTCCTCAGAAACAGTGTAAGAGGACAGCTCTTCTCAAAAAGCTAAAACTGTCTGTTGAAACTCTGTCATCATCACTCAACATAGATTATAAACAGTTGGGAAGATTAAAAGTTTGTCTGAGGAAAGGAAAATCTACACATTCCATAAGAACATGCTGAACACTTAAAATCATATAGATGCAAGACACATTGGATAGTCTACCCCTTGCAGCAAGTTACCATGGCTGTATCCAATACGAAGGGGAAGAGAAAGACTAACAAAGTACTGAAAGATGAACATTAATTAAAAGTATTTGAAAATAAAATCCTCAGAATAATAGTTGGACGTAAAATGGATGAGGAAACAGGTGAGTGGAGAAGTTTACATAATTTAGAACGGCATAATTTGTATTTCGGTACAGATAGTACTAGAAAAATTAAATTAAGAAGACTCAGGTGGGCAGGCCATGCGGCACGAATGGGAGAGGAAAGAAGAGTTTGCAGGATTCTTGTTGGGAAACATGATGGTACGAGACCTGTTGGAAGGCCAAGACGAAGATGGAGGGATGCAACAGGTAGGCATTGTGCAGACATTTTCTACGCCGTAAGAGGTTATTTCGGTGAGACACTAATTATAATTTTTATATCTGTATTCCCACGTGTAAAAGAAGCTAACCTTGGATGGTCCAACACTATTTCCGACTGCCAAAGAATTAGCAATTGATATTTTTGTGTGTCTATCCATAAAATTATATTGTTGTTGTTTACTTTATAATAGGCGCGAGAAGGTCACACTCACCTGTTTCCCACGCACTAAGACCCACACTCTTGTAACCGCAGTTATCATCTAATCCTACCCTCAAGACACACCACCTACTATAGGTTTCGAGTGACGTCATAGCGCACGGCGCCACCATGTTCATAACCCGACGTGCGAACAAAGAGTAAGAAAATTAGTACATTTGTATTACATTTGCAGAGTGCAAATTGCACAGTCGCTTTAGTTGCCTGTTCGATGTCGGTAACTTTGAGTGCAAACGAAAACAATGTACCTTCTGAAAATAGCACCATTACTTATTTATGACCTTGCAATCAAGGGGTCCCGGGTTCGATACCCGGTGGAGGTACATAGTGGTTCGGATCCCACTTTAAACTGTAGGTCCAGTCCCGATTAGCCTTACTGTGCATAAAGTGGACTTAAAACACCAAATCAACAACAACAACAACTTATTTATATGTACAGACTCTTGGCGCAAAGCACAAAAGAAGATATGGTGAAAAGGTTAAGTTGTGTGGTTACTTTGATCCGCATGAACTCGACTCTCAAGAAACGAAAAATTATATACACATTTGCCCATAGGTTCATATGCCAGATGTATACAATTATCTAGTCTATTCCACTAGCTGAGGTCTTGCTATTTATTTTAGTACTTTAAAATTCTTTAAACTCTGTAATTTACATTTCATTCGTCGTAAACTATTTCCATTCTTGCCTCATGAAAAAGAGAGTTATTTGCTCTTATGTGCAACAAATTAAATCTCGTTTTCTTGAACATGACAATATGACTCACTTGCACTCAAAGCTATTTAGAAATAAGTGATAATTGTAATTACCTAAGGAAAATGTTAAGTGGACTCTCGGTAATTTTTGTCTCATGAACGTCTCGCAAACCACATACAGTCTGTCTGATACGTAATGAGACTGGAATCAGTATGTGAAAACAAACATCAGTGTATGGAAATGTTGCTTAGATTCCGCACAAATCTGATATTTGTCATGTAGCTGGTCGAAAGCATGATGGAAGTTCTGTAATGAAATCTGCCCGAGTCACTGTGTCACAGCACTTTGGTGCTAAAACGTTCCCCTTTCATTGCACACTTAAGTTTAGGGAAGAGGAAGAAGTCTGCCGGGGCCAAATCTGGCACATTTGGGGGGGAGGTGTTCCATCATAGAGAGATCGAATTCGAGGTCAGAAACTGCTTCACAGAAAGCGCGAAGTGTCGTGGTGAATTATCATGCAAGAGAAGTCAGTTGCTGTTCTTCAACAGTTCATTCCTGACAAGTCTCATACTGGATTTCCGACGTTGCATTTATCCAAAACAGTACTAACAAGTGACCATCATGGTATTATTTGGGAGAAAAGTTAGATCCTTCTTGTAACAATTTTTGAGTTCTCGTACGGCCAATTTTCATAATTATTGATATGCAGAAATAGCCTGAATCTGTTTTCTGAGAATTAGGTGAAGCGAAAGCTTCTATTTGAACACCCGACTATTTGCATATTGAAATCCCCACCAATCTTAGGTAGCGTTCACAGGTTCGAAATCATGGCTACATTCCATATATATTTTTCTTATGTCAGTAAAAACACTATTTTTCTATTAACTATCCATGGAATTTTTATGTAACTGAGTAATCGTCAAGGTGAGGATTGTAATGTTTTTACAAAGGCAAGAAGGGTCAGTGACTTCTTTGCTTTTACCTTTAACTACCATAATTAATTTGGTTAAAAGATCTTTCCACGCAGTAATGTTCAAGTTTCATCAACGTTCGTTGTCGCAAGGTGAGACTGTTTACTTACATTCTAAAGAATAGCGTAGTTGTGCTGTCCTATTTGCGGGGGTCAGGGGTATACGAACGGGACTAGTTGATAAAAAGATTTAAACATCTGTCGATATGGTTCTATAGCATATTGCAGTTTGATGTAAAAATTTCCACTTGATTTCGAGTACATGTGAAACTTAGGCAAAACATGGACAGACGAATCTCTTTGGAATCACTAGGATGCTACTTGCAACACTGCGGCCACGGTACTGTGATTAGAGAAGTTGAAAGAAGGGATAAAAAATTCTCAGGGTGGAGGATAGAAGCTTGCCTTAAGCTTGCATTGAACGCTTGGGTTTCTGGTTGAAGTGTGGTCACGTGCTGCTGGATTTTCACCCCGAAGGATTTTTGTGCATAAAAACACATGAAGATATTACGGCTAAGTCGATACCGCTTTGAAAAAGTTACTGATACCACAAACGATACACTTCCCGATACACGTCGCATTGCTAACGAACATGAATTACTGTCAGCATGCATATTACATAGTTGGTAACAATGAAAAACGTCATTATTGTCAGCATTATTACCTCAACACCTATAATAAACAAACAATTAAGATGACCCTATATTATTGAAAGCGAGGAAGAACTTCTCTGCTTTAATGCAATTTAAAATAAAGTCAAAATAATGAATTTAAGATTATACAATCCTCAATTGACTTGTGTGGGTATCCCGATGGCGCAGTGGTAGCGTTGTCGCCTTATAATCAAGGGATTACGGGTTAGATTCCCGGTGGAGGCACATAGTGGTTCGGTTTCCACTTTAAACTCTAGTTCCAGTCCTGATTAGCCTTACTGTGCATAAATGGACTTAAAAAATACCAACTCAATCAATTCATTTTACCTTGTACAGATATGGATGAAAAAGGTTAGTATTTGTATGTTATCGAAGATTAAATTATTAAACATTGTCCCTTGTTGACAAGTTTTGATGTTAGAACGAAATGTATGCATTTTAAACATGCAAGTAAAGTTCAATTTCTCTTCAATGCCCCTAACGCGTGAGAAACGCATCGAGATCGTACTGCTGTCTGAGGAGAAAAGTTCACGTCCCATTACAAATTATTTTAATCAACGACACCCCCAACGAGATCCAGTGTTGCATGTGACAGTTGCACAATTACTCCAAAAGTTCTGCTAGACAGGATCAGTCAACAGGCGACGATCATATAACATCCGAGAACTTTCACCGACGCGTGAGGAGTATTCTGACACCGTTTTCTCACACCTGGAATATGAGACATTTGTTACAATCATACAGTCATAACTTTTCCTGATTAAAGATAGGTTGAAAAAAAAAACTTCACTATTGCATTTCTCGTTAAATTTTAGCCTGATTTGATATGTCACATCACCCCCTTCCCATTTATAAATTTTGAGTTGAATTCAGTATGGCGACAGCTAATATGATGGACGTCCGCTTCGAAGAAACCAGTATGTTCCAACTAGGCCTAACCTGTTTCTACCATAACCATTTGTATCTACCCTAATTCCTTTACCTTTCTTAGGGGTTGTTAAGGGACTTTTGAATCACGCTGTATAGAATATATTCCATAAAGGAATTAAATCAATACACTTATCAATGTATTGAAACTGGCTTGTATGCTCATTACACTAGCTTCCAACTTATCGACAGGTCAATTTTGTTGGTTTCTTTCTTCTCGTACCCAGAGAGGTGTGTAGGTCGTTCTGTATTCTATCCTGCAGTATATACAGACCCCTTATCCAAAATGTTAATTTGGTTGCATAAGATTCAGGCGTTATGAAAATGTTAAAACCACTCTAGTAGAACGCTTACGCAATTACTAAATTGCTGAAATGGCGTGTCTTCTCAACTGCGTGGTATGGACAATTGTTTTGTGCCAATTAACGAGGCTCTGGCGCTCACACCTACTGCCCGTATTATAATATACAGCGTGTCCTGGATTTGTATGAAACATTTATCAGCTTCAGCCATTATGGTGGTTGTAGTTTTATGCACGTAGAATATAGTAATTTTGCCAGTTCTTATTGCATTAATATCCTAAATACTGCAAAGGCCTAGGGTCATTTTAGTAAGATTACGGTTTAATAATAGTATTGATTTGTATTAATTACTCCATCCTTCCCACTCCAGTGCACGAAGCTATTACACATCAAATAAGAAAATTCAGGACAACACTATCGTCAACACAGTCCAACGTTTTACTCGTATACAAAAAATTAATGTGCATTTTAAGGCATAAAGAAATGGTATCCTAAACTTAAAAGGAGAAAAACTTCTAACAACGGAACACTTGCTGTTTGCCTGAAACAACCCCTTTTCCCCACCTAACCCTTAGCCCTCCTCCACCCCAGAGCCGTTAACTTCCATGTGACAAACATATCGGAGTTCTATCCCCCTACTCCAAGTCACCCCCCCTCCATCCATACGCAAATGCTCATGCAGAGCAAGTTAACTTAAATTAACGTTTCTCTTCAAAACAATTGAATTAATATGTTGGATGGAAACCATTTCCATGCCACCTAGTATAGGAATAACATGTTATCATTCTCTTTCACGAAAATTAGTACTTAAGAATTTAAATTTATGATGTTTGGAATATAATATTAACATATATACATTGGAATAACAGTGAAAATTGAACACTGATATTTGAAAATTAATCCCTCCTGCAACCACCCATTCGTAGAAGATACTATTGTGAATGAGCGTTATAGGCGCGTAGTAAAAGATAATTAGAAAAAGTACTTTCTAAAAGTAAAGTTTTTGCCTGTGCATTGTAATCTGCCATGGAAGCACAAAATGGCCTCCCAGATGACGTAGTGGTAGTACGTCCCACTCAATCAAGGAGTATTGGGTTCGATTCCGGGTAAAGGGACATTGCACAACAGTTTGGATTCCACTTTAAACTGCAGATCCAGTCCAGATTAGCCTATCTGGGCATCAGGTGTATTTTGCAAACAAAGATTCAAGCCTTGTGATCAAGGGGTCCCGGGTTCGAACCCGGTGGAGGCACATAGTGGTTCGGATCCCACTTTAAACTGTAGGTTCAGTTCCGATTAGCCTTACTGTGCATAAAATGGACTTAAAACACCAAATCAATCAATCAATCAATCAAAAATTCAAGTTCACATTTATGACAGAAATATAGTGTGGAGATAAGAGTAAACAGTGTCTCCATCTGGTGCATAGAAATGTGGTGATCCTGCACACTAGCATATATTTGAAGATTAAAATTGGTAAACGATGTAAGTGACACAAGAATTCAAACATCGTTTTCCACGTTAAACTGTGAAATGTGCCATGCCTTATAATGTGGTAAACGTGAAAAGTGGCTGGTAGCCCTCTAAGTAGTTCAAAGGGCGTGTAAAAAGGCACTAGTGTGAACGTTCTTACAGGCTGATATGCTGAACGATACGATTTCCCAACACTTTCGCTTTTGGCACATACAATGTTTACCACTTTTAGTCCTCATTTCAGAAAAAAACTCATTTGATAGAGAGGCTGTGAATTTGTAATGCTCTGAACATTACATTACAGTAGTAAGTTTCTTATCATTGGAATTTAGAGTTCGTTCATTAAAAAAGAATTCAACTGTTTAGCGTGTCATGGACAAGCAGTATCAGAAGGATACGTAGTCAGTAGATGTCAAGTGGTCAGTAAAAAGGCAACATTTATGTAGAAACCAGCTCCATAAAAGCTACAATAAGCATTGCCTGGTAACGACATTGGCAAATAATCAACTTGTCAACACATTGGCAATATCCATGGCAAAGGGTTACAATAATCGAGAAGCCGAGAAAATACCAACGCGAATTCTTAGTACTATGTAGACTGGTACGTTGTTAACATAATAATTTTCTATCACAAACTAACCAACTCAGGTTACAGTATTTATTTTGTATGGAGTCCTGGGCATACATCCATAGAAGGAAACCACATAACAGACGATTAGCCAAGTACGGAGCTGAAGAATCAAGTCACCGATCGCTTCGGATTAAATTTTCTGCAAAAGCGCTAGAGTCACATGCTAAAACAGAATTGTTGAAAAGCTGGCAGAAACAATGAACAATTACAGGGAAGACTAATGGGAAAAAATATTATTTAATTCAACCGCTTATACCTAAAGAAGCTTGGTATCAAGATGATCATCTTTCAAGAAACGCTTTAACAAGTCTTCTTAGATGTCGGCTAAATTACACCCTAGCCCCTAAAGACTTGTACACTAGGAAGCTTGTGCAATCCCCATGTGACGTTAGCTGTCGAAAGCTCGGACGCCTATCCGGAAATCACTTGACTCATTACACGAGAAAACCTCTCCGATATTCGCCGCCAAGAAAGCTTCAAGAATTATTGTATATTCCTTTATTTCTTTAAAGTCAACATCAATTTTGTTATTCTCACCCATGGTTTGTAGCTTGATATTTAAGGCGGCGAAACAGCTTTTTTCAAATTTCAAGATCCCAGTCTCTTG
Organism: Lepisma saccharinum; assembly: GCF_977018435.1. NCBI lineage: Eukaryota > Metazoa > Arthropoda > Insecta > Zygentoma > Lepismatidae > Lepisma > Lepisma saccharinum. The sequence goes on from NC_139238.1 coordinate 32,131,235, forward strand.
GAATAAAGATAGCCGTGCAAAACTGCACGCTCTCGACAAGCGCACGAGTAGCATTAAAGGATGAATCGATCCAACAAAAGTCATAAAAGGCAGCACAGATTTAGTATTCGACAGAAAAATACTTGTGAAACACCATGTAGAAGTTTGAGAAAACGCCGAATACCTGGCATCTGAAATAGATTAGATATGGTACACATCCTCCATAAATTCCTTAACGACATTTTTACATATAGTCGAGGCTCAAAAATAACTAAGCTGAACTGACTCTATAAGTGTTATATAGTATTTAGTAATGTATAGTTTACATATTCAGTAGGTGGGAAGTAATTATCCCTGGTTAAAATGTGCCATTCATAGCCAGATGTTCGAATGGTTCAAGACAGAGAGAGAGGGAGAATCCCCGCTTCAAATCGCACCCTGCATTCAAATGAACATACATATATTAGGGTGGAGCCGATACCTATATATATCAGAATCGGAAAGTATCGGTTGAAATTAATTTACCGTTACCAGCCGATACTTTTCTGTCACATTGGTCTTTCGCTGGGTCCGTAAGAATGTCGCGTGACACTTTGGCGGACTCCAATTATCCTGGAAATTATGCAAAATTCAAACTTTCATTTTGCACCAATTTTGCATGAAATACTGGATTTTGTAATTACGTAACATCTCTTATAATATTCTGATGTAATTCTTGTTAAATAAAATTTCTTGGTAAGCTGGTAAGTTGATGAATACAAATAGAGAAGCATATTTACACACTAATACTGATCAATCAATAGTTTGAACAACTTTTGTTTGTTTGAATGTTTAATTTTTTTTTCGTCCACTTTATGCACAGTAAGGCTAATCGGGACTCGACCTACAGTTTAAAGTGGGATCCGAACCACTATGCGCCTCCACCGAGTATCGAACCGGGGACCTCTTGATTACAATTGAACAACTTTTAATTGGTACTATTCTCAAGGATCGGTATCGGTGAAAATCTGTACGAGTATCGGTATCGGTGAAAATCGGTAAGAGTATCGACATCGGTATCGGTGGAAATCGGTAAGAGTATCGGTATCGGTGTCGGTGAAAATCGGTGAGAGTATCGATATCGGTATCGGTGGAAATCGGTAAGAGTATCGATATCGGTATCGGTGTAAATCGGTAAGAGTATCGGTATCGGTGTCGGTAAAAATCGGTAAGAGTATCGATATCGATATCGGTATCGGTGGAAATCGGTAAGAGTATCGATATCGGTATCGGTGGAAATCGGTAAGAGTATCGATATCGGTATCGGTGGAAATCGGTAAGAGTATCGACATCAGTATCGGTATCGGTGGAAATCGGTAAGAGTATCGACATCGATATCGGTATCGGTGGAAATCGGTAAGAGTATCGGTATCGGTATCGGTGAAAATCGGTAAGAGTATCGACATCGATATCGGTATCGGTGGAAATCGGTAAGAGTATCGGTATCGGTATCGGTGAAAATCGGTAAGAGTATCGACATCGATATCGGTATCGATGGAAATCGGTAAGAGTATCGGTATCGGTATCGATGAAAATCGGTAAGAGTATCGACATTGATATCGATATCGGTGAAAATCGGTAAGAGTATCGACTTAACCCTACAGCAACGTTCATATTATAAACTTCACATTTGCCGTTCCACTAACATTCAAATGAACTCAAAATGAGGTCTACAGTTTTCATGTTTAGGAATTGTTAAATATTTCTAAAACCTGTGTTTTAGATGGCGGATATTTGCACAAACGCTGACATCCTTTGCTGTTGGATCGCTTCTTTTGCAGCTTGTATTCGTTCAAGGGTCTCAAACCTTTGTGGTGGAAATTAAGTGTATTTCTTAATAAAAGTTATTTTTAAAGTTACGCCAAAGATTTAAAATGCGATTTTCAGACCAAGATAGGGATTTTAGGAATTTACAGGAATTTATTGTTCGTCATTTTAGGTCCTATTGAATTTCAGCAGAGGGGCGCTGTGCACATGAAACGCAAACATCTCTAAATAGTATACGTCTAGGACGCATCAGAAAAATAAGACCTAGAAATCCGTTCCCTAATAATATCTCACATGTTTATACTGTAATCAGAAAAATATGAAAGTTAAACCTTTGCTGCTTTCATGTACCAAAGCAATAGGAAAACACTTACTGATTTCTTTATGACATCAATAGGTAAACCCTAGCTGTAACCATATATCGCTCCAGACTTACCATTCTCGTCATTTCTCAAAGAAGGCTAAAGTAGTTGAAATATTGTTTACAAACTTAATACAGGGCTACTATAAATGATTCATTTCGAAACAGTGTATTGTCCATAATATTGCACATATGAATGATACATGATAATAACTGTAAACTCACCAAGTTTTCCTCACAGTCTACAAATGTTTTATATGTGCCCCTCTCGCCACACGACACACATCCAAGCGGTAGTCGAGTTCCACCCATACATTTTGTAGCAATCCCCTGTTAATGGTCATCAAAGAAGCATTGATGCGTTCCCTGAGATCTACCAGTGTTCTTGGCAGCGGTGGTACGTAAACAAGGTACGTACCCCAAAAGGAATAAGTCAGACGACGACCTGGGGGGCAAACGAACAGAGCTACGTCATCCACACCAACACGACCATTCCAGCGATGTGGAAGTTCGTCGTTTAGGTAGCGACGACCATTGATGTGACGGGTACCCCGTCTTGTTGGTGTACGAAATTCCCTGATTCAGCATTTAGTTGTGGAAACAACAACTGCAACATATCCAGGTGAGAGGTACCAGTCACAGTCTTCTCACAGAAGAAGAACGGCCCATACAGCTTTGTCTGTAATATCGCACAGGAAACATTCACCTTCGTTGAATCTCGTTCATGCTCCACAATTGCGTCAGGTTTTTCAGTGCTCCACACCGTCACATTTTGACGATTATCTGTCCCCGATAAAAAGAAAGCTGCTACGTCGCTGAATATCACATTGGCGGCAAAATCTTTGTCCTCCAATGATTCCTGCATGGGATGCAAAATCAATCACCGGCCATAATCTTCTGGCTTTAATTGTTCCACGATCTGCAGACGGTCAGGTTTAAATTTCAACCCCCGTCTCAAAATCTTCCACACCTTTTTCTGCGGAATTACAAGTTCTCGGCCTGCTCTGACTGTTGATTTTTGTGGACTGCGCACGTAACTCTCTCTCACTCTATCCATTGTTTCAGCTGACACGCTTGGTCGACCCGTACTTTTCTGTTTACACAGATAAAAAGTGTACTTAATCTGGCGATACCACCGTAAAATGCTCTGATTACATGGTGGTTCTTTTTTCTACTCTCTTCTGAACGCACGCTGCACTGCAATAACAGATGAACATCTCGCGAATTCCAACACACAAACATTTTTTTTCTAGGTTTGTCTCCATTTTGTACAGACACTGCACTCGTGCTGCCACCTGATGTGTCACGATTCAAACTTGGTTAGTTTACAGTTACTTTCATGTATCATTTATATCTGTATGTGCAATACTTTGGAAAATACAGTGTTTTGAAATCGAATGAATTTATTTATATTAGCCCTGCCTGTATTTGCCACACATAACAATACAACCATTTGGCATACTTGTGCTCATTATTCTTTATAATCACGGTGACGCAAGCAAACTGTAAAAACTGTAACAAATACTTATTTGCAGTGCCGGCGATTGGGTTCCAAAACTAGGGGGGCAAGGTGCCAAAACTGAGGGGGGGGGGCAAGGACAGTTTACTTTCCATTGGTAGATAAGGTTTAGCATAGTGCGGGGGCAAAAGTGGCAAAAAGTAGGGGCAACTGCCCCCCTCGCCCACCTAATCGCCGCCACTGCTTATTTGTCATAGAAATTATTAATTATTGTTTTAATACAAGGTTTTGCATATGTGAAACCAACAGAACAATTCCATGTTTCTTTGTTGTTGTTTTTACTTCGAAAATATATCTTGGAGACCATGAACTTGACCTTTGAAAGTATTTATATGATATACGGCTATCCATAAATCAAATAATGTATTTGCAGACGTCACTTCGATCTCTCTTGGTAACTCTTCTTTCTATTCCTTATCTTTGGAAACAATTTTGCCAGTAGTAGTATCATAGTACGAGTTGTTCGCGGAGGATCATTCTCTTTACATAGAATCCAATGTAATAATTTTCTAGTATAATTTTATTCTGCTGTTCCGTTTAAATTGTTCATTGGAATTTGCCGTTTTGAATACACAACTTGATAGGAAGTATTGGCATGTTTCTTTTCCCCCCTTTCTATTATAGATACTTCTGTTGTATTGGAAAATAGTTTTCTAAAGCAGTCACAGATTTAAATTTGATTTTTATGGTTTTTCATTAGATTTTTGTCAATTGCAGGGACACACTGCTCTTCTATAGAAATTAGAATTTAGATAACTTGTATTAGCACCCGATTTCACATTGCAGCATTGATATATGAAGCAAATGGTTCATGTAATTCCATGACACACGGGTGTGCTGCCTGTAACGTGAAAACAGGAGAACCATACCAGGAACGTAAGTTTATATTGTATTAGTTTTAGAAGAAAACGGATCGACGAGAACCCGAAAATTGTTCTCTGTCATACTATGCCATTGCTCCACGTCCGACCTTCGAGACAGAGTGGTTAGCACAACGCGCTAGGACGCCAGGGTTCCAAGTTTCGAATCCCGGCCTGGGAATGTGTGCTCTATGTGAGTAGCCATTCATCAGTTTAATCATATCATCACGCAAACTAATGATTACTCAAAAGTGACAGAAAATCGTGGTAAAATAAATTCGATTACTGATCTTCTGCATAAGCTACATGGGCATTTTGCTTGATTTTTTGCTTTTAGTTTCTACTGTTTAATTTGATTGATTGATTTGCTTTATTGCACTTCATCTTTTGTGCCACTTTTGGCTAATTTGCGAAGAAGGGGATGAGTGATGATATGATGAAATTGATGAATGGACACTTACAAACATCCATGCCCAGTCTTAGATTCGAACCCGGGACCCCTGGCGTCTTAGCGCTGTTTAAATTTGAAAATTACTAATTCCACATAATAATAATTATAATAATAATGAGCAATTGTTTCACCCCTAAACGTCTCCAAATTTCTAGACCTATTATTAGCCACTTTGTTGATAAATTAACCTTTTGAAATCGCCTGGAAACCATTTTATACCCTATAGAATGCAAATTATGGATGAACTGCAGGGACAAAACGCGTTTGCTTCAAATGATCGCCATCATGGTCTAAAGCTTTGCGCACACGGGTCCGTCAGGTAGGTTTAATTTCCGGACACTTGGTGGTTTCTCGAGCACTGTTGGTTCGGTACCGTGTGCGCATCTTGACGTTTCCTGCGGAATTTTCTTGTCACTTTTTGCCAGTCCGGTCGGACTCCGTGTGAGCGTAGTTACGGGCGGGTGACGGTGGGTCGAAGGAAAGGCGGGGGGGAGGATAATATGCTCTTAAGAGATTAAGTATAGGATTCCTTCAAAAGGGACCCTTAAAGCATTATCCTATCGCCATATGACAACTCGAGTGGGTGGGAGGGCTTTGGGGCGGTGAGGGTGGGCTCCTGTGGCTAGTGGTATGGAAATAGATTCACCATATTTGTTTCCAGAACTTGGTGCTCGCGAATACAGTCGCTAAAAGAAACTGCAATGTTGCGATTATTGGGTGGGCGGTGGGAAGCGGTGGGTCTGGGCGGAGGATAATAATCGATTCTGTACTCTTCTGAAGTTCTCACTGTGAACATCAAAGGGGTTTTAAAAATTTACGAATGGGAGGGGGGAGGGGATTCCACTGTCATTTGTGATCGGCTTGTTTAATGAAGAACTACATGGCAATTACACATTTTTTAAATCTAATTTTTACCCTTAGCAGTAGCCGAAGTCTCTTGGTCGTGTGGGCGAAAGAGTGGATTAAATATTAAATTAGATTCGCTTCGGTGGTTATATCTGCTGTACAATCATATAGAGCAAGCTTTTGAACTGTTTGTCATTTAATAAATTAGTCGGGGGGGGGGGCAGGAGGGGTTTATCAATTTTATACTGTACAAGTTTCATAGATCGGAGACACATTAAAATCGCATATTTTGTGTTTCGCATGGTTCGTACCTACCAATTGCGTATTGCGGAACATAGTTCAAGGTGCCATTATGCTTTTTACACGAAATCAAACGAACTTTTTCACATTCTGAGTGCTTTTTTATTCCTTTCTTCGCTTCCGGAACACACAATATGGCGGGCACATCTTCACTCACGTTGTGGGTATGCAGTGTTTCAACCTTCTTCACCGAAAAATATGGTACTACTTTACTATACCTGAGACACTTGGGAATGATTTCTTTCGCACTTTTTTACATTGCTAACGTACTATTCTGCATTCCGGAACACTTATTTAGGTGAAATAATGGAATTTGTAACGAAAATAATGTATATTTCTTACATTTACGAGTACTTACTGTTCTTGTTTATTTCCACACACAACATGGCGATAGCTTACCGTTGATCGTTCGCAAGCTCCTTTACCGAAAAATACCTACTTTCGGGCCGGATTTCAAAGTATGTTCAAATAAAAAAAAAATACATTTTTTTTTAAAAAAACACCTCATTAACAAACCATTGACGTTATGTTAGGTTAGGTAAGGCAAGCATAGTTTAAAATTTTTTAAAAAAATTGAAAGCACTTGAGGAATTTTAAATTGACTTTTTTACTTACTTACGGGGACGAGGTATGCCTATTAGGTTAGGTTAGGCCTGTTAGGTTAGGTTCCATTAGCACTCCTTTCGTTCAATTTAGCATATACGGACAACATCGGCTTGTAGCAGCAGCAATATCGCGTATTGTGCTCTCGTGCAGAAAGCAAATGACGGCAGCAGAAATAGCGCGTCGGAAATAGATTTTCGTAGAAAACCACATGGATTCGCATTAAAATGGACCAAAACTACATTCCGGAACATCAACAACACTCCAGAAAATGAATTCCGTAAGTACTTTCTCCTGTAAATTTGAAGGAATCCGTCTCAGGTATAGTCAAGTGTTACCAAAAATACCTACTATTGTGTTCCTCACTGGTGGAAATTATACATTATGCACGCGTAGCTGACGGATAGCACTACGAACCATACACGTATAGCTTCACAAACCATTCACGGATAGCCCCATGAACCATTCACGGATAGCCCCACGAACCATTATGCACGGTAGCTGACCAATAGCCCCACGAACCATTTCCGGTAAGGTTAGGTTAGGTTTGGTTACGTTAGGCAAGCATAGTAAAAAAAAGGGGGATTTGAAACACTGACAGGGGCTTACGTCATCAAACGTACGCAGCATCCGGTTGTCGTAGGGCAAGCAAATGAAAGCAATGGCAATTGTGCGTCGGTGAGATATTTCTCTTGAAAAATACATGATTTCCTGGTCAAATATATTCCACGATGAAAGAAAATACCTCGACGAATGTTGTAAACCTCGGAGAAACTCATTTCCTTAAGTAGTTTCTTGTGTAAAATTGAAGAAATGTGTCTCCGATGTATGATGCCATCGCCCTATGGTGGCAACAATGTTTTTACTGTATATGTTTTCTTAACTGCTATTTTACATACACACGATAAAGCAGGCAAATTTGCTTGCACGAAGAAATACACGAAACCTTAATTTTGCCTAATTGGATCCACTTAAAATCAATGCAAGGACACACTTTATTCAACTAAGCCTTGCTGTGTTTATTTACCACAGCAATGGATACATCCTGGCTGATTTCATGTACCAAAGAAATAGGTGAACACCAACTGCGTTCCTTTATAACAGCGATGAAGACGGTTCTAAAGCAGGTGAAATTTTTTATTGAAGGACTTGCGATTTTAGTATTTAGGTCTTTCAAACATTTCTGTCGTTAAAGAAGCAACACAATTGGAATGAAGAATGTGGAATAAGTTTAGTCATGTCTTAAGACTGATCATTATTCGTGGAACAGAATAACACATTGCACTTTCTCAGAGCTGCTAGCAGGCTCTATATTTTCGTGTAGGTTTCGCTTCACACTCATACACACTGGGTAAGTCAGGAACAGCATTTTCGCTGATGTTATAAATACATTCCAAGAAACATCAATAAAACTTGGCGATGGATCATTCGATTCTTGTCACTTTTGTAAATTATCTCCACATAAATGCCGAACTACAAGATGCGGTAGATATTTCTGCGTTGTATTTGTAGGACGACATGATCCAGCAACATTCTAGTAATTATTAAACTATGTGTGTGCATAACGATGGCTATGTTCCATTTGTACATTCATATATACATTTACTATATTTTATAATCTAGATATATGTTTATGTGCATGTGTGTGTTTTATTATATGTATGTATGTATATTGTTAAATGTTCAACAAATTTGTGTACGGCAGTGTAATCTTTTCTGTAAATGAAGATGTTTTCTCTCTTGGAGGCAAATCAATAATCATAGACAAAGGAAGATAGTTATACCCATTTCTGCCGAGAAGTAAAAAAAAAAGCCAAAAATAAATAAATAAAATTAATAGATAAAATAAAATAAAAAAGTAACGAAGTGATTGATTTATGCTCTGAGTAAAAAAACGAAAATTACTTATCTATGTACTAAATGTTTATGACACATTAGCGTATCCAGCTGGGATAAATTGTTACATTTGATTGATTGATTTGCTTTTTGTGCCACTTTTGGCTAATTTGCGAAGATGGGGATGAGTGATGACATGATGAAATTGTTGAATGGACACTTAGAAACTAAAGAATTTTATTTCCTAAACAGTATACAAGATATGGTTACATAGAACGATTATTATTTTATGTATACGGATAAAAGTAGTCAAACTACTTTCGGAGGTATGCGCTTATGCCCTGGTACCTGAAAATTAACCCAGGGCGTCAGTTCCGTGAATTTTTTACGGATTCCCCCGCTTTTCTTTGATTCATCCTTGATTTCCATTTTTTTTATTACAATAATTTACTGTGACATTGGCAAGAATGTCCCAGTGTGAAGAACCAAATTTGTTCGGTTTTCCTGAACAAAGTTGGTTTCACATCATTCTACAAGGTAAGAAGATTAAGATAAAGGTTAGAAGTAGTAGGAAGTAAATAAGTGTTAGTGTTTAACATTAATATTATTTATGATCACAGATACTAAATTACATAAGTGTGTAGTTGGGTGGGTAATGTTTTCTTAGGATAAGTTTTATTGTGTGTTGTGTGCATTAGTGTTGATGGATGAGATGAGGAATAGACATTAACACGATTCTATCAATCTTAAGCAGGGTCTATGTTCTAGCATGTTATGTTTGAGATAGTGAGAGTATTATTGGCTTTGAGATGTACGTATTAATAGTAGGAAGAGATATGAAAGAACGAGTGGTACCTGATGCAAGGAGACTTGCGGGAGACCAGCAAGAGTTGGTCGGACTGGGATGAACATCGGTACGACGGTTGGTACCCGGGACATCATCAGGAAGGAAGGAAGTAGGGAGGGATTTCCTGGGAAGTATCGGGTACATTAGTACGTTCGGTAGTGGAAATATAGAGAATTGTCAAGAATCAGTGAGAGAAGTTTGCAGTGTGTTTGGTAACGAGAATAAAGAAGGGGGTGTATGATTACATTTTCGGTTGGTTCCTGGGTCGAGTCCTTGCAGTGTTATCCTTTGCCTTTCTCCGGGGAGGCGTAACCTTTTTTCGTTTTGGCGTATCACTGTCTTGTGTATTAGTGTCTCCTTCTTGATGTTCCTGTGGGAGGTTCTGCTTCATTATCCTTAGAAACTTAGAAACATCCAAACATTCATGCCCAGGCCGGGATTCGAACCCAGGACCCCTGGCGTCTTAGCGCAATGTGCTAACCACTCCGCTACGGGGGCCTGCTAACCACTCCGCCTAATAAACAATTAAACCAATTAAATTACACATTTATGACATTATTTTTGACATTGTGAAATATTTTGCACGAATATTTATCACTGACAACGAAGGATACGAAAGTCAGTAAACAAGGAAGTGTCATCGGTCCTTAAAACCATTCTTGCAAAAGTCCTTTAAAAACGTATTCTCTGTATGTTTCTTGGAGTTTGCACTGAAATTTAATATGCTTCGGTAATGCACATTACACGAACAAATTGGTGAAAGTACAAAGCAAATGTAACAAGACACTAGCGAGGCTCTGTCTTTCATCCTCATCTTCGTGATTAGCCAAAAGTAGCAGAAAAGAGAAGTGAAATAAACAATTTCAATCAATCGGAGATAAGTGTGATTATTGTATGAGAGGTGACACAATTTATGTTCAGGATTAAAATTTCCACCCTTAAGGTTCATAGAAGAAAATTTAAAATACGTAACTATACACTTCGATGTACGGAACCCGTTGCGGTGAAACTGGGTAGAGAGGCTATGAGACCATGAAAAAGAGAATGGTGATGAAAATTAATTAGTTCAATTTTTCACCACCAGCTGTAAAATGGCGCTGAAATAACAACCAGAAATCGGACATTCAAAACTTCTTTTATTTTTTATCACTACGGAAGTGTTCAACGTGAATGACTCTTTGGAAGCCTAAGGCAGCGTGATCAACAGGATGTTGTTCACTGCGCACGATATTTCAGCGACACATTTCCCCCTGATGGTGAAAATTTGAACTTTTTTTTCGTCAACATTCGCTTCGCCATGTTGCATCTATACCAGGTTTCGCCGCAAACCGATGTCTCGAACTGGCGGTTCTGGCTAATTGTAACCACCTGGTAGAACTCTGGCGTTATAACACGTGCATCCAGCTGGTACTGAACTATTAAAGTTTTGTATGCCTGACTCAATACTGTCACTAATGAACCATTGCAGTTTTAAACTAGTTCAGTCTATCGTTTGGACATAGATCATCGTAGGAGAGCTTGTTGGGGTCTCTGTTTGAGGATAGCGAATTACGATTAAGACTAGAATTAAATATCATACGAAGTACACTTCCACAACATGCTATCTATTTACATAAGTTGTGTTCTGTATATCATGCACATCACATGTATTCAGGCAATTTTCACCACTATCGGTTACTCAATTGCCATGCACGAATCTTAACCATCAATATTGGATATTTTAGGAAACAAATTACCCGACAACGGATAGTGAAGAACTGTAAAATTTTAATGAAAATAATATTTGAACGTAAAAAAAGAAAGTAACATTATAGTATAATTGAAACGGATTTATTCAAATTTACAGGAGAAAGTACTTACGGAAATCATTGTCTGTAGCGTTGTGGAAGTTCGTGAATGTAGTTATGATCCATTTTAATGCGAATACATGTTGTTTTCTGCGAAAATCTCTGTCCGACACGCTGTTTCTGCTGCCGCCATTTGCTTTTTGCACGAGAGCACAATGTTCCGTGTATTAAGATGATGCAACCCCATACTCAGTGTTTCAGCCTCGCTGTGTTTTCACTAGAACATGACTTGTCGAGTATTTTTTTTTTAACTATGCTTGACTAACCTAACTTAACCTAACCTAACCTTACGGATAATGGTTTTCGGGGCTAACGTCAATGGTTTTTGGGGATAACGTCAATGGTTTTTGGGACTAACGTCAATGGTTTGTGAGGCTAACGTCAATGGTTTGAGAGTATTAGCATAATTTTAAATCCGGGCACGAAAGTAGGTATTTTCCGGTGAACCAGGTTGCAACACTGCATAAATCGACAAAAAACGCTCACAACGCGCCCTGAACCAGTACGCTATAGCCCGCCATAATGTGTTACAGAATCGAAATAACAAGTAACAGTAAGTACTCGGAAATGTAAGAAATAGACATTATCTTAGTTAGAAATGCATTATTTCACCTTAGTAAATGTTCCACATTCCAAAATAGTACGTTAGCAATGTAAAAAGTGCGAAAAATATGATTTATATCTGTTTCCCTTATACTATAATAGTACCAAAAAGAATATGATCAAACAAAATTTAGTTTTTGATTTCAAAAGTCCAAGTACTGGTAATAAGTAATGAAATAATCTTCCCGTTACTTCGCATAAAATGTTTCCTGAAAACAAAAACAGAAAAAAAACCTTGGCATTTACAACTTATGCACTCCCATGTATATTAGGGTAGAGTAGGTTAGGTACAAATAATTATTCGTTAATTAACGGTTCTATGTACAAGGTACATTTTGGGAATTACTATCATCTTAGCACAAGACGAATAATCAAATAGTAATGTAAAGTACCGTAGTAAGTACGCAAGTTTCATTCTTATTTTTTTTTTTAAAGAAATTGCTCCAGGCTGTATGTACTTTCAGATATGTAGTTTCATGCAAAGTTATGTGCCAGTGCAGTGCAAGATTGTATATATATTTTTGTTTACAAAACACACTTATATCCACGCGGAAAATATGTACATATGTACAAGTTGTTGTCCTTTTTCGGCGAGTTATTTTGAAAAATTAAATACAAGATCATGTGTATTGGATATAAATGGTTCACGTTTTATGCATCTTCAGGCATGCAGTTTCATGCAAGGTTATTACACTGGTGCATTTTCTTTGTATCTACGAAACGTAACACCATTCGGAAATTGTTCTTTGTACATACGTATCAACTCCGTAAGGATACTGCTGTTTTTTTGCCAGTTTTAAAGTTAAAGTACAAGATCTCACACAATGTAATTAAAATATATTTCCTCAGTGATTTCAGTGTGTGAAATCCAATGGATACAATTTACATGACGCTCCTTATTACAAATCACAGTTATGTAATGTAAAGAGGGTCCTTAAAACCTAGTCAGTACTGCTATAAAACTACAAGACTTTCCCAATTATAAGTTCCGACATAATGTCATGTTACAAAGATCAAAAATATTTTTGATCCTTTAGAATTCAGATTTTTTTAAGATTTTTTATCCCTTCATTCCACCTATCAACAGGACAAAAACTGCCAAATTTCAGATTTCTTGGGCTCTTAGTTTTTGAAATATTGACTTTCAAACAAGCAAAAATCCTTAAATTTGACATTTTGACATGTTTAAGCTGGATCACAAACTACAAGTTGACCTAGAGAGCTCAAATTGGTGTCATCCTCTTCTGATTTTAATGAGATTTAATTTTAAATGCAACATGACTAGGCTATTTGAATTTTGTAATTTTTCGAAAACACGAATAAAGCTTTTAAAAAATCTCAAAATCACACCTTTTAATTTCTTTGAAAGAAACATATGTTTTGAAGACACCAATTGACTATTTGTGTGCAAAGTTTCATAACGGGACGTCAATGGATTCCTATGGAAAGTATTTCTTTTGTATTGTAAATGGTGTGAAATTTGCTAAATTTGTTGACTTCCATGTTAAAACTATAACTACGTATAAGCTGAGTGGTTGAAGTTGAAGTCTTCATATTAGTCTATTTTATAATTTCTGCATTGCAAATAATGTGGAAACTACCTAAGACTTTTAACTTTTAATATCAGGTAATCAAAATTGTAAAATGTATATTTCTGTTTACATTTTAGAATAGGATACAAATACAAACACACACACACACACACACACATAAATATATTATATATATATATATATATATATATATATATATATATATATATATATATATATATATATATATATAGGGTGTCTCACCTAACTCTGCGACCTGAAAGATTTTCGAAAGGAAACAAAATGTGAAAAATCAAGTTGCGCAAGAATGTACCCATGTCAGGGACTCACACAATGGGAGGGTATGCACAATCCAGAAAATTAAAAAAATATCACTTTCAACTCACTTACATTTTATTGATGGAACATGTATGTGTTTCTAGCGATCTGAAAACTAGAAGGACAATTCGTGATAACAGAATTGGTTTCACTTTCCGAAACAAAATTACTACTGACCTATAGCTCAAATAAACGTCATGTTTGTAACGTACATCCAGCACAGAAAACACACTCATAAATCACACGTCTTATCTGATGAAACTGTGTCACTTCAGCAGATGTTCAAAGTGATCACCGGTTGCATCAATACACTTGTGGAGACGGTGAACAAGCGAGCGTTGCACAGATTGTAGTGTTTCTCCAGATATTGCCACACACGCCTCAGTAATACGCTGTTTCACATTCTCCAGTGTCGTTGGGACTTCCTGATAGACTCTATCTTTCACTGCGCCCCAGAGAAAGTAGTCTAATGGTGTCAAGTCGGGGGATCGAGCTGGCCATCCAACAGGACCACCCGGTCCTATCCACTGATTTGGAAACTTTGCTTCCACAACTTCTCTGGAAACACGTGCGAAGTGTGCAGGGCACCTATCATGCTGGAACCACATTGACAGACGGGTTTCCAATGCCACGCCCTCCATGAGAAGAGCTAGAGTGTCTTGAAGAAATTATACGTATCGCTGTCCGTTTAATGTTACCTGATAAAAGTGGGGATCTACAATGCGGTTGCCAATGATACTGCACCAAACATTGACACTCCACTGTCGTTGATGAGCAACCTTGCGAAGCCAGTGGGAATTTTGCACGGACCAGTAGTGCATGTTCCTCAAGTTTACATTCCCGTGATTTGTAAACGAAGCTTCATCCGTAAACAAGATATTACTTAGGAATGTATTATTATCTTACAACTGCTGGAGTGCAAAACGACACCTGACAGATAAAGCGAGATATGTATGATATTTTCATTTTCTTCTATTATACACCCAACAAAGCATTTGAACTCGGTTGATGTTAAAGCTTCAATATATTGACGATTATATTTCAAAGCATTATCTTCACATTTAGAAAACAGAGTGAATGAATTGGCGGTGTCCAATTCACCTATTATTACCTATGCCGTCGGCCGTACAATGAAAAAGAAATCACCAGGTTTATCAGAATAGTACAATATTTATATATTGCTAAAAGTTGTTGCTAGTGGTTTGCTTTAATTATAAATTTTATCTTCTGATTCTTTTTAATAAACAATATACCGGGTGAGTTTTTTTAGCTTGAGACAATGAAATATCTCGAAAAGTACGCATCTCATCAAAAAAAAGTTCTGAATGAAATGTGTTCGTCAGGAAGGGGCTCATCCAATGATGCTAAACTCCACCCCCACCCCACCTCCTGGGGGTGGGGCTATGGGCAACTTTAAAATCTCAAATGGGAACCCCCATTTTGTATTGCACATTCGAATTCTCCAGACAAAAATACGTAGGTTTTGTCTTAAACGTGTTTGGGGATTTGTGATAGATGGCGCTGTAATCGCAAAAATGAAATTATTGCGGAAATGGTAAAAAATGCACTTTTAATCGCAAAATGACGCAAACTGCATTTATCATAACCCAGGAACAACGACGTGGACGTATCAGTATTTTGTTCCCATCGGGGTGCTTTTTTAAGGCGAGTCCCCTCGCCTCTCACTATCGGGGTGCTTGTTTTTAATAATCATTTTACAATAAGTGCTCGAAAATGTCACCACCCACTTCGATACGCTAATTTATCCGCACATGGAATGATTGGACACAACTGAGAAGCGTGCCCAGTGTAATCTTTCGACATGCATTGGTGATTCGCTCAATCATGTTCTCACGCGTTGTTGGCAGTTCATTATAAACTTCACTCTTCACGTAGCCCCACAAACAAAAGTCAGGCAAATAAGATTTGGCGATCTTACAGGCCAAGACACTGGACCACCTCTTCCAATCCACCGACGGTTGTACACGCGATCTAATACTTCCCGTGCTGCAACGGAATAATGTGCTGGACAACCGTCATGTTGCAACCACATTGTTTGTCGCACATTTAAGGGAAGGTCTGCAAGCATTACTGGAAGTTCGTTCTGCAAGAAGTTTCGATATTTCTCACCATTTAAGTTCCCATCGATAAAATATTGACCAATAAGTTTATCACCAATTAATCCACACCAAACATTTACATTCCAAGGGCGCTGATGTTCAACTTGGCGTAACCAATGCGGGTTTTCGACACTCCAATAATGCATGTTGTGTCGATTAATAGTACCGTGGTTTGTAAAAGTCGACTCGTCACAGAACAAAACTCGAGTAAAGAAATTGGGGTCTCCTTGTATTTGCTGAAGCGCCCATTGACAGAATGTCACTCGGTTCTAAAAATCATCGCCATGAAGTTCTTGATGCAACGAAATATGAAACGGATGATATTTTCTACGCTTCAGTATTTGGCACACAGTAGTCTGCGAAATTCCCCATTCACGACTTATTTGTCGAGTACTAACGTGAGGGTTATGAGCCACTGCAGTTAATACCGCAATTTCATTATTTTCTCCAGCAATTGTTCTTCGGCGATTCCTTTTTTGGTTGTATAGTTCCCTCGGTAGAGAACTGATGAACAACTCTGCGAACAGAAGCGTGCGATCGCACCCGGTCTGGAAAACGTTGAGCATAAAGAATCACAGCAGCATTGATATTCCTGCCACTTTCTACATAAATGTACACCATTTCAATTTTCTCTTGCACCGTTATAGCCTGCATTATAACCACTAATGGCGTCAAGGAAGAAAAACACTATTTCCGTCCTCTTCTTCAGGCTTCGTGGCAGATTATGCCGTGTCTGTTTGACTAGGAAACAAGGTCAAATAGTCTTTAGGAGAAAAGATGCGGTCTTGAAACATGCACGGCAATTTGTTCAAAACGTTGTTAACCGCTCATAAAACTGTAAAACGTTGAATATTTCAAAGCTCCGTAAAAACCTTTCACCATAGGAAAATAAACAATCTCACTTCCGCGGAATGGATCGTCGAGTTAGTCGTCTTCACAGCTAATGTTGTGCTGCTGATGCGCTGCCGATGGCTGGTAATGGCCCCGCCCACTTGCTCCCTCCCTCCCCCCTCCTTTTCGCCTCTACTCCTGAATTATTACGTCATCCCTCCGCCTTGGAACTCCTCTATCATCATGAACGCTCGTGTCATTTCTTTCGTTACATTCAAGCCTATTTGTTTTTATCTTCTTCCATTTTTTAACATCTTTACCCAACTTTCCTCTACACTCCCTTTCTTCAACGTTTTACAGTTTTTAATTGGTTAACCTCGTTTATAACAAATTGCCGAGCATGTTTCAGGACCGCATGTTTTATCTTACAAACCATTACACCTTGCTTCCTGGTCAAAGAGACACGGCATAATCTGCCACGAAGACTGACGAAGACCACAGTGTATTTCTCGAGAATTGCGCCAAATCCTACTTTTTGCGATTACAGCGCCAGCTATCACAAATAAAAAAAAAACAGCTTCAGACAAAACCTACGTATTTTTGTCTGGAGAATCCGAATCTGCAATAGAAAATGGGGGTTCCCATTTGAGATTTTAGATTTGCCCCTGGCCCCATCCCTAGGAGGTGGGGTAGGGTTGAAGTTTGGCATCATTGGAGACGAACAAATTTCATTCAGAACTTTTTTTTGATCAGATGCGTACTTTTCGAGATATTTCGTTGTGTCAAGCTAAAAAACTCACCCGGTATATTATAATTACTTATATAAAAAAAATAATATACTCGTAGTAAAGCGAGGTTGCTTTTCTGAAAGAAAGGAGACATCTTTGCTTTGTAGAATGGAAGTTCTATGAAATATGAAAATCCCTATACTTAAGTCTTACGTCATGACACTATGGGCATTGCGATAGGCAGGAGGTCCAATCAGTCAAGCACCTCGGTAATTGACATCCGAAATTTAGAATTTGTAGACAGGGCAATCAAGTTATTATTTCGGTAATGACAGAATCGACTTAAATTAATCTTTATTCCAGCAAAAAGAGCTCGAAAAACGGTGCAAAATAGATGAGTCTAGTAAAGTGTTCATATTTTCATATTCTACCAGTTAATCTTAAGAAAGAATGGTTCAGTGAGTTTCCAGAATTCGAAAAGTGCCGGGATGACCTTACTGCAGACACCCAAACCTCCCTTATACGTAGTATATCCTGCACTGCAATTTACAGACTAACGAGGTCCTGGCGCCTGGACCTGCAACTAGGATACTCCTCTGTAGAGTGATTTATTGATTGATTGATTTGCTTTATTCTACTTCGCTTTTTCCTTCATTTTTGGGGGGCCTCCCCCATTTCGCAGTGGTAGCGTCATTGCGTTGTAATCAAGGGGTCCCTGGTTCGATACCCGGTGGAGGCACAAGTGGTTCGGATCCCACTTTAAACTGTAGGTCCAGTCCCTATTAGCCTTACTGTGTATAAAGTGGACTTAAAACACCAACTCAAACCAACTCTACTTCACTTTTTGTGCCACTTTTGGCTAATTTGCGAAGATGGGGTTGAGTGATGATGAAATGATGAGATTGATGAGTGGACACTTACAAACACCCATGACCAGGCTGGGATTCCAACCCGGGACCCCTTGCGTCGTCCCTACATGTTTATCACTGTCCGCTCATCCACCTCTTCTCCACTCATCCTCATCTTCGCGATTCACCAAAAGTGGCAGAAAAGCGATGTAAAATAAATCATTTCAATCAGTCGAAGAGAAGTGTGATTTAAAAGAAAATTAATAATATGTAACTATACACTTCAATATATTAAATGTATAAATAAATTAAAAAATACTGTATACGTATTGACTCGGCTGGTGTATCGAGTAGAATATTCTTCCCCAAGGAACATGTCCCACCCTCCACACCACACAATAATAATGTATCTCGCAAACAGTGGCGTCTCGTGGCCTCAAATTTGGCCGGGGCTTATTTTTTAAAGAATTTAAATTATAATGACAATTCACATGAATTACAAAAAATAGGTATTTTTTTTCTTCTAGACTACAAAACTGGACTTACTTTTTTGAAAGAATTTAAAATGTAATGACAAATTACATAAATTACATAAAAAGGGTATTTATCTTCTTCGAAACTACAAAACTGGACTTATTTTTTTTAAAGAATTTAAAATATAATGACAATTCACATGATTACAAAAGAAACAGGTATTGTTGTGAAACATACCTTTCTACGAACGTTGACTCCTGTTCTTCTGCTCAGCAAATTTTGTTATTACTTTTTCGTTGAAGCCCTCTATGTTTGAAATGTATTCTATCTCTATTGTAAGCAAGTGCCAAGGCATTTGGTCTGTCTTGTCCCATTGCATTTCTTAAGCAGGTTTTTATACGCTTCAATGTGCTGAAACATCGTTCAGATTCAGCTGTTGCCACTGGAGTTATTAAAACTATGTTTGTCATTTTTACTGTTTCTGAAAAGGTACCCTCTAAATAATTTTAAATAAAAAATGAATGCAATCTACTGATAGAGTTTATGTATCTCAACTCTTCACTACAATAAAGAACACGAAGTTCCCTCTTTAGTTTTTCGTCTTCTATGAAGGGATAATAAATCTGGGAAGATGCCTATTTTTAAAGATTGTTCTCTTTCATTATGTCCTCGTAGAGCACGTTCATGTCGACCACAGAATTTTAAGCAATCGATAATTCTATTTAATATATGCCTATTTTTCCGGACAAATTCATTGTGTCTTGTAATTGACAGCCTATGTCCTTCATCAATTTGTGTTCGAACATCAACCCTGCCAAACTCACTCAAACATAGCGAATGAAAGCCACCAAAACACTACAGAACAACACACGAGATCGAACGCGACGCAACGGGAGTAGCCCCGAATCAGCACTCAAATCCATTGCATTCTCCCCTCCTCTCTCTGCTAGCATGTGACCTTCACTGTAGCGTACGTGGGTGTAGGCCACGCCTTCCTTTGCGACGTGCCCCTGAAAACGATAATTGACATCAATGCCGCTAGAAGCGCTGTCGTATCCATTGCAACAGACGATGAATTTACGTGGGTAAAAATCGCCTTTTAAAAGACTGTGTGATAGTTATGCGTTATGGTGATTGATAATTACGTGAATACGTCCGTTTTTCTTTAGGGGCTAAGCCCCGGAAGCCCCAAGGGACGAGACGCCACTGCTCACAAATAAAAAAAAACAACTTAAAGGCCCCTGACTCAAATAAGTATTTCATATATCTTGACTCTTGAAGGAAAACTATCTTATTTTATTTTCAAGAATGAAAGAGAACAGGATATACTAAGCGTTACGTAAAACTCACAACGTAAATTCGTCCACGTCTTAAGGGAAAATGGAGACAGATCCCTATTATAAGGGAGAAATGAGTCCCACGAACAACACGTAATCCTAATCTTCTTGCACTGGAATCCAATGTTGCCAATCAGTGTTGCCACATGAAGGGAAATTTCCCTTTGGAGGGAAATTCGGACCAAACTTTAAGACAAAGGCGATGAAAAAACACGAACATTCTGAGACATTTAAGACATCGAACTCAATAATAGTACAGATTTTATATAAGGTTCCATTACTTATTATTATAAGAATTTTTTTTTAGGTGAAGGAAAAAATGAGTTCAAGAAGGGAAATTTTGTCACTTATAATGAGAAATTGTGTGCTCAGATTGTGGCAACACTACCGGGTCATTGAAAAAAGAGCTAAATGGAGCCAACCAGATCTGGGTCGCATAGTGGTATTGTATCTGGGCATGGACAATTTGACATATATAGGGTGTTCAGAATTAAAGTTCCTCTACTTAGAACCCTCTGGAGCCCGTTCAATGCATCGGATTGCGGTGAAACTAGGTACATAGGCTATTGAGAGCATTTGCGTACGCAGGATTTTCTTTCGGGAAAGGGTGAAATTTTTAAGGCGGATAGTATCTACATAGCTGCTATGTAGGAAGGCTGAATAGACAAAAGATATCCCATATTTTTAAATGTCTCCACTTTCAAAAATGGCAATCAGGGGTCATTTTAAAGGGGGAGTTGCATATAACACTGCCCAACCCAGAGTTCTTCACTTATTTTATTTGAAAATGTTGATTTTTCTCAAAATTTCGGAGGGGGTATAGCCCCATCAGTTCTTCCTCTGCGTACACCAGTGATCGAGATCATGGGTGGAAAATGCCGATGAAAATTAATTAGTTCAAATTTTCACCACCAGCTGGAAATATGGCGGTGATATTACAATCAGAAGTCGGAAATCAAAACTTTTTTTATTTTTTGTCAGTAGAAAAGTGTTCAATTTGCGCACTGTCAACATGAATATTCATTTGAAAAGGTAAGACAACATGGTCAATGATTCAACAGCAGGATGTTGTTCACAGCGCACAAGATTTCAGAGCCACATTTCCACCTGGTGGTGAAAATTTGAAGAACAGGTGTACACCGTGTCCATTAATATACTGTCATACTTTAAAGTGGTATTACGTCGCTTTGGATAATCGTATTTAAATGAAATTGGTGACATTTGAAAGAAAACTCAAATATTTTTGTGCATGTCAACAATGGACACCAATATCAGCAATGGACAACAATGAACGAGATCAAACATAGAAACTAAAATAAATTCACTCCTGACAATAATGGACGATGCGGGTTCATTGTTGGATATTTAGCAGGCAGGCAGGTTACATGTGAATGTTTTCCTTTAATATTGTGTTGTTTTTACAGAAGATTTAAGAACGTAGTTGGTGTGTTTTAGAATATCATTCCACGCAGAGTTTGGTGAAGGTTCAGCGTGCTTATAGGCCAAGGTTTCAAAATCAGGCTCCTTCACACACGTCAATTTTGAAGTGTTACCGGGATTTTGTGGATCGTGGCTGCATATGTCATCAAAGGAAAGGCCATTCAGGGAGACCATCTGTCATTGCGGGAATTGTGGAACAAGTGCGGGAGGCATTTGTTCGTAGTCCTAAGAACTCTGTACGTAGAGCTAGTCAGCAGTTGAACATCCCTAAATCCACCGTATCTAAGATCCTGCGAACGCGACTGAAGTTTCACCCCTACAAATAGCAATTAGTGCACAAGTTGAAACCTGATGACCCTGTAAAACGGTTAGATTTCTCTGAACATTTTATGTTACTAATGGAGGATAACGTAAATCTGTCAGGAAAAATAATTTTCAGTGATGAGGCAACATTCCGCGTTGGTGGAAAAGTGAACAGATATAATGTAAGAATTTGGGGGAGTGAGAATCCACATGCAATTTTGGAAGTTGAAAGAGACTCCCCTAAAGTGAATGTCTTTTGTGCAGTATCGAAACGTCAAATCTATGGCCCATTTTTCTTTCGAGAAGCCACTGTGAAAGGTCCAGCTTATCTTGACATGCTCACTGAATGGTTATTTCCACAATTGGAAGAAAATGAAGGCAATGAATTTATTTTTCAACAAGATGGAGCACTTCCTCACTGGCATTTACATGTTCGGAAACATCTGAATGAGCGGCTTCCAGGAAGATGGATTGGACGTGCCGGAAATGATGATAATGTCTTCTACAATTGGCCGCCGAGGTCACCTGACTTAAGGTCTGTGACTTTTTTAATGGGGTTACATAAAAGATAGTGTCTATGTACCCCCATTGCCTCAAAACCTGCAAGAACTGCAAATTCGTATCACTTCTGCAATCCAGTCCATCCCTGTGGATATGTTGGAGCGTGTGTGGCATGAATGGTAATATCGCCTTGATGTCTGCAGGGCCACTCGTGGGGGCCACATTCAATGCCTATGAGTTGTAAAATAAAATATTTGAGTTTTTCTTTCAAATGTCACCAATTTCATTTAAATACGATTATCCAAAGCGACGTAATACCACTTTAAAGTATGACAGTATATTTATGGACACGCTGTATAACAGGTTTCGCAGCATTCCAATGCTTCGAACGGGCTGCAGAGGGCTCTGACGGAAATTCCAAAGAAAAACTATTGATGTAGATGGGGTTCCACACATTCACAATCTTGGGCTTCCCCGATAGCGTAGTGGTTACGTCGTTTCCCTGTAATCTAGAGCTCTCGAAATCAATACCCAGTTGGAGCACGTATGAGTACTTAAACTATAGGTCCAGTCCCGAATAGTCTATTAATGCATAAAGTGGATTTAAAACTTAAAATATTCACAATCTCGATAATTTTTCCATGTGATGTGATCAACAACACGCTTCTGGGTGAACCCCAGAGCCTCTACATGCATGGACATTGATGAAGGAAAGATTCATACATGAAATCACTCACTGCAAAATCTATCATGGTCTTCAGCGTGTCAGACAGAACCATAGATTCTCTATTACCTGAATAAGGCAGGAAATGGTGACTCGTACATTAAAATTCGTGGTTATACTTAGGATATTAAATGTGTTTAATATAAAGTTTTCATATGAACGAAGGAGAAAAAATATATTCACAATGAAGGTTAAAGGCGGGCCACGTGGTTCCAACCTCAAGGCGAAGGGAGTCTTTGCAACTTTTCTCCATCCTTTAGTTCGGAAAATCGTAATGATTTTCGAGCGTTCCGTGCGGTGCGAGAATCCCGCCTGCACACTGTATTCAAGTTCAATAAACAGAAGGTGAGTAGAGGGTGAACTGCTTACTTTGATAGAGATTTCAGACAGACGCAACAGGCGACAAGCTACGTACGACACGTGTCTCTTGGTAACTAACTGTGAGGGAAATGCAAGACCGAAGCGACACGCGGCACATATCTTTTGGTAACATGTCAACCAACAGCCACGTTTCATGCCGTAGCGGCATGACAAACAACAGAAGCCTACGCATATCGGCTGTAGATTTGGTGTGAAATCTCCCTCGGTAATAAATGCAACCTTTCGAACTAAACGAATCAGGAATTTCCCTGCACGTAGCGGCTTCGTGGCGCTAAGTAAAAGTGGCCAGAGCATGGTGCTAACCTCATCACCTCCACAAATGGTGAGGTTGAATGCTTTGAGGGTTTTGTTAAGTCCACTTTATGCACTGATAGACTGATCGGGACAGGATTTACATTTTAAATTGTGATCCGAACAACTTTGTGCCTTCACCCCGGAAGCCCTTGATTACAAGGCAAGGACGTTACCACTACGCCATCGGGGATTATGAATGTAAGGGACCCTATCTATATTCATAATATTTCTTATGAATTTCCATGACTAGTTCTACCAGAGGTCTGTCTAGGTGATTACAATTAGCCAGAACCACCTATTTGAAACATCGGTTTGCGACGAAACCTGGTATAGATGCTATGGAGACCATGGGACGAAAAAATAGTTCAAATGTTCACCACCAGGTGGAAATGTAGCGCTAAAATCATGTGGGCAGTGAATAACCTTCTGCTGTTCAATCATTGACCATGCTGTCTTGCGTCTTCAAAGGACTAGTCATGTTGACGGCGCGCATATTGAAGACTTCTGTATTGACAAAAATTGAAAGTCAAGTTTGGCATGTCCGATTTATGTTTGTTATTTCAGTGCCACATTTCCACCTATTGGTGAAAGCACCCTTCTTTTCACGGAACCGCTTCCTGTTTTCTCAGCCACGAATTCAATGGCGCACTGTACCGTTACTCACGAATCACACAACGAGAAGTTTCCCACTGCTTAAAAGCGACCGACGAAGCCTCTTGTCTCGCTCCTCTTAAAGCGCTACAGTACCGCTGCTCCCTCTGCAGTCCAAACGTTTTTGAAACAGCGTTCCTTCACAAATACGGCAGGTTCACCAAGCATGAACTAAAGCCAGAGCCGACCTCAGTAAAGGGTGGTTAGCACAGTGCGCCAAGACGCCAAGGGTCCCGGGTTCGAATCTCGCCCTGGACATACGTGTTCTTTGTGAGCGTCTCTTCGTCAATTTCATCCTCATCGTCGCGATTATCAAGAAGTTGGAGAAAAGCGACTCTAAAAATACAAAAAAACAACAACATAGGACTAAGTAATAAAATTGTTTTCTGTTCAAGAAACGGTTCAAATCAAGTTTCTGATTTCTGATCAACTTGCTGAGGGAATGGGTGATAAGACAAGTACAGTGAATGCCTGAGCAAGTGTTCGAACTTTTGACCGCTGACTTCGTAGAGAGTTACGCTAACCACTACTCCACAGATTCCGGTTAATGCTCCTCCATACACACTTATTTTATTTTACGTCACATTTCTAACTTTATAGGTTAATTGTGCCGATGATGTAGAATGGTGAAATTAAAGACTTTACACAGCTTAAAATGCAACATTTACAAGCCCTATATCTCCTTGAGGTGATGGATGAGTGGGCGTTCTCCATATGTGGAGTTGGAGCGAGGGAATTCCTGGAGCAGCTCCTAATTTTTAAACGCCCTCTGTGACCTTCAAATGACAACATCACGTCACATTATTTTTTCTAATGAATTTGAACAGGTTATTCTGGTTCCTGTAACCTTTTATATGCCTTCAATTACGTCGTTACAGTGTCATAATATCTTATTTGTCAACCGGGATGACAATACAAGATGCATCCATGCTTTCTTGTTGTGGTAACGTCTTTCCTTTGTAATCAAGGGGTCCGGGTTTGAGTGGAAGTATTACTTCTTTATTTATACTGGGAACATGCTAATATAACTCCAAAATGCACATACACAAAAAAACAAGGTTGAAGGAGAACTAAAATACAGGGTGTTTCATAATAAAATAAACAACTGTAATAATTTATTTTCATTAAACTATATGGAATGCAACAATGATATTTGTTGTGTAACATCTCACGTTTCTATGAATGTCTACAAATGGCTACATTTGAATTGGTGGTTCACCCATTTACACCGGGAATCTAACACAGCACCCTTTGACAAATTTACCATTTAGTCCTCGTAAGGTTTTACTGATTCAATTAGGTTACGTTACGTCGTTTTTCTGCCTCTTGGCTAACTTCGACGATGAAGTGAGTGATGATGTGATGAAGAGACACTCACAAAGGACCCCCAATGGCCAACCCGGGATTCGAACCCTGGATCTCAAGCGTCGTAGAGCGCTGTGCTAACCACTGCGCCACGGAAGCCGTCAAGTCCTCAGGAAGGAGGGGGCAGATCGTCTAAAACTACATTAATTCCTTAACGCAGATGTAAGAAAAACTGTTCCAACATCAGCAATTACCAATAAGTTCGTAGTTAGACTTGAAAACCACAGATGGCAGATCTGTCGTGCTAGGTGACCTGTTCTGAAACGAGATCATTGATGTAGGAAAGAATTGTTATTATTTTGTTTGTTTCTTTACAGGTAATTACATCGCTGTGTAATGAAGGGAAGATATTCTACACCCCTTAATCTTCAAAGGAATCTAAAGTAATTGTTATTCGCTGTTTTTTTGTTTTTTTGCACGACCTTGGAAAATAATGTTTGTTGTTATCCACATAGAGCTTACGTAATATATATATGACTCACATGGAAATTCTGTATACCCCCTCCCTTCGCAGGACTTCACTGCGAAAAACGGCAGACAGCCTCAGGGGACATGCGTGTGCGCGAGTGAAAATAAACATATGTGGCTACATGGGAAGATTCTGCACGCTGCACGATAGACAATTGTTTGAAAAATTGCATAAGCCATTGCGTGGTCAATTGCAGTTGCGTGCAAGTATTGTGCATAGAGAGAAAAGTTGATAAGAACGACAATTTTTTAGTAGTCAGTAATATAATGTACCGTGTTACAGTCAGATTTCTTACCGAACTTCTCCATCTTAACCGCCAGTCCAGCTAGCGAGTCTACCGATAGGGTATGGCGTGAGCAAGGGGCTTAGTGATTGGTGCTCGGTTAAGATGACGTCATCGCCTCGCTTGTTGATTGGAGGATTCGGGAATTAAGACTCGCTTACATGCTGCAAATGCAGATCAACCAGATGTGTTACTAAAATACATGTATTCGTAGATATAACTAGCTAATCTTTGCTTGTATGACAAACGTAGATCATAAATGATTCCCCTGGGATTTCCTTATTTCCTTTTTGAATTGATATTTCCAATTTTACAATAATCTCTTAGTGGATTGAGTAGTGTTGGCTTGAGAAAAAAGAGGCCGTCCGTAGGTTTTATCTTTTTCTCTCGGGGGGGGCGGGGGTGAGGCAGCAGTGCTTAAAGTGGAGGAAACTTTGAGTGATGCTTTCCCTTAGAATTCTCATAAAGCATTCTCAGCACTGATAATTTGCATAAGCACTTAATCTGCTATCTTTCACGGCATCCCTCGTCTATGTTTTCACGCTACAATTTCAAAATTTGAATTATATGAAGTTTTCAGATATTTCAGGCAGGCAAGTGCACCCCCTGCATGAGGGTGCTCTTGTTAAGAAAGTAGGTAACACCATATGTTATCTTGTTCAGGACTGAAATAATGCACCAAGCCGTAACAAGGGATTCCTACGCCAAGTGTGAGAATAGAACACTCTTGAGCAACTAGCTTACTTGTGGAGGCCAGCAAACGGGCGTCTCTTCTGTACGCTGAATTTCAAGGCCAATAAGAATCAGAGCATGAATGGGGGAGATGTACACTCTGTTTCTCGAATCTGAGGTACGTACAAGGACGCAACACGCTAGAGAAGGGGAGAACGCGAATTGGTAGAGCAAACGAGTGGTAGCTGCAGCAGCGTTTTCACCTCCATGCACTCACATCCCCTCTAGCGCGTTCATTGACCGAGCCAATGGCGCAGGACTTGTTTTCCTTTGCGCTCTCCAAAGACTTTCGGAATATACTGCTATACCCTGTCGCAGCTATCTGTAGAGGAGGGCCGCGCATATCGGCAGAGGAGGAGGAAGAAAATCGAGTGGTGAAACAGCATCGTTGCCAACCGTACGGTCCTGACCGTACATGTTCAGACCTTAGTCCGTACGCTTGTCAAAATTTGCTCTTGCAGTTTTATCCCTAATATTTCTCCAAGAAATTCTCAAACCAATCGTACGGACCTGGAGATAAAAATACTGTCTGTTTGTCACGTGCGTTACGTATTATCCTTTTCAAAAGTTTGCAACGCTGTATAGGAAATCGGGTAACTCCCGTCGCCCATTACACAATCCTGTTTCTCTCACTGTTCATTGGTGGAGCCGCCTCGCGTCACTACTTGCGCAGAGACTTGTTCTCGTTCGCCTGGTCTACAGTTAGCTGGTACGGCGTTTAGGTAAGATGCCTTCCTTTTCATGAACCACCTCCTGTTTATTGTGCCCAAATTACAATGATGTAGTGTTGACGCCGTCGCCTTGTAAGCAAGGGGTGCAGAGTTTGATACCCGTTGGAGGGACACATAGTGGTCCAGGCCTTACTTTGAACTGTAGGTCTATTCCCCATTAGCCTTACTAATAGCAACAATTATTTAGCTCCCTCTGTCTCCCTCCTTCTCTCTCTCTCAGACAATGGCAAGCTGCACTGTTACTCACTAATCGATTTCCATCTATACTCTGTCCCTGGAATCTGTGGAGCTGGGCCGCGCATAACGGCAGAGGAGAGACTGCGAGTTGGCAGAGCGAAGCAGTGAAGTGCTTCTGCAAATGGCTGGTAGCCGCACTCGCTTCTCTCACTAGTTCATTGGCCGAGCACTCTAGAGTCACTACTTGTGCAAACACTTGTTTTCGTTCGCTCGCTCCAGAGCTACCCGGGATAAAGTGTACACGAACGCAACCGACGAAGCCCCCGTCTAGTTTGCTGTACTTTCGATAGTCTTCTGCACTCACTTGTCTAGTTGGTTACAAAGTGCGACAACGAGTCTTCTCCTTCGTTGAATTAGTGTCTGCATAGTTTGTCCTACGTTCTGTACTGT
Source organism: Lepisma saccharinum (assembly GCF_977018435.1). Taxonomy (NCBI): domain Eukaryota; kingdom Metazoa; phylum Arthropoda; class Insecta; order Zygentoma; family Lepismatidae; genus Lepisma; species Lepisma saccharinum. The sequence goes on from NC_139238.1 coordinate 32,159,803, forward strand.
GTGCATGGCCACGTGATACGTGGTAACCAATCAATGAACACTGGAAGCAGCAGGAAAGCATTTGTTCAATCTTCTGAACTTGAACACCGCTATTGTTGCGTACAACGTCTATATTCTATCCCGGGAAACTGTGGAGTAAAGTCCTGTAGAAGGAGGTGGGCGGAGCGAAGCAGTGCATGCTGATACAAACAGCTTGAAGCTCCAGTCGCCTTCCCCCTCCACGCAATCCTGTTTTCTCGCACGAGTTCATTGGTGGAGCTGTCTCGCGTCACTACTTGCTTAGTATAGTCGACGCGTTTACTTCGTTAACGTCGAAGAACTGAAGAAAGCAGTCGCCACGTACGTGGGTAGGGATAAATAGCGTCCAATCACACTCAACCTTCAGCCATTAGGCGCAGCTTGTCATTCTGCTCGTCTACTCCACGTGGAGTCTGTCACATGACTGCGGATACGCTGTTGCCCGTACTTTGCAACTTCAACGTGTAGACCGTGGGAAGGTGCTTGTGCGCGGAGGGACAAGGTGGCGTAGAGTAGATGTGTGGCAACACTGTGCGTTGAATGTGATTGTTGCAGCTGGTGGGCGCGCTCCGTGGACTTCAAAGCCAACCGGTCGTTAACGTACCTAGCGCGTCGACTATAACTTGTTTTCGGTCGCTGCTCCAGAGATACCAGGGACAGGGTATAGAAGATATGAACGCAGGAATAAGTCCCATTGGAATAACCCCTTCCCCCAACACCTCAAATGAGCGGCCATTAAAAATAGTGTCAGGGAATTACATGTCATCATTTTGATCGCTGGTTACGTAACATTACCATCAAGTTGTGTAACAACCAAAACAAGTTAGAACAATAAGAGAAGATGATGATCGCTAAAAATCCGAACCGGAAATAAAATAAAATAGAAAAAGATTCAGTTTCAGTGGCTCTCAAGGTCATAGGGAACAGATGTGTGCAGTTCCGAAGAATTGCTTGGTTCACTTTTTTGGCGCGTAAATATTCACACGAACTTCATGAGTAATGCATGTCGAGTGCATGCATCTCAAGGTCAGATTTGTAATTTTACAGTACTTATATGAATAGCGGTCTAAATTAAAACAGTTTCTCAGGAGCTCTCCAATGTGAAAGGTGTGTGACCAATCTTGACTACAATGTGGCCTTCGTTGTTCATTCTCCTTGCGACCATTGTTGCGATCAACGCGAAAATTTGTAAGTATTGCTCAAATATCACTATTTTCAAACTATATTGCGGGACACGAAAATGTGAGCCTGACGGTCACGCGTAATCAAGGGTTGCCATGGTGGGCTGAAGATCTCTCCTTTGGATTACAATATTTTATACTCCTATGCTATTCTTTATACTATACAGGGTGAGTCACCTAACATTACTACCGAACATACTTCGTGAACAACAATAAGTATTGAAAAACATCTTTCACGGACAGAGTGGCGGCGATTAGGGGGTAGTGGGGGCAGTTGCCCCCCACATTTTGCCACCTTTGCTCCCGCACTATGCTAAACTTTATCTACCAGTGAAAAGTAAACTGTTCATGCCCCCCCCCCCCTAGTTTTGGAATCCAATCGCCTCCACTGCACGGACATAAAGTTTAGAGAGGTACTCGTGAAATTAGTGCATACTGTGCATTCAATCACAAAATCACAAATATCCATGCCCAGGCCGGGATTCGAACCCGGAACCCCTGGCATCGTAGCGCGATGTTTATCTGTGCTCAAGTGTTGAATACCAAGTCCCTTAGATGGATCCTACCTCGGCGAGAACATTGCCGGACTTTGTGTCATCCTCACTATGGAGTGGAGTAGCACAACAGCTACAATGGCCCCTATATCTCCTCCCAGATGTTCTCTTTGAGTTCCAGAGCTGTGTGGGGTTTTTCGAACATTTCCGCTGACGTTCCTGGAAATGCTGTCCGAATCGGCTTTGTCCTGTGACGATGGAACTTCTGTTCGCGAAGAATCTTTACATAATGTATGAAATATGTGTTGGCATTCATGGCGACATCTTGAATAAGGCTACCAGATTTAGTCGGGACAGTCCCTTTTTTTGCAGTCCGTATCCCGACTTTTTTCTGACCTCATTCGGGACGTCAAAATGTCCCGACTTCTTGTCAGGCCATTTTCTTTAATTTTCTAGTGTTTACTCAGTCATAATAAAACATACAAACGCACAATTTCCACAAAACATTGTTGAACATCTTGTTCCATTGAATATTGTGCGCAATAACATTTGTTTATTTTGTTTAAGTAATAACATATGTATAATTTATGTGTACGCGCACGCACATGCAGTCACGGATTGCGACATAGGACTAGAGTAGTAAAAACGTCCCGATTTCACGTTCTGAAAATATGGTAGCTTTAACTTGAAGGACCAATGACTCAAAGAGGAGACCAACAGCAATTCCGAAAGTCAGTCTATGAAATACGTACAATATATTTTAAAGATGGGTGAGTGTCCACACGCTTGTAAATTAAAAGTGAAATGTGTCCTATCATTATGAAACATCCTTTATTTGATACATTTTATACTTCTCAAATGAAGAACAGAAGCTGTTAACGAATGAATAAAACCTTTAAAATAATGAACAGAATTTGTAACACGCTTTTCTTCCTGTTGAATCAAAACTCACCGTTTCAGCTATTGGATATTCTTAACGATTATAAGAACTAAAAACAGACCTATACTGTCGGATTGGAAATTATAGATACTCGAGTTTGGACTCAAATTACAAATTAACCAGTAGATCTACATAAAAACGAGTTATATCAAAATTTAGCTTATCCAATTCTCCGTTAATCTATGCTAACCAATTTTTTTTCGATTAGGCCTTATATTTTTTATTGTCTTGAGAACAAAGAAGGACCGTTTTTTTGTAGTTTTGGAAACCATCGCTCTCTTTGAAATTCTGTAAATCAAAAACGTTTTGTCCGATCGTTGGGAAATGTTAGTACAGTGGAGGAAGAAAGGATTTAAACACAATTCTTAATTTTCAAGTTTCCAAAATTTGTCAAAAAACAGATTTCTTCAATTTTGCGAAACAACTTTTTCTTAGTGTTGGGTAGCCCTATAACTACAATATTGGTCTTGTTTTGAAGCTTTTTGTATATATTTTTAAAATGCATTGTCATTGTCAATTCACATCGCGAAACCGATTTTATACAGATTTTTATTCAGCGGAGTAAATCTCTATGCTTAACGTGGCAACACGGCACACAGCGATGTCCGTTGAACCGTGGAAACTGCTGGCTTGGATTGAAACGTTACTTGTTATTTATATTTCTTAATAAATCTGCCTTGGTCAGCAACTTAGTGTTTTTAATATGGAAACAAGGCTTAATTATATTACCAATATTGTATTTATAGGTCTACCGAATACTAAAAAAAATTGTTTCGCAAAATTGAAGAAAACTGTTTATTGACAAATTTTGAAAACCTGAAAATTAAGAATTGTGTTTAAATCCTTTCTGCCTCCACTGTACTAAAATTTCCCAACGATCGGACAAAACGATCGTAAACTCTAGTATCTATAATTTTTAACCCAATAGTAGCCACAAGTTCCTTATCACAATCATCTAATCCGGTTACATTCTTCTCTCTTCTGTTGTGTTTCCATGACGTATGAAATGGGTTTCCTTTTCTTCCATGTTATCCATGTCTCTGTTAATGGTTTGAACAGTCTCTGCCCACGCCATATGACTCTCCAGTTAGCTTTTGAAATTGTTTCTAAATTAATGAATGTTTGCCATTTCTGGAATTTTGGAGCTAACGTTTGACAATAGCCTAACACATGTGCAATAATACTGTCACCTTCTCTGTTGAGGTCATTTCGTCGTATCGTTTTAGTTGTTGCTGTGCAGTACGAGGGGTATTTTCACTGTCATTAACTGTCAGCAGTGGCGGCGATTGGGTTACAAAACGGGGGGGACAGTTTACTTTCCCGTGGTAAGGTTTGGCACAGTGCGGGGGCATAAGTGGTAAAACGTGGGGGGCAACTGCCCACCACATCTCACTTATTCGCTATTACTGACTGTCATAATAGTAATAGCTCACTTTACCAAATAAGTGTATTGTGAGGAAGACACTAATACCAGTAAGTGAGTCTGATTTTTTATATTATTTCAATGTTATCTTCTATATGGTCCGCCAGTGAGTTGGGCGAATACGTAAGCTCTATAGAAGTAAATTGTATCAGATTGATTGATTGATTGAGTTAGTGTTTTAAGTCCACTTTATGCTCAGTAAGGCTAACTGGGACTGGACCTACAGTTTAATGTGGGATCCGAACCACTATCTGCCTCCACCGAGTATCGAACCAGGGACCCCTTGATTACGACACTACCACTGCACCATCGGGGAGGCTAAATTGTATCAGAAAGAACATATATTTTACATTTATGGGAAAATATTGTACAATATACTTTGTCAAATTAAATCCATTGTTCAGGATCAAAACTTTATCTTCATAATGTGGTGTCTGGAAGATGTTCATTTTGGCTACACTCTGTCCAGGGAATCTATGGAGCTATCGAACGAAAACAAGTCCTCTGGACAAGTAGCATCTTTCAGTATCTTGCATCTTGACGACCCTGTGAGACACTATAATTGCATTTCAATTTACATGTTATTAAGGTTCATTTTCCACCTTTCCAGCCGACTACACGACCGTGTGTGACGTCAACGACCCTGGGCTCAACGAATGTGTGAAGAATGCAGCGCAAAATGTGTGCGATGTACTCGCTAAACAAGGTAAGTTGCAACGAAAGAAAAACTAATACTCTGTCCACCGTAAGAACGAAGTCAATACAAACAAATTCTCATGGCTTCTGAAAAATCCTGTTGGTTGTTCGAGTGGCAGCTGCGCAGAAATCTTGCGCGTAGTAATATAGGGCATCTGAGAAGCCATACAACTCGACGTAGCAGCTATATAGCAGTTATATTATGAGGTGTACAACTGCGACCAATATATTCAAGGGCAAAAATAACACCAGAACACAGGAAAGGAACTATTTCTTACAAGTCACGTGGATCTGTTTACATTATCTTCGTTCTTGCCTTGGAAGTGGAATAGTTTTATTAAATTTATAACTAACTAGATCACCGCCACACTAACACCCAGCGCCCTCTGCGTGAGCGGCAACCTTAGAATCCCTCCTCCCCGAAGTAGCCAGCAGGGAACACAGGATTTTGTCGAAATAACCGTTCTGCGTTTTGAATGGGGCCGGTTGTTAGGCTGACCATAGTATAACTATTTGACATTCTTAAACACGAAGGTTTATTACCGAAAGAACACAAGTCTTCCACATATCCCTTCCCGTGTCCAGATTTCTCCTCGTCTCTACTACCTTACGACACATAAAGTGTTGTTGGTGAAGAGCTAAATTTGCCAACTTCCAACTTCCAACTTTCTGTCTGCTCTGGATGCTAAGGTGAAAGTAATTTCGTGGAATTGCCTAAGGCAATAAGCTGGGCTTCACTGCATGATAAATTTAGAACATCTACGCTTTACTGAAATTCATTTCTAATTTCACGCCAGGGTTTCTCTGTTGTGTGTGGATTGTTGCATTCATTTAGAACGTTGTAACCGAGCTAGAAAGAAGTCATTGTTGAGGGAGTGGATATTGTTGAGCTTGGAAGGAAAGAGAGAAACCACGTGGAATCGATGTAAGTCTTCGTACATTGTTAATTAGATTTCATGATCATTAATTGTGTGTAATTCGTTGGCATGAAACTTTCTAACGAAAATTAACCGAAAATACAACTTACAGATACCAATAATCGTGACACGTTACTTTTAAAAATGAATAATCTGCATAACTCAGTTACTTCTTGAACCAAGTAACTGCAACTGTAACTTCGTTACTTTTAAAATGTAACTTTTCGAACACTGATGATCCCTCAGTTCCAAGAAAGAATCCAAACTGCTTGTTTTCGAATTTGAACGTTAGACTCTTGCGTCTGTACTCTGTCTCCTCTGCAGCAATCGAACAAGAACAAGTGTCTGACCAAGTAGTGACGCGAGACTGCTCCACCAATGAACACGTGAGAGGGAATGGGATTGCGTGGTCGGGGTAGGCGACTGCAGTTACCAGCCTTCGCAGGAAGGTATACTGCTGCGCTCTGCAAACTCGATTTCTCCCTTCTCTGCCGTTATGCGCTGCCTTGCTCTAGAGATAGACGGGACAGGATATAGTTGATTACAAAGTGGAACAAGGACTCGTCTACTTCGTCGGTTTAGTGTCATGCAGTGTATTTGGTGTCTGCACCGTTTGCACTACGTTCCGGTCTGGAGCGGTGTACGGTGCGGTGTATGGTCACGTGGTGCGTGGTAACCAATTAAATGTACGTTCGAAGCAGCAGATTTGAAAGCAATTTTCTTGTACCAGCCTGACACTGGAATGCGCCTGCTCTGCACCTGGTGTCCAAAAGTGCAGCGAATTGGACGGGGCTATTCTCACTCACCCAGAAACGCTGCCACTCTCAGCTTACCTCGTTGTAGAACCTCATGTTAATCAGTCATTAAGTTAATCAGTCATTAAGTTAATCAGTCATTAAGTTAATCAGTCATTAAGTTAATCAGCACCCAAAATCCGGAAATAACTCCTGATCAGTGTAGCCCCAATCTGAGGGCATAATTTCCCTTCACAGGGAGCATAATTTCCCCCTTTTGGACCAATTTTTCACTTCACCTTAAGAAATATAATAATAATTAGTAGTAGTAGTATTTCCTTTGGTTCATGTTCGTATGAATGGAAAATGTTAAATAAATCATTCACATACATGTCGGCCTCATCTCTTCCTGGCCAGATCTCCATGGTTTCAACCCAGGTCAGACATCCAGTAATCGTTCATCCTCATGGTCACTATTATCCAAAGACGCGGAAAAGTAACTTAAAATAAGCAAAGCAGAAATATAAAATATACAGGCTTATACTCAAAGAAGTGGATTTAATTTAATAACAGAAATGAACAAAAGACTGTGGATATGAAACTGGAACTTAATATCCCTGAAATTTTGATATCTTTCATTAAATTTCTCTTTTCCCTTTTGGTTTAAAATTTTGTCTAAATTTCTCTGCAAGTTCACATGTGATTTACCTAATATCCCTGTGAGTCAAGGGCGCCGCATGATTCTTTCTCAGGGGGGCAGAGTCACAGAAACTTTTTTATTATTATTATTATTATTACATTACTATTACTACTTCTATTACTACTTATGTTTTTCTTAAATAACATACATTCGTAATTTACATATTCTGTACAGTCGTGGAAAAAATACTTCCCCATAACACTACTGGTATTAAGGCTGTATGGGGGAAGTATTTTTTTCCGTGACTGTACATCTATATACAGTTTTCATAACTGTATGCTTAACATTAATTCATGTAGGACAAGAAGCTATTTTTATAGCTATATAAATCAGTGTAAAATCGACTGCAAACTTAAATGTAACCCTGTTTCAAATAATAACAATAATAATAATAGTTGCTGTAACTTACAGAAAACAATACTTTTGGTTATAAAATATATTTACAATGTCACCATTCGAATTGCATTAACTCTTTCCAAAAATCTCAGGGAATTACTGACATTCATTTCTAATTTCACGCCAGGGTTTCTCTGTTGTGTGTGGATTGTTGCATTCATTTAGAACGTTGTAGTCGAGCTAGAAAGAAGTCATTGTTGAGGGAGTGGATATTGTTGAGCTTGGAAGGAAAGAGAATGAAACAGGTTCGCATGGGATCGATGTAAGTCTTCGAATATTTTTAATTAGATTTCATGATCATTAATTGTGTGATGAAACTTTCTAACGAAAATTATCTGAAAACACAACTTACAAATACCAGTAACAGTAACACAGCGGCTCGTGCCTAAAATAACAGGTGAAGAAGTATATTTAAAGGCAATGAAAACAAATAGTAAGTGCCAGTGCCCCCCCCCCCCAATTTAAAACGTCTTTTTTGTCTTCATCCGTCCATCTGGAAAATGGTGTCTGCAACAAATTACACACTAAGTCATTTACTGGGTTCATTGTAGAAATCACAGCTCAACACATGAACACAACACACGATAGGAAACTCGAAACACACACGCGGAACAAGATCTCGCGAGAACGCGAAGATTTTGCCACAAGCACTGGATGCGATGTTTTCTCCGACGAGAGAACTGCTTCATCTAGAAGGCGACACCCGTTCAAGGCCAACGCTAGGTGACGTCACCGTTGCCATGACAACCGGCTAAGTTTTCCGCAACCTAGCGGTGTTTGCTCTTGGTTGGGACGAACTCAATACGTGCGTAGCGCCGAGCGGCGTGTTATTTGAGTATTATCGTGTGCGTTCTGCTGGGAAATAGTTTAATTTAACAAGCAAATGAAAAATGTCAATATTAATTTGAAAATTAGGTGAAAACATCTGCACTTGTTGCACTTGGCCAAGTTACTTTTAAAATGAGAAAACTGCATAACTCAGTTACTTATTGAACCAAAGTACAACCTTAGTGACAATGAAGTTCGACCAGTCACAAATATAGGAGTGCGTTGTGAAAGAAGGAGAACACGTGCATATGCTGAACATATTTTATTCAGCAGGCTACATGGAACAAAGGAAAACATAAATTTCTGCTGCAACGCAGCAATGTATGGTGTCCACACAAAATAAAACATTTTCGTCCATCTACACGTGACATTGAAGTTCGACCACTGTTAGAGGGGATCCTGTTTACCATGGTGTGACGACGCCCCGTCGGCGAATAACTGTGGCAATGCGTAGGGGCATGCTGCGGACGAGTCGTTCAAGGTATTCCACATCGATGCGGTGCCATTCCTCCTGCAGGCAGGCGATAAGAGCAGCCACTGTCGTGGGTCCCCTCTGTTGCACACGTCGCTTAAGAACACGCCACACATTCTCAATGGGCGAGAGGTCGGGACTCGATGGTGGCCATGGCAGAGTTCGCACGTGATGGCGAGTCAACCATTCTCTCGTCAGCCGTGCTGTATGAGGCCTGGCATTGTCGTGTTGAAAGATGAGACGCCGCCTGTGGAACAGGTGCCTTCGCACTGTGGGAAGATGCCGCTCCAGTATGCGTGTATAGGCGTGTGCATTCACAATGCCCTCACAGACGTGTAGTGGGCCAACCCCAGATGCCGTTATGCATCCCTATACCATCACCGACGGAGGTTTCTGTACCCGACGTGCATAACATTTTGCTTCATTCTGTTCCTCCTTCCAACAAATGACTGTTTTCCGTATTTTCCCGTACACAACGTTGAAAATGGATTCGTCCGTCCACAAAACCCTGTTCCACTGCCGAAATGTCCATCCCCGGTACATTCGTGCCCACCGTAGTCGATTGCCTTTGTTCAACATGGAAAGGAAGGGTTTACGTTTCGCCTTGTACACTCGGTAACCACATCGCTGTAGGTAACGGCAAATGGTTCTGGTTGACACTTCAATGTGAAAGCGTTCTCGAGTCCACAGTCGTAATTCGGCCACAGAAACATGATTGTTGGTCTGGATATAGCGCATAAATATCCGTAGGTCACGCACGCTCAGCTGGCGTTTTCGACCGGGGGCCTTACCTGGCTCTGTAGTACCCGTATTTTGGTGGTGTTTGATGATGCAGTGGACGGTTGACTTGGGTAAGTTCAGTTGGCGCCCTATTTCCCGTTCACTGAGTCCATCCCGTTGCAACTCCACCACTCTTCTCCTCACGGTGTTGTCAATAGGTTTGCCCCTGGCCATGGTGATGATGCACTGCGGTTCCTCGGTGCACAGCACGCGCTTATATACGGCGGACTCCCTTATCATGTCCGTGACGTCATGCTTCCGTCGAATGCGCCACTATCTGGAATTTTTCCGTATGGGTCTGGTGCCTGGTCGAAGTTCAATGTCACGCGTATTGTTCCCCGTTTTCGTTCTTTACGTGACCTTTGATGCAACATGCTGGGATCACGATTCTTTCCTGCTCACACGCCTCCTCTTACACACATGCGTCACTTCTGCGGGTCACCCATTCCACCGCCTATGCCTCTGTGCATTTAATCACGTATTCCTTTTTGGTCGAACTTCATTGTCACCAAGGTTGTAACAGGAACTGTAACTCGATTACTTTTAAAAAGTAAGGCACCCTTATTGTTTTACTATATCGTATTTTGTTCTTTAATTTCTTTGTAATTTTAAATTTTAACAGAGGGGTAAGGAGGTGACGCCTCTTTCTAGACATCTAAATGTCAAACTCTCATCCACGTACCCTATAGTGCATTTTGCAGAGCAATAAGGCTCGGACGTATGGATTCACAAACAGTATAACCTTATGTAAGATGTGTGCTTTTCTTTCATCCAACTCGTCTTCTCACCACTTAATGCTCATCGTATGATTAGCCAAAAGTGGACGTTAAATAAACTAAATCAATCAATGAAGTTTCAACATTATTAATTTGTATCACGTCCATCAATAAAATCAATTCAATTTTATTTCGATATAAACACACAGAACACTGCAAATTAAGTGTTCCTTGCCGAAAACTCGTTTGTTTCAGACCCTGATATCACGGGGGACAAGGCTTCAATTTGCACACATGTACGGTCACGTGCACTTCTGGATTGCAATGATCCAATTTAAAGTGAATGGTATCATTATAACCAAGGAAACTCAAAGAAACTGCTGCAACAAGAAGTCTATTTTAACAGCTTAAATAAGGTGGTCAAAAAAGGATGTTAGCACTTATATGGGAGGTTGAGTTATTATGTTTATTTTGTTGTCATTATGTTGCACATTACGTCTGATTTGTGAAATACTTTTTTAATGTTTTTTTTATGTTCTGGCTCAGCTCCATGATTCAATCAGTGAGCACCTGGGCACCACCGTTCTCGATGCACACATGCATCCGTTCAATCGTGCTCTCGATTATTCTGTGACACATAGCGACAGGCAATAACACAAAATATAAACATAATATCAATAACTCAACCTCCCATATGCCTCCCCGATGGCGTCGTTGCCTTGTAATCAAGGGGTCCCGGGTTCGATGGCCGGTGGAGGCACATAGTGGCTCGGATCCCACTTTAAACTGTAGGTCCAGTCCCGATTAGCCTTACTGTGTATAAAGTGGACTTAAAACACCAAATCAATCAACCTCCCATATAAGTGGTAACCATCCTGTATTACTAATGATTGTAGAATTTAATTGTTTTTAAAGATGTGATTAACTTCTGCAGGATTGAAGGAGTTTGGGATTCCAAGCATAAACCCACTTGAAGTCCCCCTCATGGTCATCACACAAGGAAACGGTCCGGTTGGATTGACGCTTACTTTGAAGAAGAGCAAGCATTCTGGATACGAAGGATTCAAAGTGGTTTCTGCAAGGTAAATAGTTGTTTTACAGTCATATTTTATCCTGTAAGTGTACTTGAACGCTGGGCAGAATTGCGCTGGTGCCACATGTGGGAAAACCAAAGCGAGAGCGGGACAAAAGTCTATGCATCCCGTGCACTGTCTGGCAACGTCAACCGGGCTACGTTGCCTAGTTCGAACCTCTCGTCGGGGCACTTTTGTGTCACCACTGACATTCCGAGCAAATACTGTCAGTTTGTATCACATGGATCACAAAGAAACTCTACAACGAGATCTTTCATTCTCCTAAACCTCCGAACACACGGGGTTATGCTTCGACGTGGCAATAGTGCAGTGCAATCCACCACCACGAACAATTCCTGAACTGCGGACAGCTCTCTTAGATGAATGGCCCCGTCTTACTCAAAACTTGATAACCACTCTGATTCACAGCATGGAGGCCAGATGTCATTCCTGTGTGTCTATTCGAGGTGGTCACACACCGTATTGACAGCCTGTGCCTTCTCAGATTCCAGCTTCTCATGTAGGGTTATAGATGTACTAAACTTTCTGGCCAGCCTGTACACCATATCTGCATTGTTGGTGTTCATTTGTGTTGCATTGTGTATTTGTACCTTCCTTATGTTCATTAAACTTGGTGAATTTACATTTTCTTTACATTTAGTCCTACTTCGTTCGAGTTGCTTAAGTTTTGTGGAGCAGTGTATTAGTGCACTATCGCAAAGTTAAGATCTACATCACTTCATAAATGTTAGGATTGGTTGACTAATTTGTGTGTGTGTGTGTGTGTGAGTAGTAGAGGACCCCGCCAAGGCCTGTTTTCTTCGTGGGTGGTCCTTTATTTGCACAGGTGTTAATTAATTTGCACGGGTTTTAATTAATTCGTATGTATTTAGAATTCATTTGCAAGTATTTAGAGTACTTTACATTTATGTATTTGCATGTTTATAACTTTTTATGAATATATAATTATTTATTTTATGAAAAATATGTATATAAAAGGTAATTAGAGGTACTAAACGCTATGCATATGTTTTTATATTCATTACTGCAAAGTATGTAATGTATAAATCGATAATAATTAATGTTTATAGTATTGAAAATAAGTTTTCTATGGTTTATGAACCGCTATGAACGGTGGTAATGGGTGTAGGTACAGGTCCAATTACGATTGGGGACGGTCCTGGTATTCGAACCCGCGATATGTAATATTATTAATTAGTACTATGTAATAATGTATGTTATTATATTATGAAACACGGTGGTGCAACACGCTAGACAGAATACTGTCTCAGAATCTCAACTCCGCTCTGATGCCAGACAGAGAGAATGAATTAATATTCCGCGCAGGTAGAGGAGAAAGGAATTTGGGGGAAGAGCGGTCAAGGTCAAATGACGTCAGAACGTCAGAACAAAGGAAGATCCTGATTGACCAATCAGAGAACGCGTCGGTAGATTTTCAGAACCGGTTTTTTCAAGGTTAACCAGTACGCAAGAACAGGGGAAAGCTATGCAATGCCGTAGGGCAGGGGAGGGATTGATCCAGACAACAAAGAATGTCTGAGAATGCGCAGCAAGGGTCAAATCTCTGAAGCTATGCGTCGCTTGTAGAACCGGTTTCAGCCGCCAATTAATATTCCGCTCAGGTTTGCCTCCAAGGCACAGGACGCTTTAGCGCAGGGTTTTCTTTATCTGTACTATGAAGAAGGGAGAGCTATTAGGGACGGGGCCTACAGTTTTCACCATTTGCTTTTATCACGGGGTAACGAACCTAGGACCTTTTGATTATTGATTTAGGTAGTAAATGTATGTTACTGTGTGCTATTTAACTTAATTTTGAGTTTATTTTTTACCAAACTTTGACTTTATGTCAAATCTTTTACAAGTTTTTATGTATTTTTACAAAAATAACACTATTTATACTATTCAGGAAACATTTTTCATTAAATCTTGGACACACAAAGTGTGTCTTGTCAACTTTTAACTTATTATTTTACCAAAATAACACTATTTATACTATTCAGGCAACATTTTTTCATTAATTTTGGATTCACAAAGACATTTTCTCAACTTTTAACTTATTATTTTACAACTTTATGTTAATTTTTTACCAAAATAACACTATTTATACTATTCAGGCAACATTTTTTCATTAATTTTGGATTCACAAAGACATTTTTTTCAACTTTTAACTTATTATTTTACAACTTTATGTTAATTTTTTACCAAAATAACACTATTTATACTATTCAGGCAACATTTTTTCATTAATTTTGGATTCACAAAGACATTTTTTTCAACTTTTAACTTATTATTTTACAACTTTATGTTAATTCTTTACCAAAATAACACTATTTATACTATTCAGACAACATTTTTTCATTAATTTTGGATTCACCAAGACATTTTCTCAACTTTTAACTTATTATTTTACAACTTTATGCTAATTTTTTACCAAAATAACACTATTTATACTATTCATGCAACATTTTTTCATTAATTTTGGATTCACAAAGACATTTTTTCAACTTTTAACTTATTATTTTACAATTTTTATGTTAATTTTTTACCAAAATAACACTATTTATACTATTCAGGCAACATTTTTTCATTAATTTTGGATTCACAAAGACATTTTTTCAATTTTTAACTTATTATTTTACAATTTTATGTTAATTTTTTATCAAAATAACACTATTTATACTATTCAGGCAACATTTTTTATTAAATTTTGGACTCACAAAGACATTTTTACAACTTTTTAATTTATTATTTTACAATTTTATACCTATTTTTACCAAAATAACACTATTTATACTATTCAGGAAAGACTTTTAGTTATATCTTCGACACACAAAGTGTGTTTTTTCAACTTCTATCTGTTTATTTCACAAGTCCAGGCTTATTATTACCAAAATAACACAATTCAATCTGTTCAGGAAAGACTTGTAGTTACTTTTTCGACACACAAAGTGTGTGTTCTCAACTTCTATTTGTTTATTTCACAAGTTTAGGCTTATTATTACTCAAATAACACAATTTCATCTATTCAGGATATTTTGTATTTACAAAGAGATTTTTTCAACTTTTAATTTATTATTTACAAGTTTATGCCTATTTTTTTACTCAAATAACACAATTCTATCTGTTTAGGAAAGATTTTTAGTTATATTTTCGACACACAAAGTGTGAGTTTTCAATTTTTATTTGTTTATTTTACAAGTTTAGCCTAATATTTACTCAAACAACACGATTTGAACGTGTTTTTTTATTACATTTTGGACACACACACACACACACACACACACACACACACACACACAGATATATTTTCCAAGTTTACAGGATTATTCTCTAAGTTTACTCAAATAACACATTTTAAATGTGTTTTGAATTAAACTTTGTACACACGAAGTGTGTTTCGTCAATTCAAGAAAGTTTTCAATTATATTTTGGATGCAAAAGTATGTTTTGTCAAGTTCTAACCTTTTATTTTACAAGTTTAGGCTTATTATTATTCAAATAACCAATTTCATCTATTCAGACAACATTTTGTTTGTTATATTTTACTCACAAAGACATTTTATCAATTTTAAATTTATTATTTCTCAAGTTTATGTAATTTTTTATTCTAATAACACAATTTTAACTATTCAGGCAACATTTTTTATTGCGATTTGGATTTACAAAGAGATTTTTTTTAAATTTTTGTATTAAATTTTCTATTTATTGTATTTCACATTCACTAATTTTTAAAGTTTTACTTTTTATTTTTATCTAAAAACTAAAGAAAAAAGTATTTTTAACTAAAAGTTATTTTATAGTTTTCGGTTTTCAGATTTCCACAATGCTATTTTTGGTTCTGTATTTCTATATTAGGATATTACAGTTCTAAGGTGTGTATAATATTTCAAAGTATTTTCAGGGTGTATTTGTTAATGCATTTGGATGATAACTATTAGGTTTTTGGACGAACTAATGTTAAGAATATTTCAACCAATCAGAAAACGCGTCGGTTTTATTTCAACCAATCAGAGAAGGCGTCAGTTTGCTTATGAGGTATAAAAACTGCGTAAAAGCAAGCAGAAGCTATTTTGAGAAGTATTTCTGAAGCATTGCGTCAGAGAAGACATCAAGTTGTGATTATTGTCTGAGATTTGAAGACAAAGAACTCAAAAGAAGCTATAATTAAGGTAAGTGAATTGTTACATATATGTATGGTGCTTTTAAATAATGCGTAAATGCAAATATTGAAACGAAGAAAACGTCAATACAAACCAAAAAGAATATGCGTAATGTGAACAAGTACTACAACTATATTTCTATTTTTCAGATGCTTCTAATTTTGTATGTGTGACTGAAAGGGACCATTAGTGAAAGATGGCGTCTTCAACCTCCACAAACAAGGCTAACCACACTACGGTGAGTACCTCGCAAGAGATTTTACCATTGGAATGTATATTTCTCCACTAGTTTTTTGAAATAATATATAAATCCAGAAAACAAAGAAACGAAAAAGTAAATACAGAAATGAATATGCGTAATATAAACAAGTACTACAACTATGTTTCTATTTTTCAGGTGTTCTTATTTGTGTACCTGTGAGTGGAAGGATCTATTACTGGAAATAACGTCAACGAAGTAACCGACAAGGGCATGAGTAACATGATTTCAGATGTTATCCATAAGGATTCTGTGTTGGAGATTTTGAAGAGGTATACACCTAGCAAGTATATTATATGCAGGGGTTGTTATCTAAATGTAGGCAACCATTTTTATGAGTGCGAGTGCGTATGCTGTAAAGATGAATTTCTGATTTCCGAATGTTTTTCTATTTGCCAAGGGGAAAGCCGTTTGTATGAATGCCAGCATTGTGTTGAGTGGATGTGCGAGAGAATCCAGTGTTATTTGCAGGATCAGGACAACACAAAACATATTTTTGATTTTTATATTACTAACCATGAGGATGTTGCGGATGCTTTGACGGCACACGAGGTACAGACAGAATACAAAGCTTTTTATAGTGTGTTATGTGAAATTTCAAACAATATCGAACTAGTGAAAACTCTTATAGATTCTATACGCTCAGCAGAGCTTACTTATGGTAGCACAGGATGTTTGTGAGAGTTGAATAAAGAGAGACTGACTAATAACAGCGAAAATGGTGCAATACATTATTGATGTACAAGGATTTATTTATAACAGAAAATTTATATTGCGTGAGATTTGTGTGAGTTCTACAAATTTGGACACTGTGTATTATGCGCTTGTGAGTGTTCCCGATTATTTCAAAGAGAACAAAGAATCGCGCTGGGTTAAAGACAATCTCCATGCATTAATGTATGATATTCCTTGTGGATGTGAAATATACTATGTCCGGAGGGCAGTTAGGAACTTGAACTGTCAAGGTGGTACATTTTTCTGCAAAGGAAAATCCCAAATTATCAAAGATTTGTTTAATATTGATAACATTGTTGATTTACAAACTGTAAACTGTTCATCCCTTAAGAATTTGTATATGTTTCAAGGAGGATTGTGCAAGTATCATTCTGATACTTCTCCCCCAGCTGAACAAGGTTGCGCATTCAGAAATGTTCAAAGACTTGTATGTTGGTACAATAATAAAAATATTAAGGTGTAATGTATTTTAGTGCAAATAATAAAGATTTGTGAAAAAGAAATGTTTTCTATGTTGTTATTTAGTTTTAAAGCCTGCATTCAAGGTATTTTCAAGTATTACCGTTTTTTTATTTTTTTTGAGTGATTGACTTAATACCAGGAGTTATACGAGCCGTATTTTAACTACAATCACTATATGTCTATGAGGACTAAAATCCACTGATTGAACCTTAAAGCTTAGGCTTACTATGTATATTGATTACTCACAGGACAACACGAATTTTACAGAGGATTGTAGGAGGCATAGGCCCACACGCCAGAGCCTTATTAGCCTGCAAGAACAACTTATATGTTGAATTGTGACTGTTTAGAAATAATATTTATAAAGTTTAAATCATTTTCATTAGATTACATATATATTTTGGATTCAAATAAAACACTCAAGTTAAGTTTTTTAAGTTTATTTTTATTTAATATACAAATATAGAATATATCAAATTCACATATATATGAAAAATACTCTACCAAAGAGCAAAAGTCACATAGGGATTACGATTTAGCCGATGCTGAAATTCTTCCATGAGGGATTTGTAGTAAGAGAGAAATTTTTGCCATTGGTTAAAGTTGAGGGTGACTCCACCAGAGATGTTGGTGATTTCCATTTTTATGTTTTCTCCACTGCCCTCGAAGGTGAAGTAAAGTTCTTCTATAATGTTTATAGATCTGAACCTGTCTTCTTGTGTGGGGAATCTGTTTTTGTAAGTGTCGAAGATCGCATCTGATTTGTACACGCATGATGGGTACTCTTCTCTATTTAGGACAATGTAATTTTTTCATGTTTCAAAATCAATTCAGTGTTTGTGAAAGTACCTCGAATAATGATATCCATGTTGGCAACGATGATGAATCTGGTTTCTGGTTTTATGCTGTTCATTTGGTGGGTACCTCGGATAGACTGCATTTTGGTTTGCTATCAATAAAAAGTTTTAAAAATATGCAACTAGTGCTACAAAAGGAACTGAAATTATCGACAATTTCTGGATTATAACTAAAATTCAGTTTGCCTTTTACATATCCAATATTTACAGACCAACACTAACTAGACTTCGATTTATATAAATGTAGCGGGAACTATATTTCTGAGAATCAAACTATATTAGGATTATATGTTAAACTTATACAAAACCAGATTATTCTATGTAAGTATATTTATATTGACTGGATTATTTAACAGATCAAACAGAAAGAAGGCAAAATTCACTAAACGTAGGTGATTGCATGAAAATAACTAGGTCAAGGAGTGACCAACAGTGAGCTGAGGTTATATATAGAGGGTCGCTCTTCATAATTCTTACCTTCGCTGGATCGGCGAAGGAACGCACTTGTGGGCGGTAGAACCTGAATGGGCTGCACCAAGACATCGGAGACTCGAAGCAGATGTCTTGGTGGATGAACCCAAGTAGGGTCATAGGCGCTAGGGTCAATTTGGTCATTTCTTTTTGCATGAGGAACCAATTTGGCCAACTCCCAAATTAACTTACATTGCTTATAACTAATTAAATTTGAAGAAAAATGATAATCTCTTAGACTGTAAACATATTTTATATTTAGGCTGCACAAGATCCAATGATAAAATTAAAAAATGGTAACCGCCCAGACAGGGACTCGAACCCTGGACAGATAGGTTAAAACCCTAATGCTATACCAACTAAGCTATCTGAGCACAAGGTATTCTTTTTTGAAAAGTTAGTTATGTTAAGAAATATCGTTTGAGAACACTTTTGGTCTGGGTCGACAGAGAAGGAGACAGCATTTCCAAAATTTTACAGACTGGATGTATTTTACCACCACTATAGAGGTCTTTACTATATGTAATTCGAAACGCTAGAGTTCAGTTAGCTTTCAAAATTGAGGTTACCTAGTACAATATGTTGAAGATTTTGTGTTTGGCACACTTAGCAAGTTACACTTATATCCATTTCAGGACAAATGATGCTAAAACTCTCAAATTTACTGTCAACTCATCAACTACTAGCAAAGTTTTAGTATTATATGTCCGTAATTAGATATAGTGTAACTTGTTATGCGTGCCAAACACAAAATCTTCAACATATTGTACTAGGTAACCTCAATTTTGAAAGCTAACTGAACTCTAGCGTTTCGAATTACATATAGTAAAGACCTCTATAGTGGTGGTAAAATACATCCAGTCTGTAAAATTTTGGAAATGCTGTCTCCTTCTCTGTCGACCCAGACCAAAAGTGTTCTCAAACGATATTTCTTAACATAACTAACTTTTCAAAAAAGAATACCTTGTGCTCAGATAGCTTAGTTGGTATAGCATTAGGGTTTTAACCTATCTGTCCAGGGTTCGAGTCCCTGTCTGGGCGGTTACCATTTTTTAATTTTATCATTGGATCTTGTGCAGCCTAAATATAAAATATGTTTACAGTCTAAGAGATTATCATTTTTCTTCAAATTTAATTAGTTATAAGCAATGTAAGTTAATTTGGGAGTTGGCCAAATTGGTTCCTCATGCAAAAAGAAATGACCAAATTGACCCTAGCGCCTATGACCCTACTTGGGTTCATCCACCAAGACATCTGCTTCGAGTCTCCGATGTCTTGGTGCAGCCCATTCAGGTTCTACCGCCCACAAGTGCGTTCCTTCGCCGATCCAGCGAAGGTAAGAATTATGAAGAGCGACCCTCTATATATAACCTCAGCTCACTGTTGGTCACTCCTTGACCTAGTTATTTTCATGCAATCACCTACGTTTAGTGAATTTTGCCTTCTTTCTGTTTGATCTGTTAAATAATCCAGTCAATATAAATATACTTACATAGAATAATCTGGTTTTGTATAAGTTTAACATATAATCCTAATATAGTTTGATTCTCAGAAATATAGTTCCCGCTACATTTATATAAATCGAAGTCTAGTTAGTGTTGGTCTGTAAATATTGGATATGTAAAAGGCAAACTGAATTTTAGTTATAATCCAGAAATTGTCGATAATTTCAGTTCCTTTTGTAGCACTAGTTGCATATTTTTAAAACTTTTTATTGATAGCAAACCAAAATGCAGTCTATCCGAGGTACCCACCAAATGAACAGCATAAAACCAGAAACCAGATTCATCATCGTTGCCAACATGGATATCATTATTCGAGGTACTTTCACAAACACTGAATTGATTTTGAAACATGAAAAAATTACATTGTCCTAAATAGAGAAGAGTACCCATCATGCGTGTACAAATCAGATGCGATCTTCGACACTTACAAAAACAGATTCCCCACACAAGAAGACAGGTTCAGATCTATAAACATTATAGAAGAACTTTACTTCACCTTCGAGGGCAGTGGAGAAAACATAAAAATGGAAATCACCAACATCTCTGGTGGAGTCACCCTCAACTTTAACCAATGGCAAAAATTTCTCTCTTACTACAAATCCCTCATGGAAGAATTTCAGCATCGGCTAAATCGTAATCCCTATGTGACTTTTGCTCTTTGGTAGAGTATTTTTCATATATATGTGAATTTGATATATTCTATATTTGTATATTAAATAAAAATAAACTTAAAAAACTTAACTTGAGTGTTTTATTTGAATCCAAAATATATATGTAATCTAATGAAAATGATTTAAACTTTATAAATATTATTTCTAAACAGTCACAATTCAACATATAAGTTGTTCTTGCAGGCTAATAAGGCTCTGGCGTGTGGGCCTATGCCTCCTACAATCCTCTGTAAAATTCGTGTTGTCCTGTGAGTAATCAATATACATAGTAAGCCTAAGCTTTAAGGTTCAATCAGTGGATTTTAGTCCTCATAGACATATAGTGATTGTAGTTAAAATACGGCTCGTATAACTCCTGGTATTAAGTCAATCACTCAAAAAAAATAAAAAAACGGTAATACTTGAAAATACCTTGAATGCAGGCTTTAAAACTAAATAACAACATAGAAAACATTTCTTTTTCACAAATCTTTATTATTTGCACTAAAATACATTACACCTTAATATTTTTATTATTGTACCAACATACAAGTCTTTGAACATTTCTGAATGCGCAACCTTGTTCAGCTGGGGGAGAAGTATCAGAATGATACTTGCACAATCCTCCTTGAAACATATACAAATTCTTAAGGGATGAACAGTTTACAGTTTGTAAATCAACAATGTTATCAATATTAAACAAATCTTTGATAATTTGGGATTTTCCTTTGCAGAAAAATGTACCACCTTGACAGTTCAAGTTCCTAACTGCCCTCCGGACATAGTATATTTCACATCCACAAGGAATATCATACATTAATGCATGGAGATTGTCTTTAACCCAGCGCGATTCTTTGTTCTCTTTGAAATAATCGGGAACACTCACAAGCGCATAATACACAGTGTCCAAATTTGTAGAACTCACACAAATCTCACGCAATATAAATTTTCTGTTATAAATAAATCCTTGTACATCAATAATGTATTGCACCATTTTCGCTGTTATTAGTCAGTCTCTCTTTATTCAACTCTCACAAACATCCTGTGCTACCATAAGTAAGCTCTGCTGAGCGTATAGAATCTATAAGAGTTTTCACTAGTTCGATATTGTTTGAAATTTCACATAACACACTATAAAAAGCTTTGTATTCTGTCTGTACCTCGTGTGCCGTCAAAGCATCCGCAACATCCTCATGGTTAGTAATATAAAAATCAAAAATATGTTTTGTGTTGTCCTGATCCTGCAAATAACACTGGATTCTCTCGCACATCCACTCAACACAATGCTGGCATTCATACAAACGGCTTTCCCCTTGGCAAATAGAAAAACATTCGGAAATCAGAAATTCATCTTTACAGCATACGCACTCGCACTCATAAAAATGGTTGCCTACATTTAGATAACAACCCCTGCATATAATATACTTGCTAGGTGTATACCTCTTCAAAATCTCCAACACAGAATCCTTATGGATAACATCTGAAATCATGTTACTCATGCCCTTGTCGGTTACTTCGTTGACGTTATTTCCAGTAATAGATCCTTCCACTCACAGGTACACAAATAAGAACACCTGAAAAATAGAAACATAGTTGTAGTACTTGTTTATATTACGCATATTCATTTCTGTATTTACTTTTTCGTTTCTTTGTTTTCTGGATTTATATATTATTTCAAAAAACTAGTGGAGAAATATACATTCCAATGGTAAAATCTCTTGCGAGGTACTCACCGTAGTGTGGTTAGCCTTGTTTGTGGAGGTTGAAGACGCCATCTTTCACTAATGGTCCCTTTCAGTCACACATACAAAATTAGAAGCATCTGAAAAATAGAAATATAGTTGTAGTACTTGTTCACATTACGCATATTCTTTTTGGTTTGTATTGACGTTTTCTTCGTTTCAATATTTGCATTTACGCATTATTTAAAAGCACCATACATATATGTAACAATTCACTTACCTTAATTATAGCTTCTTTTGAGTTCTTTGTCTTCAAATCTCAGACAATAATCACAACTTGATGTCTTCTCTGACGCAATGCTTCAGAAATACTTCTCAAAATAGCTTCTGCTTGCTTTTACGCAGTTTTTATACCTCATAAGCAAACTGACGCCTTCTCTGATTGGTTGAAATAAAACCGACGCGTTTTCTGATTGGTTGAAATATTCTTAACATTAGTTCGTCCAAAAACCTAATAGTTATCATCCAAATGCATTAACAAATACACCCTGAAAATACTTTGAAATATTATACACACCTTAGAACTGTAATATCCTAATATAGAAATACAGAACCAAAAATAGCATTGTGGAAATCTGAAAACCGAAAACTATAAAATAACTTTTAGTTAAAAATACTTTTTTCTTTAGTTTTTAGATAAAAATAAAAAGTAAAACTTTAAAAATTAGTGAATGTGAAATACAATAAATAGAAAATTTAATACAAAAATTTTAAAAAAATCTCTTTGTAAATCCAAATCGCAATAAAAAATGTTGCCTGAATAGTTAAAATTGTGTTATTAGAATAAAAAATTACATAAACTTGAGAAATAATAAATTTAAAATTGATAAAATGTCTTTGTGAGTAAAATATAACAAACAAAATGTTGTCTGAATAGATGAAATTGGTTATTTGAATAATAATAAGCCTAAACTTGTAAAATAAAAGGTTAGAACTTGACAAAACATACTTTTGCATCCAAAATATAATTGAAAACTTTCTTGAATTGACGAAACACACTTCGTGTGTACAAAGTTTAATTCAAAACACATTTAAAATGTGTTATTTGAGTAAACTTAGAGAATAATCCTGTAAACTTGGAAAATATATCTGTGTGTGTGTGTGTGTGTGTGTGTGTGTGTGTGTGTGTGTCCAAAATGTAATAAAAAAACACGTTCAAATCGTGTTGTTTGAGTAAATATTAGGCTAAACTTGTAAAATAAACAAATAAAAATTGAAAACTCACACTTTGTGTGTCGAAAATATAACTAAAAATCTTTCCTAAACAGATAGAATTGTGTTATTTGAGTAAAAAAATAGGCATAAACTTGTAAATAATAAATTAAAAGTTGAAAAAATCTCTTTGTAAATACAAAATATCCTGAATAGATGAAATTGTGTTATTTGAGTAATAATAAGCCTAAACTTGTGAAATAAACAAATAGAAGTTGAGAACACACACTTTGTGTGTCGAAAAAGTAACTACAAGTCTTTCCTGAACAGATTGAATTGTGTTATTTTGGTAATAATAAGCCTGGACTTGTGAAATAAACAGATAGAAGTTGAAAAAACACACTTTGTGTGTCGAAGATATAACTAAAAGTCTTTCCTGAATAGTATAAATAGTGTTATTTTGGTAAAAATAGGTATAAAATTGTAAAATAATAAATTAAAAAGTTGTAAAAATGTCTTTGTGAGTCCAAAATTTAATAAAAAATGTTGCCTGAATAGTATAAATAGTGTTATTTTGATAAAAAATTAACATAAAATTGTAAAATAATAAGTTAAAAATTGAAAAAATGTCTTTGTGAATCCAAAATTAATGAAAAAATGTTGCCTGAATAGTATAAATAGTGTTATTTTGGTAAAAAATTAACATAAAAATTGTAAAATAATAAGTTAAAAGTTGAAAAAATGTCTTTGTGAATCCAAAATTAATGAAAAAATGTTGCATGAATAGTATAAATAGTGTTATTTTGGTAAAAAATTAGCATAAAGTTGTAAAATAATAAGTTAAAAGTTGAGAAAATGTCTTGGTGAATCCAAAATTAATGAAAAAATGTTGTCTGAATAGTATAAATAGTGTTATTTTGGTAAAGAATTAACATAAAGTTGTAAAATAATAAGTTAAAAGTTGAAAAAAATGTCTTTGTGAATCCAAAATTAATGAAAAAATGTTGCCTGAATAGTATAAATAGTGTTATTTTGGTAAAAAATTAACATAAAGTTGTAAAATAATAAGTTAAAAGTTGAAAAAAATGTCTTTGTGAATCCAAAATTAATGAAAAAATGTTGCCTGAATAGTATAAATAGTGTTATTTTGGTAAAAAATTAACATAAAGTTGTAAAATAATAAGTTAAAAGTTGAGAAAATGTCTTTGTGAATCCAAAATTAATGAAAAAATGTTGCCTGAATAGTATAAATAGTGTTATTTTGGTAAAATAATAAGTTAAAAGTTGACAAGACACACTTTGTGTGTCCAAGATTTAATGAAAAATGTTTCCTGAATAGTATAAATAGTGTTATTTTTGTAAAAATACATAAAAACTTGTAAAAGATTTGACATAAAGTCAAAGTTTGGTAAAAAATAAACTCAAAATTAAGTTAAATAGCACACAGTAACATACATTTACTACCTAAATCAATAATCAAAAGGTCCTAGGTTCGTTACCCCGTGATAAAAGCAAATGGTGAAAACTGTAGGCCCCGTCCCTAATAGCTCTCCCTTCTTCATAGTACAGATAAAGAAAACCCTGCGCTAAAGCGTCCTGTGCCTTGGAGGCAAACCTGAGCGGAATATTAATTGGCGGCTGAAACCGGTTCTACAAGCGACGCATAGCTTCAGAGATTTGACCCTTGCTGCGCATTCTCAGACATTCTTTGTTGTCTGGATCAATCCCTCCCCTGCCCTACGGCATTGCATAGCTTTCCCCTGTTCTTGCGTACTGGTTAACCTTGAAAAAACCGGTTCTGAAAATCTACCGACGCGTTCTCTGATTGGTCAATCAGGATCTTCCTTTGTTCTGACGTTCTGACGTCATTTGACCTTGACCGCTCTTCCCCCAAATTCCTTTCTCCTCTACCTGCGCGGAATATTAATTCATTCTCTCTGTCTGGCATCAGAGCGGAGTTGAGATTCTGAGACAGTATTCTGTCTAGCGTGTTGCACCACCGTGTTTCATAATATAATAACATACATTATTACATAGTACTAATTAATAATATTACATATCGCGGGTTCGAATACCAGGACCGTCCCCAATCGTAATTGGACCTGTACCTACACCCATTACCACCGTTCATAGCGGTTCATAAACCATAGAAAACTTATTTTCAATACTATAAACATTAATTATTATCGATTTATACATTACATACTTTGCAGTAATGAATATAAAAACATATGCATAGCGTTTAGTACCTCTAATTACCTTTTATATACATATTTTTCATAAAATAAATAATTATATATTCATAAAAAGTTATAAACATGCAAATACATAAATGTAAAGTACTCTAAATACTTGCAAATGTGCGCAATCCGGCTGTAGCCATGAGCAGATCTTAATCTAAGGCAGGAAAACCGGTGCACGGACCTCCCACTGGGAATCGCCATTCGCAAGAAATTTTGTAATAATCCGGTAAGAGGCGCTGAGAGCACCACTCGCACTTTTGCTTCCATTTCTTCTACCAAGCAGAATAAGAGATGGCGCTGCTGAATTCCAGTTATGAAAGATTTCCTTGTTGAAGAGTATGTATGTAGCCTTGTGAATTGAAGAAAAAAAACAAAAATAAAACACCAATTTGCAATTAAACAACTCACCGAGGCAACAGCAGTCTGTTTTCCGCTAAAGTTTTCATGGCATATTTCCAGTGGTGGAGATTAGGAGGGGCCGAGGGGGGCAGTTGCCCCCTCACGTTTTGCCACTTTTGACCCCTATGCTATACCTTATCTACAAGTTAAAGTAAACTGTCTTGGACCTTCCCCTGTTAGCATCTTTCCCCCCTAGTTCTGGAACCCAATCACCGCCACTGCATATTTCTGATATTTGACATGTATTCAAGTTCACAAGAAACTTCTAGGTAGGTTCATAATAGAAATTTTGTCCATATTTTTGGTGTTACTAGTTAGATAGCTTTTTTACGTGAGTTTTGGTTCTCCGAGAATGTAAATATATGTACTGTCTCAAAATTACGTGTAAATGTTATCATAAACTTTTATGGCCTAGGTTAGTACCAATGTTATATTACTACTACAACCGCCAGGCCATAACTGACCGCTACCCCCCCCCCCCCATATACAAATGTACGTACCCACCAAAAAAACTACCTCTCCAAATTATATCACAAACACTCCACTGAGTGTACATTCCTCCAAAGCAAAAAGTTTAATTTGCACACTGTTTGTAATATAACATCGGTCAACAAAATTGAGTGATTGAATGTTATGGTGAGCAGAATATGACATGTTTATATATTCTTGGTTGCTGAAGATAGAAATAATGCTTAAATTGTTTGATTGGCTCTTGCTTTTGATATAATCACACTTTCACTTTATATTCAAATATCGGTATGCAGTAATAAAATACGTTAATGGCAAAACTTTTCTTGGTTCTTTGTAGAACATTTTTAATTCCAGGATGCTAGGTTTCGTGGCATGCTAAATTTAGAACATCCACGCTCTTTTTCAATTGTACCATCGTTTTGTTTGTTGTAATAATATAACGATATGAAGGCATATTTTGTACCACAAAGAATAAATACAACATTACTAAATCGTCATTTACTTATTTCATTACAATTAATTATCATTGATGGTGTGTCATTTGTTTGCAATAAAGTTTCCAGTAGCAAGTAACTGAGAAAAAAACTCACAGTTACTTTTCAAGTGCTAGTAACTGTAACTAAGTAATTTTAAAGACAGGCTAAGTAACTATAACTAATTACTTTTGAACCAAGTAACTACAATTGTAATTAACTCACTTTTAAAAAGTATTTCCGAGAAATTAATCGTTAGTGTACGTAGAAGAACAGCAAAACGACGATATCTTTTGTGTGGGTGCGTGTGTGTATATATATATATATATATATATATATATATATATACACAGGGTGTTGCAAAATACCTGTTACAACGCTTGGGAGGTGATTCGACAAGTAAAAACAAGGAAAAAATGCCATGTGAAAAAATGTCGAAATCGGCACTGTTTTCGAGTGACAGGCGTGCGAAAATCGCCTCTCACCATGTGTAAAGTACAATAACTCAAGAAGGAAGAAATATATCAATGTCGGAATAAAATAATACAAACAAAATCGTACCTGGCGAATACAATGGTGCATCAATTGAGGACCAGTGTAAATTGCGCAAGGGGACTCTCAAAGAAAGTGGGGAATCCCCTGATGGAAAATACAAGAAATTTACTACTATCTTCTACATAATGTTGAGATCGGAATGTAGCCAGTAAAAAATGGCAACGTATGTCCACATGTCCCACTACTGCTGGGACACCGTCCCACACCCTGGAAATAGGAAAATAAAACTG
This sequence comes from Lepisma saccharinum, assembly GCF_977018435.1. Lineage (NCBI taxonomy): Eukaryota > Metazoa > Arthropoda > Insecta > Zygentoma > Lepismatidae > Lepisma > Lepisma saccharinum. The sequence continues at coordinate 32,187,556 of NC_139238.1, forward strand.
CAAATCTCCTGTTGTACACGGTTCACATTGCGGTACGAAGAAGAAAAGAAACCAATTTGTCGCATGTCTCACTACTGCTTGGACACCATCCCAAATGGAAAAAAATACTGGAAAATCATAAGAAATCGTTTTCAATCCCTTAATGTTGACACACTACTTTGCAGTACGAAAAACAAAAGTTAAACAATGGCCACATGTCGTCAGGCTGTACATATACTACAAGAGAGCTCCCCAAAGAAAGTGGGTAATCCTCGAAGGAAGGAAGACGGAGAATGGCGAGAAAACGCACACAATGGCATGTAACATTTCCAGGCACAGCACATCTGAAAGGGATTCTACTGAGAAGCGCACAACCTCCGCACATGCAGATCGACGGTATGAAGTACAGCGATATCCAGCATCTTCAATCGCACCTTTCCTTAAAGGACACTATGCTGTGCTGATAGGGGCTCACAAACACCGGTATACTCAGAGACGTTGTTGAAAATGTCCGCCAATGACTTCAAGACAAAGATGGCATCGGCGAAACACTGATTGTCTTGTACGCGCAAATACCTCTGGCATGTCACCAATTGTCCCAGCAGCGGCACTAACACGAGCAACGAGATCCTCAGAACTTTCCACAGAGATTTCATACACGAGCCTTTTCATTTCTCCCCACACAAAGAAATCCAGTGGTGTGAGGTCGGGGGAACGAGGTGGCCTCTGCAAAGGTCCACCCCTGCCAATCCAACGATCGCCGAAAATATCATTGAGTAAGGCCATGGCTCCCCGGTCGAAATGTGCGGGGGCGCCGTCGTGTTGAAACCAGATACGTTGTCTACCTGCCAGTGGCACGTTTTCCAAAAGTTCAGGTAATACGTCATGTAGAAACACTCGATAATTCCCACCACACAAAGTAGAGGGCAAAATGTACGGGCCTATCAAGTGGTCACCTACTACGCCATACCACACATTCACTGCGAACCTATGTTGATGATGGCGCACAATGATTGCATGCGGATTGTCCATATCCCAGACGTGGCTGTTGTGGCTATTGAACATGCCGTCCCTGGTGAATATTGCCTCATCGGTCCACAAAACTCTTGTTGGGAAATCTGGAATGGCAAGAGTTTGTTGCACGTACCATTGGCAGAAATCCATGCGTAGGAGAAAGTCTGTGGGCAGTATGTGGTGCACCTTATGCAATTTGTATGGGTGCAATCCCTCCTCCTGAAGAACGCGGAACACATTGCTATGGTGGGTTTGTTGAGTACGAGCACTGACACGTGTGCTGGTGTCATGACGGTCTCGTATCGCGTCCAACACGTCCTCTTCAAATTGCACAGTGCGCACAGTGCGGGGTCTTCCACAATCCCACCTACGGGGTAGTAGAGATACAGTTTCACGCAGTCGAGCATCAAGTCTTTCAAAGAGTGCATGTGCTGGTAATCGCCTATTGGGAAAACGTTCGTGATGCGAACGCCGTGCTTCACGGCTGTTTCGGTTTGCCTCTCCATAAACGAGATGCATATCAGCAAGCTAGTGGGTAGAGTACTCTACCATTGTCCTGTTCGAGAACTGCCCAGCAACGGGGGGCACTGTCCCTCCGAGTGCCGGATCACAACTACCGTGATTAGCACCCACGTAATGTAACACAGGTGTCCACGCAGTTGTTGCAAACCGAGAAAGAACACGAGAATACGTACTCTACGTACAATATTCCTTGGCGCAATTCAACCATACACACACGCCAGACTAAACTCCACGCTGCGAGACGCAGATAAAGACAGGAAAAACAACGGTCGACTACACTCTCTACGTAGTATCCACCAACACTAATACGTAACAGGTGACCTACACTCACAGCGCCTCTAGTGGGGCTTTCTGTATCAATTAGCTGAAATCAATCTGAGCGTAAATTGATGGCATAGCGTCATTTTCGAGTGAATTTCCTATTTCCCGAGTGTGGGACGGTGTCCCAGCAGTAGTGGGACATGTGGACATACGTCGTCATTTTTTACTGGCTACATTCCGATCTCAACATTATGTAGAGGATAGTAGTAAATTTCTTGTATTTTCCATCAGGGGATTCCCCACTTTCTTTGAGAGTCCCCTTGCGCAATTTACACTGGGCCTCAATTGCTGCACCATTGTATTCGTCAGGCACGACTTTCTTTGTATTATTTCAATCCGACATTGATATATTTCTTCCTTCTTGAGTTATTGTGCTTTACACATGGTGAGAGGCGATTTTCGCACGCCTGTCACTCGCAAACGGAGCCGATTTCGACATTTTTTCACATGGCATTTTTTCCTTGTTCTTACTTGTCGAATCACCTCCCAAGCGTTGTAACAGGTATTTTGCAACACCCTGTATATATATATATACAGGATATCATTTAAATGGCGCCCACGGACCACGGAAACGTACAAAGGACATCAAAACAAACAACTTTTCGTAGTAGCATTTTTCTCGTTGGTGCTTCGTTTCAGTGCTACAGTCTGTCAGAAAAGCCCATTTTGCCGCCTGTATGCTGTCAACCCAACGCTACATTTGATCGCATCTGTGATGTCATTTTCTGTGGCGAAACAGTGTGCGGCAGTGTTGCAAGGAACATACAAATTTTGGGAAAAAATGACAAACTACCAACCACATTATGAGCTGTAACACGAAGATAGGAACGCGTCCAGTAGACCGAACATCTAGGGTAACAAGGCCTACCAGCCAGAAGATCGACAGTCATTCAAGGAGAAGGGGAATTGAAGCAACGATACGAAAAATGGTAGAAAAACAACATTCAAAATGAAGTTGGAATATCGTATTTTGTTTCCGCCTACATGTCAAATATCAACAACAAGTTTTATTGGACTTACAGGTTAAATGTGGCTGTTTACGCCCAACTATATGTCAAATATTTGCAAATCTCGTTGCAAGGTTGATATCTACAGGTTTGTGTCGTTATTCATGCCTTATGGTATTGTGGTACTGATAATGGAAGTATCCGAAGTCCACGTTGCTACATTATGGCTAACACACGCACAAGCACGGGTTGCTAGGTTGCTACAACCAAATCATGAATCAGCAAGGAATATACTGCCATATTCACAGTAATGTCGTTGCAAACTATTACATGCGTATCCGGTGCGTGGATGAACACAGTCGTCGGAGAGCTTGTTTTACTTAAAGCCCTTTATTTTCAACCATTTTTCCCCCTTGTCGCATAATACCGTGAATATACATTACATTACGTGTTACTTACCTTTGGAATTTTGAGATCTTTCATTTCTGTTTTGTTAACTGTTCAGTGTGTCACAGACAACGAGTATCAGAAGGACGAAGTGGATAGACTAAATTGTATATGCCAACTTGGCAACGAGATTTGCGAATATTTGATATGTAAGCTGAGACAAAATTCGATATTGCCACTTCCATTTAAATTTCTTTTTTCTACCATTTTTCGTATAGTTTGTTCACTTCCTGTTGAGTTACAGAACGTGTTTCCTCGCTTTGTTTTATGGCACAGAATATGTGTGTTCCTGGTAACCCTGGAACGCATCGCTTCACGACAGGAAATGACGTCTCAAATGCAATCAAAGTTGTGTGTGGTTGCCAACATTCAGGCGGCAAAACGGGCTTTTTTGAACGAATGTAGAGCCGAAACAACTCACCAACAAAAAAAAATGTTACTGAGGAAAGTTGTTTGTCTTGATGTTCTCTATGCGTTTATACAGATAATATAAATTACGGTTTAAGGGGTGTTCCTTTCGTAAGGCACGCAAATGTTAACCTCACTTCCTCGTAGTACACCCTGGCAACTGCAGTCTTGCATGTCAACGAGGCTCTGGCATCTTGATCTACGGCCCGAATAATTCTCTGTAAGGTTGCCCTGTTTTTGTCCTTGCATGTGCTGAGTGTTCCTTTAGAGCCTCAGCTTTTAACTTGGGTAAGGAGTTCATAGTCCTGAGAGAAAAGTGTCGATTTTAGTTGGGGTACGGAGATGGACCCTGTATAATGTGACGGGTGTAAAATGACCCAAGTGTTGACGCACCCCAAAGAAAGTTTATTTCAATCAATCAATATGTAAAAATTTCAGCTAACGTCGACGTCAAGTGGATCCTTGATGGTAAACCCAAAACCAAGAATGGAGAAACTTACATGGATCTGACGTCATTCGATGTCAAGGCCTACTCGAACAAAGGGACCCTCCATCTCGGCAACTTATTCAATGGAAATGCCCAGCTAGGTAAGCAAATACTTTTATGCATATAGCAATTGTTTGGAACTGGATGATACATCTCTGCCTTGCCCGCGATTCGAACCTGGGAACTGTGGCCTCGTAGCGCATTACGTGGTCCACACCACCAAGGAGGTTTGTTTCTTTTCTCTCTTTTGAATCGCGTCCACAGAGAAAATAGTTTCTTTGGACGGTTAACAAAATATTGTAAACTACTATCCAATTTTTTTTGTAATAGTGCGCATTTGCTACAAGTTACCAAAATAAATAGTCAATAAATACCAAATTTAGTAAATCCTATTAAATATTCTGTTTAGTATTGCCACAAATCTTACCCAAAAGTGTTTTGTTAATTCAAACAATCCATTTTCTCTGTCTTGGAAGGGGTGTGATATAGTTTAACATATATTGTGCATAATGTTGTAATACATTCAGCGCTTTACATATGGTCTGGGCCTGCAATGTCATTTTCGCAAATGCCGCTATGATATTCCAAATTCGAGTTTGAGTTTCTTCTATAGCGCCCAAAAGAACCATGAATGTTGCTTTCGATGTTGTCTAGACATCAGTGATAGTTTCGTAGCACTGCAAGCCTATTTTGTATCACAGATTTCTATACAACAGCGAAAATAAAGCACACGGATGTTGGCTTTAATGCTCTAGAAGAAATACAACTCATGTATTTTCTTCAGAATTTGAAACATTAAAGTGGCTTTTCCAAAGGATAGGCATTTTGAAAAAAGGCTTTGCTAACGCAGACCTATGATCAAGCCCAAAGTTAACTATAAGCAGCGCTTGCCAAAAATATTGACATAATAACTAAGTTGTGTCAATAATAAAAATAAGCAAAATGTGAATCAGTAAAATTGATTCTGAAATATATAAATATGAATAATTAAAGGGATTAAGAATTGAAAGAATACTTTCTTGTAGTATAGCCTAATTATCATTTGTAAAAAAAAATATGGAACTATCTTCTTTAAATCTACAACAGACGCTGGATGTAGGCATTAGAAGCTAAGTTCTAACATTTATTTTTAAAATACTGTCAGCTATACTAAGTTTGTATTATAAAATACCTATAATAGTACGTGACAGTTTTGATTTCAATACTATTTAGTTAATTGCAAAAAGGTAAACATTATATTAATATTACAAATGCTAATCAAACTTTAGAACTTTTTTCATTTACAGACCTAGTTTGAGTTATGAACATCATTGACTTGTAATAAACAGGTACATATATGAAGAGACAATACTGTATTTCACAGCATAATCGTCGTAGATTTTACGCCAAATTTGTTTCCGCAAAAGCGTGTAACCAATGTCAACCCTCTTTTTTTAAAAAAATGTCAGTACTGAAAAACCATTTGTTACTATATAGATAAACTGTCTGGCAAAAGATTAGGATGCACTGAATACTCGTACGTTAAAGTTGAATACTTCAAATCGACGCACATGAATGTTTAGCAAACATTTTTCCGGTCTAAAAAAAAAATAACACTTTAGTTGTACACTACGGTGTTGCGAAGTGTGGACTTGCAAAATATAATCTTCTGTGTTCGAAGTTTCTCTGTCGCATCATTGCCGATGCAACGATCACGTGTTGAAATTTTATAGATCATTTTTTTTGGACTGAAAGAACAAGGTGGGACGATTATGCAGTGAAATGCAGTAACTATTGCAGTGGTCTTAGATGACTCGTTACATCTAAAACTGTGTTGTTCTTTCAGGTGAGACAATGAACAGATTCCTCACCGAGAATTCTGGAGAGGTATTTAAGGAGTTGAAGCCATCTCTCGATGCGTCGTTTAGCGCTCTTTTCCACGGACTCTCCAAAAGGCTCTTCGATAAAGTTCAATACAATAAACTCTTCAAAGGAGTTTAGAGTGGAATTATGTGGGTAAATATCAAACGCATATATCTCCTACGAAATGTGCTAACTTCTGATGTGATGTTGTGAAAAAATTTTAATGTGAAGTTGACGGTTAGGAATGGACGCATTGCCTGGAAAACCTATACATTTTTAAGGGTTTATCAACATGTGTTTCATAATGGCTGGGAACTTCTTGCTGTTATGTGTGAAAATGTTAAAATACGAGGACGTAATATCGAGGTTCGCCTATATATTTTTAAACATACATATAGAATATATAAATTGAAGGCATTATATGTATGCAAGAAAAATCCACATTTAAGAATTAATTTTTGCAATATTTCATTTGGGCAGTATTGTTAAGTTAGCAAGTGATAAAAGTAAGTCATGAAAGTTATTGTACTATGTGTTTGTGGTGCATGTACGTATTGATTCTGATTTTGAAAGACATAAACCTTTTCAATAATTATTTTGATAAGAATATGTTTAAATGTTGTAATTTTATACTGTGTCTAATAAGATTTCTCTCATAATGAACAAAAATACAATTCGTGTACGTTTTTTGTTTCTAGAAAATGAAATACACATTGACCAGGGTCAATTATTTATTGATAACCCTTGTGTATCTTTTATATAAATATGAATTACGAACTAAATATCAAACGCAACTTCTTGTATATTGAAACTGTATTATTCCAATCAATTGTGTATATATAAATTGCTTCATTTATTGCTTTTAATTTTGGTTCTTTAAAGGTCTTAACTACACAACTTTCCTGAATTTGTTTTAGAAATGGTAAATCAGAAATTCAATTTTCCCAAGAAAATTCAATTCGTAATTCTTTACTTCTGATAGAGAGCAAAGTTCCAAACATAATTTGTAAAACTTATTATTATTATTTATTGAACTCAACAGGTTTACACCAATTTACAGAGTTCATATTAGTATAAATAGTAGGCAAAGTAGCTCACGGTTATTCTATACCTCGAATATTAGGTTTTTTACCTATTTGTTTCGTTGCAGGTAAATAAGAAATAACAAGTTACATCAGGGTTTCATTAAAAAGGCAACAACTGATGAAGTTGTTATGGTGCTTAAAATAACCTATTTTGCATGTTAGAACTTATATTAGGTTTATGCGCCTAAATCATGTATTTAAGTGTTTATGTATGTTTTAAGGATTTACATGTTTTTATATCCCACAGAGGCATTTGCTCTGCTTTGGTGACGAAACAATTCAATGACTAATGTGATTGAAACATACTCTCTGTCGATTTCCCTCCCTCCAAGGGAGATCTATTGAGTTTGATTCATATATTGATTTGCTTTGTTTTACTTCGCATTTTGTGCCACTGTTTGGCTAATTTGCGAAGATGGGGATGAGCGATGATATGATGAAATTGATGAAAGGACACTCACAAATATCCATGTAAAGGCCAGGATTCGAACCCGGGACCCCTGGAGTGTTAGCTCCGCCACGGGGGCCGGCTATTGAGTTTGAGTTTGACTGTGGACATGAAGAAGTATGTTATTTATTCAGGTTAGCCACTCTAGGACCATGATAAAGTTCAAGTATACCTATAATTCCCAGTGTTCAAGGCGAACGTTCCAAAAATTCAAGGGTAGAAGCATATGTTTTCTCTATTTCAATCTTACATATTACCGCCTCTCACCATCACACATGCACACAAATACGTGTATATTAACAATATAAAGGATCTGTCTGATTCCAATGTATCCAAAAATTCTAATTCAATTCAATTAAACGGTATAGGCCTATATATTTAAATTATTTAATTTAAGGTGCGAAGTCTACTTTTGCTATTTCACATACTCAGACTAGAAATACATGTACAGGGTCAAGGAAGTTAGGAAAAAGGTATGTTGTATACAGCGTATATTGATACACCTATAGATTGAATTGTATCTTCTGTAAATATGCTGTATAAAGAAACAAACTGCCGGAGAACTAATTTAGGTGAGTGTACAAACACAAGTCACAAATGTTACGGAACAAAAAAGAAATGTTAATTGCATGTGAATTTCAAATTCAAATTTACCTAATGAACTTCAATATATCTTCCGTCTGCAAGATAGATTGTTCTGCAAAGGACTCAAACAAAGTAAAGGGATTGAGAGAATCTGCTTTATTTTCCATGGAGCTTTCTTTTTTCTTCCTCGACAAAAATAAAAGTTAAACTGTGAAAAATTATATTTTTCACTTGCACAAATTTATTTTTATTAATTATTATGTACACGCGGTATTGAGAATATGTACAGTCATGGACACTTCTGGGTTATAATAATCCCATTGAAAATCAATGGAATCATTACAATCCAGAAGTATTCATGACTGTACATGTAATTCAATTTTTCCCTGTTTGGAATATACCGTTGACGATTTTCGTGTGTTTAAATTTTAAAAAGTCATTTCCAGACGCATCTAGTCTAATGGATTATGCACGATTTTGATGTTTTTGTAAGTATTTTAATACATCACGCCATTTCACCAGTCCTTAATCTCGTCGCTGCAATAATCAGACCAAAAATAGAACACCATGTTATCGTTAACAAAAGCGTAGCGCGAAAATTTCTATTTCGAGTCTTGAAAAGCACACGGCGTCAAATAAATGATCTGTCTGCTCAACGAGCGAAAATGTTTCTCAGCGAGCGTCGCTCAGATACTCGACGAGCCCATGGAATCACTTTAACCTTCTTAGGACGCTACAACTTCCCACCCCACTCATTTCGAACATGGTTTAAAATCACGATCACGTGACTAGACGATTCGGAAATGAGAATCGTCTGCGGGGAGTGGGGAGAAGAAGGTAAAAACAAAATAAAACAAGATCACGATAAATACAAACCCGAACTGTAATTGAAATAAAAACAGCAAGAATGTTCACAATGTCTCTGGATGTTAACAACAAGTAACTTTGATGTGTTTATAATTATAGAAACGGGTTCCCAAGAAATGCATGCAGCGAGTAATCATGCTTACTTTTTATTGCACAATCCTTCACGAACAAAGCATTACGCGTGCATTCAAGCTCAAGGTCAAGGTTGTGGGCCTAATTTCGCACTACGTCTTTCGCAAATTGGAGACAGTTTCTCTCGAAGACTACGAAAGAAGAGTTTTGGTCAATTTCTCCTGCAATGTATCAGCTATTGTTGATCGTTCTTGCGGGCATCGTTGCGATCGAAGGGAAAATATGTAAGTATATCTGAAACTGTGAAAGTAGCGGATAATAGTTAACTTTTGTTTTAGTAAGAACCATTAAGGCGGTTGTGGTTCCTCCTGTGTGGCTTAGCAAAATATCGCAAGGCCCTAGGCCAGATTAGAATGCAAGACCCCCAACCATTCTCTAGATTTGAAATCTCAATGTGAATCGATACAAAATCTTCATGGATACGTCAGCATATCATATTTAAATAACAATAATAAATTACTGACGAAAATGATATTTAATAATATTCGACGGATAAATTTACACTTGACAAAAGTATAATCTGGTAATACACTGCTGGAATCTTCTGTTTCACAAAGTAGTAGTAATAGTACGTGTTCAAAGATGTCAAGAGAATTAAGAAAAGACTAGACGAGCTTTTCATTCAAGAGGAGAATAAATGGCTAAACATGTCAAAGCAAGTTATCGTCAATTTATGCGTAAAGGTTTCACATTAGAAATAAGGCAATAATAATGTTTACTACTTTTCGGGCCCCCCTTAGACTTAGGGCCCACCCGCCTGTACGTTACGCCTCTGATTTGACGTATTCATTCAAATTATAACGTTAAACTAGAATGTAAACCGAAATAGAAGCAGAAGGTTTTAATTTTATTGTCCACAAAAATTAGCCTTTTCGATTTTTCTCATTTCTATTTATTACATAATTATATCAACCACATGTGACGCGAGGCCCCAGGCGGAGAAACTAGTTCTGCATAAATTTACGTTAGCTTTAGAGGAAGTGTGCCTATAGATATTTAGATAACGGCCTAAAATAAATATAGGCACGGAAATAAGAATCAAACGTTCCGATATGTAATATTGAAAAGCAAACAACAATTTATATAGATCCAAGTTCGGTATTGAAATGAAACGACACGCAATTGGACCGAATTTAAATTGGGCGAGAAACAAACAAAGGTTCCGGAGCAGAATGGCATCCATTTTGAAATTCGTCCCAGTGTTGTTCACGCTCCCCTAATCTTTTACTTCTCACAAGAAAGCTACACAACTCGTGAGTACTTGCTAGTCGAATTTCCTGATGACAATACCCCAGATTCTTACCTTGAATGCAGGGTTATTTAAGGTCCAGGGACCCGTAAGTTCTAATGGGTTCCGTAACAGGACCGGAACGTTTTTTCTTGCACAATTTAAATTCGGTCCAGGTATCGTTTCGTTTCAATACCAAACTTGGAACGTATATAATTGATTCTGAAAAAAAAAATCGGTCCATCGTAATTTGGTTCCGAATTGATTTCTCCTCTCTACCTGGACCGATTTAAACTTGCGTTCTAAAAGGGTCTGCTACTATGTCTCATATTGGAACGGCACACACCGCGCTTGTAGAACATGTAGCTCAGGGAAGCAATGACAACGCTGTCGTCCTCTCATGGGCCATTTCCGTAAACCTCCCTTGGTGAAGGATTAACGCAATGAGTACATGCGATGGAGGACGAAATCTGGAAAATTGTTGTTATTCTCCATAACGCACATCGTCAGTATCTTTGGTTTGATTTACATGGAAATTCCCATCTACGGCATTCTTGCAAAACCAAAAATAACTCGAAGTTCACTTTCACGTTGACAGAAGCAGCACGAAAATCGGAGGTGCCACGTGGTCTTAACACAAAACAAACTCCAATTCCCTTACCTGATGTACAGTATTGCAGCCACGACATTGGTATCTCGATGTCTTCGTGTTGGAGTCGTACTCAAAATACTTCCGTACGAATGTAAGAAGAATTCAGACCGAAGCGACAAGCGACACGGGCCCCTTCAGTCTAACGCAAAACTTTCATCGCAATAGAACGAGTCGACACGATTCACGGCATTGAGGAAATCCGTGTGATCAGTAATATCTGAGGAAGTGTCTCACTGTGCGCACTGAACCAAGACACCTTTTTGGTCAAGCCCCTCCCTTCGTCTTCTGACGTCACGAAAAATTGCAATGTATTTATGCTAAGACAGTGTTTCCCCAAGTGTGCTGGCTTACAGAGGAGCTGCGAAATGTCCCAATATTTTCACGGAAATGATATAATTGTTACAAATATGTATTTATTTAGTACGTTTTACATGTAAAATGTTTCCAAATTTGAAACATTTGTTTATTTTTAACTTATTTATTTATTTATTCCTTGTTTTGGATGGCGAAGTTAAGGCACAAGCCATTCCTTAGACTTAACCATCTCTACTTTACATTTATAAATTGATTTTTATAGCTAACTGTTTGTGAAATATATAAAAACTAAAAACATTAAGATACCAAAAAAATGAAATATATAAAAACTAAGAACATTAAGATACCAAAAATAGAAAAACACAAGAAAAAATAAAAGAAAAACACGCAATAAGAAATAAAAACAGAAAAATACATGCACACTAAGAAAAGTAAAAAAATACACGTAAAACATAAACACAAACACAACAAACATACTCAAATTACAGAAAAGGTCGTTGGGTGTTGGTCCTACAAGTTTAATTGAAGGTTTAATTTTATTTCCCTGTTTTCAGTGCTGGTAAGTTGGCTCCAGAAGATGATTTTTTAATTTTTAATTGAATTGGCCCAGGGAAGAAGAGTTTCTTATGTCATTTGGGAGGTCGTTCCACGCTCTGGTAGCAGTGACCGTTAAGGAATTTCCATAAAACGTTGTCTTGTGGGAAGGGATGGCCAGCAGAGGGTTGTCTCTCGAACGGGTGGCAAAGGTGTGTGCTGCATTTAGGGGTTGAAATCGAGAAAGTAGGTAGGAGGGCTCTCGTGAGTTTACTATTTTGTAGAGCGCTGTAAGAGCGTGGAAGTTGCGGCGAGTGGAAAGGTCGAACCAGCCTAGGTCCTTGAAAGCCGCACAAGGCAAGCAACCACACAAGTGTTAGATAGGGCTACATTCTTACATGGGCGCCGCGAAAATAATCTTGAACTATTAAGGGCGTCGTGAAATGACAAAGTTTGGGAACCTCTGTCCAAAGAGAACTGTAACCCTCACAAGCTTACCCTAACAACGAAGGCATTTGACCCTGAAGTGAGAACACGAAGGGCGGGGTTTGACCAAAAAGATGATTGGGATCCGTGAGATCAGTTATACCCATTGCCACAGCCGACACGTGTCGCTCGAGGATATTACCCATCGTGCGCCACCACTCGGGTTTTGGATAATAGCCAGCGAGTTGGAATGCGAAAGACGACTGACCGCTATTGTTTTTTATGTTAACTATTGCTCACACGTCAGTCTTAGAAAACAAAAAACAAAAGTCAGTTTTTTGGCACATTATACTACATTCTGTCCCGGGAGCGATCGAACGAGAACAAGTCTTTGCACAAGTGGTGACCAGTGAGGGCTCGACCAATACGCTGGTCAAGTCGTCTGCTGGTCCCGCGCATGGGTGCGGCCATATTGGCAATAAACAACCGGTTGCTACGGTCGTTGCTAAGGTCGGTAACATGGCGTTGGCTATAGAGCGTTGCTGAGGTTTTGGAAAGATGAGCCGAAAACAATGAAGGAGGGAGAGTTAGCATGTAAGGAGAACCAGTTTCGTAGTTTCAGATACACAAGATAAGAAGGCGTCGTCAAAGTAAGGGTGAAAGCAAGCATGAAGGAAAGAATATGATGTTAAGGAAAGCGATACTTAGATGTCGCACGTGTTGTGACTAGCACTTCTTCGAAAATTTTTAAATAGCTTTGTGTGTGTGCGAAGATATGTTTATTATCTTTCTTTCAGTGGTGGCAATTAGGGGGGGGCGAGGGGCAATTCCCCCACTTTTTCGCCCACTTATGCCCCCGCACTATGTTAAATCTTATCTAAAAAGGGAAATATAATGTCTTTGCCTCCCAGTTCTGACACCTTGCCCTCCCGGTTTTGGTACCCAATCGCCGCCACTGCTTTCACGTGAACCAGATGAAATATTTTACATAACCAATGTAGCTTCTATTCCTTTGTTACGAGCCTATTACGAGGACAAAAGGGTTGAACACAACATGTGCCCTTTCCTCTGTCCATCATTATCTTGTTATTGTTTCAACTTATCACTTTATCATGTTCTTTTATGCAAGAATATTAGAATGAAAACAATTTGTTGTAATTAATAATGGGCTGCCAAGCTGAAAACACCTTCAGGTCGATCAGTAGGCTCCAGGCGCCAGGAATGTATCCAGTAGCCTAACTAACATACTCTGCGCCCCCCCACCCCCACCCCGCGCAACTTTCAGTTGTGCGCCCATACTCGTCTAAAAATATACAAATATATTTCTTTTCTAAAATATTAATTCACGCCCACATTTATATTAGGTATATACGAACATGAAAATGCATACGTGTAATTTAAATCAATGTAAAAACTGATACGAAAGGTTAAGACAACAGAGAAGCTGTAAAAAATTATATATCATAATTATATATGAAAACAGACTGTTATTACAAAAATTACGATATTATCAAATGATCATTAGCAGTCCTCTGCATTTTTTCATGGAAGCAAATTCTTGTTTGCTAGTTTTCGAGCTCGATCACTCTCACCCTGACATTGTGCTTCTCAAGTAATTTTTGATGAATTTTAACTTGGAAAATCATTTCGTCGAGGAAGATTTTTTTCTTAACTTCTCTTTTCCGTTTGGTAAAAAATGTAAGTAGGGTGAAAATCAGCGTTGCTAGCGTGTCGTCTACCCTTCGGCTACGTAAACCATTCAGCTAATGAAGTTTTGTTTTCCTAATCTGGTAATCCACTTTCTACTTGTGATTAACATTTTCAGTTTGCAGTTAGGGGCATAAAATATAATATGTTCGGTTGAGAATATATTTTAACGCCGAAAGTGAACTATCTGTCTTTCTTAGTTTATCATTCCTACTGCGCCCCGAAGCTCGTGCGCCCCACCCGCGCACCGAGGGGGTGTTATTTACGCCACTGCATTTATCACATGTTCAATCTTTCGTTCAATAGTCCTTAATGCACACAGCGATATGCATAAATCGAAAAAGGGGTGAATTTCCAAGAAGCGGGAAGGTAAGCTTCTAGGGGAGAGATTTCTTTCGTATTATCTCAATTCCTCATAATCTATAATTGGGAGTAAAATATTTTCGGTTAGAAATCGCTTATTTACGAGTTACGATTATTCAGAATTTCTGGAAATTCAAGAACATAATATATTTTGGAAAGTGCCATTCGTTTAAGATGTAAATGCGAACCTAATTTCCTGAAATAACAGACGTGATACACCTTGAGTTTACACATTTACTTTGGATGCAATAATAATAATAATACGGTGAAGGCATATAGTGGTTCGGATTACAATTTAAACTGTAGGTCCAGTCTCGATTAGCCTTACTGTGCATAAACTGGACTTAAAACACCAAATCAACCAATCAATAATAATAATAATAAACCATTGTTATCTTCATATGCATTTATTATTGTTGTTGATATTAATAGTAGCAGTACTCGTCCCTATTCATTTGTTTGCTGTTCCGGCTATTGACTGAAATCACTTTAGACACTCCCAATATTTCTACTACTTCTATTAAAATATGTCAATGGCTTGACTACCCCTACAAGAATTTCTTTCGACGTCTATGACTATGTACTACACATATGTATTCTTCCGATCGAGAAAATGCATTGTAGTTTTTGAATACCCATTAGTGCAAAGGTACGAAATATGCCTAATGTGCACAATGATTGTAATCATACGCATAGCAATAAGACATATCTGACCACAGACAAAGAACCATGCCACTTACGTTCATTTACCCGTCAGCAAGACTGTGTAGCGGAAACCGAAGAAATCGTAAGTTGCCGGTCACTTTCATGGAGCGTGCCTGCTTTTGTTCTTCCATTTTTTCTTTAACTTGTCACCTGTAAGCAACCTGTATTTTATGTACGTATTCTTCTGAATCTAATCTTTACAATGGTGTAAGATACATATTACCATATGCGTTGAAAAACCCTGTCACTAAGAACAAAAGGTATCCCTTGCGGTCCGCTTCCAATACTAACTGCATGGGGAAAGTACGGACAACGCGTTGTATATTGCCAGGTATACTGTTGCGATGGCAACAGCGCCGGAAGTGACGTTCACTAGACCAGCGTATTAACGCGTGAGAGGGAACGGAATTGCGTGGAGGGGAAAGTAGGACTGCAGCTAGAGGTGTTTTCTACTGTTACGGCGGCCGATCCAAATGCTGGCAAGGGAAGTGGGGAGCGTGAAAGCGACCAATCCAGCACGATAAGAAACGCGGCAGCCAGTAGAACGAGGTTCCCGTAGTATTTCTTTCTGCGCGTCGTAACTCTCGGCGCCATCGCTGTTGTCCGGTAGGTCTGCGGCGTATTCTGCCTCGTTCTCTATCTCGTTTGATTTTCGCTTTGAGTTTTTATGGAAACCTAGGTTAATTTGGACTGGCTCCTACTGTTTAAACTGGAATCCGAACTGCTTATCGTCTCCGCCGGGTATCGAAACTTCGATTGCTTGATTACAAAGCCACTGCGTTACCAATACGACATCATAGAGACGCAGTTACCATTTAGATAGAACGTTTCGGTATTAGGTATCCATGTACTGAAGATATTATCTCAGGAATACATAAGTATTTCAGTGTTTTCAATACTGAGCATTTGGCATTTCCAAATACGTGCGTCGGGCCCCGTGGTGGAGTGGTTAGCACATCGCGCTAAGACGCCAGGGGTCCCGAGTTCTAATTTCGGTCTGGGCATGGATGTTTCTGAGTGTCCATTCATCAATTTCATCATATCATCACTCATCCCCATCTTCGTAAATTAGCCAAAATGTGGCACAGAAAGCGAAGTAAGAAAAAGCAAATCAAAAAAGTCCAATTCACATACCTCCATCCGCTTCAGTTCATCCATCTTTTCCCCAGACGTAGGTATGTTCATTGAGCTCATAAGCCACCACGGCACTCAAGCGGGTTGAAAAAATAAATAATTACGGACAGCGAGGATATAAGTTTCGAATCCTGACTTGTGCATAGATGATATTAACTAAGCGTCCCTTCATTCATTTCATCTAATAATTACCCATTTCATGGGCGTGACCTGGGACCTAATTTTAGGGACGCGGAATCGAACTTGGGGCTTAACTTTTGGGAAGTGGGGGTTAAAATATAAAACTTTCCTGTCACATAAAAATAGTGTCAAAGACAGTTTTGCCAAATATCTATTACATTTGCGAAATCATAAAAATTACTCATTGCCTTGCTCCTCAGGTTAACTAAAGTACTTTTAACTTGTAAATTTGGGTAAACCTGAAAATTTGGGGGGGCAAGTTCCTTCCTTGCCCCCGCCTAGTTACTCCCATGATCCTGTTTCATTGGCGCGATTAGCATAGAGACTCGAAAGCGGAGTACTATAAGAAAAAGTGCAAATACATTGCACGTGCGTCATACTTCTCTGTGTAGGAAGGTGAGCGCGCATATGTCTGTTCCCATTGCACCGTTATCGTGTGAATTCAGCTCTTTAATTATTTCCCGGGAGCTTAAGACAATTAAGCACTGAATGATTACCAAGTATAAAACAACCCTGACAGATCTTACGGTGCATACCCACGTCAAAACCTGTTTCCTTCCCTTTAGGAACTTAAAGTAACATGTGCACAGGAGACTAACGTATATCCTTCAGACGAAAGATGCATTTTACTTAAAGGTGAATGACGTATGAACGCAAGTCCTTGGAGAAATTTTGTCCTTCACGTGCGAGACTGCCCCTTAAAATCGAGGAGAGAAGGAGAATTGTTTGAGACTTCCCGAGCAAGATGAATCCCTTTCAGAGTTTTCGGAATTGCACCAAATCATTTATTTATGTATTTAGCGAGAGCCGTAGCGAGGTGTAGGCGTCACGCACAGACAGCTCCACTCAAAACTCTCTTCTTTTAAAAAAGGCACCAAAGTCAGCTTATTCGACGGAGAAATTTATACTTGGCAGAGATTAAGTAAGAGAAAAATCATACGAGGTGTTACTCAACCCTTGTTCCCGTTATTTTCTTTCTGATATATCAGTCTGCTTTTATAAATATATGGTATTATTTATTTTAATTACTATTCTTAACCTTTGTTTCTTTAAAAGAGGAACATAAATTAAGAATATTTGAAAATAATATCGTTAGGGAAAATATTTGGACCTAAAAGGAATGAGATGACAAATGAGTGGAGAAGGTTACGTAATGTAGAACTGCACAATTTTTAATCCTCTCCAAATATTATTAGAGAAATTATAAAGGAAGGCTTAGGTGGGCAGACCATGTGGCACGAATGGGAGAGGAAAGAAGATTTTACAGAATTCTTGTTGAGAAACCTGATGGTAAGAGACCTGTTTGAAGGCCAAGACGAAGATGGAGGGATAATGTTGAGATGGACATAAAGGAAATCGGTCAGGAAGGAAAAGATTGGATTGATCTTGCCCAGGATAGGGACACATGGAAGGCTTGTGTTGCTGCAACCATAAACCTTCAGATTTAACAAGACTAGAGAGTTAGTTAGTTAGTTAACCTTTGCTTTTCTTTTACTTGTAGGTTTGCATTCTGGAAACACACTTCTGAGATTTTCTGTTTCACAAAGTAGTACTAGTAATTAAGACATAACTGAAATACTTTAAATAAGCTAAACTGTTTTAAAATCAGAAATGCCAACTACGAATCTTTAAATGTAACTTATATTTTTAATGAGTTTTTATTCGTTTCCTCATTTCAAAATTTGTGGGATTTCGCAGCTCGGTAGTGCGGGAGGTTGAGGGTGGGGGGCGCCAAACCACAATCGTGATTAGAGAACCAAAATATCTGGCTACTGGGCTATATTTAGCTCCAATTTTATATGACAGAGATTAAGGCTCATGCCCTTACACTCATATAACATATCCATAATAATAATTACATTCATAATGTGATTCACGTATAAACAGAGAAAATAATTAACATACATGTACTTTTCACAACACACAAACCATGTCAAAAAATAGCAATTAATAGAAAAGGATTTAACTTATTATGTATCACAAGACATTTCTTTATTTGGCTATCGACAACTTACTGTAAAGCTCTCGATAGAACAGGCAGAATCGTAATTGATCTATGATTGATAGATTTGTTTTATTTTACTTCGCTCATTCTGCCACTTTTGGATAATTTGCGAAGATGGGGATGAGTGATGATGTGATGAAATTGATGAATGAACACTCACAAACATCCAGGTCGGGATTCGAACCCAGGATCTCTGGCGTCGTATCGCGATGTGCTAACCACTCCACCAAGGAGGCCGGCTAATTGGTCTATGATCGGAAGCGTTGTTGGAGATGATATTGTAGGAAGTGTTCGAACATAATGATGGAAACATACCAACGAAAATGATTATCATGTCTGTGCGATATACCAGGAGCACAACCTGCCCATGTTTTTAATTACTTGTTATAACAAGGTCAAGTCATGATTTCACATTTCAATATGGTAAGTTGAATTAAATGGCATAATTTTGTAACTTAAGGCTGTCATGAGGTCACGAAATGTATTTGTGGTCTATCATGGAGCAAATTGTAATTCGTTTCCTTCATGAACAAGGAATTATCATATTTGTGGAAGAAATTGAATCAAATATTCCTGAAAATTCTCGAAGTTTCAAACAGGTTACATATGTTCTACATAATAAAATATTTTGTCGGTTCATGCATATGTCTAAAATTATATATTCAGTTCGTGAAATATATTGCAAAATATATTGCGAAGGAAACATTGTTAAGATCCTAACCTTTAGATGGTTGCGAACACATACAATTATTCCACCTTGCTTTCACACACACACTTAATTACTATATAATATACAATTTGTTAAATTAATCACATTATTCGATTGGCTATATAACTGGGGCGATAAATGATGAGGTGTTTTGACTGAATAGAAATATTTAAAACTAAGGCAAAATGTCTATAAAATTTTATTGTTACTGTGTAAAACCTACGATTTTTGTAAAAAAAAGCTTCCGAGAAAAGATGACCCCCTCAAATTGATGTGGCTAAACCTGAATTTGCTAAAATTGCTGTTTATAAATTTGTTAAAAATATGGCTTTTCTCAATATTGTTTTAACTACACTTAAAATTAATCCAAGATGCTCTTAAGAGCTACACCTACCTACACACACCCACACACATCTATCTATACCCTCCCACACACACCTATACCTATATATATTTACCCACACATATATATACAAGTCTACTTCTGGTCTACTTCTATTGCATCATGTTGTGCAAACAAATTATTATTCAATATTATGCAACAAATTACTAGACGTGTGTTGTTTTCTGATTGGTTGGTTATGATGTAATAGGTGTATTCTGATTGGCTCACTGTTTTAGATGCGGTCCGTGCTTAGGCTATTTAAAGAGTTCTTGCATTGCAGATCAGTTAATATTGTGAGAATAGTTGAAGAGTATAGAGGTGTTGTTCCAGTGCTCCTCATATTATAGCTCTGTTTGGTTTGATATACTGAATTTCTTATTATTTATATTAAACATATTTCTAGTATACTGAACAAGAATCTTATATTTTATATAAAAGAGTTTGATATTTCTTACATCCAGCTGTAATTAGTTTATATTTAGAGTTTTGGCTTGCAGCTGTTGTAATTTGTCTCCGTGTGTTGTACAAGATCAATACATAACACACGCTATTGGGTCATTGCCTTTCTATGCATGTCTGCACACGCAATTGAGGCAGGTTAGTTTTTCAGTAGGTCACTGCTTTTCTGTCGATCAATACTTATTCCATCTTCGTGCATGTAAGCTATATTGACATTACAATTTGTCATAGTTTTATTAAGTATAAAATTTTGATTTGAATCCCAAGAAATTTGATATAATAAACCTAGGATAAAAATTAATAATATTAACATATTAAATATAAACAATAATTATACAAAATACACTGCTGAACCTAATTCATATTTTATATTAAATATAGAGTTTTAATTTAAACCCCAAGAAATTTTATAACTAATAACAAAAATGCCAAATCAAAAATATTGTGATCAATGCAATACGAATATTTCTAGCTCTAATTGGGCTAGGCACCAAAAGAATTGTAATCCAGACAAATATAGAACTCCCACAAAAATATGCCCAAAATGTCATAGAAAATATAGTCTGGAATATTTCTTATATAAACATAAAAATAATTGTTCTGCACAACCATCTACATCTTCATCTGGTCTAAAAAGAAAACTTGAAACACCTATTAATTATAAACCAGCAAAGCAGCTCCGCTATGCACATATTCATAGTAGTTTTAATAGTCAACTAAAGGATTACCGTTTTATATCAGAGTCAAAATGTGATATTAAGAATTTTTTGAATAATATAAATTCTGATGTGCAGGATATTCTAAATAAACAAAATAGCTCTTATAAATTATCTTTCAAATTATTTATACAATATAAGAAATTAAATGGAACAAAATTTACACACCCCCACATAACAGAAACTGTAGCTATATATTCAAATACAAATTTAAACAAAATAATAAGTAGTTTGATAGAGCAATTAATTATTAAACACTCTGAATTTGCTGCAAAAGAATCAGGATGGAGTTTATGTGGAAGTCCACACAAGTTATATATTAATATTTCTAAATTTATCCCACTACAAGGTTCGACATATCTGCCATTACCTGCCAATATTAAAAACAAAAAAGCTGTGGTTAACATAGAAAATAATGATGAGAAATGTTTTTTGTGGTGTATTTTATCTGCTTTGTATCCAGTTTTAAATAATCCAGAAAGAATAAGTTATTATAAACAACATGAAAATGATTTTAATGATGCAATGGAGGGCTTAGAATATCCAATGTCTATTCAAAATATTGATAAATTTGAAAAAAAGGCCAGGGATATCAATGGTAAACTATTATCTATTAATGTATTTATTTGTTCTACTGGTGCTGGGAATTGCTTGATAGAACCTCTCAGAATTAGTACAGTTGATGATGATTTTGCTGTTCCGATTGATTTGCTTTTAATTGAGGGGGATAGCACATACCATTACACTTTAATACATAATCTTGAAACTTTAGTAAGAAAACAAGTAAATAAATCTAATACAATATTTAAGTTGTGCCGAAGATGTTTAACTGTATTTGATGGTAGAAAAATGGTAAATGGGGTTCGTGAACGTAACACAGAAATTGCTAAAAACAAATTAGTTGAACATTTAAAATATTGTGGAAATCATAAACCTGTTCATATGGTGATGCCTAATCCAAGTGAAAATGCCAAATTTTAAAAAAATTGAAGCTTTGTTGGAACAACCAGCATATATAGTTTGTGATTTTGAATCAAACCTCAAACCCCTTGCATTCTGCAAACCAGATCCTGATGAATCTTCAATTACATCATACCATTTACATGAACCTTCTAGTTTTTGTTATATAGTTATACGGGATGGTGTAGCTAATGAACCAGAATTATATATGGGACCAAATGCTATCAAAGAATTTGCACATAGAATAGAAAATGAGTGCCATGATATAGCATCTAATATCTTATTAAAATCAAGACCTATGATACTTTTAACAGAAGAACAAATTGAAAATTTCAAAAATACAAAAAAATGTCCGGTATGTGATTGTGAATTTTCAGATACAAATATCAAGGTGAAACACATTCCCATACAAATGGTAAATTCTTAATGGCTCTGTGTAAAAACTGTAATATTAAGATCCAGAGACCAAAATTTGTCCCAATATTTTGCCATGGTGCATCTAATTATGATTTTCATCATCTGATCAGGTACGAGGGGTTTGACAAGCAGAATTTAAATATTTTAGCAGAAAATGATGAGAAATATATAGCTATTAGCAAGATAATTAAAGTTAATGGTGTTCCTATTCACTTAAGATTTCTTGATTCATACAGAATTTTGTCGGCTAGCTTGGCTACTCTGGCCAGTCAATTATCTGATGATCAATTTAAAATTACTTGTGACACGTTTCCAAATCAGGACTTGAAATTAATTAGGCGAAAAGGTGTATACCCATATGACTATGTTACAGATTTTTCTAAATTTGATGAGTGTGCTTTGCCACCACAAAAAGGATTCTATAGTAAACTCAGGACCACCGAAATCACTGATGAAGATTATCACCATGCTCAGTTGGTGTGGACTAATTTAAAATGCCAGACATTTGGTGATTATCATAAGGCATATTTAAAACTTGATGTAACTTTTTTAGCCGATATACTTCAGGCATTTAGAAAATCTTCAATAGAAAATTATAGGCTGGATCCAATTTATTTTTATAGTGCTCCAGGCCTAGCATGGTCTGCAATGTTTTTAATACTAAAATGGAATTGAATTTAATCCAAGATCAAGATATGTATCTGTTTATGGAACAATGTATAAGAGGAGGCATGGTGCAATGTTCTCAGAGATATACCAGAGCTAATAATAAATATATTTCTGATTATGATCCAGAATTGCCATCAAATTATATACTTTATGTGGATGCTAACAGTTTATATGGGTATGCTATGATGGATAAATTGCCATATGCAGGGCTTGAGTGGGTTGAAAATTTTAGTATTGGGGATCTTCAGGAATTTGATGATAGTAACTATGGCTTGTTCTTAGAAGTTGATCTGATAATTCCTGAAGATTTACACAACAAATTTTCTGATTTGCCCCCAATTTCTGAATTTAAGTGTTCACCTAATTCTAAACAAAAAAAAGCTAATCATGACTTTGGAATCAAAACAAGATTATGTAATATATTACAAAAATCTTCAGTTTTTGATGCATCATGGTGTTAAAGTGACCAAGGTTGGCAAAGTTTTGAGGTTCAGGCACTCAAGATGGTTGAAACCATATATTGATACGAACACCGAGCTTCGAACATCTGCAGTAAGCCAATTTGATAAAACTTTGTTTAAATTAATGGTCAATTCAGTGTATGGCAAAACTATAGAAAATGTTAGAAAGCACAGTGATGTTAAATTAGTTACCGACCCCAGCCGGAGCAAAAAATTAGTGGCAAAGCCGAATTTTAATTATAGAAAAATTTATGATGACAATATGGCACTCTTCAACATGAAGAAAACAAAGATTAAGTTTGATAAACCTATTTATGTAGGGGCTGTGATATCAGAATTGGCAAAATTGCATATGTTAAAATTATATTATGATGTGTTGAAACCTTTTTATGGTAATAGTATAAAATTAATGTATATGGATACAGATAGTTTTATTCTTGATATTCAAACAGAAGATGTTTATAAAGATATATCCCAGCCTGAATTGTTTAAATATTTTGATACCAGTGAACATTCAAAAATTCAACCCCACAATAAAAAGGTGCCTGGCAAGTTAAAAGATGAGACACTTGGCGATGTTATTGTAGGATTTGCTGGGTTAAGAGCTAAAATGTATAGTTTTGAAATATCTAGTGGTACTGTTGCCAAAAAGCTAAGGACATTGGTAAAGATACTGTAGACAAAGAGCTTGAATTTGAAGATTATAAAAATTGTCTCAAGTCACAGAGGTTAATCAAAACATCAGAAAATAGAATTCAGAGTAAAAATCACTTGTTGACTACCAATATTGTAAGAAAAGTAGCTCTAGACCCACATGACGATAAGAGATGTATTTTATCATGTGGCATACATACTTTACCGTGGGGTCATTGTGACTTGAGAAGTGGTAATCAATGCCCAATTACAGAGCATGATTTGAAATAAATAAACATGCCGATGAATTTATTTGGGTTAAAAAAAAAAGCTATTATGGACCTGCCGACACCAGAACCCTCTCCTGATATAATATCTAAACTAAGTGATTTCTTAATTATTCATCTCAATAGCATACTTACAGATGTTGATGATAAAACAGGTAAAACATTATACATATTTAACAATAATTTAAATCATTACCAATTAGCTATAGGTGGTCAATTACAATTTATTACAACTCCCGAGGGTGATGTCAAAATTTCAGTAGGGAGAATTATTTATAGAATTAAGCACTCAAACATGATTTCTGGCACTGTATATACTGTTTCTGCTGGTGATTGTTTATATATAGAGGTCCCAGGATATTATGACAAGCTTATACCTTTTTTTATAGAATTAAGAATTAGATATTTTATAATAAATAACCACTAAATCAAAAAATAAAAATGCCTAATGATATATTTGGCCATACAAGACATGAAGATCACAGTGATGAGATTCTGATGCTTGATGTCAGAGTTAAAAAATTAAGAAGTGATTTACAAGCTTTACAAACCACACTTAATGCCAGTCTTCAAATAGAAATTACTAATTTACAATCACAATGCATGGACCCTCTTCTTAAAATTGATTCAGAACTTAAATTATTGCTTCAAAAATATACTGACTTGGCAACATTGGATAATTTTCAAAATTTAGAGGAGGCTATAGCAACTCTTCAAGCCAAATTAAAAACTCAGGCTACCAACTCTGAACAATTGAAACAACAACTAGAAGAGCAGATTAGTAGTGTCCAGGCACAGCTCCAAACAATTGTCAAAAGCATAAAATCACAAGAAGATTTTGATCTAGTAATTTCCACTCTAAAAGAACATATTCAATCACTACAAATACCTAATCTGGACCCCTTGAACAATGCCATAGCCGAGGTTAAATAAAAAATTGAGACACTCGAAAATTTTATGAACAACTTACCATCTTCTGATGCTTTGAGTGCTATAACTCGTAGTGTAGCTAACATCAAACTGCAACTTGAGACATATGAAGATTTTGGAAAAATTCAGAGTACCTTAACTCACCTTGAGGATACCATAGCAGCAGTACAAAGTGATCTGACAAATGTGCAAGAAACTCTAGAATCTCGCTTGCCTGGTATTGTAGACACCCTTGTCAGTGTCCAGCAACAGATCACCAAACTTGAAAACCTCAACACCGAATCTGAGCTATCTCATTTTCATCACTTGATCGATGATATCCAAACAAAACTTGAAATTTTACAACAATCGACACCTACTCAGGCAGACATAACCCTGCTCCAAGATGCTATGCGTAGTGTGGCTGACGCTAGTGAATTAAATAGTGTGAAATTAGCACTTGAATATTTGCAGAATACTGTAGCAAATCTGCCTACATCTCAGGAACTTAAAAATATTAAGAGAGCTGTGAATCGCATATTGAAATCAGAAGATATCAAGAATATCAAGACAGAGATCAAACAGCTTACTCAAACAGTGGCCACTCTACCAACTAATCAACATATTAATGAACTTTATGCTTTGTTTGAGGATATTAGAAGACAAGTTCATGATCTTACTTCTCAAAATTCAAAATTAGCTATTGTTGAAAATCTACAGCAAATTGTAGCTAATATCAAGCAACAGCTAGGGACCGTGGAATCCAACCAAGCAAATACTCTGTCTATTTTTGCCACCCAGCTTCAAGAGATTGTCCAACAATACAAAAAACTTGCTGTTGACATAAAAATCAAGCCAGGCCACGATGATGTTGTTAGGACTATCAATGAGCATCTTGAATCTGTAACAAGTAGATTGCTTACAGCAGAAAAAGAAATAACTGGTCTAATCGAGAATCCTAAGCATACAATAATCCTTGAATTGTATAGTATCCCCAACAAAGAATATGACTCACCATTTACACCAGGTGGTAAAATGTATAAGCTGTCCCCTGCACAATTTTATTACCAGTTTTTTGTTGGAGGCACACTTAGACCAATCAAGATCAAATATTGGTTACAACCACAGGCACATCACTACCCTACTTTATCAATAACTAATGCTGACAACAAACCAAAAATCACCAATATAGAGTTAGAGGATTTTACAGATCCCAATACATTAGAAACATCTTATGCTGAAGATGATGGTTCTCTGGAATTTAATATACAAATAGGAGACAAATTATATTTAGAAAATCCTGTAGTATCAGCTGCTGAACACCCTATAGTTGCAATATTCTTGTTTACAGACTATGTCTAGACAAATTATTGTTGATGAATTACACAAACCAGCCAGACATAACTATAAGCGACTACCAGTAGTCACAAAAGGCATAGATGATTTATGGCAGTCTGACTTGGTGGAAATGGCACCTCATGGGGGACAGTTGAAAAACTTAGACAAGATCAACAAAGGATACAAATATATATTTACTGTTATAGATACATTTTCAAAATTTGCCTGGGCTATGCCGCTCAAATCTAAGACTGGAAAATGTGTTACAGAAGCTTTTAGGACAATTATTAATCAGAGTGGAAGATCACCACGCTATCTACAAACAGATAATGGCAAAGAATTCTATAATTTGGTGTTCCAACAATTTATTAAAAACCATTCAATAAAACATTACTCGAGTTACAGTGATCTCAAAGCTTCTATTGTAGAAAGATTCAACAGAACTCTAAAAAATCATATGTATAAACAATTTACCCTTCAAGGTAATTATAAATAGCTTACTATTCTACCAGAACTTTTAGATAAATATAATAATTCAGTTCACACTACAATCAACATGAAACCCTCTGAGCTAACTTCATCTGATGAGCAGAAATTGATCAGTACTGTTTACTATCCTAGATACCAACCAACATCAAAAAAACCTAAATACAAAGTTGGTGATCAAGTAAGAATTAGTAAATATAAGCACTTATTCAAAAGAGGTTTTACCAGAAATTGGAGTACTGAATTATTTACAGTGGTTCAAGTTAAACCTGGGGCTCGTAATACATATATAATAAAAGATCACCGAGGTGAAATTCTCAAAGGCAGGTTTTATGAAGAAGAACTCAACAAAACTAAGCAGAGACACACATATCTTATAGAAAAAATCATTCGCAAAAAAGCAACAAAATACTGGTCAAATGGCTAGGTCTCCCAGAACACAGCTGGATCGAGACAGACAAAGTGATACTATGAACACCTGGGATGTTATAAAAAGACTACCAGATCCTGAACAGCAGAATAAGAGAAATGGAAAGCTGCTGCCTGATAATATTAGATGTCTTATTGTTGGACCATCGGCTTGTAGTAGAACTACACTAATGATTGATAATTTTTTATTGGCACCCAACTGTTTAGACTGGAAAAACAGGCACTTGTATATATTCTCTAAGAGCTTAGAACAATTAAAATATCAGCAGTTGATGAAGATATATGATGGACTGGATATAGCCACTTTTGAATCAGATGTTAAACCACTTCATGAATGTCTCGATAACTCTGTTGTTGTATTTGATGATATTATATTGGAAAACCAAAACAAGATTAGAAATTTTTTTACACAGGCCGACACAAAAACATAGATTGCTTCTACCTGGCACAGACTTTTTCTAAAATACCAAAACAACTAATAAGAGACAACAGCAATTTTATATGTGTGTTTCATCAAGACCATACCAACCTCAAACACATACATGATGAATATGTAGGTGGTGACTTGAGCTACAATAATTTTTCTAAGTTTTGCAGTAGGTGCTGGAACCAGGATAGTTATGGGTTTGTCACAATTGATATGACAAGAAAACCTAATAGTGGTAAATATAGAAATAAAATTAACAATTTTCTAGACATTGAAACATATATAAATAACCATGAAAAGACCAATTATTGATGATCTTAAATTAAGAGACTATCTTGTAAAAAGATTTAAGGGATGGAAAGTAGAGAACCGAGGTATCTATGAACAACACAAGCAAACAGAACAGCCGATTATTGATGCTATTAGTGAACTAGGTAAAAATATCAAAACTGTTACAGAGCAAAATCAAAATTTGATTACAGAGCTTGTACCTGTAGCTGCTAGGAACATATTAGATTATCCAATCACCCCACTTTCTAGTATTCATACACCTAGTCCTGTTGCTCCTCGAAGAATTGAAGCTACTCAGGATCCTATTGAATTGGGTCTTCTTGCTCAAAAATATTTAAGCACACCTAGAGACAACAAAGATGAGGTTTTTGGTTTATATGCTGACACAGAGCTTAATAGTAGCATCATACATAGAATTGGCAATTTTAGGGTAACATTTATGGGAGATGATTTGATAGTATATTCAGAATCTTGGAGAAAGAGGTGGTTTTGTTAAGTATCCTGGAACACCTGGATTATGGGAATTGATGACTAGGAAGAGACCTGGCAACTATACAGATCAAGATTATGAGCATTACAAATAAATATTAATAAAATCAGATGCTCTATACCAGAACAATGATCCCACACAAAAAAGAGTCAAGTCTAGCAGTGGAGCAAAATACAACAACTTAATCAAACCCGTATGGTCACAAATCAAAACAGGTAGTGGGATCAAACAGTACAACACATTGTCTAAGGAATTTGTCTGGGTTGACGATGTCAGGAAACTTGTAGAAAGGTTGCTAGTCATAGCTGGGGAAGAAAATGCTGGCAACCACAATTTTTACAATGAAAAAGTTGGAATTATGGACATGATAAGCACCAAATTGTCTAATTTTATAGTGAATGACACTAAGGGCATTGGATATCTTATAAAAATTATTAATACTCTACCACCTAAATTTTGGAATATCTCTGAGTGTCGGGGGCTGGTTAATGACATCATAAACAAGTTGCCATTTGAGCTACACATACCAGGCTATCAGTATTGTGGTCCAGGTACCAAACTAGACCGTAGATTAAACAGAGGAGAGCCTGGTGTTAATCCCCTAGATGCTGCTTGTAGAGACCATGACATAGCATACAACACACATACCGACCTTGACAAGCGACATGTAGCAGACAAAAAATTAGAAGAAGCTGCTTTTGGTAGATTTGTAAGCAAAGATGCTTCTTTGTGTGAGAGAATAGCAGCATTGGGGACCACTATTGCTATGAACAGCAAACAAAAATTGGGGTGGGGGTTGTAATAAATTAACTAAATTAGCTACAATTTAATTGTGATAGTTAATCCCAAAATATGTATATAATAAACCAAAAATGAAGGCCAAGGGTGTTATGTATCAGATACCTTATGCAGGTCTTAAATCTCTTAAAACTATTGATATTCTTCTAACCAAAAAGCAGCGCAAGAAAAAAAGCTCTTGTTTTGCCAAGGGACATGGTATGAAATTATTACATGGTAACTCTCAATTAAAAAAATTACAGCAATGTAGAAAAAAATCACATATGGGTGGATTTATATTTAGTATCCCAGCTATTTTAGGAGCTTTGGGGGCTGTGGGGAGCTTGGCTGGGGGGTCGGCTGCTATAGCAAAAACAGTAATAGATGCTAAGAAGAATAGGGCAAAATTAGATGAACAAAAGCGCCATAATCTGGCCATGGAAAAACAAGGCAAAAGTGTTAAGAAAGTTATGAATAAGTTTTAAAAAAACAAGAGCCGCTTACCAACCAAGATATTGAAGCTTTAATAAAACCACTAGGCATCAAAAATTTTAGAGGAGTATACATGTCTGATTCTTTACCAGAACAACCACTCAAAAAAGAGTGTGGCATTGTTAATTTGGATAAGTATAAAAATCAGGGCACTCACTGGATTTGCTATCTTAAATATTTAAACAATGAGGCATTTGTGTTTGATTCATTTGGAGGTATTCCACCTGAGAATTTAGTAAAATATCTAAAATCAACTAATCTTTATTATAATAATACCCGTATTCAAAATTTCAAAGATGTTAATTGTGGACATCTATATTTATCTATTCTTAGATATCTGTCTCAAATAAATAAACCATCAATTGAAAATTTTCAAAAAGCTTTGTGGTATCTAAAACATCATGGGAGTCTTCCATCTTACCAGCCAAAATTCAATATTGAAACTCAAACTACATGATGATATAGTTTATCCCAAAACAATAGCTCTTAGAGCATTCTATGGCATGTATTTGATCCCTAATATTACACACCACAACAACACAATCACAGTTGGTGACCAAAACATTGTCATCACTCCAGGCCAGTATAATTTGTCTACTTTAAATGCTCAGTTACCTAGAGGTATATTGTTAACTCAAAATTCTGTTACTCACAGAGTAGAAATTGTGTCTGCTTCAGAAACAGTAGATCTGGGTACTATAGGAGAGCTATTAGGATTCGAGAACAACACAAAACTTGAACCAGCCATCAAACACACTGCTATTAATATACCTAAATTCCTAGCCATAGAAACTTTGCATATTCACTGTAATGTGGCCGAGGGTATGATCACCAAATCAAATGGCATAGGCACTCACAAACAAACTGGCATTATTGCAACATTCAAACCTAACTCTGAATTTATGGAACCGATCATCTATACTCCATCACCAACATTATATTTTCCTGTGTGCCATAATAGAATCGACTACATTGAGTTGATGGTCACTAATGAAAAATAAGAATTAGTTGATTTTGCTGGAGCCACAACAACTGCTATCATAAAAATTAATATTTAAATAAAAATACATACAAAAATAAATAAATAAATAAAATGGAAAATATTGAGAGTTATGAGCTACAATCATTCCCCCCAAACCGGAGGACCTTTGCAAATTTAAATCAAGCCAACACAGAGATTGAGGTTGACCTTGATGTAGGAGATGGATTTATACACCCTCACAGAGCCCTTTATATTAAATTTGATGTTGCAAAACTCGATGGTACAGATTATCCAGCTAACACAAATATAAGATTGGTAGACAATTTTGTGCCACATCTGTTTTCTGAAATTGAGATTAGAAAACATGGTGTTGTTATAAACAGAGTAGATTACCCTGGTATTACCTCTACAGCTTTGGCCACACTAAAATTATCCAAGACCGAGGCCTCATACTACAAAATAAGTGGATTTGAAGCTGGTGATAAGATAATATCTAAGAGTCACACAGTATTGTTTCCTATGCGCCTATTGCCAGGATTCTTCTCAGATTACAAAGAAATTATGTGGAAGGGTGGTTTAAGAATTACATTTAGAAGAGCTGCCAATGATAATAATGCTTTGCTGAGGTATAGTTCATTAAACTCTACTGGGGCAGCTCTGCCTAATACCCTACCTGATGAAGGCAAATGCCTTATTCAGACTATGGAGCTAAGAATTCCAGTAGTTGAATATGAAGCTAGTTATGCTCTTAAATACAAAGCAGATATACTAAAAAATCGACAGGTGCCTTTACAATTTTATACATATCAATGTGTGCAGAAGCCTGCCACTGGTAGCTATTATGAATTTGATGCTACAAACTCATTCTCCAGTATACAATATGACTTGCCAGATTTTGTGGTGGTACTGTTTCAAACTGGAAGACACAATAATCAGGAAAAAAATTCAAGTAAATTTGATAACTGCAACATCAAGAACATTTATCTTAAAAATGGCAGAAATGAGGTGTTCCCTAGAGAAAGTTATAATTTAAACATGTCCAAGAATGATTTCCTCAAATTATATGAGGCATTTACAGCATTCAAAAGGGTCACAATTGGGAATACTGACATGTATTACTGACCAGATGAATTCAAAAGACAGAGACCCATGTTTGTCATCAACACCTCAAAAAGAAAACAAGTTGTGGTTAATGACAGGACAAACATTAAAATTATCTGTGAATTCCATGATACACTTCCTGCTGACAGCATATGTAGTGTTATTCTTATAGGTGAAAAATCATATGTTTATGATGTAAGAAATGAAAGAGTCACAGAGCAATTCTAGAAAACCTCTGCATATTACATTGTCTTAGTATTAGATATACAAGTTGTGCCTGGTCTTGAATTAAAATATTTCAGGTTAACATATTAACATAATAGTACAAAAATATTTTGAATAAGTATTTAACATTATATTACAGTGTACTACTGTATAATCAAAAAACTCTTAAGAGCATCTTGGATTAATTTTAAGTGTAGTTAAAACAATATTGAGAAAAGCCATATTTTTAACAAATTTATAAACAGCAATTTTAGCAAATTCAGGTTTAGCCACATCAATTTGAGGGGGTCATCTTTTCTCGGAAGCTTTTTTTTTACAAAAATCGTAGGTTTTACACAGTAACAATAAAATTTTATAGACATTTTGCCTTAGTTTTAAATATTTCTATTCAGTCAAAACACCTCATCATTTATCGCCCCAGTTATATAGCCAATTACACTACTGAGTCACGTTTCACACAAACAAATCACATGCATATTTAATTCTAAGAAAGTGACGTAGAATTCGTGGAAATTTCTCATCACCCACTCATAGTTTAAATATGCTACTTGCATTGATCTTGGGAAAGGTATAAGTTTATTTATACCCAACAAAGACACCAGGAGTCTGAGGTGTTATCGTGTCTGAGTCCACTGACGTAGGGGAAGCGAACGTGGAATCCACTGAAGGAGCAGGTTCATACACTGTATCCAACTCTAACATGATAAAAATTTAAGTACAGTTGTCAATAATCAAAGTGGTTTTATTTAAATCAGGTTTATTTAAATCGTGATTTTAATCAAGATTTAAATTACGTGTTGTTTTAAGTAACTAATTAAAATCATTTTAAATAAATATTTTATAGAATAAGGTACATAAGGATTTTGTAGATATCAGAATCACTTTTGGAAAAAGCACATTAATCTTGTAATCATTCAATTGTGTGTGTTAGATTCTAAGAAAGGAAACAAAATATATGTAATGATGGCGTGAAGCTCATTCAAAAAGAAATGTAAACTCTAAACACACTTAAATGTCTCTTGATTTAAAATTCAATATTTTCACAGGCAAAAATAGCAAACATTTTGATTAGAACAATAAACAAAATACTAAGATGTTAAACCGAAAATAGTGTCATTATCATTCAACAGTAAATAAACATGAAAACTATCATTAAAAAATTGCCAAAATTCAGCTACAAAGACAAAATATTTTAATTTACAATTATGTAGTACATCTATAATGTTTTATTTTCACTGGAAGGAAATTTACAGAAATTATTACATTTCATTAACACACTCAACAAACATTTCCATATATACAGTATCAGATATAGAAAAATGTATATTGATGTATAATTTTTATTTGCTTTAATCAAAGTGTTCAAATATTCTACAGAGTAATTTACAAGAAAGAGCCTTTCCATGAAAATTATATATCTATATGTATGATGCCAAAAACCATACCAGCAATTGTAAACGTGTTTATTTAAAAAAAAATAATCGATTTACATTTTAAAAATCAGATTTAAATAAAAATCAATAAAAATATTTATTTAAAAAAATCATAATTTTTATCAACCCTGATATAGCCACATACGTCATGAAATAAAAATTTTCTTTCAAGGTATCATGTTTACCTTTCAAGAACTCGGTTTCAATTTCAATAGACCATAATTTTCTTCTTCAAACCTTTGTTCCTTATATGTAATACTTTTAACAGTCCAACAAAATACACACGTAAACACCACAATCGCCCCTTTCATTTGAGGAACATATGCTAAGATCCACAAAAATGTATAACAGAAATAGTTTAAAAAATAATATAGCAAACATAGTAAAACATCACGGCCTCGGCTATCAAGTTGCCATTATATACATTATCTTATTTAATTAGTATTCACAGGCAAGCAAAATGTATCTATAGTTAATTTCTCGGCGTAATAAAACGTTTTGGTTTATCCTCAATTACGACAATTTTCCAATTCTGGCTAAAAACATTCTTATATCCAAATCTTTCTGCTACATATCGCAGTATAGTTTTAGCTGTGAGTTAGGTAGACCCACCTTTATAGTAATCTTAAGTAATTGCTGTATTTGAGCTTTTTCTTGTTGTTGAAGACATTAGCCACTAGTACGAAAACGTACCGGCCTCTGTGCCGGAGTGGTTAGCAATGTCGCGCTACGACACCAGGTGTCCTGGGTTTGAATCCAGGCCCGGGCGTGGGTGCTTTTTCTTAGTGTCCCTTCATTAATTTCATCATAGCATCACTCACCCTCATCGTTGCGATTAACCAAAAGTGGTAGAAATGCGAAGTAAAATAAGGTACGTCAATCAATCAGACATACGAAAATTTGTAACTTTGACAATTATAGGATGGGTTGTACGTACCAGGAAATTTGGGACCTATTCTATGAGTTCTATTGATTTAATTTGGGTTTATTATTGTACAGTTGGAGGCGCAAGTGGTTCGGATCCCACTTTAAACTGTAGGTCCAGTCCCGATTAGCCTTTCTGTACAAAAAGTGGACTTAAAACCAAAACTAAACTAAACTGTACAGTCACGGACACTACTGGGTTGTAACGAATCCATTGGAAGTTTATGAGATTGTTACAACCCAGAACTGTCCATGACTGTACCTAGTGATTCCTCGAACAGTTTGACGGTGACTCTATCAGTGTCCTCCTCTTCTTCTGTTTCATCTACACCAAAAATACGAAGGTTTTTCGTATGACTTTTTGATTGAAGTCTACTTTTATGCACAGATAGGATAATTTGGACTGAGCCTACAGCTTAAAGCGGAATCCCAAAAAATACGAAGGTTAATTATCCTTTGATATTATCCCAATTTAACGATTTTATCCTTTAATTGTTCAATCAACCCATCATTACACTTCAGTTCCTTCCGTAGGTCATTCACCTCATCTATATTAAATAACATTACTTCCTTGAGTCAATTTTCCACTCCCTTAGTCATTTTGGCCTGTAATTTAATAATTTTCGAGGCAAACATCGTTATTTGGTACGTAAAAGAGGAAAAGGCTTATAATTAGGATGAGGCACTTAAAACTTTCAAAATAGGAAGAAACATGGGAAACAGAAAACAATAGTAATAACCCGTTACGCAACAGCCCCTGAGGGCCAGAGCCTAATTACCGACTAACAAAGTTAATGCAAACAGAACCACATTACTTCTGAGAAATAGTTCCTATTCATTACAGCTCATAATTGGACGGGTTGAAGTTACAGTGGTGTAAGTCACTTTTTGTTTTTAAAAAAAGAGTCTGACTCACAGCACTTTGCTGATCAACACAACAGCTGTTTCCTTTATCACGAGACCTAAAACTGTCATCTGTTGACAGTTAAATGAATCTCTGACTTACTTCACGTTTTTTGTTAGCAGATTGACTTATCTCGATCTGGTTTCTGTGCCTAAGTCTCTTTTCTTTTAAAAGTGACTTACACCACTGTAACATTAACCCGTCCAATTCAAGGTCCAACGCCTTCAATACAGCAGCTACGTTAAGTTGTTTGGCTATATCACACGAACTATATTCCCACGCGGAAGATTCCTGCACAGCTTCCATTCGAACAACCAATGGAAACATAGGAGACAACTGAGCAAGATGGATTCCATACAAACTTTACACGTGGTGTTTCCCTATACGCGATAGCATTAGATTTTCCATTGCATGGAGAAACTTCTAATATTGTGACAGCAGTTACAAGAACAAAATTGTAATTCATATCGTACATCACTGCAAGGATGAGATTCCGGAGAATACATCTATATATACCAGTGGTTTACAAATTCAAAAGGTCCGAGGGTCAAAATTATATCCGGCAGTTGATTGGGGGGCCGCATTTTTTTGGGGGGGATTAAAAATTACAAAGATTGTAAGTACTGAACAGAAAATTGAGGCCGATCTGCTTCTTTCATTAAAGTTCAATTTCTGTATTTGAAAGTCTCAGAAGGTGAAGCAGTGAAGAATCTGCCTGTCTGCTTCTGTAGCGGTTCTTGACGAACTTCATAGAAGAAAAAACATTTTCACACGTGTATGTACTGCCGAACATCGATGTCATTATTTGCCCTAAACTACGAAGGTTTGGAAAGCGTTCCTTTGAAAGGTATTTGAAAAACTCGGGCTCCTGTTCTTGCCTAGTTTGAAAAAAAAAGCAAAAAAAGGCATCGCGGACCTCCAGTTGGAAACCCCTGATATATAACATACCTTACAGAGGATAAGGTAAAGAATAACTGGAGTAAACAATCAAATAAATCGAAAGCTCGGCGTCCGGTCGGGAACCGCTGCCGGCGCCGCTGTAGTCAGGTGAGGCTACTGGATTCCCATCATCCACAGCGGCAGCGTGCCTGCACTTGAGATCGGTTGAGCTTCGGCCGACTTCGGCTGTGCTCGGAACTGGAAGGGCTAGATTTTCTTTATAAATGAATGATTTTCCTAATCCAATTATTCTTTACCTTATTCTTTGTAAAGTATGTGCTATATATTGATGTATTCTACGAAATCTCTTCTTTACATTGATGTACGACATACATAACAATTTCGTTTCATAACTGCTGTCGCAATGGACCAAATTAGTGGTGACGTTAACAGCAGACAACTGAGCACGATTGAGTCCAAACATTGTAGTCACGTGGTTTTGGCCTATTCGATAGCATAGTATATTCCATCGCAAGGGGTTGCTTTATTGATTGTGACAGCAGTTTTTAAACAATATTATTATGTTTACCGTACATCCTTGTAAATATGAGATTTAGGAGAATACGCCGAAATATTACGCATACCTTGCAGAGCATAAGGTAATGAGTAACTGGAATAAGGATATCAGGCAATTTTAAAGAAAGTCCAACCAATCTGCTTCCGAACACAGTCGAAGCTCAACCGAGCTCAACTCGTAGCCAACGAGAGTGAGCCTTCCGATGGGGATGATGGGAGTCACAAGTCTCACGTGACTGCAGCAGCGCCACCTATTGGCTGCAGTTTCGGATCGGACGCCGGGTAGAAGCGTTCGCTTCGTTCGAATTCTTACTCCAGTTATTCGTCACCTTATCCTCTGCAATGTGTGTGTAATATATAGACGTATTCTCCGAAATCTCATCTTTATACTGATGTACGATAAACATCACGATCTTGATTCATAACTGTTGTCACAATCCTTAAGTCTACCTCTTAAAGCTACGATAAAAAAAACAATGTTATAGAATTGACCAAACGTTATATCATTGTTTGGACTTAATAGTGCTCAGTGACGTCATACCTATATGGTCGATTTCAAACATTGCCCCTTGCGATGGAAAATCCACTGCTATTGCATAGGGAAACGCCATGTAATGGGCGTGTTTGGACTCAATCTCGATCACTTGTCTGCTCGTGACGTCATCACTAATATAGTCCATAAGATTCCTCGCAAAACAAGTGTAATTTTTTCCATTGGCATTGCTCTTGCAGAAGACGCAGAATATATTCCTATTCATTGCCTTCACGGAGCTTTGTTGCATTGGATGAAGTTACTTTGGTTCAGTCTGGCCATGATAAAAGGTCATATTGCTGTTTCTAGTGTCCTATTCCGGACCTGTCGAACACTATAATTTCGCTTCCATTACCTATAATTATCGCTAATGTCTCCATCTTTCCAGCCGACTACACGACCGTGTGTGATGCGAATGACCCTGGACTAAACGTATGTGTGAAAAATGCTGCACAAGACATGATTGACCTTCTCAGTAGACAAGGTAAGTTTGTGAAAAATATGGATTGAGGTATTTCTGCTTGACAGCATTTTCCACAAGAACCAAGTTTTCAATTATTTTTTTAAAATTCAATTTTATGTACAGGTAGGTTAATGAAAACTTGTCCCATAGTTACAAAAATATTTCTGCCAGTTATCGAACCATATTATCTTTAATCCTCCCTCTCTCTTTATCTGTGTATATCTGCTGTTATATCTTCCTTCTCTCTCTTTCTCTCTCTCTCTCTCACACACACAGGCTTATTTTAATTTCTTTCTCTTTCTCTTGCTTCTCTATTTCTCTCCTCTTTCCATTTCCCTTCTCTCGTAATACCTCGTTTATTTTCATTTACTTCTTTCTTTTCTTCATTTCGCTTCTATTACTTTTTCTTTATATCTCCTGCCTTGTTATTTCTCCTTCTGTCTTTTTTCCTCTCTCTATCTCTCTCTTTTCTCTACTTTTCTCCCTTTCTCAGTTTCTTGCTTATTTATTTCTCTTCCCTTTCATTTTCTCTCTCTTCCTCTTTATCCAACAGTTCTCATTTTCCTCTCTCTCTTTGCTTCCGTACTTTTATCTGTCTGGCTTGTTTAGCTCTCTTTCTTCATCTGCCTGAAACTGTCATATGTTCCTCTTCCCTCTTTGTCTCGCTTGTTTTTGTTGTATCTCTGTGTCTCGCTTCTTATATCTACGTGTCTCACCTCTCTTTTATTTACTTTCCCTCTAGTTCTAAGCAAAGCTTCTTTCATTTTTTTCTCTCATTCTCTTCCGCTTCATTAATATCCCTCCCTTTCTCTCAATATATTACAATTAAGAACACATCTTTTAATACATATTCCCTTGGAAAATGTGCTGCGTAAGCTTAATGATGGTGGTATTTCTCCATGTTTATGTTCTGATGGCATCTTACAGGTTCCAAAGAGTTTGGGATTCCCAAGATAAATCCTCTGAAAGTTCCCTACATGGAGATACGTCAAGGCAACGGAGCAGTTGGATTGTCTCTTACCTTCAAGGAGGGTGAGCATTTTGGGTTGGAAGTGGCCAAAGTGCTTTCTGCAAAGTAAGTGCGAAATTTTTACTGTCAAAAAATGTCTTCTTCCCCTGTAAATTAAAGTCTTTATGTATTTTTATTGTATATTATATTCCCATTTGATATCCTCCCTGTACGTGCCTTTGAATTTCTCTCCTCTTCTCGGGAAATAAAACTGATATACCGATATTTTTGCATTTAAAACGTCTTTTATAAACCAAAAGTGTCTGTTTCAATCGAAATTTCGATATTGAATGTTTTCTGCCGTAAAATTCCCAAAAATGTTCCTGCTCAAGGCCTTTAATCCCTGTTCTCTGCTTCCGATCTGCTTTTATTTAACAGATTATAATCGCTGAGAAGAATGAGGTAAAGGTTATATCTTTTGTAATAAGTTATAAAGTACTTTATTCAATTTTCCAGGGCTGATCCGAAGAACTATCACATGGAATTCCATTTGAATTTCCCCTACTACACCATATTCGGAGGATACAAGATTGAGGGTAGGATTCTGCTCCTGCCAATCAGTGGAGAGGGGCCCTCCAACTTAACTTACTGTGAGTATATTTATTACAGGAAATAATAACAATTCTCCAATATAATTTCACGAGGGACGTATCTAATGATTTGTAATTTCAATGGTGTTCCAGGTGCTGTCACATCCACCATACTTTCCTGACTATCGTCTGTGAACCTCTGTGGTACTTACTCCCTCTTTCCAAAAGAACCACGTCGTCCAGCGCTATCCTTTCATGTTGACCGCACGGCGGTGTAGGAAATACGCCGTGGCTCACCTGGATTGGCCCTTTTCTGTCCACTGACAGTGACAGGTGACAGACCAAAGCTACGTGTGATTGTCATGGCAAGCTCAATGGTCAATCATGGAATGCGGGACATTTGAAAGTGTAAATCATTGTGATACGCCCCTCTCGTTTCTTTTACGTACTTCATTTTATTACCGTTATTTTACTTCACTTTTTGTGCCACGTTTTGCTAATTTTGCGAAGATGGGGGATGAGTGATGATATGATGAAATTCATGAATGGACACTCACAAACATCCATGTCCACGCCGAGATTCGAACCTGGGACCCTGACGCCGTAGCGCGATGTGATAACCACTCCGCCACAGGGGTAGGCCATTTCAACATGCCAACGAGCATGAGGGTGACTGTCATCAAGTGCGTTCCTAGGGCTTATTTCTAGTACTTTTTTAACCTTGAAGATTTTTCTGTCTTCATTGCAGACGATTCGCTCATCTCGATTCTTCGGAATTCCATACTTTTTACAGTATGCATTTAATCCGATGTTTCCCTCCTTGTACTATTCAACCAAATTAGATATCATGTTCTAAGAGTCCCATTCACCATATATCCTTATCAGCCATCTTCAATTGCACTTGAAATTAGAAATAGAAGAGAAAACATAAATATTGCGTAGGAGACCTCCGCCATTTTCGAATAATTTCTTTCCCTGCCTCACTGCGTAAGCAAACCACGATGAGAATGTGGTTAAAATTAACAAAATTGACAAATGTGATAATTTATAAAAGTTAAAAAATATGACTCGCTTGTCTCCTATATCCTCATGAAAAGCTGCTAAAAATAGCATGAAGGACAGGTGTTTTCTTGAAATGAGCATGCAACGCCTATCACGTCACTAACAGCTACAACCGCCATGCGGTGTTCTTGGTAGGGTGACCAGACGTCCTCTTTTGTCCGGACATGTCCTCCTTTTTAGGTGTCTTTTTTTTGTCCGCGTGGATTTTTTAGAAATTGGTAAATGTCCTCCTTTTTAGAAAGAGTAGCTATAGCATCGACCATAGCACACGTGTTGCATCAAGAATGCTTCCACACATAAGGATCATCATATCACTTGGGGTGCGTTAAGTATTCGAGCAATGCTCACCTAGCATCTGGGAGCTCAAGACGATCACTTTCCCGACTGAGTCATTAATAGGGTGCGAATTTATTGGCACTTAAAAAGGCACTATAAATTAAGAAATGACATTAAAATAGGCAATTAATGTGAACTTATTTCAATTTTCTTCTTACAATGCACAGACTGTATTGACTAGGGGTGTGCGGGATCCCGAGCAGTCAGGAAATAAAATTCCGAATGTTCACTTTAAAAAATCTTTAATTTTCGACGTTTTCTGCATTGTGTCTGGAACTTATCGGAAATTGTTAGTTTTTATTCCAGAAATACAAAAGTAATCACTTAAAGTGAAAATGACGTGTAGAATTTGAAATTTCCAGAGCTTCGGGAAATTGTAAATTTTTCCTGTCCCGAATGTCGGGATTTAAAAACTTTCCCGTCCCGACCAAAAAAAAAAATCTGTTCCGCACACCCACAGTATTAACACTTTAGTTTATCCATAAAAGTACGATAACAAACTATTAATATTAATTAACACTCTTTTAATCGAAATTCACATTTGTGGGGAAAAGTAATTCTAACAAAAACAGCTTGTGGTAACTACTGTGCGAATTTGAACAAATGATGAAAAAACAATTTGCACCATTATAACAAAAATAATATTTTGAAATAATGTTCCAATCAATTGAGACCCTCAAATCTGCTAAATACCAGAATTCAGTCAGAACAACATCAACAAAGCCTTACATTCTTGAATCTATAGAAAGCCAAAGGCACGTAAAAAAATCTGAAGTATGCAAAAATTGCAGACTAGCGATTTTTGAGCATGATAAATCAAAATAGGCATTTATATGCACTATAAAATTTGTTTTAATACTAGAAACACCATGAAACGAACTTTGAACATTGAAGCCCATGTTTTACTAAAAAGGAATATAAATAGCAAATAGGCAAAATTCGACACCCTAGTCTTTACTATTATTCTAAGTTCTAACTCGATGTTTCGCTTTCTGAGACTGCTGGAACGCATGTAGTCTGTTAAGTTCCTTTTTGATTGATTGATTTGGTTTATTTTACTTCGCTTTTCTGCCACTTTTGGCTAATTGCGAAGATGGATATGAGCGTTGGTATGATGAACACCCATGCCCAGGCTGGGACTCGAATCGGTGACCGCTGGCGTTATGACGCGGTGTGCCAGTTCCTTTTCGAGTTATACATACACGATACAGAAACGCGTAGTGAGAATTTTGATTATTAAGTATTATTTATTTTCATGAAATAACGAAGCGAAAGTGTAAATTCAACAATTATCTTGCAAGAAAATATCCAGCTTTTAAAGGATGGAGGAAGAAACGAAAATGAGGTAACGTGTAAGGTGGCTGACACTTTCACCTACTGTTGAAAGAGTGATAGAAATTTTCATGGCATCAAAATATATTTCTCCACCCAATGTAAACAACTTAAAAATTTTAATTCTCTGTTTGGAAATAAGTTAAAGCTAATCTTACTTGTTACATTTGTATTCACTTGTGGGGATATTTCATTCTAACATCCAAGAATTAGAAAAGGAGAAAGAATATGTGCTTCAAATTGTAGATATTCTTTGTCATTTGTTAAATGACAGATTCGGAGATTGCTTTCTTTGCTTAAAAATAAGAGGAAGTTATTGAAAGAGATCACCTGAAAATTCTTTGTAAGCAAAGTGTTATTAATATTTTTATATATTGGTTAAATTATGAGTAACGGCAAATGTGTTGCCATTCTTTGCGGCGTCCTCTTTTTTATGACTTTGTCCTCCTTTTTCGCCTCCTCTGTCCTCTTTTTTGAATGTGTGTGTCTGGTCACCCTAGTTCTTGGACATATCTGAGGTTCCAAATACTACACGATGAATGGAAAAAATGGTTTCCACAAAAGTTGTTATTTTTGTAAGAGGAATAAAAATATTTAAAAAAATAGTTTTCATTAAAAAAAATTGAGTGGCCTTCAAATGACCTTCAAAATGATCGCCTAATAAAACGTACATAATGTCATTCTCTTTCTCCATTAAAGTCAATCGATTTTCAATTGAAACATTTCTTTCGAAAATGCTTCGTTTGAAAGATATATCGAGTTTTCAACTTAAATGGTCCACCCTGTTTATACACCCCCCACACGCACACACATATATAATACAGATATATATACACATGTGCATTTATTTCATTTCAGATGACATAGACACCAAGTGGAAACTTCATGGAAAGCCAATGATTAAGAATGGAGAGACGTACATGAATCTGACGTCATTTGATGTATCTGTCCAATCAAACAAAGGATTCCTCAATTTTGATAATCTCTTTAATGGAAATGCTCAACTCGGTAAGCACCTTATATTATCTATATACTTGTAATACAAGTTGGGAAAAAAATGAGGTATTATATTTTCCTAACTTGTATTCCAATGTTCAAAAGAATGTGTTACAAAAGTTCCTTAAATGCTTTTTTTTTTTTTGCCTTGCAATATCAATCGATAACAAGTACCTACTATTCTATGTGACGATTTGATACAATAAATTTATATTATTATTATTTTGTTAGTAAGTACATAGAGTGGTTGGAGTCTGTTAATTTACAAACACTATATTTAAGAAGCAGTAGAAAAATGTATTCGTACAGAATATGCTATTTTATTCTTCAGAGCAATTACTTACAAGATTTCTAAATATAGGAATATTGGACGTGGTACTGTATCTGGTCATCGTATCAGCACTAAGTAAAAACAAACTATTATTATTATTATTATTATTATTATTAAGGCATTAGACACAATTCTCTTATTTAAGTAAATTGTAACAATTGTGGTGGATAATTTAAAGCATGAAATGTTGTTAATTAATTGTGGAAATTGGGCGTGGTGTTTATCTGGCCAATGATATGCTCAGCCTGAAGTACTAATAAACAATTATTACTATTATTATTAGAGATGTAGTAGAAGATTTGTTGAAATATAAACTTGAAATATTGCTCTCACTATATTACTCTACTTCTTAATATTTTACAAGTGTAAATTTCTACATTTTTACTTTACTCATGGCTGTATTAGGTCTTTTACTGTGATCAATGCTTAAAATAAACTATTATTATTAATAATATTATTATTATTTCAGGAAATACAATGTTAAGATTCCTCAACGAAAATTCAGGAGAAGTGTTCAAGGAGTTGAAACCAGCTCTGGATGAATCTTTTAGCACACTTTACTATGGATTGTCTAAAAGGCTCTTCGACAAAGTTCCTTACAATAAACTCTTCAAAGGAATTTAAAGTTGAATTAGGCTATATGGACAGATATAAAACATCCATCTCGTAGAGATTGTGCTGCATTACAAAATAATATGATGCCAATTTTTACGAAGCTATGAACACATACATTGCAATATAAATTCATCATATGATATGTTTATGAGTGGTTTCTTGAACATGTATGTTCATTTTTAGAGGAACTTGAAATATTTTGAAACAAAAATGGAAGTGTAGGCTTGAAGTCATTGACAAAAATATATGTTTATATAAAACGTAATAGAGTTGAATAGTTTGTAATGTTTAACTTGCATAATAGCATGCATGTTGTATTAGTAATTTCTAATAGTAGAACCCAAAATGTTATTCTATGTGCTTGTAGAATTTATACACGTTGTAACTGATTAGAGAGATATATATTAACATTTATAGCAATGGTTTCATCGTTAATAAATGTAATTGTACTTATTTTGTATTCAGGTCTGTGTTCAAAGTTCTTACTTGGATTAAGATTTAATGCATGTAGATTTAAGAATATACTATGTTACAGAGTGATTAGTACAAGTCAGTTGTACACTGATGAATGAAGTTTGCAAAATAAATATCTCTCTTAAACTGTTCACTGCATAAAATACTTCAACCACTGCTTATTTTAAAGAAGTAAATGAATATTTGAAAATCACTTTTAAGTTATGCGTTTCTCTAATATTAAATTTTGTAATATTTCTAACTATTAGCTAAGTAGTTTTTTTGGCATCAGAGAAAAACGTATATTTAAAAACTCATATTCCGTTAACTTGTTGAAATTTAAATTTAAATTCTCTACATTATTAGTAGTGTAGGCCTACTTAAAACTGTACACGTG
Organism: Lepisma saccharinum; assembly: GCF_977018435.1. Lineage (NCBI taxonomy): Eukaryota > Metazoa > Arthropoda > Insecta > Zygentoma > Lepismatidae > Lepisma > Lepisma saccharinum. The sequence goes on from NC_139238.1 coordinate 32,232,304, forward strand.
AGTCTAAGAAGTGCGGACAATTCCGTGAACTTAAGTTTCCTAGCCATTTTAAACAGAATGATATCAAATTAACGAATACGAGGTGTTGCTAGAAAAAACCGGACTGTTGCTACAAAATCTTTTATTGGTTATATTGTACAATACGAACATTACCCCCTTCAAAGTACTCCTCTGAACTATCGATACACCGCTCCATACTAATCTACCATTTATGGAAGCAGTGCTGGAAATAATTTTCTGAAACCATGTTCATGACCTCCGTCGTTTTTGTTTCCACGCATTTTACGGTCGTAAATTTGGTTCCTTTCAGTGCTGATTTGACCTTTAGGAATAAAAAAAAATCGCACGGAGTGATATCCGACGAATAGGGTAGCTGTCCTGACATTGGAATCCCATGCTTGGCCAAAAAAAGCCTTGACTGACAATGCCGTGTGGCAGGAGTATTGTGCTGATGAAGAAGACATGACTTGTTTCTTCACAAATCACGTCGTCGTCTTCTTAATCGCTCACGAAGGGTCGTCAGCACCGTAATGTAATAATGTTGATTGTTTTGCAATAGATCGAATACTCAAGCGACGATCTTTTAGAATAAATTCACCGACATTTGCAATGTTTGATTCCGTTTATGACATGCAAGTCCGTCCAGGACGCGAGTCGTCCGCGATCACTTCTCGTCTCTCTTTAAACCTTTGAAACCACTCAAACACACTTGCGTGCGTGATAAACACTTATCTCCGTATACTTCCTTCAACAAACCACAAGTTTCTGTATCGGATTTTCCGAGTTTCATAAGAAAGTTCAAATTGATATGCTGTTCCACTTTCACACTTAACATTTTTCCGACGGAGCACAGACGTACGGTTCACTTCGTCCACAAGCTACAGCGGAACTGAGCACCGCGCACCCTGGGCAATCACACAGTCGATAGGCAGGATATCACGTTATACACTCATGTATCGCTTGACCTTGAAGCGCTTGTCGTTTGTCGACAGCAACAACAATCCGTTTTTTTTCTAGCCACACCTCGTATCTTAAGTTGCTATATATTCTTGTCTGTCGCGAAGCCTAATGGTTCTCGCTCTTGATGACCTTGAACATTGCTATATCTTACACTTTACAAGTGACGTGCCTGTTATAGTGTACAGGACGTGTAGTTTGTTTACAACACCCCCTTTCGGCGATGTTCAGTTTTGAACAGATAAACCTAGGAGTGCGCAAGGAGGCAAGTGTACCATGTGTACAAACAATCAAGTCAGTGGCCGATCGTAACGATACATTCGCAATTATCTCACAAAATGTTCGTTTGTGATACCATGTTTACTGAGATTTATCTGCTTCTGCTATCGAGTACTTTTCACCGTTAGATGTATGTATGTATGTATTTATGTATGTGTGCGTGTATATATATATATATGTATATATATATATATATATATATATATATATATGTATGTATGTATATATAAACTGACACAGGTGAAAGTAGACGATAATAGAAGCAAAAAAGTCCCAGAAAACATGGGTCCACAAACGCAAGCCGCCACTCACTCCATTGTTTGTAAACGTCGTCCTAGTTGGTAAAATGCTAATAATACAGTAACAATTGGTCACAAGCATGTACAATTCTCTGTACTGATTCTATTCATCCTGTTTGATTACAACGCCACCTCTCGGAAAAGTTCCGTTTTGTAAACAAAGAGCAAACCAAGGAACACACAAGGAGTAAAGCACGCGGTGTTTACAAAATGCAATCAGTGACACCTTCTAACCACACATTATTAGCATTTTACAAACTAGGACGACGTTTACAAACAATGAAGTCAGTGGCGGCTTGTAACCACACATTGACAATTATCTCGAAAACGGCTCGTTTGCAGACCCATGTTTACTGAGACTTTTTTGCTTCTATTATCGTGTACATTCACGTGTGTCAGTTTGCGCTATAATTTTTAGACACCCTGTATATATATATATATATATATATATATATATATATGGATAAAAGCAAGGAGGGCCAAAAGGGCTAAGTAAAAATCAAAGAAGGTAAAAGGAAACACTCACCAGATATTGGAAAAATTCAAAATTTTTGCTAACTTCGTAGCATCATCGGTGTGAGATGAAAGAGACGGAACCTGAAGTACATGGCAATGCTGTAGAGGCCCGTCGTTTGTACCACGAAAGGTACCCGAAGATGCCCAGATAGAAAAACATTTGTGATATCCATCGCCGCCTGTGTGAATTTGGCAATTTTGCACCTCCTGTTGTTGAAAGAGGACAACCTCATTCTAGGACTCCTGTGCAAGAAGAGGAGATTCTGTATATTGTGACTGCAACTCCTGAAATCAGCACACGAAGGTTAGCAATGAAAGTGGATATTCCTCATTCCAATATCTGGAGAGTATTGCGAGAACAACAGTTGTATCCCTACCATCTGCAACGTGTACAGGCATTATCACCAGCAGATTACCCTGCGCGTGTCGTGTTCTTCCAATGGTTTTTGCAGCAATGTGCTACAACCGCTAACTTTCCTGGCCATCTTCGGTGTGGGTACCTTTCGTGGTACAAACGACGGGCCTCTACAGCATTACCATCTGCCAAACCATACATGAAGTGCATATCTGCTCGTTCCTGATTGGTGTACATGGTCTCAACAAGGGCCACTCAGCATGTACCACTCATCAAATAGCTGGTTGTGTTACAGGAAACCACCTGTGGAAAATAGACAAATTCCAGTGAGCACATGTTATGACAGCCTATAAATCGGAAACCAAACATGAATATGAGGCTCCCGCCCTAGAATACAATTTTTGTCTTTGAACAACTTTTAAAACGAATGTTAAGCATTGTAATGACGAAATATTCCACTGTGTGTCTCCCTTAGAACACAGCTATGCAATACTCATCTATACAATTCTTGCCCCTTCCGAAAGAAAAAAATCTTCGTACGTCATTGAGGGAGTTCGTGTAGTCCTGGACAGCCTAGGCGTGCGCACGGGGAGCAAGGGGGGGCAAATGCCCCCCTAATCATGGACCACCGCCGATTTTTTCCACTGAGAGACAAGCAAGGTATTTTTCCATGCGGCATATTACCCTGATAACAGTGTTGCCCACCTCAAGAAACACCTCTTGAATTTGAAATAATCACATTCCTACATCCCCATAATAATAATTGATGTCAATTATTGAGACTGAAATCAAATTGTACGTGTTTAAAATGTACTTCTAGGTTGACACTCTGTATATAAGAGTTGATGTGGCCATCCTTGCCCTCCTTCCAGACGTCCATGCCCCTATTTCTAGTTTTCACCTAGAAATTTAGGATAGAGGAATCTTATCGTCGTTATTAAACGATAGTATACTCTTAAAGAAAATAAATTATTTTCAAGCCAATGAAAGTTCAAGGCAACTACGGGGGAAGGGGTGCAGTGGCGCAACCACAGGAGGGTAGGGGTCATTGCCCCCCCCATTCTTGGACGGAAATAAATTTTAGGGAGGCAAACATGGAAGTAAATTAAAGCAAGACTAGCAGAACCTAAGAGTAGCAGAACAAAAGGATACTCAAGATGGAATTGGTTTTCACGTCTTTCTTGCATTATTTCTTTCAGATGGCCAAGAGCACCTGCAGAGGGGGCACAAAGCTGCAATTGCTCCCTCGATCTCAAAATTTATACAACTAAAAATAAGTTTCGTAAAATTGATTATGTACTCGTATGTATGTATTGTAGCGTGGAGAGGGGCTAAGTGAGATTGCACGCGATAAATTGTCTGGAAGCGCGCGCGGCAACTAACCTTCAAAAAAAACAAATCCAAGACCCACTCTTCACGTACAAAAAGTAATTCCACCTCCTCCTGCGTCGTACTTCCCCCACAGTAACGCGAGAGTTTACGGGCGACAAGTGCAGGAAGCACGAGACAAGAAGGGGAGGAAGGTGACCCAAAAAAAAAAAACTCACGTTTAGCACGTGCCGTGCTTCAAGGTTTCAAAAAGGGGTCCGACAGCGAATAGCAACATTAACCTTCTCCGCTGTAACAAAATAAAAAAAAGGATAGTATTCCTCCAACGTAACTACTTTTCTCACTTCTCTGTGCAATGTAAATTATATGAAAAATTGAATACGTGTACACACTCCTTTTTTTTTGTAAAGCTAACTTTAGGATTCTGCGTAACGTTAATAACGGGCAACTCTTACTGTTCAAACGTTCCACCAATAATTAAGACGCTACTCAATTCAATTAACAAATATAATTGCATTCAAGATTGTTTTCTCCATTTTACATTATTTCAATATAACAACAAATCCCCACGTATTGCACTGGGTGTGATTTCTACAACACATTCCTTGATTAACAAACTGAGCGACCAGCGCTCTATTCTACTACGTTACATAAACTCATGTTCAATTTTAACAAACTAGCAAAATCACGAAGCAAAAAGCTTCCACTTAACAATCTTGTCGTGTTATCAATTGATCCTACGTAATAATTTTACTTGCCAAAACATTCATCTCTCTTATACAGTATACGTAGCATATCCAAAAATAAGAACGTGACGTTCTTCCTTTGCCCAATCCAACAAAAGACCTAGATGGCCTCAATCTTTAACGTAACTTGTACGTACTTACGTATACATTAATATATCGCTTGTCCCCTATTCTTTACGCATCAACTAGTGCTACCGTTACTTATACAGGATCGCTATTAGGACAAAGGGGAAAAAAGGGGGGAGATTGCAATTAGTGCAAGTCCTCTTTGTTTCGTTTAATTCTGGTGCGAACACGCACGCCTTTGTCGTAGCACGAACAAGGTAGTGCTTCTTACAACCACGAGTTCCGCAGTAAAGCTTCAAATTTCTATTTTTGCCCAATTGTAGATTACCAAGAGATTATAAGCAATTCCCCACACTTCTTCTTGCGTTTATTTTACAAAAGCCAAATTCAACCGAAATGATCGGTTCGTGAAGTTATGCCACTCTAACACAAAACGTACGCGATTTGCGTCGTTACAAAATGTTCGCCGTGGTACAACAGGGTAGCGAGATAGTAGATCACAGGTCCAACACGTAAAAGCAGAAACGTATATACATTAGTTTTCTCGCAATTTCACTTATTCAATTGGGTTATGTCAAAGTTACGGGGTTCCCAACACTTATGCGACGAACGGCAAGGAATTAACCTTGTTCCCACCTTTCACTGTCTAGTTAAAGTTTGTACGTACCTCACCACGATTGTAAACGTCCCATGGAACTGCAACGCCTTCCTTTCACAAGAGTCCAAGTGATCACTCCAATAGCCTTCTTCCCATTTAGCTGTCAGCGCAGCAGGCGTGCTTCGGCAGGTCGTGGTTCAGGTACTCTCTAGCCGGTTGGGACTGGATGACGAAGCACCTGGCTGGTGCGTGCCGTTCGAAGCGAGCGAGTAAGACCGAGGTCGGAGGACGAACTGAACTGCAATCGCAGCAGGATTTACAAGCGGGCGTAAGCCGCAAAAATATGCCACCAGGAGGCAGCAGCAGAGAGCGATCGTGAGGCGAAACGCCCTCGATGGCGAAAAATTGAACTTGCATTTTTTTTTTGTTTTAACAATTTAAGGATTGTAAACCGCAAGGGACAAACGTTACAAATTCCACCGACAAGCGGAATCAAAACCCCCCTTTAACCAAAATAAGGGCAAGACACTGATCCCAAAAAATAAGGGCACCAAGATAAGCCCATTCTATCAACCACAAATTATTACCATAAACATTAAAGCATTGTTACAACCCCCAAAAATCATTAATACGCCTAAAGACATACACGTATCTAATCACAGATTAGAGATTAACTCTAATTAAATTTCGAAAATCACATAAGTCTTTATAAAAACCAAGCTGTTGTTGTTGAGCATGTAGATAACAGGACGTTGTGTACGCCTCCCGGTCGATACACCTGGACTCCTGATAAATGTCGGCGCTGCTTGTAGAAAACCATCACACCACTGAAGTATGTTACCCATGCGGACTTGCAATAGACTTGGATTTTATGGCTACACTGAGTACAACGGAAGATGTAAACCATTGACTTTTCGGAAAACGAACTCGTAGCACTTCCATCCTCGCAGAAGTAAAACATAGAAAAAAAAGGAAAAAAAGACAAGAATGAAAAAACGAGAAAATAAGAAGGAAGAATAAACAAAAATATAGGAAAGGAGAGGAGGAAAAGTACTACGAAACGGAAAAGGAAGGTAGCACTATTACAAAAGATGCCAAATCCGGGATAACATTAGGATGCAAGACAGAACAACATCATTTCTCAATAAAGCATAATAAGCAAGATTATCACATATCTACACAAGGATATAAACAAGACTAGCCATAACTAGAAAAAGGCAAAATTTGAAATTGATACATAAACATAAAGAATACACTTTCAAAAAGTACATAATATGTATATACAATGACCAAGTAAGGAGATGAGCCAGGAATTACGTTGGAAGAAAGACCTTACTCATAAGAATATCAAAAAATTTCGGAATAGAGAAAAAAAACTCTAAGATGGGCGCGGCTCATAACCAGAGCCGGTGGGGGTAGAAGCATTGGGACGACGGCGACACGCAGAAATGGAGTGACCCCTTCGACGACAATATGTACAGTATGGTGGGCTATCCCGAGGGGTAATCCCATGAGGTGAATGAGGAATGGATGTCAAAGAAGTGACCGACTGATTCCAATGAGCAGTTTTACTAGTTTCAATAGCGAAAATCTCTTTCGCATATTGAGTAAGTTCCGCCAAAGATTGAGGATGGCCACGAAAAAGAAGACAGCCCATGGAAATATGGTTCAAATGGAGGAGAATGGTCTGCAACAGAGTATGTTCGTCCCAAGCAAGGGCAAGAGCGGACGCAGAAGTGACTATGTCACTTACGAAAGGATGGAGATTTTCGTTAATTCTCTGAAGGCGGGTAACATATTGGTTCACTAACAAAAGGTACTGATGGTTAGGAACCAAACAGTTCCAAATGGTAGATTTAAGATCATCCCATGAAAGGGATTGGGATAGAGCCTCCAACCACGTATTTTCAAAGAAGCCCGTGGTGCGGCGGAAGGCGTTATGCAATACCCACTCCAAAGGAAATTGGCGAGACCCAATTAGGCGCTGTAAAGCAACCATGAAAAGATAAAGTTTAGGAGGGTCCATGCCGTCGCAGAGTGGTAAGGCGTCATTGCTCTATTCAGATTTTTTATTTTTATCGTATCTAAGGGTGACTGAGAAGGAACCCAAGAACATGCGTTCTGAGGGGCAGATACGGAAACGGAAGACATCGGAGCAAGGGGAGGAGGCGTTGTCAGCAATGGGCGAGTAGGTAGCGCAAATGACGGACGAACCGTAGAATCTTGGAATCTATAAAAAGGTGGTAATGAAGAATGAGGCTGCGAAGGCAGAGTAGAAGGAACCGAAGACGCTGATGATTGAGAATTTACCAAAGAAGGCACCGCAGGCAAAGATAGTACGGTTTGACAGCCTGCGTCTATAACCTTCACGTCATCCGGAGGAGCCATAATTGGCTATGAAACAGCCCGTACAAAAACTAAGCACCAAATGCACGTAAAAAAATAAATGGGGAGGGATGAATGGGAGGGAAAAAAATTGTGTCAATTATTACTAAAAAAAAATATATATGGTGAACTGTTATATCAAAAGGCCCAAAAGTTTGCTGCCAAAGTTTGTATAAATGGACAAAGAAAAAAAGGGGGGGGATTAATGGGAGGGAAAAAAATTTTGCTTTCAATGATGACACAAGGGTATTAATTGAATAATCGGAACGAAAAAAAAACCAATGCTCTAGCTACCAAAATTTGTAGCGTGGAGAGGGGCTAAGTGAGATTGCACGGGATAAATTGTCTGGAAGCGCGCGCGGCAACTCACCTTCAAAAAAAAGAAATCCAAGACCCACTCTTCACGTACAAAAAGTAATTCCACCTCCTCCTGCGTCGTACTTCCCCCACAGTAACGCGAGAGTTTACGGGCGACAAGTGCAGGAAGCACGAGACAAGAAGGGGAGGAAGGTGACCCAAAAAAAAAAAACTCACGTTTAGCACGTGCCGTGCTTCAAGGTTTCAAAAAGGGGTCCGACAGCGAATAGCAACATTAACCTTCTCCGCTGTAACAAAATAAAAAAAGGATAGTATTCCTCCAACGTAACTACTTTTCTCACTTCTCTGTGCAATGTAAATTATATGAAAAATTGAATACGTGTACACACTCCTTTTTTTTTGTAAAGCTAACTTTAGGATTCTGCGTAACGTTAATAACGGGCAACTCTTACTGTTCAAACGTTCCACCAATAATTAAGACGCTACTCAATTCAATTAACAAATATAATTGCATTCAAGATTGTTTTCTCCATTTTACATTATTTCAATATAACAACAAATCCCCACGTATTGCACTGGGTGTGATTTCAACAACACATTCCTTGATTAACAAACTGAGCGACCAGCGCTCTATTCTACTACGTTACATAAACTCATGTTCAATTTTAACAAACTAGCAAAATCACGAAGCAAAAAGCTTCCACTTAACAATCTTGTCGTGTTATCAATTGATCCTACGTAATAATTTTACTCGCCAAAACATTCATCTCTCTTATACAGTATACGTAGCATATCCAAAAATAAGAACGTGACGTTCTTCCTTTGCCCAATCCAACAAAAGACCTAGATGGCCTCAATCTTTAACGTAACTTGTACGTACTTATGTATACATTAATATATCACTTGTCCCCTATTCTTTACGCATCAACTAGTGCTACCGTTACTTATACAGGATCGCTATTAGGACAAAGGGGAAAAAAGGGGGGAGATTGCAATTAGTGCAAGTCCTCTTTGTTTCGTTTAATTCTGGTGCGAACACGCACGCCTTTGTCGTAGCACGAACAAGGTAGTGCTTCTTACAACCACGAGTTCCGCAGTAAAGCTTCAAATTTCTATTTTTGCCCAATTGTAGATTACCAAGAGATTATAAGCAATTCCCCACACTTCTTCTTGCGTTTATTTTACAAAAGCCAAATTCAACCGAAATGATCGGTTCGTGAAGTTATGCCACTCTAACACAAAACGTACGCGATTTGCGTCGTTACAAAATGTTCGCCGTGGTACAACAGGGTAGCGAGATAGTAGATCACAGGTCCAACACGTAAAAGCAGAAACGTATATACATTAGTTTTCTCGCAATTTCACTTATTCAATTGGGTTATGTCAAAGTTACGGGGTTCCCAACACTTATGCGACGAACGGCAAGGAATTAACCTTGTTCCCACCTTTCACTGTCTAGTTAAAGTTTGTACGTACCTCACCACGATTGTAAACGTCCCATGGAACTGCAACGCCTTCCTTTCACAAGAGTCCAAGTGATCACTCCATTTGCCTTCTTCCCATTTAGCTGTCAGCGCAGCAGGCGTGCTTCGGCAGGTCGTGGTTCAGGTACTCTCTAGCCGGTTGGGACTGGATGACGAAGCACCTGGCTGGTGCGTGCCGTTCGAAGCGAGCGAGTAAGACCGAGGTCGGAGGACGAACTGAACTGCAATCGCAGCAGCGGGCGTAAGCCGCAAAAATATGCCACCAGGAGGCAGCAGCAGAGAGCGATCGTGAGGCGAAACGCCCTCGATGGCGAAAAATTGAACTTGCAATTTTTTTTTTTGTTTTAACAATGTAAGGATTGTAAACCGCAAGGGACAAACGTTACAGTATGTGTATATATACACACACATCCATCAATGAAATAGAACTTAAACAGTGAGATAAAATTAGGTTTTTCTGTCCCGAATCAACTTTCATCAAAGCTTTTGCCCTCCCCTAACCAAAGGGTCTGCGCACGCCTATGCTGGACAGATGACGTCACGCTACATTTCAAAATTAACTCGATAGCATGTGATAAAACTTTAAATCTAGTCAGACAAATGTGCAACGAAGGGAAAAGGAGGACATTTTGTGGAAAATTTATTTTTCAAAATGGGGACGAGATGTCTACACGCCTTTCTGAAGAGTTGACGCAATTATCCGTCATCAGATCATTTTTCAGAATTCCAAACTAATTCCCAACCAGTTTTAACAAGGACAAATAAAAGGGGTTTCATTGATGTAATCATTGTCTTTCTTTAAATATGCGACACTAGCGCCACTGTTGCTGGGTTGAGGTGCAAATATGGCGGGAATCTGTAATTGATTCAATTAGAGATGATTACAGCTTAGAATGAGAAGAACTGAAGAAGGAAAGGAAATTAAAAATTAAGATGCTAATGAAGAATGCGCTAGACATGGGAAATTCGTATGTTAGCAAGTTCAAGGATTTAGCCAAAACATTAAGTTGTTCTCATGAATTCGAAGTCAAAGTGGGGAAACACGCCTGCAACTGGACTCTTTCGCATGCATAATGCCCAAGGTCACAGTGATTTATTAATACTCTTGGTACCCTCGAGAATATACCCACATAATCTGAATAACTTGCTACAAGCAGAGGACTCTTTACACTCCATCGTCTGTAATGGCTACAATGATTGTGGTACTTGTGTTTGCTTTAACACTGGCGGAAGCGAAGATATGTATGTATTTTTAAAATTTCTTATCAGCAAAGACTCGTATTTTGACGCTCCTAGAGCTTGTTAATCCTAAGAACTTACCAGTACCAGTATAAATAGATCTCGGAAGTATATGAAAAATCTTTTTTTTTTTCTGAGCCGTGAGAGTAACGCTAAACCTGATATCAGCCCTTTTCCCTTCAATTAGAACCATAACATATTGTACAGGTTGTCAAAAGTCCCAGGACACCCTGATAAATAGAAAACGGAAGGAAAAATGAAAGATCTGAGGTTAGGTTACGGTAGCAAAGAATGGGGCTGGGGGCGAACCTTTTGAGGTAGGTCAGGAATGTGGCCGCCATCTTGATCCAAGTCAACATTTTCAAATGGAAAGAGGGTCATGCAGCATATCAAAATGCATTGAAATTTTCTCAGGAATTCATTTCCGTAAAGACATTGGATCTATCTGGTGTGGTACATAACATTTTATTTTGCTTTTATTACATTTTCCGGTCTTTTTGGCTTTTAGGTCATTTTAAGTATTTTTTTTGCCGGTTTTGTTGCATTTTCTTTATTTTTGAAGGTTCTTTTTTCTCGTCCCCTGTTGTTTCGTGCATTTGCTAGCATAACTATTTAAATTTCCTGACATGTTCTTTTTAACAAGTTCGCCATTAATCAAATACGCAATGAATGCAAAAGCACAATATTATTTTTAACTGAAATGTTTTGCAATTAATTACATTATAATTGTAGTAAATTACTTTTTCCTTCGCCAGAATTGAAATACTTGCATGAAATCTACTTTGAGAGTTCCATTGATGGCCACTACAATCGCTTCAATCTGTGGTCTTAAAGTAAAACAAAAAGAAAAATTATAATTTGATGTACGGGAAACACGACTATGTTTTCAGATGCTGGCCAACTACCGTATCGTGGAAGATCCACTCTGAATGGAGATGAATGGCTTATACAACACAAGAAACTTGCGGTGTATTTTATGGAACCTTCAAGTAAAAATAAGGAAAACTTTAGTAGTTAAAAACATCAATTATTCAGATACTTTCTACTAATTTGTGAAAGAAAATCAAGCTCTTATTTTAAAAGCATAAATTATTTTTAGATCGTTTTTTTTTTCACCATTTTAGGTAATTTTAAAATAATTTTAAGGTCATTCCGTAGGTCATTTTTCTAGATTTATTTTAGGTCATCAACTTCCGAGCTCGAAGTATGGCTAATTATCAGGAACTTTGAATTTTCTCAAACGTGGAAACAATGAAAAATGTTAATTGCTGGGGGAAAAAAATGTTTATGAATGTGCAGGGACATGTTATCAACAAAATATTCATGCTATCGAAATCGCGGAACAACGCGAATTTAGCATAAAATACGAATTGTGACCTTTTCAAGAATTGCAACATATTTTCTGCTTATAAAACGAAAAACATCCCGAAAATTTAAACTTTTTTTTGTTTAAATACAAAATGTACTATGTTGGTTTAACGTGTACGTTTTTTAAAATGTATCCCAAAAAAATACATGAAATAATACCTAGAGTTACGGGCAACTATACGTAAATATATATTTTTCCACGATTTTTCATCTTCTATCGTAACGTTTTCCATCACCGAGCAAAGTGGCTGGGTTCTGGCAAGAGATCGAGTGTGCACCTACTGCCACACGGAAGTCGTGAAATCTGTATCTGTCGTGCGAAATATTGTATGTTCATGCTGATTTCACCCCCACAACAGTCCGCGGACAGTGTGATTGGTTACTGAGAGAAGCAGTAATAACAATAATTCTATGGTGTTCAGAAATAGGCACATAAGTCACAAACTGCGATTTTCTGTTCATTTCATTTATGTCATATTGACTCAATGAAAGAAAATATTAAAAGTACAATTACATTTTATAAATGGCATTCTCTCCTCTCAGCATCCTGTAAAATATCTAACATATTTTTAACAAGACTAACCCCATATGCTAATGAAATTATATGTGATTTTCTATGTGGATTTAAACGTAACAGATCGACTATTGATGAAATTTTTCACATCATACAGACGAATGAGAAAAAGTGGAAATGTAATGAAAATGTCTGTCAGGTATTCATTGATTTTAAAAAAGACATAAAAGAGATAAATTATATAATATGTTAGTCGAGTTTGGAATACATAAGAAGGTTTATATGATAAAAGTATGCAATAATGAAACAGAAAATAAAATTCGTGTAGGTATGAATATGTCTGACAAATTTGCAATTCGTGATGCAGATGATGTAGACTTACTAGGGGATGATATAAATACAATTAAGAAGAACGTTAAAATATTTTTAAAAGTAGCTAAAGAGATAGGTTTGGAAGTTAGCAAAGACAAAACTAAATACTATGTGCTTGCAAGCCGAAATCAAGTCTTAGGTAAAAATCAGAATTTAATTATTGATAACTCGTTTGAATCAGTTTCCAAATTCAAGTACTTAGGAGTAATAGTAATGGCTCAAACTTATATAAAAGTGGAAATAAAAATCAAACTTAATTCACGAAATGTGTGTTAATTTTATCTTCATAAACTTTTATCTTCTCGTATAATATCAAAGAAACTAAAAGTTAAAATATACAAGACAGTAATTTTGCCTGTAAGGTTATGTGGATGTGAAACTTGGTCTCCTACATTAAAAAAGAAACATAATTTAAGAGTATTTGAAAATAAAAGCCTTAGGAAAATATTTGAACCTAAAAGGAATGAGGGGACAGGTGAGTGGCGAAGGTTACATAATATAGAACTGCATAATTTGTATTCATGTCCGGATATTATTAGAATAATTAAAACAACATGACTTATGTGGGCAAGGCATGTGGCACAAATGGGAGAGGAAAGAAGAGTTTATAGAATTCTTGTTAGAAAACCTGATGGTAAGAGACCAGTAGGAAGGCCAAGACGAAGATGGAGGGATAACGTTGAGATGGACCTAATATAGGGATACATGGAAGTCTACTAATATGCATATCGCTTCTTTTGGTACTGTCATTCAACATTGAACGCTCCCAATCTGATCCTTGGCTTACAGGAAGTTAGGCGAAAATACGATATATAACCTTCGATTATTCAAGAGATGCTCAACAAGTATGTTTTCATTATTTAATTGTAATACTTGGTAAGTCTTTCGTTTGGGGTCCGGACACCTTGGATCCCCATTAAATACCTGTTCTCCCACGGTGGATGGCATATTTATAGATTTATCCTATATTCTGTCCCTTAAAATACCGGGTGGCTAGAATTAAAGTTACCCAACTCAGAGTCCTCTGTAGCCTGTTAGAGGCATCGTAGAAATCTGAAATTTGGTGAATCTACTCTGCAGACCATGGGGAAGGGGATGGCAGGGAAAAAAGCTCAATTTCCGCCACTTGGTTGAAATATGGCGCTGTACTTCCATGATGAGTTCTAATAATGACGTAAACTGCTCCAATTGATTATGGATCTGCCTTTGCCTTGCAATCTTGAAATAAACGAGAGATTATTTTCTCGAAACTTCCAGCCACTAAGAAATGTCTTTCTAATTAATAACTCAGAAAAATCACTTAACGTGATTATTTGTACAACCCATCATGGAGTACAGCTCCACATTTCAGAGTTCTACGATACCTCAAACAGGCTACAGAGGGCTCTGAATTGGGTAACTTTAATTCTGGCCACCCGGTACATGCATGTTTCGCATAGAGACTGTATGCAATATTAAGTAACATAATCAATTATGAGTGATTTTTCCAAGAGGTTTTTTTTTACGTGTACAACGCTGTATCTAACAACTATAATTAACAATGTTGTTGAGCTTGTTAAACATGAGCCTTCAGTAAAGATACTGGTTAAATACATTTTTTACAAACTGAATATATTCATCTCTCTTTCCAGTCGCGGGAGCCACTCGCCGGTTTTCCTGTGTGATGGGAACACATTTATGAACGTTTCTCACAATATTTTTTACGAGTCACAGGTGCTAAGTAATAAATGTAGGTTTCTTTAACCCTTCATTGTTTCTGCAGAGATAGGATCTATTGTTTAACGAAATTATGTAACAGGTCTGTCGGTGAAGGCCAGTACTGTGAACGGGTGGCGAGTATAACCTGTTTGAAGTGAACTGGTTCTTTGTAGGAACTGTTCAATGTTTCCTTCACGTTTTCAAGTATTGACATACCATGCATTTGCAAAGTCGATACTTGCATGGTCCAATCGGTAGGACTGCCACGTGGGAGATCCGTGTTCGATTCCCAGAGTGGGTGATTTCAAGTGTGGATATTTTCCAGCAATTTCTAGGGCTTTCCCAGCCTCTCGTAGATAGGTACCTGGAGATTAAAAGCTACCGAAACGCGGTGCTGATCACATGACTGTGTTTGGTCCTACCTTTACACCCCCCCCCCCCCATTTTGCTTCACGTCATGTTGCAATATGCGAGAGGTAGTTTTACTTTTGTATCAGTGTGTGGTATAAAAATGGTCATTGTTATTAGCATGGCCTGTATCAGACTTAATTCAGGAAATGCGTGTTACTTTTATCTTCACAAACTTATATTCTCGTTTAATATCTAAAAAAACTAAATGTTAAAATATATAAAGCAGTAACTTTGCCTGTATTATTATATGGTTGTGAAACGTGGTCTCTTACATTGAAAGAGGAACGTTAATTAAGAGTATTTGAATATCAAATCCTTAGAAAAATATTTGGACCTAAAAGAGACGAGGAGACAGGTGAATGGAGAAGGTTACGTAATTTAGAACTACATAATTTGTATTCATGTCCAGATATTATCAGAATGATTAAATCAAGAAGACTTAGGTGGGCAGGCCATGTAGCACGATTGGGAGAGGAGAGAAGAATTTACAGGATTCTTGTTGGGAAACCTGATGGTAAGAGACCAGTAGGAAGCCAAGACGAAGATGGAGGGATATCATTGAGATGGGCCTAGAGAAAATCGGTAAGGATGGAAAAGATTGGATTGATCTTCCCCAGGATAGGGACAGATGGAAGGCTTATGTTGCTGCAGCCATAAACCTTCGGGTTTAAGAAGGCTAGAGAGTTACTTAGTTAGTTATGGACTGTATCAGGGAGGGTTCAAGGGGAGCATTTGTCCCTGCGCTGGAAAACGAGCGATGAAAAATTTAATTTGGTTCATTGTGATTTTATGTGATGGAAAGTAATATAAATGTTATTCCATTTTCAAGGAATTCAAAATAAAGCATTGCCACAATTTCGAAGAATATACTATATTCCTTGCCGTCACTGGAAATATGTTGTTTGCTCTCCCCCTCCCCGTATATATATATATATTGCTTCCTTTCATTATCACTGTCTCTTTCTTTCAGCGGACTACACTTCAGTGTGTGATGTAAACGACCCTGGGCTAAACGAATGTGTGAAGAACGCTGCACACGATGTGATGAACGTCCTTAATACTAAAGCCATGTGCTCTGTAAACTGCAAATATAGAGCGACAAGAAACAAAAGAACCATCAGCCAGAATCCTTCGCGCATCTTCCCCTCCATCTATTCCACTCTACCCCTGCTCTCCACTCGCGAGTACATTTCCTATTATGCAGTTAATTATTTTATAATTTTTAAATATTACTATATCGTGTAAAATGATGAAACCATAGATTTAACACTTATTGAATGTAACATTTTAATGTGTATTATTTGTTTTTACTCCAATATAAATGTTTTTAATTGGAAAATAAGGCTTGTTTGCATGACGTAGATAATAACAATGTGGATATTAAATTACAGGTCTACATTTGAAGATATTGCCCTCATAAACCAGAAAGTCTGTGGCCGCCACTGGACCGTACATTTGCATTATAGGAATTTCTTTATGCACATTAATACATATTAACCAGTAATTCTTGCATTACGTAATATAAACGTATGTCATTACTCTTCCGAAAATATCCATATCTCTGTATAAACACACACATAGGAACTTAAGTCAAATATCCTATGTGTGAGCTAATTTATCAACACTGCTACAGTGGCGGCGATTAGGGGAAGTGTAGGGAAAATTGCCCCCACTTTTTGCCACTATTGCCCCCGTACTATGCTAAACCTTATCTACCATGGGGAAGTAAACTATCCTTGCACCCCCCCCCCAGATTTGGCACTTTGCCCCTCACGCCCTAGTTTTGGAACCCAATCGCCGCCCCTGCTCTCCTACAGTAGGGACGATTGGGTGCCAAAGCTGGGAGGACCAAGGACATTTTACTTTTTCTTGATAGACAAGGTTTAAGAGGTCATAGTCCGGGGCAAGAGAGACAAGAATTAAGTGGGAAGCAAGTTCCCCTCACCATAATCGTCGCCGGTTCTCTTCTACGTTCTCCCTTTCTTCCTCTTCTTCTTTTTTTGGCTCGCACCGCGTTTGCGATTTCTAGCCAAAGTTCAGGTATTATTACTATTATATATGATCCAAACTGTGGTTGAATATTGTTCACTTTCTTCGCATCACTAATGTCTCATTGAATGTTGCAGTCCATTCTGTTCTTATGGTATAACGGTTTTTGGAGGTCTTATTGATTTAAATTGTCTTGCGGATCATCATGGTTGTTTCCATTATAAATCTATGTTTTTCTAGCGAAATTATAAATAATTCAAATAACTGCATTGCGAGGTTTAGATATTAATGTAGATAAGGATATCAGAAATGGTACCTGTGCATGTTGTAAGTTTTTATATAGAGAGTCTCGTTGATGTTGTCTTAAGGGGCATTCAAAAAATAAATGATTAAGTATTTGGTTATCTTGGCAGGAAGTTGATGGCACAATCTTTAAACGAACCAAATGTTGATTTATTATTACATGGCCTGTACGCATTCTTAATATAAAAACAATCACTGCACGAGGTAAATTCTCGTTCTCCCTTTCTTCAGAATATACAAAACAGTTTAATTCCGCAGTATGTTTCCATATTTCAGTTGTTTTCACATCTGTTGATTTTTGTAATTTGTTTCGATTGTAGGAATCAACAATTGAATACTAAAATTGGTAAACGCTGTAATGCCAGAATAATTCAAACACCGTTTTCAACGTTAAAGTGTGAAATGTGCCATGCTTTAGAATGTGGTAAGCGTGAATTGTGGCTGGTAGCCCTCTAAGTAGTTCAAAGGGCCTGTAAAGAGGTCAGTAGTGTGCACGTTCTTACGGGCTGATGTGCGGAACGATGCGATTTCCCAACACTTTTGCTTTTGGCACTTACAACGTTTACCACTTTTAGTCCTCAATTGTTTCTCAAAGAGCTGTTAAGTCCAAATAAAGGAATGAATGTATCCTCTATTGTGGTTTTGTAGTTGTTTACTACTAGGGTTAACTAGAGTTACTGCACATCACTCTTGAGGATGGTGTTTAAGCTAGCAGTGATTCCCACTGCACATTTTATCTATCGTTTGGAGAATTTGGTGAATCCACTATGCAGACCACGGGGAAGAGAATGGCGATAAAAAAAAGTTCAATTTTCCGCCACCAGGTTGAAATGTGGCACTGTACTTCCATGATGGATTGTAATAATGATGTAAACTGCTCCAATTGGTTATGGATTTGCCATTATCTTGCAATCTTGCAATAAACGAGAGATTATTTTCTCGCAACTTACAGCCACTAACAAATGTCTTTCTAATTAATAACTCAGCTAAATCACTTAACGTGAGTGCTGAACAAAAGTTCGGAAGTGATCACCATGCCATTAAATAAGAAAAAAACGTGCATTGCTGGTGAGGTTGTTTTATCAGAACGGTAGTAATAGTGCAGCTGCACTTCTAGGATATCGTCATGCGAAGGGACTTTGAAAGGGGCCCATGACGACGCATGGGTTAAGAAAGATGATGAAGAAATTTAAAGAGACTGGAGATCTGGGTGTTACAACAGGAAGGGGCCGCCGGCCGATTGCAGAAGAAGTTGTCACCGAAGTGGCTGTTGCACTGGCGGATAGAACAGAACTCTTGTTCCCGATATTCTGCGACTAGTAAATATATAACTTATTTGAGTTCAGTATTGTCATGTTATGGCTCATTCACTTCAATATTTCTAAAATTTTCTCCAGGACCATAATTTCAACGGCACAGTGTGGTATTTTCGTAATCTAGCTGGACAAAAGTCAATTTTCACATTTGTCTACATGGGGTAAATACTTGTTAATTTGCAAAGGAGTTGAACCATATTACATGAAACTAGGCTTTGTATTCCAAGGAATCACACTGAACAATGGAAAAAAGGGTCTCACTAGCCGACTACCTGAGTTCCGCCTGCCAAGTGCTGCAAGCGATCGCGTCATTCGTCTGAGTTTGCTCGATGAATACGGTCTCTTTCTGTGTGCTAGTGGTGATTGTGTGG
Source organism: Lepisma saccharinum (assembly GCF_977018435.1). Classification (NCBI taxonomy): domain Eukaryota; kingdom Metazoa; phylum Arthropoda; class Insecta; order Zygentoma; family Lepismatidae; genus Lepisma; species Lepisma saccharinum. Next base: position 32,251,217 of record NC_139238.1, read on the forward strand.
TGTTCTTATTTGCTTTCGTCTTTCAACGTAAGGTTACATTTGTTGGTGTATTATTATATGTATTAGTTTAAGCATGAGCACCATCAGAAAAAGTCACGTTTATTTCTGTATGAGAAAACGTATAAGTCAGTTTGGACTAGAGTTTTATACTACATTATATCGCATTATACAGATCTGTTATCCTAGTTTTCTGAAAGAGTTACTTGTTACCTACACAAATGATGTTAATTTGTTTGCGAATGTTTGCGACACTCATACACTTTTTTTAAAAAATTACAGAATGACTACGCAAATTTCACGGTGGAATTTTTTCGACGTGTGGTATACCTTTGGTGTGTGTGGTATATATTTGTTGTACCTCTATATATTTGTACGACTATGTAGGTTCTTGTTTTTATATATTCTCTTGAATACTTTTCGTTTCTTCTGTGCTTTGGATTCATTGATATTCTTAACCGATTTAACGTAATCATTGTCATATATGTTATTATTAGTATGAAATATTTTCTTGAAATATATGTCTCAACCCTTGGCAGTGCATTTGTATTTCATCTACAACACTTTACGGCATATATAGCTTACATATTGATGGATAAAAAATTTTGTCCAGCTAGATTACGAAAATACCACACTGTGGGACGGTTTTGGACTAGAGTTGCTACCGTGTACGGTCAGTACCCAAGGGTCTAGGGTACGAATCTTGGGTGTTCTTTCTGAGTGTGCCTTAATTAATATTATCAAATCATCACTCATGCTAATCTTTGCTATTAGCCAAAATTGCCAGGAAAGCGACGCTAAATAACAAAAATTAATTAACAAATCAAATCATGTTCGGTGAGGACCGTAATGTTGGCATTATTTTTGTTATTATTATAACTATTCCGCTGAAAATTGGAGATGAGGACGCGATCATGGACACACATAAGAGGGTTATGCAAGTACATCTACATGTAGAGCAGTTACATCTGCACTCCTTTGAAGTACGTATCAAAGATATGAATGCTATAATTCGAGTAATTGGATGCTATTAAAGGCTATTTTTTGTTTATTGTGTCTAGAAAGAGAGTTTAATTCACTGTTTTTCTTAAATGTACTTCTTTTACAATTTCTTCAGGGTCGAAAGAATTCCGAATTCCAAAACCAACCCTCTTCGAGTGTCATCTATGGTCATCAGTAGGATCCGGATTCTCAGGTTTTTACCTATCTTATTCCTTACTTGGTAACGTCACTATTCTAACATATATTTTCGTTGTAGCCATTTCTTAATGAAATGCATGAATCCTATAGGTCCTAAAAGCGACTAAAAGGTATTAAGATCCTAAAAAAGGCTAAATTGAACTTTAAAGCAAAATAAATGTATAAAATAAAAAAAATGCTGAAAACTTGTTTTGTTTCATCAGAGTGAACACGCTGTTAACTGTACAGCAATATGAAAACGTATTCTCTCTGCCCCCCTCTCTCTCATACACACACGCACATACACACACAGACAAAAGGGGGAATGGGAAAGGGCATGAGAAGAATAAGGAAGCAAAGTTGGCATTACAAAAGAAATAGCGTGACAATGATACTTTTTAAGTTTTTATTATTTTCTGTATTTTCTAAAAAACTGTGTTTTTTTGTATGCTTTAAGATTAGTAAACATGTAATATGTGAAGGAAAATGTGTTTGCAGTATTGATGCCCATGTAAATGCAAAGATTTGTGATTGATTTCAATAAAAATACGGGTAGCAAAAAAATCCCAAAAAGGGGTAAATCATGTCTTTATAAAGCCTAAAATGATGTCTATAAAATCCTAAAAGTCCGAGCCCTAGGAGACAAGAAGAAGCACAGCGGTAAAGAGAAGTCCAGATACAGGTCCGAAAAACGCGGACACAGATCAATAAGTAAGTCTTCGGGAAGGAAATCTAAGAAGACAGAGTCTGAAAAGAGAGAGGCGAGAGGAAAACCATGCCACTGTACCCCAAAGAGGAAGGAGTCGCACCGTCAATCGAAATACAAGAGTCAAAAGGCTAGGCAAGGAGACAAACACAAGAGGGAAGAGTCAGAATCAAGTTCTAGAAGCCGATCGAGTCTGGAGAACGAGGAAAGCAGAAACGCCATCAATCTAAATGCAAGAGTCGAAAGAGCATGAAGGACAAATGTAGAAAACAGCACAAAACGGAAAGATCAGAATCGAGTTCCAGAAGCAGATCAAGGTCTCGTTCAGGAGAAAGTAGGAAGAAGGAACACCATCAATACAAATCCAAGAGTCCAAAGACCTTGAAGGGAAAACACGGTGAGAAACGTCAAAGGGAAAGATCAGAATCGAGTTCTAGAAGCAGATCGAGCTGTCTTGAAGAAAAAGGAAAGGGTTCAGAAAAGAGGAAGTCTGACCATCGCACCCGTACCTGCAAAAGACGTCGATCGAATTCATCAGATCACAGCAGTAGAAAAATAAGCTTGGAAGAAATATGTAGAGAAGGCAAGGGAATAAAATCTAAGTCAAAGGACAGAGATAGGTCAAAATCACAAAAACGAAAGAAGATTGATCGAGGCATGGACACGAAAGAAGACGACATTCCAAAGAACCTGATGAATCGCGAAACAAGTCGGGAGGCAGAGAAAGATCGAAATACAGATCCAAGAGTAGAAGAAGTAAGTCCAAACACGGATCACGGTATGGCTCCAATGGAAAATTCCATTGCAAACAGAAATCAAGATCAAGAAGTCCGAAACACAAATCTAGCAAGCACCATTCAGCGAAGAGAGACAAGTCATCAAAGCGACACAAGGAAGGAAGGTCATGGAGGAAGTCGACAAGCAGATCGAGATCCAGATCTGATGAACGCCATTCTAAAAGCAGGAAGATAAAGTCAGCAGTCAAACGCAGAAGAGCCGAAACTTCAGAATCGAGTTCCAGAAGTACGTCTAGGTCTCCTTCTGGAGAAAAGTGAAGGAGGAAGTCTGTGCATCGCATGCGTCGCTGCAAAAAACATCGATCTAAATCATCAGATCACAGCAAAAGTAAAATAAGCTTAGAAGATATTAGCAGAGAAGGCAATAGAAGCAGATCAAAAACAAAGGCCAAAGATAGATCAAAATCACCAAAACAAAAGGAGAGTTCGATGCATGGACACAAAAGAAGAGAACATTACAAAGATGGCCATGAATCACGGCACCGGTCGAAGGACAGATCAAGATCGAGGCACAGATCCAAAAGTAGAAGAAACAAGTCCAAACACGGATCACAGCATGGTTCCAAAGAAACATTCCATTGCCGAGACAAATCAAGACACAGAAGCCCGTCTAAACACACATCTCACAAGCATCACCCTGAGAAGAGAGAGTTGGTGTTTTAAGTCCACTTTATGCACAGTAAGGCTAATCGGGACTGGACCTACAGTTTAAAGTGGGATCCGAACCACTTGTGCCTCCACCGGGTATCGAACCCGGGACCCCTTGATTACAAGGCAATGACGCTACCACTGCGCCATGGGGGAGGCCCTGAGAAGAGAGAGAACTCGTCAAAGCGACACCCAGAGAAGAAGTCGATAAGCAGATCCAGATCTGAAGAACGTCATTCTAAGAGCGAGAAGAGGAAATCGGCAGGTAAACGCAAAAGAGACGAAAGCTCAGAATCGAGATCTAGAAGCAGGTCGGGAAGCCCAGCAAAAAGAAAGTTTCCATGTGTTTGCCCGCACGGCAAGCGCTCTACATAAACAGGATTTATTGAAGGAAAGTGTGGACGTGCAAATATTGCACGTGTTCTCAAATCCATGAACCATATCAACTTAACCTCCGTGAATATTTTTTGTACCAAAACAGTACTTATAACCTCACGCAATGTTTGTTACCACTGATCTCTAACAAATTTACAATATATTTATATCAGGGATCTCAAACTTTTTCTCTCACTGTACCCTTTAGTTGTAAAAAAAACGTCTAATGTACCCCCACCATAGGTTTTCTCCGAATAGTGGGTTTTGGGAAATGTTTTTGGCTGCCTGATTGGTAGGGTGTTTTTGATATGTTGCAGGCGTGTATCTGCAATAGAGCAAAATTGCATTCGGGGCTCCGGTGTCCCATTCTATACCCTGGATTTCGGAAGATTTTTTTATGGAGATTATGTCATGCTAATTATGAGGAACAAAAATTTGGAGCGCGAAAACAAGTATTTACTAATGCACAGCCGTTTGAAGTTGAGATGTTGTTGTTTGAAATTGTTGACTCCAAATTTTCCACCGATTCCGGGCTCCGCCCCTGGGGTAATTGACCTACCGCCCCCTATCGCTACCGTGGCCCCGCCTTTATCTATAGAATCCCTTTTAAAGGCATGTTAGAAATTTACCGGAGTCACCTGCCCCCAACATTATTTCTCACTTTTTTCCGCTGTAGCACGTAGATCTAAAAGATTACCTTCCGCGCTATTTACAAACACTATTTGTTATGAGGAACTAAATATTTTCACGAATATATTTGAAATGTATGGAAAATCGAGGATGTAGAATGATACCCCGGAGCCGCATTGGGGCTGCATGTGGAAAGATGGTAAACAAGTAAACATTATAATCCAAGATTTATTATTTTATTGGGTGTTCCTACGTTTACAATCTTTATGATTAGTTACGTGAATAAACACGTGGAACACATGTACGCTAATTTTCATATATTTTTTCTAGTTATTGAAAAAAAGTAAAGAACAAAAATAAGTTTGTAAAGAAACTGTCAAGAGCAATTTTGCAGCTTGTATTGTAAATCCTGAGTTTCTAGTGAGAAGGATGTGCCTCATAGCCTGACACAGTAGCTTGATGTCTGGTTGTGCACTTGAAACTTTCGAGCAGAGATTCGGCTCCAAATTTAGTCTATTATAGATTTCGAACGAATACGTATTTTATTTCAAAACAAATTAAATAACGATAAAAGTAGCAGTGACGAAATCAGTCTTATTTTCCTGTGGAGTGTTAAAGCTATGAAGTCTGCTCTTCATACTTGCAGCTAAAATGTAATCGTGTGGGTATTCTCGACATTTCTCTTCCGAGCTGATCGCGTACACACTTCAAGTTGTTCATGTTCCCCTGGGGGTACGCGTACCACAATTGGAGAACCACTGATCTATATCATTGTCAGAATTTATTTAACTTAAGATTATATTTTAAATAAGAACGGCTGATTATGTTTTAAATAAGAACTGCTTGATTTTACAGGATAACCAAGCATTGCAGCGTTTGTAAACATCAGAGCATAGATTTACATACTATAAATAGCAAAAGCTGCCTTTTTAATGTTATAATACTATCGGGTTGCTGTATAATAGAAGAGATCTGAGGGAGCTAGTACCAAGCCATATTTTCGTACTTGAAACAAAGGATCCTTGTGAGTTTCGTTGCAGTTGCAGTTTTTGTCTCTTCACACCACACACATTGTACTTTTTCCTGTAGCGACACCATCCGGTTTGAGCGACACTAGCGCCGCAACCGCTAGTTGAACACGTATGAGAATTTGCTGATCCAAACTCACAAAGGTACTATTAATTTGCAAATTTGCAATGCTTTGATAACAAAAGGCTCGGTTTGTTGAAATGTAATTAACTATGTAAAAACTGTCAGTTACAATCCGGACACGTTGTACTTCAAAGTTCAAACACAAATCTGATTTGCACTTGAAATTACTTCTATCATTCGTAGTCTAATCTATATCTTGATAATATTTGTAAATGTCATTTCATTGAAATGATTACCAAGTGTATGATGAAAATGAATGTGGCTTGGTACTATCTCGCTTGTGAGCAAGTTGCTTGACAGAAATGTAGCTATGTTCAAAACCTACAAAGTAAATCAGATCTCAGCACTCGATTTCGGAAAGAAAGGCTTGTACTTTGCCTTGAAATTCGAACGTACGCTGTGAATGCAGAGAGAATACACTTTGAGTCACATAGAAGTCTCAATATAATGTTGGCCCTGAAACCCACATTCTCTACAATCCAGAATAAAGAGGTAAGGATTTTATTAAATTAAGCAACAGATTTCACACATATTTTATTATGCTTCTTAACGAGCTCGCTAATTGACATGAACTCATTTATCTACAAATATAATTCAGTTTAGCTTGCTTGCTCATTTCTGCAGTAGCCGAGCTCCAATATTGGATACCTTTATTTTTTTATTTTTTTTGAGAAGAGCTTAAGAGATTTTAAAATCATTAATAAATCTTACGTCCTAGGCTGTTGCTTACTGGTAACCACTACTTACATCCATGTTTATGTAGTTATTAGGGCCTTCCCGATGGCGCAGTGGTAGCGTCGTCGCCTTGTAATCAAGGAGTCCCGGGTTCGATACCCGGTGGAGGCACACAGTGGTTCGGATCCCATAAACTGTAGGTCCAGTCCCGATTAGCCTTAGTGTGCATAAAGTGAACTTAAAACACCAAATCAATCAATCAATCAATTTATGTAGTTAGCTGTAACATTGTTTATTTATTGATTTGCTTTATTTTACTTCGCTTTTTGTGCCACTTTTGGCAACTTTGCGAAGAATTTAGCTGTAACAGTAATACTCAATACAAACAATTCAGTGGAGAAGAAATATCCATTGCATTGCGCAGGAAAAAGCATGAGAAAGTCGCATTTTACAGTCCATGTCCGTTAGCCATAATCATCTACTCAAGTGCGCATGCGCCAACTGGATGAGTCCAGTGGTGAAATAGGGGCGATGGCTGCAAGTAGAACGCAGACGCGGAAGCAGATATCGTTAAAATCGTTTTGTAATAGCAGAAGCGGGTAGCAAATAATATTATTATTATTGTAAGCTTAATCTGTGTGTAAAGGTAGCTGTATGTATTGGGGTGTTCTTGATTAAATACAAATCACGTCTCTCGTAAGCTCCATACCGCTTAATTCCTGACGTCGCCTGTAAATATGCTTTTGTAGAACATGATTGCATATCAGTATTTACTCCATATTCAGAAACCAAGATTATGCGTCTCTTCCACAGACTACAACCGAAGACATTTTTGAAAACCAGACACGTTTCAGAAGGCTATTCTGTAACAATATGATAATCACTTTATCACATATATGTTTTTATTTATGTTGTTTTTCTTTATTGTTTATTGTTATTTTCCATTGGTTTTAGATCCAAATGCAAAATGGCTAACGCTATGTTTGGAATTCTCTGTTAAATAAATAAATAAATAAATAAATACATAGTACTATTAATCCCATGATGTCCCCGATACTTACACATTAGCAACACGATTAAGTGTTACGCTTTTGCACTCAGCAATAACCGTTCTTGGTTCGCTGCAAGTTTCAGAAGACACTTATTTGTTTTTATTCTCTCCAAGGTTCTATGACGTCAGTGCCTTTCAGGTAACCATGCGCAAGGGACAGTGGTCTTGCTGTGCCAAAAACAAAAGAAAAAATGTACGCAACCAGTTTTGTGCTACGCTGTTGCTTTGGCTAGATTATTACGGGAAGAAAGCAAAATAATGCTAGGGATTACAAAAGATGTTCGAAATTATCAGAGAATATTGAAGTTTTTGCCCACCATTAGATTACTCTGTGTACAGAATCGCGTTCATTTATTATTCTTTTTGATGCTATATCTGCTAATTAGTCGTAGCAGCAACAAGCACTATGTATTTACAAATGGACTACATAAATATTAACAAAGAAGTGTAGCTATTTCGGTAGTTGGCTTGCCTGAACGTAATCATTTCTTTATTTTCTACTCTTTTATGCCGTATATTTCAGTGAAATTTATAATTTTGAAGTTTTTGACATTTGACGATGTCGCTGTAAGGGGGCTTTCATACCGTAGCGACAAGCGACACGAGTCACTTGGAAATCAGAAAAAATATAACTTTTCGTACCAAAGTGACACGACAAGCTGAGCGTGGGTGTTCTTTGTGAGTGTCCCTTCATGAATGCCATCATATTACCACTCATTCTTATCGTCGCGATTAGCCAAAGTGGCAGAAAAGCGACTTTCAATAACAAAAATCAACAAAAACTAGTAAACTCGGACCGGGGCATTTTCTCAATGGTGTGCATTGTGTCGCAGCGGTCTGTTGGTGGCGCATGCGCGGTGAATGCTTTTCTACAGACAAGATAGGGTCGGTGTCGATTGTCACTTCGGTGTGAAACCCCGTGTAGTTTCCATCTGAAAGCTCCCTAATACGATCGGTTTGTCGATGATATGTTAAAGAGCCCAGATTATAAATTATGTCAAATCAGTATGGTCACGCCCTGTAATATGTCATTTAACATATTTTGGTTTGAAAACATAATTTGTTGGAGATGCATCATGCCCGGATTTATATACGTAGAATTCCGAAACTATAATACAAGTACTGTAGTTCAATAATGACTTTGCAACTTTGTAAGCGCACAAAACATTATTCAAAAGCATCTCAGTCGTTCAATGCTGTATTCTATGGTAAAACACATCACGTTTGTACACACTTAGACGAGCGGCTATAGAAACAGCATTAGCGGAAATGCATGCTAACAGCACCAAACCTGACCTGCCTAACCCATCCACGTATGCATACAACAGCATAAATAAGCATATAAATAGGTTTGGTAAGTTATCATGGTGCTAATGCTGTCCCTAGCCGGTCGTGCTTGAACGCGAGGTAGTTCGCTTATACGACGCTAGATAGCGTACGGAATTGAAAGCTTCTTCTCTCGAGCGAATAGCTCTCGAACAGGCAAAACGAGCGGTATACGCTCGAAGCCCAGTAGTACACGTATAACCGAGATTTGTCTTTTGTAGTGGGCTCTCACATATGGGTCCTGAAGCGAAAGACGCTGTGAAATTGATACTTATGTGAACACAGTCATCATCCCCGTGTTAAAATGTACAGAGCGTTTCACTCGCTCTCCGCCCCTGATTTTCGCTTATAAAGATCAAACTATTGGTCATACTCAGTGGTGGCGATTGGGTTCCAAAACTGCGTTGGCAAAGTGCCAAAACTTGTGAGGGGGAGGGGCAAGGACAGTTTAATTTTCATTTATACATAAGGTTTAGCATCTTGCGGTGGCAAAATTAGCAAAAAGTGGGGTGGCAGCTGTCCTCCCTAATCGTCGCCACTGGTCATAATGTAATGAAATTTGCTACAGACATACATTTGTGTTTGAGAAGCAAGGTGACGTCATTGAGATGGCGCCACTGTCTCTCTCGTCCTTGCGTGGGCATGCGCATGCGTCTGGGCGATTCTGGAGTTAAATGCCAATCGTACTGATGTGTGCTTTCATAGAGCCCGGATTTCCATGCACAAACAAACAGCAAAATATGCATGCAAATATGCACGAAAAATATCAAAAATATACACTAAGATATGCATGAACAATATACAATATTTTTTTGTCTTCTACTTGGCGAAGATTTTCTGACACTATTTTGGCAACACCGTGAGTTTCACCGGACAGTTGGCCATACTTCGACCAACAAGGACAGTGAATGCTGCAAAGGATTGTTACGGGACTCTAACTGTGTAATAATTGCAGTTATACACAAATAGCGGCTGCATCTTCTGGTTTTAGTGAGTCTATGACTGCCTTCACTTCATTGAAATTTTCTGCATAATACGACAAAGCTTCTAGCCACAAGCCCCATCGTCTTAATACCGGTTGCGGAGGTAACGGAACATTTTTCGCCAGTTCGCGAAAGAGACGTACTCGCGAAGGAGCTTTCACAAATACTGTACTTTCTTTACATTTGATAGAAGTGCGTCTACTTTCGGGTATTGGTATCTGATTATTTCTGCTACACGATGAAGACCGTGTGAAAGACAAGTCAAATGGACTAATTTAGGATACAAAACTTTCAAACCAGATGCTGCTTTGACAATGTACGGGGCCGCGTCAGTAACAAACAGTAACACATTGTCATACTGGTTGTGATCTGACCACAACAAGGTTAACGAATCGTTAAAGAATTTCGCAATTGTGGAATGATTCACTTTCTCAAACACCTCGATATTCAGTAAGTAGGGTTTACCACTCGCCTTCATTGCACCAACAACAGCATTGCAAACACAACGTCCCGCCGCGTCAATAGTCTCATCGATAACACCCATATTTTCTCGTGCTTCAACGCTTCCCGAATTTCTCCCATGACCTCATTAAAACAAACAGGCACATAGTTTTTACGTAGCGTTGATTCATCTGGCACCTTCTTTCCCGTGTACTTTTCAAGGAAACCTCGTAGATGGGCATTGCTCAGTTTCCACAAAGGAATATTAGCACTCACAAAGGCAGGACACAGATCTACATAGAATGTATCACTTACTGTGTGCAGTCAGATGTTGAATTAGTTTACGCGGTAGTAAGCAGTTGTTGTTTACTGCGCGATCTTCATTGAAGGGCTTCCCTGGATCTTGCTGTGTTGACATGTTGAGTAACTTGAAATTTCTTCTCTGCTGAAACTCCTTTTTCGTACACCACACAGAACAAAACTGACCCATCTTCTGTAAATACACTACTTCCAAATTATTCTACATATTTACGCAACAATACCACCTTACTTGATTTTTCAGGTGACATGTTAAACAGAACACAAAATAACACTTACACGTTCTTGAAATCCTTTGATGCTGACAGCAGAAACCCTTTCCATTTTCCACATAGTTGCAAAATCGCGAAAAAAGATTCCCGCCAGTTGACAGTTGTAAAAGCACCAGAAGGCGCTAGATCGCTGTTTTTGAAAAAGCGCTACATACAATTATGAAAAAACTTTAAACATTATAGTGTATATTGTATATTAAATTGGTATGTTCGCCATTCGGTTATCGCCGTGCAGTCGAAAGTGAATTTACCAACTAATGTGGGCAACAAACTCAACGCTATTATCTCTTGATAGACTATGAAATATGCTGGTATGTAGCAATAAAATTCGAAATATGCCTTATCCTGCAAAGTTTAAGAAATATGCATGGAAAACAAAATTCACTCAAAATATGCACTTATATGTGCTATCATATTCGTCTTAAAAGACACTTTACAAGTTCGTTGGAAAGAAAAACATATTTTCCATACGTTTTTGCATGCTACATGAAACATGCATTTTGCATAGATATCCGGGCTCTATTCATTACATTATGACCAGTAGTTTGATTCCTATAAGCGAAAATCAGGGGCCGAGAGCGAGTGAAACGCCCTATAGTTTAGTCTATCTTGCCAATACACAATGATATATGAAAATGAAATATATGATTGTGAAACTGTCTGAAACTCCCAAGGCGAATATTTTATGAAGCTGACAGTTCAGAGAAGTGAGATACTCAACTTGTGTCCGTGTGTGGGCGTGTTTAATATTGTACTCAGTTTTTTAAATGTTTCATTCATTCGTTTAATGTTTCTCCTCTTCTGTCATTTGATATATATATATATATATATATATATATATATATATATATACACACACACAGTTTGTCCGAGAAAAAATATACCAATAAAGAATTTAAATAACTCAACAATCGTTAACAATAGAAATGTCAAATAACGTTTATTTGGAAGAGGGAAGAAAGGAATTTTTTTAACACCACAAGGGAAAAAATCGTAACATAATTAAGCGCATGCGCGGCTTTGTTCGTGAGTAGTCTGTACAATGGCGCCGTTTACTGTTCGTCAGAAAGTTGAGTGCTGATTTTGGTTTGCAGAATTGAAGTCTCCTGTAACGGTACAAAGAAGATTCCGGCAACAATATGGACAGGAAGCACCAGAATGTCATTACATTGTTAAATGGCATAAACAATTGCTGGAAACAGGGTCTTTGTTGAGGAAGAAAGGTAGTGGTCGGAAGCGTGTGAGCGAGGATAAAGTGGTTGCAGTTCAGGAAGCTTTCCAGAGAAGCCCGCATAAATCTGTGAGACGTGCTAGTTCTCAACTTCAAATTCCACGTTCTACTGTGCATGATATCGTACATAAAAAGTTAAGGCTTAGAGCCTACAAGTTACAGCTTATTCAGAAACTAAAGTGCAGTGATAAACCCGCTAGGTTTGATTATGCTAGTGAAGTGCTATCACGCATTGATGATGACAATGAATTCCTGACACGCGTAACATTTTCAGATGAGCCTACCTTCCACATTTTCTGAAAAGTACAGTCTTAGAAAAAAATACCTGGGCCACGGGACGTAGAATTTCGTAACGTCTTAAGCCTGTTGTTTATGCAACCCAAATAACAAAATATTCGCTTAAGTTTGCCTGGTGATTCTGAGTTCTCGGGAAGGATTGAGCTTTGATAGCATGAGTCACATGACTCGTGCCCCAGCCACAACAAACAGCTGGGTGCTACGATGCCTCCAGAAGAAAATTTCAGGAACTGGTTTCTTGACGAAGCTACTCGTAAGGAAATACTATTCTTTCAAGTGATATTAGAGTCATTGTCAAGAAGGTTCGCTGAAATGATGGTTCTCATCACAGACCACATGCCACACGTTAATTGTTTAATTCCAGTTCATGCACTGGACCTACAGATTAAAATGGGATCCGAACCAAATGCCTCTCTATTTGGTATTGAATTCGGAAACCTTTCATTACATGGCGAAGACGTTACCACTACGACATCAGAGAGGCAATGGAACCCCTTGAGAAAGAGATAAGCGAAAATTGCTACGTGACAAACCATATTTTCCCGTAAATTTTAAAAATAAGACAATATTTTATACTGACAGTTTCGAACCGTGGGAGAGGCATATATTTTTTTGTACCATCGTCCATTTCACGAGTTTATAATTCTTCCTCACCGACACGAGTAACGCGAGTGGTAGAAGAAAAGCGAAGTAAAATAACTGAAATAGAAATAAAAGGAAAAAGCGAAATAAATTTTATTCATAATATTCTGCAGTCACTTGAGTTGTATTCACGGGATGCTATCTTTAAAGAAAGCCGTGGTCTCTTCCTTGTCTTTTTCGCTTCCTTTGTGCTCTTGCTTCCCCCGTCACGATTGGTCTAAAACTAATTAATGCGACGTTAATTAAACAATCCAAACAACGAAACAATGCACAATCAACTGCACAAAACAACATTCCAAATGTTTTCGAATCGGAAAACAATTGAGATGCTGTAAAATGACTTAAGATGCAGTAATAAAGTGGGAATTCGGTACCGTATAGAATTAAATCGGTAGAGATGTTCGATTTGATTGGATGTTTGTTATTTAGATTTGCTATTCTTTCACTTTTGGCAAATAGCGACGATGAAGATGAGTGATGCTGTGATGAAATTGATGAAGGGACACTTACCAAGGACACCCACGCCCAAGTCGAGATTCTAACTAGGGACCCATGGCATCGTAGCGCGCTGTGCTAACCACTCCTCCATGGAGTGGACATTATAGCATATTTTGTGTGCTCAATTGGGATCAATCAATGGAATGAATAGGCATATTATATGATTAATAAATTCATATCATAATACCACGTCATATTATTCGGCACGAAGTAACATCAGAGACATTCAATCTTGCATTTTTGCCTTTCAACTAATTCTTTGAATTCAGGTTAATCACAACAATAAGATAAATTATGAAGCAAATGATAGTTATTACGAATTACCTGACAGAAACAACATTAAGCAGGCTCGGTGGTCAAGCTCATTAAGTGATTGACATTCGATATCGTCGCCAAAGTTCCCAGGTTTGAGTACCGTCCTTGTCGGGGGTGTTTGACTATTTCGTCATCAATTTCATGTAATGGTCACTCGTCCTTATCGTCGCGATCATCGAACAGGGAATAAAAATTATAAAAATAAATACGATGGAAGAGTACTTACTTCATCTCTCACGAAATCTCCTACAAAACCGGAATATATAAAATACATGTATATTCATTCACATACATTTTCGATTTCTATATTTAACTAATCGAGACCGAGAACGGGAGAGCAATTTTCAATTCGACAAACCGAGAGACGGAGAAACTGTCAAGTCTCGTTTCTTCTTGGCACCTCCGTAATCGAGTTGTTCTGTTTGTCATTGGCTTTGTATTGACAATTATTGTCATTATTCTTTCCCTGCAGGTAAACCATAACGATGAATTATGATGAAAAGAAGCAGATAAAAGGGCAAGAACAAGAAAGTCATGCCTGTTCGGGACTCCAACCCAGAACCTTACGTAACGAGATTTGAAATTCTGGAGAAGGCGTCCGTGTTTCGCTTGGTTTTCTCTTTCCTCTACTTCCCTTATATTATCATACATGTATAATAAAAATGGATCTGATACGATATGTTGCGATTCATAATTGTGCTGGTTAGGTGCTACAGATGTGAACTCCAACCTGCAATATATTATTCCCTTTTGTTTCGTATCTGGTTGAACATGAAATTTTCTTACACTGTGACAATTTCTTTCTTAGTTTTGGTTTGGTGCACAGATATGCTAATCTGGACTCGACCTTCAGTTTAAAGTGGGATACTAACCACTATGTGCATCCACCGTGTATCAAACCCGGGATCCACTGATTGCAAGGCGACGACGTTATCACTACGCCATCGAGGAGGCCCCATGACAAAATGTTATTCACTCGATCTCTACCATAATTTATTTCAGCATTTACATTTTTGTTTTCTTCTTCTTTTTTCCTTTTGTTAACTACTCTTATACAACTCTTTTTGCGTTTTCGAATTTCTTCTTGTTTCAGGAAAAAATAATACATGCAGGCTGTATAAAAATCCCCCGTTCAAATAGATAAAACGTTCACTCTCGAGAACTAATTTACATGTTTATTACTAACGTAACCATTAGGAAACTATTGAAATGTTAACTGATATAACTGCAGATGAAACAATACTTACAGCCACTAACGAAATATCTATTCTTGTGTAGCCTCACAGACAACAAGTATCTGGTGAGTCATTCACTCTTTCTGACTACGGGCGAAGGTCACTGAACTAAAGGGTGGTGGCAAGCAAGCAGGCTTCTGCTCTACCAAAGACGAGGTCACGTGTTCCAGTTATCAATGGCGTACGAAATAAGGAGGAACACAGCTATCTGACGTATGAATTGGTCCCGTCATTGCACGTAGAACACTTTATCGTCGTGGCCTTGAAGTTCCCTCAGGGCACTCCTACGTAAAGGCTTCTCAGCTAGAAGGATATCTTCCCCATCGAGTGGAGGAAAAGTGGGTGCGTATATAGGTCCTTCAACTTTCGTATTCTTTTTCATTTCAGAACCCGTGCTGCATCGTCGACTTAATCCAATCTATCCGATGTAGGTTTTAGGTTCTGTTTCTGTTCGGTTATTTCACGTTGTCTTCCTGCTTATGTTATTCGCGACGAAGGTTCTGGATTCGATAATCTGGACAATAACGGGATTGTGTTTGGTTGCTTGATTTGGTGTCTTAAGTCCACTTTATGTCCTGTTAGGCTAATCGTGAATGGACCTACAGTTTAAAGGGGGATCCGAACCAGTATGTTCCTCCACCGAGTATCGAACCCGGGATCCCTTAATTACAAGGCGCCCACGATCCCACTGCGCCATCGGGGATTGTGTTCGAAACGAATGAATCAAATTTGAGTGATATGATATGCAACCATTGGAAGACTATTGAAAGAAAAGCAATGGGAACCTGCCAGTTTTTCTACTGCAGACAGGAAACCATAAACATGGAAGAGAAGCTTATATTCTATGAAACCTGACGCTATGTGCTCGAATACTGGCTAAATATAATCCATAGAGGCATAGCAACTAACAACCTCTTATATGATACATATAGGTTTAAAAAGGTCGAAATACAAAGATTGTGTGCGCCTCACTGATGGCGTAGTGGTAAGGCCTTGTAATCAAGGGGTCTGGGGTACGATACCAGGTGATCGCACATAGTGGTTCGGATCCCATTTTAAACTGTATGCATTTCAGATTAGTCTATCTGTGCCGGTGACTCAGTCGGTAACGCGTCTGACTACCATGCTATAGGCCCCGGGTTCGATCCCCGGCCGGTTCAAGCCCGGGAACTTTTCTAACGTTGGAAGCGACCCCGGCGCCCACCCAGCGTCGAATGACATGTGTACCTGGGGGAAACCCTGGGGGTAAAGGCGGTCAGGGGCGTGATGCTGATCACATCACCCACACTCACGAACGAATCAAGAAAGTGTGGGGCGGCGTGATGCTGATCACATCACCCCCACTCACGAACGAATCAAGAAAGTGTGGGGCGTTACCCCCACACCCCCTATACGATTTCATGGCGTAGCGCTAAGCACAGGTGAGAACTTTACCTTTTTTTTCCATAAAGTGGACTTACAACAAAATTTAAACTTGCGATAAAGATTATGATAAGGTATTAAAGAATTGGGTCTAACACATTTTTTTATTGTTTACCAATGACATTGTTAACTAATATTCTTAATTTCAGTTTCAAGATGAAATCGGCTACGAAATAAAAGGAGTGGGTTCATATTTCTGTTACGAAATTCCACTTTTGTAGTAGACCTGTGCCACACTAAGATGTGACATAATAAACAAATCTGAGACACTTTCAAAGTATTAAATTGCTATCTACGTATTTCGGAACAATCTTTCAATATAATACTTTTTTTGGACGCGTCAAATCATAGTATTTAATTCCTGTTTTAGCAGCTTTAAGAAACCTGATTTTTTGGGGGGGGGTTACAAATGCCCTTTCTGCTCCCGTCAAGTTACGCCTATGACAAACAGGAATTCAAAGTAAAAGACTGTCCCGACTAAATCTGGAGACACATCTGATAGATTTACAATTGGGAAAATCATAATTAAGCCTGTAGTTGAAAACAACTTATTTTCATATATTGCATGCAGCTCTACTTTTTCTGCAATGTGGATCAAGAACTGGGGACGTGGAGAAGCACAACACTCCACGTAACCAATAGTCACGTGACCCTCTTTGCTTTCCTGTCATGTTGACCTTCGCGTGGAACACATTTCTCGGTGTTAAGACAGGCAAAATCACCCGATCATCGAAGGGTGCAATATGCGTTGCCTACCCTCCTGCATTACTTGCTCCTATTAAAGCCTTATGGGGAAGAACTTTTTTCCATGACTGTACATAGGCATAACTGTAGAATATGGGGTGAGCAGAATTCCCATGCAGTTATTGAACATGAACGCGACAGCCCCAAGTTGAATGTGTGGTGTGGTTTGACACGAGAATCCGTAATTGGGCTCTTTTTCTTTGAGGAAGCTACAGTTACAGATGCAAGTTCCCTGCAAATGTTGCAACAGTATGCTGTGCAGTGGTGGAAAAAAGTTCTTCCCCATAAGACTTTAATGGCAGTAAATAATGCCGGAAGGGTAGGCAACACACATTGCACCATTAGGTGATCGGGTGATTCTGTCTGTCTCAAAAGCAACTCGTCTTTCATGCAAAAGCCAACAGGCACAGGAAATGTAGGAAAGTCACGTGACTTGTCAGGTGGAATGTTGTTCGTCAGAAAATCGCCTTTTCTCAAGCCAGGTCGCAGAACCGTCAAGAGCTACACGTTATATCTCCGAAAATGATTCCCCTAGAAACGTTGAACGAAACGCTAAAACAATTCTTGCATGGACGTCCGCAGGATTTTTTCCAGGGAGGGGCAAGGAAGGTATTTTTTTCCAGGGAGGGGCAAACGAAGGCAAATTTTCCCCCAAAATAGTGTTGTTCCCTTAAAACAATGGTTAAATTTGAATTTATGGTGTTCATGCAATAAATAACACATATTATTGTGGCTAAAATGAAATTATATGTATGAAATACATATTTTTTGGTTGACTTTCATTTTCCAGGGGGGGGCACGGCCCCCCTTGCTCCCCTTCCGGACGCCCATGAATTCTTGCCTTAATTATTGTATGTGCCGCAGTAGCACAGTCGTTAGGGCGTTTTATTACCATGCGAGAGATCTGGGTTCGATCCCCGACGGGGATAATCGGGATTTTGTCCACCTGTCCAAACTGCTTCGGTGCCTACCCAGCGTCGTATAAAGTGGGTACCTGGAGGAAACTCTGGGGAGGGGGGGGGAAGGCGGCCAGGGGCGTGGTGCTGATCACATCATTCCCACCTTCGGCCTGATGAAGAAAGCGTGGGGCCCTGACTCCACTAACTCCACACCCCCTATACGCCTTCATGGCTTGGTGCAAAGAACAAGGTAGGACTTTGCTTTTTAATTTACTATACATCCCAATTTTGTCGGAACAAAACTTCCCAATCTCTACGTGGGCTTTCTTCCAAGTTCCGTAGGGATGTGAATAGGCTCCAATATTTCTTGACACAATTCATACATGTTACATTTCCTTATAAGAACAACAGCCGATATATTTTGTGTGCGTGTGTGTATGGGGGGGTATAATCCAAACATGTGAGGTGATCCTTTTACCACTACTCAATTCTCATAAATAAATCTCAATTCCACACACTGAAAATGCAGCACTTTCTACATCTTAGCATGCAAATATCTACATAGTAACAAAGTAGCCTAATGTGTGGAAAGAGAAAAATTAACGATTTGTAACGGCACTCTGGAATTTTTTCAGTTTATTTTTTTTCAATTTGAACTGACATTCATAACATTCATTAACAATCCCAATATTGACAAAAGAATAGCTTAGGCGTTCTGCTACTTTCAATTCTTCATTATCGTAGTCACCGTAACTCTCTCTCTCTCTCTCTCTCTCTCTCTCTCTCTCATCCTTCCCGATGCTGCTGTAGTATAGTCACCGCCTTGTAATCAAGGAGTCCCCTGTTCGATACCCGGTGGAGACACAGTGGTTAGGATCCCACTTTAAACTGTAGATGCAGTCTCGATTAGCCTTTGTGTGCATAAAGTGGACTTAAAATACCAAATGAAAATAAAAATAAAAATCACCGTAACTCTCTACAAAGCCAGAGGATCCATTTTTGAAACCTGTTGAGGCTTAGATGTAGCATTGTATTCGTATCATTACCCATCATCTTCATCGTCGCGATTATCGCAAGAGGTAAAAATGCGTCACAAAATAACCCAAACAGAAGCTTCGAATCAATCTGAATATTGGTTAAGTTAGATACGTGGTAGAACTGTTTTAAATATCACTTCCTGTGATGTAATAGGGTTTTTGATTAGAGACCATTTGTATAATACATATCGTTGTTGCGAACAATAAGTAGTTTCACGTTCACCACACTCTTAGAAATCGTAAGGAGGAAGGATCTCCAAATTTCCGCTTTCACATGTCAATGAAACTTTAAAATATGTTCAGTGTAGGTCACAAAGGAGATTTACATATTGTTATGATATCTTTTAAACACCACGAAATCTAATTCCAATAGAATACGATACTACTCCTTACTTTCCTGTAAATGTTCACCATTAGTCTAGCGAAAAAAAGTAACGAAGATTTCCGTTGTTTACTTGAGGAAAGATAAGGCGCCTGCTTGTAGCAAGCAAGCCTAACTGCTTCGATCAGTGACCTTCACTGCCAGAGTGACTCACAGCTGGCCTTCCCTCGTTCCAGTTTCCGTATAAAACAGGTATTTTATCTCGTTCGTTCCAATCCACAGTTATATCAAGCTAACATTCTAATATTTTCGTAAAATATGTAGTAAACAAGTTGTATACACTTCCAGAGTGTTGTTGCCTGCTATTTACACGCGGGAGATGGGGGTGTTGTAAACATTTTTGAACCCAAAGGTCGAGCACGAAGGAAAAGTCGTGTAAGCATTGGAGGTAATAACAAGGTAATAGAAGTTGAAGGAAATGCTGGAATAAATTATATCAGAAATTGTGTAAAAACAGTTTCCATCACACATAGGGTTCTCAGATCACTCTTCAGCGGAAAGTAGGACAAATTGTCTCAAAATGTTGGACGCGAACGTATTTGCAGTAAATATAATAGGTTACTAGGACATCTTAGCATATAACGAGAATATGACACATCTTCAGCTCAATAATTAATGTTGAAGTGAACGGTTGAGTTCAAAATTCCTCAACTGCTAATTAATAGCACGGCTGTATGTGATTTCAACTTGTGTATGTAAGACAGAACGTTTTTCGTAGATGTGGGGCCAGGAAGAGAAAACAATCCATGAATTCGGGAAGGGAAAAATTCAAAAATTTGGTAAACAAAGTCAGGAAGTTCTTGTTTATTAATATGTAAAAAACCACTATACACTGGGAAAATAAGAATTGTGTGCCCTATTTCTCCAATAAGGAGAATAATTACTTGTTACTTCGAACAAATTACCGACACTTATATCGATAAAACTTCACAAAGTAAGCATTTTTATACATATATCCGGACTTTTCCGGATCTAGAAAATCGTGAAGTAATTTCTGAGCTGCGATTCTAATTGCTTTTCCGAACATCCAGTAACAACCATGCACACTCTTTGATTTAAGCATACTTCTCCAAGGAACCACGTTATCTTAGACTCCCCTCAGTTTTTCTGTTTCTCCATCTAATTTGAAGTTACGTGATGCCCAAAATACGTATAAGACATTTGACATTTCTTTCAAATTCCTTCCGGAGGGCAGACACAACTATAAAATGTAGGACACGTCCGGAAATAAGAATGATTCTTATAAGTCTTTTGATTTTCTTATTTAGCGTCGTTTTTCTTTCACATCGCGACGACGAGGATGAGTGATATGATTAAATTTATGAAGGGGCACTCACAAAGAACAGCCATATATTAAAGAAATATATTAGTGATAAAATGACGGAAGTAGAGGAACATCTCCAATGAAACACTCATGCCTTATGGATATTTTTATTTCTTGCCTAACAAGGTTCCGAGTTCGAGTTCCGACCAAAATGGGTTCATTGTGTATGTTCATTCATGTCTTTAATGTAATCATAAATCGTCGTCATGAATAATTTAACTTCAGAGGAAGAAAACTGAAGTAATTACTAATAAAAACAATAACAAAACAAATTTGATCTTAAAGCCATGTTCTTGCTCGCTTCGCTCGCAATGTCTGCTTTTCTTGCAGTGTAGTCAAGTTCAGAGTCGTAGCTAGGGGTCGACTGGAGTTAACCCTGGACGCCAAACGATCTAAGCTAAATGAAAAAAAATGTAAAGAGAATAATATGGCGCTCCATGAATTATTTTCCCATATTAAATCGACATTGTTTTTATTTTGCAAAAATTTGGATCTGAAAATTTATTGGTCGCTTCGCTCGCAATTTGTTTTCTGTAATGCATTTTAAATTACCGAGGAGAGAAGTACTGCTGCTAAAAGGTTTTCTCTTAAGTGCATGAACAATTGTTTGGAGGAAAAGGAACGCGCAGATTTGAGAGACAATTTATATGATTTTTACTGTTGGTATATATGTGTGTGTGTGTGTGTGTGTTGCAATAAATGCAATAAACTTTAAACAAGTGAGATGAAATTACGTTATTCTTTTCCGGCCTGAACTATCATCAAGGCTATCCCCCCCTAATCAGAGGGTCTGCGCACGCCTATGACGGGGACTGACACGCTTCGTATAATTTGATGATATCGCGATTACGTAAAGGATGTGCAGCCACTTAACTGAACCCCCCAAAATTCACATTTTATTACTAAATTCTAAATTAGCATAATATCACATAGTTTACCTATTCATAATATCCGCCGCTTTGGTGCACTTTGTGGATTGTGCATTAATCAACATCAGGTTAATCGCGGCAGGCAAAGTGGAGGGAAAATGACAATGAAGCACAACGAGGGGGCCCTTGGTTCCCGATTAATGAAACTTTGTCTACATGCAACTGAGTCGCTGCATGAAATCGCTGAAAATGTCATTTATTAATTTCTAATATTGCTTTTCTAGCACTTGGCGTCAACAAAGGCGATGAGGATGATTAAGGAAGTTATGAAATGGATGATAGGACATGATGATCCACGTCTTACACAAAATTCTAAGTTGGGAGTAATGAATATCGATTCGTCTTATCATTTGTCAAGTAGTTGTTTTTAACTCCAATCTTTTTCAAGGACTTCTGGGTTGACAGCATGTGTGTTGCGCAATGATGATTCGACGAAAACCACCATTTCAGTGAACTTTCTTGACAATGACTCTAATATCAGTAAAGATAACATTTTCTTACGAATAGCTGTTGTTAAGAAACCAATTCCTGAAACTTTTTCTGGTGGTCTCACGGCACCCAGCTGGTGTTTGTTATGGCTGGGCCTGCGGTATGACTCACGCTGCTGTCAATACTCAATCATTCCCGAGAATCCAGGTCCGCCAGGCAAACCCAAGCGACAATTTTGTTATTTGGGTTGCATAAACAATAGGCTTTAAGATGTTACGATATCGTAGGTCTCGTGGCCCAAGAACTACTTTCCATGACTGTACCTCGTATACATCATGGGTACATGTTTCAGCAGGATGGGGACCTCCCACATTATGCCCGTTGTTTTACTAATTTCCTTAATAACAATTTCGCTGGTAATTGGATTGGAGAGGGGTGGACTCATTAAATCGCCACCACGGTTACCAGACTTGACTCCTTTGGACGTTTTCCTTTGGGGTTATGTGAAGACTGTGGTTTACCAAACACCTGTGCAAGACCTCAATGATCTTAATGCATGTGGCTCCGTCACTCATCAAATGTTGAAGAACACTTGGATGGATGTTGAGTAGCGCCTTGATGTTTGTCGCGCCACCAAAGGAGCACACATTGTGATCTACTAAGGTGATTTTTTTTCTTGTTCTTAAGTTAAAAAAAATTCTATGATTTTCTCTTCCAAATAAACGTTATTTGACATTTCTGTCGTTAACGGTTGTTGAGTTATTTAAATTCTTTATTGGTAAATTTTTTCTTGGACACACTATTTATATTTAGAAAGTATAAAATAATGTATAAAGTAATAACGTAAAAGTATAAAATATTTTAAGCCGTCAGCACAACATGGCAACAGCGTCCTGATTACACTTGACCTTGAGGCTTTCATTTGCGTGGCCCGTCGTTTAGTAACTTCTGTAAGACCATGCTGCACATGTTCTAGCTGGTTAGTAGGAGTTTATTTTGTGGGAAATTCCGATTCTTTTTTTTTTTTTGCTCAAAATGACGGGATCGTGACGTCTCCGAACAAAAGCCTATCACACCCAATGAACTTGAAACTTGTTCTGAGGAAAAAGAAGAAGAGGGGAAGGGGGGGGGGGGTAGTTACGTAACAAATAAGCACTGGAGTAAGAGAGCTGTGAGTCTCGTCCGTTAATTGGAACTCAACGTTTACGTGGAAACTTTATGATTCAATTACAAGGCATTGACGAGGCGAAAGAGAGGCAGGGACCAAGGAAACATTCACAATGCTAGCAAGTTCAGGAGGGTTCAGTCGCTCAAAAACTGGTTCTCGTGGGATGAAAGGCAGACACGAAAGTTACGTTCCCAGAAAGGAAAGAGGGAGGGGAGGGGAGGAAGGATTTCATAGGTCCATTATGCACAAGGTCGACGTGATTTTCTTGGTCATATACTTTTTTCCCCAATTTCAGGAGAACGGCGCAGTTTTATGCAGAATCTGATAAAGAGAGAGCAACATTTCGATCATCGTCAACAATGACGCCGATTTTCGTGTTTCTTATTGTTGCTTTCGCAGCAACCGAAGCAAAAATATGTGAGTATTTTTTTTAGAATTTATTGTTAGTTGATATCTATACCGTGTATTTCACAGCATAATCGGGGCAGATTTTATGCTAATTTTTCTTGCAAAGAAAGTGGGGTGCGACCATTATGTGAGGCTTCTATTTATTAAATAAATTGTGTCAGTTTTACCGGTAACTTAAATATCATTTATTACTATGTTGGTTGGTTGATTTGGTGTTTTAAGTCCACTTTATGCACGGTTAGCCTCATCGGGACTGGATCTACAGTTTAAAATGGGATCCGAAGCACTTGTACACCCAGTGGCGAAAGAAACAGTAGGCAAATTTACCACCTCCATTTTCATTCGGTCTGTATTACACAATGTGATGGCAATGAATTGAAATAATGACGTCAATAAGCAGAGAACAATGCCTGCTTCGAACCAACATAGTTTCATTCCTTAAAACAACACAGGATGTAGAATAAAAAAGTAATGAAACTAGCGGTGGACAATCTGCTTACCATTATCTTTGCCGTTGACTGTACTACCTCTACCGGGTATCGAACCCGGGATCCCTTGACTATAAGACGACTGCCCCATGTATATTACTATGCAAACTGTTTCTGGTGCGATATTAGGATGTACGGAACTCGGGAATATACGTTAAAATTGAATAGTCAAATGAACGCACGTCATTACTTACTGAGAATTAGTGAACGCTTCTGTCTGAAAATAAGTTAACACATTGGTTGTTATTGATTTGTGCAGCGTGCGAAATCCTGGTGGGGGGACGGGGGCGATTTCCCCCACGAACAATCTTGGCCTCAAAAATCCCCCACCAAACATTTTCGAGGGGGAGAGTTTTTGTTACAACAAAAAAGATAAACAATTACTTTTAATTTCAAATATACTGTACTAAGAATAATATCGAATACATACACAAATTAGCGTATACTCTGTCCCAGCTAACTGTAGAGCAGGCAAACGGAAACAAGTCTCTGCGCAAGTAGTGACGCGAGACGGCTCCCCCAATGAACACGCGAGAGGAACGGAATTGCGTGGAGGGGGGAAAGCGACTACCTTCCCAGCAACCTGCACTGCTTCGCTCTGGCTACTCGATTTCCCTCGCTTCTCTGACGCTATGCGCAAACTTACTCCACAGTTAGCTGGAACAGGGTATAGTTGTGAGTGTACAATGCTTTTTCTCTCTCAAGAGATCATTAACAAATCTACATCAATACGCACAATACAAGAAAAAACAAGAATGCAAGAAAATAATAACTATGAAATCTAATTGATTTATATTAATATAAAGCAAAAACTTAATACAAAAAACTTACACATAATAAAACCACTTCAAGTATTTCATAATTTATTAACATCTTTAACCAGTTAGTAAAGGAATTAATTAGCTGCTTTGCAAAATCTTGTATATTTAAAAGTAAGACATTTATTTATTTTGGGGTAATTAATAATAATTATTATTTTTAATTTAGTAATTTAATTTAGTAATTTCTTTATGCTTTTAATAACATTATAAATATGTATATCGTATAATTTATATGTATGTTTTTGTGGGGGGGGGTTGTAGATTAAGATCTTTCTCCCCCCCACCAGTCTTAAATGATTTCGCACCCTGGCATTGTAGTCAAAATATTACACTTGAGGGTGTTGCGAAGTATGGACTTGCGAAATTTAATCTTCTGTGTCCAAAGATTCTGCGCCACTATCATTTATTTCGTTATCTGATTCGACGATTACGCGATGAAAGGTTAGAAACAAACTTTTGGAATGAAGATATAGGGTGAGACCCTGAAGCGGTGAAATGTGGTATTTGGGGTAACATGTAAATATACGTTGTCATTGGGGTAGGTTTAAGAGTTGAGTTATCGTCATCGCCTTGTAATCAAGAGATCCCGGTTCGGATCCCACTGTTGAGTTACTTATGAATGAATATGTATTCAAATCTCTACAAACTGAACTCGAAGGGTTATTAATTCTACCGTTAAAAACTGATCTACTCACTTTCCTTACGTAAAACATGTCAACCTCATAGCCGTAGTCTCTTGGGGCTAACTTTATTCATGCTGTCATCCATTACAAAAATCATCACGGACATTCTCCTTGGGAGACAGGTAACCCCCGCATCATCTTATCCAAAAGCAATAGGATTGCTAAAAGGAATACATATGCTATCATAGATGGTTGCGTTTTTTTTAAAGAACACATTTCTTCTTTAGAATAAAGAAGGTATAATTTTAGTGTGATAATATGACCCTGTGTTCATGGTACTGACCAAATTATAATGCTGCAAAGCATTTAAAATCTACATAGGTAATGAAATAGTAAAAATTTAAATTTTCTTAATTTCTGTACAACAAAACTTCGCATTTTCCTAATTTTACTACAACTGAGAACCACTTGCGACTAGATTCGTGAAGAAAACTTTAACATATTACACCAATTACGTAATTGTCTTACCTAAAACTTCACTGTTTCTTGCACATCTGTATAAATTCCTGAAAAAATTCTTGTCGGTCAACTACAATTTCCCTTTCTGTGTTTAACAGTGATAGTGATATGGAATAAAATTTATCTTGCCCATGGTTGAACTTACTCGTGTTTTTAATACGTCTCATTGCAGCAAAAGACAGTTCAATTGTAGCCGAAGACACTGGCAGTCTTCCGTACGTATGTAATCAATCAAATATTCGTCAACTGAAAATTATCACCAGGGTACGATTTATGACCGTAAGCGTTTAATTATTTATTTTTTATCGAATCATAATTTTGCTTTTTTGTCGCCATTAATATACAGGGTGATCATAAAGTCAGCAACGAATGAAAAACGTGATGAATAGCTCATTTCCTCCATGCAAAGCGTGTTCAACATGTCCGCTAGTACAGCCTCAACCAGTGACGTGCACTGAGGAGTAGCTAGTCTAGCAGAGATAGATTAATCAATCTCACGTCTCTAATTATTTTTAAATCACAATATTTATTGTCTTGTTAAAGCCACAGTTCATATGCAACACTTTCTTTTTCACGCGCTTCTCGTCCCTCAGTGTGATCCGCGTACAAAACTGGCCTAGCTCGCTCTTCTTCCGCCTTAGCAGTTCCAGGTAGAAACGGGTTTCCGAAGGAAAAGGGAAGATTTCTGCCTCTACATCCCTTGCCCCCTCGCCCCCGCTGCAATGGTTGAAAGCCCGTGCTTACAGGTCCCCCAGTCTATATCCTATAGGACAGATAGGAGATTGGTTTCCATTCGATTCCTTTGTAAATCCTCTAAGGAACTAAAGGGAAAATTTTCTGCAGTACTTATGTTCTCTGTATTTACACAACCTTTTACACGTTGCACAATATGTATGTATAATATGGGATGTAGTTTTATTGTTTATGAAATGGGAACGTGTTATGTGCAGACAATAATGTTATACTTTCTTTCTTTTTTTGTTTTGTTTTTCAAATATGGAATAATGATTAAATTACAAATATTTGCTCAAACTCACTCTCGCTCTCGTTTTAGTAGTGTTTTTTTTTTTAAAAAATATATACTAATCCATTGGCCTCCAACGGATGTATTTATTTGGGCAAGAGAACGCACATTCATATTGTTGTTGGTTTGGTTTATTTTACTTCGCTTTTCTGCCACATTTGGTTATCGCGAAAATGAGGATGATGTGATGATATTAATGAAGGGGCCTCGAACAATCCACGCCGGGATTCGAACCCGTGATGAGCGTGCATTCTTGTTCCTGTGTTGTACTCTGAAGTGAATAATGAAATAATTTGAAATGGAAAATGTATCTCAGAACTCAAGAAGGAAAATGAATATTATTGAAGAAACTACAAAAAAAGTGTGTTTTGTTACCTGTTTTGTTTCTGTGCATAAAGTGTACTTAAAATACCAAATCAACCAACCGTGGGGGAGTGGTTATCACAGAGTGCTACGACACCAGGAGTTCCGGGTTCGAACCCCGAGCTGGGCGTGGGTGTTCTTTGTGTTTGTCCTTTCATTAATTTATCTTATCATCTTCGCAATTAACCAAATGTGAGAAAAAGCGACGCTAAGTAACAAAAATCAAGTCAAATCATTGATTGATTGCTTGATTTGGTTTATTTTATTTCGCTTTTCCGCCACTTTTGGCTATCGCGAAGATGATACAATATAATTGATGAAGGGACACACTCAAAGAATAACCATGGCCAAGCCGAGATTCGATCCCAGGATCTCTCGCTTAGTAGTCAAATCAAATCTTTTTTATTTTCGATTGGGGTTGGGGTTACATGTACTTTTTTTAGTACTCATTCATCATTTTGCAATCTTTTCCTGTTATTGACGTTGTTTTTAGAAGTACTGAGCCCTAAAGGGGGAGGGGTATCAGCCACACCAACCCCAACTTGAGCATGCCACGGATTGCTAACACAAGTGTCGACGTCACCGCACGTCACTGGCCTCAACCCGTTCCCTTTTTCAACGTGTTTCCTTGAATTCTCTTCAAAATTAATTGCATAGAAACAGTTGCATTGGTTATCCTTTCCCGGAGGTAATCCAGATCCAGATTTTCACAGCATATACCTCAGATTTCGAAATTCACCTTATGGCAAAGTCCATGTGGTTGAGGTCAGGAGACCGTGCTGCCAAGGGCGACCGGAGGGGTTGCCGAACCGGTCAGTCGACCTCCATGGGAATTGCCATCCTTCATTTCAACTTACAAAAAAGAAAAAAATCAGAAAGTTTGTTATTCTTACTGTTAATAACCGAAACACAGTTAAGCAAGTTGTTATTCGAACAAAATAACGTAGTAAAAATGCATTAAATCGAAAAAATAAGTGCAAAAATTCAGGTACCAGTTTGTGTTTTCATATTCTACCATTTCAAAAGTTTTCAGTTTAAAAAATTATAATTTTATGTTAGATGTCGCACAACATAAGCGCTGTGGCTAAAATTTCATTCCAACTTTTAAAGCATTTTCTTGAACGAGGTGCATAAAAGTCAATAATAAAATGCAATAAGTTTGCGTTTCAGTACATAAACTGTACGAAATGTAAATATATAATGTAAAGCAGTTGTACTATATTTTCACTCATCTGATGGTTCGAGCAGAAAAAAGTTCTCGCAAGAATATAATAATAATAATAGTGGCAGTAGTAATTTTTTTTTATAAAATGGGTTTATTTTTATTAAATTTATAATGGTTATAATGTATAATTATAATGACAAGCGTGATAATAACAATTATTATTATTATTGTTATTAAGTCCTGTACTCCGGGGGTTTGGGTTCCAGCTAGAACATGCCTCACATCTTAGTTCAGTAATATATCGAACAAGACGAGTTTACTACAGTCTGCATTTTCCCCCTTTTAACTGTTTATTTTTTAAAGAAATTATGGGACATTTCTGCATTAATCTCAATTGATTTGGTTATTTTACTTCGCTTTCTGCCACTTTCGTCTAATCGCGAAGATGGTGATGATATGATGAAAATGATGAATGGACACTCGCAAACACCCATGCCCACGCCGGGATTCGAACCCGGAACTTCTGCTGTCGTAGCGCTGGGTAAATCTCGAAGACGCTGACGAATTGATAGAATAAATTAAATAATAGGAACGTAAGGTTCGGCCGTTGTTTAGCCGTTGGTGCACAAATAAATTTGTTGCCATTATGAGCAAGAATTTGAAACCTAGCACTGAAAAGATATACTTCAAAGTTGTAAGTTATACATGCAACTCCATTTTCATGAAAAGTGGAATTACGGCACTTGTGCTCTGAACTGTACACAACAGATTATGGGATCTTTCACACCGAGTCCACATGTATCACTTGGAAACCAATCTTCACACGTAAATGCAACTTTTCGTACCGAACTGACAAGGCAACCTTCTGTCTTTCGGAGTCGTTTCCCGTGGCGGAGTGTTTAGTAAGGCGAGCTACGTAGATAGGGTTACCGGGTTCGAATCCCGGCCTGCACACGAGTGTTCTTTGTGAGTGTCCCTTCATCAGTTTCATCATATCATCCCTCATTTTCGTGTCGGCTCGGTCTGAGGGTCGCGCATGCGCAGTGAACGTTTTCTTACAGATTGGAGGTACCCATGTTTCTTGTCGCTTCGGCCTGAAAGCGGACTTACAGTGACGTAAAGTAACCAACACAGAAAGATGTGTAGAAAGGAGCGTGTAGTGGTTCTCAACCTTCGTGAGCGGGCTGTCTGGTAAATTCCTTTTTAGAAGGTCGATGCCCCGTTCCCAACAATTTTATTTCTAAATAGCTTTCTACTTTTTTTTACCTTACGCGTTAATTAATATGCACTATTGAGATTAAATATTAATAAATAAATTATGGCATAATCCTAGAGGGTATTAGTATGACTATGTTTCGGCTTGTTGACAAACATAAAATGTGGTTTAAATTAGTTAAAAACGATTGGATCTAATGGAATATTTTTTTTACTTTTGATAACTCCTGAGTTTCATTGGCGAGTAGGTGAAACCGTACGTTCTGGGCCGGCCCTTTGACCTACTTTTTATTTTACGACGTTTTACGCACTAAACTAACCTACAATGAAAGAAAAAATGGACAGAAAAAGCTCTGGCATCACTTTTTAAGCTATTTTTTATGCCAACTCGTTTTTTTGACCTACATTTGAAATGACTTACGACATTTTCCTATAAGGCTACCCCCCTCTTACTGTAAGGCCCCCCTCAGTGTAATCTACTACGACCTGCTAATAGAGTAGGTGGAATGGCCGATCCTAGAACAGTCCTTTGACCTACTTTTCGCGCGCAGTGTTGCCAGCTCCTCACTCGAAAAAATCACCAAGGTTTTTGTTTTTGGGTCTAACCTAACCTAAAGCAAGGAGCTGGCAACCTTGCTTGAGGTATTTTCTCGCAGTGTTGCCAACTCCTCACTCGAAAAAATCACCAAGGTTTTTTTTTCTTGGTCTAACCTAACCTAAAGCAGGGAGCTGGCAACCTTGCTTGAGGCTTGCCTTACAGTGCATAAAGCAAGGTTGCCAACCCACTGGTATTTTTGCCATAGCTTTTTACAAGAAAAAAAGAGAGAGGGAAGAGTTAAACAACCGACAGCTTACCCACAGCCTTTTTTGGTCTAACCTAACCTAAAGCAAGGAGCTGGCAATTTTGCTTGTGCAATCAACCCGGTTGACCGCCCTCAAGTGGAGATCAGCGTTGCCAACTCCTCACTCGAAAAAAAATCAAGGTTTTTTTGGTCTAACCTAACCTAAAGCAAGGAGCTGGCAATTTTGCTTGTGCAATCAACCCGGTTGACCGCCCTCAAGTGGAGATCAGCGTTGCCAACTCCTCACTCGAAAAAAAATCACCAAGGTTTTTTTTGGTCTAACCTAACTTAAAGCAAAGAGGTGGCAACTTTGCTTGAGGCTTGCCTTACAGCGCATAAAGCAATTTTTGCCAACCTGCACACACTGGGCAAGGAGAGCCGGCACTGCTGTAAAAGAAAGAGAGATGGGTGGATGGCAACACTGCACGGGTTCAACGTCGGAAAATGAGGCTCGGTGAGGCTCGCCTTAATGGATTTTTCTCGTAAGGCATGAGCCTTATTTTCTCGCAGTGTTGCCAACTTCTACCTACACCTTTTTTTTTAACTTGGCAAGGGCTAGAGAGAGAGAAAGAGACCTATAGCTGGCAACAGTGGTGAGCGAATACACTTTATTGTAATTTTCCAACTCCGGCAATGTTTATATATCGTGACTTTTGTAAACCTCTCTCGGGAACGATGTGGCACACACACACACACACATATGCGCGCGCGCAACAACAAATTTTGTGCAAATTCTGATTGTCTCGTGCTATAGTGATGAAAAAAAGATATTGTAACTGATAACTAATAAAATTGACATTTGTAACTGATCTGAACTAGTGAAATTTGTATTGTGCCATTGTAACTGATTGTGCTAGTACAAAAAATTTCTTATTGTGCAAGAAAAGATGTTAAAAAACCTGTTAAAACTGCTCTGTGACCCTCTCGTTCTTCACGTCATACACAAATGTTTTCTCTGCAATCAGGATGACGCTACACACGGTGTCCTCGGGCAAGGCATCGTGGAACTCGCAGACGACCTTGATGTTGGTGCGATCGTTGACCACGACCTGCTTTCTCTTAGATGTGTTAATGACAGTCATGGGTCTCCGTGCTTTGAATTCGCTGGGGGTGTAGTACATGTCCACGCTTCCCTCGGTCACGCGTTTGTAAGCCGAGAACGCTTCGTAAAGTTTGAGATAATCGTTTTTGGTCATGTCGAGGTTGTAATTCTCGCGCGGGAACACTTCGTTCCTACCGTTCTTCAGATAAACGTTCTTGATCTTGCAGTCGTCGAACTTGCTGGAATCTTTTTCCTGGTTGTTATCGCGCCCGGTCTGAAAAAGCACTACGACAAAATCTGGCATGTCGAACTGTATGTTGTTGAACTGCGTCGTCACGTCGAATTCCATGTGACTTCCCGATGTCATCTTCTGCACGCACTGGTAACCGTGAAAGTGAATCGGCACCTGCGGACTTTTCAAGATCTCCGCTTTGTACTTGAGGGCGTAGTTCGTTTCGTATTCCACCACCGGCATTCTCAATTCCATGCTCCGGATGACGCATTTCGCTGCTTCGGGTAAAGTGTTGGCTATCGGCGTGGTGCCGTCCGGACCCAAAGTAGCATATCGCATCAGTGCGTCGTTGTCGTTGGCTGCTCTTCGAAACGTGATCCTCAGTCCTCCCTTCCACATGATCTCCTTGTAGTCCGAGAAGAAACCAGGCAGCAGACGCATGGGAAAAAGCACCGTGTGACTTCTTGTCGATATTTTGGCCCCGGCTTCGAATCCCCCGGCCTGGTAGTACGCTGCGTCCGTTTTGGATAATTTCAATGTTCCCACTGCCGTCGACGTGATGCCTGGATAATCTATTCTGTCGATGAAGGTGTTGTGTTTCCTCACCTCCACCTGCGAGAACAGGTGTGGCACGAAGTTGTCCACGAGTATCAAGTTTGCTGCTGCAGGAAACGCGTCTCCGCTTTCCTTCTTCACCACGTCGAATTGAAGGTAGAGGTCCGCTCTGTGAGGATGAATGAACCCGTCGCCTACGTCCACGTCGTATTCGATCTCCCTGTTCGCTTCGTTCAGATTGGCGAACGTGCGACGGTTGGGAGGGAAAGATTGCAATTCGTAACTTTCGATTTGCTCCATTTTACATGTATGGTTATTTATTATACGTTGATCTCCACGATGGCCGTCGTAGTGGCACCTGCGAAATCCACCGCGTCTCCTTTCTCGTTCGTCACCACCAACTCTATGTCGTCTATGCGGTTGCGACATACTGGAAAATAGATCGGCGAAGAGGGCGTGTAGATAATCGGTTCCATGAACTCGGAACTTGGTTTGAAAGTGGCTATGATTCCCGTCTGCTTGTGACTTCCTAATAATCCGTCCGAAGATTTCGTGATCATACCTTCGGCCACGTTGCAGTGTACGTTCAGAGTCTCTATGGTCAAGAATTTAGGAATGTTGGTTGCTACGTGCTTGATGCCAGCTTCGAGTTTGGTGTTGTTCTCGAAACCTAAAAGTTCTCCCATGGTGCCCAGGTCCACGGTCTCCGTCGCGGATAGGATTTCCACTCTGTGCGTGACCGAATTTTGAGAAAGGTATGTGCCTTTGGGTAACTGAGCTTGCAAAGTGGAAAGATTGTATTGTCCTGGCGTGACGACGATGTGTTCGCTTCCGACGCTAATTTTGTTGTTGTGCTGCGTGACGTTAGGTATGAGGTACATGCTGTAGAATGCACGCAGAGCCACGGATTTAGGATAGACGATGTCGTCGTGCAGCGTGAGTTTCAAGATTGAAGATTCGCTCGTGAGATGGAACACGCCCATCCTAGTGATGCTGTTTGAGGTTCCACAATGCTTTCTGGAAATCCTCGATCGTAGGGTTATTTATTTTAGAGAGAAACGCGAGCACGGAGAGGCAGAGATGACCGCAGTTCACGTCTCCGAAATCTTGAATGCGTTCGTCGTTGTAGTATATAGAGTTTTTGTTTGTTTTCAGATAATAAATTAAATGTGTAGGTGGAACACCTCCGAAAGAATCGAAAACGAATGCTTTATCATTGTCATTTTTGTGGTAACATATCCAATGCGTGCCTGGATTTTCTTGACCGTCCAAGTTGACTACTCCGCATTCTCTTTTTTTCACGCTTGAAGGTAACGAGTCGGACATAAAAACTCCTCTGAAGTGTTTGATTTGTAACGGTCCGATCAGAGATTCAATGTCTCGGTTGGTGAGTGCCGTTGTTTCTTTTTTTTAAACTTTCTCATCACGCCCTTCCCCCCTTTCTTCTCCATGGCCAGGTTGTGACGTTTCTGTTCTTCCAATTCCGCTTTGTTCTTCTTCGAGTCGATGACGGTTTTCGCGATGGCGGCACTTCCGCCGGCCAAACTTCCAACGGCCCCCAATGCTGCTAGGATGGCCGGGATGCTGAATATGAAACCTCCGACCTTTTGCTGTTTCCGCGAACGCTGCAACCGTCTCAATTGAGGTGTGCTGAGCAGCAATTTCATTCCATGTCCTTTGCTCAAGCAAGAACGTTTCTTCTCGCGTTGTTTCTTGGTGAGTAACCCATCGAGGGCACCTAGATTTTTCAGATTGGAGTATGGTATCTGGTATACGACACCCTTGGGCTTCATGTTGATGCTCTATGTGTTATTTTCACGGTATGTTATTTATATATATATTCTGAGATTTTTTCTTGTGTAGTTTTTTTTACGGTATGTTATTTATATATAAATATTCTGAGATTTTTTTTTCACGGCCCCGCAGTCGCTACACAAATTCTATTACGTGCTTCGTTTTCTTGCCAAAAAGTTCCTTTGTCCCCTTGTACACGATTCGAGTTTTGTTCTTGATTAAAATAGATAGCTTCTCGTCCGATAACATGTTAGCGTATCGATCTGGTAAAAATAGACTGTATTGTGCGTTGAGCAACAGGCGTACCTTGGGACCATACTGGGTAGAAACGATTGAACCGGAAGTTATCGTGTAAGGTTTGTCGACTTCCAATTCCCGAATTTTTACATACTCGAATGACAAATTTAGCATTTGTTTTAATGCTTGGAGGTCACTCATTTTTTCAGTTGTCATATCGAAGAAGAGAAATTTTCAGTGTGTGTGTTAGAGAAATTTAATTTTTTTTTTCACGATGTGTGTTATTTATATATACCGAAGATTATTTTTTTTTCACGATGCGTGTTATTTATATATATATATATTTTTCACGATTTGTATCGAAGATTTTTTTAACAGAGGAAGAAAGTTCGTGCTTCGGAGAACGCGATGATGTGCGTGATGATTTCTTCAGTTTCCTGTTTGGACTTACGCCAATCATCAGTATACCGTCTTCTTCCCTGCCTCGCCTCGTGCAGTTCATCCAACCTCTCGTTCAATTTCTGCCCTGCGGCCGACAGAAGAGTGTCGAGATCACCGCACCTTATTCCACTGATCTCCCGAAGATGGTCCTTGAGAACTATTTCGCATCCCATGCGAAATGCCGGCGTCGTTCTAGCTATGATCACAAGTTTATTAACATCTCCGTTAACTACCTTTTTGAATATTTTAGATAGTAGTTCGTGCGGCAAATCAGTTATGCAAGCCATGTTGTTTTTTTTACTGTATGTTATTTATATACCCCACCCCAATTTTTGTTTCGTGTTCATGGCGATGGTGGTACCCAGTGCGGCGACCCGTTCACCCAGCGATGCGTCTCTGCTCACGAACCTTTCGAAAGCTGCGTGCTCTAACTTTCTGTCTGCTTCGTGACGTGCGTCCAGATCCGTCTGCGTGGTGTTGTAAGCAATGTCGTGATCTTTGCATGCTGCGTCCAACG
The DNA here is from genome assembly GCF_977018435.1 of Lepisma saccharinum. Classification (NCBI taxonomy): domain Eukaryota; kingdom Metazoa; phylum Arthropoda; class Insecta; order Zygentoma; family Lepismatidae; genus Lepisma; species Lepisma saccharinum. The sequence continues at coordinate 32,286,605 of NC_139238.1, forward strand.
GATTCACACCCTTGTCTCCTCTCTCCAATCTTTTCTCGAGTTTGGTACCTGGTCCGCAGTACTGGTAGCCAGGTAGATGCATCTCGAAAGGTAACTTGTTGATGATGTCGTTCACGAGTCCCTTTCCTTCGGCCACGTTCCAAAATTTCGGAGGCAGCGTGTTGATGATTTTGATCAGGTAACCTATGCCCTTGTCGTCGTTCACGATGAAGTTGGAAAGTTTCGTGCTGATCATGTCCACGATGCCAACCTTCTCGTTGTAGAAATTACGGTTGCCTGCATTCTCTTCGCCGGCTATCACCAACAATCGGTCCACGAGTTTCCTCACGTCGTCCACCCAAACGAATTCTTTGGGTAACGTGTTGTAGCGTTTGACGCCGCTGCCTGTTTTGACCTGGTTCCAAATCGGTTTGATGAGATTCCTGTACTTCTCGCCGCTGCTCGATTTCACCCTATTCTGCGAGGCGTCGTTGTTCTGGTACAAGGCATCCGTCATGATCAGAATTTCCTTGTAACTCTGGTAATCTTCGTCGGTGTAATCTTTCGGCTGCTTTTTGGCAACGAGTTCCCACAGTCCCACCGTACCCGGATACCTGTTCCAACTATCCTTGTCGCCTAAATTGACTTTAATGTCGTTGCCTTCGAAGGTCACCTTCGATTTCCCAATCTTCCACACCACACCGCCGCCTTCGCTGGTTTCCATGCTGGGATACAATCCGAACACTTCATCCTTGTCGAATTTCCCCGTGCTCAGGTAGTCTCGTGCCAAAGGTCCCAACTCGATTTTATCCGAAGACGTGCTACCAATAGCTCGACGTCGTGCCGGTGCATCCTTCAGTTCGAACGGCGTCGAAGGAATGCTCGAAATAGGCGTGGGTACGGCGTAACTTTTAGCTGCGAGCGGTACGAGTTCGTTGATCAAATTTTTATTTTGTTCCGTGACACTTTTAATTTCTTTACCTAGACCGCTGATGGCATCGATCACGGGTTGATCCTGACGTTTCTTCTCTTCGTAGAATCCGCGATTCTCGGATTTCCAACCTTTGAAGCGTTTCGCGAGGTAATCGCGAAGCTTGAGATTTTCGTCCTCGATTTTTCGTTTCGTCATGACGTTATTTATATACGTCGTTTCTCACAACGTTGCAACGTTTAGAAAGTCGTTGATTTTGTTTCTGTATTTTCCGTTGTTGGGTTTCCTCGTCATGTCGATCGTAGCGAATCCGAAATCGTCACCGTTCCAGCAAGTAGAGCAGCAGCGTTCCGAAAATTGATTGTAGTTCATGTCTCCGCCTACGTAGTCATCGTACGCGTGCTTGAGGTTGGTGTGATCTTGACGAAACAAACATATGAAATTAGCGTTGTCGCGCACTAACTGTTTTGGAATTTTGGAAAACGTTTGAGCTAGGTAGAAGCAATCCATTCCTTTGTGACGACCTTGCGTGAAAAAGTTGCGAATTTCATTTTGATTTTCCAGGATGGCGTCGTCGAACACAACGACTGAATTTTCACGACAATCGTCGAGTGGTTTTATTTCCGAGGCGAACGTTGCAATATCCAGACCATCGTACAGTTTCATCAGTTGCTGGTATTTGGATTGCTCTAAACTTTTCGAGAACACGTACAGGTGCCTGTTCTTCCAATCTAACTAATTCGGTGCGAGGAGAAAATTGTCCACGAGCAGTGTCGTTTTTCCACACCCCGAAGGTCCTACGATCAGACAGCGGATGCTGTCGGGGAGCAATTCACCGTTTTTTTCTTCGTTCCACTTTCCGAATTAGGTAAACGTTTCACAACATTCCACGTACTCATAGAATCACTTCGTTTGAATCGATCCAACTTGTTTCCGGAAGTCCCAGCCATTTCACCAAAAGTTTGTTGCCTCTCTTGCGCAAAACTTTTTCGATAAGGTACGTGTCGGGGTATTTAGTTTTAGAGAGTTCCTCTTCGTAAAATCTTCCTTTCAAAATTTCACCGCCACTGTCTTTTATTATATACGTGTGACGGTTCCCGGGTAAAACTCGAACCACGGTAAAAAGTTCAGTGCTCCAGTTTCGCGTGAAACCCCTGTCGAACGTTCGCTTCAATTTACTGACCCTCACCTGTTCTCCAATTTTGTATTTAGCTTTTTTTGTCGCGGGTGTGTACTTTGGACAGTAAACGGTAGAAATTAAACGCTGCTCGTCAGATTTCGTAACGTCAGCTGGCTTCATGCCTATCGTTCTGTGTACCGTATCATTATAGGCGTCGACGAGTTCCGGCAGGATGTCGACCCATTTGTAATTTCCCCGAAGCGTGAATCGTTTCCACATGTGTGTTTTCAAGGTTCGATTGAATCTTTCCACGATGCTGGCTTTGATGTGACTGAAGGTCGAATAATGTCGAATGTCATGTTTTTGAATAAACTTTTGGAATACAGCGTTGTAAAATTCCTTCCCCTTGTCCGTTTGCAGAAACCGTGGTCGTCTGCCGCCGCTTTCGCGAAAAATTAATTTGAATGCTTCCGTGACGCATGTTCCCGTTTTGGCTTTCAAAGGTAGAGCCCATGCGAATTTCGAAAACGTGTCTATGACGGTGAGGAGGTACTTGTTGCCCTTGTTCAATTTATGTACGTTTTTCAAATTGCCGCTGCTCATCTCCACGAGGTCACTTTGCCAGAGGTCGTCGATGCCCTTGGTTACCACAGCCAAACGTTCGTAGTTACGGCGTGCAGGTTTATGCAATTCTTCGACGATGGCTTGCCTAGACATTTTTTTAGAGATTACGTTTCAAGAGAAGCACCAGCGTGATGGGATTCAAAGAGGGTGGCACTTCGCTCGTGTTTTGAATGATCAGCTTATCGCCGGCACTCACGTCGAAAACGGTGAGATCTTCGTCTTCGTGTATTTCATATATGTTGCGCGTTTCGTTCCAACGTGCCAGAGGAATGTTTCCTGCTTTCTGGACACCACGATTCGATATCAAAGTCATGGTGGGAACGCTAGCTTTTCTACCGTGAGACCAGTACGAAAATTCGTTTATCTGAATCGTGCCATCGAGGAGAAACTTGTAGTACGGATGATAAGGATGCAACATGTACAGTTTGTTACCTTCGACGAAGGTGGAGATTCTCTGTTGATTGGGTACGCTGTTAATTTCGATGGCTTCCAGAGAATGGAGTTTAGCGAATTTAGTATCGATGCTAACAAGGTTGCTGTGAAGCTGACCCAGTGTGTTTTGTACGGGCACCAAATGCTCGACTATGGTATTCGTTACGGTAGAAAATGACGGTTTGATTTTCACTTCCACGTTCAACTGCTTGTAGCTTTCGTTGAGTTCTTGCAACTTGGCACCGAAAGAGGCCAGCGTCGATTCCTGCGTTGATTCCAGCACTCCAACTTGATCTCTGATGTTGACCACAATGTTCTGAAGGTTCTCGATTTGATTCAATTTCGAGCTCTTCTCGGTAAGATCATTCACGATGATTCGCATCTCTGTAAACTGCGTGTGAAGGTCGGCGACGCTCTGCGAAGTGGGCAGCGTCGACACCAGGGAAGCAAGTTCGTCTCGAATCTGTTCCACGTTCGCCGTTTCCGTTTCCAATCGTTTCAGCATACGTGATATGTTCCTTTTCAAAGCGTGTAATTCTTTGGAGGTGGGGAGATTGGCCACCCTACTCTCGAGATCGCTCAACGAACTTTTGATGTCACTCGAATCGGATAGTGCCGTCACCGCCGTTTTCAATTTTTCCAAATCTTCGCTCGAAGGCACGCTCGTTCGTAACGATTCCAAGTCACCCTGTATGTTGTCCAGTACGTGATGAAAATGAGTAAGATTGGATTCGACGTTCAAGTTTTCCAAATATTGGATCTTCTGCTGAACCGTGCTTAACGTGTCCTGAATACTCGTCAACACACTTGCTTCAGCGTGAATATTTTTAATTTCTTCGTTGATCAATTCCAAGGACGCCTGAAGCGTAGCGATGGTGGTTTGAATGTGTTCGAAATCTCGATAAGCCTCCAGTTGAATTTTTATGTTCGCGACGCTTTTACCGATGACCTGCAGTTCGTCCGACGATGGTAGGTTCGTCATTGTATCTTCCAAAGTCTGCAACTTGGATTTGATTTCTTCCAACGTGCCGGTGAATTCTTCTTGTAATTTGGAAACAACAACCTGCAAGCGTTCTACATCAATATCATTCACGACGGTTTGAAGTTCAGAGAAATTCTTTTCTATTGCGGAAGTTCGCTCTTCGATTTCGAGTTTCAATTTTTCCAAATCTTCATTTTTCGATTGAAATTGCTGTAATTTGGCCAAATCATTTTGAAGCGAATCCATGCTCAACTGTATATTTTGAATGTTGTCGTAAGAAGGTACGTCAACATAATTTTTTATCAGTGTTTTCAGTTCGGAATCGATTTTCAGAATGGGATCGAGACATTGCGTTTGGAGCGTAGCGATCTCAGACTCTAAACTTTTGTTTAAGGTCTCCTGCAAAGCAATCAAATCGGTCCTCAACTTCTTAACTCGAACGTCCAGCATGAGAATCTCTTCTGCATGGTCTACACGCTTGGTGTTGCCGAAAATGTCGTTAGGCATTTTTGGTTAACGGTTATTTATAATAGAATAGACGATTCGTAATTCTACGAAGAGAGGAATAAGTTTGTCATAATCTCCGAGGAGTTCCACGTAAAAATAATCTCCTGCGGAAACATCGTATGCCATGTTAGAAAGCATTTTGTCGTGCTTGATTCGAAAAATGTTCTTGCCGCTAGATATTTTGATTTCGCCTACGTTCTCCGGATTCAGGGTGATCCGAAGTTTCCCGTCGATCGGAATTTCATAGAAATGTAAATTGTTATTAAAAACATAAAACATCTTGCCCACGTCCTCATCCAATTTCGTCCAAATGCTGTTGAGGTGAATAATCAACAAACCGTTGAGTTTAGTTAACGCGGAAGGTAGAAATTCATGATCTGTCGTCGTGCGGTGTACAGTCTCCATTGTTTGCTTTCGGAAACCAAAAAGATTCATGTTGGTTATTTAAGAAAAAAATTGAGGTCGTATCTAATATAAATAACACCACAAAAAAATGTGCAATTTTAGTAACTTCATCTTTTTTTTCTTAGCAAAAAAAATGGAGAAGAAGGAAGCGAAACGTGCATGCGACCAATGTGGGACATATATATCCATTTCTCACTTGAGAAGACATCTGAAGAATGTGCATGGCGAAGGATCAAGTAAGAGAGAGCTCGATGTTGACGATCAAGCGCCACGAAAAAAGCAGAAGAGTGCCGGCGAAAATATTCGAAATATTTTAACCGAGGAGACTTTCCGATCTGAAGAAACATCTGATCTAAACAACTTTTTTCGCTCGGTCAAAAGCAAGTTAATTTCGTCTATCACCGAAGCTTTGTTGCAATGCTCGTTGAAAATCCACCTCATCGTTTCCGTCATTTACGAAAACATGAAAAAAGAGCGAGAAACTTTCCATCATTACACTGGTGTAGAGAGCCTCCACGCCGCCGACGTCGATGAGGTGGATGCCATTTGCAACCAGATGTTTGACGCTTTGTTGAACAAGCACGAGACTTTCCAAAAACGCGGATCGGGTTGGACACTTTGCGGTTCGCCTCACACTTTAACTTTGAAGGTGGCACGATACAACCCGATGGGAGCATCCAGCTACATCAATTTGCCTCCGGAAATAGCCAGTAAGAAAGCCATAATCAACATTCAAAATGAAGATAACAGATGCTTTTTGTGGTGCATCATTGCCGATCATCACCCAGCCAATAATCATAAGCATCGTTTATACCACTACAACAAGCCAGAATATCTCTCAGAATTTGAAAAACCTATGGCTGGCATTAATTACCCTGTAAATCTACGAGACATTAGTAAATTTGAGACACAGTACAAGACAGATAAAAACGAAAGTATAGCAGTACACATATTCGGATTAGACAAAAAAACACCATCTACGTTCTCAGACACAGCAACATTAAAAGTAATCGTGTCATCAGATTACTCCTGATCGAAGATGACGATAATTATCATTACTGTCTAATTCAGAATCTTCCAAAATTAATAAGAAGTCAAATTACCACAAATCACCATAAAATTCGAGTATGCGACAGATGCCTGAGTATATTCTACGGTCAAGGAAAAAAGAACGCTGATGAAGAACTCCGAGATCATCATGAAATGTGTAGTAAACATCCGGCCACGGCTATCAAAATGCCTTCTCAAGACATGACATTTTCCAACTACAAGGCATTACTCTGGCATCCCGTGGTGATATGCGCCGACTTTGAAAGTTTCCAACTTCCACTCGCCACATGCGAACCAAATCCCAGCGTATCGAGCACTACCGAAATTCTACATCACAAAGCCTGCGCTTTTGGATTGATGGTCAACAACACAGGCAATGTTATTTTACATCGCGGCAGTGATGCTCCACAAAAATTCATTCAAACCCTGAAACAGATGGCCATACAATTCGCTCCTCTACTAAGAGAAGACAAAGCAATGGAGTCTCTTACCCAGGAAGAGAAGGAAGCATACGACCTTGCCTCTCAGTGTGGTGTGTGCGAAAGTAACTTCACCCTCGAAAATGTCAAAGTTCGCCACCACAACCATCACACGGGAAAATATGTGGCCCCCGTGTGTAACAACTGTAATCTTCAAATCAAAAAACCAAATTTTATTCCCGTATTCATTCACAATTTGGAGGGCTACGACGCCAAAATCTTCATAAAGGAGATGGGATGCGACGCTCAACCCATTAGCGTCATACCTCGCACCAACGAGAAATTCATTTCATTCAGCAAGAAGGTGGACGTTGGAAATGGCAATCACGTAGAAATTCGCTTCTTGGACTCCTACAACTTTCTGTCTTCGAGTTTGGCCACACTCGCGTCTCAACTCACCGACGATGATTTGGTCGCCACCAGGAAATGTTTCGGCGACCAACATTTAGCACTGTTAAGACGCAAGGGTGTTTACCCCTACGAATACATGACGGATGCTTCCAAATTCTCAGAAACATCGTTACCACCGAGAGAAGCATTCTACAGTCGCCTTAGCGACACCTGTTGCACCGAAGAGGACTACCATCATGCTCAGCTCGTGTGGTCTACATTCTCTTGTCAAACCATGGCCGACTATCACGATCTGTATCTGAAACTGGATGTTACGCTATTGAGCGACCGTTTTCATCTCCATCGCTCGAGAGGAATGGCAGCATATGGTTTGGACCCCGCTTTCAGCTACACCACACCGGGTTATTCTTGGCAGGCGATGTTAAAATCCACGAAGATGAAGATAGAACTCATCAAGGACGTCAATCAACTTTTGTTTGTTGAAGAGGCAAAACGTGGTGGAATCGTCCAGTGTCCCCTTCGATACGTCAAGGCCAACAATCCATATGTTGCCGATTTCGATGCAAAAAAACCGACAAACTTCTTGGCATACTGGGACATGAACAACCTGTATGGTTATGCCATGTCCGAGCCTCTGCCCATCGGAGAATACGAATGGATGAGCGAGCAAGAACTTCAAGATTGTTTGGAATGGAGCGAAGATCATGAAAATGTATGTTTCCTGAAAGTAGATTTGGAATATCCTGCATCGCTTCATCGAAAACACCATGGATTTGCGATGGCACCTGTGATGGAAACGGCTCCGGAGAAGAAGCTGATGCTCACCTTCAAGAGCAAAAAAAATTACGTGGTGCATTATCGTCTCCTACAATTCTACCTCCGGCATGGATTGGTTTTGAAGCATGTGCACTCGGGATTGAAGTTTAGACAGACCAGGTGGCTAGCACCCTATATCGACGGCAACACTCAACGTCGAGCATCAGCTTCTTCTTCCGCAGACAAAGACCTATACAAATTGATGAATAACAGCATCTACGGCAAGAGCATGGAAGATGCCAGGAAAAGAAGAAATATCAACTTGGTCTCCAACCCAAAGAAAATAAACAAGCACGTCACTCAGCCCACGTACAAAAACTTCACGATACTGAGCGACACGTTGGCATTGATCGAACGTGCTCTCCGCCACATAACATTCGACAAACCAATCGCCGCGGGAGTCGCGATCCTCGAGTTGTCGAAGCTGGCCATGTACAAGTTTCACTACGACATCATGAAACCACGCTATGGAGAGGCGATCGAGGTGGCGTACACCGACACGGACAGCTTCGTGTACAACATCCGCACCGATGATCTATACGAAGATCTGAAAAACATGAGCCAGCATTTCGACTTCTCTAATTATCCGAAAAATCACCCTCTCTTCGACGACAGCCAGAAAATGACGATCGGGAAGATGAAGGATGAAGTCAACGGCCGCATCATCACAGAGTTTGCGGGTCTTCGAGCGAAAATGTATGCCATCAAAGTTCAGGATGAGACCGAAATAAAAAAAGCAAAAGGGGGTGGGGCGTTCGAGCACAAACAAACTAACCGTAGAAGATTACAAGTCGTGCTTGTTCGACAAAAAAATCAAACGCATGACCGAACATCGGATCACGAGCACCATCGACCAATTGCGTACATCCATGATTAATAAAGTGGCGCTTGATCCCCACGACACCAAATTGAGGCTACTGGACTGCAACATCCACACCCGAGAATGGGGATGTCATGACGAGGAAGAAATCTGCTCGCACCATTAGACTTCCGCATCAAAAAAAGTATGTATTATTTCTTGCACCACTTTTTATTTTTTTAAAAAAAAATCATTCACACTAATTTTTGCATTCACACTTTTTTTTATATTTTTGCATTCACACTTTTTTATATTTTTCTATCGTTTTTTTTAAAAAAACAATCATTCACACTAATTTTTGCATTCACACTTTTTTTTATATTTTTCTATCATATTATGTACACTATTTTGAGGATATTTTTTTTCTTTCAGATGCTGCACCCCCTACGGAAACTTTTTTAGTTTTTACACATTCCATTCTTAACCAAATTTTTTTCTTCTCTTCAATCATAAAACACACACATTACACATGGAGGTCCTCTGTAGAGTTTCATAGAAGCTTGAGAAAAAAAACCCATGAAACTCTACAAAGGCATGACTTTGTTAGCCGCGGCCATTAGAACTGTGTTGGGCACCACGCACCCTCGCGAGGTTATAGGGGCCAGGTATCCTAAAAAAACAACAATTATTATTTTGTTTGTTTGCTTGCGTCACAATACAGGTGTGTGCGCGCGTGTGTGTGGCACATCGTTCCCCCGAGAGAGGTTTACAAAGGTCACGATATACGGAGTTGGAAAATTACGATATGGCGCATTCGCTCACCACTGTTGCCAGCCATGGGTCTCTCTCTCTCTCTTCATCTTACACCAACGTTGGCATCTCTATTTTTTTTTAGTTGTAAGTGGGTTTCCAACACACTCTAGTTAATAATGCTACATATTATACACACACACGCACACACATACTGCGTTGCCATCCACCCATCTCTCTCTCTTTTACGGCAGTGCCGGCTCTCCTTGCCCAGTGTGTGCAGGTTGGCAAAAATTGCTTTATGCGCTGTAAGGCAAGCCTCAAGCAAAGTTGCCAGCTCCTTGCTTTAGGTTAGGTTAGACCAAAAAAAATCTTGGTGATTTTTTTTACGAGTGAGGAGTTGGCAACGCTGATCTCCACTTGAGGGCGGTCAACCGGGTTGATTGCACAAGCAAAATTGCCAGCTCCTTGCTTTAGGTTAGGTTAGACCAAAAAAAACCTTGGTGATTTTTTTTCGAGTGAGGAGTTGGCAACGCTGATCTCCACTTGAGGGCGGTCAACCGGGTTGATTGCACAAGCAAAATTGCCAGCTCCTTGCTTTAGGTTAGGTTAGACCAAAAAAGGCTGTGGGTAAGCTGTCGGTTGTTTAACTCTTCCCTCTCTCTTTTTTTCTTGTAAAAAGCTATGGCAAAAATACCAGTGGGTTGGCAACCTTGCTTTATGCACTGTAAGGCAAGCCTCAAGCAAGGTTGCCAGCTCCCTGCTTTAGGTTAGGTTAGACCAAGAAAAAAAAACCTTGGTGATTTTTTCGAGTGAGGAGTTGGCAACACTGCGAGAAAATACCTCAAGCAAGGTTGCCAGCTCCTTGCTTTAGGTTAGGTTAGACCCAAAAACAAAAACCTTGGTGATTTTTTCGAGTGAGGAGCTGGCAACACTGCGCGCGAAAAGTAGGTCAAAGGACTGTTCTAGGATCGGCCATTCCACCTACTCTATTAGCAGGTCGTAGTAGATTACACTGAGGGGGGCCTTACAGTAAGAGGGGGGTAGCCTTATAGGAAAATGTCGTAAGTCATTTCAAATGTAGGTCAAAAAAACGAGTTGGCATAAAAAATAGCTTAAAAAGTGATGCCAGAGCTTTTTCTGTCCATTTTTTCTTTCATTGTAGGTTAGTTTAGTGCGTAAAACGTCGTAAAATAAAAAGTAGGTCAAAGGGCCGGCCCAGAACGTACGGTTTCACCTACTTTGGCGCGTTCCCTTTCGGACACTGAAAAAAATCCAAATAATAATGAAAATATTTCCACTTCAAAATACCGGATTTTTTACAAATACTTCAGAGGTTACAAGTACCGTATTGGCCCGAATATAAGCCGCACCCTAAAATTTGATGGACCGAAAAGAAAAAAAAAGATGATACCCGAATATAAGCCGAGGGAAGAAAACAAAATACCGTAACCATTTACCCACAGATTCAGGGAAATATAATTAGGTAGGTACATATTTTATTTTATCATAAATACAGTAAATACAAAATACACTATCATTATTGAAAAATTTAGGTTACAATTGTTTGCTATACCTACTTCAAAGGTAGCTTTCTGCTAACTACTGGCACAGTACGTATAGGGGGTGTGGGGGTAACGCCCCACACTTTCTTGGTCCGGTCGTGAGTGGGGGTGATGTGATCAGCATCACGCCCCTGACCGCCTTTACCCCCCAGGGTTTATTCCAGGTACCCATGTTATTCGACGCTGGGTGGGCGCCGGGGTCGCTTCCATCGTTAGAAAAGTTCCCGGATTTGAACCGGCTGGGGATCGAACCCGACTGAGCCACCGCGGCCAACTAGGTGTCATGTATAAAGTCGCGAATATAAGACGCATCCTATTTTTTTACAATTGAAATTTGGATAAAATGTGCGGCTTATATTCGGGCCAATACAGTATTTATTGCAAGTAAACTGGTTAATGAAACCAGTCCAGAACGAACGAGACTCAGTTTTTTTACAAATATAAATGTTGAATGTATGCACCACGGGTGACACGGCACGCATCAACCCGATAGTCCACTTTTGCAACACTCCCATCAACATGGACCTGTCGATATTGTATATCGCTGCGATGATACGCTCCCTTAGGGCTGCGATATCACGCGGCATCGGTGAGACGAATACAGTCTTTGATGAAACCCCACAAAAAGAAGTCACACGGTGTAAGGTCCAGTGATATTGGTGACAAAAACATTGCCCAAAACACTGTGAGTGATGTGGGTGATTTGAGTGTCGCCTGGCGGCAGGGATTTGAACTCTCAGCTAAACAAAACATGCACGTCCAAACTGTTCGCTCTTCGATCGTTCTGAACTGGTTTCATTAACGAAAGTTCAATAGTTTACTTGCAATAAATTTTTGTAACCCCTCAATTATTTATGAAACACCTGATATTTGTTAATGAAAATTGCTGTGTTGCGCTGCAAGTAGCTTCATCCTTCTGGCTACAACTCAAGAAAAGCACAACCGTTAAAATTCAAATTTGGAGGCTGCGCAGGTGACAGTCCCCTCTCAGCGGCTTTGAATTCTCACCAGCAATTGCGAGAAATTATTTCCTCTTATCGCTGGCGAATAAAGGTAAAGAAAAGGTAAAGTGCTCCCCTGTGCTTAGCACGACGCCATGAAGGCGTATAGGGGGTGTGGGGGGTAACGTCCCACACTTTCTTGATCCGGTCGTGAGTGGGGGTGATGTGATCAGCATCACTAGGGTGACCAGACATACTCTTTTTAAGAGTATTATACTCTTTTAGAGGTTCATATACTCTATACTCTTTTCAATTTGCAAAAATCCCCAAATACACTATTTTCCTTGCTATTTAATTTCATTCATTATTTTACGCATAAAAAAACGTTAAAATCCACAAAATGAAGAGAAACAATGATGGGTAAGTGGAGGTCAGTACAGGCTGGGTCAAATTTAAAAGTGATTGTGCCTCTTATAAAATTCTTGTTTACACTGCCTGGTATACAAATGTTGATTGTGAAAGACTCGTCAGTGGTATGAAAACTTATTGGCGAGAGGAAAAGGTACACTCCTGGTGTCAACACTTGAACAAGTAATGAAAGTGAAATTCAATGTGGACATGACCTGTAAAGAGTTTGGACTGCCAATAAAGGACAACTTGAACATACTCAAGCAAGCAAAACCATCCCAGAAGTATGATTGGTGAGGAAGTATTTGTAATTAGCTAATTACATTAAACCCATAAGTAATTTAAATCTGTAGAGTGTAGGCCTATTTTATAGGGGTTATAATAGAAGCAATAACAAATACTACCCACCCTTATTTTCGTTTTCTTTTTATGTTTTGTGCATGCGCACCTTCAACCTATAGACTATACTCTTTTTGGTCAACAAATATCTGGTCACCCTAGCATCACGCCCCTGACCGCCTTTACCCCCCAGGGTTTCCACCAGGTACCCATGTCATTCGACGCTGGTTGGGCGCCGGGGCCGCTTCCAACGTTAGAAAAGTTCCCGGATTTGAACCGGCCGGGGATCGAACCCGGGACCTTTAGCATGGTAGTCAGACCCGTTACCGACTGAGCCACCGCGGCCATTCGCTGATGAATTCCGAACGTAAATTCACCTGTGCATGTTGTTGCCAGCTGAGGCTGCAAGATGCACACTTGAGAAACTCTCGCGACCAGCCGGTTGAGAAACACTGATGTAGAAGGACAGTGTGGAATTACGAATTGTGGAAAATCGAATATTTTTATGTAACCGGTAAAACACCCACATCCGATTACAGCCAGATCGTACGTAACGGGATAAGAATACAATGGCAACATGTTGTTAGTTTAAAACTTGAATTTTTACATTTGATTTACATAGCCTTGGTAGATATCCAAAACAGCTAAGATGCCCGTTGAATGTATCTTGACAAACATAATATACGTATTCACTTCCGTTCCGAGTCGTGGGAACCAACCATAAGATTGTTTCGTGTGATGGGATGCCTTTACGCATCTTCCCAGGGCAATTTTACGAGTTACGGAACGCCGAGTAGAAAGTCATAGTTTTGGGTTTTTCAGAAATTCTAACAACAATAATTATTTTACGCACTCAAAATATTTAAACTTCTTTGTGTAACGAAGTTACGCAAGTGCCAATGTGTCTCAAGGACAAACGTTTTAAAAATAATGAATTTTAGTGTGGCCTTGGTTGCAAATTTTTCGTAACTTGTAAAGTACTGCTTCAGAAAGTATGCGTGGTAAAGAGGCAAAACTATTATAGGTTTCGTTTTGGTCTCGTCTCGCGAGACACTTATCAGGACAAACCGAGATTCATTCACCAGCTACCAGCTCGAGACGAGACAAACAACATGCCAGATTATCAAATCTAGAATTATATAAAACTAGAACATTTTCTGTCAAAGTTGGTGAAATAATTTCTTCCGGAAAATATTTTATTGTTGGGATTCACAAGTTTCTGCACTAGGCCCAAATCAATTTGCTATTTTCATCAATGACATCTTTTGTCTTAAATCAAGTACGTATATCTTAGAAGTAAGGTCGCCCGGTTCGATACCCGGTGGGAGCACTGGGTGATTCGGATGCAGCTTTGAAAACTGTTTGTCCGGTCCCTATTGGCCAATCTGTGCATAACAGAGAAGAGGGAGAGGAAGGGATTATCTATGAAGTGAAATGTAAAGAATATCAGAGTGTGTACATAGGAGAAACGAAAAAGAGGCTGAAAGACATGTTGAAACAACATAGGGATGATGTACGACTTGAGAGAGAGAAATGCGATATGTAAAAACACGAGAGAAACAGGACATGACGTGTTTTAAGTTTCTTCAATTAAAACTTTTAGTTTACAATTTAGTTCATCATACCAACCTGTGTCCTTCTGCCTTGTTTATTTATAGTTATAAATAAAATCCCATTGGAGCATGGAAAAACCTTTCACTGTTCATAAGTCAGTCATTGTTCTCTGCAGTTTCCAATGCAACATTCAGGCTCTCTGATCGTGCATCGTACGTCTCAGATCAGGTACCCACATAATTTAATATATTTATAAGTTGTTTTAAGCGAAATTCTCCATTTTTATTCTTTCCATATATGATATCAATATCACATTGCAAACAGTTATGAATGGTTTCAATGTCATTTCCTGGGGAAAAATTTTTGGTATTACTTTAGATGCGAACATGCAAACGCAAGTATCAAAGTATTGCTTTAGACAGCACTCATAATTTTTAAACGTGGAAATGTAATAATTTTACGGGGAACGTGAAAGTTGGTGTGTGTTGACAGACTGCAGGTACTGCCATATCAGCACTGACAACTAGGAAGCGTTCTCAATGATCACGTGGCTGCATGCTTTTCACTAATTAATAACTGCGTTTTTTCAACACATACACAAATACATCGTCGCTTCGGAACATCAAATTTTCATCTTTGCTGCTTTCAGATTACCAACATACAATGCAATTCAAAAGGTTTTGCAGAAACCTCAGTTTTATAAATAAGATTGGATGAAATTAGACAAAAAAAAACTTCCCTTCCGCTGGGTTCGAACTCGGGTTGCGCGCACGCTAGTCGGACACGATAACCAACACTGCAAACGAGACAACACGAAACTGGTTCGCAAGTAGCCGACTGAAACGCAAGTTAATTTTCAGATTGCTAATTCCCAAGGTATAACATGCCTAGGCAGATGTGTCTTGCATTTTCTGTATTTTTGTTATTTCAGTCGCTTTGGTCTCTCCCTAGGTTAATCACGGCAATAATGAGGAATATTTGGAGTCTGGAACCTTCGACGCGAGGTGTGTTTCTTGTTCTAACTATATCTGTGTGTTTTCGTTAGATTCATGGTATTTAGTGAGTTGATATGAATAAAGTAAATAAATAAGACAAGTGGGTGGAAGGGACTGGAGAATCGTAGCTACGGAACCATTGAGAAGATATCTATCGCCTAGATAGAGAATCTCTATATCCCCTTGTGATAGAGAACTTATTAGAAGAATGAAAATACAGATTAAACGAACACATTTGATGTGTATCCTTTCGTCAAAATGCCTAGAAAACAATAGTACATACTTCTTCACTAATAGAAAAGAATAAAAAAAGTGTCCTTGGTGGGGATCGAACCTAGATCTCACTGGTGAAAGCTCTGTACGCTAACCAACACTCTATCAATAACACCATGTTTTCTTTTTTCCAGTCAGTTTGTTTCTTTCCTCAACACCTGAAGAGGAAAATGCATGTTAATTTCTCTCATAATTGTTTCATTGTCTATTAATAGAAACCACGTATGTCAAAAATAGACGCATTCTTTCTGTGAAAAGTCCCATGTTTCGCACATCGTGCTTCTCCATTTACTGTTATTTGGACATTCACTTGGAAGTTAAAACTTAGCTTTGTGTGTTTGTTTTCACGTTCATGTGTGTGAGAAGAATGGTGTGAACGTGTGTTCGATGTTTTTCTGGGTATTATTTTCGTTCAAAGCATTAATATAATTGTAAAATATGGAATTTACTGTAATGCAAGGAGTGAAAATATAAACTCAGTCCGTCAGGTTCGTTCCCAAACAACATTAAATAATGGAACGTAACGTGGACCGAGTATTATTCCATGTCGAGAACACGAGACATTACGATCGACAATCTTCATCTCGTATTTCTCTTTGGCATCACTACTCAATTTACAGAGATGTATGCCCGTGACTGGTATACAAGCCGCAGAATTGCAATGCTGATTGGGTTGTCTAGTCACAAGGCGCTTGGTGGTCAGACATGGATGGCTTGCTTCAGTGCTTCTTCAATAGGGTTGTTACAAGCCAGAAGTGTCCGTGACTGTACGTACATAATTACTTTTATACATTAGTCAATGTAAAGTGCAA
This sequence comes from Lepisma saccharinum, assembly GCF_977018435.1. Classification (NCBI taxonomy): domain Eukaryota; kingdom Metazoa; phylum Arthropoda; class Insecta; order Zygentoma; family Lepismatidae; genus Lepisma; species Lepisma saccharinum. Next base: position 32,302,717 of record NC_139238.1, read on the forward strand.
GTGTGCACTAACAGCAAGGACTTGGTGAATTCTAATTGACTCTTCTCTTTTATTTGGTGAACATTTTTCAAAAATTTTCAAACTAGCTAAGAAAACTTCAGTTCACATGTACATGATTGATTGATTGAGTTTGTATTTTATGTCCACTTTATGTACAATAAGGCTAATCGGGACTGGACCTACAGTTTTAAAGTGGGATCCTAACCACTATGTGCTTCCACCGGGTATATAACCATGAACCCCTTGATTACAAGGCGACGACGCTACGAGGGGAGGCACGTTCACATATAGCTACTTTTTGCGGAATGTATTTTAAAATGAGAATGGTACTAATATAATTAAGCCTTCTTTCCATATTAAAAAAGACACTAAAGTTGATGACCAAGGCAGGTTATAAATATATAAAAATACTTTACATTTAACGTTTCTACCCTCGACCAGGGTCTTCCTAAGTTTCTCGTCTGAGGAAGACCCTGATAGAGGGTAGAGACGGTACATGTAAAGTTTTTTTTTAAATCTTAATAAACTCCCTTGGTGAGCGACTTGTATTTTTTTAAAAAATGAGAGTAGGTACTTTTGTACATTCTTATAAAACTTTTGTTAGTTCATTACTACGTACAATAGGTTAATAATTTATGATCCCAGCAGTCAAGAGCTATCTTCATAAAGTTGAATCTGAAGAGAAAATCTTTCTCAGGTTTCTATGCAAGAAATGAGAAGAGAATTATTTTTCTGTCACTGCCTCGAATTGTTTACACGGTTACATTTATCTACGTTGTAGGAAAGAAGAAAATAAAAAATGAACGATTTTGTACAGTACATAAGGTATGTCTTTGTAAATAGATGGTGAAAATTTATTAAGTAATACAGCTTACAAAATACCCAAATGGAACGTGAGAAAAAAAGAGCAGTTCTAACGCCTTTGTGCATTTGTGTTACCATTAAGCTATCCATGAGCAGCGAGGATGAATGATGAATGAGCTACGATTCGATCCCAGTTCCTTAGGGAACGTTACGCAGTGTTAAATGTCCAGTAGCGCATCTTTTTGAAAACTGCAATCTGAGCTGTGATGAAATTTAATATGTTGGTCTTACTATAGTACAGCGTATCCGGGAAAATTACTACCAATAAGAAATGCACAAATATATTTCTGAAACTGATAATAATATATTAACGGAATTTTGATTTTCTGTTAAGCAAACTTGCAGCATTTTTGGAGTAACTGATTAACAAGCGTCGGTTAATCTCTGTCGAAGGTTACATAAACCTAGTTTTTTGTGTTTGGGGAATGTTTTGTGATGTACGTACGTTGGATGCACTCCTAATTTTGAAAAACAGAAACACTAATTGGAGATTTAATTTCAGGAAACCAACAATAGCATTGAACTTTCGCACGCTCACCATACGTAGCAATCATTTCCTTTTTTTATGGGTGGTAGTAAAACTTGGAGAGTTATGTCACAAAAATAGCAATCAAGAACCTAGGAGATATTTTCAATTGTTTTTGGTAGTAATTCTACCTGACACGCTGTATATTTTTACATATTTGCATAATTTTGTACTTTTTATTTGACTTATTGCTGTATTAGTTTTTGTACTGTGCTCGTGATCAGCCGGATAGCACGAAAGCTTGTGGCAAGTTTGAGGTAGCCTGCTTGTAACTTGTCAACGTCAGTTTCATATGGCAAGCTTGAATCAAGCTGATTGTGACAGGCATGTATCAAACATGCAACTTTCTGTGACAAGCTTGGTGCAAGCATGTCATGTCAAGCTTGCCAAATTTTGCTACGTGGTAACTATTTGACTTGATTCAAGCATGATGCAAGCTTCCAGCTTGCCATTATATGCTTTAAGCAAACTTATTCACTTTACATGAAAGTTTGTTTCAAGTATGTAGTAAGCTTACTCTGATATCTGGGCATGCATCAGTCATATTAACCTATTTGTCTCTTTCTTTCCAGACGACTATACGTCTGTCTGTGATGTGAACGATCCTGGATTAAACGAATGCGTTAAAAATGCAGCACAAGATGCGATGAAATCATTAAGTAATAAAGGTAGGGTCGCTAAATTGTAAATTTGCATGCGAGGTTAAGGGAGAATATGCACATTAAGTGGAAATCATGGCTGAAGTAAAAGGTTTGAATGTTTTTGTAAATATGATTATAAATGCCTTCCCTAAAGTACCTGGCATTTTTAGTAAACATTGCTCAGTTCATTCTACGATGTTATATCGGATAAAGTGCACGGTAGGCAAATAAAATTGTAATTCTTACACAAAATTAGGTCTGGGCAACCCGTCGTATTAGTGATAGAACACTCTCGAACACATTTGATTTGCATATCAATTATTGTGGTCTACTCAGGGGTTTATCCAGAATTTTGCATTCTGTGGGGTTAAGTCGAAATTTAGGGGAGTGTAAGGGTAAATTTCAAGCCAAAATGACCAAAAGTATAGAGTGAAAAATTTAGAGGGCTGTTGAGGATCTTTGTGGGGTGTTAGGGGATGTTGGGTGTGTGTGGATTAATCACTGGGTCGACACACAGTTTCGCCACCTAAGCTTCGATACCTAAGAAATTCCATTGTACGTTCCTCTTCATCAATATTATCATTCATTTTTAGTACTGAGATTGGCTTAAAAGAGATAAAACAAAAGCTACAAAAAATACAAATGCATTCTCGTAGACCGTAACCGTTCAACATCATCATAATTTTATATATATAACCTTATATTATATAAATGTTTTCAGGATCGAAAGAATTTGGAATTCCCAAAATTAACCCGCTGAAAGTGCCCTCTATGGTGATCAGTCAAGGCAATGGACCAGTGGGATTGACTCTCACACTGAAGAACAGCGACCACTACGGCCTAAGTGAGATAATATTCAACTCCGCAAAGTAAGTGAGCATTTTTTTGGTAATTTATGTCTTGAAGTGTAGCTAATTTGTTTGTACGCGTCTTATTGTTCTTCCAGTTGAGATTTTAATACAGCTAATCACGATGAGGCTGGCTGCGTACTAGAGTGCGCGTCAAATCTCCTGCATATGGCGATAGCCAATAGCAGCGCACTGCAGCGGTGCCATGTCGAAATCTCACACTGAAAAGAGACAGCGTGGTTGAGCGAAACGCCTTGTCAAGGGAGCACGGCAACGCCGCACGTCTGTGATTCGCTGGTGCTGTTCAGCCGTTCAAGGCCATATGCAGGAGATTTGACGCGCACTCTAGGTGTTAAGTCAATGGAAACGCATTACATGTTTTCCATGTATATTCCTTTCCCGGATTCTCTGGAGTAAGAGAACGCGTTCGCGTTCTCAGCGCATGTTGAAGGGTGTGCGCCTCGTCCAATGACCGCGCGGAGGGGAGGGGCATCCACGGGAGGGTGCGACTCGACTGCTCATTCTTGGTACAGTAGCTCCGCAGTAAACATGTCAGCTCGGAAGTCGAGGGGAACTCTGCATTCAGGAGAGCGCCGCATATTGTTGAATGTGTTCGAGAACCTATTTGAACGAGGTGGTAAAACAGTAGCTACATGAATGTGTTTGGCTGCCCTAACGGGAATTGGGAAATCCACCGTCTATAATATCCGGAAGGAAGCGAAACAATCGCGAGGAAAGGATGGAACATCCCTGTTGGAAACGCCGGGCAAGAAGCATCCGAAACGAGCTCAACGATTTGCAGACTTCGATGAGTTTGCGCTAGAGGCATTACGAAGCCTTAAATTTTTGTTTCTCAAGTCTACCTTTTGATAATAGTGATTCATGTGGTAGAGAGGGAGTGGATATTCGATTTTTGTTACTTAGCGTTGCTTTTCTGCCACTTCTAGCTAATCGCAACAATGAGTGATGACGTGAAATTGATAAAGAGACACTCAGAAACAGTGCCGCAACCACAGGGGCAGAGGGCATTGCCCCCCCCCCCCAACCTTGGACCGAAGTCCATTCTAGGGGAAGCAAACATTGAAGTAAAAACTAGACTAGGAGAATCTAAGAATAGCAGGACAATTGGGTAGTCATGATGGAATTAGTTTCTAATGTGTTTCTTGCATTTTTCTTCCAGACGGACAAGGGCACTTGCAAGGGGCACAGAGGGGCAATTGCCCCCCTCGATTTCAAATTTTATACAAAAAGAAAATACATTTCGTAAAATTTTCTTGATCGCTTCGCTCGCAATCTCTCCTATTATTATAGTCAAAGTTCAGAGCCATAGCTATGGGGCGGCGGGAGTCGGCCCTGGGAGCCAAACGATCTATAGTAAAAAATGTTAAAGATAATGCCATTGCGCTCCGTAAAGTTATTTGCGCCCTATTAAAAGAATTTCTCTCTATGAAACTTAATATGAAATATTAATGATGACACTGTAATCCCTGAAGTCATGGATCAATCAAGGGATTCCTATTTATTTGTCAGGTGTCAAAACATGTATTTCAACTATAATATAATATAATTCACACAATATTTTGCAAAATGGTTAACGTAACCAGTAGGCAAACGTTGTCTGTAGTGATGCAAGAGTCTCCCCTTTGAAGGAAATAGAGTCCGTGGTGGACTAAGGGACCCATGTTTTAATGTTTTAGCAAGTCCAAAAAAATGTATTACAAATTTTTACACAAATCATCAAAGTGTAGATAATATGTAACCATTAATATTTAATTAATTCAATTTTTCTTGCATAACACAACACAATGGTGTTGTTGGATTCTCGTTAGATTCCTTTGTGCGTAAAAATCTTACATACTGGAAACTAAGACGGAATCATTATGAAGCATTATTTTGAAAGGACTCACTTAATCAGTTCTGCAGAGAGGCCCAAAGCTGTTGGTACATAATAATCATCTATTAACATTATCGACCTGTAAATATCAAGTAGATACAGTCCCTATTAGCCTATTTACGTTAAACTTATACAATATTCCAAATTCTTTGGCAATCTGGAAAGGTCATTATCGAAATATTGCTATTTGATGTTTTTTTGTTTTTTTTGTTTGTTTGTTGCAGTTTCTGTTACTTATCTCTTTTGGGGGAGGGGGCAAGTGCCTCTGCGTACCCTGCTATATCTGCCAATGCAACACAATATATTAAAGCCCCCCTCTAAGATTGACTTCGCCCCACCCCCACCCCCCTACAAAGAATATTTGGCTACGGGCCTGACTGGCCATTGTTGAGAATAAGAGAAGAAATTGGCAGCAGAAAGCGTTTAGCTTTACGGCCCTTATACCGCGCAGCACTTCGTTGCTTTCATCCCGCACCCTTCCCCACCCAGCCTGGCCCCGCCCACAAGCTTACCCCTCTGCGCGTCGCTACTCCAGAGAATCCGGAAAAGCAGTATAGAGGGAGATTTAGTTTCGTCTGGTTACCACGAGAAAGTCTCGGATTTAATTTCCTGGATGGCTGTTCTCCGGAATGTATGGCGGCTGTAGCACTTAATCTCTGACACTTGGAAGTGTTACAGATCAAGTGTTACAGTCGAATATACCGGGTGGTCCAAAAGTCCCGGAACGGTCACATATCGCGAGAAATACACATCGAATCGGAAAACGAAAAAATACGAGTTTAATAAGTGAAAGAAAGCTATTCAATGATATCACACTTGACCCCCATCCCCACCCCCTGTATATCTCCGTCTCTAATTTAGCTAGGAGGATGGTTCATAGCTCGTTGGACTCGGAATGAAGTCCTCTTTCCGATTCTACAATACAAAATAGGAGTTTTCATTTAAAATTTCACAGTTGCCCCCCGCCCCACCCCAGGGGCGGGGGTGGGGAATCAAGTGTGATATCATTGAATAGCTTTCTTTCACTTATTCAAGATGTATTTTTTCGTTTTCCGATTCTATGTGTATTTCTCGCGATATGTGACCGTTCCGGAACTTTTGGACAACCCGGTATATTATGTGTGTGTGTGTGTTTGTGTGCGTGTGTGTATGTGTGTGTGTGTGTGTGTAAAGAAATTAGGGAATGAGGAAGATATTAACCAATTTTTCACTTCTGTTTTCTAATGTTCTTTCTGAAACTTTCAGAATCACAACAGTACTATTACAATTTTCGTAAATATTATTTGTAAATTAAAAGAAATATTATTCTTATTTCTTGTTGGTGCCTCCCCGATGGCGTAGTGTTAACGCTGTCCCTTTGTAATCAGAAAGAGGGTTCTGGGTTAGAAGAACATTACACAGCAGTCCGGATTTCACTATAAACCAGGGGTGCCCACAGGGGGGGGGGGGGGAGGTCCATGACGTGCCTGCGTCATGGGATTTTTTTTGCGGGGGACAAAATTTTATAGTTCAGCTACCAATTCTATATATTTTCACACAAAAATTAAAAACTGACTACGTTCGTGTATGGCTGATGAGTGGTTAATGTCTACCTTAATTCCGTTCTATGAGTCTCCATCATGTATGTAAAACGTTATTGCTACGTATAACTGTCAAAGTAATATACAATATACATGCAAATATATATATTGTAAACAATACCTAAAGTAAATATATTTTTCTTAAATATGTCTGTATTATATTGTTCCCCAAATTTTGACGGACCAAAATATTTTGAGTAAATACGTAATTCGGCATAAAGGGAGGGAGGAGAAATGTTCTACTTTTGGGGGGAGTGCGTCATAGGCCTTGGGTGGGGGCATTTCTGTGTATAGTTCTATCTTTTGTGGGGAGTGCGTCATAGACATTGGAGGATATACCCAGTCCCGATTAAAGTGAATTTAAACAAACTTTGACAACTTATTTAAATTATAATTTATAAATCTTTATTAAACTTATTTCTTGTTTGTGTTTCCATTGTTATTATTATTATTTTGATTCCGTGTATCTTACGAGTTCAAATCACCATTCAACTTTCTTCTCCGATTTTTAGAGTAGCACACTTATTATTTTAGTCACAGTATTTTGCGGTTACGAATTTAGTTATAAGCGTTAATGTGTTATTTGTACTTTTCTAGGGCAGATCCTAAAAACTATCACATGGAGTTCGATGTGACATTTCCCTACTACGGAATTGTTGGAGACTACAAAGGCGAGGGGAGGATTCTGCTCCTCCCTATTTATGGAGAAGGACCGTCCAATTTAACTTTTTGTGAGTATTTGGTTAATATAGACTTGCAGGTAGATTATTAATAATAACCAGAGAACGGATATATATATATGACTTAAAAAGTTTTAGATAGTTATTTTAATCAAAATATGGAATTAAATATGTACTTATAATTGTCAAAAATGACAATTTTCATTAAACAAGGTGCACACTTTGATGAATAAAATATGTTAGCCTAACATGACATTAACTGTAATGCAAATCGGAACGCAAAAAAATTGATTACCGAGTGTCTTTTAAGTGCTGAATCGTGAATCTCCCATTGTCTGTAAATACATATTTGTATTGACTGAAACTGTGATCAATGGCACATGAAGCAAGGGGAGTATATTTGAAATATGCAATGAATTTCTTGGTGTTCCGTACTCTTTTCCATCCCTACAGATTTCCCTTAGCTCCATCTCGACGTTGTCCCTCCATCTTCGTCTTGGCCTTCCTACTGGTCTCTTACCCAACAAGAATCCTGTAAACTCCTCTTTCCTCTCCCATTCGTGACACATGGCCTGCCCACCTAAGTCTTCTTGATTTAATTATTCTAATAATATCTGGACATGAATACAAATTATGTAGTTCTAAATTATGTAACCTTCTCCACTCACCTGTCTCCTCATCCCTTTTAGGTCCAAAGATTTTCCTAAGGATCTTATTTTCAAATACTCTCAATTTATGTTCCTCTTTCAATGTAAGGGACGAAGTTTCACACCCATATAATACTACAGGCAAAATTACGGTTTTGTATATTTTAACTTTTACTTTCTTAGATATTAAACGAGATGACAAAAGTTTATGAAGAGAGAAGTAACATGCATTTCCTGAATTAAGCCTACTTTTTATTTCCTCTTTAATATAATTTTCATTTGTTAATATTACTCCTAAGTATTTGAATTTGGAAACTGTTTCAAACGAGTTGTTATCAATAATTAGATTTTGATTATTACCTAACACTTGGTTTCGGCCTGTAAGCATATATTTAGTTTTCTCTTTGTTAACTTCCAAACCTATCTCTTTAGCAGTTTTGAAAAATATTTTAGCATTATTCTTAATTGTATTCACATCATCCCCCAGTAAGTCTACATCATCTGCATATGCTAACATCTGAGTCACACCATTTAATTTTAGTCCTTCTTTAGTTTCGTTTACCTTCCTTACAGCATATTCTAAGTCAAAATTAAAGAGCAATGGAGATAATGCATCTCCTTGTTTTAACCCATTATGAATTGTAAATTTGTCAGACATATTAATACCCACACGAATTTTACTTTCTGTTTCACTGGTGCATATTTTTATCTTACTAACAAGCTTCTTAGGTATTCCAAACTCTACTAATATATTATATAATTTATCTCTTTTGACCGAATCATATGTTTTTTTGAAATCAATGAATAGCTGATGGACATTTTGATTATATTCCCACTTTTTTTCAAGTGTCTGTCTGATGTGAAAACTTTGATCTGTAGTTGATCTTTTGCATTTAAATCCACACTGATAATCACCTATAATTTCATTAGCATATGGGGTTAGTCTTGTTAAAATAATGTTAGATAATATTTTATATGTTGTTGAGAGTAGAGAAATTCCACGGTAATTATTGCAGTTCATTTTATCACCTTTTTTAAACACAGGAACAATTATGGATTCTTTCCACTGTTGAGGGATTTCTTCTTTATTCCATATTAAACAAATTAATTTATGAATTTAACATATTAATGAGTTTCCACCATATTTAATTAACTCAGCTGGTATTAAATCAATGCCAGGTGCTTTGTTATTCTTTAGCCTTTTAATAGCATCTTTAACTTCAGTGAAGTTAGGTTCTGGAACTAAAGGTTCTGCTGTGTGTACTTCATTCACTTCTGATTTATCTCCTACATGGACATTTAAAAGGTCATTAAAGTAGTTCTTCCATCTATTTAGAATATCGCTTGGGTCAGCTAGAAAATCACAGTCTTTATCTTTTATCAAGTTTACTTTAGGTTGCCACCCCTTTCTAAACTCATTTACACCTTTATATAAATCTCTGATATTTTTATTTTTGCTGTTTGTTTCAATTTCGTTAATTTTGCTTTTCAAGTAATCTCTTTTTTTACTTCTAAACGTGCGGTTAACTTCTCGCTTTATTCTATTATAATTGTTTAGATTTGTATCATCAGAGTTATTTAACCACCTAAGTCTAGCCTGATTTCTTATTTCTATTAGATTATGACATTCATTATCAAACCATGGCTTACTTTTTCTCGGTTTATGGTATCCTATACTTTCTTTAGCTGCTGATTCTATTGCATTACGTATGTGCTCCCAATTCTTATTTACGTCTGTTTCATTTATATTTTCATCATGATTTAAATCCTGCAAAACATCAAATCTATTTGACAGTTTAATTTGGTAATCTTTCTTAATTCTTTCATCAGTAAACTTTCCTGTATCAAATTTTAGAACTTTTAGATTTTGTTGCTTATGATTTATCACTGAGAGTCTTTCTCTTAATTTAGCAATTACTAAATAATGGTCACTGACACAGTCGGCACCTCTATGTGTACGAACGTCAATTATACTAGTGTGCCTTCTCTTATCAATGAGAATATGATCTATCTGATTATGAGTTTTACCATCTGGAGAAGACCAGGTATATTTATGGATATCTTTATGTTTAAAAGTGGTACTTTTCACAATTAAATTCTTTGAGGTTGCAAAAGTAATCAATCTTATACCATTATCATTACTTAATTCATGAAGACTTTCTTGACCAATCGTGGGTTTAAATGTCTCTTCTTTGCCAATCTGTGCATTATAGTCACCTAACAGAATTTTCATATCATACTGAGAAAATTTATCAAAGACCTGTTCTAACTCTGTATACAAATCATCTTTAGTATTATCATCTTTAACTTCCGTTGGTGCATGTATGTTTATTAAAATAATTTTACACCACCTACCCTGTAAAACTGCATATGATATCCTATCATTAATAAATTCTACTGTTTTAAGAGCAGAGATAATTTTATTATTTATGAAAAAGCCTGTTCCAAAATTATGATTTTCAGTACCACCATAGAAAAAAGTATAATTTTTAGTTTTACAATTCCCTTCTCCTGGCCACCTAACTTTCTGGACAGCTACTACATCTAATTTATACCTAACTATCTCATTAACTGTACACTGAAATGCCCCAGGCCGGTAAAGGCTCAGAACATTCCAGGTGCCTAATTTAATATCCTTATTCCTAACGTAGATCTTATCCTTAGTCCAGGGACCTCCCAAAGTAGTCCCCACCCGGAGATCCGAACGGGGGACTATTTTACCTCCGGAATAGTTTACCTTGGGAACATCCATGGCCTTATATTGCTGATTCTTGACATGGCTTTTTACAGTGCAGAGTTGTCAGCTCTACGCCTAACCCCCAATATGAATGGAGGAACTACTACAGAAGACAAACACAAACACATTAGACAGCACAACTACTACACAAGACACACACAAACACATCACAACTATAACACAATATAAACACAAACACACCACAACTACTACACAAGACAAACACAAACAAATTAGACAGCACAACTACTACGCAAAACAAACATACTAGACAGAACAACTACTACACAAACATACTAGACAGCACAACTACAACACAAGACACATACATACAGACCACCGATACTACACAAGACAAATAGAAACACATTTGACAGCATAACTACTACACAAGATAAACACAACCACACTAGACAGCACAGCTACTACACAAGACAAACCCACATACAAGCACATGACAACTACTACACAAGATAAACACACAGAGATAAATCCACACATAATTACAAATTGAATTAAGGCAAACATTTTAAAAACTGTCCAAAATATGCACTTAACATCCCCAAATGTACACCCCCCCTCCCCACAAGGGAAAAATCCTGGATAAACCCCTGCTCAACACTATTCCTATCAAAGACTTCCAGAACTGTTTTGACAAGCTATATGAGCATTGCATTCAGTGTATTGAAGCACAAGGAATGTATTTTGAATAATATACAACTAAGAGTGTAACTGCATGTGCATTTCCTGTTTTCTTGTTGTAGTCCGGAAAATCATGTCACACACTGTGTATAGGCATCCTTATGGTAGGTGCCATAGAATCACCAATCCTGCACTAAGATTTTTTTTTTTTTGAGACACAATGACCAAGTTATATTTGAATTCCAACTGTTGAATATGTACTTATTTATTATTGTGCTCTTTTATCATTATCTACCCTACAATCTAAACTGTAGCCTTGAAGTCCTCTCAAATAATTTTAAAGATGCATAATGCTGTTGTTCAAAGAATATCAATTTAGTAGTTAAATGTAAAAAAGATGACTTTTGTCTACATTATCTCCCCATCTGAAAGAATCAAAACCACAATGAACCAAGCATACTACATTGTGCCACTAGTTACCTCCCTTGATCTCTGCTCTTGGAAAACACTCTGGAAGTAAAATCTGTTTAAAATTTTCACTGAGTGAAACAACGAGTTCCAAATCAGATGATGGCAGAGACCACCGAAATTTATACAACCTCTACTAGTAACTCGAACAAGCGTTCTCGGGCCACCAGCCAGGAAAAACTGGGGTCGGCCCCCAACGCCTCGAGGGCATACACCGCTCCCACCCTCCGGGAACGCAGAAACGGAGACCAGTGTAGGTTAATATACATTACTATAATGTGGTGAAGTTTGGTTAGGTCTGTCTTCCTATTGACTCTCTCTGGAACCTGGTGTTTTCATTGGCTGGTGTCTTGTTTTTACTCAGAAGTGGGTTCAGACGTGACTGAGCTGGAATCCCACTTCCCTGTTGAGATTGGCGCTTTCCCATAATATGGGTATGGATTCCTTCATCCGTCGGTCCCAGTAACCGGAACATTCGGCTATTATTTTGGTGTCGGCAAATAAAATCATGTATCCCTCGGTGATGCTGTGTTCAGCAAGTCCCAACTTCTCCGGTTGGAATAATCGGAAATAACAGAGAAAGATAAGAAAGAATGAATGTCTATGATAACTGGTGAGCTTACTGTTTTCTGGGAAAAATTTAGCTTTCCAATTTTATCAAAACAAGCAATTATGTCAAAAGTAGTTAAATTGATTGAAGAGAACGATAAAAATAGAAAGAAGAAAAAAGATTCACTTCAAGTTGAAATAGAAAATATATTTGACATAACGAAAACAGATTGACATTGGTGTGCCAAGAAGATAAAGAACTATACAAGTTACAAGTTAAATCACAAGGTAAAATTGGATATGTAACAAGCACAGTTGCTCCACAATCGTCAATCCATCCCTCTAAGCGAGTGCGAAAATCGGCTTCACAATCTGAATCAAACGCTGTCTTTGCCACTGATGTACACGACGCATCATCAGCAGAAGTAAGTAGTGATGAAATTTTTCTGACACAGCATATGTATCTGAAGAAAATGAAAATGAAAATGACAAAAGAAAACGAGTCGTGCATTTTTCCATGCAACTTGGTTGGTGACAAAAAATATCTTTCAATTAATAAAGCTGCTGTAGTGTGCTCCAGTCTAGCCGAAGATGGAATCAGTGTTACAACACCATCACAGTTAGGTGTTTGGCGAGATGTTATAAGAAGTGGCGAAGATGAAAGGCGTAAAATAAAATCTATTTTGCAAGAAGAGAAACAATTCTGCCTTCATTTCGACGACTTCAAAATGATCATATGTGACACAACAGTAGTAAATACTGGACGAGCAAATGGAATTGTTCAAAAATTAAAAAGTGAAATCATCACAAGAGGATTTGATCAGCCACAGCACATTGGCTGCCAGCACCATATTCTTGATAGAATCGTAAAGCATGTGTTAGACTTCTTTAATCCGATTTCTTCTACCAAACCAACTCTGAACTATGAATTCGTGGACGAAGTGATAAAACAATACGATGTCTTGCAGCAGTCCTACAAGCCAGAAAGTTAAATGATAACTGTTCAAAATCCAGGTTGGCGAGATGATTTTAGATTTCTGTATGGGTTATGTAGAGCATTCCGTTTCCTTAAAGAAACTGGTGCATACCCAGCAATTAAATGGAGAAAATTACCGTCTCTTCACAATGCCAGATGTAATTCACGTGCCATATATGCTCTTATTTCGTACTTCTTCATTCCTAAATGGAGAATATCACTGCAAATACCGTGCTCTCTCATCTCAAATACATGGCAGGAAGCCTAGTTTTCTAACCAAATGTTCAATGCAGGGATTCACCAGAAACTGATGGATGGAATTTCCGAATTAAATTGCTCTGCAGCCATGAAGTGCTTTGTAACTCACTGGAATGTTGAAAGATCCGTTGTAGACCACGGACGAATATTTGTGCCGAAAGAGGGGTGAAATTAATGGAAGAACTGTACCAGAAATGCAAAACATAAATATTTGAATCTGAAGCTTATTTCAACTAATACATTTTGACTGCGCTGAATGTACTTGCAATTTATAGCATTGTATAAAGATGTAAATTTACATATAAATCCATTCGATGGTAATAATGATTTAACATCGTAATGTGCAAACAATCAAATCTACACTCATCTTTCACTTAGTTTTCAAATCTTGACCTATTAGTTTGTAATAAACTTAACAAAGTCGATTAGGTTAATACTGATTGAGGTCACAGTGATAAAACAAGTTGTAATAGCTTACAGTAACCTTGTACTTGTTTAAAAAGTACAATTATTTAAAATTAGACCTAACCTTAGTTAGTTTTCTTTGGTTTAGAGCTTTCTAAAAGTTTAAAACTGTTATTTATTCAAATATGAATAACAATTCGTTACAAGTACTGTCTAGTATTTGATTAGTGTATATCCATAACTGTATTGAGAGTTTAGATTATTAAAAATAGATTTATGTGATGTAACTATGTGACATTTCAACAACGGGTGAGACTTTATTCGTGAATTCATTTTAACCACGGTTACGGACGGGGGATTACAAGAATATTGTATTTCTCTTGCAGTTTATGGTTCTTACGAGTGGATGAACACAATTGTTGTTGATTTTGCGTTTCAGGAAAAACATTTACTTTTCGTTTGGATTATGACATAATTTATTTACATTTTCACACTAAAAATAAATGCCTGATGAAGGAAGCATGTGTTCTTCCGAAACGTAACCTCAAAATATCTGCACATATACTCTATGTGATCAAAAATATCCGGACACCAGGTAAAATGTGTGTTGCGCATAGTAGACCACTCTGTGGTGCCATCTACAGCAAGGTGAGGCAAGCAAGGGACCACTATAGGCAGCATAGTGCACGAGACAGCAGAATGGCTCGGTCGAAGGAACTTACAGACTTCGAACGTGATGAAGTGATTGGGTGCCACAGGAGTAACAAGTCAGTGCGCGAGATATCCATCCTCTTAAACATCCCGAAGTCTACTGTCGCCGATGTGATAGTAAAGTGGAAACGTAATGGGACGTGTACAACCGCAAAACGTTCTGGCCGAGCACCCATGTTGACAGACAGAGACCGCCGAGTGTTGAATAGGGTAGTACGAGAGAACCGGCAATCAGCGATCGCCACCATCACACAGGAATTCCAAAGCAGGGCAGGATGTAACCCTAGCAGCATGACTGTGCGACGTGTAGTACGACGACTCGGTTACCATGGACGAGCGACTGCCCATAAGCCCCACATCACCCAACGAAACGCGAAGCGAAGGCCTCGCATGGTGTAAGGAGAGGCGCAACTGGTCGTTAGAACAGTGGAAATCCGTGATGTGGAGTGACAAATCGCGTTATACCATGTGGCGATCCGATGGTCGTGTGTGGGTGCGGCGAATGCTTCATGAACGACATTTAGCATCCTGTGTTGTGCCGACAGTGAAATTCGGTGGAGGTGGGGTGACAGTGTGGGCATGTTTCTCCTGGAAGGGGCTTGGTCCCCTCGTTGCTTTGCACGGTACTGTCACGGCACATCATTACGTTGACATTTTACAAACGTTCATGCTGCCTACCATCGAAGAACATCGCGGATGATGATTGTGTGTTTCAACACGACAATGCTCCCGTCCACACTGAGGGCCGTGTGGGACAGTGGTTTCAAGAGAACAACGTCCTACTGATGGCCTGGCCTGCGCAAAGCCTCGATTTGATTCCAGTTGAACATCATTGGGATGTTTTGGAACGCCGACTTCGGTCTAGACCATGCCGACCAACATCCACTGCTCTTCTCATCTCGGCACTATGCGAAGAATGGGCCGCCATTCCCCAAGATACCTTTCGCCACCTGATTGCCAGTATTCCTGCGAGAGTGGAGGCTGTCATCAAGGCCAAGGGTGGCCCCACACGGTATTGATTGCCAGTGCATCCGATGGAGGATGCTCGAATTTCACGCCCCAATTCCAGTGAGTGTCCGGATATTTTTGATCACATAGAGTACTTGTAAAAACCGTAGACTACAAGAGAAATAAGTTTACAATGCAAGTAATACGTACAGTCACCTGCAATAAAAATGAGAGACCTAGATCCTGAAATATTCACTTCCCTGCAATGCGTTATGTGTGTTGCCTAAATCTTCGGCGGTCGTAGAAGTTCCCATTGAATATTTCATATTAAAATCCACTTATGGACGTTGACTTCCAACACACACAACGCCTTGAAGGTAAACTAGTTTTTTAGAATCTAGATGTCCCATTTTTATTGCCTGTGACTGTACATAAAAGAAAGAAGAAAGTTCTAGTGGGGTGTGGACGAAATATCTTCACCTAGCCTCTGCTTCTGTGGTTGTGGCTATGTTCTCCTATGCTCTTCCTCTCCTCCTTCTCTCCTCTTTTTATCCATCTCCCTCTGTTTCTCCATATTTTTAATTCTATCTTTCTCTTTCTTTCTATTCTCTTGCTCTCTTTTCGCTTCAATTCCCTTTTATCCCTACTCCTCTTTCTTTGTTCCTTTGCTTGTTCTCTTTCTTTTTCGTTTTCTGTGTCCACATCTTTCTCTTTCATGCCTATTCCTATTTCTCTCTTTTTCTTCTTGTACTCCTTCTTTTTCAGCATTCTCTCTCTCTCTCTTTCTTTCTACCTCTGTTTATTTGTTTCAATCACTTTCTCTCTCTGTCTTAATCCGTTTGCACTTGTGTGCAGAATTCCAGTTCTTGGATTAGTTTCAAAATTTCTCATGTAGCGCTGATTAATTGCTTTGTTCGATCCAAATTACAATATGTGAATGTTGTTTGGTCACCTTACGTACAATGTAATAGGAAAAAGGTTGAAAGAATGCAGAACAAATTTATTCATTCCCTTTACTACAAGACCGTCCTATCAGAATCAGATATCATTGAATTGAATTGTTGTTTTTTATGTCCACTTTATGCAAAGAAAGGCTACTTGGGACTGGGATGGGACCAACAGTTTAAAGTGGGATCCGAACTACTATGTGCCTCAACCGGGCATCGAACCCAGGACGCTACCACTGCGCCATCGGGGAGACCCATCAGATAGCATTCAAATTACTTCTAAGTGAATTCAATGATAACTTTAGCAGAATAAATAATCCAAATCATTTTTTTTATTCATCGTTAATTTGTTGAAAAATAAAATTTAGAATCAAATTATAAACGCGCCCACTTGGCTTATCTTTTGGCCCTGCTTAGGTGGTGGTTATTCTTTTGGCTTGAAATTAAAGGCACCCTGGTTCTATTCCCGGTGGACGCACATTTCAGTGCTTCAGGTCCCGATTAGCGTATCCGTGACTAAAGCTGTCTTAAAACAAGCATTCGTTTATGTGTTACTGTCATAAATACTCGTATATTTAATATGAACCATTTAGAATTTGTGATTAAAATTAATTAAAGTTTGGTTTTTCAGATGACATTCAAGGAAAATGGATCCTCGACGGAAAGCCAATGACAAAGAATGGGGAGACGTACATGAATCTGACGTCATTTGACGTCAATGTCCTCTCTAACAAAGGAACATTCTATCTCGGTAACCTCTTCAATGGGAATTCTCAGTTAGGTAAGCAATTTGCATCAATTGTACAGGGCTAGTCAGAGAATATTGAACGATTTCAACATATTGTTACTCAAAAAGAATCAAACACGAGGCTACAATTCGTGTATATATATATATATATACATGTGTGTGTGTGTATATATATATATATATATATATATATATATATATATATATATATATATTGTGGCAGTGTTCATAGCATATTTCGAAACGCAATATACTACCTAAAAAGTACAATAACATTTATTTAGTGCAAGGTATGCAATTAAAGAAAAATGTTTTCTCTTTCATCGCGTTTACCTATTTTCCTCAAATGCTTGTATGTATGCAGCAGATACAAAAATTCAGTTTAAAGATCGTAAATCTACTAGAAATTGATATTATGAAACTGTTTACTTACCTTCCCTTTCTTAAAGCCCCTCACAAACCTTTCACTATATTTTAAAGTCCACTTTATGCACAAATAGGCTAATCAGGACGGGACCTACAGTTTAAAGTTGGATCCGAAGCACTGTTCAATGTGCGTCCACCGGGTAAGGTATATTCTAATATGTAAGGTTAACCACAGAGTATACGGCGAATACCGCCATATATCCTTGATTACAACCAAAAAGCCCGCAGTAATGGGGGGGGAGGCTAGAGGACACTTGATTCCAGGAGATATCTGGAAAATTTTCATATAATTCGAAAGGTGAAATTGTACATTTTTTTGCGTTTACTAAAACAAACTAAATTTTATTACAAATAATATTGTTTTCTTCGATTTACAGGCAATTAACTGTCATGTTCAACAAAGTGTTTAATCAGTTACGGATTAAGGTGGGTGCTATTGGTGCTGCACCATTAGGCCCATTCCTGAAATAGGCGCAGATGTAAACAGACGAGAATTTTCCGAAAGCTTAGCAGTTTTATTTTGCTATATTAACCTGAAAATAAATCTTAGAATGAAATTTGGAGACCCAATTTCGGACGCCTAGACACAGCTTTACTTATTATACAGTTGCTATTATTCTTTGGGCTATGACGTAACTATAACGCGTCGTTGTTTTTATTGTGCAGCATCAGGCCCAATTTCGTCTTAATCCGGCCCTGTGTATAACGAGAGAACGTTTTCACCAGATACATTAGATTCATGTTGAGTTTTACAATTAGGAGTGTAAGGGTCGACACGAGATTGGGAAGGAAATATTAATAATCCTGACATTCAGGAATGAAAACATTCTCCATTTACCGATCATGTCGGGAAATTTTCAAAATATTCCGACGCAGCAAAAATCCAGAATTGTACAAACTATTTCCCCTTCAAGACATTGCTTTAGCACTTGTGGAATAAAAGCTGTTATTTTCAAGAATTTTTAGCGCAGAAAATATCAAGAATTAACCTCTTTTAAATAAGTTCCTTTGGAATCATTACGAGAAGTTGGGAAAACATTTTCCGAAGTCAGGATCTGATCTTGAATATTCACACCCAGTCATTTTGAATTATTATTATTACTTTTTTACAGTGCTTTCGGTACGTAGAAACATATGAAGGACAGTAGATCAAGTGGTCTATGTGTGACACCTGTACTTTTGAAAAATTACAAAAAGACAAAGAAATGTTTATTGAAAGGAAGCGAGGCGAATCCAGTTCCTATCTAAATATTAGACTCAAGTCTGAACTTGTATACAACGCCAAAGTGTTCTCAATTCAATTACAATGATTTGTGAAGTAGACTATAATAATAAAAATATTTATTTAACTGATGAGCACTTGACAACTAGGTACATCACTATGTCAAAATTGGTCATACAAAATTACAGAATTGAATACATAATTATAAAATAATACAGTGGATCCTACAATCTTATACATCATCATAAATTCAAATTGTAGGTTTCAACAAGTTCATCTACTAAACCTTTGACCTTATTTAGACATGTAAGAATTGAGATATACCTATGGGAATAACTGGGAATTTTATAAGATATATTTTTCAAAAGGTATTCACAGTCTATTTGGAACGTTAAAATTAAAATCTCTTGTACAAAATTTATCCTTTTCATTTTCGTTCTTCTAAGATAAACATGTTCAACCGTCATAACCATTCAGATCAATGTTGGTCATAGTATTTTTTTAAAAAAAACTTTGTGCATAATAACCTGATAAAAAGTTTTTGAACTGATTCAACTTTTTGAAGGTGACTGGTGGCTGTCAGAAACCATAATTCATTAGCATATTGAAGAATAGGACCAACTATCGTTTTATATAGGTATATTAAGGTATCTTCTTTTTGAAAATGTTTCCATGAGAAGAATATATAACCAAACATCTTCTTTGTTCTTTTGCAAATTTCTGAAATGTTCTCATCAAATATGAGAGAGGAGTCTATTAATATTCCTAAGTCTTTATGTCTGCCGCAGACTTGGATTTTCTTTTGATAAATAGCCCGACCCTGTGGCCGAGTGGTCAGTCTCGCGCCTAGCGCGGAACAGGTAGGTCGTGCTGTACGAGCTCTGTGCTTTGAGGAAAAGTGAAAGTTCAGCGCGATATCGGTACGTACGTGTGGGAGAGGGTGTGCTGTTGAACTGTGCTAGTGAAGAATTGGACAAAAGTAAAATATAGAATGGATCGCGAAAATACGATACAAATTAGTTTTGAAACGGGAACTTTGAAACCTAGTCCTTTGGAAGTACATGAATTTATTCATGATAAATTCAAACTGAGTGTGGATGAAATTGCAGCCATACAAATTCCCACGACGATTAAATGTGTATTTTTGAAATTAGTGCGTCCGGGAAAAATGAGAAAAATATTAGAAGAAAATACTGGTGAAGTGAATTTTTATTATAGTAGTGGAGCTGTGACACAAGTGAAACTGAGTGATGCGAATCGAATTTTGAAGCCGGTTCGAGTGTTTAATCTTCCTTTGGAAGTGCCAGAACGACAAATTCGTGAAAAACTGAGTGAATATGGGACAATCGATGAATTGAAAGCAGAAACTTGGAGTGACAAATTTAGGTACAAAGTGTATAATGGGGTGCGTCAGGTTTTGATGGCAATTAAGAAGCCAATTCCCTCCTTTGTGAAAATAGGCCAATATACGGCACATGTAGTATATAATGGTCAAATCCCGACTTGTGAATGGTGTGGTAGTAGTGATCACATGCGGTTTAATTGTACCTTACGGAAACCAACAGTGTTCAAAGTCATGGGTCGTGCAGTTCGGTCCTATAGCGAAGCAATTGCACCGTCTACATCTACACACGAAGATATAAATGTGAGTCAAGAATCAGCACAACTGACTGTGATAGAAGGGCTTCAACAGGGAAAACATATACAGGAAGAGAAAAATATTCACAAGAATGATCAACAAACTTTGACCAAGGAAGGAACTGAAGAAAATATGCAAGATCAACCAAAAGAACCTGTGTTAAATGTTCAACTTACACGACAAAGTGAAGAAATGTCCCTGGATACTATGGAGCAGAAGAAGGGTGGACCACTAAGACGACAAGAAGACATAACTAAAGTGCAAGAGGAATCGAGTGATGAAGTGCTACAGAGCAACAAGGAGAGGAAGCAGAATCAGACCAAGCAAAAGGACTTCAGACAAGAAGCTAAACAGGAAAAAGATTCGGAAACTGATAGTGAAAGTGGAAGTGTCCAAAGTAGTACGGGTCGTTCGGTTTCCGGCTCACAAAAACGACCAAAGAGTATAAGGAAAGTGTCAGGCAGCAATCGGACGAAAAGACGATCATTGCGACATGTAAAAACAAATGTCCAAGACATGGTTATTGATCCAAGTCCGATAGGCCATGAAAGTTTGTGAATACTGGATACAGGTAATCACTTTAAGATTAGAAAATAGTATTATTTGGAATGAATATTTTTATATGGACTGTCAGAAAGTTAATGATATTGTATTGCGTGGTGGTAGATATTTATGGATTAAGCTATACAAAGGGCAGGGGTATTTCCTCCCCCCCCCCCTACTAAAATAATATTGTTAGTGTGTTTGTTAATTTTTGGTGTATAACATTAGGGGCATATAAAAATAGTGTAAGAATTATTACTCTTAGATGGGGCAAAGGTGGAAGTATAAGTATTGGGAATACCCAATCCCAAAAATTTTGTTCATAGTATTTATGATGACGACCCTTCGTTTTGCTACAATAAATATAAACAAAATGAAATCCCTTACAAAACAGGCGGCGTTAGAGGACTTTATTATACAAGCATCATTAGATATTGTCTTTCTCCAAGAATGTGGACAAATGAATTTCAATTTTTCCCCAATGATAAGAGTTCATAATAATGCAAATTTCCAATCGACAGGAACAGCTTTGTTAACACGTAATACGGTTCCCCTCACAAATGTGGTATGTCATCCTAATAATAGAATCATATCAGCAAAAGTTGCAAATGTATGGATATATAACATATATGCTCCATCCGGGTCACAGTGTAGAAAACAAAGGGATGAGTTTCTTGCGCAGGAAGTTGCTGTTGAAATGCAGGGTAGGAGAGAACACATAATATGTGGGGGAGATTTCAATTGTGTATTGTATCCGCAGGATCAAAGACCTGGATTTAACACGTCGAATTCATTGCAAAAATTAGTAACTGGCTTTAACTTCACAGATGTCTGGAGGGACAAATGTTTTGGGCAGAGGGGTTTCACGTATATACGTGACAATTGTGCATCCCGTTTGGATAGATTTTATGTCACACCCACATTACGTCAGAACGTAAAGTCCATCAGTCTAACACCTACATGTTTTTCAGATCACAGTGCTGTCATTATGATGATAAATGTGGACATTCCAATAGTCCCGAGAGGGTACGGTTGTTGGAAATTAAATGCTTCAATTCTTAATGAGAAAAATTTCCAACAAGCATTTAATGACCAATGGTCGAGATGGATAACACACCGTCTGAGGAGGATAGATATAATCCGCTGGTGGGAGGAGATTCTCAAACCGGGTATAAAAAGATTTTGTATCAGTTACTGTAAGGAACGGTCGAGAGAGTGGACAAATAAATATAATTTTTACTACAGGGTATTGCGTGAACAAATTCAGCAAGCAACGGACGGAAAAAAAAGTGCAAACTGAAGTCAAACGTATACAAGCTGTATTGTTAAAAATGACTGCAGAAAGGCGTCAAGGGGTCAAAATTCGTAGTAGACTTCCTCATTTTGACAACGATGAGGTCGCCTCTATCAGCCATGTAATTCATGAAAGAAAAAATGCTAAAAGACAATGTATTAGTGAAATATTTGATAATGGGGGAACAAAGATCAATTCAGCCCCTGAAATACGTAATTGCATTTATAATTATTTTGAGCAACAATATTCCCAACCAGCGTCACATAATGGAGCTTTAATGGATGAATTGGCATCCGAATCAGAGGTTTTTACAGATGAAGAAAGTGAAAACTTAAACAAAGAATATACAAGTGAGGAAGTGTTTCGAGCGGTTAAGGTAGGGCAATCATTTTCAGCTCCTGGTTGGGATGGGATACCCAATAAGTTTTATCAAACCTTTTGGAAATTGATGGGTCAAACAATAACGGATTGGATAAATGCAGTGTTTAGCAAGTATCAAATGGGTAAATCTTCCAATACGGGTATTATAATTCTAATACCAAAATGTCCAAAACCAAGCGAACCTGGTCATTATAGACCCATCACCCTCCTTTGTACGGATTATAAAATATTGGCGCGATGTATGCTTGGCAGACTTATGCCTTATGTCGACAAATTAGTAGGAGATGATCAATATGTTTTTGGTTTAAATAAGAAAATCACAAATGTTTTACAAACGATGCGTGAAATAATTACATGTTATAGACTACAGAACAAAAACTCTGAAAATGCTATATTAGCATTAGACTTTGAACGTGCTTTTGACACGATAAATCATGAATATCTATTTAACGTTTTGCAGGGCTACGGTATACGTGGACATTTTCTTTCAGTATTTAAAAGTCTTTATAGTCATGCAACAGCAAAAATTCAAATAAATGGTTTTCTGACAAAAGAACTCTATATTTATAAAGGTGTAAGGCAAGGAGATCCTTTGTCGATGTTAGCGTTTTGTATTGCACTGAGACCCATTCTGTGTGAAATAGGCCGAAAAGTTCAAGGAATTAACATACACTCTACTACCATTAAGGTGTTAGCGTATGCTGACGATGTTACTGTATTAATAAATGAACAGTCTGATATTGATGAAACATGTCAAGTATTACAGAAATTTGGAAAATGGTCGGGATTAAAAATAAACCAAGAAAAATCGTCCATTTTGAATTTAAATTTGGTTCATTCTCACTCGCAGCGAGGTAATTTTAAGGTTGTACAAATGATACGTATACTAGGTATAATATATACGCACTCTATCCAAAGTATGATCCAATTAAATTATGATAGAGTATTAACTGGGGTTAAAGCGATATTACAAACAAATACATTTCGCAGCCTTAGTTTACAGTCAAGGGTGACCTTTGTACATGTCTATGCACTGTCAAAGTTATGGTACATGGCAAAAATCCTTCCACTACGGAAGTTAGATATAAATAAACTTAAGAGTGCAGTAAATTGGTTTATTTGGAATGGTCAGATATTGAGGGTGAAACATGTATTACTTTGTTTGCCTTTTGCCGAGGGAGGAATGAATCTTGTGAATATAGAACTCAAATGCCAGGCCTTACGTATTCAAGCTGACACGCAGACATTGATTCAGCATCCACTCAGCCTCACAAGTAAAGTTTTGAGAAGCGCTTTGGACTATATTTCACTAGAGGCTCCTATTGATATTACTAGACTGGTAGACACTTTATGGTATTTTAAGTCAACAATAGTGGATATTAGTTATGCCCTATTACAATCTCCGATATTAACACTACCAGTGACATCGGAAATATATCGCAGACTATGTAAATTAGAACAACCAACATGTAAAATTATTGAGCAAAATCCCAGAATGAAGTGGAGAGAAATATGGAATAATATTCAGGCTCACCATCTTACATCACGAATCCGATCAGCATGGTATATAATTGTCCACCAAAAATTACTCACTGGAGAGAGACTCTATGATCTTAAATTAATAAATACACCAATGTGTGCCAAATGTAATGTATCTGATAGTTTAATCCATAGACTGAGTGAATGCCAAATAATAGAAACATCATGGCTTTATATAAGGAAACTTGTGAGTACTATTTGTCGAACATCAGTGTATAACATCTCTGTAGATATTCTTTTATATCCAGCTTTTGAATATTACCCAAAAACAAAACGTAAAAGTGTACAATGGCTCCTAGGACACTATGCCTATTTCCTATCGACATATCGGCAACCAGATTTTAATATACAATTTGTAAATTACCTCCATCAAGAATACCACAGGATACCTGACTGTAAAAGAAATAGATTGTATGCTAATTTTCTTACTGTAATGTTTACTTGCCCAATGAGTTGAAATGTAAATTGCAAATGTAATGTAATAAATTGCAAAATGTAATAAAAAAAAAAGTGGTTAGCACATCGCGCTGCGACGCCAAGGGTCCCGGGTTCGAATCCCGGTCGGGCTTGGTTGTTTGTGAATGTCCATCATCAATTTCATCATTTCATCACTCATCCCCATCTTCGCAAATTAGCCAAGAGGCACAAAACGGGAAGTAAAATAAACTAAATCAATCAATCAATCAATCTTTTGATAAATACAGTTGGAGACAATTTAATTAACTTTCTTGGTACATCTTAAAACTTTACAGTTTTATATTAATAATAATAATAAATTATATGACTAAACATCAAGATATGAGATCGTAATCTACCCCCACCTTGTGGCACCCTTGACTGTAGCTCTGCAGATTTCACAGTGTTGTTTCTGTCGTCTTGATATCTCTCTCTCTCTCTCTCTCTCTCTCTCTCTCTCTCTCTCTCTCTCTATCTATCTCTCTCTCTCACTCTCTCTCTCACACACACACACACACACATACACACACACACACACACACAAAATATGTGGTGTAAAGATTCCGACTAGTAAATTTGTGTCAAATATACGCATGTGTGGTTTTCTCTAAAGTCCTCTCGGAACTTAGTTTCTCGTGTTCCACATCTCGAGGTCAATGCAAGGGGGGTGGGAAGGATTGATTCCACCATGACTGGTGAACCGGGATAAATTCCTATACACCTTCTGACTATTTACCATAATGAAACCTAGTTTACACTATCGCCTCTAACCTCTAACGTATAAGTCTCAGTCACCTATTCCCTCCATAAATATATCTTTCATTGATAAAGAATGATGTTACATTACAAAAATACAGAAACTTATTTTTTCGGTCATAGATGGCAGAAAAATATTATTTAATTTTGTAGATTTAAAAAATCACTAGAAGCTAGAAAATTAATCATCTTTTCAGATTTTCTAACACGATAATTACATTTTAAAAGACCAAGTCAAAAGATATACATTTGGAATATTGTAATAATAATAATAATAATTCACAGTTACATTCACCTCTTCTGAATGAACAGTTTACACGAATTTATGTAAAAAAAAAATATGCCGAGAGAGTGAGATTGAAAATTTCCATTACGCCATAAATTCGAGTAGAATATTTTGCAAAAACGTAAAAAGAGGAATTCTATGAGAAATATAAATAATGCAGGGAAATGAGAATTTTTCATGTTCGCATATTAAATTCAACTTTATTACATTTGAATATGAAATGCATTTTATTTTCTTTTGTCACGTTATCCTCATCCAAGAATCGACGTATGACTGGTTAACCTTACTGATTATAATATTCCTTCTGTCACAATGCTTACCTATACAGAATTCTGTACCTCTTACTTTTGGTTTCACGTGATCGGGGAACATAATATTGAGATGGGAAGAGGCCGTGAATAGACAATGCACGGCAGACTCGTACCCAGGGAAGGGGTCAACTGGACCATGCCCTCCCCCCTTCGAACTATGCAATTTGTAAATGTGAATCTATCAAAAGCTACGAAAATAACATTGACAATTTTTGTAAAAATGTGTAGTTAATTTTACAGAACCTTCGCTAGATTGGTTGGTATCTTTGTGCAGGTATTGACTAATATGAGATCTGCCTTTTGTTATCAAAACCAATGTAGAAATACGTATGACTTAACGTCAGTTGAGATTTCCAAGTATCGAGTCGCAACAATGTTATGCCTCTTTTACATCAGTAACGGACGTCATTATCAGTATTCTAATATGAATGACATTTTTTTTGTAAAGTTAATTAATTTCATCCATTTTAATGGTAACATAATCTAAAGTTAATGCAAACATGGCGTCCATTTAATGTTTCACGATACAGCGTATATACCCTGTTAAAAAATTGAGATTTTGCCATTGATGCATCTTTTATTACTATTACTGCTACTACTCAGATTAAGTATAAAAATAATAATAGTGAACAAAGTTTTGCTGATTTTTAATTCTGTAAGACAAAGGGAAATTTTGATGAAAAAATTAATTTTGCACCTGTGAAAGGTATAATTTGGTTTCTGGCTGTAGCATATGAGGTGATGTGGAGGAATAGAGCTCCACATATTCTTGATCTCGGCCATGGTTGGGATGATGTGATCACCATCTCGCTCGCACGACCCGGTCTCCTTTTTCTCCCAGGGTTACTTCCAGGTACCCATTTATACGAAACTGTTTGGACATCAGAGCCGCGCAGAAACAGAGAAATGACTGGAAATTTTTGTTCCAGATCACTTGTCCAGGGTTTCGAACCCGGGTATTCCGCATAGTAGCCAGATGCTCTACCAACTTTCTTTAGGAATTTCCCTAAGTTGTAATTTAGTATCTCCTGTTATTCGCATTTTTCTAAGTTTTCACATGAATCATTTTTTTCTAAATTCTCTATTTTTCTAATTTTGGACAAACACGAACGGGATTCGAACCTGGGACCCCTGGCGTCGTAGCGCGCAGTGATAACCACTCTGCCACGGAGGTTGGCAACTAAGTGAGCTAGTAGGAGACGTTTCTGTAACTTCATTGCCTCATTCTCTGTCAAAGGAGTTTCTGGATGCCCGGTCTTACCCAAAACGTAATGGATAATAATCCAAAGTAACTCCAACGTACATAATTTTATCTTGGATTATTTACACCAATCCGGCTAACTTTTTGGAGGGGGGCAGGGGTATTTTACTTACTGTACCCTACTAATAACTAATATTTTTTTTCTTCATATTTTAGCCGATACAATGTCCCGATTCCTCAACGAGAACTCAGGTGAAGTGTTCAAGGAAATGAAACCAGCATTGGACGGCTCCTTCAGTGCACTGTACCATGGATTATCCAAGAGACTTTTCGACAAAGTGCCTTACAAACAACTCTTTAAGGGAGTGTAAAAGTGAGTGTGTGGACACCATCACACTCCACATGTGTGAATTTCATTGCAACTATATCGTTATATGAATGTATTTGATGTTGAAGTTTTATTGCGGACTGACGTCAAAAGCAAAATAAAACAAACAGTGGATTTTTATATTTAAATTTATATATAATCTATAGAACTGTGTTTTGAAGTGAAGCTCTAACTTACAATATTTATACACTAAAGACTGTAATGGTAAATAATCAAGGCCCAGGCACCTGGCATCAACGGTTTATAAACGTTTCCGGAATACGTTGAGGGTCCAGCTTTTGGTATTGTTGAGATACAATAACATTTTTTCAATAATTCTTTGTATCGTACACAATTTTTTTCTTGTTGTAACCAAGGTTGTCTACTAAACTTGGCAAGAAACTACCTACCCTGCCTTTATTTATTTATTATTGTTATTATATAGCCTATTTTTAATTTCATGACTCCAGGCGTTAACTTCCTCGGCGCGCTTAGTAAATTTATTGAACACTAAACACACTAATCAATGAACACACTGAAGCACTAAACACATGGAGGCGATGGGGGGAGTAAATATCTTGACGGTAACTAAAATCCAGTTGTATGTCTTCTATCTTCCTTCAGTTCCGCCGATCCTGTCTCTCTTCCATAGAGATATATAAATATTCTAACAGGTATCTTGTAATGAACTCAGTACTTTCACAGCTCGCGATAAAACAACTTTTCTTTTCAAACGAACACGACTTCGCTCCTCAACAGTTAGCAGTAAATTGGATTCCTTTCCAATAAAGCTTCTAATCACACCATAGTAATGACACTAAACTTCAGGATTGTAGTCTCAACAGTATTGTATTTAGTTTCATTTAAACCAAATGGTTTACTAAGTATGCACATCTGAGTGCAAAAACTGAGTTCATGTATCGACGCGGGTCTTACTCGTATCAACGCACGGCTTGCACTGTTTTTTATGAGCAACGCACCTCAACCGTCCCCCAGAAAAAAATGTTAACCGCTTTTACCGCCCTTTCACCACCAGCGGGGGCGGGTCAAGTTTTGTAGGGGTTCTTCAAGATCGGTTACAACACGTGCAGCATTGTTCATAACAAGTTGTATGATTTTTTTTTTACAAGAATTGCAACCTATGGACGTGAAAGTGGCAGGTGAACTGGACAAGCGTCCTATGGAGAAGTGTCCAAAAGATTCATTAGTAGAAAATAATATTAGTTTTAAAACTATAACATTTTAACAGTATTAATAATGTAGTTAATGGCACTGAAAAGGATAAATTTTACCCAGAATGTAAAGCACTTATCATTTTATTTTCTGTGACAATTTTGTGGAGAACTGTTTTTCCTTGTAAAATTTGCTCAATTTTTTGTCTAATAATGCTCATTATGTACAATAAAATTAAGAAAATAGAACACATTTCCAAAATCTATAATAATCCATTTAAATTTCTTTCTGGAATATAAACGACTATAAAAATATTATTTTTCTTACTTATCTTTAATGCTAAATATAGTATACAACAGTACAAAGATACAATAGCAGATTAATTCTAACAATACAGGAAGATGAAAAGAAGCAATACAATATTGTTAGTCTTCGCACCCTCCTCCCCCGAAAAGTACCGTATATAGTTTCTAGCAGGGTGAAAATTAGCAAGTGTATATTAGGTACCGCCCCAGAATATACTGACAAAAAGGTAAAGTTTCAATACTGAGATAGTACATACAATCCAATCCAATTTGTAATAGAAATATTTCCCAGATATAAACTTTGTTCGCAAAGACGCATTTGTGTAATGAAGTGGAAGATTCGTAGAATTGTCAAGTGCATTTTGTTTCGTCTGGTCCGTACTATTCCTGTCGTCTTATCAATCAAATTCGCCCGTGACATATTCCTCCAAGCCAGTCTTAATTGTTGAAAGACTAATAGAAGATATACAAGAAATGTTTTGCAATTGTCGTCGTGTACATTTTGAATTGAACTTCAAGCAGGACATTCTGGATTATTTTTAGGATTTTGGTTAAAGTGTGCATTGAATTTTAAGATATACTATATAGATATTGAAGTTACTGAATTGGAGCTACTTGTCAAAGGGTATGAAATTGATTGTGTGAACAAATTGTTCCATTTGCTACGGTATGCCTCATGTTACAAACTATATGAATGACAAGTGAAATTCAGTCCTTCCTTTGGTAAAATTTTAAACTGTTCTCGTTACCCCCAAAATAAGAAAATATTCGCAAAGATTTCCTCTATATACTAACCACCGCGAGTAGAGGCACCGCCTGAAGGTAAAGATGGAAATGCCTTCTACAGTGTTGCCCAGTAGCGGGTATTGGGTTCCAAAACCGAGGGGACAAAGTGCAAAAGTGGGGGGGGGGCAATGATAGTATATTTCCCTTTGAGAAATAAGGTTTAGCATAGTGCGGGGGCAAAGTGACGAAAATTTGCGGGGAGAACTGCCCCCGTCGCCCCTCCCCCTAATCGCCGCCAGTGGTGTTGCCAAAACATGTTCGCATAAAAGAGCTAAAGCACACCTAGAATAGAGCCACATCGTGGAACCAGATTTATGAAATCTACTGCTAATTGAAACATATTTATATTCGAGTACAAATATCGAATTAGTAGTATAGAAATTAGATAAGGACGGTCGCTATTTAATATTCGCAATTGATTTGCACGTACTTATAACTAATTTGCACGTACTTAGAACTAATTTGCACGTACTTAGAATTCATTTGCATGTACTTAGAATACTTTACATTTATGTATTTGCATGTTTATAACTTTTTATGAATATATATTTATTTATTTTATGAAAAATATGTATATAGAAGGTAATTAGAGGTACTAAACGCTATGCATATGGTTTTATATTCATTACTGCAAAGTATGTAATGTATAAAATGTTAATATTAATGTTTATAGTATTGAAAATAAGAGTTTATGGTTTATGAACCGCTATGAACGGTGGTAATGGTACGAAAGAAGACGGTCCCGGTATTCGAACCCACGATATGTAATATTATTAATTAGTACTATGCAATTATTTCATTATGTTATAAAAGACGGTGGTTTCACACGTTAGACAGAATACTGTCTCCGAATCTCGACTCCGCTCTGATGTCAGACAGAGAGAATGAATTAATATTCCGTGCAGGTAGAGGAGAAAGGAATTTGGGCAGTGTGCGTTCAAGGCGAAAGGGTTGTGGGCGGGATGTTGTTGTGACGGGACAAATACACAACAAGTCATTTTGGGGAAAATAAATTGGTTAGAGATACGATCCGCTTCGATTTCAGGTGGAAAAAGAAAATGTATCACGGGGTGATTGTGTCCCGTGAAAAAAAAACAAAAGATTGTAAAATGCTAATTTTAAAAGTCTCCCCTAAGCGGAAGAGTCCGTCTGTGTGTGGAGCGATACGGGCAGTAAAATAGTAAGCGCCAAGGCAGGTACAGAATTTGGACGAAAAAAGGATTTTAAGTTAAAAGGACATGAGGTGAAGGTGATATAATTCAAGGCGGGTGGACGTAAGGAATTTATCTAATGGAAAAAAGAGGCTGTGGGTTTTAAATTTGGACGTCTAGAGTTAACGAGGCAGCGTGAATTTAAAGAGATTGTTAGTTTCCACTATGGAAAATAAGGGTGGGTAGAAAAGGCTTTGATTTTTCGGCCCGATTTTTTGGGGTATTTAAACTTGGGGAAAAAGAATTTGACCGCACATTTTTGTTATTTTTTCTATTGAGTTTGTTCTGTGTTTGTCTGCTGAGTTTTCTGGTTTGTCAAGATGATGATGCATATTGTAAGTATTGCATTTTTTATCTAAGTACAAGTGTTATACGAGAATGGAATTTGACTAGTGTTTTATCCGAAATACAAACTAACTTGTCAAGTTCTATCTCGGTTGTGTTTTTTTGTTTAGCGGCAAAGTGTTTAGCGTGGCGAGACGGAATAAAAGTGAATTGTAGTAACAGTCGCGATTAATGTATTTGAGATTTGTGCAAGATCCCTAACAAGGATCGAACCTAGGACCGTTTGCACCAACAATATTAGCTTTTTTTACTCTACATATAACTATAAACCTTTTATTTTTTAAAAGAAATAAAACGCACAAGTCTACTACATACAAGTTTATTGTTCTAAAACTAATCTACTACAAAATAAATACAGAGTCAAATTAATTTTACAAAAGGTTATACATAGCGTTAACACAACGCTTTACAGTTTTTTATAAGTCATTTTGTACACATGTTGTAATACATAGCGTTCACACAACGCTTTATATTTTCTCAAGCAAAATTGTACATAGATAGTAAACAGCTTTAACACTACGCTGCTATATTTATACATTATAACTACTCAAAGTACAATGCTTTTAAGTTGTTACTTTGTGGAACAAATAGCTTCCCAGAACTCGTTCTCCAAAGAAAAATTATATGAGTGAAACCGGTGCGAATCCAACGCACATATACATTCGGGTATATACATATATCCCTGCCCACAAAAGTGAAACTTTTTTGTTGGCTTTTTATTATATTTAAACACACAGTGACGTACGGGATTACCGTACAATTCTCTTCTGCGTAATGTCTGTACTGGCGCCCCAGAAAAGTACACTTTATTATTATTACAGGTGATAAATTCATTTATATACATTACATTTTTTTGTTCTGTTTTTGATTTGTTTGGAGCCCACAAATCATTGCATGTATATGCAATATGATGATTATTGTAGAAAAATGTACTATGCAGAAATTTAGTATACAGTTTCATAACTAGTTCGATATCTACACTGTCCATTTTTTTGCATCGAACGCCTTTCTGTCACGTATAAATATTCTTTTATGAGCCTGCTGGAAGTAGCAGCCGATAACACCCTTGTAAGTTTTGATCAACTGTTCCATTTTATCTTTTTCTATGCACTCAAGATTTAGACATTTGTGAAGTTCTTCTTTTGGTTCGCCAAGTTCACATTCAGAACACGTAGGCTTGGGATAATTTTCTACTATTGCTTGTGCAATAGAGAAAATAAGACACTGGTCTTCGATGCAGTATTCACTGCAGGCACATTGTAAATTAATTAAAGGCACTTGAGAATTTTGTCCATACAATTCTGTCATTTCTTTTTAAGTTTGTTCCAAACAATGACAGAAAATAGGTTAGGGGTAACTCACGGCACATATAATGTAAAAACATAATACAATAAATTCCACACATGGATGAGTTTGGGTTTTGAACCACCGTTTCACTGATGCACCATGAAATACAGTTCTTTTTTATAAATTTTAGTACATTTGCACTAGGAGACTGACCAAAACTATCAAAGTACATGGCCTCCTTATCACTGTTTATAAACAAACTTGTCCAGTGTATCCCTGGTCCAGATTCATTGTCGGTGTTAATAATCAATGCAGCAGGCAATTGCACATTTTTTGGCAATGTGTTATTAGCAAAAACACCTCGAAAAATAAAAGACAGACATTTGTCTGATTGAACAGTTTTTTTCAATTTCAATGTTATTCATTGTTCACTATCCGAAAATGCACTATTTTTGGAAGAGCAACCTTGCTCGGATAAGTAATACACACTTGAAACGTCGTTGTAAAACGAAGCTAAGGATGAATATCCACTGTCTGATGTTGAGGTGTTCTGTTTAGGTGCAGTCCTTGTGGCTTCTCCTATAATATGCTGTTGAAGCATGAAGCTACGGAGATAAGATGCGTATAAATGTGCGTCTCTAAGAGCACATTTGATTGTCCTTAATCTGTGATAATTGCGACAGCAATTTTGTGCAGGGAAGGCTAACAGTGACGCTTTAGGGCATCCTAGGTCCTCGAGGTTAACCACAGTGCGGTGAAGTACTTTAATCAAAAACTTGCATTTATCAGCTCCAAAAGAATAAATAACTGATGCGTTTCCGGTGTACTGGGAAAGTACAGAAAACAATTTTGAATAGCAAAGTTCACCGATAGGCCATTCGAGAGAATGCTTGTTTTGTGTTTGCCACATATTTTCGTTTTTTGCTCCAATATCTAAAGTATCCCATTCGTAAGGTGGTAGAAATATCCATGATTGCATACTATCTGAGTCTGCATCGACTATAGCTAGTTCTTTAGGAATAAAATTGCCAGAATTGTCTCGGAATCCTTGAAAATCAACGACAGCCCTCATATTGTGATCCGTACTCCTTCCTGGCTGGTACTCAACTGATTATTATTTTGTATTATCTGGGAAAATACCTCTGTGTTTGTCTATTTGGAGCAGAGAGTCGAACTCTCCATAAATAATGCACGTGACCGCCGTAGGCAACGGCGCAGAGAATGACAGTTTAGCACTTACACTCCCATCGCGTAATATGTCCCAAGTAGAGTCAATTTCCATTGTGGGTGAAAGAATAAAGGGATACAAAGCAAATCCATTATCAAAATCTTCTTGGGAGAGACTATTTCCTGTATCCTGGTAATGTATTCCCGTTCCAGAGAATAAATTGTAATATGCTTGGATAATATTTTTGTCTGTGAAGCTGGGGCAGAGAGGTTGGTTTGGAATGGTTCTAGTTCCAACTTGGAGTTGAATTTTATTCAATCCGAAATGATGGAAATTAAAAGGGTTTTTATGTATTTGACCATTGAAAGCTGAATTTTCAACAAAACCTAACATTACACGTTTAGGAACAGTACCTAAAAATATATTATCTAGATTATAAGAAGTAATATTTTGAGGGATAGTTATTGATTTTACTTCCACGCGTGTAATTGGGTATTTAGCTGTAGTAGTTTCAAGAGCGTTTGCATGAGCAAGACCTATATCTGGAGATACAGTAACTCTTTTTACATAAAGAGAAATGTCCTGTATTTCTACACGATAAGAAGAATTCTCGGCGGCCATCAATGAAAATGCATCGTTTGATCTATGTAATTTAATTCTCATGTACACATTGTTCAAGAGAAGACGAGGTTGGCACATAAAATCAGAATACAGTCGCCCGTACATGTCGAATGGCCGACTTTGCGCAGCAAGACTCATTCGTTTTTCAATTCCTTTATTTTCAGTTAGATTTTCTAATTTCCCAGGCGTTTCGCGATACCAGAGAGCAGCAGTGAGATGAGATTTTTTAGCCTCATTAGAATAGTTGAGTAATGTTTCTGAGTAATGTTTCAATGTAGGCTCTGTAAGCGTAACACCCTGCAGAGGACGAAATCAATTTGTCATTTAACGAAACGTCGACCTGACTGAATGCTGTATGTAGAAAATTGTTTCCGGGGGCAACCAGGTTATCGGCAGCTAAGGCCGCACCATCTGGTTTAGTTATTTTACATTTTAGGTACAGATAAATGTGTGCTGGATCAATGTATTCCCCACTGTCTCCAGTAATGGCAAACTCGACTGGACTTTTACTAGTTAAAGATGAAATGGGACGATACTCCACTAAACAAGAATTTTCAATGCTAGTTTGAGTTAATGGCAGAGAAAACAAATCCAATTCTGTATTTGTGCATTCCGATGAGTTACAGTTTACTAACGACATGGTAGTTAATTAGCGAATATATCTCTGTGTACCCTTCGCCTTTTTTTGCGTGACTGGCAGGTAATAAAGGGTGGTTCGAATTTTATAGTTTTAGCCTTTCTTTTTTGTCTGCCTTTACCTGAAAGAATCTGAGAAATTTTTCTCTCGCCTTTTTCACGAAGAGCTTCTCCCGCCTGATTTACACGATCTCTGAAAGATTGTTTGAGAGGCCTGTTTTGTAGAACATCCCCAACAAATTCCATTCCCGATTGTAATGCTTGATGGCCAATTGCTTTAGCACCCTGTTTTAATAAAGGGGCCGCAAAACGAAACAAGCTTTTAAATATTGAACCGAGGGCTCCGTGGCCTTTTTGATAGGGAGGACCGGAAAAATAAGGTAAACCTGTTCCCGCCTGGTTGAGATAATAATCTCGATATAACTGACGTCTATCGTATCTCATTGTCGCTTGAAATGTAGTTTAACACTCAGATCTCCGAAGGCAAATGAGAGTTTACGACCTGTGTTGTCTCTTAAAACTATTTCTATTGTATCAAATAAATATTTCGATACAGGCATATAATGAACGGGGTTAAATATTATAGATTGTGACCGGCCATAAGGGACCGAAGAAAATGTAAACATTCTTAAAAGAGGTGCCTTTGTATCTCCTACAAACTGGTAACTGAGTACATTAGTGTATACTAAAACCTGCTGGGGATAACCAATATTTAGGTTGGTCTGTTTCGAACTATGCTGTTGTTTAACAAGATTTCTATTTGGTTCGAATCCTAACTGCAGAGCCAAAATATCAGAGAAGTTCAGTGTAGATAATTGTGCATTGTATTTTCCCTCAACAATATTGCTGGACGGGTTATAACCGAATCGAAATAGCCCTTCTCCAATATGATCTTGATTTAAAACTTGTAAAACAGACTCCACACTTGAATAATATCCACGGGGAACGATTGTTTTACCGCTCTGTTTACTTGACTGATCCGAGTCTTGGTTATAATAAGTCCACATAATTTCATTTTGTCCTTTTTGAATATTAAACAGACTGTTTGTGAAATGAATTTCAGACAGACCCACTAACCAGCCTCCAGACTCGAGCTTAACAGCATTAGAAAGTTTAGTTAAAAAATGAGAAGGTGTATTAGTCGGAAAAATATTTTTGGATGCATTTGAAACCAAAGTTACATAGTAATCATTATCACTGCCTTCAGAAATCATTATTCCACTTTTTTAAAATGTAATGTAACGCTTGACGCTCCAAACTCAAATGGAAGCAAAGTTCCATGCTCTGTTTTTAATATAATTTCAATTGTTTCAAAGTAACGCTTCTCTACTTTTAGATACTGCCTGGGCTCAAATATATAACTTTTTATTGCTCCATATTCATAATCAACCACACTAACCGTTCGTATTACGGGACCTATATTTGCTTGATATTTGACAATATCTGTGCATATGTTGATTTCACGGGGAATATGATAATCTAAATTACAAGGATAAATAGAACTTGATCTTGCCGTACCTGGACCAATAACCGAATGTATAGATATTTCTGACTGAGGAGTATCCAACGAAAAACCAAACACTGGAGCTAATTGTGGAGAGATATATACAATTTCATAATTTCATCTTCCTCTAGCGTTGTTTGTGTATACATACTATGCGTGGACAAAGTATAGCCAAATCGGACATGTTGAGCAAGAAGTTTTCTTTTTGAAGGGGGAATATTGTTTAATAATAATGGAATATTGGAGTAGTAACCTTTAGGAACTATACTTTCACTATAAAAAATTTGGTCCTTCTTTTTCGGTTTAAATTGATATGAAATGCTATTTGTATCGGAAACAATATTATAAAAACTCCAAGTTAAATGAAGCTCTGTGGCCGCCACCACCCATTGTTCATTTAAGAGCCCGTATCACCGCTGGTGACGATACCTAAAAATTAGGTTCTTGCGTCGACCTTCTGTGCTCGAACAGTCAAGTGTGTGGCATTTAAATTTTACTGAGTTAAAGATCAAATATGAAATTTGTTATGTCGTTAAGCCTTTTTTTAAATACATTATTTATTACGTAGTTTTCCTTATCTCAATTTCGTAAAATTCACTTGCTCGCCAATTATATGTAATAACTAAAATCAACATTTTAAAGAACAAGAAAGCTTCTACTGTTCTTCTACAGCAAAGAAATGAAACTGATCTTACATAATTTTCTTTAGAATGTCTGTAGTTTGTCGACGTACAGAGCAATGTATGTAAATTTTAACTTCGACTTTTCGAAGCTGGTCGCGCTAGCCGTTTCCCCCTCTGTACCGCTCGCGCTCAACCCCGCCCCCCCTCCTCCACGGCCCTTTTTTCTTTCACAATCGGCCGGTCTTCCAAGAAAACCGCATGCTGAGAGCTAGGAAAAGAAAAAAGAATGCAGGGAAAGGTTTTGGGGGAGAATCAATGGTTTGGGCGATGCTTGTAAACAGTTCTTCACTACGCTATATCCTAATACTAAATCACGATGGGGTTGTAGTGCAATGACAACAGTGAAGAACGGGGGATTTCCCCAGTATATTGTTCACAAATGGGAAGGGCTGGTTGCACAGACTCAAGTACACCTTTACAAAAGGTTTGCCTGCAAAAGAAAAATTGTGCAAAATTATAAACTTTTTTTTGTGAGAACACGAAAGTCCATTACCAAGGGATTTTTTTTAGGGGGAAGGTGACTTTACTCAAAGTTTTTAGGTAAATATTGTGTAAATTCTATCTGGTGGTGGATTATCAACCAGCCACGCAAATGAATGACTTTTTAGCTGTCGATCATAAATAAGTTCAATGAACGTTCATTGTCAGTTTGAGATATTTCTGAGGGTCAATGGTAAAAATACTTGATGATCTGTAATGGAAATAGTGCTATTTTTAAACATTTTGAACGTCCGTTCAACTTAATTTCGAATTTGACTCCTTTCATGATTTGTAAGAAGGGGGATAAAATATATTTACTTAATACTTTACTGCGTTATTTTATCACCAATTACACACACACACACACACACACACACACACACACACACACACATATATATATATATATATATATATATATATATATATATATATATATATATAAATATATATATATATATATTACAGTCAGACCCAAAGAAGTCACAACATAAGATAGTTCTGTGTCATCATATACAAAAATACTTTTAGGCATAGGTAAAAGTAAAAAGTAAAGTGTTCCCCTGTGCTTAGCACCACGCCATGAAGGCGTATAGGGGGTGTGGGGGTAACGCCCCACACTTTCTTGATCCGGTCGTGAGTAGGGGTGATGTGATCAGCATCACGCCCCTGACCGCCTTTACCCCCCAGGGTTTCCCCCAGGTACCCATGTTATTCGACGCTGGGTGGGCGCCGGGGCCGCTTCCAACCGTTAGAAAAGTTCCCGGATTTGAACCGGCCGGGATCGAACAGGTCGTATGTAAAATAAAATACATCATTAATTATATGTTGTTTTTTCTTTTCCAAAGACATTATTTAGTTGAATAATATGACAGACTTACTATTGATAATGACCATACAAAACACACCATAGAAATTTCATTCTCTTTCAACTTTCTGGGGCCGGCCACCGTGGGGGAGTGGTTAGCACATCGCGCTACGACGCCAGGGGTCCCGGGTTCGAATTCCGGCTTGGCCGCGGATGTTTGTGAGTGTCCATTCATCAATTTCATCATATCATCACTTATTCCCTTCTTCGCAAATTGGCCAAAAGTGGCACAAAAAGCGAAGTAAAATAAAGCAAATCAATCAACTTTCTGGATATACGACAAATAACACTATTTCTGTATAAGGAATTTTAGGCGTGCTCAGATCCTCCGATTATGGGGAGCAAGGGCCTTGATAAGAGTTCAGCTGACGAAATAAAGCCTTCATTCCATCTCACTGTTTTTATTACATTGATGGGAACAAAACAGGATCGTGTGTGTCCCGACGCACCTAAAATCACTTTATTAGATGAATTTTAACTTCAGTGGCACCATTGTTCTCTGCTGGCGCTTTATTTTCCATCTCTGTCGTTCAAAGACTAATGTACGTATAAACGTGGTTTAGTACCGCAAATTCAAAGGAACTACACATAATTTATTCATGTGCAATATATGGGCAATTTATTCTGCAGACACATACAGATAATACAACTAAAGAATAAAATATGTGGAGGTGTTAATAAGAAATTTGCTAGTGGGAGAGTCCAATTACATAGGAAGTTATACACTACCCTTTCCTTACGTAGTTACTTGGAACTTTCGTAGGTTTGAAAATAGTATTTACTTTTATTTCTATAAAAGCATAATGTTGTTTAAGAACTGTTATTAGATTCTTCTGCACTAAATTTCTAAGTGAGGCTATTAAGGGGCAACTTCTCCCTTCCCCCCCATTTACTCACCGTATGCAAAGAGTGTGAATACTTTTTTGCTGAAATGGGAAAATGAACCACAGCAAGAAACTAATAAAATATGTCTGTTTTTATGAACAGCTGCAGAATTATCTACAAACTTGTTGAAATTCGCAGTTTTGCTAGCTTGTACTCATTGGACGAAATACATACAGCCAGGGACGGAGCTACAAGGAGGTTAGGGGGGATGAAACCCCAACAACATATCTAAGCTCCCTGTAGCCCCCAGATTTTTATAGTACGGTAGACGCCTTTCGATCGAAAATTAAAGAAGTAGAAGCTATCTTACGTAATATTTTCCATTATAAAACTTCCCTTAGGGCAAGGCCATTGCTATGTTCAAGTACATTTCCTGCTTTTATAAGATCGCAAGATTATTACAACGTGTTGTACGTAAAATCGTGGTTGGAGGTGGCAGCTGCAGATCTGCATGGATCAACAACGGACATTGATTATTTAATACGTACTAAGTAATTGTTAAATCACAAGTCTCCAAACTTGCCAAAAAAACTTTACAGATACTCTGCTGCCTATCTGGTAGGTGGATGTGTTCAGAGGCTGTGGGATTGCTGTTTGGTTGTTGGAGGGTCAAACGATGATAATACGATGCCTACGAACTTAAATGATAACAATTATTATCCTATGTAAATCATGTCACTATTTTTGGAACGAGTGTTAAAAATTATTTTTTATAAGTTGGAGGATGTTACCAATTGTATTGTGAAGGTAACACTGAGAGAACAAACATATTTTCAGTGCAAATTTACCTACACTAGGAGACAAAAGCATTGACTATCAATATCATTGACATAAATCAATGGATACAGTTGCAGCTCTCGCACTGGGTAGATTTGATTAGTAGTGAAAATAACTACCAATAGTTTTATATATGTTTCACATCTGATTCTTCTCCATGGAATAGAAATTGGCCACTCGGCATAAAATATTTTCCAACGTCATAAATAATAATTTATTAACATGAAGACCTATAGGCTTACAAGGAATAAAACTGCCCAAGCTTGCTGATTTTTGCACTAAATTGCAATGTTTAGTTGCACAAAGGCTAATCGGGACAAAACCTACAGCCTATAGTTGAATCCGAGCCACTTAATTAAATGTCCCTAACCGTGGATCGAACTCGTGACCCGTCGATTACAAAGCATCATTATTACCGCTAACCGAGGCGGGAAGGTTCACTTATAATCTTTCTAATTATTAACATTTAAGAGTTAGTTAGTTTCTTTAGTCTTTTAATTCCTTAATGTCGTATTTTTGCCTCTCGGATGTTTTCAATAACGATGTAACGATGAAAGGATTGAGAAAACATCGCTGACAATTATGTTCATTGCAAATACTCGAATGAGAAACTACAATCAGAAAAGCTGCCCCCCTTGGCGGAGTGATTCAGTTCTTTTTCACATGCATGCTCGGATCCGGAGAGATAGTTCGCAACTATGAATAAGAGGAGTGTACAGTTAACAGAATCAATCATATCTGGAAACTAGTAAGCGGCGTGAAAACTGACATACGTGTATTTCAGGATAACTATGATAGATATGAGCAAGAAACTGCATTAGCCTTATCTGCGGATGTTTGAAAAGTCCTGTAGTAAATTCACAAATTCGTCGTTCCGGTTCAATATGAGTAATATGCATTGGCTGTAAATAGTTTTAATTGTATCAAAAATGCTAAAAGTACACATTTTACTAACTACACGACTTTCCCAATGATTCCAAATGGCTAACTTTGATTGATATTCATGTGCATTAGCACTGGCCTCCGTGATGAAGTGGTTAGCACATCCGGGAGTTCGAATCCCGGCATGGATGCTTTTTGTGAGTGTCCGTTCATCAGTTTCATCATACAATTCATCCTCAGGCGGAGCACAAAGCATGACGCCTTATGTTGTAAGACACGTTTTTATTACGTTAAGAAAAGAAAGAACATCAAAATCATCTCACTTAGGATAATCCACCAACTGCAGAAAACACAAAAGAATGTCTTCCGCCTGTTCTGCACATGTGTCGCAACAGGGTGAATAGCTATGCACTACTACAAAACATCAGCATTATTTCCCTAGTTTACAGCACCATACAGGAGAGATATCCTGCTACTCGATGTTATAAACTATTATATATATGTTGGTCATAGGCGTGCGCACGTGCGGGGGAGGGGGGGGAATTGCCCCTAATCACGGACGTTCGCAGATTTTTCCACAAAGGGACAAGAAAGGTATTTTTTTCATGGGGCATATTACCCCGATACTA
The DNA here is from genome assembly GCF_977018435.1 of Lepisma saccharinum. NCBI lineage: Eukaryota > Metazoa > Arthropoda > Insecta > Zygentoma > Lepismatidae > Lepisma > Lepisma saccharinum. The sequence goes on from NC_139238.1 coordinate 32,344,447, forward strand.
GTGCTGTCCCCTCAAAAAACACCACTTGAATTTGAAATTATCGCATTCCTGCGTACCCATTACATAATAATTAATGTAAATTACTATGACTGAAATCTAACTATACTTGTGAAATATATACTTTTAGGTTGACCTTCGTTTTCAAGGTGTGGTCATCCTTGCCCCCCTTCCAGACGTTCCATGCCCCTATATTATTATACTTTCACAGAAATTTAGTGGAGAGCAATATTGTCGCTGTTATTAAACAATATTATACTCTAAAAGGCAATGGCGCAACCACAATGGGACAGGGGGGCATTGCTTATGCCTTTTTCCAACCTTGGACGGAAATCATTGAAGTAAAAGAAAGCAAGACTAGCAGAATCTACTAGTAGCAGGACAAAAGGATACTCAAGACGGAATTAGTTTTCACGTCCATCTTGCATTATTTCTTCCAGACGGTCAGGATCACTTGCAGGGGGTTACAGAGGGACAATTGTCCCCTCGACTTTAAATTTTATATAAATAAAAATACATTTCGTAAAATTTTCTTTCTCGCTTCGCTCGGGGTACCTGCTTTTCTTGCAGTCTTGTCAACTTCCGAGCCGTAGCTAGGAAGTAGCGGGAGTTGGCCCTGGGCGCCGAACAATCTGATTGAGAAAAATTGTAAAAGAGAATGCCATGCCGTCCCATGAATTTTTTTGCGCCCTATTAAATCAATATTGTTTTCAACTTTCAAAAATTTGGATCGAAAAATTTTCTTGCTCGCTTCGCTCTCAGTTTCTTTTCTCCAATACATTGTAAATTACCAGAAAGAAAGTAAGAACGAATAAGTAATTCAGACAGTTGCTGCTATAACAGTTTGGTTTGGAGGAAAACGAGCGCTCACATTTCAGAGACAATCTATATAATTTTTGCTGTTGGTTTGTTAAGGGGCGGATGAATAGATTACGTAATGTATTTAAATAATATGTTAATACCTAGGTATATATATATATAATATACACACTCGCGCGCGCGAACACACACACATATATATATATATCTCACATCAATGCAAAAAACTAAAACAGTGAGATAAAATGAGGTTTTTCTTTGCCGATCTGATTTAATTTTCAAGGTTTTTGCCCCCCCCCCCTTATCAGAGGGTCTGCGCACGCCTATGATGTTGGCACCTTCTTCTAATAATAAAAACAAGTTAAAATAACAGTAATATTAAATTAATAATAATAAAATATTAATTAATATTGTTATCACATGAATGGGAAAAGATGGCATAAGAATAGGAATATAACAGCACGTATTCATTATCTAGCTCATGAATAGTTAAGATCGCTTCAATTTGTATAAAAACAACTGACCGGGCAAGGTGATTGTGAAACAGATAAGGAATTGAATATTTATTGAATAACGAAAAAGGATGTTAGATCCATTTGACGAAAAGTAAAGTTCTTAATTTAATATTTAAGCATATTACTTAGGTAGTGGTGTGTATAAATCTTCTTTGATACAATCATCCAAAGTTGTATGACCCAAATGTAATCCTTCCCTTACAATAAGTTTGACGGAAATACACCTCTCTCGATTATACGACAGATGCTAAACAAAACAAGCATATTTACATATTTTAATTTTAGTACTTCGTAAGTCTCTCGCGGAAGATTCGGACTCCCTGGTCACCCCGCCCCCCCTAAATAGTCCTTGGCTCTATTACATGTAAGTTGTATTGCGATGTTCGTCAATGTGTGTTTTTCTTCTTTCAGACACTCGGAAAAAGTGTTGTCCTGTCAGAGAAACCCTCTCGGCTCGGAGTTATAAACGTGCGGGCTCAAAAGAAAGGTCTTTTATGGTCAGAGCCTGACCTTCCAGGCGGGGTGGGGGGGGGGTGAGTAGCGGACAGAGAACCTTGTCTTCTGTTTCTTTCGACAAAGCAAGCCTCCCACCAGTAAAGTCTCAAACGGTCTACCATGCAATGGATTTGCGTTCAAAGGGGGAAATGGAATCAATATTGGTGAGACTAGAAAGAAAATTTGGCATCTGTCCGGTGCTTTTTTCGAGTGACGCTGATACGGGCTCTTAATTCTATTGGTTCGCTCAGCTTAGTACGGTAATGTGCTATTTTATTATCAGGAAACAAGTTCAAGTTTACATTGGAAGGTAATGTAACATAGAATTCCAGCGGCATAATGGCAACTAACCTAAACACGCGTAATATCTGATTTATGTACATAACTTGCACATGCGAGGGGGTAGTTTTTCCATTTTACTAGAAGAAAGTCTCCCTTTCGTTTTAGAATTTTCTCGATAGTAAATGGCTTGTCTGGATCAAGTGTAATTTTTTGTAATTCTGGTTCATAGAAAATGCCTTTGACAGGATCGTTACTCCAGTCTTTTATACGATATGTAGGGGGATCAGTACTCATACGATCACTAATTATAAAAATTTCCTCTGTCCAACTAGGTAGATATCCTTTCTCGAATTTCATTTTGGCTTTACTTATCCTTACGTAGTTACCAATATTAAATTTAAATTTGATATTATTGGTTTTTTGACTTGTATTGTTTCTAGACTGAGACCAGACCTGCAGCGCATTATTTTCGCTCACTTCAACAGGAGCCATTTTTATAGAACGGTGATACGAGTGATTGTATGATTTTACTACAAAGGGGAGAATATCTTCATAACGATACGTATTATTGGCTGAGAAGTGTTTATACAATTTTGATTTTAAAGTACGAATAAATCGTTCCACTACTGCTGCCTTTAGTTCTGAATAAACGCTATAATGAATAATATTGTACTTGTCAAACACTTTTTTCACTTGAGCGTTATAAAACTCTTTTCCTTGATCTGTCTGGGAGTAAACAGGAGGATATTCTAACATGTTTATAATTTTAGTGATTGCTTTTGCCATAATTTCACCCGTTTTGCTTTTCACTGGTATACAGAACGCTTGCCTTGAAAACACGTCAATTGCACAAAGTATAGCGCATACCGTCATTGTATTTGGCGATATTCTGCATATCTGCCAAATCCATTTGCATAAGTTCCAGGGGAAAAGTGGTTTCGTAACGTTTACGTGGGAATTTTTTTCTAACTGGAACATGTAAAGTATATGCATCTTGTTTTGATAGCCACTCAGAAATATTCTTTCGTGATTGCGTAAAATGTTTGGATAATTTTTCAGTATTGGAAAATGAAGTCGGTAGTTCATGTGTATAATACAATGTTTTAAGATCCATTCTTTATATATCTTCCCATATAAACTCAGCTTTCCTATTTCTTGAAGGGGGTGGGGGCGTGCGTGTAAGAATATATTCTTTGGGTATGTTTAGAGAATGAAGGATAGATTGGAACTGATCTCTCCCGACAGGATCTCTACTTTTCTTACGGGGGCGAACAGAATCATTTATCAGATCTATGATATTTGTACCCTGAATTCTTTTTCCATTTATGTACACTGTTCCATATGCGTCCCAATTTATATATTGAGAAGAGAATAGTCTTTTAAGTAAAAGTTCTGTTTTCTTCTGAACAGTTTTCGGTACTGAAGCAAGAATTTCTTCCCTGAGAGTAACACTAGGAGGGGGGTCGTCTTGTTGCACTGGTTCACTTATTTGTGGCAGCTTATTTTCTTCTTCGATCAATGTTAGGTGTGTGGGAATAGGCTTAGTAAAATTAACAAATAGTCGAAGTGCCTGTTGGTAAAGTTTCGATTTTTCACTTTCCCCTATATCTTCACGTGCTAATATTGTACGAATATTAGAATCTAATCTTGATTCGTGTCTCTGAGCTTTCTCAACGGAGGCATGCATATTAGTGGCAAAGTCCTCGGGAACAAGAATCATTTTTCTCACGCTCATTGTGAAAACAATGCACTACCTAACGCTGATATAATCGGACCGATTAAAAATGGCAAAAAGCCGGCGCCTTTTTGAATTAATATTTTATTTTTATTTTTGAGCGAAGTGCCCTTCGCCGCTAGTTTACGCAAACTGGCCTTATACTTTTGAAGCTTAGTTTTTTGTACCCCTGAAAGCGGAATATTACCGCGTACTGTATTGGCTGCACATTGTCCTAGTACACGAACTAGTCCTGGTGTTGCTCGTTGCAAAAGGCGTTTCCGTTGAATAGGTTTTAATTTACACAATAATTTAAGTGCCGGAGCATGTTCTTTTAGCTGTGATGTCATTCTGACGTTCGCACAAGAAATGGATTATTTACATGCTTTCCAGTGGCATAAATAGCCATTTGTTCTTCGCCCTCATACGTAAAATTTCAGGTGTATTTTGTGTTAAATCGAACATTAAATAACTGTGTGGTGTTTCAGTTGCATCTTGAAAAGCTTCCAAAACACTTTTACTATTGTCAGGTTTGAATTGTCGTGCTAAATGGTATATTTGGTGTTTGTCACGTGGATTTTTGAATATCACAAGATAGTGTGAGTTGAGGCTTATGTCTCTCATTTTAGCACCTTTGTGAAATAAGTTTTGTACTATAAAAATAACACTTATATTTTTGTGATGAGAATATTTCGTAAATATATCTGCAACAGCGGAATCTTTGCTGCTTTCATTCATTAGATCATCAATGACTATTAATCCAGGAGTTTCAATATCCATATTTGCTACATCAGGGATTCCTTCAATAAACTGAATATTTGTATTTTGGTTTAATTTTAATCTGGGAGGAACCGCACCATACGCCCATATTACTGTTTTTGGAACTTGTGTAAACATTTTATGTTTATAAAATAGAAGCTTATCCACAAAAGTGGTTTTTCCACTTTGTGAGGGCCCACAAACCATCATTGCAAACGGGTGTGTAAAACGCAATTCCATGTTGAACAACACACGTTCTCTGCTTGAAGCGCAGACACACAATGGCCCAAATATATACCACAAATTAATTTTATCTTTTCTTTTCAGGATGAAATAAAGAGGGAATGTTCTGTGTGCTGGGAGGTGGGGTTCCGGGGGAAGAAGGCCCTCATGGACCACATCAGAACCGCTCACCGCCTTCGCCCGGTGTCCCCTCCCCTGTCGCGCCGGAGGCGGCGAAGAGAGGGGAGATGCGGTTTCTGCGCCAGGCGGCGCGTCAACGGGGAGTGCCCCTGGATAGCACGCCAAATAGAGATTTTACAGACGCTCTTAGGACTGTAAAAAGACAATAAAAAAATAAAACAAAACACTCGTTTTTTGGCACTGTCTCAAAATGTTCAATTTTTCTTCGTTTTGTGTGGATTGCTTGGTGTGTTTTCTGCTCAGATTCAGAAACAATTTCAAAATTGGCTTTTCGTTTAATTTTACGGGGGTTCTCAACAACTCGCTTTTCAATTTCCCCTTTGACCAGTTGCTTAAAATAATCAAAATTAATCTGGAGTCGAGTTCTGTAATTCATGGTAATGCCCCTTACTTTAATAACATGTTTCTCATCCTGAGGATCATGTTTGTTCACCATTTTATATGCATAGTTTTTGGGACCACCACCCAAAAAGCATGTAATTTGGTAGGGCTCTTTAATCTCATCCGTCATTTCACCAAGAAATGATCCTGTAGGAATAAGTTTTTCATGTTCTCTTTCTACATAGAACACAGAGTCCGTATCCACGTAGTGAATACTTTCCTTGACTTTGTCCATAAAAGAATATAAATGCATTCTTCCATAAGCAGTAATAAACGCAGAGACAAGTACATTTGAAAGTACTAACGGTTCATTTTTGCTTTCCAGATCAATATAATTCACTAATAAACAAGATTCGGAAATAGGGACAACATTACTGATTTCATACTGTGGATTAAACACTATATCATGGAATTTCTGTTCTGTATTTACAAAAATGGACTTAGTTTTTAAAGGATTTTGGGCAAATTTCCCGAAAATTGAATTCAGCAGAATTTTGGAAATAAAACGAAGTCCAGGGTTAGGTGCAATTTCATCTTTTACAAGTTGAATTCCCTCACGATCGAAATAATCTTGAATATACTTGTCTTTGTCATTTTCTGAACTGCAGCCGGAAGGATATCCTGAAGACTGTTGTTTCAGTCTAAGAAATGTGTCTACATAGTCTTTGAACACATTATCATTCTGGTCAGCCGAAGGAAAATCCCAAATTTCATATATTTTGAGTATTTTGTACCCTTTTTTTACAGCCAGTTTCAGTTCTTCTGATACCCAGGTGCCATGTAAGTATCTTTCTTTATCTGCGTGTGAACATTGTTCTTGATTCTCGCTTTGTGCACAAGTTCTGCATAAAGCAAACATTAATTTGTTGTTGCACGACATGCCCAGTACTGGTAAATATAAATCTTTAGGGGGGAGAATATCACATTTTACAACCCCAAACACATTATCCAAGGTGGGGAACTCTGACGTGTAAATCACTGGTTTCCCTGTAGGCATTTTTCTTTGCTTCATCATTGCAGGGTAAAGGGAAACTACATCTAGCAGTTTCATGCTCGTATTTTCATTCTCTTGTTTTTCATAAACTGCCCTGAAAAGTTCAGTGCGTCCCCCATTAAAAGCTTGTTTTGGGATAAGTGGGTTATTCAGGGAATAACAATTCTCAGCAATAAATTTGCGTAATTCTGGATCTTTTTTAATTTCCTCATTGAATTCACATTCCCATTTTTCTACAACCTTGTACCCCATTTGCTCTAATATTTCTTTACGGGTAACAGTACGTTCGTACCTATGGTCTAGGGTCTCCCCAGTCTCGTTAAGAGGCTTATCTCTGTTGTCAGGAAGACAAATCGGGCAAGCATAGTAGTAGCAGCCTTGGAAACTATAAACAGTTTTGCTTTCTTCATGGAGCCCATCCAACTTATAACGACCTATTTTAGCCTCCCCGAGATTACCTGCGTGTCTTAGAGTGATCTTGTCAGTATTTTCTACCCACTTTAACCATTTTAATGCAATTAGAGACTGTTGGTCTTGTTCACGAAATCCAAATGGCGGAACTTTAATAAGAGTGTTTTCTTTAAGATATTTACTTCTAAATATCAAAGACGCTAACGACGCAAGAGTCGCGCAGCGAACAAAGCACTGTATTCCAGTCAGATCTTCGATCAGATTAGAGAATTTAATACATGCAGCCGCAAGAATTTCCACATCTTTAATACAGTATTCGCGCAACTCTTTTTGAAAATCAAAAATTTTCCCTGCTTGGACAGTTTCCTTGTGCCATTTTAGCATCTCTTCTCTTTCTTTGGGGGACTTGGAATCTATATCATAATATTGAATATCTGGGAATGGACCTACATAATTCTGATTTGCAGGGGTTGAAAACAAATACGGAAAATCACCTTTCTGCAAATCTTCCGCTAGTCCCAGACTTGCAGGCAAGTCCTTCAATTTCATGAGCATGAAATTCAAGGAGTCCCTGAACACTATTTTCTTTGTAATTGACATCTCAATTATTTTTCTGCCCTGCATAATTACGGAGGGGGTAATATTCTCTTTAGTAATCAGGTAATTTAAAACAAAATGAGAATCGTATCGTCCTGCATTATGTGCAATACACACAATTTTATCAAACCCTTCCCTCGGAGTTTGTATATATTGCATAAATTCTTGAATATTGGGGAAAATATGGACACGGGGACCGCACGTCTCGCAGAAATCTACATCAGTTTCTTTACAGACATGACAGGCTTGCTTAGCAACAGCCAGATTGACTTCGTGTTTCTGGTCATTTTCTCTTTCTACCAGCATACACTCAAAATCATAAAAATATAAAGAAACTTTGCACTTGGTTCGGGCTTAACAGGCTGAATATAGCATTTGTGTGCTGGGTCAACAAAAGCATTACAGCTTTTACAAAAGAATTCATCGCATTTGTGTGGTGTTTTGCGCTTTCTCTTCTTCACTACTTTGTAACAAACGTTACATTGGTGTATAGTTTGGCAAACACTGGATTTTCGCCCTTCGGTGCGCAAATGATTTTCATAACATTCCGGGGACAGAAACTTCCTGTTACATGCAGTGCATTTTCTGGGAATAGTGTTATTGGATTCATCACTATGAGTGTATTCACACAACGAACAATACCTAGTGCATTCAGTATGTTGATATTTATATCCAAATCCGACTTGGCATTTGGGACAGTAATAATTTTTCACAAAAAGTCTGCGTACACAATTAACTATATCAAAATGTTGATCGTGATACAGTAAATTAATCTGTTTAGGGGAGAACGGAGTTGACCTAATAACTTCATACTCCCTTTCCCCCTCTTTCATTGAAAACACAACAATTTGGTACTCTGGACCCAAATGATTCTGAAATTTAAGAATGTCCTCTACAGTGCACCCATTGGTTGGATCAACGCGTGCTTCATGGCATAAGCGCATAGCAGCTTCTTTCAATTTGTTATCAAATCTTTGAAAGGATTTGATTTTGTTTGTGTTCTTGTCGACTTTGACTTGGGCAAATGCAATAGCGCGTGGCAAGCACAAATTGTCATCGTTAGTCATAATAGTGATAGCCCGTTGTCTCTGGTTAGGATTGTTTATTGATAGTAAGGGAGCGTACTTTCTATAAAGAGGGTACTTGTTCCTCCCTCTACCGCGCTTGGGTTCGACAATATGCGCCATGCATTTGATGGTGTTATCCACAAAAAATGATTCATTGCTGTTCAACACTTTGGTCACATAGTGTTGAATAATCTTGGGATTTAATGCCGAAAGGCGGCGCCAAGGGATATAAATATCCTTATTGGTTTCATTGCCGAAAATAATCAAACCAACCTGACTGTCCGGTGACACATCAAAAAAATATTTTTCATCAAAAATTGGAACATGGACCCAACCAAATATTCAGGGTCGCCCACAACCTGATTAGGTATTTCAATGGATACCTCCCGTCCTAGCATTCCAAATCGTCTAAAATATCTTTCTCTTTCATCCACAATTGAAAACTGACTTGCCCCCACCCCTAATTGACACATTGCTGTTTGCACTGTCTCGCAGAAAAAAGTCGGATCACATGAAGGGATATCGTCGTGGAAAATAACTCTGTCACACATATCATAGTATACATTAACGAGTTCTAGTGGGGAAATATACTTTCCAGAATGAAAATTACATATAATTTCGTCCGAAGTACTCACCGCAGTGTGGTTAGCCTCGTTTGTGGAGCTTGTAGACGCCATCTTTCACTAATGGTCCCTTCCAGTCGCACTTAGAGAGACAATAGAATCACCTGTAAAAAAATAGGAAAAATAGTTGTAGTACTTGTTCACATTACACATATTTGTTTTTTGATTCGTTTCAATATTTGCATTTACGCATTATTTAAAAACACAATACATATATGTAACAATTCACTTACCTTAATTATAGCTTCTTTTGAGTTCTTTGTCTTCAACTTTCAGACAATAATCACAAGTTGATGTTGATATCTTTTCTGACACAATGGTTCAGAAATTCTTCTCAAACTAACATCTTCTCGCTTTTACGCGCTTTTTTATACCTCATAAACAAAACCGACGCGTTCTCTGATTGGTTGAAATAAAACCGACGCGTTTTCTGATTGGTGGAAATAAAATCGACGCTTTCTTTGTTCTTGCGTTCTAGTTCACCTTGAACTCCTTCCCATCATCCTTTGTTCTAATGTTCTCGGTAACCTTGGCATACTTTGACAGAAACATGTCGTAGCATGCAAGCGACGCGCAGTTTCAAAAAATTTGACCCTTGCTGCGCATTTCCAGACATCTTTTGTTGTCTGGTTCAATCCCTCCCCTGCCCTACAGTATTGCATAGCTTTCCCCTGTTCTTGCGTACTGGTTAACCTTGGAAAAACCGGTTCTGAAAACCTACCGACGCATTCTCTGATTGGTCAATTGGGTTCGTTCTTTGTCCTGACGTTGTGACGTCATTTGACCTTGAACGCACACTCCCCAAATTCCTTTCTCCTCTACCTGCGCGGAATATTAATTCATTCTCTCTGTCTGACATCAGAGCGGAGTCGAGATTCGGAGACAGTATTCTGTCTAACGTGTGAAACCACCGTCTTTTATAACATAATGAAATAATTGCATAGTACTAATTAATAATATTACATATTGTGGGTTCGAATACCGGGACCGTCTTCTTTCGTACCATTACCACCGTTCATAGCGGTTCATAAACCATAAACTCTTATTTTCAATATTATAAACATTAATATTAACATTTTATACATTACATACTTTGCAGTAATGAATATAAAACCATATGCATAGCGTTTAGTACCTCTAATTACCTTCTATATACATATTTTTCATAAAATAAATAAATATATAGTCATAAAAAGTTATAAACATGCAAATACATAAATGTAAAGTATTCTAAGAACATGCAAATGAATTCTAAGTACGTGCAAATTAGTTCTAAGTACGTGCAAATTAGTTATAAGTACGTGCAAATCAATTGCGAATATTAAATAGCGACCGTCCTTATCTAATTTCTATACTACTCGAATTTTCTTTGTGGAGTAGAACTTAGGGCATTTAACTGCAAGGAAACAGCATCAAGGAGAACGTTATTCGAGAGGTTGTTTTCTTAGACACAGTGGTGTGTCCATTTCTCATCTTTACATCTTTTCCTGCCTTTAGTGTCGTTCTTCAGGAACACTGGACCAAAATGAGGGGGTATAACCCCCACCAACCTCCTCCCCCCTCTTGGGAACGCTATTGCTTAGACATTACACGCGAGCAAGTGGCAAAACTAAGCTTTCAACACCGTAACTAAGTCTTGATATTACATGCACATTTTCTTGGTAATAGAATAAAGACTATTCACACCAGTGGCGGCGATTGGGTTCCAAAACTGAGGGGCAAGGTGCCAAAACTGGGGGGGGGGGGCGAAGACAGTATATTTACCTTTGTAGATAAGGTTTAGCACAGTGTGGATGCAAGAGTGGCGAAAAATGGGGGGGCAACTGCACCCTCGTCCCCCTACTCGCTGCCACTGATTTACACTGAAAAGACACTAGATATAGAAAAATTACGTACCCGAAGCTAGAAAATCATCTTCGAGCATTCCATGATTTTAGGATCTAACCACGTGTTTAGAAAAGGCCAAATCTAACTCCAAAAGAGATGAGTTAGCAACAATGATAACCCACATGTTATCGAGCATAACGTACAGTCAACCAGCCAGTGGCGCGTCGAGTATCTGAGCGTTCAGCGAGGAACGTGATCGCTCAGCTACTTGACGGCGAAATGAGCGTTGCTCGGCAAGCGCTGCTCGCTTCTCGCTAAATGAACTTGAAGCTTGCTCGCTACAGGTTTTAACAACAGAATGTATAAATGTATCGTTTTTGAGTTTCGACCCCGTGGGGCAAGGAGTAAGAAGGGTGAGATTGTGTGAAGATAGCGGTCAATGCAGAAATAATTTTTTTGTGATTAACGGCTTGCGATGTAGCGCAATTACAGAGGACGTTCATCGTTGATATTAAACAATGGACCATTATTCAAAAGGTCATAAGAAGCTTATTGCAATTATTTTTTTGTAACAATAACTTGCTTAGAAGTTCTCTGTAATATACCAGATTACACTATTACGAATATTTGATAAATGCTACACAGTCCGTCCAGTGGGAAAGGTGACTAATGAGAAATGATAGACAAGACGTTGTGGACTGGTTGTTTCCAATAACTTTTATTCAAAATAGACACCTTGTGAGTCAATACATGCACTGAAGCGGTTGTAGAAGCAGTCTTGGTACTCCTGTTTCAGAATTGCCTCCAAAATCGCGGTCAAAGCTTTTTGGATGTCTGGAATGGTGTCGAAACGCCTTCCTTTCAACGCCAATTTCAGTTTTGAAAAAAGCCAGAAGTCGCATGGAGCTAAATCTGGAGAATATGGGTGGTGATTGAGCTCCACTATCCCTATTTTGGCCAAAAACTGGCGTACCAACCTGCTCTTGTGCACGGGTGCATTGTCGTGCAACAGAGACCATGAGCCCTGTTCCAGATATTCAGGCCAAACTCGACGAATCCTGACCAATAGACGATGCCAAATACTCACGTAATACTCAGCGTTCACAGTGTGACCGTCTAGAGTGAATTCCTTGTGGATGATGCCTTTGAAATCGAAGAAAACCGTGAGCAGGGTTTTGATTCGGTTCTTCTGCATGCGCACTTCCTTCGGTTTTGGAGAGCCTGGACCATCTGGAATTCTTGCATACCACTTAAACACGTTCTTGCGACTCAATGCCTCACTACCGTAAACAGTTTGAATCATTTGAATCATCTCTGTTGCACTTTTACCCAATTTGAAACAGAATTTAATGTTGGCGCATTGCTCCGTTTCCGACCGACGTTCAGCAGGTACTGTCAGTCACAAGATCCGTATGCGTCGACCGTCGACGCTAGTGCTTTGCAACTTTGCCGAAACAAAGTCGAAATGTGTCGCTACGTAGTACATATACTTCTCAATAGATGGCACTGGTAGTTCCCTGGCAAAAAAATCAGTCACCTTTCCTACTGGACGGACTGTGTACTTTTATTAATTCTTGCATTTAACTATAAGATAAAATTTGTATACTTATTTATCATTAGTAGAATTTTAACACAGTAATAATTTTAAAACAATAAATATAGCTAGCTACCGCCCCTGTTTATTACTGTAATCTTTAACTACATTAAAGTAAGTGAATTCTAGTGAAATATTAATATTATTCCATAAAAGCTTGGTTTTTAGGCATTTAGTAATATTAGCCGAGGAAAACGAATAAAAACTAAACCTTAAGTTTATTTGCTCACAATGATACTTTTTTACACAGTGTTCATAATTGTCAGTGCACAGCAATTACAATTTCACTGAAAAAATAATTGATTAATTAAAAATTATAATATATGATTCTCAATAAATTGCTATTTAAATTACTATATCCAATAGGAATTTTCTCCATTTTACAATATTTTAATTTGTCCGCAAACGTTTCAAATAGGATAATTTATGTAAGAACTCATAATTTCGAATCTATTTGCAGATCCCATCACATAATCATTGTGCACACCAGGGAAGGTCAATTTTATGGTTGGGATGCAGATATCCTGTACGGAAAGGGAATCGTCCAGCATATCTTATATTCTTGAAATGGGCGAGGAAGAAGTCGAGTTCTTCCTGCCTCTGAAGGAAAAAGCCGACGTGCACGTGGAAAACTTGCAGCTTGGGTGAGGCGATGAGGTCACACAGCTTGTGCAAAAAATCATCTTCTCTCTCCCTGATGGTATTCAATTGCAGGGTTTCCAGGTTGGGAGCGTACCTTATGAGGCCGAAGACAGTGTTGGCAGTCACCGAGCTCACTAGTTTGGCACAAGTGAGGCTCTGAAACGGAGGCTGCACGGTGAGCTTCCACATTGCATTGGGCTTGAACCAGTCCACTGCTGGAAAGCTCAAGTATACCTCCTGGAGAGCTGGACATTGCTGGAGAATGAGGCAAAGGTTTGCTGGAACGACGGCGTCTCTGTTACCAAGCCCGAAAGACTTGAGTTTGGTTCTGACCCCTTCAGAGAGCTCTGGGAGATCGTCCCCTACACTGAGGTTGTTGCAGTGTTCAACGTAGAGGTACTCCAGGAATGGAAAAGCACCAAAGAGACTCAATGCTGGAGGCGGGTCGTAGAAAGCCGAGCACGGCATGCTCCTGAAATGTTTCAGCCTCGGGCACAAGTTGGAAATCACATTCATGGTATCGTAGCCGATGCAGCCAAAGTACACTGAGTTTAGATTCAGCAACGGCATAGCAACCTTCCGACTCACCACTTCATCGCGCTGCCAGACTAGGATAAGTTGCGAGAAGAACTTCTCCACATCGGCTGAACCGAAAGATTCGAGGCCTGGAACCAGCTCCAGGACCTCCATAAGGCCCTTGTACGTGACTCCTTCAGACATATGAAGGTCCAAGATTCTGAGAGTTTCACAAAGCGGATTCTTGACTCTTATGTAGTAGTCCGACGGTTCTCCAGGAGGCACCAGCTTCTTTATGGGCATAAAAATACCTGGAATCTTCCAAAAAGTGCTGTCCCAATCCTTGTTGTTCATCGTGTCCACTTGTACGGTGTTGTGCGTTAAGAAAGAGAGTCCTCTATTGGACACCTGAGCCTTGTAGATGTTCAGCTTCTGCAATCGGCAGCAGTGCAACCCAATGACCTTCAACAGCTCGTCATTGCAAAGATGCCCAAGGTTCAGGGCGACCAGGAACTTCGCTGTACTGAGACTCTTGACCCAGAAAGTGACTCCCAAAGTATAGTGAAACGATGGAAGCGATGCTTGGACCCTGAGGAACCTGAGGTTCTTCCCGTTTTCAGCCACGATCTTCATGAACTGCTTGTAATGGCCCTTCTTGAAGTAGAGTTCGAAGAGAACGTCGAGATTTTCCATCCCTTTGCTGTACAATGTCTCTACGGCGTTGAGAGAGGGTGGATACGAGATATTCCAAATGCGGCCCTTGGTTCTTAGTCGTTGAAGGGTCTTGTCCAGCACCTCGGTTTTGAGCACTAGAGGCAGTTGCCTGAAGAATCGCTTGAAACGCCTCTTTCTAGCGGGGTTTTCACTAGGCACCGAGGCTATCAACATCCGAACCAGCTTCTCGGAACAAATCTCGTGCAGAGAGCTCATAAGCTTTCGCTTGTATAGCCGCTGTTCTGCCATGTTCAAATGTTCTGGAAAGATAGTCCGCCATCGTTAGCGAAGTAAGAGGTTTCTACGAATAAAATGCTAACTTGTGCCTAACTAACGGCCTAACTTGGAAACACATTGGACGGGCTAATTTGTTTCTTTTTTTATTTTGTGCAATATGTCAAGAATTTGCCTTAAAATACCTTTTTTGTTCCTTGGCCAGACAATGTACATTTAGAGATATGTTCATGCTACTTTTGAAAGGAATATATGAATGTTATAATAGCTATTTTTGCCTCTTGTAGTTGTGACCATCTACCAATTCTCGTAGCACTTCTGGCAACTTGAGAATCGCAGGGGACCAACTTCCTTACTGGGATTTTTACCTTTCAGGCTTAAACCACATACGCTTACTCATGCAAAATGTCAAAAACAAGTCTGGGGTTACTAATTTCAGGTTTTTCTTAATTTTCACATGCAAACATTCTTGGAATTTATTAGAAAACAATCCGATTGACAAGCATCGCAAAAACGTACAACCACGGCTTCCATTCCGCTAAGCCACAGAATATCTCCACACTCCTATTCCTCTATTTTATACAATGCGATTGCCAATATGGCTTTTCTTTACATCGCTGTCAAAGTTATAATTCATACAGCGTGATTGCCATTGTAGCTTTTTACACATTGCTGGCAAAGTTGTGATTTGTACAGAGCGATTATTTTTTTTATATATACACAATATTTTCGACTTGAGAACTTATGATCTGTCACATAGTCATAAGTGACTATTTCGAAGATAACTGCTTTTTGAATGACTAATTGAGGAAAACGATGAAAAATCTGTAGATGGTAAATCAATTTTCGTGCCTATTTTGTATTTTAGATGCTTCTTGCCTGCCTATTTTTAGAATTTTTAGTCTCTATTGATGTTCATTCTGCTTATAAGCCTTTTTCTTCCATTACTTTTGTGACCACGGATAGTGTAAATAATATACAACACTGAAAAAGTATATTCGGTTGATTTGGTTTATTTTACTTCACTTTTCTGCCACTCTTGACTAACCGAGAAGATGAGGATGAGTGATGAAACTAGTTTGTGTCACAGAATAAAAGTTTCAAATGCCTTGACTAGAAGCTAGGAGATGAACTGCTAAACAAGAACTATGCAAGAGATGTCGAAGAATTAAAATCATTACGGAATTGATAAAAGCTGTAATTGTAAAGTGACACCCAACACACGATTTCACAAAGGAATGAGCTGGTTTTGGGCTCAGGCACCAGAGTTTCGATACAGTTTCCAAAGTGTAGTGCGTAGAAGCGAGATTTTGCAGTTTTTTGTCGTTCGGATAGATCCAGTTTTATCATTAAATTTATTGGTTGGTTGAATTAGGTTATGATATTTTACGTCGTTATTCTGAAACTTTTGGCTAATGAGCATGAGTGATGATAATATGAAATTGATCAATGGACACTCGCAAAGGACACCCAAAGGCCGGGATTCGAACCAGGGAGCCCTGGCATCATGGCACGCTGTGCTAACCACTCCGGCAAGTATATTGGAGATGGAACGTATTATTATGAAATATTTTGACACCACTCAGTCAGTTGTTTAGTTGTGAGAATTCTTTAAGTGCAATATCATGATGAAATATTTTATTTTCTTAAGCGCGGGACTTTATTTCTAGAATAACAGGTATCTTATTGAGTGAACTCGAGCCCCACAGGCCCATATAAGTGCCAATGGCGATAAAGGAACAAATATTGACGGGAAATCTGCGAGTTGGAAACAGTCTCTCTCTCTCTTAGGGCGTCATCGGATACCAACAGAAGGGTTGTAAGTGGTCGCTCTCTTCCACGGAGTACACCCTGGGCTGCATTTTGCAAACGCCCCTGTGGGTGTCCCCGATAGAGCAGTGGTAGCGTTGTCGCCTTGTAATCAAGGGGTCGATACCCGGTGGAGGCACAAAGTGGTTCGGATCCTACTTTAAACTGTAGGTCCAGTCCCGATTAGCCTTCCTGTGCATAAAGTGGACTTAAAACATCAACTGAAACAACAAAAGAAAAACAAAGCAAAAGTTTCTGTGTCCTACCCATGTGTGTTTGTGCTGGTCCTTTCTTAAATTTCATCTTTTCAACATTCACCCTCATCTTCATGATAAGTAAGGCAAGGATGAAGCTGATGAAAAATCATCTTTCTATCTGGGGCTTGAAGACAATGCTGAACCTAGTAGTAGAAAATTACATTTTCCGGACTTTTTTTTTTTTACTTTTAGGTCATTTTTCAGTATTTTTATAGTCTTGTTGCATTTTAAAACATTTTTTAGGTTTCTTTTTCTCCTCCTCTTTTGTTTCGTGAATTTTAAATGCATTGAAATGTCCTAAAAGGTTTGCCATTAATTGAAGATATGATGAAATTGTACATTTTTATTCTCTATTGTGATCTGTATATTATATAAAATGTAAGTTAATGATTTTTTTTTATCATCCATTCCATAAATTTTTGTTGGAGTGATACCGCGCCGCTAAAAGTGCCCAGAATTTGTCGCGACTAAATCTTCCTTAAATTTAATGCCGAAAGTTGGAAATCTCCCGTAAATTCATGGCTAGGTGTCACCCTAAATGTGCTCTGTTTGTACGCATCAATACAATTTGTTGACTGTGAGAGTTTTCTTTTCCAGAGTAAACTTGCTCGAAGTTTTATGCTCCCTCTCCTAATCATAGGATGTGCGCAAGCCTATATTTGAAAGATCTGCTACATACAAGATATCAATTACAACACATTATTCCACATACTATGATGGTCGTTGATATCAAGTTTTATAAATGATTTACCGACAATAATTTGAAATCAACAGCCAAATATATCAAGATTACTTATAATTTAGTACCTGTGTCTCGTGTAGCAAGTAAGAAGATTGGTGTTTCCGTCGTTGCTGAACAGCAATCTACATTACCAGCATTGTTGATGTAGCAACCATGAAATATAACAATGAAAAGTGACAATTTTGTAAAGATGAAGAAGAGAAAATGCTCTGACAAGCACTTTTAGATATTCCAAAAATTTCGTTCAATTATTTTTTACAATTCAACAGAAATTTCCTCGTAAGTTACTATACTTCCCTCCCTCTCTTAAAGCTTAACGCTCAATGATACCATTGAAAATCAATGGTGTAGTTTCAAACCAGAAATGTCCATGACTGTACGTATTATTCTTAGTATTCTTAGGAGAATTATTGGGTTCACTAAAAGTCTTACTACAAATGAAATATTTAACTGAAGAGGAATCATACTAAAAACTCCATTTTCATTCCACATACATTACAATGCAGTGGGGAGTGTTTATCATACAATAAACAACAAAGCCGCTTGTTAAAAGTAATAATCATCTACAGTGAAATTTATACAGTTCTTATGCACAAATTTCCCAAATTGTTTCTGGATAAATATTCATTATACATGCATGAATGTTATCCGTTTGGGAATTCTTGATATTTTACGTCCCTTTTTTACCACTTTTTAAATCGTGATGATGAGTGATGATTAGATGAAATTGATGAAGAGATGATCGTTTAGAATGCCCATGCACAGACTGGGGACTCGAACCCGTAAACTTTGGCGGCGAGGTAGGTGAATACAACGCATATTGATGTACTAGTAGTGTTGATTTTTATCATACAACAATTTTATTATTGTTTTAAAACTATATAGGTATTTTCAGGAAAACACAGGAAACCATAAAATAATAAATAAATAAATAAATATTATTCAAAAATACATGAGCATAAAAAAGAAAAACAGAGCTCGCAAGCAAAAGGCATTGAAAATACAGTTGTTTAAATTATACATTATATTAATACAAACTATATTGAAAATATACTTATATGTTGTTATTACTCAGGGAAAAGTTTTGCATAAGGAATTTTGGTAAACACACGGGTAGCTATGTCCTTCACTACAGTACGGAACACTTCCCGGAACACCCATCTGTACTCATTCCACAACGCATTAATGTTGGCGTTCACAAATGCGTTCGCAAGTTCTTCACCTGTCGACAAAAGACACAAAGTTTCAATTGTTATTTGAGAATTTTCAGTTATTGATGTATACAATCCTTATAAGGTAATTATTAAGCTTTCCTGATATCCCAAAGTCTCTTGAGATATCAGTCAAGTTAGTTTCGGATATGCTTCCGAACTTTCAAGAATTACAGTCACTTTCACCTACAGGTGACTTAGCTCTCGAAAGCTTGGAAGAATATCCGGAACTGACCTGGCTTCTATCTGGATAGTTTTTCGTACTATTATAATGATTTAATGATTAACGTATATCCGATATCTGGATTATCTACATATTTGGATTATCCGAAATGTCAGAATATCCGAATGTGTGCATTATCCGGACAGCTTTATCCGTTTTATACGTTTTATAGCCGTATGCAGGCTTTCTACATATTCTATCGTTCGTCATGTTCATATTTCACTTTACTGTTTTTCAACAAATTCTTCATCAGATATCCAGAGTATCCGTTGAATCCGAAACGGATATCGGATAATTTAAAATCCTGATTTTGTGACCATCGCTAGTCCATACCACGATTTGATCAACGTTTAACCTCAGTGGTGTTGCTTACAACCATTTATCTGTTATTTTAACGCTGCAACTTTTGATTGAATTGGAATTTTGTTATTTAGCTCCGCATTTACTGCCAATCGCCAATCGCGACGAAGATGATGAGTGATGATATGATGAAATTGATGAAGGGACACTCAACGGACACCCACGCCAATGCCGGGACCCCTTGCGCTGTGTCAATCATTCTGATGTGTGTTTGTGGTTGTTCCTTGATGCATTTCACCTTCGCGATTAGCCAACGGTGAAAGAAAAGTGAAGTCAAAGAAAGAAAAAATAAGAAAAAGAAATTGGTTGGGACACTGGCTAAGAGGAAACCTGCAAAAGGACGCACTGGTCAAAGGGAAAGGATGCAGCGAGGATGAAGATATCAGATGATATGAAATGAAGTAGATCCTACGCTGAAGTGGAAACATTTTCTACTTTCCCTGTCAACCTTTCAAAATCCCTCAAGGGGACAAGGAGCCTTTTCACCCCCTCCCACAACCCAAATACCTATTCTCAGTTCACACTTTATAAAAGTCACAGTGATTTTCTTGCCTCTCAAAATAATACAACACAACGTTGACCGAGATATTTGTGAATAATAAAGTGGTAAATAGCTGGAGAATGGTAAAACTACCAGATGTGAGTATTACACGTTCGCCTCGATGTATTTGGCGCATGCGCAGTAGTGCTGGGAAGAATGGCGGCAAGTAGTGTGTCTGTAGCTGTGGAGCATCGTTGTGTGATCAAATTCCATGGATAGAGGAGAGGAGAACCTGAAAGCAGCTGAAATATTGAGAAGATTGCAAGCACAGTATATGGAAAAAACGATGTCACGGGCAAGAGTGTACGAATGATGTCAACACTTTGGCGAAGAACGACAGTTTCTTACGTATAAACTGCATGAACCCATTTGTCCGACTGAGATATGCAATGTGTTCCTTATGTGATTTTTGTTTGGAAAGAGTCATGATTTATGCCCAGTATTTCTGCAAATTGATGAAGGGTGACGTACTTAATGCCATTCGCAAGAAAAGAAAGGGGATGTTGTGTGTAAATGTCATTCTTCACCATGACAATGAGCGGCCCCACATGGTCAATTTTGGGAGCAACAACTTTCCGAAAGGGTTGCCCTCAGTGATTATCAGATTTGTTTGAGCCGCTTAAAGAGCATATGAGAGGGATGAAATTGAAGACAGAGGAAGCTCTGACAAAAGATATGCAGCGTCTACGACAGCAGTCAACTTCCTTCAAAGGCCTAAGGGTACTGACACAATGATGGCAGCGGTGCCTGAATGCTCAGGGGGATTCCTTTGAAAAATTCACATAGTTTGGTACTTATAGGGCTTTCCTAGAAATAAAAGTCTCGCTCAACCGTGAACGAACCTTGTACACGTATATTTGTTTAGTATATTGTAACGGCCTTGTCAATAATCCTGACAGTGTGACGTTTTTCTGAACATTTGTGGTTGACGACCAATCTTTATGTTAACCTCTAAGAAAAATGGGGATAATGAAGATAATGGTTTATTGAAAAAGGTAGAAATATTAAATGTAACAATTTATAAGTATTTTTCAGTGTTTTTATATGATTAACGTTGATAAATCTTAAAATTTGTGGAAATGTGTAGGTTTCTTAAGATGGAGGAAGATAAAAATTGAAACGTATCTGAATTTTATTATTTGTGAAAGTGAAACACATACATTTTTATGTGCACGTGTAGATGATAGTGTAATCTAAGTTGTTGTGGTTCCTCGCCGTGTTAAGCAAAACCTGAGAAGTCCGATGATGGGAAATTAGCTAACTTAGACAATTTACACTCAAATCTAAAGGTGAGTGTCAATATAACCTCAAGTAGCAACTCTCTTATTGCTACATAACAGGGTTTTGCTCCATGTTCTTACACTCCGGACTTAGTTACGTAATCTGTGTAACTAAAATTGTTAGCGTAAAATCAACATACCTCCTCCACCACCGAAGAGATTTCCGAAATAAATATGTTTTTGACTTTCGTCAAAATCCGATGTCACCTCAGTTACGTTCAGGTACTCCTTCGATCCACGGGTGACCAAGTTGCCTGTCAGACTGGTATAAAATCGAGTGTCCCCTGGAAAGAACATGCAATTAATACATTGCAAAGCAGCATTTCACAATTTCAGTAATAAACTCATGGTCTTGTTTGATCGTTGTTGTTAATCTCATCACTGTGATCATCACTGTGATCTTCATGTCTTGTATGGCCAAATATATCATTAGGCATTTTTGTTTTAGTGGTTATTTATTATAGAGTATCTGATTCTTAATTCTATAAAAAAGGGTATAAGCTTGTCATATGACCCAGGGACCTCAATATATAAGCAGTCACCAGCAGAAACAGTATAAACAGTGCCAGAAACCATGTTTGAGTGCTTAATTCTATAAATATTTCTCCCTACTGAAATTTTAACATCACCCTCAGGGGTTGTAATAAATTGCAATTGCCCACCTACAGGTAATTGGTAATGATTTAAATTATTGTTAAATATGTACAATGTTTTACCTGTTTCATCATCAACATCTGTAAGTATGCTGTTCAGATGAATAATTAAGAAGCCACTTAGTTTAGATATCATATCAGAAGAGGGTTGTGGTGTTGGCAGCTCCATAACAGCCCGTTTTTTGAACCCAAATAAGTTCATAGGCATGTTTATTTATTTCAAATCATGCTCTGTAATTGGGCATTGATTTCCATTTTTCAAATAACAATGACCCCATGGTAAAGTATGTATGCCACATGATAAAATGCATCTCTTATCATCATGTGGGTCCAGGGCCACTTTTCTTACAATATTTGAAGTCAATAAGTGATCCACACTCTGAATTCTGGATTCTGATGTTTTGATTAAATTCTGGGATTTGAGGCAATTTTTATAATCTTCAAATACAAACTCTTTTTCCACAGTCACTCTGCCAATGCCCTTGGCCTTTTTGGCAACAGCACCACTACATGTTTTAAAACCATACATCTTGGCACTTAACCCAGCAAATTCCACAATAACATCACCAAGTGTCTCATCTTTTAACTTGCCAGGCACCTTTTTGTTGTGGGGTTGAATTATTGTATGTTCACTGGTATCAAAATATTTAAACAATTCAGGCTGTGACATATCTTGATAAACATCTTCTGTTTGAATATCAAGAATAAAACTATCCGTGTCCATGTACATCAATTTTATATTATCACCATAAAAAGGTTTCAACACATCATAATACAATGTTAACATATGTAATTTGGCCAATTCCAATATCACAGCCCCTACATAAATAGGTTTATCAAATTTGATCTTTGTTTTTTTCATGTTGAAAAGTGCCATATTTTCATCATAAATTCTTCTATAATTGAAATTAGGCTTTGCAACCAATTTTTTGCTCAGGCTGGGGTCAGTAATTATTTTAACATCGGTATGTTTTCTGACATTTTCAATAGTTTTGCCATACACAGAATTAACCATCAATTTAAACAAGCCCTTATCAAATTGGCTCTTTGCAGATGTTCGAAGCTCTGTATTTGTATCAATGTATGGTTTCAACCATTCTGAGTGCCTGAACCTCAAAACTTTTCCAATTTTGGTCACTTGGACACCATGTTTCATCAGGAACTGGAGGTTTTTGTAATATATGACATAACCCTGTTTCGGCTCCAGAGTCATCATGAGCTTCTTCTGTTTAGAGCCAGGTGAGCACTGAACCTCGGGAATTGGGGGCAGATCAGAAAATGTATTGTGCAAATCATCAGGAATTGTCAGATCAACTTCTAAGAATAGGCCATAATTACTGTCATCAAAGTCCTTAAGATCTTCAATATTGAAATCTTCAACCCATTCAAGCCCTGCATATGGCAGTTTTTGCATCATGGCATGACCATAGAGGCTGTTTGCATCTACATACACTATATAATTTGATGGCCGTGCTGGATCATAATCAGGAATATATTTGTTATTTGCTCTGGCATATCTCTGGGAACATTGCACCATCCCTCCTCTTATACATTTCTCCATAAACAGATACGTATCTTGATCTTGGATCAGATCCAATGGCTTTTTGGTGTTGAAAATCATTGCGGCCCATGCTAGGCTCGGGGCACTGAAAAAATATATTGGAACCAGTCTATAATTTTGCATAGAAGATTTTCTGAATGCCTGTATTATATCAGCTAAGAGGGTCACATCAAGTTTCAAATATGCCATGTGATAATCACGAAATGTCTTGCATTTTAAATTGTTCCACATCAATTGGGCATGGTGATAATCTTCATCAGTGATTCCAGATCCTCTGATTTTGCTGTAAAACTCTTCTTGTGGTGGCAGAGAACACTCATCAAATTTAGAAAAATCTGTAACATAGTCATATGGATATACACCCTTCCGCCTAATTAATTTCAGGTCCTGATTTGGAAACAAAGCACTTGTGATTTTGAATTGATCATCAGATAATTGAGTGGCCAGTGTAGCCAGGCTAGCCGATAAAATTCTGTAAGAATCAAGAAATCTTATGTGAATAGGAACACCATTAACTTTAATTATTTTGCTAATAGATATATATTTCTCATCATTTTCAGCTAAAATATTTAAATTCTGCTTGTCAAACCCCTCGTACCTGATCAGATGATGGAAATCATAATTGGATGCTCCATGGCAAAATATGGGGACAAATTTTGGTCTCTTGATCTGAATATTGCAGCTATTACACAGGGCCATTAAGAATTTACCATCTGTATGAGAATGGTGTTTCACCTTGATATTTATATCTGAAAATTCAGAATCACATACCGGGCATTTTTCTGCATTGTTGAAATCTTCAATCTGTTCCTTTGTTAAAAGCAACATGGGTTTTGATTTTAATAAGATGTTAGATGCTATGTCACGGCACTCATTTTCTATTCTATGTGCAAATTCTTTGATGGCATTTGGTCCCATGTATAAGTGTGGCTCACTAGCTACACCATCCCGTATAACTATATAACAAAAACTGGAAGGTTCATGTAGCTGGTATGGTGTAATTGAAGATTCTTCAGGATCTGGATTGCAGAATGCAAGAGGTTTGAGGTTTGATTCAAAATCACAAACAATATATGCTGGGTGTTCCAACAAGGCTTCAAACTTTTTGAATTTGCAATTTTCACTTGGATTGGGCATCACCATATGAACAGGTTTATGGTTGCCACAGTATTTCAGATGCTCAATTAACTTGTTTTTGGCAATTTCTGCATTCACTTTACAAACCCCTTTTATTATTTTTTTACCATCAAATACACATAAACATCTTCTGCACAACTTGAATATTGTATTGGATTTGCCTTGTTGTTTTCTGATTAAAGCTTCAAGACTGTGTATCAGAGTGTAATGATATGTGCCATCCTCTTCAATTAAGAGCAGATCAATCGGAACAGCAGATTCATCATCAATTGTACTGATTCTGAGAGGTGCTATCAAGCAATTGCCAGTGGAACAAATAAATACATTAATAGATAATTGTTTGCCATTGATATGCCTGGCCCTTTTTTCAAATTTATCAATATTCTGAACAGACATTGGATATTCTAAACCCTCCATTGCTTCATCAAAATCATGTTCATGTTGTTTGTAATAAGTTATTCTCTCAGGATGCCTTGAAACTGGATACAAAGCAGCTAAAATACACCACAAAAAGCATTTCTGGTCGGTATTTTCTATATTAACCACGGCTCTTTTGTTTTTAATATTTGCAGGTAATGGCACATAAGTAGATCCTTGTAATGAGCTGAATTCAGAAATATTAACATATAACTTGTGTGATGAACCGCATAGGCTCCATCCTGATTCTTTTGCTGCAAATTCAGAGTGTTTAATGTTCAATTGATCCATCAACCTGCTTATTATTTTGTCTGAATTTGAATTTGAATATACAGGTACAGTTTCTGTTATGTGGGGCTGTGTAAATTTTGTGCCATTTGGCTTCTTATATTGTGCAAACAATTTGAGGGATAGCTTATAAGAGCCATTTTGTGCATTTAGAATTGCCTGCAGATCAGAATTTATACTGTTCAAAAAATTCTCAATGCCACATCTTGGCTCTGATACAAACCGATAATCTCTTAATTGGGTATTAAAACTGCTATGGATAGGTTCATAGCGTGGCTGTTTTGCAGGTGAAGCATTAACAGGTGTTTCATGCTTCCTTTTCAGACCAGATGTAGATGGTTGAGGGGGCAATGTTGATGACTGTACAGAGCAAGTATCTTTATGTGTATATGTGAAGTATTGCATGTTATATTTTCTATGGCATTTGGGGCATATTTTTGTGGGAGTTCTGCATTTGTCTGGGTTACAAATCTTTTGGTGCTTGGCCCAATTAGGGCTGGATATATTCTTATTGCATTGATTACAATATTTTTGACTTGGCATTTTTGTTGTTGTTTATTATATACAATTTCCTGGGATTCAAATCAAAATTCTATGCTGGATAAAAATATCAGTTGGGTTCAGCACTGTGCTTTGTGTGTGTGTATGTATATATATGTGTGTGTGTGTGTGTGTGTGTATGTGTGTATGTGTGTGAATATTTTTGGCTTTGGTATTTATATAAAATTTCTTGGGAATCAAATCAAAATTCTATGCTTAATAAAAAATATCAGTTGGGTTCAGTGCAGACAAAAAAAACTGCATAGCTCTATGTCAATTAGTTCTTGAGATTTTGTATTTAGGAACCACTTTGGCCCCCCTGCCAAAAATTTGGCTTTTACTGCACCAGTGTATATTGTCTCTATGACCTTACTTGGGTTATTCCACCAGACTGTATGGCAGACAAAAAAACTGCATAGCTCTATGTCAATTAGTTCTTGAGATTTTGTATTTAGGAACCACTTTGGCCCCCCTGCCAAAAATTTGGCTTCTATTGTATCAATGTATATTGTTTCTATAACCTTACTTGGGTTATTCCGCCAAATTATATGCTTCAAGTCTCCTATACTTTGGTACAGCCTGTTCAGGTTCTGCCCCCCACTTGTGGGTTCCACTGCCGATCCAGCAATGGTGAAGAATCTGCACTGTGCCCTGGCTTATATAGATTTACAGAGCCAATAGAAACACTGCTTATTTAAACCAATCAGAAAACACCACATCATCACATTATGTCATAACCATTTAATCAATTAATATTGCACAACATGATGCAATAGAAGTGGACCGGGAAGTAAATATGTATGGATGTGGGTGGGTGGGTGTGGGGGTGGGTTGGGGGTGGGTGTGGGTGGGTAGGGGTGGGTGGGGGTGGGTAGGGGTGGGTGGGGGTGTGTTGGGGGTGGGTGGGGGTGTGTTGGGGGTGCATTCAGAAACATGAGCTCTTCTCTAATATTTTTTGCTGAAGTATTTTCTTCTGGGCGTACATCCCGTTTTTCTGCTGAGCGTACACGCAATCCATACCGCAGCGCCATGCCGCGGGACTCTCTGGAACTAATCGATAAGACTGCTAATAAAACTGCAGGAGCTTTGCTAATAAGAATTGCTGAAGGCAATAGAACTGCTGCTCCAAATATTGATCCCACACACCTCGGTGCTGCTGCCACCAGTGCCGCGCCGCGGGAATCTGAGGAACTTGCTCAAGTATTAATCCCACCTCGGTGCTGCCTGCCCGCCGGGGGGAATCAATATCTTCTGACCCAAGTTCTCAACAGCTCCTACGAAATCAATATATTGATTCTCAACTCCCACCTTGCTGGGGGAAAACAAACAGTTTTATTACCTTCAGCAATTCTTATTAGCAACTCCGGCATTCTTATTAGCAGTTTTATTGCTGGATCAATACTTGTTGGAGCAGTTCCTCAGATTCCCCGCGGCGCGGCGCTGGCAGTTCTGGGTACCTTGTAAGAATATAAGCTCTGGGACATCATATACACGACCTACCGCGGGTCCCCTGAACAACATACTGAAATTTTGGGATAATTTTATTTCTCTTATATCTTGAGAACCATGAATCCTAGAGACATGGGGTTTGTTGCTTTGGACTCAGCATGGCAAGATGCAACTTTTTGGTCTCTATAAATTTTTCAAAATATCTTGTTGTTTTTTAGATCTTGAATAACTTGCCTATTTTTCAAGATAGAGACATGGGAGTTGTTTATTTGAAGTTTAGAAGTTTTGTTAAAAAATCGATAATTTCTTTAAATTTAAGATTTTTAAAAAACTATCACTACTGGAAACTTGAAATTTTGTATACATATTCTACTCGAGATTCTCTACATTTTATGTCTCTATAATTTTTCTGATATGTGCAATACTTAAGCTGTAAATGCATAATTTTTATAAATAGAATTTTCTGAAAAATGCAATATTAACAATTTTGTTAATATTTTGAAATCTATACATGCTAGGGCACTATAACAGTTACTATACTTAAGATATCATACAATATCAAGAGGGGCATATTTTTGACAGGTTTATGGACAACAATCTCACAGAAGTGCCTTTTGTAAGTGTAGACAAATCAATCTGAGGGGGTTCATACTTTCCGAGAAATTCCCGAGGGCATTTTTACAAAAATCTTTGATTAGGCAGGGTTCCACACTTGAGCAAAAAGCTCATGTAGGCATGTTGAGCTTGTTTTAAGTGTTGCCAAATCTGCTTGAGGGGGGTTCATACTTTCTTGGGTTTATCCTATATACTTTCCCACTACTTTAAAGGAAGATTATAAACGTTTGTCTCGTAAACAGAACATCATTTGTACGGACAAGCATAGCGTTTCTAACAACATTTATTTTGAATTTACCACAGCCTTTTTTACTGTTTACATTTGTAAGAAATTGCATTGCACTTTGGACACATGGACGTGAATTTGATACACATTTCATGTATCCACATACTGCAACGAATTCACTGTATCCAGTCACATTGTGGTCCTTTCTTATCATAATAATGCCCATGGGCATATTGTACTTAATTTCTGTGGGCATATCACCCCACAGCAACAAGCAGAAAATTGAATCACTGGTTTGGCAACTCTGAGCACTGTGCGGCAGTTTCACTCTCCAGATATGTTTCCCTGACTCTTGATCTTTACACCAAATATAATGCAGTTTCTTTCTCTCTTGGGAATATTATTGCACATAGTTTATACAGCAACGTCCAAAAAATTAGTACCTCAAAAATTGTCTTCTTACCTCACGAAATTAACCCTGAATGGCTTCAGATTCTTCTCACAAGCTCCAAACCTGCTGCCTCGTCTCACCACGGAGGGTGCTTTCAAACAAGAGTCGCAGAGTTGCCATAACATTAATGTTGCGCGAGATACGAGGGAATGGGCATTTAACCGCGATGGGTATATTCCCCAGAGTGACTCTACTAATGGAGAAGTTCCACAATGGCCTAAGTTCGGAGGCAGATGGGTGGAAAGGCCTTCTCAGTGGCTCATAAGTGACTGCACGTGGACCATAAAGAATTATTCTTGTTAATGTATACAGGCACTAACTCAAGGTTGAAAAGATGTTTAGATCAGCAATAATTCTGCGCTAAAATGCAGCAAACTTGTGCAACCCCTACATACAGAAATCTACTAGATAAGAAACAGAAACAAAACTGATTCTCCCTTGTATTTAGTATGCTCCAGTAACATTATATGCACTTCTATGGAATGCCTGAAACGTAGGAAAATATTTGGAGTCTGATCAAGGCATGAGCTATCTAAAGGTTGAAATTTGTCCGGTCTTACCCCTGCTTAAAGGGCTCTGGGGTTCACACAACTGCTAATAAATGGGTACCTGGAGTAGCCCGGTAAAAATTAATGCGGCCGGAGCGTGATGCTAACCACCACATCACCTCCACGATGGCCTAGATCGTGAAACACGGGGGTAAGTTTACTTAAAAGAGTTAAAGAATCAGGTGATTACAGAAGTGGCATAATTCCGTGAAGTTAGTTTGTGCAACTAAAATAAATGTCTAAGATATTAGACTGATAGAAAATTACAGAATCACCCTGTATATACTACATTGTAGATGTAAGTTGTATTAGGTTGTATTTCTTACACTTTATTATAATGAAATATACTCACTTGCTGACAGTCTTAGTGGACCATCCCCTTTGAAGTACAAGACGAGGAAAGTGCCATTTAATTTGTATTGTGACGTCATAACAATGTGTGGAAAATAGAAAGTGAATCCAAATTTCCTCTTTTTTGGGTCAACCCTGTAATTAAAAATGAAAGTTTTTAATTAAGTGTGTGTTTCAAAAATATTAATATCGCATTGTGGTTTTCAATAAATATTATTATTTTCTATTGCTATTTAATATAAATATTAATAAAAACGTCTTGTTACGTTGTTAGTGAAGCAAAGTAAGCTGCACATAATGGTTGATGTTGAGAAATTCATCGAAGGTGCTAAGTATTGTTACATTACAGCAGGCCATATAATAGTCTATGTACATTTTTCATTTCTAGGTTTGATTATATATACGAGGGATGTTCAGGAACTGGAGTTCTCGACTCCTTTTCTCTGTCTATGCTTTATTGGTACTGCAAAGCTTACACAAGCAGGTGCATATTTACAGTAATTGGTCCCTGTTCTCCTTGAGGAGTCTGTATGAACGAGTAGTTCGCGAATCAAAGGACGCGTATTTCTGTTGCTACCATTTGCACTTGTGACATCATGATTTGTCTGAAACAGCACCCATTGGTGACTGCTATGAGGAAGAATTCTCTTTAATGTGTGCAAAGGGCAACATGACCACTAAGGCCAAAAAAAAAAATGAAATCCTTCCTCCATCCGCTAATACTGTACTGTAGCAATTGTTACACAGGTTCTTGTACAGTAACTATTGTTGCAAGGGTGTTATGCAGTCGTGTGCGGTAGCCATTGTTGCCCAGATTGTTACCTAGTGATACGCACAGCGCCTCCTTGCACAGGCTGTTATACAGTAGAGTACAGTAACCACTTTTGCACAGGTTTGCTATGCTGTTGTGTAAAGTAGTTATTGTTGCGAATGATGTTCTCCAGTGAGGACCCAAAATGCTTTACTCAATTGAGCAATGTGATCATTATAGCCAACAGTTATGAATGAGTAAAAGGTTGCCAGATACATCTCATAAAGCAGGGTTGCCATGCCTCACTTTCTTTCCGAAGTAATGCACGAAATATCCAACATACCATGAAGTTTCTCCTTTTCAATAGAGCTCCTTTTCTTTACATATTTCATGTATTCTATTGATGTTGATTGTAATGATTCACACTTCCTTCACGTAGAAGGAGATATTTTACGTATTCTATACGTTTAGAAGTCATTCATAAGCACTTGCTAAGATACCTGAGATAAAAAATCGATTTACTTACTTTAAGTAGGCCAGCTGAATCTTTTCAAAGCCGTCATATCTCAAGTTAGTCAGTTTGACATCCGCTCCTACTGGCCCTTGTGAAGTGCTCACTTCCACCTTTGGGATGATGAGAGGGGCTAGCTGAATCGTCTTGTATTCCTTTAGGCCTGGAAAGTGTAGAGCGAGTGAAAATTGAATTGAATTGTTGTTCTAAGTCCACTTTATGTACAGGAAGGTTAATCGGGACTGGACCTACAGTTTAAAGTGGGAGAGAGAGGGTAACAAACAAGTAGAAGATGGGGGAGAGGAAGAGGGAGAGCATAGTAAGAAGGGAGAAATAAAAGGGGTTTTCAAAAGAGAGAGAAACAGAGAGAAACAGAGAGAAAAAGATACCTAATATGAAAGATACAGACAGGCAGTGAGAGATATAAAAGCACACAAAGAGATAAGAGACCTAATATGAAAGATACAGACAGGCAGTGAGAGATATAAAAGCACACAAAGAGATAAGAGACCTAATATGAAAGATACAGACAGGCAGTGAGAGATATAAAAGCACACAAAGAGATAAGAGAATTAATATGAAAGATACAGACAGGCAGTGAGAGATATAATAGCACACAAAGAGATAAGAGACCTAATATGAAAGATACAGACAGGCAGTGAGAGATATAAAAGCACACAAAGAGATAAGAGACCTAATATGAAAGATACAGACAGGCAGTGAGAGATATAATAGCACACAAAGAGATAAGAGACCTAATATGAAAGATACAGACAGGCAGTGAGAGATATAAAAGCACACAAAGAGATAAGAGACCTAATATGAAAGATACAGACAGGCAGTGAGAGATATAAAAGCACACAAAGAGATAAGAGACCTAATATGAAAGATACAGACAGGCAGTGAGAGATATAATAGCACACAAAGAGATAAGAGAAATAATATGAAAGATACAGACAGGCAGTGAGAGATATAATATC
This sequence comes from Lepisma saccharinum, assembly GCF_977018435.1. Taxonomy (NCBI): domain Eukaryota; kingdom Metazoa; phylum Arthropoda; class Insecta; order Zygentoma; family Lepismatidae; genus Lepisma; species Lepisma saccharinum. The sequence continues at coordinate 32,375,952 of NC_139238.1, forward strand.
ACACAAAGAGATAAGAGACCTAATATGAAAGATACAGACAGGCAGTGAGAGATATAAAAGCACACAAAGAGATAAGAGACCTAATATGAAAGATACAGACAGGCAGTGAGAGATATAATATCACACAAAGAGATAAGGGACCTAATATGAAAGATACAGACAGGCAGTGAGAGATATAAAAGCACACAAAGAGATAAGAGACCTAATATGAAAGATACAGACAGGCAGTGAGAGATATAATATCACACAAAGAGATAAGAGACCTAATATGAAAGATACAGACAGGCAGTGAGAGATATAAAAGCACACAAAGAGAGACGGAATGGAGCAGAGAATGAAATAGAGAAAGCAAAGATGATATGATCCATATTTTTATGTGACGTCACAACTAAAAAATATGTCACTGATATATTATACTTTTATGAAAGGATACGTAAATGTTGTGTTATTATATGTAATATTGCACCCTGTTTGTAATGTATATCTTTTGTTTAATGTTTATTGTATTTTATGCTCTATTATGAGTAGTTTAATGTATCTTCATGTTTGCGGGAGTGCACTATGTGAATTTCTATTTCTAAACATGTGTAGATGTCAGTTTTATTGATAGTATCCTTTTGTAGATAGTGAGTGATTCATCCGTAATTGAATCTGTGTTCTCGAAAATAGTATAAAAGCGAGGATGTCGCATAAGAAATAACGCACTTTCACCACGGATCAACGAAGCTTTTAAACTTACGTAATAGGAACTCCTCGGTGTTGTGCATATATCTTGGTATGGTAGTTCGGGGTGCAAGCTAGGCCTATATGATCATAGGTACGCCGATAGCCATGCATTGATGCTATGCACAATACACGCAACCATTCTACGTTAAATAATAAATCTAGAATAAGGATTAATTTGGAAATGAAAGGCTAAAGAGCAAATATTGGCTCAGTTATTATTGCATATCTCTTGGTGTGGTAGTTCGGGGCGCAAGCTAGGTCTATGCGATCATAGGCTTGCCGATAGCCACGCATTGAGTTTATGCGTTTTAGTTGAGTCAATTCATCGACAAAGCGAAATCCTCGTCTTCGTCTCCAGTAGGCTATATTTGCATTATAATTGCAATAAATAAAGAATAAAACCTTTCAGTTTATACATACTGCAGTAATGTGGTTTTATTTCTCTGTGCTGTGAAAATTGTCTTTGCCTAACACTATCCCTGTACCTGAGAGGAGTCTGTGTACTTCACCGAGTCTCATTGTTCACCGCTGAGTATTATTAAGTTATTAATAAATATAATAATACGTTTAATAGTATAAAAATACAGACAGGCGCTTGAACGTATCAAAGAAGGGAATAAATAGAGAATATGCAGATGACGGGAATAAAGAGGGTAAAAAAGGACAGAGAAATAGAGGAAAATGGGAGAGTATAACAGACAGGAAAGAGAAGTACAAATAGAGAGAAGGAAACTAGGGGAATGGGTAAACAGGAAAAGGATGAGACAGTAAAAGAATGAGATTCGATGGAAAATGATAGGAAGACAGTAAAATGATGAGAAAGAGAAAGAAAGAAAAGGGAAAGAAGAAAAGAGAAAATGAGGAAACATTCAAAGAGAAGACAGGAGAGAAACTAGAAGAAAACATCCAGATGGAGAGACAGAACAGGAAGACGAGTGGACGCAATAAAAACGAATGAAAGGAACTTACTAAAAATCTTCACAGTAACCCATAGTAATAGTGGTGTATAGAAGTGCAAGTGCAATGAAAAGGAAATAATAATAGCGAGATTTGTAATAACCAATTGCAGAAGGGCCCAGAATGGCCGAGAAGAAACACGTGGGTAAAAGGAAACACAGAATAGGGTAACTTATGGTAGATCGGGTCACATGGTGAATAGGGTCACTTTTGAAATTTTCTCTCCCTACACAAATACAAAATAACTGAAGAAAGTGCTCCGATCTGCCTGTGAAGTTTGGGACTTGTAGCACCTGTGAAGTCTGTTGAGTGTAAAAACTAGATGAAGGAATGTTAATGAAGGAAACTATACAGTTTCTGAGTTCTGAATGTGAAACATAACGCTTCTGTTTCTGTGTAGTTGGATGATTGGGTACACTGCCAAGGGAATGTATCATGGGTGCACAAAGATGTGTAACACTGTTCTGGACTGCATTCTGGATAGACTAAAGGCGCTGGACAGTGTCCCAACGGCGATCCGGAACATCAATGAAAAATTAGGAACTTTGCAAGATGTTTACGAAAAGACTGCCAACATCGAGGCGGGGATGGCCGCGATTGGAAGGAGATTGGAAGAGCTGGAGAAAGAGAACGGGGTGCTCCGAGAAGAGAACGACGCGCTGTGGCGGAGATTGTGTTCGGCGGAGACGGAGGTCGACAAAGTTGTGGGCCATTCGAAACGTAATAATTTAATTTTCGATGGTGTGGAAGAAACCGGATACGAGACCTGGCAACAGTCGGAGGAGAAGATCAGGGATCTGGCGAGGGAGAAGCTGAACGTGGACCTCGACGATCTCGCGGTGGAGAGAGCACACAGGCTCAACTACAAAGTCTCGGGTTGCAGGCCGATCATCGTGAAGTTCCACCATTACAAGAAGAAGGAAGAGATATTGGCAAGTCGGAAGAAGCTACAGGGCACCTCCATATTCCTCCGAGAAGACTTCTCGCCGCAGATCCTGAGGCAGAGGCAACTTCTCACGGAGCACATGAGGGATGCCAGGAGAGAGGGAAGACGGGCCTTCATTAGTTACAATAAATTAATAGTTGATGGCCAAGTTTTCGTTACGAACGAGGACTGCTCCGATATAATCTGCGTTGGACAAAGGCGAGGACACGGAGGCCGTACATTTGGCAACCAGGCACGGGAGGTGGACAAAGGCGAACCCGGCGGCAGCAGGATGGACGGTCCACGAGAGGTCAACGACCAGGAAAGGGTTGCTTCCCAGAGGAAGGAGGTCACGGGTGGCCGCGGCGCGAGCGACGGGGGAGCTTGGAACGAGAGGCCGAAATCGTCCAGCCAGGAGACAACTGGAAACAAAAGGGATCCGCGGCTCAGACAAAGGAGAGGCACAGAATGACCTCCGGACTCTGTAGTGGAGGGGGAAAGGGCTCGATGGGAACAACAAGTGCGTCCTAGGAATTCTGATTTAAATGGTGCCGATGTGTGTGTTGTTCCGGACAGCAGACGTACAAGGGTGATGTTCAAGGAGAGGCCTTCGGAGCTGCAGCCGAAATCAGGTATGTGTAGGTTAGTTCCCAGAACCAACGCGGGAGGGGGGAGCGGGGGGGCGGGGCACAAGATAAAGATACTGAGCTGGAACGTAGAGGGGCTGAAGAGGAAGTTGCGACAAGAGGGGTTTAGAGAATACGTCCGGTCCTTCGATATTGTCGTCCTTCAGGAAACGTGGGAGGGCGCCGAAGACATTCCTGAAAATCTGAAATTTAGGGGTTTTAGCAAATGTGTAGCGAGGAAGGCAAAACGGGGGCGTAACATAGGGGGGCTGATGGTACTTTTCAGACCGGACTGGGAAGGGAAAGTAACGTTACTGGATGCCAAGCACGATGGGATTCTGGGGACTCTCTTTGCCCTGGAGGGACTGAAATTTTGTCTCGTAACGGTTTATAACCAACCAACGGGGTCCAAACACCGGGATGAAAACTATTTTCAAAACTTAACCATGTTTCTCCACGAGGTTGAGGAGAAGTTCCCCGATGCAAGCATGCTGGTCGCGGGAGACTTTAATGCAAGAATTGGGATGGATGATGTAATCGGCGAGGATGATCACAGGGGAGGGGGGGAAGGGGCGCATCAAACGGCGACTGGATATTTTATACGCGACAAAGCAAAGACTCGCACGTGAATGCAGACGGGAGGAAATTATTGGATTTCGGGGAGGTTTTTAATTTTGTCATACTCAACGGACGATGCGGAGGGGACAGGGAGGGAAATTTCACGTACGTCACTGATAATGGGGCTAGCGTTATAGATTATTTTATTATGTCGAGGGACTTAACACAAAACATAACAGAATTTATGGTGGATGCAAGAACAGAGAGCAAACATCTTCCGTTAATAGCAACCCTGAACTACGGAGGAGGGGAAGGAAATATGAACGAGAGGAGCAGGGAAGGGGCAACGGGCGGCGCTGCCCCCGAAGCAGTTCGGAGGTACCGATGGAAGGAGGAGGGCTCTCGGGAATTTTCAGATACATTAATCGACAAAATTTCAGAGCTAATGTCGAACCAAATGTTGAATTTACTAACCGAGGGGGATGTACTTCAAGCATTAAAATTATACTACCATTGCATTGAGAGGGCAGCCAGGCACATGGTACAGGATGAGCGGGGGGGAGGGAAAACTCAAAAGGGAGGATGGTATAATGATGCATGCAAAATTCAGAAAAAAGCAATGACACAGGCTCTGAAAAAATTCAAAATACTCAGCAACGAGGCAAATAGAGTATCGTATGTGACACAGCGGAAACTATACGCTACGATACTGGAGAGGGAAAGGGGGAAATGGGAGGAGGGAAGGGTTAAGGCGATAGAGGAGGACGTGCAACAGCGAGACGCAGCACAGCTATGGAGAATAATCCGGAATTTAAGAGGGAAGGAGTACACGGAGGCGGAGATTACTCCCGAAACGTAGGAACGACACTTTAAGGGAATAATGGGAACAAGGGAGGGAGAAATAAATACACCTGGGAACGATGGAAATTACTTTGGCACCTTCGTACCAATTCTAGATGAGGAGGTAACAGACAATGAATATTCTCTAGCAATCAACTCGCTAAAAAACGGGAAGGCGGCAGGCAGGGATGGCTTAACCGCTGAGATTGACCCACGTTGTACTTGCGTATACCAAACCAGAAAGCGTGAACAGAATTATATACCACAGAAAATACGGTGATATTGATTATGATAAATTCGTGAAGGATGCAGAAAAAATTAACTGGGGAAAAATATATAACACCGATAACTTGGATATCAAAGTAGAGTATTTCAATGTCAACTTACTTGATCTCTTTGACAAGCACGCGCCAGTTCGTAAAACACGAGTTCGTAACAAACGTATGCCGTGGATTACATCGAATGTGAAGCTGTTGATGAAACTAAGGGACAATGCGTTTCGTAAATTCAAGCGAATCGGAACTGAATCTGCATGGAAAGAATACAAAGAATTGAGAAATTTCACGACATCCGTTATTCGGCAAGAAAAAAAGTGTTATTTTGAGCATAACATCAATAAAACACCAAGGCAACCAAAGCATTTATGGAAGCAGCTGAAATCTGTAGGCATTGGCTCAAATAAAAATGATCTCCCCTCCACGTTTGACAATGCGAACGAGATAAATGAACACTTTATTAATTCAATTGATAGTCTAAATATCGACCAACGTCTGATATCTCAAGAATGTTTAAAATTTAATAACCAAAAGTTTAATAATATGCTTCCCGAATTTGCTTTTAAAAAAGTGGATGGCTATACTGTAAGAAAATGTTTGTACGAAATCAAGTCTACTGCTATTGGTGCAGATGGAATATCAACTACAATGCTGAAGTTATCGCTACCTTTTATTTTGCCTATTATCACACATATTATTAACTTTTCGCTCGAGAAATCCGTATTTCCCAGGAAATGGAAAGAAGCTTTGATAACACCACTCCCTAAGACGACCCGACCAACTAATGTAAACGACCTTCGACCTATTAGTGTTCTGCCTGTGTGTTCAAAACTACTAGAAAAAATAATCTATAAACAGACATTTAGCTTCATTGCCCAAAACAATATTCTTCCACCCTCACAGTCAGGATTTCGGCCGGCACACAGCACTGCTACGGCTTTGCTGAAAGTCACAAATGACATCCTCCAGGCTATGGATAAGAAATTCCTCACTGCATTAATATTATTGGACCTGTCCAAAGCATTTGATACGGTACAACATAAATTACTGGTCAGTAAACTGAAATATTACAGTTTTTCACAATCTACCCTTAACTGGTATTTTTCATATCTAAGTAACCGAAACCAACGTGTAAAACTGTCGCCTACTTTATTATCTAATAATTTATATATTTCATCTGGTGTTCCACAAGGATCTATACTAGGTCCATTATTGTTTACGATTTATATTGCAGACCTACCTTTCAGTTGTCAAATACTGTAACGTACATTTATATGCTGATGACACTCAACTAACGAAATCATTCAATCCAACAGAAATTGCCATAAGTATTGAATACATAAGTAATGATTTGGGTGCGATAAAAACATGGTGTGATGCAAATGGCCTTAAAATTAATGCTAATAAGTCATGTTATACATTTATTGGAACTCGAAATGCTATTGGTTTGGTCGAGCACACTAATACAACAATTACAATAAATGATGATGTCATACCTAGAGCTGAAGTAGTTAAAAGTCTTGGACTGATATTTGACACTCGGCTATCATGGAATGAGCATATTAGCCGCCAAATCAATAAATCATTTGGAACACTTAGATTCTTGTTTAAATTTAACAAACTATTATCTTCAGAAATCAAGCAGCGATTAGTTGAAACACTTATATATCCATTTCTCGACTATTGTGACGTAGTGTACTCTGGTAGAATAAATAAAACTTTACAAGCAAAGATTCAAAAATGCCAAAATGCGTGCATGCGGTTCATATTTTGCATCCCGAGACGTGAACATATTTTACCTTCCATAAATAATAAGAATATCCTCAATATGTACCGTAGGCGGCTACTGCATACATATTGCCTTATACATAAAATTATTACATCTGGCAAGCCGTCGTATCTGGCAGACATGTTGATCCCTCGCACCAGTATTCACAGCCACCATACAAGAAATAATTTCAAATTTAACCTTCCACTCTGCAACACACAGGCATATAAGTCGTCGTTTTCATATTTTGCTGCAAAAATATGGAGTGCCCTACCTAAGACCATGTCGAGCATATCTAAAATAGAATCTTTCCGAAATGAAGTAAAGAATTTTCTTTTGGCAGAGCAGAGATTGTGTTCAAATACTATGATGTAACTTGTATGTTTATGTTATGTATTTTGTCTACATGTTTTTATTTTTATTTATTTTTTATTCATTTTATTTTATTTTTATGTAGTTGTCTTTTCACAATTTTTGTATCATTTTATTCATACATTTATTACAATTATTTTATCAATAGATTTTGTAACTAAATCATACAGTTTATTGCACACTGTATTAATACTGTAATAACATAAGAAATGTAAATTTAAATGTAATCGATGACACGGGTTAGGTGGCAGAACAGCCTCAGGCTGAACCTCGCCCACGTAAAAATAAAGAATTAAAGAATTTAAAGAAAGAGATTATAAAGGGCGCAAATAAAAATTCACTAATGGCGAAAATGGGCAGGGAAATTATGAATGGGCTCTACCGGAAGGGGCTGTTTCCGGAAAAATGGTCGGATACCATCATTTGCCCCATCTACAAGGGTAAAGGGGAAAAAAGCAATCCTAACAATTACAGGGGGTCTCATTACTGTCCGTACTGAGCAAAGTGTACTGCCAGATATTATATAGACGATTACAAAAATGGTGCGAAATTTTTGATGTTCTCTGCAAGCTGGATTTCGGAAAAATTTTCAGACAATAGACAATGTACTTTTATTGCAGACATTGATACAAGAAAAACTAGGGGTCAAAAGGGGGAAATTATATTGCTGCTACGTGGATTTCGAAAAGGCTTTTGACACGGTAAACAGGCAAATGTTGTGGGCAAAATTGTGGGACGTTGGGGTATCCGCCAGAATGATCAGAGCTCTCCAAGCGGCATATGGAAAAGTTAAGTTTTGCGTGAAGTGCGGCAATGAGGGCGTAACAGGGTCAAATGAATCAATACTGGGGGTGAAGCAGGGGTGCGTTCTCTCCCCTCTGCTGTTTATCCTCTTCATCAACGATATCGTGGAGGAAATAACGCAGAGGGACACGGATCCACCAACGATATCCGACGTAAAGGTACCACTTTTGTTATACGCAGACGACCTGGTACTGATTTCGAACACAACAGCAGGTCTGCAGAACGGTCTAGACACGTTACACGGATATTGCGGGAAATGGGCCATGCGAGTAAATATGAAGAAGACCAAAATAATGGTATTTAAGAACGGGTACGTATTTGGTAAGGATGAACAATGGAAATACGCGGAGGCAAGTGTCGATAGGGTGAAACAGTACGATTATTTAGGCATGGTAATGACAATGACGGGTAGGTGGGCAAGGCACGTACAAAGGAATAAATGTAAAGCAATTTTTGCGTTAGAAAAAACAAGAAAAATAAAATACAAAGTACCAAATATTTCAATCAAAATTCTGGAGGGGGTCTACGAGGCCACAGTTAAGGCAACATTATTCTATGGCATCGAACTATGGGTCTGGGAGGGAGGGGAGACCGTAAACGTCGTACAGTCTAGATTCCTAAAACAAGGGCTAGGAGTAGGGAGGGGTACGGCAACATGTGGGGCACTTAGGGAAATGGGAAAATTAAGAGAGGAAGTGGATGCCAAAATGAGGAGCATTAAATACTGGGCAAAACTGATCACCATGGAGGGGGGGAATTTGAAGAAACTCTGTGTACAATCACAGATAAGGGGGGTAATGGGAGGCAATGGGTAGCAAAAATAAAGACGGAATTATACAGTGTAGGGCTAGGATGGATGTGGGAAGAGGGAATAGAGGGGAGGATTGATACGCAGATGCTAGGGGCCATACGTGCCAGGCTGGAAGATATTACCAAACAGAAAATTTTGACAGAATGCGACGCAAAAATATCGTTAACATCGGCGAAAATAGTGGATACGGATCGAGAATGGGGAAGGAGGAACTACGTAGATTTGTGTGGGGCAAAAGAAAGGTCAGGATTGGCCTGGTTCAGACTGGGGGGATTGGCACAAGTTAGACTGAAACGGGAGGACGGGAGCGTAGAATGCCCGTTATGCGGCGAAGACGAGACGAAATTTCACATTCTCCTCCAGTGTAAAGAAACAGGGGAGGCAAGACAAAAATATATCAGGGAAATAAATGAGGATAACATTGAGAATATAATGACAAGCGTTATTAGGAGGGAGAGACCGAGAGGGGGGAGGCGCAAATAAGGAATCTGGGAACTTTCCTACATTACGCCTGGGCAAAGAGATCAAAGAAGCTCAGTGGGGATAGCGAACATGTGTGAAAGGGGGGAGGGGTACTAAATAAATAAATTAATAAATAAATTTGAGAAAATTTAGGAACCACTCAGGTAACAGGCAAGTATAGGGAAAGATTTCAAATGACATAGTGTTTGTGAACTCCCAAGCAGTGGTGAAGGTGGAAGAAGACTAACAAGGAGGAAGGGTGTAGGGAAAGTACACGAAAATTTTGCACTTGTATGGTACGTATAGCTGTAACGGCTCATACTGGAAATAAATTATATTCTATTCTATTCTACAAAGGTTTTATTTCTTATGTGGATATACGTGTTTCTGAAGGAATTTGGTATGGGATATTCAAATCCGTAATTAGAATTTCGCTATCAGGGATAGCTTTTAGTTATAAGGAAATAAATAATCTCATTTTACTCAGATCCACCGTTTGTGATAAATGCAGGGAATTGTCAGATGAGCAGTTGGCAACATCTGCTTCTGAGTTTCTGTTTAAGATGTTGACAGTTCTGTTATTAAGCTACATGATGTACCTGCAAGTTATTGTCAGAATACTAAGCATTGTGTTTGCAGCTTTTGTTTAAGTTGATATACGTACTTTGCCTGTTGAGAGTTGGCCTTTGCAAGGCAGAAGAAGAGGATTCGATCTATCATGAAGAAGTACTTCAAACATTACCTTGGAATCTCCACCCCAGCACAAACATTACTAAATTTAGGCAAACGTGCCTATTTTGAAACTGAGCACCTACTAACTGATCGCAACGACGTTAGTGGTTTAATGAACGTTCATACGTTCTTCTGATGTCACAAAGAAACCTGTGAGATATTAGAGTTTAACTAACTAACTCTGTAGCTTCTTAAGTCAAAAGGCTTATGGCTGCAGCAACACAAGCCTTCCATCTGTCCCTATCCTAGGCAAGATCTATCCAATATTTTCCAAGTATACCTGCTTCCTCTGCAAGTGGTACACCCGTGACAGAAGAACCACTGCCCAAGAAAGAATTGGTCTCAACGAAATTGACAAGTGGGAGAAAAATTATGCAGCATGTGATGTTCCTCTTCCCCTCTTCACATGAAGCTAGGCCTTACGAAACAATTTGTAAAGGCTATGGACAAAACTGGAAGAAGATTTAAGTGTATATCCAACAAATTGCCTCGTCTTTCACCAGCAAAGCGAAAGAAAGGTACTTTGTGGGACCTCAAATTAGAGAACTTCAGAAAATCCAGAGTTTGAAGCATGTCTAACGGACAAAGGAAAAAGAGCATGGATATAATGTTATATGCAATATAAATTGCAAAACGTTTATTATATTTTTGAAAATAAGTATTATATAACAATTATGTATGCGAATATTATGTCACATATCACATTTATAACATTTAAACATAATATACTAGGTTTCGAGAAAGGATGATTAAATTATTCCAGGAGTTCACTCAGTATTCGCCTTATAGTAATTGCAAGAATTTTAGATAAAATTAAAATCACAATTATTCGTAAACTATCCCTGACAGAGAAAATCTAAATACAGACAGAACGTTTTCCTGCAGAGAAAAGAAAAAAGGTTGTTTTTTTTGTAGAACAGTGACTCTGAATATAAATTTGTATTGAGAGTTAGAAACTATTATTGCATATTTCAATGTTAGGTAACTGACCAGTTCCACCCTAAGGTGCTACCCGATTCACCCAAAACCCGTAAGGGTGAATAGGGTCATGTAGGGCTCAAAAAATAAGAGAACTTAAAAATATATTAGTTACCTTTAATTAGAGTTCAAGGATCCCTTAATTAGCACATTCCCGACAATTTAAAATGTTAATGAAATTGTAGGAAATATTTACATTGTTTGATTTCTTGACCTGATTCACCCTAAGTGATTTAATATGATAGTAATTGCTGTAATGTGTGTACAGCCATATATGCTCACTCACATCCAAATAGTATGTAGTATCTATGGACTATTTCTGAAATGTAAAGCCAGGTTTTTAATACACTGTAATTTCGAACTGAAGCATGCACGTGGTCGACGCTTTCGTGCCTGTAATATTTCGCATAAAATATCACAATTTGTATTGTATTACAGATAATAGCCTGGTTACTCTATATTTTAACATAAATAGAACAGGATGATATTAAATGTGATCTTACCTTGAATCATATATGGAATGAAATGCTCAACACCTCTTCTGGCACAGGCTTTGTACCCAGGGACACTTTGATTACATATTCTGAAGTAGTCAGCTGCAACGATTAAAACCAAAGTTATATAATTACATGTTGGCTACAATAGCTAGAACTTAAGATATTGCCTCTAATTGTTTTCTCTAAGCAAGTTATATTGCACCATGCTAACATGGCAATGGATTCTTTTCTTATACACATTTTATAGATATACTTGAGTATACACCATATTGACAATTTCGATAGCGGCCAGTTTCGAGCACATTTCAACCAAATCAGTTTAAACGGACATTTCCCAAGCATAATTGCAATGGAACATGTTAGTGTGACTTCACTGAGAAAGATTGAGTCCAAACAATGTTGTCACATGTTTGTTTTCGTATTCGATAGCAGAGGATTCTGCATCGGAAGGGGTAGCTTTAAGGACTGTGACAGCAGTTATGAAACAAAATCGTGATGTGTTTTGTAATCTATATAAAGCTGAGATTTCAGAGAATAGGTCTATATATTATCCATGGCTTGCAGAGAATAAGGTAAAGAATAACAGGAGTCAGTGGCGGCGATTAGGGAGGCGAGGTGGAAGGCAGTTGCCCCCAACTTTTTGCAACTTTTAATCCCGCATTATGCTAAACCTTATCCAAGGAAAAGCAAACTGTCCCTTCGCCCTAGTTTTGGCACCTGCCCCCCCCCCCCCCCCCCAGTTTTGGAACCCAATCGCCACCACTGACTGGAGTAAGAAATCGAATATTGCAAATGCTTCTAGCTAATGTCCGATACGGAAACGCAGCCAATAGGCGGCGCCGCTGCAGTCACGTCTGAACTCCCATCATCCCTATCGGCAACGCCACTCTCGTTGGCTGCGAATTGAGCTCTGTTGGAACTTCAGTTGCGTTCTGAAGCAGAAGATCTATAGCCTGGACGGCCTGGGATCCGGCGTGGAGGCCGCCCTTATGGCAGTGACTCTCTGTTGCCGCGTTTACCTACGAAGGAACTCGCGGTCAAACAACCAATTAGGCCTATTGCTTGAGCAGGAAGCGGCAACAATAAAATTCCTTCTCCCCGAAGCAGCCAGCAGCGAATGAGGATTTTGTCGAAATAACTGTTCTGCGCTGTGAATGTTCACCGGTTGGTTCGACTGCCGAATTGTAGATTTTCTTTTAAATGCTTGATTTCCTTATTCCAGTTATTCATTACCTTACGCTCTCTACGTTATGTGGAATTTATCGACGTTTTCTCCGAAATCTCATCTTTGCATGGATGTACGATAAACATCACAATTTTGTTTCATAACTGCTGTCACAATCGTTAAAGATACCCCTTCCAATGCAAAATCCACTGGTATCGACTTCGGAAAAACCACGTGACAACACTGTTTTGACTCAATTGTGTTCAGTTGCCTGCTGTTGACGTCGCCACCACAAAGTGCTTAAGTGCTAAACTCCTCTGCCGTCATATTATGAGTATGAGCTTAGGTTTATTGATTCAAGGCCCCTTTATGCACAGATAGGCTCATCGGGACTGGAGGTGCAGTTGAAAAGTGCCATCCGAACCACTATGTGCCTCCACCGTGTGTCGAACCCGAGACACCATAATTACAAGGCGACGATGTAATCACTACGCCATCGCGGACACACTGCCCTCCCCCTTTACCAGGCACGAGTATCCCATCATTGTGTTTGTTTACCTTCGAAAATACCTTAAGGGGTCCCGGGTTCGAATCCTGTCCTGGGCATGAATGTTTGTGAGTGTCTATTCATCAATTTCATGATATCATTACGCATCCCCATCTTCGCAAATGAGACAAAAATTGCATAAAAGGTGAAGTAAAATAAAGCAAATCAATCAATCAATCAATCGAAATTACCTTCAAAGAACTTCCCGATGGTTTAGTGGTAAAGTTGTCGCTTTGTAATCAAGGGAACCAGGTTTCGATACCCAGTGGACACACATACTGGTTTTGATCACACTTTAAACTGTAGGTTTTAAACTAGCTTTAAACTGTAAACCGTGTGATCTTGTTCTTATCTCGTCCTTGGCACAAGACTAGTCAGAGATATAAAAGAAGGAATGAAGACAAGTTAACACTTGCACAAAAAGAAACTTACACTTCCAAGCCAAAAAATTGAAAAAAACTCAGTGTATGATTCATTCAACGTAAATAAAAAAGTTTTACTTACGCAATTCTTCGTCCTTACAAGACACTTCCGGGATGACCAACACGGCAAGAAGAACCCACCAATTCGCCATATCGACAAGTCTGGTTCTTCACAAACACTGATTATATACCGAACTGAGTACATCACTTAAAGCAGGCCGACACGTCTACCGGTGGACAAGTTGACTCAACGGGACCTCCTCTTTAGCGCTCTCTGGGCGAATTTGGCAAGCAAAGAAACATCTAGGTCACAAAAAGTTGAAGAAAGTCTTAAGGAAGTCAAGAAAATGGTACATTCTTCATTTCTTAGAAGCTCCACGTGGCTGCAGTCAATATGCATGCTTTCTCTGCCAGGTGTAGATGCGCAGGTAATAAAACGCACTCATCTTGAAGTACTACAATTCTGGTAACATAATCTTACCAGTTCTTACACTCGTACGCTGGCCTCGATACAAATCAATCAAGTGACTCTCTTCCTTTTTTTGTGCAGGTTCGAACTGAGTTTGAAGTTTCCTTTGTAACCTAGGCTCTCACTTTTTCCGCTTCGCTGATTCGACATAATTGCTCCAGTTATATTGTCGTTCCTTTACATAGTGTGGTAGGTGAGATGCAGTGGCATAGGGACTTTTGTTTGGGTAAGTTCTTGATGGAGGAATATTTTGAAATGGGGTTAACTAAGGTTGTCTTAGCTCTCTCTCTCTTTCTTTCCTGGGTTTCTTCTACACTTTCGCCCTTCCTCTCTGTCTTCATCCGTTTCTATTTTTATGCTCTTTCTTCTTCTCTTTAAATTTTCGTATCTTTTCTTTTTCCGTATCTTTTCCTGTATTTCTATTTCCTACTCTTCCCTTCTTTCTATGTTAGTACTTTCATTTCCTTATCCGTATCTTTGTTCAACTCAATTTCCTCCCTCTTTTTCTTCCTTTGTTTATTCTTATCTATCTTTCTATCTTTCTGTTTCCACTCTCCCTTTCTTCCCTCCTTTCTTCATTTCTCTCACTTTATCTGTATCTTTCTTCTTTCTATATTATTATCTCTTTCTTCTTCTTTCTCATTATCTGTATATTTTGATCTATCTTTATATTTTCACTCTCTTTCTCTTTTTCCTTATCCGTATTTCTGTTCCCCCCTTTCCGCTCCTCTTTCTCTTCATCCGTACCTTTTCCCTCTTTCTTAACTTTCCTCTCTCATTCTTCCTATTTTATTAGTATTTTTCTTCTTTTTACTTTCCTCTCTCTTTCTTGCTCTCTTTGTTTATCCTTGCATTTCATATTCTCTTCCATTATTCCACACACTCTCTATTTCTCTTTCTCTCTTTTGCAGCTGTTTCTATTTTCGTTTCTTCTTCTGTATCTGTATCTCTTTCATCTATTTTTTTCTTTCACTGTTTGATTTCCCGCTCATTCTCTCACTTTTCATTCGTCTGTGATTTTGCCCACTTAAAATATTTCTGTAAATGTAGGTGAGACAGTCCACCCTTGCTCACCCTGAGACAACGCCAGTGGTGGCTGAAAGTCGACAATAAACGTACATCAATCGTGACTGTAATCGACGGCTAAAGTAATCGTAGCAAAAATGTTCATATCTAATTTCGTTATTTTTCTTCCACAAACTGTCCATGGACAATTTACTTTCATTTCATGAACCGTACTGCGTAAAACAGAGAGCTTGGTTATGAACAATTTAAACTCTTGAGTAAAAAGCTTTTTATTTTCATAGTCAACAACAGAAACAGGGTTCACTTAATGACAAGTCCAGCATAATAACCTAATGTAAAATTACTTTATATAAAAAGTTAAGTGTAAAATGCAGAATTTCGTGCGTAACACTTAATGCAAAGATTAAATAGTTTCAAGATTTTCTCAAAATTCCTAAAATGAGACTTTTATGTAAGAAGTCACGCCATACAAACTTCATGACAAATTTCATCTCACTTTCCAAGTTTTCCTTGACTGAGGTGTGGAAAACTTTATAATGAAATTGAATAGCCATATATTTCAGAATCCAAGACGAAGTTTCTGTTAAGTGTGCATAATATCTGAATCGATATTCAATTGTTTGAAAAGTTGTTATTGATAAAATTGAGAGTTCAGCCATCTTAGAAATGGTTATTGTAAGTTTAGTATTAAATCGTTATTTTGTATCCTCGTTTCTATCTTTATACTGTGAAGTACCTACGTGTGCGAATCAATTAACCTCTGCGTGTGAATACACGACAGAGATTTATACATGGCGACGAGAATTTAGTTAGAAATCGAGGATAAGTATATTTCACTTCTAAGCTTTGTGTTATAGCGTAAATGTATAATGGCTTTAGTAGCTGGTTTTGATAAATATGATGCCCAAGATGGATCGATAGTAGCGTATTTGGAACGCTTTGATAATTATTGTCAAACACAAGCTATTCCAGACGACAAGAAAGTTCCTAGATTAATATCTGTCATTGGAAACAAGCCATATGAAGTTCTGCGTGAATTATTTGCACCTACATTGCCTCATGATAAATCCTACCAGGAAATTGCACAAAGATTAAAATCTTATTATAGTCCATCAAGCAACTATATTGTGCAAAGGTTAAAGCTTAGAAAATGTGTACAAGAAGAAGTCGAAGAAATAGAAGATTTTGTAAGGAGATTAAGAAAGATCGGAGAGCAGTGTGGTTATGGTGAGTTTCTTTCCATTGCTTTATTTGATTCACTAATGAGCGGAATCAGATCTAACACTATTCGTAAGAAACTCATTGCTGACAATGTAATGGAATTTCACAAAGCTTTCGAGGTAGCTAAGCAGATGGAAAAATTAGAAGCAGATATGAAGGAGTATTACGTCCAGTCCAATGTAAATTTTGTGAACACTAACCGCGCAAAGGTAAATAAGTGCAAGGGCGATACGCGTTTGAACTCCGGTGCCAATTCTAATCCAAAACAGGATAGCTGGAAATTCGAAAATACTGTGTCAAGTGGATCCAATCTTAGGTTCAGACAAAATCAATCAGATAATGAGGGAAGTAAAAATGAACGGGAAAGAAAGCAACAATATTTCAAGCATTGCAGATACTATAAGAAATTCGGTCACGATGTTTCCCAGTGTTTCCAGTTACAGCGTAATAGAGAAACAAATAGTACTAGACCTTATAGCAAGTACAAGGCTAACGCTGTACAGGCTGTTGAACCTGTTTCTTCGGATGATATGGACAGTGAGGTGTTAGATGTAAATGAATTAAGGGTTGGAATGATTACTATGGAAGTAAATGGAGAAAGTAAATTTATGCAAGAAAGATCGATTGAGTACAGTTTGTCCCACTGTAATTAAAGTTCAGTTTCGTCGCAACCATATCTTAAATCTGACCATTCTTCATTGCCTATGAAAATAGCTCATTGTGATAAAGCTACTAGTAAGTTTGTTTCTTCGTCAGAATATGTAATTGCTCTGAATATTAATGATTCTATGTTGAACTTTGAAATAGATACAGGTTCACAAGTTTCGATTGCAAGTAAAACATTTTGTGACAGTCAACTGCATGGTTTGCAATATCTGGAAGCTGACTGTGTTTTACGATGTGCTAGCAATATGACTTTGCCGTTAGTAGGAAAGGTCGCTGTAAGAGTTTGTTATGAACATGTAGATAAAACACTAGACTTATATGTAGTCGCATGTGATTTAAAATATCCACTCATGGGAAGACAATGGATTAAGCATTTATTGCCTGATTGTCACATTAATCTATCTCAACTTAGGCCATCGTTGGAAGTGCATGAAGACAAGACTCGTGTTTCGTCTATGTTAACATCTGACAAGTTGAAATTTGTTCAAGGGCAAACTTTGGTTAAGTCGAAGGATACGTCAAATGCTTCGTCTGTGTTAACAGCTGACAAGTTGAAAATTGTGCATGGGCAAGCATTGATTAAATCACAGATGGTTAAGTGTGAAAATCTGATTGCATCTTGTGATGTGCAAGGATTAATAAAATTTATTAGGCACGAATATAAAGATTTATTCGATAATGATTTGTCGCAGCCAATTAAACATTTTACCGCCACGATTCCAATGAAACAAGGCATTACACCAATTTTTAAGAAATCTTATAATGTTCCGTATGGTTTACGTGAGAAAGTTAAGTCTGAATTAGACAAATTGATTGAGCAATACATTCTAGAGAAGATTGACTCAAGTGATTGGGCGAGTCCTATGGTCGTTGTGTGTAAGAATGATGGTAATTTGAGGCTTTTCTGCGATTTCAAGAACACTGTGAATAAATATGTTGAAAACGTAACTTATCCATTGCCCAAGATAGACGAAGTGTTTCCAAAAGTTAATGGATGTGATGTATTTGTTACCTTGGATCTCAGAAGTGCTTACCTTCAAATAAAACTTGATGATCAAGCCAAACAGTTACTAGTAATGAATACCCCATGGGGATTGGTACAACATACTAGATTGCCATTTGGTGTACGGATCGCATCACAAATCTTTCAAAGAACGATTGAAGGCATACTTCAGGGATTAGATTTTGTCATTCCATACCAAGATGACTTACTTATTGTTAGCAAGGGTTTAGAACAAGCAGTTACCAGAACACTTGAAGTTCTAAACCGTTTGAATGAGTACAATGTTAAGGTTAATTGGAGCAAGTGTTCATTCTTCAAAAACAAAATTGATTAGTTAGGATATATTTTAAGTAAAGAAGGAATACATCCTTCTGAAAAGAAGCTGCATGCATTGATACAATGTCCAAAGCCTTGCAACACCAAACAATTAAAGGCTTTCCTTGGAGGTATTAATTTTTACAGAAGATGTGTGCCTAATCTGTCAGTTATCTTGTCGGATCTTTACAATTTATTGAAGAAAAATGTGCGGTGGCAATGGACAAATGATTGTCAGCGGCAATTTGAGGCAGCTAAACTGGCTTTGCAAAATACCAAGGTCCTTGTTCCATCTCAAAATGGATTAGGTTCGCAATTATGCCATAAAGTTCAAGGGGAATTGCGTACGATTGAATGCATTTCATGTACGTTAAATAAGCATGAGGTTAAGTATCCTATGCATGAAAAGTAAGCTTTATGTATCATATATGCAGTGAGGAAATTCCAAAAATACGTACAAGGTAGATCGTTTGAAATATGGACAGATTCAATGCCAGCTAAGCAATTGTTAGCTATGGAAAAACCAATTCCTATTATGGCGTCGCCACGCATTCAAAGGTGGTGCTTATTTTTGGCTTCTTTCACATATAAACTAATATGTACTAAAAAGGTTGAACTTGCAGACATGTTATCAAGGTTGCCACTTCCTGACGTACATGATGATGATCCTAGGCAAGAAGAATTTGTGTACCAGGTTACGCTTACGCCGAATGCAAAGCAGGCGATTTTGACGTATTTGAAACGAGATGAAATTCTTAAGTTAATGAAATCTTATTGCAACAATGGATGGCCACAAGATGTGAAAGGGTTCAAAGGAGATGAATTGAAGGAACTGTTGGCGTACAAGAGAAGACAGGCAGAACTAAGCATTACGAGTGAGTTACTGTATTGGGGTCGGAGACTGGTTGTTCCCAAAGGAGTGCGAAATTACATTATTCAGAGAGCCCATGAAGATCATTGTGGTATTGTAAAAATGAAAGTAATGTTCAGAGAGAGATATTGGTGGCCAGGAATAGATAAGGCTATTGAAGAGTATGTAAATAAATGTGAAGTTTGTGCAGCAGTCAAACCAAATACAAGTGCTAAGAACTATAGTGTATGGACTGAATGCAGACATCCGTGGGAAAGGATGCATATGGATTTTTTGTGTATAGAAGTATTACTTATATTATAATAGTAGATGCCTACAGCAAATGGGTAGATTGTGATAGAGTTTCGTCTACTTCATTTAAAGAAGTAAAGCGTTATCTAATTAAACATTTTGCTATTTTTGGGCTACCAAAGTGTATTGTGGTAGATAATGGTCCCCCATTCTCATCTTCAGAATTTAAAACATTCTGTGATGAACGTCACGTCAATTTGTACCATTATCCTGCGTACCATCCTGAAAGCAATGGTCAGGTCGAGCGCTACGTGCAGACAGTGAAAACAAAGCTAGACTGTGCTGTACGGGAGCAATTGAATAAGAATACGCATGTCAACGTTGAAGAATTGTTGCAGAGAGTATTGGTAGCTTTGAGAAGCGAATATAACGCATCAGGTGACAAAACGCCACAGCAAATGATATTTTCCTACATTCTCAGGAATACATTTGATGCCCAAATGGAAGAAATAATAGATCAAAACTGCGAAGGGGATAAAGCAGAAGCAGATGAAAAGGTGAACCAAAGAGGCGATTTTGTATGGGTTATGTTACCATTTAAGGACAAGAGGAATGCTATGAGGTATGTCAAGGGAAAAATTATGGCACGGAAAAGCAAAGTTACATGGCTGGTGAATGTTGAAGGTAGAAACCGGATCGTGCATGAAGATCAGTTAAAATGGATGCAAGACAAGAAAGATAGGTATCATTTTGGAAGTCAGAAGAAGGAGGAGGATAATGATGAACGAATTCATGGACCAGATACAGGTCAAGACGGCGGATCAGTTTTCTTCGATGAAGACTTATTCATTACAGGAAAAAGTGGAAGTAATGACAGTGGTTCTGTGGCGCCGGAAGCTTCTACGCCAAATGACAAACCATCTACATCGTACTTGGATGATTCCTGCAGCCAACATCAGCGACAACAGCAGCATCAGTGTAGGAGGTCCTCCCGACAGAGAAAACCGCCTGATAGACTGAAATATAACTAAGTCAAATAAGGAAGAGGGGGAATGTTAAGTGTGCATAATATCTGAATCGATATTCAATTGTTTGAAAAGTTGTTATTGATAAAATTGAGAGTTCAGCCATCTTAGAAATGGTTATTGTAAGTTTAGAATTAAATCGTTATTTTGTATCCTCGTTTCTATCTTTATACTGTGAAGTACCTACGTGTGCGAATCAATTAACCTCTGCGTGTGAATACACGACAGTTTCTTGCCGCAATTTAGTGCCCAGAAGTATGGGGTCGTCTTGGTTTCGCGGCATAAGATGTGGAGTTTTTCTTTTCTTTACTGAACAGAACCACGAGCTTCCATTAAACTCTGACTCTACCCTCTGCCACGCCTACCGCTTTAGCCTTGAACGTTCGCATGAGCTTTAAGCATTGTTGTGCGATAGCACATAACGAGTGTTGTGGCGAACATTTTTTTATCAATTGTTGTGAGACGTTATGGATTCCAGTTTTAAACTTCTTAGTAAAGTGTGATATACCGTACTATACAAAGGTGGTACGTATACGCTATCTTCTTGACTTTATTTTACGATAATACCCATAGCGGCTTCTGCCAATTCGCACATTCGCACGTGCACACCCAAATAAATCTGTAATGCAAATCATTATTATTATACTTATTTATTGAACTCTATCTCCTTCGAAACATCAAGTGTTCCCACGCCGCTCCACCAAGAGGTATGGTGAAGAAGTCTGCGATCCGTGATATCAATCCGCGTAGACAGGCCCCGATGGGGGCTGGAACACAATGGTAGTTTCGCTCGCTATGACGCAGTTGCAGCAGTCGCGTAGAGGACGCTGATTGGGTGTTTTGGCTTGAGCGCCGTGTGAGGGGAGGGTGCATCATTTAGGAAGGCTGTGAACGCAGCGATCTGTGTGCGAGCATATGTAGTGTTGCAAACCCATCCCATTGGAGATCGTGTGACGGAGTCGATGCAAGCCATACACATCGCAAATTGAGGGATTTTTTTCTTTATGAAAGGGAAATTTCGATGGTATATTGTCCCGAGCAAAACAGTGGAAGAAAAGGAGGAGGGGGTAGGTCAACTGAAACCAAAACGGGTGTTTTAAGCATGGCTTTGCTTCGTGCATCTTAAGTCAAAATAAACTGCCTCTGTGGTGCAGTAGCAGAATTATCAACCCGCAGGGAGGGAGCGTGCATCAAATAGCCAGCTGCTTTGCATTGTGGCTGTTACTGCGTTAAAAATCATTTAACGCTGTCAAAAGGTCGTTCCTGTTTCAGTGTAAAGTGTTTGATTTCATGATGAATAGGGAAACTATACATAGCGAAAGCAGACTCAGCGTTATTGAATTTTTGGAGGAAAGTTAGCTAGAAAGCCTGTAGCAACTGCAGTAATATATGGATACGGCGAAAGAGAAGGAAAATTCTGAAGTACGATTACGAAGCAGTGTGTACTTAGTGAGTACTGTTATTTGCTTTAAAATTTATTATTTTCTTGATTTCGCTTGATTTGCTTCGTTTGATCAGGCTGTCATTAGAAGTAAACAACAGCTAGATAGATTACAACTGATTTCCTCCATGTGGTAGTTGGATCGGCTTCTTTGGTGTACGCCAATGTTTAATTATTCTCCTTGTTCATTAATATCGGCAGAGCGGGTGAGAAAGTTTTTACGAAATATTTTGCAAATCGACAATAGTATTGATATTGTAGATCGGTATTTCTAGGTTTTGAGTGATTTTGTCAGGTTATCGAATGCTGAATTACATACTGCACAATAAAATCGCTCTTCTCGTGATTGGCTGGATAATTTCAGAAATATTTGAAATTTGTAAACAAATTTGTGTTAAAAAAATCATGAAATACGTATAACTCTATCATAGCTCCATTTTCAGTGAAAGGTGATCAAAACTTGGGTTGCCAATATATTAAGCTTCATTATGTACGCAAAAACGGGTGTGGGTATTTGACAGGGGTGGTGTAACACTTCTGGACGATAGACTGAAGTACACACTCATAGAGCCAGATCACGAGCCGCCACTGCCCATATGTAATGGATCTTAGTGTTGAACAACGTGGTTCAACATCAAACTTCGAAGCAGGGTGCAGGCGTTACTATGACGCAAATTTCAAAATCATGGTTGTTCGACATGCAGAAGCAACAAACAATTGTGTGGTATCGAGGAAGTATGAAGTCACAGAAGCTAATGTTCGGAAGTGGCGAAAGAAGAAAGAACGTCTGAAAAGTGCTCAGTCGACTAGGAAAGCTATCAGTGCAAAGACACTGATGTAGACACTGTCTCCTCCAGTTACTTGTAATAAAATAACCATTTGTAAGTTTTGAAAATACGTAGATTTTCTGTAATCGCTTGTTGAAAATTGGGTGGTCATCTTGGATTCAGAGTCGACTTGCATTCAGAGATATACGGTGACTGTATGAAATATAAAAAAATATAGAAAGAAAAGTTGTTGAACTAAACATTCACTCATGGTGGATCATGCAGAAGTCTCCACATACAATAATAATATAATTATTTAAGTGATGAATACGGTATGAAACCAAATACAGCAATGTGATACAAAATTACAGAATTAAATATATTAACATAAAATAATACAATAGATGCTACAATCACATCATATTTCCTATCGCAGCTTTCCACAACTCAGCTACTAAACATGTGACTTTTTTGAGATATTAGAATCAAGATATTTTTTTAATATTTTTACGAGATGTATTACTCAAAAAATATTAGTTATCTATTTCGAAAGATAATATATTCTACAGAAAATACCTTCTTTTCAATTTTCTTTATTCTTCTAAGGTATACATATTTAACTTTGTTAGCCATTCATGCTGTTCATAGTAATTCTCTTTAAACTTCGTACTTTTAGTAATTTGATAAGAAGTTTTTCAACTTTTTCAATATGCTTCTTGACAGTCGAAAGCCATGATTCATTTCATATTCAAGAATTGGACGAACTATTGGTTTATACAGATATATTAAGGTACTATCTTTTCGATACATTTTGCGTGAAAAAATATATATCCTAATAATAATAATAATAATAATAATAATAACGACAATAAAGCTTGTAATAAAATGGTGTGCTATTGTTAGTTTTTATTGATAATTGTTATTAGATTGTTAATATTATTTTTCCTACTGAGTTTTACGTGCATCAACCATGACAAGTTATTGTCCAAAGTTTGATAACTAGGGGTCGGAAGTTGAAGACCTATAAATTGCCAAAAATAGACCTATAGAAAGACATAAAAATATGAAAAAATGGACCAAAAAATGGAAAAAAGGACGTATAAATGTGATCCAAATTAATTAATAACTTCAGTTTTAATTACATATTTAATGCATAAAAAATACAAAATTCTGGTGTATGGAACACACAATGCGAAAAAACAATATGAATGAAATGCATCTTCTTTCATACATTATATATTTTTTAGATTAACATAATTTGAAAAATCATATTTGAAGAATCATATTTGGCCTAACCACACTAGGGTTACAGAAATAGGACTTCGGAAACCTTACCTCAGTTGGTAAATATATGCTATATAATTCTTTACTACAGAAAGGATGTTTAAGAGGTGATGAACTGATGATGATTCGAATTGAGAATGGGCAGTATAAACGTAGTCGAAAGAAGGTGAAGTTGCAAAAAAAAAGCCGTTAAGACCTAAAAAAAAAGGCTAAAAAATTACCAATACACCAAAAAAACACTAGAAAAAAACATATTTCCTCAAGCTCCAAGCCCTATTGATAACATTAGATTTAAAGTGCGTCTTACTAAAAAGCGGAGCGGAGGTAGGATGTCTAGCTGCCACACAGGAGACGCATGTTCGATTCCCGGTATGGGTGACATCAGATTGCAATTTCTCCGCGATGTCCCTGCATAAACAGGCTCTAGGATAAAAAGATACTTAAACTAAAATCTTTGCCGAAATTTTCCTTTGGGCCAATGTCTATCTGCCAAGCGAATTGTCACTCTGTGAAGCGTTTCATGCCTTTCGACCCGCCAGTCCGCTGTCTCTCTCAGGTAGCAACTGCAAAGTTGAGTTCCCACCGGGGATCGAATCCGGAACCGCTGCACAGTGATGCGGATACCGCTATAAACTGCAAGCCCAGTCCTGATTGTCTTGCTATTACCGTTCGTTTTACGATGCACACTCCCCAATTATGAACGGAACAGGACATGAACCAGGAATGAAACAAGCGTCTCTGGACCCGTTTCTCCAGTTTAGCTTCACCCTGCGTTTCAAGGCGAAGGCTGCAAATAGCTTTTGGCGATGCAGAATGAAAAAAAAACGAAAAAAAAACCGGGGAACTCCCGAGGGGAAGAAGAAGAAGAAAGATTTCGACACCAGAAACCGGCTTGGTTAATTAATCATTTCAGTTGGTCGTGACATTAAAAACAAAAGACGAACGAAATGAAGACGAACAGGCGTGACCAGTTTACGATGAGTTGCCTGTCAACTTTTTTATTATTTCCGAAGACAAACCTTGCCTGGAACCTTGGGGCATTCTGTTGAACAAGCTGTCAATCGAAGAGTGTGTCTGTTGCAAAGTGCCTGCTATAAACAAAGCCAGACCCAAAGGGGGTGGGGGCCAGTAGAAGCACTTACCCCTACGGATGGTATCGAGAAGAGACTTGTCTGAGTTTCGTTCTCGTTCTCGTCTCGGTATCGTATTGAGTCTCGAAATTCTTTGAATTCTTGTTTTAAGTCCACTCGATGCACAGATAGGCTAATCGGGAACATTTTAAAGTAGGATTCGAACCACTGTGCTTCCACCGGGTATCGGGACCTCTTGAACCGAGTCTTGAAATATACAGTACAAAGAAAATATACAGTATGTCACTGCACAAACGTCCTCGGCGTGTGGAGGCCATTTCGGTGAACAACTTATTATCTGAATAACGCTTTTCTTTGTTCGACGCCTCGTTTTGACGCTACAAGTAGGGCTGTGCGATATTTCGATATATCGATATCGAGTCGACATTTTTAAAATATCGATGCGACGAATATCGTAAAAATACCGACGTCTACATGTCGATATCGATAATATCGACATCGATATTCGATACGTCGATATCCGATATGTCGATATTCGATATGTCGTTATTGTTAGTATCGACGTCGATATGTCGACATCGCCTTTCTTAAATTTGTCGGTATTAAAATGCATGTTCTTCTGTCCATGCATTCTGTTGAGTTTGACTTAACACCTAAGGAATGAAACAACACAATCCAAGCTCGCTCATTTTCAGTTCCTCGATTAGTGGGGTTAAGAACAACAGAAACCATTGTATTAAGGGACTTCCTATTTTCGTTTCCACCAAATAACAACAATGATTATTGGATTCCCCTAGATAACACTACAATTTAAACTTCAAATTTAAAGATTTTGATGTGTCAGTATTGTCGGTACCGATATCGTCGATATCGATATTTTCGATACTTCATATCGATATTCAATCTCTGTGTCTGTCGAGTAGAAGTCTTATTGCGCAAAAAGATGAGTGAAACAGGTCTTAAAAAAAACGGAAAATGATAAATGTTGGTGACAGCCAGCACAAGAAAAGTTCGATGTTCATAGTCATATTATGAATTTGGACAACTTCCTGCTCTTTGGCCCGTTTATCTGAAGAAAGAAGATAACGAAACGAGGAACGCAGAGGTAGTGAGCCATGTCAAGGCCGATCGCCACAATATAGAGTAAGAAATTGGGTACTGGTGCAATGATTGATAGATAGAGGCGCCACCTTTTGTAAAAACATTTGGGGGGGGTTCAACTCTGAGATTTGTTTTGTTATTATATACTATACTATGTCCCGGGAATCTCTGGAGCGAGCGATCGAAACCAAGTCTCTCCGCAAGTATACTAATGAAAACATGAGAGGGAACGGGATTGTGTGGAGGGGAAAACCGACTGCAGTTACCAGACTTCGCAGCGGCGTGTACTGCTTCAGCTCCGCCGTTTCGCTTTCCCCCCTTATGCTCGGTCTTGGTCCGGAGATTGCAGGGGCTGCATTCTTTGATCCTATCTGCACTCGCGCGTCAAAGTTGGTTACACGGTGTAACACCGACTCGTCTACATTGTTGATTTGGTGTCAAGTAGCGTCTTTGGTGTCTGCACCGTTTGCATTACGTTCTGGAGCGGTGTGTGGTGTATGGTCACGTGGTGCGTGATAACTAATCAAATGACCGTTTAAAGCAGCAGACAGGCATTTGTTGAATCTTCTGAACTTGAAGACCGCTATTCGTCTACTTGGTTGAACGTCATTTCCTTCCACCAGCCTAACACCAGGGTACACCTGCACGACAGCTAGTGGCGACCTTAAAGTAAAAAGGTTCTATCTGCCAATATTCTCAGGAGAGCTAGTTAAAGATTTGACTATGCACAGGGAAAACTAATTATTCCAACAAGTTGTGCCTCTGGCATATCCTCCCTCTCTAATATATACAGGAAAATTATTGAAAAAATATTACTAATGTTTAGGTATTGCAACGACGAATTTGCAGTTAGAACATTTTTACTCCAAAAGTAACGTTTCAGATGAGAGTAAAAAGGTTATCAATTAAATATTCAAACTTTTTGCAAAAAAAGAAAGGTGAGAAATTAGTTATATTCTAGTTATTCTATATTCTTCATGAACTATGTACATGTTAAAGTAAATAAGATGTAAAAAGTGCTCCAGAGTACAAAATAATACAAATTGTTTCATCCAATACTAAAAACCAATTACGTAAGACTGTGAAGATTGGATAATGTTAAATAGAAAGTATTGACATGTGAGTCAGTTGAAAAAAAGTAACCATGTTGTAAATAGTATTGCAGTATATAATTCCAGTGGAAACAAAAAAAGTTCATTTTAACATAACATGCTACTGATAAGAAAATAAAAAGTATTTGTACTCATTGAGAGTAGATATTGCTTATTGACAACAAGACTGTAAACAAATAAACAAACGGAAAAAAAAGTATATTATATGCACCGTAGCAAAGTAACGTTGGTTCACAGCCGGCATCCACTTCATCATATAAGTGAGATCTGACACTTTTTCTTTACTTAATTGCTTCCTCTCTACGATGGAGGTTTCAATAGATGGATACATTGGAGATGAACGTTGTGCCATCTGTCTG
The DNA here is from genome assembly GCF_977018435.1 of Lepisma saccharinum. Classification (NCBI taxonomy): domain Eukaryota; kingdom Metazoa; phylum Arthropoda; class Insecta; order Zygentoma; family Lepismatidae; genus Lepisma; species Lepisma saccharinum. Next base: position 32,403,399 of record NC_139238.1, read on the forward strand.
GTAGTCACAGAAACCGGAAACAGAGCAGATAGAACTTTTTTTACCCTAACTTAAAACCTCATTTGCCGATAGTACTTTTTTACCCCGCTGATTTCTTCGAAACTAATGAACTTCGAAGCATGATCTTTACGGAGTACAACGAATGTAAACCAACCAATGGTCACCTTAAGGTCACAAACTCATTTTCGCACAACAGTGCAGATAGAACCTTTTTACTTTAAGGTCGCGTAGTCTCTCGTATGTCATAAGCAAGCTGGTGATATACCCTAAAATGCCCTTTTTGTTTCTTGGCTAGAACACGTAGGCTTTTACGTTTAAAAACCGTTTATTTACCAGGAATACGTATTTTATAGTGGTTGTTTTTGCCTATTTTACTTATTATAATTATTTTTGAGTGCGTAATTCGAAAAAGTGAGAAAACAATTGTCCTACTTTGTATTTTTTGGTGCTTTCTTTGCAAGTCTATTTTGAGAGTTCCTATCCATCCTCGTCCTGGTCATAAGTCCTTCCCTCAATTACTTTCCTAATAACATTGTGACTACGAAGAGTATACATAATATAGGACACTGGAAAGTATCATATTGAGATGTAAAAGTTTTTTTATAAATATTTTGGTAACACTCAGTCAGTAATTAAGCTGTGAAAACTTTTAGGTGTATATTGATACAACAGCTTCTTTGTTTAAGCGCGGGTACTTTATTTATAATAATATACAATAAAAAGCAAATTATTAGGAGGGTTCTAGCCCCACAGGCCCATCTAAGTTCGCGCCAGTGTATATACTCTGTCCCGCCTATCTCTGGTGCAAGACCACGCATAGCGGCAGAGAAGGGAGAGAAATCGAGTGGGCAGAGCAAGGCAGTACACGCTCCTGCGAAGGCTGTTAACATAAGTCGCTTTCCCCCTCCACGCAATCCCGTTCTCTCACGTGTTTATTGGTGGAGCCGTCTCGCGTTACTACTTGCGCAGAGACTTGTTTTCGTTGCCTTGCTCCAGAGATAACCGTTCGTTTCTGGAATGGATGATAAGCAACTTGGGAAAAGAAACAGTTGAATACGCATGACCGGCAAACAGTTTCGCGGGTGTTAAGGAAAGCATATAAGTCTTCTTACAGCGAGAAAATAAACGATATTTTGTACTTTCTTTTAAGGGTTTGTCGAAAACTGTGTGTTTGTTCTTTGGACAATATTAACATGGCACAAGTATACCAGGAATCATCAGACGTCCAAGTGAAGAATTTATTCATGCAAAAAATGTGGAAGACCATGCCGTCATGCGTTGTTTTTGTGAACCGAACTTCTTGCTAACAACACATCAAGAAAAAGATAAACCAATTCTACGTATGAAAGTGCATTCTAACTAGTAATTCGAATTCAGTAATTCAGAAACTATTTACCTTTAAATCGATAGGTATATATTTGAGTCAACAGCATTAGAATAAGCAGAAATTACTTTACATAATTTCAACATTATCTGCTAATCCTGCATCCACGAAACTTAACCGAGACCTAACACTTGAAGAATAAAATATATTCCCATAAATAGACTAAATAATAATGATATTAATAATAACAGTAATATTGTTCATGATAATAATAATAATAACAACAAGTATTGCTGAAATGCACTTATCCTCAATAAATGTTTAAATGTAAGAAAACGAGGCCCTCCTACCAAAATACTTTCAAGATAAATGAATGTATTTTAAAACATTAAATGCGAATGTATTTATTCTTTACTTCCCCTGCCTTTCCTTCTCCTTCTTCCTTAAAATAAACTTTGGTTGGGAATGTGACTTATTCGAAGTTCTTAGTGGTTTTATTTGATTTTTCTCTTTTTACGTCGCTCTTTATTATCTTCAAAACTGATTGATTTTTCCGAATGTTAACATATTATAAAAGTATTTTTAAATAACATTATAATCTAAAATGCATAAAAATCTCTTATCTTTTACTTAAATTTGAAACTGCTGAATTTTCAGGTTTATGTCCATTGCCACCTACAAAATGCTTCCTGGACACACGATGATGTTTGGTAAAACTATCTGTAGCTAAATATTTCCTTCCACACACATTTAACCCCTTTACACACTTTTCACGGCTGTTGTAGGGCTTCGGAAAAGATAAGAAGTACACATTCCTCTTATGATCACATAATCATACATTCAATCAAAGACCATACGCACAATATGCTTACCTGGCATGTTTTGAAAGCAGGATCTTGTCTGTTTGGCCGAAATCTGGCGGCGGGCGTAATTTCGCGCAATGGATTGTAGGGGAAGTTATTCGCTGAATATAATTATGCGTTTGTTCGCTAACGAAATTCCCCTGTTGCTGTTTCCTCGTTGAAAGTTGCACTGTGTCTGTTGTGCTTCGGCAATGGGCGTCACTTTTAGCACAATTCTCAAACATATTTTTGGTCAAGCCCACGTCTTCTGATGTCAGTCTAAAACTTTGGTTGTTAGTTAGGGATGTTGTTTAAGGTTCCCAGAATAAATAATACATTTTTGATCAAGACCCGAAAAACTGCAGTGTGTTTATACTAGAACCCTAAACAACATGCCTAAACTAACAACAAAAGCAATTCGCGCTTACGTCAGAAGACGAAAGGCGGGGCTTCACCATGAAAAGTGTTTGAGAAATGTGCGATATGTGAGACCGTCGGCAATACGGAAGACCCAAGCATAAAGTGGACTTAAAAACTTAAACTTAAACTAAACTGGAATAGATAATTTAGTAATTTAGAGAAAGTAATCTTACCGATGATTTATGTATGCTGTATTTCTCTTCACATATCTACCCAAAAATTGATAACAGAGAGAAAATATTGATGGGTAAAAAAGTGTTCTGCCCCCTCCCATCGATGTTGCTTTGAGAGAGGGTGGAGAGTGCCCCCCAAAGTCTCCCCTCATGCTCGCTAGTGTTTATATTTTGCCTAATAATCAGTGCTGTAGTCCAAAAATGTTCCTTGAACTTTGGATTATGTGTCCATTAAAGAAACGGATGAAATAATTTATCTTCTAAAAAATGCCATTCAAAAATATAATATTGGTTATTATGACGATGATAATATACTCATAACAGGTATAATAGAGGTGTATTGCAATCAAGAAGGCATTTTTCAAAATAAAAAAATATGAAGTTCTAAATTTCGTATTATTTGAAATGGGTGAAAAGAAACAAAAACTTGTATTTTATTTTATTCATACCAACATGTAACATTAAAAGTCTAAATACGTAGTAACAAACATAACATCAATGAAATAAATATAATAAATTACACGTGGACTAGATTAGATAAATATTACTTAGGGAAAATCTGTGAATAAGGAATTTTGGAGAACACTTTGTTGGCCATGTCCATGAAGAGGGCACTGTATGCCTCAGACAGCACCCACTGGTATTGCGGTATAAGGTACTTAATGTTAGAATTAACGAACGCGTTGACCAGATCTTCATCTGCAAAATAGACATTTTTTTCTTTTAGTATTTCGTACATTATCATGACACATTGAAATGGAAGATCCTATTACTAATTACAGAAATTTAACATTTCTCTTTTTGCTTGTAACTGGTCCAAACTAGTCAAACTGGTTTAATAAACATTTTTACACTAATTGTGTGATGAAATGAATAATATCTTAAATTGGTGAAAATACTATATTGCTTAAAATGATTTTGAAACTTATATTAAGATCACGATCTACAACTTTTTATGTCTTACCATGCTCTCAGAAACGTAAACAATATTCAAAATGTAAACAATAGATTACTTGACCTTATATTAATGAATGTTAGTAATGTAGATGTAAGCAGAGAGTTGCGCCCTCTCCTACCGGAGGACACACATCACACCTCAATAATAACTGAGATCCAATGCCTTTCCGTAAAATCAAATAAAAAGTCAAAACAAAACATTTCCACATACAACTTTAAGAAAGCCGACTATTCAAAACTCTTCATTTTAGTTTCAGAAACGGATTGGACGCCAGTAAATAGCGCCGTTAACGTAAATGAAGTTGCCGATATTTTCTACAGATTAATTTATGGCATATTTGATGAATGCATTCCCCTTAAAAAAGTACAGAACTCAACATATCCTTGCTGGTTTACTCCTGCTATAGTGAAAAGTATTAAAATTAAAGATTACCATAGGTTAAGATGGAAGAAAAGTATTACAAACAAAGAATATCATCGGGAAAAATTTCTTCAGCTCCGCGCACAGGTTAAGAAAGACATAACTGTAGCTTACACTAATTAAATAAAACTGTCTGAAGACCAGATAAGTGTGGACCCTTCTCGATTCTGGTCCTATATCAAAAGTAAAAAGTCCCATCAAAACTGCGAAGCTATTAAAGTCGGCGCAGACATATTGACAGACGAGAATGACATCGTGGATGCCTTTGTAACTTACTTTCATTCTGTGTACGCAGCCTAAAAAGCTAAATATGACGTAAATAATCTGAAAATAAAAATTGCCAACGAACAACGACCGGCCCTGACAACATACCACCATATATAGTAAAAGGATGTTGCGATATTTTAAAATATCGCTTGCTGCAAATTTTTAACCTTTCCCTCGATACCAATACTTTTCCTTCAAGATGGAAAACATCGTCAGTCTGTCCTATCCCCAAGTCTCACCAAAGATCAAGCTTAGAAAATTATAGACCGATAGCAATCATTTCTAGTCTTGTTAAAACATTTGAACAAATCATTTACAAGGGGATGTTAGCACACGTCAATCCAGTTATCTCTCCTTATCAGCATGGATTTACTCCAAAGAGGTCTACCGTAACAAACTTAGCTAACTTTACACATTACGCACGCAATGCACTAGATAACACAGGACAAGTCGATGCAATATACACTGATTTTACTAAGGCATTTGACAAAATTGACTATGATATACCGGGTGTTCCGCTCAAATCTCCCAAATTTCAATAAATCGTAGAAAAGAAAGTATGAATGATAGAGCAATGAAATTTCAGAGAGTTGAAGAAAACCTCATAAATTTTATTTTCCATACACTAATACACCTCCACATGTGCCCCATTGGTAGCACGAACAATATCCAGTCAGTATTCAACTTCTTGCCATGTTCTCTCCAACATGTCCCCTGTTACTGTTACAATCGTATCACGTATGCGGGTTCGTAACTCTGGGATGTTATTCACTGGAGTCGCAAACACACGAATTGCCTAGATGCCTGGCGGATGCATTTACTAGGGCTTCTCTGACACCCCTTTCAAATTTCTTCCACCTTTTCCTCCGACACACGACGGCGAACCCCACCAGATTGTTTTAGGACACTGCCGGTTGTTAGAAACTTACTAAACCACAGCCTAATTGATATAGTAGCAGGTGCGACTCCTCCGTACACTCGCCTGAAATTTCGTTGTGTTGCAATCACAGATTTTGTCTCAGCATACCACACCACTGCCTGCACGCGTTGTTGAACCTTCGCCATTTTTATTTATACGACCGTGGCGCTGCGTAGTGAGCAAACGGACAACTTCAAGTCATGAAACCAAAACTTGAAGATCTGGCCTTTCATTTGGTGTTGCAGTTATTTCAAAGTTCATCGTACTTGGTTCACAGTAATTAATTGAAATTAGGGAGATTTGAACGGAACACTCTGTATTACTACAGAACATTTCTTCATTCAATATTTCACTTAATGCTTTAAATTTATTTGCTTCATATTTAGCCGATCGAATGCGAACTGTATACCGCGTTTGGTAGAACCTGTCCCGCTTCCCGCGCTAGGGAGCGCTCAACAGTTTCGGTGTCAATGAGAAACGAGGAAAAAATCGTCTGCTGGGCAGCGAGGAGCGAATGAAAGCCAGAAGAGAGGCGTTTACGTAGACGCTGTTGCGACGTTGCGTATTTTAATTGGCTGCCTGGCTTTGACTTTCCCCAGCACGGAAACTGTTGAGCGCTCCCTAGCGCGGGAAGCGGGACAGGTTCTACCAAACGCGGTATAATATACAGGAAAATCAAACGTCGCCCCTTCACACCATATTCTGGTGCTCCCCAAGGATCCAATCTTGGACCGCTTTTGTTATTATTACTTGTCAACGACTTACCCAATTGCATACAAAATTCTCAAAAGTTGCTTTTCGCCGACGACCTTAAGCTTTTCCACGAAATAACTACCTCTGAAGACTGTTTGAAACTACAGGAATATGTAGACAGAGGGATCTCTTGGTGTAAAAGTAACGAGTTGGATCTTAACCCAACAAAATGCATCGTAGTCACTTACACAAAACGCAAAGCACCTTGTACAAATCACGCGCAAAAATAAAATTAAAGACCTCGGAATGACCTTCGACTACAAGCTCAATTATAATAAGCATATTGAAACTGTTACTAACGACGCTTTCAGAAACGGTTTTATAATCCGGTCAAGCCACGACTTCACGAAAATAGAACCAGTGAAAATACTTTACTATTCCCTCGCGGTCAAAACTAGAATATGCGTCAGTAATCTGGAATCCCACTCAAATAGACTTAATTCATAGATTAGAACGTATTCAGTCCAAGTTTCTTAGATATCTCAAATTCAAAGCCTGTGGAGAATATCCAACATTCGATTCATACGATAATCTAGTCTCAGAGACCAACTTCAGCAAACTAGCACTCCGACGACAAGTAAATGACGGTAATTAACGGTATAATAGACGATTCCAACTTATTATCAGCCGTATCCTTTAATGTTCCAATTTACAAAACACGTCCCAAGCACAAAATCTTTCATTGCCAGAGAGTGGAAACATCAATTCTTTCTACCTCTCCGGTGTGGAGAGCGTGCAACTCTTTCAACACAATTTCATGTGTAAATTACACAATTGATATTTTTGCAATGAGCTTATACAATTTTAAAAATACTATTACTGGAACACTGAATCTATTGTAGTAATATTATGTAATTAGAGCACTATAATTGGGCTCGGCCTGTTGAGCTCTATCAATAAATAAATAAATCACACGCACACAAAAGTAGGATTTTTATAAATGAAAGCCTACCTCAAAAATCTGCCTCTAGCCCTATGCTAATATTTGTATTCAATTGTTCAGAGAGAAATTTTATTGGTTATAATTTACGATTGCTGGATGAAAATAATAAATATTAACAGTAAATTACTCAGTAACTATTGAACCTGAACTATCCTTGGGCTGCCCCTATAATTTCTGTTTGTATATAGCCATGCTTGTCATTACTGGCATCTAAAGCAGAGAAGGGAAGAATGTTCCATTCCAATAGTCCTAGTTCGTTGCACTTTTTGACACTAGATGGAGTGCAAGTCTATCTCAGTATTAGTGTGATACAAGTAAATTGTTGTGTTGAGGCTGTAGTGCAGCACACCACACTGTACACACTGCACAGAATGTAGTCCAAACAGTGCAGACACTAAATACACCACGTGACAGCAAATCAAAGAAGTAGACAACTCAGTGTTGCACTTTCTTTGAAACAAACTAGACAATTAGTGCAAAGCAAGTCAAATCGTACAACGAACTACAAGGGGCTAATAATTCAGAAACTTGCTTTCACAAGCGGTGTCTTGGAACGATTATAGGGGGAGCAAATTCTTATTATTAACCCCGAAGCCAGTGCTCGAAGTGGAAATTCCTAGCTGGGGAAATGCTTTTTCGAATTTGGGGATGCTTGCATGATACTTACGCAAATGATCTTAACTGGGGAATACTTTAGGAGAAATTTTCTTAACTGGTGGATAGGATCCCCCCACCCCCCGCGCGTTCCTCCACTTTGAAAACTGTTGTAAACACATCTACAGCATGGGAAGAAAAACTAAACAATTAAACATTTTAAGCTACTTTGTATTTTTTCCTCTTGTTATAAAGCTGCTAGATAAACTAGGTACTTATAGTGAAACTACGGAGGGGTTAGAACAGCGAGCTACGTCGCCAGGAGTCCCGAGATTGAATTCCGGCTTGCGCATGGATGTTCACTGTGAGTGCCACTTCATCAATTTCATCATATCATCACTCATCCTCATCATAAACCAAATCAATCAATAAATCTCCCAATAATTAAAAAAAAACTATTATTAAAAATAAAGTTTTCAAGTGTATCTTTGTAGACCCAGCATCCTGAGAAAAAATCTTGGTTTTAGTTTTAAACCAATTTTCTGCACAGATAGGCTAATCGGGACTGGACGTACTGTTTCAAGTGGGATCTGAAGCAATATGTTCCTCCACCAGATATCAAACCCAGGATCTCATGATTTGATTTGATTTGCTTGGTTTCTTCTACTTCATTTTTCTTCACATTTGGCTAATCGCGATGATGAAGACGAGTGACGATATTGATGAAGGGATGCTCACAAACAACAACCATGCCCAGGTCGGGATTCAAACCCGACGCGCTGAAAAGCAGGTTGGAAGGCCTAGGTCCTCAAATGACTCTTCAGACATGAAGCTTATTTAGCTTCTACATCTTGACGGAAAGCAACTAAATTCACTCAAATTGTTAATTCTGGATTCACAAGTACATGTTTTATGTTTGGGAATATTTCCGATCTTGTCCATGCATAAAGTGGCTCAACCTCTAATGAAATGAGTTCGTAAAGTTCGAGTCCTGATCCGAAACATCAGCTTCCCTCGGACAAGCATATGTCAAGTCCACGTGGAGCCAGTATCTCCTCCCCTCAAACCTTTCCCACCAATAGCGTCCGTTGTAGGGACTGACAGAGTACTTGTCAATTCCACGTGGAGTAAATGAGATGTTGCCAATACAGTTTCTTTAGAGATTTCATAACGTGACGTTCCGGTTATTTTTGCTAGGTTGTGTTATTGTGTTATGCACTTTTTTATGTACAATGTACATCGACGCAGTTCGTGTTGGATGTCTAAACACTGCAGGCAAAATTGAGAACAGCGCTTCTCAACAAACAGGTACTGGCTCGAAACGAGATATGCGTCTGGCCAGCTTCCTCTCGAGCTATGTCAAAGATACCGACCTGGCATTCGAATCAGGACTTGAACCCTACCACGTGCAGAGGAAGACTTTAAAGTTTAACTTGTGAAGTAAGTTAAGTTGCGATTAGTTAAGTTGGCAGGATCAAATAAGTCTTTACAAGTGCGTAGGCTTTTTCAACTTACAACACAACACCTCGTCTGGATTTCACAAAGACCTGTCTCGTTATCGGCGAGACGGACTGGAGACATTTCTTGTTCCAGTACAGGGTGGTCGGAAAGTCCCTTTACACTGAATCTGAATTATTTGGTTATGTAAACAGCTTGTTCCCATGGATCCAAAACGTCAGTGTGGGTTCCTCCATGTTCGTAGCATATCCTTATGCGACTCCATGTCGTATTGTTGTTTATTTTTTAATATTTTTCAGCTGATATTAAATATTTTGTCACAATTATTGTTATTGCTGTTCAGAGGACCAATACCGTATTACAGTTGGATCATTAAAATCAATTTTCAGCTGGATTGCATTATATTATTTTGAAAACAACACAACAATTAAATACCCCGATGGCGTAGTGGTAACGTCGCTGCCTTGTAATCAAGGGGTTTCGGGTTTGATACCCGGTGGAGCCATATAGTGGTTTGGATTTCACTTTAAACTGTAGGTCCAGTCCCGATTAGTCTTAATCAGCATAAAGTGGACTTATATCACCAGATCAATCAATCCTTCAACGACAATTAAATATGTAAGTGCCTTTGGACAAATCGTAATTCCGTCACACACTATTTTGGGAAAAATAAGTATCAGAATGCAAAAACAATTTCAGTTTCGTCCTGTCATGATGAGCATGCTTTGAACCTTCCTTTCCTAATATTAATATTTCAGAAAAAAGTTCATAATTCACAAAGATTGGAAAATGTCAGTATGTACCTGCTAAGAAGGTTTACATCAAGGTAATTCCGTTACGTGAATTATGGGCACAATTATCTGTCCTGTACATCCAGATAATTTACATGTTTTGCAAGCTTGGAGTTGTACTACAAGGTGGCTCAAAAAGTCACTTAACACCCCCGGTACAATGCCACTGCAGCGCGCAACGTGGAAATGGTGATGACCAATCGTTATCAGGCCAAGGGGGAACCACATTGACGCCACCCGCACGGTCGGCGGTCATCTTGATATCCGCCATCTTGAATTCAACTTCAGAATTTTAAATGACAAGGACGTGATATATCGAATCAGGCTAAAATTTCACGAGAAATGCAATGGTGAAGGTTTTTTTTATGTATCTTTAACCACGAAGACGTTATGACTGAACCTCCTTATGAACATAAACATTAGCCTTGTCACTGTGAAGGACTTTTCATTTAAGGGAAGCATCACACTGTAATTGTTCGCGACAACCATTCATAATGCACAGCTCTTCATGGATGTATCCGATTAAAATCTTGTGCAATAGCATGCGAACGTCTCTCCCTAGACGTCACTTCTATCTCGATGCATTACCGATGCGCTAAACAAATTTTAAGGCATTTTTGTAACACCTCGAAAAGGAGCAAATTGGTACAAGAATTCAGTCATAACTTTTTCGTGTTTAAAGATAGATCGAAAAACCCTTCACCATTGCATTTCTCGTGTAATTCTAGCCTGATTTGATATATCATATAACCCCCTTCCCATTTAAAATTCTGAAGTTCAATTCAATATGGCGGACATCAAGATGGCCGCCGACCGTGCGGGTGGTGTCAATGTGGTTCCCCCTTGGCCTGGCAACGATTGGTCATCACCATTTCCACGTTGCGTGCTGCAGTGGCCTTGTACCGAGGGTGTTAAGTGACTTTTTGAGCCACCCTGTACATTGTGTCAATACATATAGCACGACCAGTCACATATAATACCTAAAATGTAATCGTATGAGGGAAATATGTTATTACATAGTTGTCCAAAACAAATATTTTCGAAGCTCATTGCTCGGAAACGATTCAAAGAAAAGAAACTGGGAGTCTGTTGCTAGGAAACGAATGGTTGTAAACAAATACCTATCAGATACTCCGACAATGAGCAGCCGAAAGACGCTATCCCTGCAACGTTTCAAAATGTAACTTGCGTACGAACAATACGACATAGATTCGCACAAGGCTATGCTACTTACATGGAGGAACCCACACTGACGTTTTGGTCGTCACTTTGTAATCAAGGGGTCCCGGGTTCGATACCCGGTTGAGGCACATAGTGGTTCGGATCCCACTTTAAACTGTAGGTCCAGTCCCGATTAGCCTTACTGTGCACAAAGTGGACTTAAAACACCAAATCAAATCAAATCAAACTGACGTTTTGGATCCATGGGAATAAGCTGTGTACTTAACCACATAATTCAAATTCAGTGTAAAAAGACCACCCTGTGCCCACTGTTAAACAAAAATGCCTTACCCCAGGTTCCATGATTTCCAACGATGCTTCCAACGCGAATCTTAAAACTGGACTCCTGGAAATCACAGGTGGCTTTTTCAATCTTCACGTAATCTTCATCATCTCTTCTTTCCAGTTTCCCTCGGAAGCTGGTGAGGAAGTAAACATCCGCTGTAACGGTATAAAAATATCTGTCAACTTTTCTTGACCTGTTTTTTAATCATCTTTAGACAAAAAAAGCAATGATATTCTGCTATTTTCTTCTGATATTCTTTTCTCTAAATATCTTATATCCTTTACTTAGTCCTCTTCCCCCTTTCATTTCTCTTTCTTATTCCTCTCACTACTTCTCTTTCCATCTTCCTTTCTCGCCCTCTCTCTTTCTACAACTTTATCTTGCTTTTTCCCCCTACCGTTCTCTCTTTGTGTCTCTATTTTGCTCTTTCTTTCTCCTATTTTGAATGGTAGCGTCGTTGCCTTGTAATCAAGGGGTCCCGGGTTCGATACCCAATGGAGACACATAGTGGTTCGTATGCCACTTTAAACTGTAGGTCCAGTTCCGATTAGCCTTACTGTGCATAAAGTGGACTTAAAACACTAAACAAATAAAAAAATCTTATTTTAAATTTCACGTCTTACTGTCTCTCTCGATCTATTTCTATTTTTCCCTTTCTTATTTTCTCTCTATTGTTCTCTCTGCCTCCCTTTTTCTCTCTCTCGCTACATTACTGTTTCTCCTCCTTCTTTATATTGCTTATTTTCCGTTGCACTCTCTCTCTCTTTCTCCCTAGATTGGTCTCTCATTCTCCATTTACTTTTCTTTCGAGCTCTATTTCTCTCTCTGTCTAATTTTATTTTTGAATTGCTTATTTTCTTTCTGTTGTTATCTCTTCCTCTCTTTTCCTCTCTCCCTCTCGACATTGTTGTGTCTCTCCTTTCTAGCTCTCTTTTTCTTCCTCTAGCATCATATAGCTTATTTCCCCTCTATTAATGTCACCTCCCCCCTTGCTCAGCCTCTCTCTCGTTCTTGCTCTGTCATAAATTACCTACTTAACATCAGGGGAATGCTAGCTGTCATCATCATATTACCAAAAGTTTCATAGCGCCATAACGATGCCAAGTTCGCCCAACAAAAAAGGAAATCTAGATAAATACCTGGATTTTTGTGCGGTATTTAGTGGTATATTAAAGGGACTGCCACCTCCAGGAAATACCCCACCCCTCCTTCTGCATGCCCACTATTATTTCTCTGGGCCTTCACTAGCAATTACATTTTCGTTTGAAACTATACAGCCAAGAGCGAAGAGATTCACCACGAATAATGCTCCTGACCGTAATCTAAACATTTGTCAGTGATCAATGTTCACAATTATCCTCGATCACCCTTGAAATGATATAAATAACTAAGATCCGTAAGACTTACGACGTACAAAATAATAAAAATATACCGGGTGTCCCAGAAGTCTTTCCCCGATTACAAACTTTATTCATATCCGCTATATGCAAGGTAGAGATGTGAAAGTGGTGCCAAAATGTTGCAAAACTAACCAAGTTTTTTTGTTGCAGGTTTGAGTAACGTGGCTATAGTGTAGCAGTGTCAGTGCCCAGAAAACCGGAAATGTTCACAAATCAGGAAAAAGCTAAGCATGTCCTCTGGTATCACGAGACCCGGTCACCAATAGCAGTGCAGAGGAACTTTCAAATGTACAGAATTCTTTCGTCTAGAATATCTGCCATCAATAAGTTGGTATTTAAAAAATGGAATTTATCTTCATTCCCAAATCCTGTCAAGTCCAAGAAACATTGTATGGAAAGATGCCACCCGATGTCAAGAGCATTAATTCCGGATTCCTTGGCACTGACACTGCTACACTACAGCCACATTACTCAAACCTGCAACAAATAAACTTGGTTAGTTTTACAACATTTTGGCACCACTTTCACGTCTCTACATTGCATATAGCGGATATGAATAAAGTTTGTAATCAGGGAAAGACTTCTGGGACACCCGGTACTTGTTATCATTTGCAGCATAATCGATGATTATTTATTTTCTTGGAACCTTTTGGAAGACAAGGATTACATATTGCGATAATACTGCTTTGAAGGACATAAGACTTGTGCACGCTATTATTTATGATAATATGCATAAAATATTAATCAGAAACTTTACGTTTCGTCAACCGGATCTAACATCCTTATTTGTTTTTCAATTATATTCCATTCTTTGCGTATTGTACCTTAATTTGCTCCCCACGGCACTTCTTTTACACAAACTTTGACTGCTGGATAATGATAATGATAATAAAAACAATACAATATTAATTATAATTTGCATATTTTAATTAATATTATTTCAATTGAATATATAATTGTAATATAATTATTTTAATTCAATCATTTATTTTATTATTATTATTCGAGAAGGGGGTGCAAATCTGGAAGCGTGGTAATGTGGAAACGTCTAATATCTCGCTTGCAAAGTGCTGCACTCCAGCGGGATGAGCGGGAAACAGTTGTAGAAGTTCATATTTGTTACGGTAGAACACGAGCAGTCAGTCGAGCAGTGGACATGGCAACAGTACGTCAAGTTATTTTCCCGGATTTGTGAAACCTTTTGGAGGTAAGTTTTAGGTTATTAACTTAGTCTACCTATCGTGTAGGTATCTTATCAGGTGTTTATAAAGGGACATACAGAGAAGGTATTGGCGGTTTTCAACCAAACGTCAACTAATAGTAGGGTGTACGCCTGTCCTTCCTGATAATATTGAGAAACTGTTGGCGGAGTTTCTTATTGAAATGGATAATCTCTTTTATGGTCATACTAGATTAGATGTCAAGAAAATGGCCTATCAACTAGGCCTTGGCTTGACCTTTTTATCAGGCGACACAAAAACAAAATGACACTCCACAAACCTTTAGGGACCTCATTCTCGAGAGCAAACGGGTTCAACGAAGAAGCCATAGACAAGTTTTTTGACATGCTGGAAGCTGAGTATGACAAACACTCTTTTAGTGCTGATCGTGTATGCAATGTCGACGAAACCGGCCTCAGTGTCGTCCAAACCAAGATACCACATGTAGTTGGACTAAAAGGTAAACGTCAAGTAGGTGCCATCACAGCAGCAGAGCGAGGTTCCCTTACAACTGTCATATACTGCATGAGCGCTGGTGGAACTTTTATACCACCACTGATGAACTTCCCCAGAAAGAACTGGACTGATACTCTAATGAAAGAAGCGCCACCTGGAGCAATCGGAAAATGCCATCCTTCTGGTTGGATACAAACGGAGCTCTACTTACCATTCTAATTTTATAAAATAACGTTCTTATGTAATAGAAACCTAATGTAACATAAAATAATTGGCAAACACTTATTTTTTTTATTTGAAACATTTGATTTACCATAATTTTAAGGTGTTTCCACATTACCCGCACTTTTTTGAAGTTTTTCAAAATATGTAGTACAAAAAAAGGTAAAAAAATGTAAAGTGCTCCCCTGTGCATAGCAACACGCCATGAAGGCGTATAGGGGGTGTGGGGGTAACGCCCCACACTTTCTTGATCCGGTCGTAAGTAGGGGTGATGTCATCAGCATCACGCCCCTGACCGCCTTTACCCCCAGGGTTTCCCCCAGGTACCCATGTTATTCGACGCTGGGTGGGCGCCGGGGCCGCTTCCATCGTTAGAAAAGTTCCCGAATTTGAACCGGCTGGGGATCGAACCCGGGACCTTTAACATGGTACAGTCACGGACACTTCTGGGTTGTAACGATTTCATTGGAAGTCAATGGGATTACTACAACCCAGAAGTGTCCGTGACTGTACAAGCACAAAATATTTCTTTATTTATTGCATACATACTTTTTGCATTTATGAGTATTAGTTTCATATTCAAAACATTATAAAGTAACTTTCAAGCTACAACAACAATAAACAAGTTCTTTATATGCCAAAAACAAAGTGGGCTTCCACATTTGCACCCTACCTCTATTATTTGTGAAACACTTCTTTTTTTTTTTAGACCCCCGTAACATTGTCCTCTGTTAATCAAGAGGTTCCGAGTTCGATACCTGGTGGAGGCACAAGTGGTTCGGATCCCACTGTAAACTGTAGTTCCAGTTCCGATTAGTCTTCCTGTGCTTAAAGTGGACTTAAAACCGAAACTCAAAACTCAAACGTGTCGGACTGTACTTGATGACCAGCACTTACTTGCCTGTGCTTCCACGTTACCTTCCCCTTCAACATCAAGAAACAGAACTTTCCCCTGCGCCTTGTACAAGGAGCTGCCGTTGAGGAAGGGGAAATAAAGGTTCAGGTAGAACTTTAGATTCACAGGATCAGCTCTGCAAAAGAACGAGAAACGAAGACAGGGCGTTAGGACATGTCTATTCAGTGCTGCATTGCCTACCAGGAACCTGCTCGATTTGTTTATGTTGGTACCGCTCCCGTCACTCGGTGGCCAGTCGTCTACTGGCAGCCATTGCCAGTGATCACGTGAGTGCTTACACCCACTAAGGGGAGCGGTATGACTGACGGTACGCTTCTCAACCACCTTTCTTGGTCAAGTCCCGCCCTTTGTCTTCTGACGTCGGGTTAAATGCTTTCGTTGTTAGGTATGCATGTTAGGAAGGGCTCTTAGCATTAAAGCACTGAAATTTTTATGGCGTCACAAGTCGAAGGGTGGAGCTTCGCCACAAAGCAGTGAGAAGTGTCGTGCTACGATCGAGTGTATACGATGGAATATCATTTTAATGTCTCAATAATCGTAGACATATGAATGAAAAATATACGTTTGAAAACTCTTCTACCATACAGAAATTGATAGTTAAAAGATAGTTTACTGAAAGTAAAGACATTAAAGATACTGAAATTCTGAGATAGTTAACAGATTCTTAATTTATTTTTAAATATTTGCTGTATTATTAAGTTTCCTCATATTCTCATCGTTAAAATAGACGATTTAATTAATAGCTGGGTTTCATAATTTCTGCAGGAGAGATATTTGTGTAAGTAGACTACAAAACAAGATATAATTTCTATAGGTAGTTGTGTTATGTGGATTTCAAATTAATTTTATTGCTTTCGAGTAATAATATCTTAGGATATTTTCGCTAGGTCTCGTGATTGTGGACCGAGTTCTCGACTACCAATGATGAATTTAAATCTCGTTGTTGTACCATCCCAACGTTTGGGGTCATGATATGTGAGGTAGACATAATTCCTTAGCAATAGGTCAGAGAACATTTCTGAAATTTTTTCTGGAATAACCGAAACACACTTCATGAATGTATTAACTACCTATTTTGTCAAGAATCAATTCATATTTACTTACCTCATGTAAGCGACCTTGAAATTATCCAATCCATGCACCCTGTACTCCTTTGAGACGGCACTGAGCTCGACCAATCCGCCATCTTGCCAT
Organism: Lepisma saccharinum; assembly: GCF_977018435.1. Lineage (NCBI taxonomy): Eukaryota > Metazoa > Arthropoda > Insecta > Zygentoma > Lepismatidae > Lepisma > Lepisma saccharinum. The sequence continues at coordinate 32,420,176 of NC_139238.1, forward strand.
ACTTCCATTTTTGGAATGTAGAGAGGATTCAATGAGGGTGTTCTAAACTCTCTCATTCCTTGAAGAAAATAAGGTAAAATTATTTTGAGGCTACATTCGCACATTCGATTACCAATATACGCGAACAATATCAATTATACATATTACACATAAAAATGGTTATAAAACATTAAAATGCTGACCAGGGCATATCTATTGTGAATTTTGGTCTGAAGAAGACCCTGTTAGAGGATGGAAACCTTATCGTTTTTAGTGTATATTTCTATACTATAAATTTTGCCTTTGTCAGCATTTTAATGTTTTATTAACATGGAAACAAGGCTTAACACTGATAACTTTGCACCATGTGATTTAATGTAAAGTTGTTCGGTAAGTGGCGCCGCCACATTCAAAGAGCGGAAATACGAATGTTAGAAGCCAACACGATAGATCATAATGATTTATACTGATTTGCCTCGGATAAAAATTCTCTGGCGTCTGCTTGAAATTACTTCTATTTTATTTTAGATTATTTCTAGATACGAGAATACAAAAAACAGCGATAAAATAATTGAAAATGCACAGTGTAGCAAAACAATACAACACAAAATAATTTTCTCACCAGTGGAAAAATATTAAAAATTAGTAATCACCCAAAATATGCACATCTTATCTTCATAACATGAGGATTAAGTTTATCACCATTTTTGCATAAAGCGTAAACCTTACCATTAATAACATGAGGCATTACGATACGAACTGCATCCTTAATGCATTTCTTGTACTGTGGATCCCTTTGGCTGCACGTATGAATATAATCCGCTGAAAAATAAGAGACAATTGTTCGATAAATTCCAAAGTACTAAAAGTAGTATGTCGTGAACATGTAGGCTAGTATTATCAAAATCACATCTAAACAAACAAGAGTATATTATTAAAATATTATTTTAAGAGTATTATGAATATATGTATAATAACATGAAATTAATTTATTCCCCTTTTTGTATATATGGATGTGTGTGTGTGTGTGTGTGTAATTATTACATATATAATGAATAATATATATGCATATGCGTATGTGTGCCTACGTATTGCAGATGGCTAGTGATACGGGTGCAGAACGTTTGCTTCCTGGTGTACTTCACTTCCGGTTTCCTCTTTCTTCTGATAAGCTCCGACTTGCGTAGGAGAATTCCACACAGAGGAACTGGCTACTATAGAAGCTAAGGGTGCCCTGAGGCAGGCCTCCTTTTTAGTTAGATACAACCTTACTAGGAAGCCGCGGTAGCTAAGTTGTTAGGGCGTCTGACTACCATGCGAGGGACCCGGGTTCGATTCCCTGTTCAAGCGGCTCCGGCGCCCACCCAGCGTCGTATAAAGTGGTTACCTGGAGAAAACTATAGGGGGGTAAAGGCGGGCAGGTGCTGATACCATCACCCCCAACACCCCAGCTCCGCCGAGATCAAGAAAGTGTGGGGCCCTAACCCCACACCCCCTATACGCCTTCATGGTGTGGTGCAAAGCACAGGGGAGCACTTTACTTTTAAACCTTACTAGTCTATCCTTGAGAGTAGTAGCCAGTACCGCCGCCAGGAAGCAGAGGTAAGTGATGGCGCATCCTCCAGCCACCTACCTTTCTACCTTCTTTCATTACCAAAAGTGCTCTACCTATCATGGTTGGGTGGGCGATTTAAGCTATTGACATATGTAGAAACATTGGCCAACTTTAGGTAAAAAAAAATCCAAGCCGGTTGGCACTGACTTTATTGCGAGAAAAAATTAGTTTGAAGAGTCTGGGTCATTTCGCCAAAACAGACTGTGATTTTAAGTATACTAGTGATCATGGGCGGATCTAGAATTTTCTAGGAGGGGCACAAAATATGCTGTAAGCACATGATAATAAGTACACTGGAAATATAATGTGGACATTTTTTCGTATATTAAGAACAACCTATGTCCTCTCATTACAAAGGTTCGTTTTATGTCCAATTCGTGGTCAGATAAACTAATCGGGGCTGGATCTTCAAAGTAGAATCTGAACCACTGTGCAATGTACCTCCACCAGGACACGAACGGAGGACCTTTTGATTACAAGGTGATATCATCAGTGCACGATATGGACCGGAGTTGACCGGAACGGCGTTCCTGTTCGTGAGTATCTGGAACCTTCCCGTACCATCCCGCCGGAAATTGCAACTATTTCACTACATTTTGCTTCTCAGTGTGAACTAAATTCTTAATACTCTATAATAGTATATATTATAGTATTTGTATAAGCTTCCCATCCCACGTGCTGACTTAGCAGAGTATCAAGGGGTCTATGTTGTCTTCATCTTTTGTGCATTGTGGTTCTCTTTTTACTTTTTATATGTTAATTATTATTATTGTAAATTCGATTGTTTTGACAGCATTATTAAGACTACCATTCACAATTTCTGTGTTTAAATTTTAAAAAGGGAAGAAATTCCAGAAGACTCGTGCCAAATGTATTTCATATTTAAATTTTATGTAAATATTTTAACAAATCAGAGACAAACGAAAGAAGATAAAAGACATTTCAAGCCCTTGATAGCATTAGTTGATTTTTGTGAAGTAGAACTAATTGTTATTTGCGATAAGCTTGAGAATTCATTTCCTCAGGCGAAACTGTCACAAATATGGAAAGTAGAAAGCTCTCGCATTGTGACAATGAGCTATTGCCTTGTAACCAACAAGTCCTGGGTTCAATCTCCAGTGTCTAATCTTGATTACTATATTTGTGCTAAACTTTGTTTTATTCTTTTATTATCCATTTTGGGAGGAGCACGTGCCCCGTGCCCCCCTCGCTAAATCCGCCAATGCTAGTGATAAACTTTCAAAATTCCGTCTCATACCCTTTTGGGTATGTTGCTCACTAATCATCATTCATCCTTGATGATAAAGCACTCTCTGCTCGTGGTGAGCTTGGTGGTAAGGCGCTAGAGGTACTAAATTTACAGTCTTGAATGGCAACACATGACACTTGAGTTTCACACCCTAAAGACTGAATCAGCATGGCTAATGTAAGGATATACCTGTCTCTGTACTGCAACTGAAGATCTGCCGGGAAAGGTTATGCTTGTGACTGTACGTAGAGTCTGACTTGCGACTCGCGTTAACACACTCTCCCTAGAACCTCCTCCTCTCTTTCTATTCAATCGTATCTTGCTCCTCAATCACTGAATTAGAACTGACCCCGAACTCTCTGCCTCCCAGACATTTATTGCAATTGAATTTACTAAACAAATGCACAGTCAGGACTGTAGCCTCTTCCTGGATTTCGTCCGTTTACATGTTTCTACCGCTGATGTCCAGGAAGAGCTTCAGTGCTGTCTGACACTGCATTCCTGTGATGTTTCTGAATATTTCCTGATTGCAAAACGATGGTTGAATGACTGGAAGTTGGAGTTCGTTGTCCATAATAATTAAAAGATACTACGGTTCGTTACGATTCCACTCCACAAGTGAGTACTATCTATTTTCTCCTAAAATGTAAAGTACTAATTAGCCTATTTTATTGGTCCCCCTTAATGGTCGCCACTGCCTATGCGCGAGCGAAAATGGGTGACTTCAACCTCAAGCCCACAATTTCCAGTCTGCTATTTAGAGGTCTGCGTGTGAACCCAACGAGCAATAATAAAAATTGTCTTCGTACAGCAAGAAATATCTATTATCACACTCATAGATGGCGCATTGAAAAGCAGTTTTTATTAACCTAGAAAAATGCCTCAAAATGTAGCTTTTAACGAATTTACTAGAAGTAGAAAAAGTTAGCATAACATTTTGCAAAACAACTTGTAAGTTGTTCTACAAGTTGACTAAGTAATTTAACAATAATTTTAAAAATACACGGCAAATTCATTGCAATAAGAAATAAAACGTTGTATATTTTCAGTATAAAATAAGAGCTTAGTGGTTCATATTGTTTTTCTATCTAGCAAAAAATTAAAATTAATTTTAATAAAGCGAGAACGTTACCACCAAATAGCAATGTTTGTAACGTTTTACCTTCAAATAAATAGAGTTAATAACACTTTTTAGAAAATCGGTTCTAAGTTACTGTGCAAGTTCACTAGGTAGTTACATTTTATTGTTAAAAATTCACGTTAAATTTGTTGCAACAATCAAGGAAAATATATCAATTCATTTAATTTGATTGTCATTTAGCGTCGGTTTTCTGCCACTTTTGGCTTATCGCGACGATGAAGATGAGTGATGATATGATGAAATTGATGAAGGGATACTCACAGAGAACACCCATGCCCAGGCCAGGATTCGAACCCGGGTTTTGAATTCACGTAAGTTGTACAGCTTTCATTGATGTGTTCGTGGCCTTCGACTTTAGTAAACTCAATGAAACAGCCTACAACGCTTATAAGATAGGAAATGCTCACACAAGTTGCAATTGTTATAAATAAAGAGAACAAATGTTAATTTAAAAGGCGATTTAGTACTTACGAATTTTGAATTCCTTCGCGTACGCTGCAGGTAGGCAGAGAGTGATTAGGAGAATCAGCATGTTTAGCGTATCCTGATGGAACGTATAGTGATGTGTTTTGCCTCACGTACCTTGTCCTAGAAGAGATCCCATCGCAAGTTCTTCACTTTCATCTATAACGGGTTACCTGTTGACACACATCTCAATCCCCGCGAAAATCAAGGTCATATGTGCTTTTCCTGGTTGTTTTTCTTTCCACAAAGAACAAATCTCCAGGTGTGTTTTATGTAAAGAAATCTTCCATTTCTTAAAAGCATGTAGGAAGCAAGATAAATAATAGTGAGCAATTTGCCAGGCAATTCTTATGCATCATACTGTACAGTCACGGACACTGCTGGGTTGTACCGATTCCATTGAAATTCAATTCATTAATTACAACCCAGAACTGTCCGGGACTGTACAGATCCCGTCTGTACTACTTCCACGATATTGCGCAATGCCACTGGGCAGTGGTTTTTCAGGTATTTCTAGCCCCAAAACAAGTTTGTTTGCGTGTTGGATCACTTCCTCTATTCCCCAAATTTATCAACACCTGTGATTAGCTTCGTCTTGTTCGCTGCTCTTTTTGACACTACGTGTAGTGCAAATGTATCCCGGTGTCAGGCTGATGGAAGGAAATGACGTTCAACCAACTAATAGTGGTGTTCAAGTTCAGAAGATTGAACAAATGCCTGTCTGCTGCAGGGGGATTGCTCCCCCCCAACCTTCGACGGAAGTCAATTCTAGGGGGGCAAGGGGGGGGGGCAAACATTGACGGCCAAGGGCACCTGTAGGGGAGGCACAGAGGAGCAATTACCCCTTCCGATTTAAAAATTTATGCAAATAAAAATACAATTCGAAAAATTTTCTACCTCGCTTCTCTCGCAATAGCTACCTGTTTTTCTCATTTTCGCCAAGTTCAGAACCGTAGGTAGGGGGCGGTGGGAGTCGGCCATGGGCGCCGAATGATCTAGGGCTAAATGAAACAAAGTGGTTAAAGAGAGAATGCCATGGTGTCCAGTGAAATTATTTGCACCCTACTAAATCAATATTGCTTTCAATTGCAAAAGTTGGATCTAAAAATGTTCTTGCTCGCTTCGCTCGCTATGTGTGTGTTTTCTGTAATGTATTTAAATAATATGTGTTGTATATATATGTATTGAATTAACATAGAATACGTACACAATTTAGTATTAGCATATTGCATATATGCTTTCTTATGTTATGTCGTTCCATGTTGCATATGTGTAAAACATATGTCGTACATGAAAGTTATACATGTTACAGTAGATGTATATGTACAAAAATAATTATCATCGGAACGCATTTATCGTTCATTTTCTACCATTCAAAAATACAGTTTGTGTGCTTCTTTTCCATTATTAGCTAATGTGAAATTGATTGTGTTGAAAAAAAAAATATTTCAGTTAGCACCGACTTCTATCCAGTTTTTGCGTAATTTAAGAGAATAATAACGTCTTTGATACTACTACTACAACTAGTAGTAGTAAAAATAATGATAATAATAATATCATTTTTAATGTTTTTGTTGTTATTATCATTATTAGGCCTATATATAAAAGAGAGAGAGAAATGCGATGTTTAAACACACCAGAGAAACAGGACATGGCATACAGTGGGATGAAGCTAAGCAGATAGGAAGGGAGAAGAGAATACTAGTGAGAAATTTGAAGGAGGCCAAGGAAATAGAGAAGAAAGGTGAAGAAGACACAATGAACTAGAATGGAATGGAAGAAGGTGTTAGAAACAACTTTCTAATAGTCTGGAGGGGAGTAATTTTTGTGTATATATATATCGTCCTGTTTTGTACCTTGTTACATTTGTACTTCGTGCAGAGTCTGAAGAAGACTTTGCTAGAAGGTTGAAACGTTACGTTTAGTTTATGTTTTATAATAAAATAATTTTCTGCCTTGGTCAGCATATTGAGTTTTTCATATTATGGAAACAAGGCTTAATGGTGTTATATATAAAAATGTCATTATTATTTTTTGTTATTATTATTATTGGTACGTTTATCCTGGTACTTGCCCCCCAGACAAAAAACTATGGTAACGCCCCCTGCGTAGCACATGACTGCACACCACACACTACACCGCTCCATAACGCACTACAAACGGTGTAGACACTAAATACACTACTTGACTCCAAATCAAAGAAATAGACGTGTCGGTGTTGCACCGTGTAACCAACTAGACAGTGTCAAAGAGTGCAGCAAACTAGACGGGGCTATTGATACTTCAAAGGTGTACGTTTTTACCATGTTGAAGTCATCCAACAGGCTTGTGACACAAAGTTTTACCACAGATAAAGATATAAAGATACACAGCAGCGCCATCTCTTATTCTGTTTGGTTGAAGAACGGAAGCAAAAGTGCGAGTGGTGCTTTCAGCGCCTCTTAGCGGATTATTACAAAACCTTTTGCGAACAGGGATTCTCAGCAGAAGGTCAGTGCACCGGTTTTCCTGCCTTAGATGAAGATCTGCTTATATAAATATATCTTTATCTGTGGTTTTACCATCATACCACATGACGACTTTTAATAACCGTTTCCATTGTTGGACTACTGTGCCAAGTGCTGTCATGCAAGGAGTAATCGGCAAGTACTGTTAAAATATTTTGTTTCTTTTTTTTATTTAATAGCAATCGTCTACACGACGGCGACATCAGGATCCAGAGGCACAACGGTAGATCTTTAAACCTTGACAGCAATTTGGCTTGCATGTGATACAAGTATCATTGCTTTACCGGGACGGATGTACAGGGTGCTCCTAAAGTCATGTTACCATTTCAATCAAACATAACTCTGAAACCACATGACACAGAGCAGGGCGGTTTCTCGCAAAATGTTGCACAGCTCAAGAAGTTATTTGGTTGCTGTCATTTGTTGTCATACGTTCATTGGTGTTCATTTCTGTTCTACAGATTGGAAAATTTTGACACCTCAGGAGAAGTGTGTGCTGTGGTATGCTGAGTGTGCAAATCACCGGTTACTGTGGAACGACATGGAAGAGATCTTCACTCCCTCGATATTCTGGATAGGCATTTCTCTGGAAAATGGATAGGCCGTGACGGACCAATCGCGTGGCCCTCGCGCTCGACTGATATCACCCCCCTTGGATTTTTGCCTTTTGGGGTACATCACGGATTGTGTATACCAAAGCCCTGTTCCAGATCTTGTTACGCTTGGCTGCAGCTGTGCAAACCGCAGTTGATGTTGATATGATGTTGATATGCTCCAGTGTGTATGCGTAGAAGTGGAATAATGCCCTTACATCCTAAGGGCAACTAGAGGGACCCACGTTCAAGTGCACTGACGTACAAAAAACCTTTGAGCTGTAAAACATAAACCAAAAAAACGCTTTACTCTATGTCATGTGATTTCAGAACTATGTTAAATTGTAATGGTAACAGAATTATAGTGAAACCTGTATACTAAGATGTTGTTGAGTGCCGTGATTTCTAAAGAAAATGTAGCATCTTCTTGATCAATTAGTGAGCGAAAACATGGCTCAAACTACCTTAACGTGGACTTCTTTTATATTATTTTACTTTTCTGACACCGTTGGCTAATTGCGAAGATGAGGATTAAAAGTGAGAAGACGAAATTAATGAATGGACCATCACAAACACGTGTAGACCCAAACGACACTTGAGAAACAATGCCCGCTGACATTAAGACTTTCTGTGTGTGTGTGTGTGTGTGTGTGCTTTTGCAGATGCTACCTTATGGGGACACTCGTCAGTTGTGAATCCACCTTATGGGGACCGCACCGACTTGTGGGGACCAAAATCCGGTCCCCACAAGGAAATCGTTACGAAAATACATTTAGAAGCCTCGGATCACTGCCCTTGAATTTTTGAGCAACGATAATGGAATTACCTAATAGGAAATACTTGCAAGAACCTGATGGATAGCATCCTTACTTGGGAAAATTTGTTTTTCACGTGTCCCCATAGGGTGGCAAATTTCAATGCAACGTGTGGGACGAGCTTACTATTTTCCACACCAGGTGGCAGAAAAATCGCGTCCGCGTTACACACCCACACGCTCTGGTTTTATCGCCCTTGTCGGTACCCGGGGGGAAGTGGAGTAAGGGGGGAAGTTTCGGGTGGTGGTGCGGTGAGAGGGGGAGCGCATACACACGATTTCTTTCCGAGTAGACCTTGTGGGTACCGGAGAATCACCTCCCGGTCAAAGGCCAAGATATTCAAGGTGTATCGGCGCTCGTCAGGAGAGGTTGAGACAGTGTCTGGCTGAAGGTCACTTTTTACCCCACAGCTTTCTGGAATTCGATTTCTGAAATACTTTTAATTCTTATTATTTGGCGCCATTACCCTCTATCTAAATCTATGTTTCGCAACCGGTGTTCCTCCACAAGGTCACGGGTGTGCTGCGAACTTTTCTTGTAGTAACAAATTGAATGTAAATTATTTAATCTGACTACCATGCGAGAGATCCGGGTTCGATCCCCAGCGGGGGAGAACCAGTATATTTTCCACCTTTTCAAGCGGTTCTGGCGCCCACCCAGCGTCGTATAAAGTGGGTACCTGGAGAAAACTTTTGGCTAAGGAAGGTGGCCATGGACGTGGTGCTTCACCCCCACCTTCGAGCGTGATCAAGAAAGTGTAGGGTCCAAACTCCACACCCACTTTACTCCTTCATGGCATGCCTTGATGGCAAGGGTCAGTTTGTTATTACACATACATAATCTCTACAGGCGTTTCGGATCCATATAATCAGCTGCATAGATCGTTTCAATAATAATAATAATACCAAAAGTACCTATAAGTGCAGTGAATTGTATTATTATTATTATTATTAGTAGTAGTAGTAGTAGTAGTAGTAGTAGTAGTAGTAGTATTTTTAACTGATTATATTGTAACTCATTCCTAAACTTTTAATTTATATCAACAGTGCCGTAATGTATGTTTTTTAGATAAATAAATTTTATGATGTGCGTGTTCAATACTGGATAATTTATGGTATTCTGCGAGGACAAGAAGGTTGCGGAACGTTGCTCAACCTTTACTTTTACAGATGATCGAGTATTTTGAGGGGTTTAGAATTATCAGAAGGAAAAAGAGGGGAACACCATACTTTCGGAGGTATTTTCTTATGCCCTGGTACCTTAAAATTAACTCAGGGCGTGAGTTCCGCGATTTTTCTTTTACGGATTCCCTTTTTGATTCATCCTCTATTTTCCTTATTTTTTTGTTTACAGTAACTCACTGCGACATTGGCATAAAGAACCAAATTTGTTCAGTTTTCCTGAACAACGTTGATTTTACAGCATTCTACTAGGGGATAAGTAAGATTAAAATAAACGTTAATAATAGTAGAAGGTAAATGTGTGTTAGTGTTCAACATTAATAATATTTATGAATACAGATACAAAATCACATAAGTGTGTAATTGGTTTTGTAATGTTTTGTTTGGATAGGTTATATTGTGTGTCGTGTGCCTTAACTCTTTCACTGCGGAATTCTCTGGCACACAATATCCCTTGGCTGCGTAATTAAATTTGAAAATATATTTTTTTTATAAACAAATAATTTTCACAATTACATTGCATTATATATGAGAGAGAACTTACAAAAGTCATTCCTTGCACTTGAAAACCATTCTGTAGTCCCTGGTGGTATGATATTTTGAAATTTTGAAAAAACAACAACATTTTTTTAGAAACAATAATTTTACAAACTTTTTTTTAGAAACAATAATTTTACACAATTACATTGCAAAATATGTTATAGAGAACTTACAAAAGTCATTCTTTGCACTGGCAAACCATTCTGTACGTATACCCTGGTGGTATGATATTTTGAAAAATTTTGAAATTTAAAAAAAAAAAAAAAATCTGTTCCATGATGTTACGGACGGAGGTACAAATTCTTCATCAGACACTACACAATCACTGTCACCACTTGAAGTCTCATAAAAACTGTCGCTATTATCGTCACAACTTAATTCACCTTCTGATTCTGAGTCGGCAAATAACAGTTGAGTAACATCATTATCAGACAAGTGTTGACAACTTGACGAAGTCATGTTGTTTACATTCGAACATGCATTTGAAACTGACATGTCAGAGAAACTCAACGCTCGTATGTCAAAGAATTCTAAACGGAGGCGTAATTAGTGACATCATACGGATAAAAACAAAACTACAAGTTCAAATAGTTCCAAATACTATCAACAGATGTCAGAAGGCTACTAAAAGCGACGTACTGCAGAAATGCGACACCCGCAGCGAGTGGAAGTACGAAGTCGCAATAATGCGACTTCCGCAGAGCAAGGCACCTGGCGTGCTGTGCATAAATGCGACGACCGCAGCGAAAGAGTTAATGTCAGTGTTAATGTCAGAAGGAAGTCATGAGCTAACAAGACGTCCGTTAAAAGTGTAAAGTTAGAGAGGCCCTATCACGGGTAAATACATGTTGTTCAGTTATTTTTCCCACTTATTTCTCTTTGATTCAACCTCGATAGCGAGAAAAGATTAAGATTCAGTTGAAGTGAAGAAACTTCTTTTGGTACTTAATTACTGCGATGTGTAGGGAGTAAAACCACAGACTTAAAAACGAGGGAAGAACAACGTTAATACCTATTTTGTTCTTTGTTTCTTGACTGTAAACTTACTGTTCTCTAGGACACAACCTATATATTATGCAAGTTCTGTCCCAAAAGTAATTAGAACAATACTAGAAAAATCGTTTTGTTGAAGGTACTGGTGTGTTTAAGGGGGCTATCGAATTTGAACCTTCTCAGAACATTCTCTGCACATAAATACTATCAATTAAATTCAATACCAATTTTTTTTGCCCGACCCTGTGGCCGAGTGGTGTCGACCTCCGTGGCGAAGTGGTTAGCAGAGCGCGCTACAACGCCAGGGGTTCCGGGTTCGAGTCCCGGGTAAGGCATGGGTATTTGTGATTGTCTGTCCTGAAAAGTCCTGAAATAGAAATGTAAATGATATGAGTGAATGAAGTGTGATGGGGAAAGCTTCCGCTTAGGGGCTTTCCTTTAAAAAAAAAAAAAAAAAAAAAAAGTGGTTAGCACATCGCGCTGCGACGCCAAGGGTCCCGGGTTCGAATCCCGGTCGGTTGGTTGTTTGTGAATGTCCATTCATCAATTTCATCATTTCATCACTCATCCCCATCTTCGCAAATTAGCCTAGAGGCACAAAACGCGAAGTCAAATAAATTAAATCAATCAAAAAATCAATACCAATTTATGTGATGTAAAAATGTGAATAGAATTTATATATTTTCACATATGCCTTTTTGAATGTAACAATGCTATTGTACGTTTAATATTGTTGCCAAGTTGCTCGATGACTTAGAGACAGTCAAAGACGACAGTTGCTACCACTAAGTTATCCAGATACCTGTACCCTGCACCGTCCCGTTTCAATTTATTCATCATTGTTGCGGCCTACCAGGAAGGAATCCTTGATTCTTCAAACTGTTATGGGTTTTCAGCGACGCATTTATGCGCAGCAACCATAACTTAGCAGGGGCAAAGGAGACACTTGCTCCCAATTTTTTTTGGTTTATGGAGATTCACGAGATAATGGTACTTTTGTTAACCTCCTGAAACCCGAGGACTACAGTAATCAGTAATTTTATGATTTTGCAAATGTAACACTTATTTATCAAAATAGTCCTGGATGATATTTCTATGAGCTGCAAAAAAGAAAATATTCTGCTCAACCCCCCCCCCCCCCATGAGTTAAGCTCCAAATTTTTATACTATAATCTGAGCATACGAAACAAACATTGAATATTTCATTCTGTAAAATAACGTAAAGTTTTATGGTTGACGTAAAAGTGTGGAAGAAATCGAAGGAAAATTAAATTTAGATAAATAACATCATAAAATCGGATCGTCTTAATGTGAACGAAATTAAATAACGTCTATTTCTGCCATGAATTCAATGGCGCTTCCAGAAAATTAGTAAGAAGCCTAATGCTACTTTTTCACTCTTGCAGATGTATATTCCCAGTATTTCATATTATTTTTGACCGAACTGGAGCTACAAATTCAAAGCGCGACAAGGACAACTTGAAACGTGACCCCATAAGAAATCAAATCCTGGAACCTATATTTACAAGATCAACGTTCTATCGGCGATGCCCCTACGTAAATTCCTCAGTGTATGTGTAAATTAAATAGAGAAGTTAGTTACCATATATTTTCAACCGTGTTTGGAATTACAGTTTAATGTGGAATCTGTCCCGGGGAACCTTGATTGCAGCTTCAACCACTCGCTATCAGTTGTATTACGTTTTTAATTTTTCTTGGTAAAGGATATACGTATATTTACATTTGGATGGTCACTGATTCACATCTCACGACAGCCTAAAGAGTTCTCGTTGTCTTGTTGAGTCTATTCAGGCGACTGCTGAGATAGTGCCGCTGACGCTTTATTCCCTGCCCTTTATTTTCACTTTTTATACACGTCATCCTCTCGTCGCTGTTCAGTTAATTTTGAGGCCTCCTCGATGGCGCAGTGGCAGAGTCGTCGCCTTGTCATCAAGGGGTCCCTGGCACATAGTGGTTCGGATCCCACTTTACTTCTCTCTCTCTCTCTCTCTCTCTCTCTCTCTCTCTCAATGAAAGAAAAAGAGGAGAAAAGAAAGAAGAGAGAGAGAGAGAGAAGGGATAAACTGTAGATCCAGTCCCGATTAGCGTAACTGTTCATAAAGTTGACTTAAAACACCAAATCAATCAATCAACCAATTCAGCTAATTGTGCATATAAGCAATGATGAGTAAATAAACAAGCACCCAATCACAAAAACGATCCTTCAATTTTTCGCTTCTCATTAACTTAATTCATAGTTTCCAAAAACCTTTCAGCAGACGTGAATAAAAAAACGTAGGTCGTTCCCCGTGACGTAAGCATATCAGAATCAGCTGCCTTGTGACTTGAGAAGGAAAGGAGAAACGTGACAGGTTAGAAGGTCAGATTGCAATGCCTCGATTCGTGATACCCACACACGTGCTTGGAACCTAATGTCTTGTGTTTCGTTGTTGATAAAAACACAGCAGCCCCAGAGAACATTTGTGGAAGTTGCCCACAGCATGTCCACTGCTCCATTTCGACCTTGAGTTTCTTCGCTCGAATCACTTTGAACTGCATCGTGTGATGTAGGTATATTGGAAGTCAAACGTCCCATCTTGTGAACGTCGAAATACATACATCTTTTATTATAAAGTTGATATTACAAAATATATGCTACGAATGATGTGATAAAAAATTAATGGCAGTTATTTTCCTCAGGACGTCTAACTGCCAAGCGGGTGACCAGGGTTCGATTTCCGGGTGGGGCATGATATACTTTCGGAATTTTTTCCGGCCTTGTCCCCGCATAAAGCGGGTCTGGGCTTACACAGTTTCAAATCTATTGCTAACTGGGGCCAACCCTGAGGGGTAAAGGCGGCGGCAGCGTGCTGCTGATCACATCACCTCCAAATGCCCGAGATCGAGTTCGAGAATATGAGGGGTCCTATACCTATATCCCCTAAATGTGCCTTTATGGCACGATGCTATCTGCACGGGGAACTTTACCTTTTATCTCACATTTATCACAATAAACAAGCTATGTTGAAAAATATAGTTCTGGCTGGGTAAAGGCTGTGTAATATCCCACTTTATTTTTCATGATTTTCTGTAACGTTACTAAACACGATATTTATTGCCATATTATTTTTATATTATATTTTTGGATTATTTTATATTCCTTTTAGGAAACTGATTAGCGAATGTGTAAAGTGTTTCTCTCCAAGTCCATCAGCCCGTATGAACGATCAGTGTCTCAAAGCTACAAATTAAAAAATCTGATAGACCTAACAGATAGTAGGTAAACACATCTCTATCGGACCGTCCGTCTGTTTGGCCGTGAGGGACAAGAGTCAATGCGAGGTGTGACATCCATATCACAGAATCTGTTGACGCTACATCCGCAAAAATAAACACAATTTACGAGAACGACAAAGAAAATTCTAAACAATCCCTGTATAAATTATCTCCAATCCAATCCAAAAGTCGGAAACCTCCCATATATTTTCTCCAGATATTATATATGTATTTATTTATTTAACAAATGATGCCACAGAACATTGTTCCATTGAGACATACATACATTTTGTGAATTATATATGTGCATTACATATATCTGTGCATAACATAAATTGTTTCACTAATTCCTATACAGACGAACCCCTCACCCCTTTCTCCAATGAGCCAGTAGGACTCTTTTGAATGATTGAAATGACAGACTGTTTATATCAACGCTCCGATCATTTGCTACTACTTCATTATAAGTTTTACCCATTTTCCACATCGGAGATATATTTACATAATTTGTTCTAGATTTTGGTACATGAAACAAACCGGGTTTCGGTCTGTTTCTCATTTGAGATACATGATATTGTAATGCAGATACTAACCCCATAGAGTCTATTTTGTTATTTGCAATTTTATATAACGTGCTCATCAAATTAAGATTAAACTTTTCTTCAATTTTTTCAATGTTAAACTGCGATACAAGCTCAGAGTACGGATTGAATTTAGGATATACTTTGTCTTCTCTATACTTTATGAACCTCAAGAACTTGGACTGAATCATTTCTATTTCCCTCATATGTTTTTTTTTTTTCCCAAGGGCTGCCATATTACCGACGCATATTCTACGAGTGAGCGTACTAGGGAGACATACAAAAATTATTAATATTGATGTATTTTCTAGATCTTCCCCACATATTTTTATCAATCCTAATTTCTTATATGCTTGGTTAACGATATGATGCATATGCTCTTTAAAACATAGATTTGCGTCATACGTGATACCAAGATCCGTAAATTTAGTGACCTTAGCTATTTGTTTTCCTCCCATCTGACACTGGAAGTTTCTTTTTATTTCAGCGTTTGTTATAGACATTACCTGACATGTATCAAGAATACAAGTCTATAATTTTCGCTCCATTGTAGTAATATATTTACGTCTGCCTGCAAGTCAAGGCTGTCTTCGTCAGAGCAAATTGTTCTAAATATTTTTACATCGTCAGCAAATATGTCAACGTGATTTCGTAATAATTTTCTGGAGGTCATTAATAAAGAGTAAGAAAATGAGTGGGCCCAAATTGGATCCCTGCGGCACCCCAGAAGGCGTAGGGTATTCCCGAGATATGTATCCTCTATAATTGACAAATTGCTTTCGGTCCATGAGGTAAGATTTTAGCAGCATAATTACGTTTTCAGAAATATATTAAAATACGATAGTTCCTGAAGTAAAATGTCATCATTTACCGAATCGACCGCCTTGGCCAGGTCAGCATAGATACCTGTTTCCTTTCGTCTAATTCATAAGCTACAAAATGTGCAAATTCGGCAAGGTTTGGGATTGTCGACCTCCGCGATATAAAACCATGTTACATGGTAGATATAGCCGGTCGTACGTTGGCCATTATTCTATCGTACAGTATTTGTTCAAACACTTTGCAAAAAAACTGAGAGAATTTACACTGGACTAAAGCAATCAACGTTCTTTGCATTTGCCTTTTTTTGGGAAGGGATTAACTTTAGTGATTTTCCATTTTGATGGGAAGTTGTGATGTTCTAAAATGTTATTGAATATTATACTCCCCTTGACCACGGTGGCTCAGTCGGTAACGCGTCTGACTACCATACTAAAGGTCCCGGGTTCAAATCCGGGAACTTTTCTAACGATGGAAGCGACCCCGGCGCCCACCCAGCGTCGAATAACATGGGTACCTGGGGGAAACCCTGGGGGAAACCCTGGGGGGTAAAGGCGGTCAGGGGCGTGATGCTGATCACATCACCCCCACTCGCGACCGGATCAAGAAAGTGTGGGGCGTTACCCCCACACCCCCTATACGCCTTCATGGCGTTGTGCTATGCACAGGGGAGCACTTTACTTTTTTTTACCTTGACCACATAGGGAGGAATGATGTCCATCCTCACTGCTTTTTTGGCTTTCAACATTTTAATTGCTTCCTCGATATCATTCAATTCGATATGCGATATATCGAGTTGGGAAAGCACTCCGGTTTCGCACTTATCTGATTCAACTATAGAGTACTGTAAAGAATCTTTGTACACCGATAGAAAGTAGGTAGTAAATGCATTTACAATATCGTGTCCATTGTGTAAGATTTCATTGTTGTATTCAAAAGTATCACTACCTGAATCCCTCTTTTTATTTCTAATATAAGTCCATACATTATTTACATCTATCCCTATGTTTTCCTCCGTCTCACGGATGTACGCTTTGTACGCTGCTGTTACCCCTTTCTTTATCTCTTTCCTAAGATTCTTGTATTTCCTTCATGGTACTCTGCGTTGCAATGACCTTTTCCCCACTTTTTGTAATGATATAATTTTGACATTATTTTCCTAATAATGTCACCATTGAACCACACAGGATATTTAGGTACCTTGATGCGTTTCAGTGGTACGCAGTCATCAAAATATTATACAAAATATCATAAACGTATTAGTTAGTGTATTGACATCCTCAATATCGCATAGATTTACCCAGTTATAGTCTGTTAATTTTCGATATAAAGACTGGAAGTTCGCTTTTTTGAAGTTTTATTGAAAACTTACATTTTCTGCTTGAGTTGAAACATGGACCATTAATGTAGCCATATGCGTTATTAGGAGATAAAGTGCTTCATCTCTGAGGCATGTTAGATACCCCGTACGCCATATTGGATTCGCCATATTTGATCTAACCTTTTTTCAAACGAGAATAGGGGTAAGTAACACATCAAACATCTTTGACAATTTTCGAGTTCAGGAGAACCATTATTAAGTACGTAATTTTATATTATGTAGACACTCAAAAACGAATAAAAATCCCTTAAAAAGGATTTCAAAATGTGATATTTCAGAAAATTTCACGTTATTTCGGTATGACACATGATCCCCTTTCCGATTAAAAAAATAATCGGATTTGAAGTTGGAGCGGGTATTCTTGTTGCACTCTTTAGTCCAAGACACAATGGTAATGATATTATTGGTTTAACGTTATGCGTTGTCATGAAATTGGGTGGTTCCATGTTTTTGCCTGTTTATACGTCGGTACTTTTTGACACCCCGTAACTTCGAAAGTAATACAGATATCTTAAAACCGGATTTCACCATTCAATTTTTCAGAAAATTTTACATGAATTTGATATGTCATTTGCCTATTCCCATTTGAAAAAAAAAGAAGAAAAACTTTCTATCCACTTTCATCAATTGATTCTCATATCGTAGAATAACAAAAGAGGAGAAGAAAGTAAGATATGGACACATAGACTCCTACATACTGCACGTGATTGCATTCACGGTTTATAATATCTGTAGAAATTATATGGGTGTTTCTCTTTCGACTTTCGAATCACCCTGAATTTTAAAGTGGTGACGTGACCGAAACGGTTCGAGCTATAAACTGAAATTTGTCAAACCAACCGGACGCGTTATTAAAAACCTCCATTGGGGCTTTCATTTAATTGTTGTAGTCATTCACGAAATAATTGGATAGATAGTCAAAAACCATAAAATAGAAGCGTAGATAGGTAGACCTATCAAATACTAGCATGGAGCGGTATAAAGTATCTGGATGTGAGTATCCGTCTGTTTATGGGAGGCAATGAATCGAAAGTCAACAATGAAAATATTCTTATACTTAAATATCTAGGACTCAATTAAAGCTACGAACGTGTAATTTGATAGATATGTTAAATAGCAACTTCCATGGGCGTAACTTGGGACCTAACTTGAGGGGGGGAGGCATGATCGAATTTTTTTTCATCCCATAACTACTGTATTTGTAAAATTAAAAAGTTATATTAATATAAATTTATTCGGCCTACGTATAGGGCCGGTGGCAACCCACCATCGTGAGGAAATTGGGAAGCTCCGAGTGAGTGAGCGTAACCCGGTCGAGAAGACCTACAGTAAACGGCTGGGGGTTCGTCGGGCTGATCACCCGTCACCCCTTTACTGGTCTAAGAACTCCACGCTCCAACAAGGTGACGGCGGAACAGTGTGGGAGGGAGACCAGCAGTCGGTAGGTAAGCCAAGGCCCTTCAAGGTGCTGTAGAGCTGTGGGTTATGTTATATTAATATAAAATCAATTTTTAATTAAACTTTTAAAACCATTTATTATGTATTGGAAAATTAACAAGCCGAATAGAAATTTTAAACACACAGCAAACTTTTGTTGTTATACTTAATTTAAACTTAGGAGATAAAAGAGCATTCTTCTTTCTCGTTGCAAATATTAGTCATTGGGGGCTTGTTTTAAGGTGGCCTTCCTCACCTGAAAATACTTGTTTCAAATGGTACATGTTAGAAATTTTAATATTGAAGGAGTTAAGGTCAAATTGTTTCAACAGTGAATAGATGATGATGATCATGCACATTCGCTGATGCCAGAATTATTTAATATATAGCAAACTGTTCGCATTTAAGTATTCAATTTAATATTTTTTATATTTAAAGTAACATCTGGTTATTCACGTGGGAATTTTCAAATACAATTGTTGTCAATATTCTTTAAACTGTAATCAAGGGACCCAGGTTCGATACCTGATAGAGGCCCATAGTGATTCGGATCCCACTTTAAACTGTAGGTCCAGTCCCGATTATCCTATTAGTGCATAAAGTGAGGTTAGAACAACAACTTAACAAGATAATGTATACGTCACACAGCATGCATGAAACTTTTCAGATTCGTTGACTTTCTGCTATCCACTGTGTACGTTCCAGCACTTGAGCCGTAGAGAAATATCGACTTGTATGGAAATTTTCACACGCATAAATCTTCCACGGTTTCATGTTATTCCCGGTGGCCGTGAAGAGCAGGACTTCCTCCATGCCGTAAGGACCATACAGTATTTGCAAAGCCCTAAAAACCTGGACAATACCTACTTTATAAATTGGACATTTAACCAATGTAGTTCTCTTTCTAAATTGTGTAGTCTTTTCTGTGAGAGGGCGCGATAGTTCGCTCTTTGTATTTCTGCCATTTTTTAAAGAACAAGAATCAGAGCTCAAGCATGTATATACGATGAGTCCAAAGTGTACCTGGAGAGGGGAAGGGGCGATTCTGAATTATTTATCATCATTTTTACCCCTGTATCCTCATTAAATAATAATATATTTCAAGAAAACTGGTCATGTGCTTTGGCTTTCAGGCCTTTGAAAACTCTGTACCATGGTGTGCAAAGTATGCAGTACGGTGTGAGGTTGTTTGCATGAATTTAGTTTCATCTAGCACAGTATAGTTAAACTATTTTTTAGCGTGTAAATTTTGCAATTTGTTTGCAGCAAGTTTTGTCACTCATGTTGAGCTGTTAATACCTCTAGTGCATAATGGTTCTATTATTGCAGAAGAAAACTATAAATGAGCCCAGCAACTTATCAATTCCTCCTCTGTAAACGATATCTATTCTTCAAATACAAGTGATAGAAATGCAATAGTTTTGCGCTATCTATGTTGAAAAATGATGGTACCCAGCCACGCAAGAAATGTGGGCTTTAGAAGGGAATTCCTTCAGAATTTGGAATCATGTGAGACGTGGCATCCCCAAGAGTATCCGTGAGGTCATAAACATACTATATATAGACCATAATACAATTTCGAAGGTGTTTTTATGCATAGCATATTTCGATCTTTATATAGCATATAAATCCGATCCGCCACATACCACATATAGCACACAAGTATGAGTGAAGCTTCTAGTCCTAATGAAGCTTCAGGCCTCCCCGATGGCGCAGTGGCGCAGCGTCGTCGGCTTGTAATCAAGGGGTCCCGGGTTCGATACCCGGTGGAGGTACAAAGTGGTTCGGATCCTACTTTAGACTTTAGGTCCAGTCCCGATTAGCCTTACTGTGCATAAAGTGGACTTAAAACACCTAATCAATCGACTAATCAATCAAAAATCTAACGAAGCTTCAGTTTCCTTTCTTGACGAGTTGCGTCCGAGTAAAATTCATTTATCATTTTAGACCTATTAATATCATTCGTTTGTTAAATATACAAAACAGCAATAAAGCGAAGTATTTAATGCCCAGTAGTTTTGGGTATACAGTGTATTGGTCCTGAACCTTCGAGGGCAAGAAAGAATGCTCACAGCATCCTGAACTCACGGAGGTTGTCAATAATGTTTTGAACAATTCATTTCAAGTTTGGAAAATGTTCTCGTAAATGTTGTTCCTCACTCACAAGAAAGTTCTGGGTTGAAACTCAGGATCAGTGTTCTTATATTCACACATCCCTGACAACACGTTGAGTTCTGAACTATTTTCTGTCTCTGACATTTTGTGGATGGAATATACCTATCTTTCACTCAACACCTGAATTTTTGGGGGGGGGGGGGCGGTTGCCCGCCCTTGCCCTCGCCAAGTTATGCCTATGGCAACTGCTCTCGGCAAAATGTTCTCAAATGGTTTGTCTGTTTGTGAGTTAGGGTAAACAATTTGACAACATATACCTGTCGATTGCTCAGAAATAATTGCAAATTGGATTGAAAGTAGTCTTAAGTCTAGTATTATGGAATAATTGAGATGTCGATAAAATTGTTTGTCTGTCAATGTGAGTTCAACTATGGATAGACTACTTTCTGATTAGTACACATAGCATAGAACATTCGCAGTTACACTGTAAACACCGCTCTAACTTCTTTTTACATATCTACGACGTGACATAAGCATGAATCATGAACTCATGAAATAAGTGGAGGGATTTTCGCACCTGCATGCTTTACTTAGAATTTCAACCTGAGGTCCATAACGCTATGCTTGATCATTTTTACGTACACTGCTGTTATCCTCTAATCAACCATCCCGAATAATGAAGCAAATTTGCATGTGAAAATTTAAAACTGTGGGTTAACTTTATTCATGTATTATAATTACGGACGGAAAATACATAAAATGTGATCTTCATAGTTCGCTTTTATTCATCGTACCTTCATCAACTATTTGTTTCGTTAACGGAAATGTCGAAGTTGCCAAATTCCGTACATAACTGTGGTACAACTTGCTGCACATGGAAGAAAAATAATATTTAAAGTTCTATGTAAAATGAAATACACTAACCGTCGGAGTGGTCAGCGCCAGGGGCATGAGTATTCTTTCTGAGTATCACTTAATCAATTTCGTCAAATCATCACTCATCTTCATCTTCGCGACTTTCCAAAAGTGGCAGAAATTCGAAGTAAAATAAACCAAATCAATCAATCAATCAATCAATCAATGAAATATACTAACTTGAAGTTTACAAAATATATTTACATATAACTCGTACATAATCAATTTACAATCCATTGATGGAAATATATTTGCTAATTTGCGGTGATTAGAAGACAGTCAAAAGTTCTACTAATTCTTGACTTTGGTCGTTGAGATGTTCTTAAAACGTGCTCATTAAAACTTTCGAAAGCAGATATTTTGATGCATTAAGGAAGATTCAGGCAAAAGCAGATTTCAGAAGAATAAGTAAACAAAAAACACGTGTCGTTTGAAACGAACATTAAGAAGCAAGTGTGACCTTCCACACCGGGGCGACGCAATAAGCAGCTCAGTTGCCTGTAGATTGGGTGACTCTCGGAAAGGTTCGTTTTTTTTCTATAGTCTAGTTGCACCGTTCACGTGCAGTGAATGCTGTTTTGAAGATTGCATAGAACATCCAGGTGTTGTATCCCTTGCATTTTGTTGCTTTGGTACGAAACCCTCTGTTGATTCAAGCAACTTGCTTGTCTCCTGTACGTACTTGTTATTTGTATATTTTGTATGAAATCTTCGTAACATAAATTTCATAGCCAAGAAAAACCTCGGAGCACTTGTAATGGTCGGATTGAGCATTACTGGTTTTGGAAATATGTTAATTAATTGCTGGCCAGCTACAAGGTGTAGGGTAAAGTAATATGTTTTCCATGTGCGTACTTATATGTTATTACTGGATGTAAGTGTATGTGCTCATTGGATTGTGCTTTCCTGGATATTAGATTTCTTTATCACCCCAGTGGGGGCGATGTCTTTCCAAAGACCGTTACAGTGGAATTTTCCAACGCTACGTGGTCCACGTCCACGGACGTTTACCCAGACTATAAAAAAGCCAATTGGGCTTTTATAGAAAACAGTGTTTCCCCATCTTTCGACGACGAGGAATGTCTCCTCGAGTTTAGTCCACTTTTGGTGGCTAGACTATTATAAGAATGTAGCATTTGGTGTAAGCCAGCCCCTGTTTGCTGTCCCAAGTCCCCTTTAGAAAAGTTTTGAATATTTGGATATTTCCGTATTGAATAGTTGATGCCCAAAAGAAAGAGTAAAGGCGTAAGGAAACGCATTTGTAATGAACGGAATATCATTTCAGCTGAGGGTAGGCCCGCAGAGATAGTTTTGCAGAGATATATACTATATAACAACGTATAATAAACAATATAATCCTACTAGAAATGTTGTTGCTGTTGATTTGGTGTTTTAAGTCCACTTTATGCACAGTAAGGCTAATCGGGACTGGACCTACAGTTTAAAGTGGGATCCGAACCACTATGTACCTCCACCGGGTATCGAACCCGGGACCCCTTGATTGCAAGGCGACGACGCTACCACTGCGCCATCGAGGAGGCACTACTAGAAATGTTATGATTTGCTGAATTAACTCTAAGAACTACAGTACTGTCCATTTTAAACCAGTTGTTTATTCACTTGATGTACGTACATGCGTAACGAACCAGGGACTAAAAATATAAATTGTTATGTGAAACCCCCCTTTCGTATTTCCGGCTCAAATATAATCTGCTCGCTTGGCACCCAGGGTGAGGTGAAAGGAGGGATTTGAAGGATTAAAGCAGGAAGTAATCCAGAGGGCCGGATAGAAACCAGAAACTGGGGGCTAACCTTTCAAAGGGGGGGGGGGGTTGCACTTTCACACACTGATCCTAGGTTCTAGGTTCGAATCTTGGGTAATCGATATGTGTTTGTTCCGTCATCTATCTCATCAATTCATCCTTCATCCTCATTGTATTGTGATTAACCTAGAGAGGTAAAAAAAAGGACGTAAAATAACAAAACAGAAGAAAGTAAGGTATGGACAACAACGTTCCTCCGAATAGAGGAAACATAGAAAGATAGAAGAAAAGGGGGGGACCGAAATATTTTTTTAGGAATAGTCAAATTTTATTCATTAAATATCGCATACAAAATGCATACTTGAGGTAAAAGTTGGTTAAATGACAATTTTCCTTGTAGGGACAATTTTTCTTGTAGGCTAAGGTATGTTCATGTACGCATGTGTCAAGCATGTGTACGACCGTCAGGTGCCGCTCCTACACCTGTATTCCTCAAATCCTGAATTGTTTGTTATCATTGTAGTGAACAAAGTTGTAAAATTGTAATCAACAGGGTCGTAACGAGTAGTTTCATTGTGAAGCAATTAATCTTCGTTTTTAAAATATGTTCTAGATTTGTGTTTGAACAAGTAGGAGCTAGGGTTGCAGCTTATCATGTTCTCCATGGGTATCGAGGCATTTAATAATGCCCTGAGTTGTCCTGAAGCACAGCTTCGAACGACATTATGCGGGTGTGTCTACGAAAACCAATCCAGTCAGCAAATCAACCATCAGCTTGTAGATCCACTGTTTAAAATAGTAGCTTATACCACTCGCTTATAGCAAGAAACTGAATGTGTAGATATTTGTGCGACATGAAAGCACTGTTTCTGTTGTTCTGGCAATGTTTGTACAATTCAAGATATCGCCAGAGGTTAGAGTAAGTTTAACTTGTTGAAACAAGTTCGCCACTTCTACCCAGTAGAGGCACATAGCCTAATGGTTTGGATCCCACTTTAACTGTAGGCCCAGTCCCGATTAGCCTTAGTGGACTTAAAACACCAAATTAATCAATCAATCAATCAAGTTCGTCACTTCGCCGAAAGAAAAACTAAACATCTCTCAACTTACAGCATTTTGTAATCGCGCAAAATAGCGAAAATCCATTTTCCTCCCGCCTTATCGAAGGCCTTGACCCAATTTTACTGAAATGAATTATCACTCTAGTCCTCAAAGATATACAGCGACTGTAAAAAAATCTGCAGTAATTACAGTAATTACCATCTTAGCAGAGTTGTAAGTGCGCTCCCATCCCCCCCCCCCCACGTACGCACTCAAAAGTAAATTTCTTACTGGCAAATTGTACATCTATTGTTTGTTGAGTTTCGATGATTAAGCTCTGAATATTTAGTTTCTACAGAGCGTTGCAAATGTCAAAAATGGGTAAGTAGTGAATATGAATAAATATATTTACATACATACATACATACATATGCACATATAGGTAGGTATATGCATTGATGTAAGGTTCAAGTGACGGTTACATCCAATGGCTGGAAAGCCCTCTGTTATGCTAAATGAAATGTGGTATATATCATCAGGAAAGCAGATCAATATTTCTGCCTAACCTCTCTTTTTGTTGTTCGTGTTGTTGTTTCCTCACTATCATTTCAATTTTATTTCTTAAAAAATAAAATAATGCGGGTTCAACCTTACTTTACCCAACTTTTCACACCACTAGGTTTCGTGCGAATTCTTCTCTTGTCTTCTCAACACTAGGCCCCATCTCATAAACAAGGGTGTTCTAGGAATAACCAAAGAGACCCGGGAATTATGAAACATACATTGTCTTTCAAAATGAATGTAAGATTAAGTACATATCTGTAAGTAACTCTCAAAGTATATTGATACAAAGTTTCGTTTATTATACAGATACAGAAGTTTATTATTATTGTTGTTATTATTATTTGAGGCTCACCCTGACTCAAAAAAATTAGTACCTTGGGGTAATCCTCGGGAGTAAGGGCGGCCGGAGTGTGGTGCTGAACACATCACCTCCAAAATGGCCGAGATCAAGAATATGTGCTCCCACGTCCCCTAAATTTGCCTCATGCACGGTGCTATATGCGCGGGAAACTTTACATTTTACCTACTATTATTATTATTAAATATGTGAGATATCTATATGCTCTTTGTGGTATTAGTTATGTCTTCGTTATTTTACGTCGCTTTTCGTTGGTTCGATGTGGCCTACAGACTGGGTATTGTTTGTCTCTTTCAGTACGGAATAAACATAACTTGATTCGGAAAGCATTGGGTCGCCCACGTCGTCTTGGTGACCGCGTACGTGACTTCATATGTTTAGAAAACAAATTCAGGTTGTTTCCACTTGACCTTGGAAGGGGCTGACTATAATTGTGTTTTGGTTCCATAAAGAATGCAGCGTATTCTTTCAATAGGTCGCCGCAGCACGGGATGAAAGGGAATGCTTCCACAACTAGCCTTCAGCCTCAAGCCCTACATTTTCCCTCAGTAATAAACAGATAAGGAAAGAAAAAAGGGGAAATTCCTGAAGACGCCCAACCTCCACCCGCATATGTTCAGGGGTAGGTGATCAGCGGAATTTCGGTTCCCCCGTTTTTCTCTTCGTCCATGTATTGACGGTTTCAATTATATGTATGTACGAGGCACTAAAGGTAAATCTAGATAACGTCTCATGGATATAGTGGACCAAGATTGTTCCGGCGTTCTAGAAACGAACTTGGTTGTAAGATCTTACTTGCTAGTAATTGAATTAAATTAATGGCATCTGCATTGCTAGTAATGAAAACCGCGGTAGCTCAGCTAGCGTCTGACTACCATGCGAGAGACCCGGGATTTTTTCCACCTGTTCAAGCGGCTCTGACGCCAGCCCAACGTCGTATAAAGTGGGTACGTGGAGGATACTCTGGGAGATAAAGGCGGCCCCACCTTCGGCCGTGATCAAGAAAGTGTGGGGCCCTAACTCCACACACCGTATACGCCTTCATAGCTTGGTGCAAAGCACAGGGGAACACTTTACTTTTTATGTCAGTAATGAAACGAAGGTTGGGGAGCGGGGAGAATGTGTTAAGACAGAGGGGAGAAAGAGTGGTATTTTAGGAAGGTTAATAATTAAATGAGTTAAGCAGTGTGCGAATTAAGCGAAGGGGGTGCTGGTGATTTCCCCACCACAATAAATTTTATCCCCTGCAAAAGAAAATTATTTTTATCCCTGCCAGAAGTGTTTTTATCCCTTTAAAGAAAAATGGAATTGAAAGGATATATTATTCCACGTCTTAACTATGTAACAGACACAATTGAAAACTCATTTGTTATTTATGGTTCAGTCATAAGATTTCCCTGCCCCAAAGTATGCAGCTTTGTGGATTAAGGAAGGACACCATTCCGAAACTGACAACCTCACCGTGCCGAGACAACAGAAACTCAAATTTTCGTGGCATAGTGCTGATATTTTACACTTATTAAATTGTTCACAAGAAACTTGTAGGTATGTAAGATTGGCATTGGCAACTTTTTCGGTGTTAGTAGTTCGATAACTATTTTCGTGTATGAGTTTGGGTTTACTTAGAATCAGGGGGGCCGCCAGGAGGTGGGGAAGGGTGCTTCATCACCCCTTCATTTTCTTCCTCACGCTGTCCAGCATCCCTTGTTCAACTTGTTAAATCATGTCATATTCAGCGTAGAAAGGTTTTGAAGTGAGATCGGTATTACTGCATACAACAGGCAAGTCATCGATCTTAATCTGACATCAGGCACGTGTCCAAGGGGGCTCGAGCCCCCCGCCGAAAATTTTCTGTTTACACTAGATAAAATGAGGCTTTTAGTTTCTTGAATAATGTGATCATAATTTGAGAGTTATGATTATCGAGACAAGACAGAGAATGCTCTATAACCCTCTTATTGTTAATAGCACGTATCCAAGGTGAGGATCGGAAATTTTTCAATTTACTTTAGAAAAAAAATAGGTTTTTGTCTTCTTGAATAATGGGACGATGACTTAAAGAGAGAAATAATTATCAAGGCAAGACGAAGAATGTTCTATAACCCTGTTGTTCATAATATTGCACGTAAACTTTTCTTGCGCTTTCGGTGTTCGAACTTGAGCACTATGGAAAAACTTGTCAGCATTTGAAAGCTCCACAACAAAGGTAGCGCCACAAGTAGGACGATTCGTTGTAATTTTTAATCTCTGGAAAGCGCAAGAGAGAACGTTCTTGAATAAGAGAAGGAGTCGTACTACTACTGGCTATATTAACGAATCATTTTCCTGCTGAACGTTCTAGAATATGAGAATATTCATTTCCCGGTTGATCTGTACAATAGACTCGGTTAATGAGACTTCAGAGGTAAGTGTGACAACTCATACAGTCGATTAGTGATCAGTCAGTGTCCATTGGTGGCTTTATAAGATATAGTGATTTGAAAATAAAAAGTAACGAAGTCTACATCTAGTTCCAGTTCGGGTCCAAAGATGAAGACAATGACGACAGCGGAACTTCCGGAGCCTCAGTGTAGTGCTATTTCGGGTCGAGGGCTGAAGAGATCGAAGGTCTCTTTCTCTAAAGTTAATATTTCAGCAATACCGGGTATTGGAGCAGTTTATTAAGAAAGAAATAAACTGCACAAATCAACTGAAGAACAAAGTTCTGATTGATGATTTAGTTGTGCCCGGACCAAATTCCGTGTATGCGGTTTGTAACCTTATATAATAGAAAAATGCATATGCATGTGTGAACCTACAGCAGATACTGATATTTCAGATATTGGCTTTTTTATACTTGTTACCCAGCAAGCCTTGATGAGTTACTAAGAGTCTAATGTTCCCGACAAATGGAGTAGCGGACTAACTTTGTGACGACTGATGTCCAACTGGAGGATGTTGCAACATCGCGCTACGAGGCCAGGGGTACCGGGTTCAAATCCCGGCCTGGACGTGGATGTTTTTTGAGTGTCCATTCATCAATTTCATAATATCATCACTCATCCCAATCTCCGCAAATTAGCCAAAAGTGGCACAAAAGGCGAAGTAAAATAAAGCAGATCAATGAATCAATCACAATTTTGAACACTTGCGAGTGCCTGAATATGGACAATTTGGTGGGTTTCGGCTTTCATAAGAGCTGCAAACATGGGAGGACAAGACACATTAGTGGTGTTATGGTTCGAATCAGATAGAAATGTTCGAGAACTGCCTGCGTTCAGTTCGCAGCCCACAGTTAGAATCTCGCGTTGTCGAGTGGATTGACCATTCCGTGCATTTGTAACAGCTTCGTAAAAGCACTCACAGATACCACAGATGTTTTGATGCCTGATGAGAAGAAATGGGCAAACACGCATACTCAGATGGTTCCGGCACACGATATTCATGCTTGGAAACAGAGGAGTCGTGTGGTAAAAAATGTTCCGATTTCACGTTCTAATTAAAATGGCAGCCTTAAACAGTGGCGACGATTTAAGGGATAGTTGCTCCCCATTTGTTTTTGCCTCCTCACTATGGCCTCTTAATGGTAAGCCTTGTCTACCAAGAGAAAGTAGATTTTCATTGCACCGCCCCACCCCCAGGTTTTGGAACCTTAAACATGCAATTCTGAGGTTCTATATATACTTCTTAAAAATATGTTGTTAGTGTAAGACTGTTTGCTTCTATAGACCCAATTGTTTTATGGGGTATTGTTGCTTTCCATTGTTATGCGGCAATAAAGAGGGCCCAAAATGCAAGTTTCCACTGTATTTTTACTTATTTCGGCCCTTAATATCTTGGTTAAACAACACTACCATTTTTTTTTACTCGGCATGAAAGCTCACTATTAGCACTCACTGAAATAGCACATTACTTGGATATTGACGCTGTTAGTAGATATAACCCTTTAAATATTAAATTATTGCGAAATCCGCAACTTTAGAATTAGGCTTTTCTCAAAACAGCAAAAGGGAAGAGTAAAACTTGGTATGCCATATTGTAGTTGAATATACAGCGTAAGTCAAAATGATGTTCCCGATTTCGTTCATTTCTTATACGAAAGGTAATGAGCTTTTCTTGCATATGTAATTTTTTTATGGAATAAAATCTCAAAAAGTTTTCTTCTTCTTTCTATTGAAGACTCGTAGTTGCGCTGTCGGCCACCAGAAGGCAGTTTAGTAGCAGTGAGGAAAATGGCTACCGCTGGACAGCAGAAAGCGTTCTGTATTTTCGTTCAGCGGCATTTCCGAACAAGATTTGTGGTTGAACCGCCTTCTGGCAAGTCAATTAGAAAATGCTACAACATTGGTGGAATTGCGTGAGCGCATCACTGCAGCCATAGCCGACGTGGACCCTGACATGCTAGGAAGAGTGTGGCAGGAACTTGATTATAGACTAGATGTGTGTCGTGTAACACGTGGATCACACAGAGAACATTTATAATACGCCAGGAAAAACATTTTGAGTTTTTCAATCTGTGTGTGTAATATCAGTCATTTACGTATCGTTACAATGAAATAAATAGACACTGAAATCGGAAAAATCATTTTGACTTACGCTGTATGTACTAACACATGGAAATAAAAAAAATCATTGGGGCCTCGTCCTATTTTTGAGGGGAAAACATCAAAATGTTAAGAAATGTCAATGTAAATTATCACACTTCCTTCGCTATCAGAAAGAGGAACAGATCTTGCTCCTACCCTTCTATGTTCCAAATGGAACAGTTCCTGTCTTGAAAAGTTGTGGAAGAGTTTGTTTTTCTTTCTTTGATGAGTAGCGTAGTGGTAATGCGACCTCTTTGTAATCAAAGGGCTCCGGGTTTAATGCAAGATGGAGGTACAAGTTGTTCGGATTCCACTTTAAACTACGAGACCACAGTCCCGAAAAGCATTTATGTGCATAAAGTGGGTTTAAAAATAAAACTCTACCGAACTCTACATACAGTGACGTACCAAGGACTTTCGTTAGCCATATTTTTGCCACCATTTCCTTCTTTAGACATTCTTTTTACTGGGACAAAGAGGGACTATGATTCCCTCCACCAGGAATGTCCATCCCCCTCAAGGTCCTGAACGCAGTCTCCCAAATAAAGAATTTCAAGGCACCAAGCATAAGGATAATAGTCCAAAATTCATAACTAAATTCAATCATCATAACCCTCCAATATTATTTTGATAAATATAGTAACTGATTTTAATTTGGATGCAATAGCCTGTCAAGTGGTCAATAGTTATATCTTAAAATGTATATTTTCGACACGCAGAAAGCTAGTACATTGATTTCTTAAATAATTTGAAATGTCAGAAAATAAATTATGTGTATGCAGTGTTTTTGGCCGGGGAATAGATGTTAAAAAGCCCACAACTGAATGATAAGATAGAAAAATCTAACTGGGCACACCACTTCCATACGCATGATTTTTCGTTTCGGAGGCGGCCGGAATTGTAAAGGTGGATATTACATAGCTGCTTCACTGTGTTCTGGGAGAAGACGGGATATAAAATATTTCATAAATATTATTTTTTGCCTTCCTTTTTAAAGTTGTTCAAAGGCAAATATCGGGGGGTCGTTTTAAGGGAAGTTTCCTTTTATCATTTTACCCTTTCCAGAGTTTTTAGTGCTTTCATTTGAAAAAAATAATTTTCTCAGAATTTCAGAATTTCAAATTTTCTCAGAATTTCAGAATTTCAAATTTTCTCAAAAATTCATAGGTAATTGTGGAGCTGCAGCACCATCATCTCCCCCAACCCCTACCCTGCGTACACCAATGGGCCAAACCAAATATTCATGCTGCAGTTGTCTTATCCAGAACTTGTTTGTTCCTATGACTGATTCAATTATCGTTTCATACACAGAGCCGTAGATAGTGAAAATAGTATTTGTTGCCTCCTGCAACAAATTCTCCTCTTAGGCTTAGAGTATTTCAAAGTAAAAGAAATCTGGATTGTATCTCACGTGTAAAATTCACTTTCTGCGACAAGTTTGATATGCACATCTTACATTACATGTTTTCCTGTTGTATCGGCTTCTTTACAATGCGTTAGTATGTAGTATATTTAGTACAATTATGACAGCACACGGAACAGACAATACAGTAGTATTTTTAATAGAACTACTTCGTTAAAATGGTGCACCTGCAGGAAGAAATCGCACGGGCCAAGTCCTGTGAATAGGCTGGATGGGGAATAAATTCGAAGCAAAATTAGTGCAATTTTGCCTTTGGGACGCTCGATTTGTGGGATGGCGCGTTTTCCTGTTGCAAAAGCACTTTTTGAGCTTTTTGGAAAGTGATTCACCTAATGAACTGCGGCATCATCTCCTAAATTTACTAAAATATTCAATCAACACCAAGAATATTGGACGTGTCTGGCAATGTAGTAGCCGACCTTCGTGGCGGTGTGATTAGCACAGCGCGCTACGACGCCAAAGAGCAGGGGTTTAAATTTCGGGCTGAGCATGAGTGTTATTTGTGAGTGTTTCTTCATCAATTTTATCATATCATCATTTATTCTCATCGTCGCGTTCAGATTAAAGTGAAAGAAAAGCGACGCTAATTAACAAAAATGAAATCAAACCGTAATGTAGCTACAGTATAATCCTTCACAATCATCTTATCAAGACCCAAATAGGGCTAATTGCGAGCGAAGCGAGCGGGAAAATTTATATATCTATTTATTTGCATACTTACAAAAATATTACATTAATTTAATTTTGCGTCAATATTTTCAAAGGATGCCGTGCTATTTACTCTTTCCCAAATTATTCTCCACTTGCTCATGGGCGCCAAAAACGAAAAGGGTGCATCACTAAGAAAGGGGGTGGAAAAGTGGTTCAATAACATGTAAATGGTAAGACAAGAACTACAATAATCTTTTCGTATATAATATCACATAATGTGAACCGTAAAAATTGTACCTTTTTTTTTTTTTTTTTTTCTGTAGTGGTGACTTCCAGCGCTCTATGCCCCTTTTCTTCAATCCGCTGTTGTACACTGTGCAATGCACTGCAAGCGAATCGAGCAAGAAAATAATTAGGGCATTAATTAAGAAACCGGCAATAATATTAATTTAATAAGGAGTAAATATTTTCACACGGTCCCGCGACCTTTACTCCTTCCAAATTGTTTTGTTCTCTTCTTGCTTCTTCAGCACCCACTTTGTTGTCTCTGAGCTCGTGGCGCCCCCGTACCTGATGCTGTGTCAAACCATCTCTCTCACCTTCATTATCCTAAAGTGGCAGAAAAGTAACGTAAAATAACGAATAGTTACTCGTGGATTTCTTATTTAGTAGTCTGTGCTCTATTTTACTTCACTGCATTTTCATGCATCAGATGTTTTATTTAGGAGAGCTATGACATCCACCCACCGCAATGCCGCTTAGCGAATAATTCAGAGTAAAATCCATCATCAAATGGTATGGTGTCTAAATAATGATCATCATACGAATTTTATGCCAAAGCGCTAAATATTGATTGCCCCCCTCCCCGAACTTCAAAGTTCGATCCCCCCTTACTATGGAAATTCTGTGCCAATCTAAAACTTAGCATTGCTATCCAATGTATGCCCTCGAAACGTTGGAAGCCAACTCCAATTTAACCTGACTGGTAACCCGAGAACACTTGTTCGAATTGTGTACTTGTTTAAATATTTTAAAAATATGTAGGGTACGTACATGTATTCCATTCAGACTTTTGTTATATTAGGATATTCCAGTTAACGATTTCCTTGCTTATTTTGTTCAAGGAGTCTTGATCAAAATTGTCAACGGGGGAGGAAGGGGGGGGGGGCTGGAATTAATGGGAAACCAGAAAGCAGCAAGAGCGAAAGACACGAATCAGAAAACATAAACAGAAGCCTGTTAGAATAACGAAAGAATAGGAAACAGAAAATGTAGCTGGTAAAGTCTATTGTAAACGCAGAGTATGTACACTGAAACAGAAAGAGCTTTCAACAAACGCCGAATATGAGGATAAAGTGGACTTAAAACATACAATGAACATCCATCTCGGAACTGAAAATCTGCGTTTTACACGTACCGGTAGTTAATATATCAATTAGTTATGATTGTTGACTACAAAAGTTAAGTGTAAGGCTCAGTCTATAAAATACTATAATATGTAATGTAAATATATGAAACACTATTCTGAAACATATAATGTTTAAAATTATTTTCTAAAAAATACGTTTGGATGCCGCAGGAGCGACTATCACTGTGAAATGCTGTGTGATTTGTTGTTCACACAAAACGTTATTGTGCACCATTGAAATTACTTGCTCATACTGTAGTAATGATATGCCAGTGATATGCTATGCTGCGTCAGTCTGGGCGCATCTCACAGCGCAAAAACAAATCAGAGATAGTCTCAGATCTGTACAACGGAATGTCCTGTTAAGGATCCTCGGAGCGTTTAGTACAACATCCAAGACTTTGATAATAGCTGTTGTTGAAGTTCGACAAAGTGCCGCTTGTTACTGGTGGAAAAAGGGACTAAAAGAAGGAAGACCAGATACTTGCAACTCCTGTTCCTTTGGAAGGCTTAAGGTCTAAGGACTTATATTACTCAATAAATTTACTAGATAATATCATATATTCCAAGTTAGTATTTTATTATATTTTTCATTATAAATTTCCGTAAGATTTTCAAGCTGAAAATCAGCACCAACCAAATCCTTAACATATACAAGTCTATTTAGAAATTTTGGAAACACTGGTGAAACATATATATGATTTTGTTTGTTATATTTTATATTCATATTCTGTATATACTTTTCTTTTATTACATTTATTCCTCAAGTACAATAATCTTAGAGAACACAAACATATATACACACACCTTGCTTTTATTAATAGGCACCAAGGTCAGAAACTTCTCCCTACAAATACTCGAATCCTCTTCCATATTCCAATCCTAAACGGGACACTACCGCTGTTGGCGAAATAACAGCTATGATAAGCAATCTACGCAAAAGTATACCAAGAGAGAGGGTTGCGTAGTGTGAGTGGTGAGAGGAGGTTGGAGGACCTCGTCCCTCAGTGTCCCGATCCATTATTAATGAGTTGGATTATGTCTTACATAGGAACTGTGCCAGTGTCTCCGGTTGAAACAAATGAAAACGTTATTTGTCGTACATTTTGCCAAACAACTGTTCTCACCAAGGATTTTCAAATGTTCATGTGTTGCTCAGATGACCTCCTCTTTTTCATTCAGGGTCTTGTGCGAGTCGTATGTCGGAAATAGGAAAAATTATGATGGGTAAAAAATAATGAATTTGATAATCTATATTCATCACCAGATGTTATTAGAATTATTAAATAAAGACGATTTCGGTGGGCAGGTCATGAAGCACGAATGGGAGAAGAAAGAAAACTTACAGAATCCTGGTTGGGAAACCTAATTGTAGGAAACTTATAGAAAGGCCAAGACGAAGATGGAATGGCAATAAATAAGACGCTTATAAGGAAACTGGTAACAATGGAGAAACCTGAATTAATCTTACCCATTGTAGGAACGGATAATAAGTTTAGGTTGCTGTGACAATAAACTTTCCACTTTAGAGTTTAAGTTCGAGTTTGTTTTTTAAGTCCACTCTATGCACAGTATGGCTAGTCGGGACTGGGCCTACAGTTTAAACTGTGATCCGAACCATCATGTGCCTCAATCAGGTTCGAACCCGGGATCCCTCGATTACAAGGGGAGGCTCGCACTTTACGCTTTACGAATGCCAGAGAGTTAGTTAATATTTTCTAATTACTTTCACTTTCAAAACTTAAAGTTCAACAAATCTCGATATTGTGTCAAGAAGTGTAACTCAATTAGACGCACACGAGAGAGCGTAGAAATACGTCTAAAGTGCAAGCACCTAGCATGGGGTACATTCAAGAGGATTGCCATGTCAGTTTGTATCACAAAATGGTCGACAAATTAAGTTCCACTCGGGTCTGTCGGATCCCTCGTTACCTTTCAACGTCTAAGATAACGAATTCGTTTTTGGAAGTAGCCGGTTGTAATTCACGCGTTAAGCTTAACGCCCACTGAGACGTTGTTAAACGCGACAACAGAACGCAACAGACGCGTTTCCGGCGTCTCAGCGGGCGATAACCTTTAAGATAACATGCAGACTTCTGGCATGGAAATTCCGTGTGTTTCCCTGTAGTGGAAGCAGACAACAGAAGTTCTGTTGCTTTCTGTTGCCGCGTCTCAGTGGGTGTTTAACTTGAAGTTTCCATCGTCACTTGAGACAAATGCTGCGGAAATATTTCATTTCCTCTTATTTGCTTACCACATTTTCCGTCACTCTCTTACTTTGTCGCCACCGTTAACCACCTAGTACAAATTGTCAATTTAAGTTGAATGAATTGAGCAAGGAAGAAGCTAGCAAACTGCTACATGCGAAACTTGTTTGAATTGTGTTACATCTTAATTTAGCATCGACATTCAATTATTCCCAGAGTT
The DNA here is from genome assembly GCF_977018435.1 of Lepisma saccharinum. Lineage (NCBI taxonomy): Eukaryota > Metazoa > Arthropoda > Insecta > Zygentoma > Lepismatidae > Lepisma > Lepisma saccharinum. The sequence continues at coordinate 32,455,978 of NC_139238.1, forward strand.
GTTTAATGTAAAATTGTAGTTGAGACATCTTGGAAATAGGGTCTGTAACTTGGGTATGTTATGAATCCTCATGATAATATTTAATTCGGCTTCCCCGATGGCTCAGTGGTACGGTTGTTCCCTTGTAATCAAGAAGTCCCTTGTTCGATACCCGGTGGAGGCATACATTGGTGCAGATCATAGTTATAAACTGTAGGTTTAATCCCGATTAGCCTTACTGTGCATAAAGTGGACATAAACCATCAAATCAACCAAATCACACAACAGGTGTGTTTGTGCTTGCCATTAACTTCATTCCTACTTGATACTTCCTACCCTCACATCAGGTTAGCGTAAGGAAATCATTCCCCCTGACGTAATCAATCCCAAACACTCCTATCAAAATGAGAGCGTGACAGGTTAAGTTCACACGTTTCCCTGCACCACCCACGCGACTCTAAATCTGTCGACCTTGAGTTTATATGTCGACATCAAGTGACCCAGCAACGAAAGATTCAACGCGAACGCACCTCGCGTGTCGCCACTCTCATTCCAATGCAGTGGCGCAACCACAGGGAGCAGGGGAGGCATTGTCCCCCCAACCTTGGACGGAAATGAGTTATTGGGGGTACAAGAGGGGCAAACATTGACGGCCAAGTGTAACTGCAATTTCCGCCCACAACTGGAAATGTTATGCAAATAAAAATACTTTTCGCAAAATGTTCTTGATCGCTCGCTCGCATTACCTGCTTTTCTTAGTCTTATCTTTTCTTAGTCTTCAGTACCGTAGCTAGGGGCGGAGGGAGTCTGCCCTGGGCGCCGAACGACTTGAAGGAAAATAAGTTGTAAAATTGATTGATTGGGTTGTGGTTTTACGTCCATTTTACGAACAGAAATGCTAATCGGGACTGAACCTGCAGTTTAAAGTTGGATCCGAATCACTGTGCCATGTGCTTCCAGCGGATATGAACCCGGGACCCCCTCATCACATGGCAACGATGTTATCATTATACCATCGAGGTGCAGGGGCGGGGCCAAACATTTTCGACCGGGTGGGCAGAAGCTGTATATTCATAAATTAGGGTGGGCACTATAAATCTAAGACCTTATATGAGTTTTTCATGCACTCATGCTCGCCCCCCCCCCTCCAACATATACAGGGTGTCCTAAAACAACTTCAACAACGGTTGGATGCTGATATATATATATATATATATATATATATATATATATATATATATATATATATATATATATATATATATATATATATATATATATATATATATATAAAACAAGAAACTTTTCCTCATACTCATAATCTCGAAAGTGCTTAGTTTCTGATCTATGAGCGCTGAAAATCTAACCTGTATGTACAGTCATGGGCACGTCTGGGTTATAACAATCCCATTAACTTTCAATGCAATCATTACAACCCAGAAGTGTCCATGACTACGTATACAACCCAACTCACCAAACGATCGCTCTGACGTAACTTCCAGGGACGCGTAACAAGATTGCCACTTGAATTGAAAACAACAAACTTAGGAGTCTTATCTGGCAAAATACAAAAGAATAATTATACTTGCGATGTTGTAAGCATAGGTGCGCGCAGAATAATTTATTTGGGGGTCCCTTAAGAGAAGTTTCAGTTACCTACCTGGACATGGCTAGCCTATACTCGTAACTTCATGTTATTTTCACAGAAACTATTAAGTATATGAACATGAAATTTTAACAATATAGAATGAGCATTTGATTTGTTATCACTTTAGCACAGGTCGATATTTTAAGTAATGAAAGTAAACAATTGAAAATGATAAATACAAGGCTATATCTCTACAAGTACTATCAGCTGAATCACTCTCACGAAGTACACCTGTAGGTTCAGTTTTACCATGTTTTCTAACGCACATTAGCCTACTTCATAAAATATATTGCTGTACCTGGTCACTCGATAGTTAATGCCATGTGTTACATGTCATTTTAAACCGTAGAATTCAGATGTAAGCAAAAATCTGAAAATTGATACACTTGTCATTGAATGAGAAGTGAGAGAGCATTCATGAAAATCTTTGAACATGAAAGTCTTATTGGAAATGTTAGAAGGTTGCATTAACAGACAAGTCGGTCCTCGGGAAAAATAATATTTACGGTCCGATATGTGAAGCGGCTCTGCGATTTATCAAGAAAAAAATAATTTATTTACTACGTGATTACTGATTACTATAGTAAAGGAATATCACATTGTTTTGTGGAGAGGGAGAGACTCAGAGAGAGAGAGAGAGAGAGCTGGTCATCTCAAATGAAACGAAATTCCTTATTTTTTACCACTGATATTATTTTCATTATTTTAATGGTAGTTCAACATATTTTCTTTATTTTTTAGAAGACGTTTGGGGTAGCCAGGTACCTTTGGCACCTCCGTGTGTACATCTGCCTGTAAGAAGTATCTATATCATTTACAAACTGGCCAAGACATATAATTACCAACAGATACGGACTGAAATTCAAGACGCTTCATTCTAAAATGTCCCCATTGTGTTTCGAGTGTCGTGCAGTACCAATAATCGTGAATCGCGAGATACACTTACGACATGTTGATGAAATCGACGAACTGAGAAATGCAAACATAGTGTGTTCGCCACCTTGTTTTGTTTCACACGCAGACTGCAAACCCCTTACTAAAAATAATGAATGGTAAAATCTCTTGCAATAAAATGAAAAAATATCGTTTAAACATTAATTAATTCGCAGATTAAAACTAATACATTATAACTGAAATCAATCCGATCTGTATAAGGGTGTCACTAGTTGACGTGTGCATTCCGAGCGCCCAATACATATCAGCGTTTGACATAAGTATGAATAATGTCTTATTAGCAAAATTTAAAAAAAGCAAGAACCCGGGTATAAATCAAATTATTAGTTCATTTTGCATAATATTTATCTAAGCTAAAGAAGGACATTTTGGCAAAATATCACCGAAATGTAATAAATAAATAAATAAATAAAATTGTATGTATTATGTTATGAAGCACAAAGTTCTAAAATTGTGTCCCTATTCTATGTTAGTTAACCACAAGAAAAATCACATGATTACGTAACTGATAGGGGAAATGTATCTGCAAGAAGAATTTTTGCCTCCCTGATGGCATAGTGGTAAAGTCGTCGCCTTGTGATCAAGCGGTCTCGGGTTCAATAACCGGTGGAGGCAGATAGTGATTCGGACCCCACTTTAAACTGTAGGTCCAGTCCCGATTAGCCTATCTGTGCATAAACAACTCATTTAAGAAGATTCCTAATACGGTTGCTAACTCATCAAGTCATTACTAATTCTGCAGCTATTTTTCAAACCTACAGAGCTGTTTTATCAAAATCTATTTTTGTGATTGCTTCTTATTAGTAGAATGAATATAAAATTATTATTATCTATTTTGGATACGATATCGAAATTAGAAATTACAGGTATATAAAATCGTGGTGATGAAAGGGACGTATCAAATTACCTCTGTCTTAGTATTTCAATATAGACCTAACTAAACAACTTTGTGTGTTGCAGGAGGAAGCAATGCGAAGAAGAGGTTTTTATTTGTTTAACAGATCACCTTAATCATACCCAGGCCGGAAGCCCGGAGTTGACAACATCAAGCAACTCCACTCCACCCCTTCTACACTCAGTTTCAGTTACAACTTTTTGGCCAAGTTATGGCAGACAGTTAATTATATTTCTATATTTTTGCCACATTTCAAGTATCTATTTCTTTTCATTATGTGGCACATTTTCAAAGCAATTTGATGCATCATCCCTGTGAAGGTCCGAAGCTGCAGCCCTCAGGCCCATAATCTTGTTCTAATCTTGATCATATTCTGCACAATTTTGCTCCTCTCATAAAGCCTCCTAAGCCTACTGGCTGCTTAAGCATACAAGTGGGCATTAGATCACATTTTTTGTTTCAAAAGATTTGGAAATTCCTTTCGCTTTCCAATGACAAAATTAAGGAAGTTGAAAGAAAAGCTTAAATTAATCCCATTCAACTTATTATAGACTCTGACTTTTGTAAACCTATTCACGAAATCAGTGTTTCGGCAAAGCTTTTTATTGAATGATAATATGTGAACTTGTCTGTAATATAGATAATATTCACAAGTAAAATATACATGAAGTGAACACCATAATAAACTTATTTATTAGACCTTTCGCATTCTCCCAAGAGTATATATTTATTGAATTTGATTGGGTTGGCACAGCAATTTTTGGGTGGGCAATTGTCCATCCGTGCCCACCCCTGTCGCCGTCCCTGTCGGGGAGGCACAATAGTTGTAAGAGAGAGAGAATGCATTGGCGTCTCGTGAAATTGTTTGAGCCCTATTAAACCAATATTGATTTCAGCCTGCAAAAAAATTGAATTCAATAATTTTCTTGTTCGCTTTGCTCGCAATATATCATTGTTCTCTGTAATGCATTGTAAATTACCAGACAGAGAAATAAGACTTGTCTTAATTGATTTTGTTATAACAATTGTTTCGAGGAAAGGGAGCGTGCAGACAATTTATGTAATTTTTGCTGTTGGTTTATTGTGAGATGGATGAATTGGTTGCCTAATGGATTTAAAGAATATAAGTTGTATATAATATGTATTAAATAAACTTTGAATATGCACACAATTTAGTGTCCACATCGCTCCATGTTGCATATATCGTCGGTGAAGGGGCGAAGTGGCGTAACTCGAAAAATTGCGTTTTTGATTTATGACTACCTCCTCTGTTACCTGTCAAAATTTCGTGGCTGAATTCCCACTGGTTCCGGAGATTTAAGCACCCTGCAATTGGCGTATCTTGAAATTTTCTGCATAAAGATATCTACGAAGTTTCTTCAGTGGCTGCTAAGAAATGAAGGCGCGTACTGGCGTAAGCTTATATCGGGAAACAAGATATACGATTTACGAAATATTATATAAATTTATATAAGATTTATAAAACAAAGGTGAATCATACGTCTATGCACAAAAAAGTTAGTTCCAGGGAGAAATCTGAAAGAAAAATGTGATGGAATCGAATCCAGGAATTCTGGAGCTACACTTACTTCGCCACAGAAGACGACCAAACTATTTACATTTTTCAAATTATTTAGAGAATATTTTCGTTCACTGTAAATTAATGGAAAGATGAAATAGGTCTATAAGTTAGATAAAACTAAATTAATGCTTACTGGAAGAAATCAATGTTTCCTTTCTTTTCCTAATGCCTCAGGCCTCCCCGATGGTGCAGTGGTAGCGTCGTCGCCTTGTATTCAAGGGGTGCTGGATTCGATACCCGGTGGAGGCACATAGTGGTTCGGATCCTACTTTAAACTGTATGGCCAGTCCCTTACTATGCATAAAGTGGACTTTAAAAACTGTTTCTTTTACTTTATGGGTGTGAGTGATCGGAGTTTATGGGTCCGGGACGGGATCGATACGGTATATAAAACTATCCAGATCTTCAGGACAGAAAATGTCACGTATTTCCCGACTAGTTCAGAAAATTTTATGGATGGGTAATGTTCAGAATTTCCAAACACTACAAAAATTATCGAGTTCCACTCACATTTTGTCCCCAAAGAAATCATTTTCGGTATTTTGATGCCATTTCTAGAAGATTTCCCTTCCGATAATTAAGTATATCCAGAATTCTTATTTCGCGATCATTTTAAATTCCTGACATGTCGGAAATCCCGAAAGTAAGGAAATCATTTCCCGAAGTTTCCCGGGACAGGACTTCTGGATCCCGCAAACTGAAGTCTGCTTTCCGTTGCGACTGGTAGTATGTCAGAGGTCCCAGGTTCGAATCCTCGTCATTGTGTTTGTTCAATCACCATGTTCCTGACGTGAAATAACCAGAATACGTAAACTTTAATAAACAAATATCGTATCCGATGCAGAGGCGGGCTGATTAACATCTGTGCATAAATTGGACTTGAATCTAGGGATGTACAATATCGGAATTTTGATATCGAGATATATCGTCAAGAAAATATCGTCGCAGACGATACTATATTATTTCCGTATCGTGATATGGGCGATATATCATCTCCCTCTCTACAATATATATCGCAAAAATATCGTGACGATATATCGTCTAGTTAATATCGCCTGGACGATAGTTCCTCAATATCTCGATATATCGTCGATCAGTACTTGAATCAGTTGAAATGTCGGTTCTGCCAACCGAAGGTTTCGTGTTTTGATGACGTTACTTTCGTCTCAATATGTGTTCCTTGCACCCCTAGCACACGTGGTTTTACCACAGAGAGCAATGTAATAAAAACGGACTCTTTTGAACGTTCGTACCGCCGAAAGGACCCACCGAAGAGAAAAATGACACTTGCATTAAAATAAAAAAAAAATCATTATGACCTGCCTGCTTCCACTGGATCATTCACTGTGCCTGCACTTCCTTCTTCTTCCTCCATGATATATGTGGCGCCGTTCTTTCCTTTCAACATGTTTACAGTTAATCGGATATCATGAGTAAGCAGTTGCAGTGGAAGGAATCTTCCAAAGCAAAAAAAAAAAAAAAACATTTGTTTCCCCGCCATAATGAATTCACAGTTGCCTTCTCCTTAGATATAACACTGACATAGTGTTGATTGATTGGTTGATTGAGTTGGTGTTTAAGTCCACTTTATGCATAGTAAAGCAAATTTGGACTGGACCTACAGTTTAAAGTAGGATCCGAACCACTATGTGCTTCCACCGGGTATCGAACCCAGCACCCCTTGAATACAAGGCGACGACGCTACCACTCCCGCAACCATCGGGGAGGCCTGAGGCATAAGGAAAAGAAACGAAACATTGCTTTCTTCCAGTAAGCATTAATTTAGTTTTATCTAACTTGTAGCTTCCTTGACTGAAATATTGATTGTACCCATGTGTTATGTCGCCCCTCCTTCCTTCGAAAATTTTTAAGCCCCCCTGTACTTTTTGAGGACATCATACACTTCCTCAACATAAGATAACAACATTGTGAGGACGCTAATCACTTGTGCACCAGAAGTAATAAGCCTTGTGAGGACATTATACACTTCATCAACAGAATATAGTAGACTTGTGGGGACACTACTCACTTTGCATCAGAAGTAATAAACCTTGTGGGGACATCATACACTTCTTCAACAGAATATGGTAACCTTGTGGGGACACTACTCACTTGTGCACCAGAAGTAATAAGCCTTGTGAGGACATTATACACTTCATCAACAGAAGATAGTAACCTTGTGGGGACACTACTCACTTTGCATCAGAAGTAATAAGCCTTGTGAGGACATCATACATTTCTTCAACAGAAGATAGTAACCTTGTGGGGACGCTACTCGCTTTGTATCGGAAGTAATAAGCCCTGTGAGGACATCATACACTTCTTCAACAGAGGATAACAACCTTGTGGGGACACTACCCACTTTGCATCAGAAGTCATAAACCTTGTGAGAACATCAAACACTTCTTCAACAGAAGATATCATCCTTGTGGGGACACTACTCGCTTTGGATCAGCAGTAATATACCTTGTGAGCACATAATACACTTCAACAACAAAAAGGTAAGCTTGTGGAGCGAAAAGTTTCTTAAACGTATATCGAATTTCTATCGCGAATTGAAGCCATGACTTCCTTATTTAAAAGCATCCGAGCACATAAAGTAAATTGATTGAATTTGTGAGATGTAAATAATGCCTAAAAGGATAATATATTATCATAAATTAAAAATGTACATAAATCAATAATAATAATAACAGTTAGTATTTTCATGGCGTGTAAAGTTACATTTTAGCTTCCTTGAAAAATATATTGACTTTGCCCATGATACACCCCTCCCGCTTCCGCTTGGAAAATTTCTACCCTTGAGCGCACTATATATTTCTTCAAAGGAAGATAACAACCTTGTAGGGACACCACTCGATTTTCCATCAGAAGTTATATCCCTTGTAAAAGCACTTTTTAAATTATTAACTAATTTAATTTAGTAACACTGTCGAGTCTTGTTTCATGCCTTGGTCACCATTGTAATGTTTAATTGAATTTAGATAAAAATTAACATTTAACGTAAAGCAAAGCATGATTCGAAATGTATATAAATTAAACACAAACAGTTTGTGAGAACAATGAAAGATACTTTGCATATATCACATTTTGCATCGTTTCTTTCTGGCTTTTTGGGTTAATCGTGACGATTAGATAAAATTGATGAAGGGACACGGGAAGAAAATAATCGAACTCGGAACTTTATTGAATCAATTTCAAGTCCTATATCCCTCTGCAAGATTTCCACATCATATCACATGGTGGTGGTATTATTATTATTATTATTATTATTATTATTATTATCATTATCATCATCATCATTATTATTTGTAATACGCGTGCTATGTAGCGTTTTACTTTTTGTCTTGATGTTAAAACACAGAAGTTTGCATTTCTACCCAAAATAGCACAACACTCGTTAGTATAATTATTTTGCTAACTTTAATTGTCAGTCATTTAATTACATCCACCGTCAGATGTCTCCTATTTCATGTAACATCTGTTTCTCTTTTCCAGTGGTTTATTCTCTGCAGGACAAGTATTTACGATTTTGTTTATGAAAAATATCATAAACGACAAAAACTGCAAAAATCGACAGAGACTAAAAGTATTTCCTCTCTTTTATTGTCAAGTACCAACAGGGTAGCATTTTGAAACTTATTTACACATCGGTCCCCACAGCGTCTGTACAGAATCAATCGTGTGTATGGAGTGTATGTGCAAATTTTCATGAATCTAATGGACCTTGTGGGGACCCGAGGCCACCTGATTTCACAGGCCTTGTGGGGACTGGTGTCCCCACAAGGATAGGAAACGTTTTTCTTGTATAATTTGCTCACAATGTAGGTTACTTTTAATTTTCGGGAGTTTATAGTTTTACTGTGTTATTTGTCACATAATTTCAACAAACACATCAGACTACGACTGTGATTTCCCCCGGTCCCCACAGTGTATGTGCACTAACAGAGTCCCCACAAGGTAGCATATGCACGTATGTGTGTGTGTGTGTGTGTGTGTGTGTGTGTGACACTTATAATTGGTCCAATTCTAAACAGTATGCTGCTTACACTATACAAGCATAGGTTTTATGGAAGCGAATATGGGTAATTCTATATACTTCACCGATCGCTATGGAGTGAGCATAACGCGCTGCTAAACCAGAGGTTCCAGGTTTGAACTCTTTTTCAATCTTGTCGACAACACAGGGAATAATTCCCTGTGCAACAAGCAGAGAATTTTTCACTCTGTACCAGGAACAACACCGGAAAGTGGAGGGCCAGAAGTGAAAATAGATGGGATCGCAGGTGGACTGTGGTTTAAGAATAAAACCTGTTTCTCGCAGGTTTCTGAAAATTACAAATAGTTGAAAATTCTGACTCATTTATCCCAACAAAGCAATCTATCAGTATTGTCTTCCTGTTTAATTTTTATGAAGCTTTGAATATCTACAGGATGTGACATAAAAGGTTGGTTAATTTCCTTTCGCTAGGAGAGTTTCTGTAATGGCGTTGGCAACACTTATTGATTGTCATTGGCATCACCAATGTACACCATTTACAGACATGGATCGCTGGAGCAGAGATCAACGTGCTGTAGCTGTGAGGGAGTTTTATAAAAATGGCGACCCCTTTGCCGCTGGGAGAAGAGAATATCGACGTTGTCTGAATCTCGCTAGACACGATCCTATTCCATCGGCCAATGGAATCAGGATGTACCTGATAGAAGAACTTTGAAGCTACAGGAAGTGCGCTGAAGTAGAAACATTGCTATTCGCATGTTGGAATGTAGCATGGACGATTTCGATCGCAGATTGACCAAGCGTCAACGACGAAATGCTGGTTACGTGGAGCAGGACGTAATTTTCAACACGTGAACGTAACTCTGCATATTTACAAATGGCAATGTATAATGGTGTAGTTGATGTGTGTGTATTTTTGTCTAATGAAACGTAGCATTAGTTACGTTACATTAAAAAATGTTCATTTTTAAACCACACCCTGTTGTTCAAAATTAGCTGCACATGTTGATTTCTGAAATTGCATTAACACAACATGCAGAAGTTTCTGGAGGGGGGGGATTGAACCCTAAACCCCCTTCATATTCAACCAAGGAACAAAGTACTTGAAATTGGGTATCAAACACGCGAGACATCATTATTAGCGCTCGGAAGTTGAGGAAAAATCCTTTTTTTTGTTTTTCCTAGTATCCGAAGACGAGGCCCAACATGATATATGTTCATTTTGGGTCATTGTAGACCAGAAAAAAGTGGGTTTTCTTTGTCCTTTTTTGTTTTTTCGGCGTTTTTTTTGGCTTATTGGTCCTTTTTTTAGCCTTGTTTTAGGTCTTAACGGCTTTTTTTTTGCAACTTCACCTTCTTTCGACTACCTTTTTACTGCCCATTCTCAATTCCTATCATCGTCAATTCATCACCTCTTAAACATCCTTTCTGTAGTAAATAAATATATATATATATATATATATATATATATATATATATATATATATATATATATATATATATATATATATTTGGACGACTAAAGCAGGTACGGTACAAGGTCCTTTAACCGTAACTTGTCTGGAAGGTCGCGCTGTAAGTGGCAACTTTCTCTTGTTTTGAAGGTTTCAGTTTTTTCGCACTGTGTTTTCCATACCACCAGAATTTTGTATTTTTTTATTCATTAAATATGTAATTAAAACTGAAGTTATGAATTAATTTGGATCACATTTATACGTCCTTTTTTCCGTTTTTAGGTCCTTTTTTTGATATTTTTAGGTCTTGTTATAGGTCTTTGTTTTGGCTATTTTAAGGTCTTCAACTTCCGAGCTCCTAATCATTACAAAGCGAAAGATTTAATCTCAATTCCAAATTATAACAAAACACACACTGAAATCTATACACAAGACGTTTATTTCTCGTACAATCTGTATTATTATTATTAATACAGATACTTTGGTGCTTGTGCACATTATAATTATTGCACCTGCATCATGTTTTTATTGCACAGTCAAATATTACATGAAAGCCTGCCTGCCATTACTGATAATGCTTAAGTAGTTCATAGATTTACCAGTAGATGCCAGTAAGGACAGTAACTATCCCCGACATCTACTGGTCGCATTATATACCACGTGCACCAGCGTAGTTTTTAATAAAACTTCTCGAAAATGCATCTTTTAACCTGTTTAGATATTTTTTTCAAAAATATCTTGTTATCTTAAGTAAAAAATGTTTGAAATAGAAGATAATCTGTATAAATGTGAACTAATGATAGCCCATCATAACTTTCTTGACCTACTGAGAAAAAAATATCCTCACCTTTTCTAACTTTCATAGTGCTTTAAATGTTTGCGTTGTTTATATTTTGTACATTTCACGTCACTTAGGCTATTCGCAGCGATGATGATGTATTCAGATCCTACAAGTGAGAAACAAAATTAAGACCAGTACGAGATTCGAATCCGAAACATTCGGAGCCGAACACTGAACTTGTTCCATTTAGTTTGTGTATGAAGTAAAGTTTAGGCTCAATAAAACACATTGTAATTTAATTATTAAAATTTATTTTTAAAAGTTTCGTGCACAATAAATATTTTGAATAAATATATGTAAATAAATTACAATTGTCTGTTTTAAAAAAAGCTATTTTGGGAAAATTTCAGAATAGGGTATTTTAGCAAATATTCTATTCGCTATGTCCTTGAAGACAGCGCTGTATGCTTCTTCGTAAGCCCACTTGTACTGCGGAAATAAAACGTCCATGTTGGAGTTCAGAAAGTCGTTCACCAGTTCTTCACCTGCAAAGTAACGATACATTACGAAAGTTAGTATGTAAAAAGAAGTAAGTTTTCATTACATCACCCGAAAAGTTACTCGCGTAGTTGAAGTTACTCATTTTGAAAAATGAGTCCGTTGCATTTACCGTTCCTTACCTTATAACAGCTACAACTCGAGTTACTTCGACAGTTACTTTATGAATATGCAAGAATTGCAAACAGACTGTTACTTTCTTCGTTACTTTCTACATTAATTTTTACATGTCGTTATATTATCATATAATATGTAGATTGATTGATTGATTTGTTGTTTTAAGTCCACTTTATGCACAGTAAGGCTAATCGGGACTGGACCTACAGTTTAAAGTGGGATCCGAACCACTATGATCTACCACCGGGTATCGAACCCTGGACCCATTGACTCATAATAAATTAACTATAAAGAAATTTAAGTAAGTAAATTCAATGTAAACACTATTCTCAATAAATGTAGGCTATATCACGTAGGTCATTTACTAGCAACACACACACACACATGACCTTTCCACGCAGTACACCCTGCACTGCATTTACCAGGCTAAAAAGCCTGTGCGGTCTAGACTCATTCATGGCCGCAGTATAATCTTCCAATGGGGCTCGTCTTGTGACGTCCCTATACTCTGTCCCAGCTATCTGTGGAGCAGGCGAACAAGAACAAGTCTCTGCGCAAGTAGTGATGCGAGACTGCTCCACCAATGTACGGTGAGAGGGACGGAATTGCGTAATGGGTGACTGGAGTTACCCGCTTTCACTAGCTTTCACCACTCGATTTCTGTCCTCCTCCTCTGCCATTATGCGCGGCCCTGCTCCAGAGTTAGCTGGGACAGGGTATAATTGTCCGTTAATCCTCTCATCCCATCACCATTCATTCTCATCTTCCCAATTAGCCAAATGTGGCAGAAAAGGGAATTAAATTAAACTAAATCAATAGCCGGCCTCTGTGGCGGATTGGTTAGCACATCGCGCTACGACGCCAGGGATCCTGGGTTCGAATTCTGGCCTGGGCATGGATGTTTGCGAGTGTCCATTCATCAATTGATTCATTGATTTGCTTTATTTTACTTGTCTGCCACTGTTTGGCTAATTTGCGATGATGGGGATGAGTGATGACATGATGATGAAATTGATGAATGGGGACTCACAGACATCCATGCCCAAGCCGGGATTTGAACCCTGGTCCCCTGGCGTCGTAGCGCGATGTGCTAACCGCTCCGCCACAGGTGCCGGCTCAATTCATCAATTTCATCATATCGTCACTCATCTCCATTTTCGGAAATTAGACAAAAGTGGCACAAGAAGCTAAGTGAAATAAAGACAATAAATCAATAACGCACATACATGGGTACATATCAAGATTAGGGGAGGAGAAAACGCGCATGAAAACGCAAAGAAAAGTAACATCGAGACGAATTATTAACTTGTTTTTCGTTACTAAAAAAGTAACTAAATTGCAGTTGCTAATTCAAAATATCTAACAGTTATTAAAAAAGGGAACCGTTACTTCCAAATATAGGTTATTTCAAGACCCAGAATTTTATGATATGGTGAAAATGTGAAATCTGCGGCAGAGACTATTTAAAAAGAGAAAGGTTCGTTGTAATAAGATTGTATATGTTACAACAGTATCACTGCGAATGTTCTTAATGATAGAACGACAAACTTCAGTAAAAGGTTATGACGTTTTTTAAGCACTTGATGCAAAATATACGAATATTACACGTCAATTTGCTTCGGTAAAACACAAACGCAACCTGGGATAAAGAAATAAGAAACTACTTACAAATTTTCGAATTCAGGCTTCAGCCATCTTCTTTTAGTAGTTGTCATGATAATTTTTACCTCATTCTTTATTGATATTTTTTCTTTCCAGAATCGAATACAAGTTGACATAATTTCTACAAAGTTTTATATTAACAAATTTGAATAGTTTTTTACAATATTGTGTGATAATAACTTATTATTGAATAATTTGAAATAAAATATTTTTAAAAAAATCGCTACTATGTTGGGATATGGTTTGCTATGGTGAACAATAGATGGCTCTGGACTTATGAGTATATTTCTAACGTTTTTGTTTATTGTGTCTGAATGTTTTACTGTGGTAGAAATGAGTTAATATCTGGATATTTTTTTACAGAATTTAGAATTTTATTTGAATTTGAGAAGATAAACCACATGTAGGAAGATAACAAAGTTTAATTTCTAATTGCCATAAAGAAAAATGTATGCAATTTCCTTTTATACAAGTAATAAGAGCTAATTTTTTCTTGCCAAATGGTTAAAAAAATATATTCTCATTTCATTTTCTGACAGCTACGTTCTCGTTATCGGTTATACCCGGAATACCTATCCCAAGCATTTCCGAACTCCCGAGAGCACTATAAATGGGGTTAACAACCTGCCTCAGGAGGAGAACGCCAAGGGACCGAGATCGGGTAGCAAGAGCGCGACAATGCCGAACGGGGATAATCGACTACAGGGCCGCCCAGAAGCCGTGGGGCCCAAGCCAGAGGCCAGCCAGCGGGAGCAGCTCCGAGCTGGCCGTTCCAGCGTCCAGGGATCCTGATATAAGTACCTGCCCCTTTATGGTGCTAATCCTTCCACCCCTAGCTTCTCCATTTTATTAACATTCTATTGGAGTGCGTACTAAATAAATTCTGCCAATTAACTATTCAATTTGTGTTACGTTAATTACCTGTTCTACCTCTGACTCGTCGCCCATTGGTCAACAGGTCTTACCCTCTAATACAAAGGGTAAAATCCGGTGCGACTAAGGTTTTAACGCCCCCAATTGTTTCTCCAGGGACCAACCCTGGGACAGAACCTTAGCCCGAAACGTGGTGGAGGTAACGTTCTGAAAGAGCTCAGTGCAGTCGTAACTTTAAGGAGAGTCCCATAACTATACCGCGTATGGAGATTGGGCAGCTACCGTGACATAATCCTTGGCTCCAACAAAAGGGAACGTCATTTTCCATTCAACATAATTACAATTACTTGAAGGGGCGATGTAGCCAGATTCAAGGGCCGAGAAAATATTTTTAGATGGTCTTCGCTGCACATGGCTGAAAATATTATATCTCTTTTTCACTTTTTCTATAGTTTATCCTTCATTTTCTTCTCTATGTCTATTCCTTTCTTCCATTTTCTGATTTCCTACCTCATTTCTTTCTTTTCTTCTCTTTTCTAACATCTGCTTATAATCAAGGAGTCTCACGTTCAATCACCGGTCGAAGAACAATCCACAGTGGTTCTGAACCTACTTCCTTGGTTTCGTGATCTCTCTCTCTCCATTTCTCGCTCCCTTTCTCTGTCTCCTCTTTCTTTCTAATAAGCTTTGCTCAACACGTGCGAATGAATCTGCTTGCCTAACTTTATGCTGCTTCTTCATGCACTGGGTGATGACGTAAAGTTGGATTAACACTCCCGTACTTGCGCGTATCGCCAAGAAAGGAAAATCTAGCTCTCCGTTATTCAGTTTGCCATGATGTTCTTTTTGTTCGTTGTTTAGTAATATAAAGGTGGGTCCATTCACCTGTTCTGACGAGAATTGTAATGTCTTCAATAGTAGGTTGTGACTAGAGACCGGATTTTAAAGGGAAGTCCTTTTGTAGTTTTCAACACGGATCATGGAATAAATAATAACAGTGTTGATAATTTATCTTACACTAACAAGATTGCATGGTTTTGACGTCCCTTTGTTTTCCCTTTTTCAGCCCACATTCCATTTTCCCCATTTAAAACAAACACCTTCCTTGGTGTCTTTATTGACAAGATATCAAATATCTGTACGATTGTTTTTTCTCTGAACAAAACATTCAATAATTGTCTATTTGGTGCAGTTTAGAGGAACGAAAGAACAAGCTCCTTCCACCTTACCTTCCCTCCATGAGTGTTGGGAGCAAGTTGCACCCAGAGGCCAGCATAGTCTGCCTTTTACCTACCCGCTGCCCGCTTGCACGCGAGGACAGGTATACCTGCTCGCCTGCCCACGGCAACGAGTCGACTTGCGTCTTTACCCGGGTTCTTGGTCTTCAAGGCGCTCTGCGCTTACAAGGTACCTGGGCATTCAACAAGACCCGGGCGCCTGCAAAACCTGCTGGAAGGAAACAGCCCTCCGGCAGCGTGTCGCTCCAGGTGTTTCATCACCACGTGGACGGCTTCAGCCAGTGTTGCCTACTTACGTAGCTTCTAAATCCTATGAAGTCCTAGGAGGAGCTCTCTCCTCCAAGGAGAATTTATATACTTAGCGATTTCAGTTCAGCGTAAGCAGTTTTTATCTTATTGCTAGGAAATGCACGCAATATTACAGCTTCATTTATCTAAATGAATGATCGAGCAAACAAAAATCTCCTCACTGAAAACTAATTGTTTTTCATTGCATGGTGCCTTAACCAGGCACGCAGTGGCGCAACCAGAGGGGGGCAGGGAGCATTGCTCACAACCTTAGACGGAAATTTAGTTTAGCCGAGGGGCCAGGGTGTGGGTCAAACATTAAAGTACAAGAAAAAGCAGGCTAGCAGAATTTAAGAATAGCAGGGCTAAAGGGTACTTAAGATGGAATTAATTTTCATATTTTTCTTGCATTTTCCTTCCAGACGGCCAAGCGCACCTGCAGAGGGGGAATGGAGGGGTAATTGCAACCCCTTGATTTCAAATTTTATGAAAGTAGAAATATATTATAAAATATTGTACAGTCTCGTCAAGTTCAATGCCGTAGCAAGGGGGTAGCGGGAGTCGGCCCTGGGCGCCGAACGATCTAAGTGAGAAAAGTTTTAAAACAGAGAATGCCATGGCGGCCCGTGATATTATTTGCTATTAATGTTGGTTTGTTACGAGTTGGATGAATTGATTATGTAATGTATTTATATAATATATATGCTTTAATGAAATTTTGAATATGTACACAATTTAGTGTTAGCATATATATTTCTTATTTTACGTCGCTCCATGTGAAAAGAAAATATTGTAGATGGAAATTTTACATGCTATATGTATGTACATTTGGAATGCATTTATCATGCACTTTCTTTCTTTCAAAAACAGTTTGTGTGCTTGTTTTCCATTATTAGCTAATGTGAAATTGACGTGCTGAAAAAATATTTCTAATCCTCTGTTTCAACACAAATGCGTGAGAACCGACTTCCACCCCCTTTTTGCATGATTTATGAGGATAATAATGCCTTTCATGCTACTTTATTACTATTATTGTGATTGTTGTTGTTGGCACGTTTATCAAAGTACTTGCCGCCCCCCAAACGAGGGTAACGGCAATGCCCCTGGCCCCTGGCTGGCTACGGCCCTGGTGTTCGCAGTAGAACAGTGTGTTGTTCGACTCGCGACCTCAGCGTCGAACGTGACATGTTTCAGTCCTGCCCTATATCACTATATATCTATACGTATATTGGTTGTTTACGACATGTACTTATGGATCCTGTGCCACGGAAAACCTATTTCAATCTGTGTGTATAGGGGGGGGGGGTAGCAACATTCGTAAATCTCATTTCATTGGCGATGTGGCTTACGAAGCTTTGAGTTCCCTTTTCTAAGTAGTGAAAATATATTGCAGTTGGCAACACTGCAGACAGGTGTGCGCCCGGTGCAGTTTCTAGTCGAAGCAACTACGTCATGCAGAGGGAGGGGCGTGCAGTTGATTGAATGAACGCACTGAGACCTACTAGGTATCTTACGACTGCGGGTACCCGGCGGGTTTTCGATACCTGCCAAGAACGATCTGGGCAGATGGTCAGTCAAGGTGCTCAAGCGAGGGTGTTGCGCAGGTTGCATGGCATTTCAGGAGCGATGTCTCGCGAACGGGTCTGCTCCAGGTCTTGTGCAGGCCTCTAGTTGCACCAATTGTTGAAACAATTCAATCTGGGCTTACGCAGCAACAAATACACTGTAATCGGAACTCCTGTTGGGTTGAAAGTGTACTTTATCTGCTAGATTTAGACTTTTATTGTGAAGGTTTTTGAATAGTTTTAACTTAACTGTGTGACACTGACTGCAGTATTGAGTGTCAGTGAGATGGCGAAGCTAGGTGCAAGTGGCAACAAGCTGTTTCAAGGAAGATTTCATCGAAACGGATGGTAAAGCACATGACTTCGTGGCCTTGACTGCACCTAACTTCCGGTTCGCGGAACCGGTCGTATGACTAAGATAGTAGAGTGGAGGGTTGTAGGAGTTGTCAGTGGTAGGAGTGCTATTAGTATTATTATAATTATAGTATAGAGACAATATTGTTATTGCCTGATTAATTGATTTGGTGACTTAAGTTCACTTCATGCACAGTGAGGCTAACCCGGACTGAAACTGAGCCCGTTAATATTATTATTAGGTTAGGTTAGGTTACGTTAGGTTAGGTTGACCAACGAATACGGAGGGTTCTGAATATGTACTTGGAAGGAAATTTGCTGAAATGCTTACGTACACTGGCGTATATTACGAAGCTAGAATAAGGGTTATCTCTGTAAATGATGTTATTTTCTAATTACTTATAACATATTGTGCGACACGACACTAAAAACGCCAAATTGTATACAGTGGCGAAGCGTCCTATGAGGCCGGGCCTACCCACGCCATTACTCTTTTAAAGGTGTATTTACTTATTTCGTCAAAACACATGTAATGCAATGGAAAAGTTTGGAATTTTAATTTATGATAATTACAAAAAAAATCTAACCCTGTCCAATATACGAACTTTCCACGGAGTGAGGCACATTTGCTGGGGCCTCTTCTCTTCACATTCCGTCCTACGGTCGTATATGCGGGAAGCCTAATCTTACGAGTACTGTATGTATGCTTATAACGTGCTCGTGAGGCCGGCCTCGCGGTGTTACCCACTAGGACGAACAGAATATCAGCAACACTGCATTTCCGCCAGGGTTGGAAATTTGTGGTGTACCGGCATTTTTTGTAAACATTAGCCTGTGTTCGTGCAGAGATATTTCCATTTCATTGTACATTCTCCATATTTTGTACGAAACTTAGGTTTTCCTTCCTTTCATCGACAAGTGTAAGTGAAATTGAAAATTACGGAGTACTGTAGTTCTGACTTCGTTTTCTGGTCAGAGTGCTGATGGTCTTGTCGATTCACCCAACACCGTAACGTAGACAGAAAGTCTAAAGAACTTATATGTGTAAAGTAAGTCTTCTTACCAAATTATGTAAATTAAAATGCTAGCTACGCCTTATATTTACAAAGTAGTTTTACTTTCACTGGAAATAGAATAATTTATTTTTATCGTGAACGGGGATTCCCTCGCTCCTGAGCAGGACGCTACAAGGGAGCTTGGCTCGGAGCGCGAGGTTCGTGGCGGTAGAGCTTTGTTTGTGATTCGTGTCTTGTGCAGCGATCAGATTTATGCAAGAAGTGCCGGACTGAAATGTAAGAACAATCGAGTTCTTAATTGAGCGAAGATGTAATCGTCGGTAAGGTAGGACCCACTTTTGGTCTTTCATGTTTCCTTCTTATAACAATCATTTCTAAAATGTTTTCAACTATATTTTCCTTTCCAAGTAGCAGTGGCAAGTGACAGCAAAATATATATATATAAAAATATATATTAAAAGTTGTTGAAGCGTTATTTAATGCGTTAACACTGTCGTCGAATAGATATTACAAGCAGACATTTTTTTATGCAGCCGACACAAGCGAAGAGGTAGGCAGTTTCGTTTACCCTGAAGGGATAACAAGAGAAGAGGGCAGGGAATTAGAGTACAATGCAAGGGAAGACTTTTTTGGGGGGTTTAGGACAAAGACTGTTGTGTTATGGGGTTATTGCGCGGGCCATGTCTGTTTCAGTTCTGGCGGAACAGGCCAGTGTTGTCACATTGGATTGGCAGAAAAGAGCTGAATTACGACTAAAAATTGGGATTCTATTCTCTCAAGCAACTACATTTATTATACCCTGTTTATATGTTACATAGTAACTGTCGTGTTGCCGGGTCCCAAACAAGGATCCTATGTTCTATTATCACGTAAAGGTGTCTACTAACACAAGGGGTAGAACAAACTAGGATGCGAAGTATACACACTGAATGAGAAAGGTCACCTTTACTTATGTTTTTTTCTTGAAAGCCCCGTGGTGGTCATCCTAACACGTTACGAAGCCAGGTGACCTAATTGTGGTCATGTCAATGTTTCCTGATCATCTTTAATTCCTTCTCCATACATTTTCACCGTCACGATTAGCATAGAGTACAACAAATGAGACGAAAATATTCAAAATTTAAATTATGTTTACTTGCACATACAGGTGTCAGAAATTCATTTATCTAGAAAGCCAAGACTGGAATTAACTACAACCATTCCTTTAGTTAGACAACAGATAACAATGGTGTTTTCCTCCGTGCGAGGAAGTCTTGCTAAAAAAAACTAAGTTGGCAGCAGTAGAACGTACCAAACTGACAGTCGCTGAAAGTGCGGAATTCTGTCGTCTGCTCACGGCACAAACGTCAGACTGACCCGAAAATTATGGGGTTCTAGCCCTTTTCACCTCAATTGCAAAATAAATTTAGGAAAAAAGTGATGAAGAATTGACAACAGGGCTCGAGCACTATTCGTTGGATTTTCGCGATGTCCCATGATTGGTAGTTCTTTCTGGAGGTGTGTGCATAAATCAGGGGTTGAAAAAATACAAACAAAAAAAAAAGAAACGAAATGAACAAAAATCTAGATCGATGACATCTGGTGGGCGGGAGGAGAACGTCTAAGACATAATTATCGTACTGATGGCCGGTAACAACACTTTTGAAAACGTCACGCCACTGCTAAGTAAAGAAGCGGCCTGGAGAGACATTGAACCACTCTCCATGACATAGCCCCCCCTCCCTTTCTTTTTACATATTTAAGCAACTAATGGAAATTATCGCACTTTTGTGCCTACCCTGCTAGGAACTCTACGCTTCGCCACTGATTGTATATACATTTTTAAATATGGTGCCATAATTTTAAGTCTATAGCATGCCAATTGACAAGGCCACCAGGCAGCTTGTACAAGTTGGTTGTAGTATTCTACAGAAAAGTAAAAGTTATCTCTGTAGATGGGGATGTCATTTTGTAAATATTTGTATATTTTCTGACTGTATTTGTGGATTAGGCTTAGTCATTCCAGTAATATACAAGTTGCTTGTACAAAAGGGTAACCCACGACGTGACCAACCGAATTCCCTTTGTGCGCTTCTCGCCCTTGAACTTCCCTTGTGCGCTTTGCCCACGTATGTCTGGTCCACGGAACCTTCCTTCCGTCTGTTTTATTCGTTGTCACCCTTTTGACAGCTGAGTTGTGTCTTGTGAAAACAACGGGTGTTAAATTCGTCTTAATATACACAATGACCCTTCATTGTCATGGGCGTTCTCGAACATTACGAGTCTGAGTCAGTTTGAGTTCTAATATGCTGCAGTGATATGATATTACATGTATGTATAATTCCGTGTAGAAACATTCACTATATTATTTCACTGTATTTATATACAGGGTGACCTGTAATTAGATGTACGTATTATCTGAAAGGGGTTAACGTAGAGGCAATTTGTAATAAATTTGACCATATGATTGCCCGTCCGAAAATTAGTAGTTTTCGAGATAATCGAATTTCTATTGTTTTCTCAAATGACAATTTTCCACATAAAAATACGAATTGAGAAAAAACAGCTCATTGTATGGCACATATTTCAGCGTTTTCTGATAGCCAACAAATAAGTGGTTCGTTGAAAAACGTTTGTCCCAAATAACAATCACATGTAAGTAACGGGTTGGTTTAAACTTACAAGTGGTGATAAAAAAATCCAATCTTAGTTTACTTGGCAACATATGAATAACAAAATGGTATGACACGAAGCGTACAAATTACTTAAATTACTTCCTTGTGTCATCAGCTATCCAACAAGGTACAAATGTTGCTAACATTCACATTTGTGTATAAGAAATGATACTTCATTCATCTTCATGTGAATGAAATCAATGAACAAAACAATTATAGAAAATTACACGTCTTGCTCAAAGTGGGCACCTCCGTTACGAATGCAGGCACGCAGGTTTTTACGGACATTTGTTCTCGTAACTCGTGATGTGATGGTGTCTTTGATGTGTTGACCAGCTGTTAAGATCCTCTCCCTGAGCTCTTCTTGCGAGTTTACCGGTGTCTTGTAAACTAAGTCTTTCATGTGGCTCCAAATGTAGAAGTCGCAAGGCTACAAATCTGGGGATCGAGCCGGCCAAGGAATCGGGCCGCCTCGGCCAATCCATTTCTTTGGGTAATTTTCATCCAGCCACTGTCGCACGCCCAGCAGAAGTATGGATGGGCGTCATCAACAATCATTAGATCGAGCCATTTTTCCTGCCCCAGATCTTAAATGGCATCACTTATGAACATTTTTTGAGGAACGGGATGGCAATGTTGTTGGAGGATGTGCCTCTAGCTACAAGACGTGACATGATTTACCAGCATGATTTACCCCGATCGATTTGACGCCTTGCAACTTTTACATTTGGAGCCACATGAAAGACTTAGTTTGGGCCTCCCCCATGGCGCAGTGGTAGCGTCATTGCCTTGTAATCAAGGGGTCCCGGGTTCGATACCCGGTGGAGGCACAAGTGGTTCGGATTCCACTTTAAACTGTAGGTCCAGTCCCGATTAGCCTTACTGCGCATAAAGTGGACTTAAAACACCAAATCAAACCAAACCAAAGACTTAGTTTACAAGACACCGGTAAACTCGCAAGAAGAGCTCAGGGAGAGGATCTCAACAGCTGGTCAACACATCAAGGACACCATCACATCACGAGTTAAGAGAACAAATGTCCGTAAAAACCTGCGTGCCTGCATTCGTAACGGAGGTGCCCACTTTGGGCAAGACGTGTAATGTTCCTTAATTGTATTGTTCATTGATTCCATTCACATGAAGATGAATGAAGTATTATTTCTTGTACACAAATGTGAATGTTAGCAACATTTGTACCTTGTTGGATAGCTGATGACACAAGGATGTAATTTAAGTAATTTGTACGCTTCGTGTCATACCATTTTTGTTATTCATATGTTGCCAAGTAAACTAATATTGGATTTTCTTATCACCACTTGTAAGTTTAAACCAACACGTTACTTACATGTGATTGTTATTTGGGATTTTTTTTTCAACGAACCACTTATTTGTTAGCTATCAGAGGCCGCTGAAATATGTGCCATACAATGAGCTGTTTTTTCTCAATTCGTATTTTTATGTGGAAAGTTGTCATTTAAAAAAAAACAATAGAAGTTCGATTATCTCGAAAGCTACTAATCTTCGGACAGGGAATCATATGGTCAAATTTATTGCAACTTGCCTCCACTCTAACCCCTTTCAGATAATACATCTAATTATAGGTCACCCTGTGTACTGTGTATGCATTATAAAAAAATAGTTGAATACTGGACACAGCGAATTCTCTGTTTTTCCCTTCAGCTAACAGTTAGTTTGGCAACAGCGCATTTGCAATGACTGCATATTGGCTGAACTCATATTTCTTCTAAAAGCATACACAGTTTAATCAAGTTGCCATGTGTTAGATGACCGGTCGAGACACACTGTGTAGTTCGAATACTACTTTGAACTATTGTCCACAGTGGCGCAACCACAGGAGGGCAGGGGGGCATTGCCCCCCCCCCCAACCTTGGTCGGAAATGTGTTCTAGAGGGGGCAAGGAGGGGCAAACATTAACGGCCAAGTGTACCTGCAGGGGGCAATTACCGCCCACATGTTCAAATTTTATGCTAATAAAAATACTTTTCGTAAATTTTTCTTGATCGCAATGCCTGCTTTTCTTAGTCTTATCCAGCTCAGAACCGTAGATAGGTGACTGCGGGAATCTGTCCTGGGTGCGATATAAATTAAAGAAAGTTGTAAAATTGATTGATTGATTTGTGTTTTTCTAAAGTCTACTTTATGCACAGTAAGGCTAATTGGGACTGGGCCTATAGTTTAAAGTGGGATCCGATTCACTATGTGCCTCCACCGGGTATCGAATCCGGAACCCCTTGATCACAAGGCGGCGATGTTACCATACACCATCGGGAGGCACGAAAGTTGTAAATGATATAATGCCATGGCGTTCCATGAAATTATTTGCGCCCTATTAGTAGTGTATATTGGCCGGTTCTACGCAATACTTAGTAGGTATGCCTTTTTTTTATCAATCGAATATAAGTTTTTGACATATTTTGACAATTTTTTGTCGATGTTTTAGCGTTTAGCGATGTTTTAGTACAAATTTTCACTATACTCATTTTTTTTCCACTCATACTTGGTAGGTATATTATGATCTTACGTGATACAACTTAACCTATCCTTTTTTTTTACGATTATTTAATTTTTTTTTTACGATCCTAAGTGATATAACTTAACCTATCATTTTTTTTATTTATGCACTGTTTGAACGTCATCATTTGAGGATCATATTTTGTAGGTATTTTTTTTTATCAATTGAATATAAGTTTTTGACATATTTTGACAATTTTTTGTCGATGTTTTAGCGTTTAGCGATGTTTTAGTACAAATTTTCACTGCACTCATTTTTTCCATTTATACTTGGTAGGTATATCACGATCTTACGTGATACAACTTAACCTATTTTTTTTTTTACGATTTTTTAATTTTTTTTACGATCCTAAGTGATATAACTTAACCTATCATTTTTTTATTTACGCACCGAACTAACCTACAAGGGACTCTGTTTGTTTTAATATTTCAGTATTATAAGGTTTTCACAAATTTTATATAACCTAAAATGTGTTGGATGTTGATTTTTAGTATGTGGCAATTTTTTATGAATTTTAAAACTGTTCCGTCACCCTCTCGTTCTTCACGTCGTGGACGAAGGACTTCTCTGCAATCAGGATGACGCTGCATAGAGTATCGGCAGGCAGCGCGTCGTGGAACTCGCAGACGATCTTGATGTTGGTGCGATCGTTGACCACCACCTGCCTTCTCTTAGATGTGTTGATGACGGTCATGGGTCTCCGTGCTTTGAATTCGCTGGGCGTGTAGTACATGTCCACGCTTCCCTCGGTCACGCGTTTGTAAGCCGTGTAAGCTTCGTAAAGTTTGAGGTAATCGTCTTTGGTCACGTCGAGGTTGTAATTCTCGCGCGGGAACACTTCGTTCCTACCGTTCTTCAGATAAACGTTCTTGATCTTGCAGTCGTCGAACTTGCTGGAATCTTTTTCCTGATTCTTGTCCCTCCCGGTCTGAAAAAGCACCACGACGAAATCTGGCATGTCGAACTGTATGTTGTTGAACTGCGTCGTCACGTCGAATTCCATGTGACTTCCCGACGCCATCTTCTGCACGCACTGGTAACCGTGAAAGTGAATCGACACCTGTGGACTTTTCAAGATCTCCGCTTTGTACTTGAGGGCGTAGTTCGTTTCGTATTCCACCACCGGCATTCTCAATTCCATGCTTCGGATGACGCATTTCGCTGCTTCGGGTAAAGTGTTGGCTATCGGCGTGGTGCCGTCCGGACCCAAAGTAGCGTATCGCATCAGTGCGTCGTTGTCGTTGGCCGCTCTTTGAAACGTGATCCTCAGTCCTCCCTTCCACATGATCTCCTTGTAGTCCGAGAAGAAACCAGGCAGCAGACGCATGGGAAAGAGCACCGTGTGACTTCTCGTCGATATTTTGGTCCCGGCTTCGAATCCCCCGGCCTGGTAGTACGCTGCGCCCGTTTTGGATAATTTCAACGTTCCCACTGCCGTCGACGTGATGCCTGGATAATCTATTCTGTCGATGACGGTGTTGTGTTTCCTCACCTCCACCTGCGAGAACAGGTGAGGCACGAAGTTGTCCACGAGTATCAAGTTTGCTGCTGCGGGAAACGCGTCTCCGCTTTCTTTCTTCACCACGTCGAATTGAAGGTAGAGGTCCGCTCTGTGAGGATGAACGAACCCATCGCCTACGTCCACGTCGTATTCGATCTCCCTGTTCGCTTCGTTGAGATTGGCGAACGTGCGACGGTTGGGAGGGAAAGATTGCAATTCGTAACTTTCGATTTGCTCCATTTTACATGTATGGTTATTTATTATACGTTGATCTCCACGATGGCCGTCGTAGTGGCACCTGCGAAATCCACCACGTCTCCTTTCTCGTTCGTCACCACCAACTCTATGTCGTCTATGCGGTTGCGACATACTGGAAAATAGATCGGCGAAGAGGGCGTGTAGATGATCGGTTCCATGAACTCGGAACTTGGTTTGAAAGTGGCTATGATTCCCGTCTGCTTGTGACTTCCTAACAATCCGTCCGAGGATTTCGTGATCATGCCTTCCGCCACGTTACAGTGTACGTTCAGAGTCTCTATGGCCAGGAATTTAGGAATGTTGGTTGCTACGTGCTTGATGCCAGCTTCGAGTTTTGGGTGGTTGTTCTCGAAACCTAAAAGTTCTCCCATGGTGCCCAGGTCCACGGTCTCCGTCGCGGATAGGATTTCCACTCTGTGCGTGACCGAATTTTGAGAAAGGTACGTGCCTTTGGGTAATTGAGCTTGCAAAGTGGAAAGATTGTATTGGCCTGGCGTGACGACAATGTGTTCGCTTCCGACGCTAATTTTGTTGTTGTGCTGGGTGACGTTAGGTATGAGGTACATGCTGTAGAATGCACGCATAGCCACGGATTTAGGATAGACGATGTCGTCGTGCAGCGTGAGTTTCAAGATCGAAGATTCGCTCGTGAGATGGAACACGCCCATCCTAGTGATGCTGTTTGAGGTTCCACAATGCTTTCTGGAAATCTTCGACCGTAGGGTTATTTATTTTAGAGAGAAACGCGAGCACGGAGAGGCAGAGATGACCGCAGTTCACGTCTCCGAAATCTTGAATGCGTTCGTCGTTGTAGTATATAGAGGTTTTGCTCGTTTTCAGATAATGAATTAAATTTGTAGGTGGAACACCTCCGAAAGAATCGAAAACGAATGCTTTATCATCATTTTTGTGGTAACATATCCAATGCGTGCCCGGATTTTCTTGACCGTCCAAGTTGACTACTCCGCATTCTCTTCTTTTGACGGTTGAAGGTAACGAGTCGGACATGAAAACTCCTCTGAAGTGTTTAATTTGTAACGGTTCGATCAGAGATTCAATGTCTCGGTTGGTGAGTGCTTCTGTTTCTTTTTTTTAAACTTTCT
Source organism: Lepisma saccharinum (assembly GCF_977018435.1). NCBI lineage: Eukaryota > Metazoa > Arthropoda > Insecta > Zygentoma > Lepismatidae > Lepisma > Lepisma saccharinum. Next base: position 32,482,991 of record NC_139238.1, read on the forward strand.
CATCACGCCCTTCCCCTTTTTCTTCTCCATGGCCAGGTTGTGACGTTTCTGTTCTTCCAACTCGGCCTTGTTCTTCTTCGAGTCGATGACGGTTTTCGCGATGGCGGCACTTCCGCCGGCCAAACTTCCAACGGCCCCCAATGCTGCCAGGATGGCCGGGATGCTGAATATAAAACCTCCGATCTTTTGCTGTTTCCGCGAACGCTGCAATCTTTTCAATTGAGGTGTGCTGAGCAGTAATTTCATTCCGTGTCCTTTCGACAAGCAAGAACGTTTCTTCTCACGTTGTTTCTTGGTAAGTAACCCATCGAGGGCACCTAGATTTTTAAGATTGGAGTATGGTATCTGGTACACGACACCCTTGGGCTTCATGTTGATGCTCTATGTGTTATTTTCACGGTATGTTATTTATATATATATTCTGAGATTTTTTCTTGTGTATTTTTTTTACGGTATGTTATTTATATATAAATGTTCTGAGATTTTTTTTCAAGGCCTCGCAGTCGTTACACAAATTCTATTACGTGCTTCGTTTTCTTGCCAAGAAGTTCCTTTGTCCCCTTGTACACGATTCGAGTTTTGTTCTCGATTAAAATAGATAGCTTCTCGTCGGATAACATGTTAGCGTATCGATCTGGTAAAAATAGACTGTATTGTGCGTTGAGCAACAGGCGTACCTTGGGGCCATACTGGGTAGAAACGATTGAACCGGAAGTTATCGTGTAAGGTTTGTCGATTTCCAATTCCTGAATTTTTACATACTCGACTGACAAATTTAGCATTTGTTTTAATGCTTGGAGATCACTTATTTTTTCAGTCGTCATATCAAAGAAAAATTTCAAAGTGTTAGAGAGAAATTTAATTGTTTTTCACGATGTGTGTTATTTATATATACCGAAGATTATTTTTTTTCACGATGTGTGTTATTTATATATCAAGTTTTTTTTGACACGTATATATATTATTATTTTTTTAACAGAGGAAGAAAGTCCGTGCTTCGGAAAACGCGATGATGTGCGTAATGATATCTTCCGTCTCCTGCTTAGACTTGCGCCAATCTACTGTGTACCGTCTTCTTCCCTGCCTTGCCTCGTGCAATTCATCTAACCTTTCGTTTAATTTTTCCCCTGCAGCCAAAAGCAGAATGTTGAGATCACCGCACCTCAGGCCGCTGATCTCCCGAAGATGGTCCTTGAGAACCATTTCACAAGGGATGCGAAATTCCGGCGTCGTTCTTGCTATGATTACAAGTTTCCCTACATCTCTGTTTACTACTTTTTTGAATATTTTAGATAGTAGCTCGGGTGGCAAATCAGTTATATGAGACATGTTGTTATTATTATTATTTTTTACTCTATGTTATTTATATACCCCACCCCAATTTTTGTTTCGTGTTCATGGCGATGGTGGTACCCAGTGCGGCGACCCGTTCACCCAACGAAGCGTCTCTGCTCACGAACCTTTCGAAAGCTGCGTGCTCTAACTTTCTGTCTGCTTCGTGACGTGCGTCCAGATCCGTCTGCGTGGTGTTGTAGGCGATGTCGTGATCTTTGCATGCCGCGTCCAACGGATTCACACCCTTGTCTCCTCTCTCCAATCTTTTCTCGAGTTTGGTACCCGGTCCGCAGTACTGGTAGCCAGGTAAATGCATCTCGAAAGGTAACTTCTTGATGATGTCGTTCACGAGTCCTTTTCCTTCGGCCACGTTCCAAAATTTCGGAGGCAGTGTGTTGATGATTTTGATCAGGTAACCTATGCCCTTGTCGTCGTTCACGATGAAGTTGGAAAGTTTCGTGCTGATCATGTCCATGATGCCAACCTTCTCGTTGTAGAAATTACGATTGCCTGCATTCTCTTCGCCGGCTATCACCAACAATCGGTCCACGAGTTTCCTAACGTCGTCCACCCAAACGAATTCTTTGGGTAACGTGTTGTAGCGTTTGACGCCGCTGCCTGTTTTGACCTGGTTCCAAATCGGTTTGATGAGATTCCTGTACTTCTCGCCGCTGCTCGATTTCACCCTATTCTGCGAGGCGTCGTTGTTCTGGTACAAGGCATCCGTCATGATCAGAATTTCCTTGTAACTTTGGTAATCTTCGTCGGTGTAATCTTTCGGCTGCTTTTCGGCGACGAGTTCCCACAGTCCCACCGTACCCGGATACCTGTTCCAACTATCCTTGTCGCCTAAATTGACTTTAATGTCGTTGCCTTCGAAGGTCACCTTCGATTTCCCAATCTTCCACACCACACCGCCGCCTTCGCTGGTTTCCATGCTGGGATACAATCCGAACACTTCATCCTTGTCGAATTTCCCCGTGCTCAGGTAGTCTCGTGCCAAAGGTCCCAACTCGATTTTATCCGAAGACGTGCTGCCTATGGCTCGACGTCGTGCAGGTGCATCCTTCAGTTCGAACGGCGTCGAAGGAATGCTCGAAATGGGCGTGGGTACGGCGTAACTTTTAGCTGCGAGCGGTACGAGTTCGTTGATCAAATTTTTATTTTGTTCCGTGACACTTTTAATTTCTTTACCTAGACTGCTGATGGCATCGATCACGGGTTGATCCTGACGTTTCTTCTCTTCGTAGAATCCGCGATTCTCGGATTTCCAACCTTTGAAGCGTTTCGCGAGGTAATCGCGAAGCTTGAGATTTTCGTCTTCGATTTTTCGTTTCGTCATGACGTTATTTATACACGTCGTTTCTCACAACGTTGCAACGTTTAGAAAGTCGTTGATTTTGTTTCTGTATTTTCCGTCGTTGGGTTTCCTCGTCATGTCGATCGTCGCGAATCCGAAATCGTCACCGTTCCAGCAAGTAGAGCAGCAGCGTTCCGAAAATTGATTGTAGTTCATGTCTCCGCCTACGTAGTCATCGTACGCATGCTTGAGGTTGGTGTGATCTTGACGAAACAAACATATGAAATTAGCGTTGTCGCGTACTAACTGTTTTGGAATTTTGGAAAACGTTTGAGCTAGGTAGAAGCAATCCATTCCTTTGTGACGACCTTGCGTGAAAAAGTTGCGAATTTCATTTTGATTTTCCAGGATGGCGTCGTCGAACACAACGACTGAATTTTCACGACAATCGTCGAGTGGTTTTATTTCCGAGGCAAACGTTGCAATGTCCAGACCATCGTACAGTTTCATCAGTTGCTGGTATTTGGATTGCTCCAAACTTTTCGAGAACACGTACAGGTGCCTGTTCTTCCAATCTAACCAATTCGGTGCGAGGAGAAAATTGTCCACGAGCAGTGTCGTTTTCCCACACCCCGAAGGACCTACGATCAGACAGCGGATGCTGTCGGGAAGCAACTCGCCGTTCTTTTTTTTTCTCGTTTGACTTTCCGGATCCGGTAGACGCTTCACCACGTTCCACGTACTCACAAGATCACTTCGTCCGCGTCGATCCAACTCTTTTCCGGAAGTCCCAGCCATTTGACCAAAAGTTTGTCACCTTTCCTACGCAATACTTTCTCGATGAGGTACGTGTCGGGGTGTTTCGTTTTAGAGAGTTCCTCTTCGTAAAATCTTCCTTTCAAAATCTCGCCGCTACTATCTTTTATTATATACGTGTGTCGGTTTCCAGGTAGAACTCGAACCACCGTAAAGAGTTCCGTGCTCCAATTTTTTGTGAATCCCTTCTCGAAGGTGCGTTTGAATTTGCTGATCCTCACCCGGTCTCCAATTTTGTATTTAGCTTTTTTTGTCGTGGGTGTGTACTTTGGACAGTAAACGGTAGAAATTAAACGCTGCTCGTCGGACTTGGTAACGTCGGCTGGCTTCATGCCTATCGTTCTGTGTACCGTTTCATTATAGGTGTCGACGAGTTCCGGCAGGATGTCGACCCATTTGTAATTTCCCCGAAGCGTGAATCGTTTCCACATGTGTGTTTTCAAGGTTCGATTGAATCTTTCCACGATGCTGGCTTTGATGTGACTGAAGGTCGAATAATGTCGAATCTTGTGTTTTTGAATAAACTTTTGGAATACGGCGTTGTAAAATTCTTTACCGTTGTCCGTTTGCAGAAACCGTGGTTGTCTGCCGCCGCTTTCGCGAAAAATTGTCTTGAATGCTTCCGTGACGCATGTTCCCGTTTTCGCCTTCAAAGGTAGAGCCCATGCGAATTTCGAAAATGTGTCTATGACGGTGAGGAGGTACTTGTTGCCCTTGTTCAATTTATGTACGTTTTTCAAATTGCCGCTACTCATCTCCACGAGGTCGCTTTGCCAGAGGTCGTCGATGCCCTTGGTTACCACAGCCAAACGTTCGTAGTTGCGGCGTGCAGGTTTATGCAATTCTTCGACGATGGCTTGCCTAGACATTTTTTCTTAGAGATTACGTTTCAAGAGAAGCACAAGCGTGATGGGATTCAAAGAGGGTGGCACTTCGCTCGTGTTTTGAATGATCAGCTTATCGCCGGCACTCACGTCGAAAACGGTGAGATCTTCGTCTTCGTGTATTTCATATATGTTGCGCGTTTCGTTCCAACGTGCCAGAGGAATGTTTCCTGCTTTCTGGACACCACGATTCGATATCAAAGTCATGGTGGGAACGCTAGCTTTTCTACCGTGAGACCAGTACGAAAATTCGTTTATCTGAATTGTGCCATCGAGGAGAAACTTGTAGTACGGATGATAAGGATGCAACATGTACAGTTTGTTACCTTCGACGAACGTGGAGATTCTCTGTTGATTGGGTACGCTGTTGATTTCGATGGCTTGCAGAGAATGCAGTTTAGCGAATTTAGTGTCGACGCCGAGCAGATTACTGTGAACTTGTCCGAGTTTATTTTCGATGGGCAGCAAATGCTCGACTATGGTATCCGTTACGGCAGAAAACGACGGTTTGATTTTCACTTCCACGTTCAACTGCTTGTAGTTTTCGTTGAGTTCTTGCAACTTGGCACCGAAAAAAGCCAGCGTCGATTCTTGTGTGGATTCCAGCACTCCAACTTGATCTCTGATATTGACGACGACGTTCTGAAGGTTCTCGACTTGATTCAATTTCGAGCTCTTCTCGGTAAGATCGTTCACGATGCTTCGCATCTCTGTAAACTGCGTGTGAAGGTCGGCGACGCTCTGCGAAGTGGGCAGCATCCTTATCATCCGTACTACAAGTTTCTCCTCGATGGCACAATTCAGATAAACGAATTTTCGTACTGGTCTCACGGTAGAAAAGCTAGCGTTCCCACCATGACTTTGATATCGAATCGTGGTGTCCAGAAAGCAGGAAACATTCCTCTGGCACGTTGGAACGAAACGCGCAACATATATGAAATACACGAAGACGAAGATCTCACCGTTTTCGACGTGAGTGCCGGCGATAAGCTGATCATTCAAAACACGAGCGAAGTGCCACCCTCTTTGAATCCCATCACGCTTGTGCTTCTCTTGAAACGTAATCTCTAAGAAAAAATGTCTAGGCAAGCCATCGTCGAAGAATTGCATAAACCTGCACGCCGCAACTACGAACGTTTGGCTGTGGTAACCAAGGGCATCGACGACCTCTGGCAAAGCGACCTCGTGGAGATGAGTAGCGGCAATTTGAAAAACGTACATAAATTGAACAAGGGCAACAAGTACCTCCTCACCGTCATAGACACATTTTCGAAATTCGCATGGGCTCTACCTTTGAAGGCGAAAACGGGAACATGCGTCACGGAAGCATTCAAGACAATTTTTCGCGAAAGCGGCGGCAGACAACCACGGTTTCTGCAAACGGACAACGGTAAAGAATTTTACAACGCCGTATTCCAAAAGTTTATTCAAAAACACAAGATTCGACATTATTCGACCTTCAGTCACATCAAAGCCAGCATCGTGGAAAGATTCAATCGAACCTTGAAAACACACATGTGGAAACGATTCACGCTTCGGGGAAATTACAAATGGGTCGACATCCTGCCGGAACTCGTCGACACCTATAATGAAACGGTACACAGAACGATAGGCATGAAGCCAGCCGACGTTACCAAGTCCGACGAGCAGCGTTTAATTTCTACCGTTTACTGTCCAAAGTACACACCCACGACAAAAAAAGCTAAATACAAAATTGGAGACCGGGTGAGGATCAGCAAATTCAAACGCACCTTCGAGAAGGGATTCACAAAAAATTGGAGCACGGAACTCTTTACGGTGGTTCGAGTTCTACCTGGAAACCGACACACGTATATAATAAAAGATAGTAGCGGCGAGATTTTGAAAGGAAGATTTTACGAAGAGGAACTCTCTAAAACGAAACACCCCGACTCGTACCTCATCGAGAAAGTATTGCGTAGGAAAGGTGACAAACTTTTGGTCAAATGGCTGGGACTTCCGGAAAAGAGTTGGATCGACGCGGACGAAGTGATCTTGTGAGTACGTGGAACGTGGTGAAGCGTCTACCGGATCCGGAAAGTCAAACGAGAAAAAAAAAAAGAACGGCGAGTTGCTTCCCGACAGCATCCGCTGTCTGATCGTAGGTCCTTCGGGGTGTGGGAAAACGACACTGCTCGTGGACAATTTTCTCCTCGCACCGAATTGGTTAGATTGGAAGAACAGGCACCTGTACGTGTTCTCGAAAAGTTTGGAGCAATCCAAATACCAGCAACTGATGAAACTGTACGATGGTCTGGACATTGCAACGTTTGCCTCGGAAATAAAACCACTCGACGATTGTCGTGAAAATTCAGTCGTTGTGTTCGACGACGCCATCCTGGAAAATCAAAATGAAATTCGCAACTTTTTCACGCAAGGTCGTCACAAAGGAATGGATTGCTTCTACCTAGCTCAAACGTTTTCCAAAATTCCAAAACAGTTAGTACGCGACAACGCTAATTTCATATGTTTGTTTCGTCAAGATCACACCAACCTCAAGCATGCGTACGATGACTACGTAGGCGGAGACATGAACTACAATCAATTTTCGGAACGCTGCTGCTCTACTTGCTGGAACGGTGACGATTTCGGATTCGCGACGATCGACATGACGAGGAAACCCAACGACGGAAAATACAGAAACAAAATCAACGACTTTCTAAACGTTGCAACGTTGTGAGAAACGACGTGTATAAATAACGTCATGACGAAACGAAAAATCGAAGACGAAAATCTCAAGCTTCGCGATTACCTCGCGAAACGCTTCAAAGGTTGGAAATCCGAGAATCGCGGATTCTACGAAGAGAAGAAACGTCAGGATCAACCCGTGATCGATGCCATCAGCAGTCTAGGTAAAGAAATTAAAAGTGTCACGGAACAAAATAAAAATTTGATCAACGAACTCGTACCGCTCGCAGCTAAAAGTTACGCCGTACCCACGCCCATTTCGAGCATTCCTTCGACGCCGTTCGAACTGAAGGATGCACCTGCACGACGTCGAGCCATAGGCAGCACGTCTTCGGATAAAATCGAGTTGGGACCTTTGGCACGAGACTACCTGAGCACGGGGAAATTCGACAAGGATGAAGTGTTCGGATTGTATCCCAGCATGGAAACCAGCGAAGGCGGCGGTGTGGTGTGGAAGATTGGGAAATCGAAGGTGACCTTCGAAGGCAACGACATTAAAGTCAATTTAGGCGACAAGGATAGTTGGAACAGGTATCCGGGTACGGTGGGACTGTGGGAACTCGTCGCCGAAAAGCAGCCGAAAGATTACACCGACGAAGATTACCAAAGTTACAAGGAAATTCTGATCATGACGGATGCCTTGTACCAGAACAACGACGCCTCGCAGAATAGGGTGAAATCGAGCAGCGGCGAGAAGTACAGGAATCTCATCAAACCGATTTGGAACCAGGTCAAAACAGGCAGCGGCGTCAAACGCTACAACACGTTACCCAAAGAATTCGTTTGGGTGGACGACGTTAGGAAACTCGTGGACCGATTGTTGGTGATAGCCGGCGAAGAGAATGCAGGCAATCGTAATTTCTACAACGAGAAGGTTGGCATCATGGACATGATCAGCACGAAACTTTCCAACTTCATCGTGAACGACGACAAGGGCATAGGTTACCTGATCAAAATCATCAACACACTGCCTCCGAAATTTTGGAACGTGGCCGAAGGAAAAGGACTCGTGAACGACATCATCAACAAGTTACCTTTCGAGATGCATTTACCTGGCTACCAGTACTGCGGACCGGGTACCAAACTCGAGAAAAGATTGGAGAGAGGAGACAAGGGTGTGAATCCGTTGGACGCGGCATGCAAAGATCACGACATCGCCTACAACACCACGCAGACGGATCTGGACGCACGTCACGAAGCAGACAGAAAGTTAGAGCACGCAGCTTTCGAAAGGTTCGTGAGCAGAGACGCTTCGTTGGGTGAACGGGTCGCCGCACTGGGTACCACCATCGCCATGAACACGAAACAAAAATTGGGGTGGGGTATATAAATAACATAGAGTAAAAAATAATAATAATAACAACATGTCTCATATAACTGATTTGCCACCCGAGCTACTATCTAAAATATTCAAAAAAGTAGTAAACAGAGATGTAGGGAAACTTGTAATCATAGCAAGAACGACGCCGGAATTTCGCATCCCTTGTGAAATGGTTCTCAAGGACCATCTTCGGGAGATCAGCGGCCTGAGGTGCGGTGATCTCAACATTCTGCTTTCGGCTGCAGGGGAAAAATTAAACGAAAGGTTAGATGAATTGCACGAGGCAAGGCAGGGAAGAAGACGGTACACAGTAGATTGGCGCAAGTCTAAGCAGGAGACGGAAGATATCATTACGCACATCATCGCGTTTTCCGAAGCACGGACTTTCTTCCTCTGTTAAAAAAATAATAATATATATACGTGTCAAAAAAAACTTGATATATAAATAACACACATCGTGAAAAAAAATAATCTTCGGTATATATAAATAACACACATCGTGAAAAACAATTAAATTTCTCTCTAACACTTTGAAATTTTTCTTTGATATGACGACTGAAAAAATAAGTGATCTCCAAGCATTAAAACAAATGCTAAATTTGTCAGTCGAGTATGTAAAAATTCAGGAATTGGAAATCGACAAACCTTACACGATAACTTCCGGTTCAATCGTTTCTACCCAGTATGGCCCCAAGGTACGCCTGTTGCTCAACGCACAATACAGTCTATTTTTACCAGATCGATACGCTAACATGTTATCCGACGAGAAGCTATCTATTTTAATCGAGAACAAAACTCGAATCGTGTACAAGGGGACAAAGGAACTTCTTGGCAAGAAAACGAAGCACGTAATAGAATTTGTGTAACGACTGCGAGGCCTTGAAAAAAAATCTCAGAACATTTATATATAAATAACATACCGTAAAAAAAATACACAAGAAAAAATCTCAGAATATATATATAAATAACATACCGTGAAAATAACACATAGAGCATCAACATGAAGCCCAAGGGTGTCGTGTACCAGATACCATACTCCAATCTTAAAAATCTAGGTGCCCTCGATGGGTTACTTACCAAGAAACAACGTGAGAAGAAACGTTCTTGCTTGTCGAAAGGACACGGAATGAAATTACTGCTCAGCACACCTCAATTGAAAAGATTGCAGCGTTCGCGGAAACAGCAAAAGATCGGAGGTTTTATATTCAGCATCCCGGCCATCCTGGCAGCATTGGGGGCCGTTGGAAGTTTGGCCGGCGGAAGTGCCGCCATCGCGAAAACCGTCATCGACTCGAAGAAGAACAAGGCCGAGTTGGAAGAACAGAAACGTCACAACCTGGCCATGGAGAAGAAAAAGGGGAAGGGCGTGATGAGAAAGTTTAAAAAAAAGAAACAGAAGCACTCACCAACCGAGACATTGAATCTCTGATCGAACCGTTACAAATTAAACACTTCAGAGGAGTTTTCATGTCCGACTCGTTACCTTCAACCGTCAAAAGAAGAGAATGCGGAGTAGTCAACTTGGACGGTCAAGAAAATCCGGGCACGCATTGGATATGTTACCACAAAAATGATGATAAAGCATTCGTTTTCGATTCTTTCGGAGGTGTTCCACCTACAAATTTAATTCATTATCTGAAAACGAGCAAAACCTCTATATACTACAACGACGAACGCATTCAAGATTTCGGAGACGTGAACTGCGGTCATCTCTGCCTCTCCGTGCTCGCGTTTCTCTCTAAAATAAATAACCCTACGGTCGAAGATTTCCAGAAAGCATTGTGGAACCTCAAACAGCATCACTAGGATGGGCGTGTTCCATCTCACGAGCGAATCTTCGATCTTGAAACTCACGCTGCACGACGACATCGTCTATCCTAAATCCGTGGCTCTGCGTGCATTCTACAGCATGTACCTCATACCTAACGTCACCCAGCACAACAACAAAATTAGCGTCGGAAGCGAACACATTGTCGTCACGCCAGGCCAATACAATCTTTCCACTTTGCAAGCTCAATTACCCAAAGGCACGTACCTTTCTCAAAATTCGGTCACGCACAGAGTGGAAATCCTATCCGCGACGGAGACCGTGGACCTGGGCACCATGGGAGAACTTTTAGGTTTCGAGAACAACCACCCAAAACTCGAAGCTGGCATCAAGCACGTAGCAACCAACATTCCTAAATTCCTGGCCATAGAGACTCTGAACGTACACTGTAACGTGGCGGAAGGCATGATCACGAAATCCTCGGACGGATTGTTAGGAAGTCACAAGCAGACGGGAATCATAGCCACTTTCAAACCAAGTTCCGAGTTCATGGAACCGATCATCTACACGCCCTCTTCGCCGATCTATTTTCCAGTATGTCGCAACCGCATAGACGACATAGAGTTGGTGGTGACGAACGAGAAAGGAGACGTGGTGGATTTCGCAGGTGCCACTACGACGGCCATCGTGGAGATCAACGTATAATAAATAACCATACATGTAAAATGGAGCAAATCGAAAGTTACGAATTGCAATCTTTCCCTCCCAACCGTCGCACGTTCGCCAATCTCAACGAAGCGAACAGGGAGATCGAATACGACGTGGACGTAGGCGATGGGTTCGTTCATCCTCACAGAGCGGACCTCTACCTTCAATTCGACGTGGTGAAGAAAGAAAGCGGAGACGCGTTTCCCGCAGCAGCAAACTTGATACTCGTGGACAACTTCGTGCCTCACCTGTTCTCGCAGGTGGAGGTGAGGAAACACAACACCGTCATCGACAGAATAGATTATCCAGGCATCACGTCGACGGCAGTGGGAACGTTGAAATTATCCAAAACGGGCGCAGCGTACTACCAGGCCGGGGGATTCGAAGCCGGGACCAAAATATCGACGAGAAGTCACACGGTGCTCTTTCCCATGCGTCTGCTGCCTGGTTTCTTCTCGGACTACAAGGAGATCATGTGGAAGGGAGGACTGCGCGTTACGTTTCGAAGAGCGGCCAACGACAACGACGCACTGATGCGATACGCTACTTTGGGTCCGGACGGCACCACGCCGATAGCCAACACTTTACCCGAAACAGCGAAATGCGTCATCCGAAGCATGGAATTGAGAATGCCGGTGGTGGAATACGAAACGAACTACGCCCTCAAGTACAAAGCGGAGATCTTGAAAAGTCCACAGGTGTCGATTCACTTTCACGGTTACCAGTGCGTGCAGAAGATGGCGTCGGGAAGTCACATGGAATTCGACGTGACGACGCAGTTCAACAACATACAGTTCGACATGCCAGATTTCGTCGTGGTGCTTTTTCAGACCGGGAGGGACAAGAATCAGGAAAAAGATTCCAGCAAGTTCGACGACTGCAAGATCAAGAACGTTTATCTGAAGAACGGTAGGAACGAAGTGTTCCCGCGCGAGAATTACAACCTCGACGTGACCAAAGACGATTACCTCAAACTTTACGAAGCTTACACGGCTTACAAACGCGTGACCGAGGGAAGCGTGGACATGTACTACACGCCCAGCGAATTCAAAGCACGGAGACCCATGACCGTCATCAACACATCTAAGAGAAGGCAGGTGGTGGTCAACGATCGCACCAACATCAAGGTCGTCTGCGAGTTCCACGACGCGCTGCCTGCCGATACCCTATGCAGCGTCATCCTGATTGCAGAGAAGTCCTTCGTCCACGACGTGAAGAACGAGAGGGTGACGGAACAGTTTTAAAATTCATAAAAAATTGCCACATACTAAAAATCAACATCCAACACATTTTAGGTTATATAAAATTTGTGAAAACCTTATAATACTGAAATATTAAAACAAACAGAGTCCCTTGTAGGTTAGTTCGGTGCGTAAATAAAAAAATGATAGGTTAAGTTATATCACTTAGGATCGTAAAAAAAATTAAAAAATCGTAAAAAAAAAATAGGTTAAGTTGTATCACGTAAGATCGTGATATACCTACCAAGTATAAATGGAAAAAATGAGTGCAGTGAAAATTTGTACTAAAACATCGCTAAACGCTAAAACATCGACAAAAAATTGTCAAAATATGTCAAAAACTTATATTCAATTGATAAAAAAAAATACCTACAAAATATGATCCTCAAATGATGACGTTCAAACAGTGCATAAATAAAAAAAAATGATAGGTTAAGTTATATCACTTAGGATCGTAAAAAAAATTAAATAATCGTAAAAAAAAAGGATAGGTTAAGTTGTATCACGTAAGATCATAATATACCTACCAAGTATGAGTGGAAAAAAAATGAGTATAGTGAAAATTTGTACTAAAACATCGCTAAACGCTAAAACATCGACAAAAAATTGTCAAAATATGTCAAAAACTTATATTCGATTGATAAAAAAAAGGCATACCTACTAAGTATTGCGTAGAACCGGCCAATATACACTACTCCTATTCAATTAATATTGATTTCTGCCTGCAAAAAAATTGGATCCAAAAAATTTCTTGCTCGCTTCGCTCGCAATTTCTGTTATGTTTGTTGGCTGTAATGTATTGTAAATCGCCGGACAGAGAAATAAGACTTGTCTTCATTGATTTTCTTGTAAGTGCATGAACAATTGTTTTGAGGATAGGGAGCGTGCACATTGAAGAGACAATTTCTGTAATTATTGCTGTTGGTTTATTGTGAATTGGTTGTGTAATGTATTTAAATAATATATGCTGTATATACTATTTTTTAAATAAACTTTAAATACATACGTACACAATTTAGTGTCCACGCCACTCCACGTTGTATATAATGTGAAACAAATATCGTGCATGAAAGTTACGTTAATGTAAAAAAGAATTCTACTTGGAATTCATTTATCAAGCATTTTCTCTCTTTCAAAAATAGTTTATGTGCTTGTTTTCCGTTATTAATGTGAAATTGAACGTGTTAAAAAAAAATCAAATCGTTTGTTCGAACACAAATGCTTTAGCACAAACTTCTACCCCCTTTTTGCGTAATTTATGAGGATAATAACGTCTTTGATACTACCAGTACTAATAGTAATAAAATGTTGGTCCTGGGTTCGAATCCCGGGTTGGGCATGGATGTTTGCGGGTATACATTCATCATTTTCATCATGCCATCACTCATCCCCATCTTCGCAAATTAGCAAAAATTGGCACAAGAAGCGAAGTCAAATAAAGCAATTCATAATAACAATAATGATAATGTTATAATAACATTATTAGTAACATTATTATATTAACATTATTTTTCTTCACATTATTATTAAAATTATTATTATTGTAATTATTATTATTGGTACGTTTATCCTGGTAGTTGCCCCCACAGACAAAAATTCGTGGTTGCGCCTCTGATCGGCTACGTAGTTATTAATTCATTTGAACATGAAGTTGGACCACTTTTGCCATTCCTCTGCCTCCAGATCACTTGTCTCTTCTTCTTTATTTCTTTATTTGTTTTTCTCGTTATTTCCTTCTCTGACTTCATCTCCTTTTTTCTTTCTCCCTCGCCCCCTCTTCCTCCCTCTCTCCCTCCCTTTCTCTCTCTCTATCTCCCCTCTATTTCTTACTCTTTATAGTTGTGTGAAGTAGAAATCAACTGGATAGTCATTTGTTTACTCTCGCAAACACAACAGACAAAAATGTCGTCCTTTGCTTGTGCTAGAGAGGTTTTCTCTTCTTTGTAGTGAATTTATTGATTGGTTGATTTGGTGTTCTAAGTCCATTTTATGCACAGCAAGGCTAATCGGGACTGAACCTGTAGTTAAAGTGAGATTCGAACCACTACGTGCCTCCACCGGGTATCGAACCCAGGACCCCTTCATTACAAGGCAACAACGTCTTTGTTGTGAAGTGTGTGTGTGAGTGTAGATCAGTGACGGCGTCAGGGAAAAGTGACGGGGGGGCAGTCACATTGAAACGCCCTAAAACACTATATATAAATATATAATAATAATACTTCTATTATTATTAATATCTAATAATAATAATTATTATTATTATTAACTATATTCATTATGGTGCTTGTGATTGTCCTTTATTCAGAGTGGACGTTTACTGCCTAAATTAATTCTTGATTACGAGTTTATCTCCATATGATTCGCTTTAATAAAGTCATTAATTCTTTTTTTTATTCGTGGGAACTGCCTCAAGTTGCATTGTTTCTAATGGCCTATTTCAGCATTGAAAGACATTTATAATTTTATAATTCATCGTCTTTCTTGAGATGAAACTACTGATAAATATTCAAGTTATAAGATAATAATATAAATGACGAAAAAACTTTTCGAAGAGTTTAATTTTCTTGCAAAATAAACATAACGTTGGAAGAAACTGATATTAAGTATTTAAAAAACGAAAGTCACTTAGTGAAGTGCAATTCTCCTGTAGGAGAATTCTGCTGTATCTGCTTTGGAGAACACATTGCCCACCGTCGGTACGTCCAGGACTTGACATTTCTTCTCAATAGCAAGGACAGCCAAATGAGGCATCCTGTTTCGAGCAAAGCATTTCAAAGATTCAAACACGAGAAGGTTCTTTCACATGCTGCATTGGAGAGAATACAACTACAGTGTGAGCCTTGTGAAATGCCAATTTATACTTTCCTAGGATTTCGAAGAAATCTAAATCCATTAAATGGAGTACTTTCGTTCCATCTTCGTAACACTGAAGAGTTTTGGGCGAAATCTGCGTTTCATCTTTCATGGAAATGTTATCACATGAATAAAAATCTGAAAAGGGTTACAGTTATCTCATAATTCAAGAAATATTCTGACCCTGCTGCACCTCTCACTCTACCACTCCAAAGTATGTTTGTGCTACACAATTACAAGCACCTATGGAGTTCTTGGGGAAGAACTTCTTCGATTTTCATATGTACGAGAAAAAGCGATCCTGCTTCTAATGATTGAAGAGTGGAAAATCCTAAAAAGCGTTCCTTTACCTGCCCGCGATACAAATATCTTTCTTGTTCCTATCTCGCAATGTATTTTTTCATCTGACATCTGTGCGAATACTCTCACCTCATCCACTTCCTGACTTATTTTGCTGAGAATAAGTGTGGACATTAAGCAGATTAATTTGTTTTGAATATAATTTTGAGTGTAATTTGCATTTTAAGGTTCAAGTTCAATACATTTCCGAATAATATCCCCTCATTTTGAAATTAACTTTAAGAGTATCGAAGAAATTCCCTTTGGTAAGGTTTGCCTCAGACTCATCATCTCGAAAATCAAGTTCCTGAATAGTAAAAAACCACAACAACTGACATGTAGTGTCGGCTCTCTTGGATCAGTTTTGGTCCCACGTTCGATACCCGGTGGAGGCACTTTAAACTGTAGGTCCGTTCCCGATTAGCCTTAACGTGCATAAAGTGGACTAAAAACACCAAATCAACCAACCAACCAAATCTTGAATCACCTTTGAATGTATTTTACTAAATAGCGTTGTCACTAACGACCCACGATTAGAATAATTTGCCCGTACTACAGATGTGTTTTGTGGTCCTCAGAATGTTCGTGACGTTTTAAAACCATCCACATTCAACGCTTTTTTCCAGTTCTTAAAACTGGTTAAAACTTAGGTTAATCGCGACGATTACAGGACATACATGAATGAGAAATGGCATGCAGCACACACACACACATATATATACCTATATACATACGAGAGAACATTTTTCATTACATTTACTGTAAGGTCCTTCCATTTTTACAAGCGATTTATAATTACAATCATAGTAATTATAGGTGATTGATTATCAATGTGGATTTAAACGTAACAGATCAACTACAGATCAAATTTTTCACATCAGACAGACACTTGAAAAAAAGTGGGAATATAATCAAAATGTCCATCGCTATTCATTGATTTCAAAAAAGCATATGATTCGGTCAAAAGAGATAAATTATATAATATATTAGTAGAGTTTGGAATACCTAAGAAGCTTGCTAGTATGATAAAAATATGCACCAGTGAAACAGAAAGTAAAATTCGTGTGGGTATTAATATGTCTGACAAATTTACAATTCATGATGGGTTAAAACAATGAGATGCATTATCTCCATTGCTCTTTAATTTCCCCTTAGAATATGCTGTTAGGAAGGTAAAAGAAACTAAAGGAGGACTAAAATTAAATGGTGTGACTCAGTTGTTAGCATATGCAGATGATGTAGACTTACTGGGGGATGATGTGAATACAATTAAGAATAATGCTAAAATATTTTTCAAAACTGCTAAAGAGATAGGTTTGGAAGTTAACAAAGTGAAAACTAAATATATGCTTACAGGCCGAAACCAAGTGTTAGGTAATAATCAAAATCTAATTATTGATAACAACTCGTTTGAACCAGTTTCCAAATTCAAATACTTAGGAGTAATATTAACAAATGAAAATTATATTAAAGAGGAAATAAAAAGTAGGCTTAATTCAGGAAATGCATATTACTTCTCTCTTCATAAACTTTTGTCTTCTCGTTTAATATCTAAGAAACTAAAAGTTAAAATATACAAAACAGTAATTTTGCCTGTAGTATTATATGGATGTGAAACTTGGTCCCTTACATTGAAAGAGGAACATAAATTGAGAGTATTTGAAAATAAGATCCTTAGGAAAATCTTTGGACCTAAAAGAGATGAGGAGACAGGTGAGTGGAGAAGGTTACATAATTTAGAACTACATAATTTGTATTCACGTCCAAATATTATTAGAATAATGAAATCAAGAAGACTTAGGTGGGCAGGCCATGTGGCACGAATGGGAGAGGAAAGGAGAGTTTACAGGATTCTTGTTGGGAAACCTGATTATAAGAGACCTGTAGGAAGGCCAAGACGAAGATGGAGGGACAACGTTGAGATGGACCTAAGTGAAATCGGTAGGGATGGAAAAGAGTATATAGAACTTGCTCAAGATAGGGAAAGATGGAAGGCCTGTGTTGCTGCAGCCATGAACCTTCGGGTTTAAGAAGGCTAGGGAGTTAGTTAGTTAGTTAGTTAGTTATAGTAATCATAGTAACTAACTGTTGACTTTGTCATTTCCATTATTCCCGTATTTATTGTTATTCGTTTGAACGTTTCGTGTAGCGTTTTATCAAAAATGCTTTCTTTTGTTACTAGGAGTTAACCTGCTTTGTTCTAAAATCCATTTCCACAGCAATTAATAAAGAATTATGTTTATGTTTACATATCTCTCCAACAATGTGACTGTTATGAAGAGACGGCATTGTTTTAACTTCGAGTTACTTCCACTTAAGAGTTCAGTATGGGGCTTATGGCGACAGTGTTGCCGCAAGGTGTGCAGTAGAAGAAAGCTCCAGCGCGCATCGAGCGTCTGCTGTAGTACACACCGCAACAGAAGTTACTGGTCAACGGGTACTGTTCAATGGGACTGTTCACTGCCAAACTTTTCCTCTAGAGGCGCCACCCCTGTTGTGTCCCTAAATAATTTCATTCGTCATCTGGTTGCCCTAAGCTTTACATTGGAGCGCGATAGGATGGCTATACCAACGTTATTTTCAATGAAGGTAAGAATTTCTCGTGGAAAGATAACAAAAATGTGTTTAGCAAACCTTTAGGATTATGTAGCAAGTCATAAGTTTCCGAAAATTACATTCTCCTGCATCTAAGAATTAATATATTAAAGCGCAACGAAAGGGTAGCTCAGACGGGCTTATAGTATATTTATGCACAAAGAGCACTAAACGTGACGTAATTTTGGTTGACCCTAGCTGCCATGGGTCTATAATAAAAAAAATAGATTTTTACACTACGCTTTTATATTTTCTCTTGTTGCGACTTGCGAGTATGTGCAATTCAACGGCGGGAGTAGGAATCGGAGAAATTACCGAAATTACAAAAAGAAAATGTATTAAGTGAATAAGCGCATAATATTTATTATTATACACTATGCCCTATCCGATAACTTAATATTAACATATGTTTTCTTTGTATTAAGCAGACATTTCCCCCTCGTATTTTCGTCCTTTTAAAATTCTAATTCCTGTAAATAAGAA
The DNA here is from genome assembly GCF_977018435.1 of Lepisma saccharinum. Taxonomy (NCBI): domain Eukaryota; kingdom Metazoa; phylum Arthropoda; class Insecta; order Zygentoma; family Lepismatidae; genus Lepisma; species Lepisma saccharinum. Next base: position 32,501,340 of record NC_139238.1, read on the forward strand.
AACCCTAGAGGTTGCGAGATATGAAACAGATTGTAACATATTTTTTGTAATAACTATTCTTCTCGATAAAAGTGTATGTATAAAATAGAGAACCATATTTACCAACTATGAGGAAAAGTATGATATCACGCAAAAAACTGAGTCAGGTATTAATAACAATTATATAAAACAGTATCTTTACCAGATTCACAAGAATAAAGCACTAAAATTGTGAAAATTGCAAGTGACGTAAACAAGTGCTGTGCAAATTTTAAGGCTTTTTTTGAGTCCCTATTATCTTTTATGTTGTTGACGATCGTGTATTAAAATTCTTAGTTTCACAGCACTGGTTATTTATCAACCATGTTCCGACATAATTTCTGAGGTTATGATGAAATTAAACTTTCAATTTAATGTAATAGCAGCACGTTCAGCATCAAATTCTCCATGTATTTAAATGGGAGAACAATTGCCCATCAAAAGCGTGGGGACACAACAGGGGTGCTGCCACCTACAATAGTTTGCTTTGACCAGGCCCATACAAGAATGCATGACTTGGTGGGAAGCTGTTCATTCTGGTCCGTGAAGGAAGATTTGAAAATAACTGTTTCCGAATGTACTTTTCATACGTCTTGCTCTCTATTTTGTCACATGCGTCGGCAGTGTTTTTCTTTCTTTTATGCACAGAAAGTCAAATCGGGACTGGAGCTACAATTTAAAGTGGGATCCGAACCACTATGTGTCTCCAACGGGTATCAAACCCGGGACCCCTTGATTAGAAGGCGACGACGTTACCACTGCGCCATCGGGGAGGCCTCTTTCACATTTTTCAGTGCACTGTCTCATTTGAAACGGAACAGGTGTTCATTATAATACCGGCATACACCAAAGCAAATCCCCCCCGGTCGTCGCATTTTAATTAAGGGATTAGGGTTCCATACCCGGTGGAGGCACATAGTGGTTCGTATCTCACATAAAACCGTAGGCCCAGTCCCAATTAACATATATGTGCAGAAAACTCAATGAATCAATTACTAGAGGTGTGAAATAGATGAAGTTCTGTTGTATTTTTGTGAACAATGATTACAGAAAGAAAGAGACAGACATTGGAAATATTGAATCTAAAATGCTCTCGCTTTGTGCCCATCAGTTAGTTATTGTCTTGCAAGCAACAAGTCCCGGATTAAATTTACTTAAGTATCTAATAAATCTATTCCCTGTTTATGCATTTGCGTCAAACTTTACTATCTGGAAAAGAACTGCTCCATTTTATGTTCTTTTAATATAATGCTATCAATACTTTTTATAACAGTTAGTCATTCTTTGGGAAGATCAAGTGAACCGGGGTCTTCCCGCTAGATCCGGCATTGCATACAATATTCCTGTTTTCAGAGAAGAATTCCCCAAACGAGAAAGAGCACACACAAATAATAAACTACTTGACCTGACCCCAAGACGGAAGCCTATTCATGAACGTTTGTCTGGCCATTCCTCACCCCCTTCCCAACACGTGTTTGCAGCGAGTGGCAACAGGCGGAAGGCTGTTATTATTAACTCCCCATATCGCGGTTAACGCAAGAAAGGAAAGCGCATTTTTTGAATGGTCTGAATTGTAAAAGAAGGTATAGACTATCAGAACCTTACATTTCCTCTTCGAATGTTAACGACTTTTCTTTCTGACAGAAAAACACTTGTTTGGGGGTGGGGATCTCAAAAGTAAAAGCCCACAACAGCCCATACTGAACTCTTAACTCAGGCTCCTCTATAGCGTGACAAGTTAATTGTTAACTCAATTATTTTGATTTTGTCTAGAGCGCAATCAACTTATAAATATGGAAAGAAAACTGAATTCAGACTTAAAAAAATTGTGCTTCATGTTACATCTTGTGGAGTGAAATGCACTCGCATTGAGGTATGTCGTTTCACTAAAGGTATGCATTGCGTATAGTTAACCCTAATCTTAGAAAGACGTAACTTAAAACTTTGAAAGGGGAACACTCTGATATATATATATATATATATATATATATATATACACACACACACACACACACAACAACAACATTAGCGGCGATTGGGTGCCAAAACTAGGGGTACCAAAGATACTACTTTCTCTTGGTAGACAAGATATAGCATGAAGAGGTCCTAGTGCGAGGGCGAAAGTGACAAAAAGTGGGGGGAACTAGCCCCTAGTCGCCGCCACTGCATAACAATATAGTCAACTTCTCCTGTTAAATGTATTTACGAAATTAACGGCTTTGGGAGGGTCGGATGGTAAGAAACACACCTTCTGGTGGTAAAGAAACTATCTTAAGACTTCAGAACCTACAGAATAGGGTCTCTTATTTTCAATGCGAGGCTTTAGACTAAAAGTGAATTCAGTTTTGAGACGTATATGTACATTTAGCATGCATGTATATTAACTTCCAGTGTATATATATAACGGTTTATGTAAAAATTTTGTTATTGATTGTTAGTATTGAAACAATCCATTTCTGCTAGTGAACCATGTTGATTTGAGCATTTAAGAAAGATGGCGGTAAGTCACTTTCTAACCCTTAAACGTTTTCAAGGGCTAGGCATCACAGACACTATTTGCAGGATTTATAAGGGCTGGGAAGAGAGGGTAGGGTAATAGGCTTTGGGAGGGGATCATGCGTTAGAGTCTTTGCACGAGTTGCAAGGTCTTCGTTAGTAGAAGGGTTGTTGTCATGCTTCATGCTGGAGGGGAGATTTCAGACCGAAGCGACACGCGACACATGCCGTTTGTCGCTTGGTTATGAAATCTCCCTACGAGTCCCTTAGGGTATGGGTTGGAGGATGGGAATGCGACTCTTCAGTTTGAAGGTGCAATACTCTTAACGACTTCTATCAATGGTATCGTTTCTAGCTTTTAATATTTTTTTTGCTGAAGTCAGACGTTCTCGCATTGCTAACGGTGCTCAATCTTTGATTTATGTAAAATAAGAGGCCTTACTTTTGTAGGTCGATTTTATAATTTAATAGCGCGATTAAAGAGGTGGGTTGGTTGGAATAGACATTGGCTTAAAAGGTGATCATGTGCAATACCGCTCGCAGTTCCATCTGGCGGCGGAGAAACAACGAATCAGCGTTTAGTTGAATTTTATTCGATTGACATCGGGGATTTTCGAGTCACGAGACACCGAAAGTTCTTGGTGCGACGAAAAAAATTAGCATCGAATGCACAATGTTGCCAAACGTACTGCAAAACGGGGAAGGGAGAGAGAATAGTTGGTCAGCGCAGTTACTGGATAAAAGTTGTACAATAGTACATAAAGCACGGAAAATTAGTACATAAAACAGTGTACAAATAAGCTAATAAAAACAATTGACAAAAACAGACGTACGCTTGGCAACGTTGTAAGGGGAGAGCGATGTTACAGCTACAGCTTTACTTCGCAACTGATATTATTGACACTCATTGGGTCACACATCCCCAAAGACAATTGGTGGATAGATGGAGCTATGCAGAAAAAAGTAGTCCAGCCGCCAGTTGGATCTGCGTTCACTATAATAACCTTGCAGGAAATGTACCGTCCATACTGGAATAGGTTCATTTAAGTTAACTTAGCGTACAGGTACTCAGTACCTGAGTTTTATTGCATGCCTTTAGTCAGTAGAACACAAGCAAAATCCACTCTGTGCTGGCTGTTTTCAAATTACAACCACGAGCGGACAAAATCCGCGCCACGTTGTTATATTTAACAGTAAAGAAATAAAACGTCTATTTGTGGTTATTCATTCCGAGAATCAGCCTTCCCGATGGCATAGTGGTAACGTCGCCACTATGTAATCAAGTGATCCCGGTTCGATTCCCAGTGGAGGCACATTGCACAGTGGTTTCGGATTCCACTTTAAATTGTAGGTCCAGTCCCAATTAGTCTTTCTGTGCATAAAGTGGAGTTAAAACAACAATCAAGCATTCTGAGAATCGGGATGCAAGGGTGACTTTCTGAGAAGGCGCCTAAAAGTCAATAGAGTTACAAAAACTACCTCTTTCAACTTGGCATCAGACAGTTTCGGGAACTTGGATCACAGATATTGGTAGAGATTTCACAAACTGCTTCATAAGTCCCAATTCGATGTGAAGAGGTGGGAGTAGAACTTTTTCTCGTGGAATGAGGCTTTTACTTATGACGTTCTTTTAACCAAGAGTTAGGGCCAGTTGTTTTTTTTCCAATGAAGATCTCGGGCTGGACTATCCCACAAGCACAGGAAGCAGGAATACTTGATGATACTTGAGGGATACTGACTGATTGCCGAACAACGTGGTTAGTATATTGAAGTTTCCACAAACCATCCAGCGATGACCTCAAGAATTAGAGACAAATCTTTATAACTTTCTTCCATATGCACTGAGTGTCCAACAGGGATTGAAGCGAATTCATTTCTATTTTGCAGCAAGACTGCTTTGAGGCTTGTTTTGGAAGAGTCTATAAATAAGCGCCATTGGGATGTTTTGTATTCAATGTCAAATTGCCTCATGAGTCAGGGACATCACTACAAAAACGAGATTTCCCTCTTTAGAATAAAACGATGTGAATTCTCTCTCTCTCTATGCCTGTACCACGAAAACGACGTTCCAAGTGATAGAAAATTTTTATTCTTCAGTCTTGGTCCCAACAATTCAGCAGCATCTTTTGAAAGGCCCAAATCTTTATCAATATCGTTTAACTCGTTCTGAGGAAAAAGTAGAGGCCCCTCATAGATAGAACAATCAGAGCCAGAATCTTCCTGTGCTGGTATTGCACCTTCTTCTTCTGATTCCAATCTGATATCATCCAAATAAGGGTGTGGATGTGGTATTGGTATTTCGCTGGAGTGAAGTTATTTCTTTTTTGTTTCGTCTATTGAAACCTTAAACATTGGCTGAACAAAAGTAGCAGTTATTACTGTGGTTCTGCTGTTCACGCCACATAATTGGGATGCCAAAACGAAAAAATTGCTTCTTACCCTTATACCACAAGCGGAGATCTTCTTCGCCCCTCCTGCACACCTTATGGGGAGCCCAGGCCTTCTCTTGATCCCCAAGTTTCAGTTTGAAGTATGCGAAATAAACTTTCTTCACAAAATCACTTATGTTTCTTCGTTGCTCTTTAACAGTATTTTCCCCACAAATAAAACAAAAGGTATCCGGAGAAATAGCACAGCCTCTTGGAGCCATATTGCGCGAAGATGAAAGAATCGTACTGGCAAGCTTGAATGCAGAACTAGTAATGATGGATAAACAAATAACCTGAACGTACCGTTACTGAATACAACAATACAGGGCTTGTTTAATCTTGTTGTCGCTCACACCACCACGACAACTTTTCCCAAGAACCGAAAGAATCACGCCAAGACATGATGGTTCTGTGAGCTGGCCCAAATCCCCCTCCCCCACAATATCCAATCCGCTATTTCCTTCTCCTCTCTCCTTCACTGTCCTCCTTTTACTCTTATTTTATTCTTTATTTTTATTTTAGGAGTCATTTTTTAATAAGAATTTTCAAATCGAGAATAACTCACACAATTCTTTGTTCAGTGTAAGATTTCGAAGCTGTACACCCTCAAGAACAACTTTTGCGAGAAACTCTGTCGTCATGGAATTTTTTTAATATTTTTCCCGTATTCAGCATACAAAAATCTATAAGAAACTGTTGAAATATCCTATGCAGTTTTTTGGTTGCAGACCTGTGTAATTTAATAAATTTGGAATATGGTACGTTGATATTGATATAGCAGAGAAGGTGTAATTCTATGCCGATGAGTAGTTGTGACAAATAAATGGCGTCCCATTTTAAGTTCAAAAAGAATCGGAACAGATCAAAAAAGGGACTAATGCGGGACGTCTGATTATCTATGTTTTTAATTCTTGCAACCTAACTTGTATCAGAGGCGTATGAGTAGACCCAGTGTCCGGGTACCAAGTCAAGAATTGGGGCTCGGTGGGGCTCGCAGTGTTGTCAACGCTTTATTCGAAAAAATCACCAAGGTTTTTGGTCTAACCTAACCTAAAAAGCAAAGAACTGACAATTTTGCTTGAGAGTTCACAAACCGGAAGTGGGGCTCGGTGGGGCTCGCAGTGTTGCCAACTTCTTACTCGAAAAAATCACCAAGGTTGTGGCGCTCGTCGTAGTTTTTTATGATGTATATTTTGAGAGCAGAGTTGGCAAGACTGTGGGGGGCACTGTAGCTTTTTATGAGGGGGGGGGTTTATTGCCCTCTGTTTACATCTGGCAACACTACCGTAGATTGACAGTGTTGTTAACCTACTGGGTTTTTTCACTGTAAATTTTCATCAAAGGACCTGAGGGGTCCATGTATTTTTTATGTCTGGCAATACTGTTGGGGGCCTAGAGTGTCGGCAACACTGTGGGTTTACTGTAGCCTTTTATGAGGGGGGTCTATTGCTTTTTGTTTACATCTGGCAATTTTATTGGATGTTTTGTTTGAGGCTTGGGTTTTGCCAACCCATCCGAAGAAAATTCCACTATATGATCTTTCACTGGCTAAGCTAACCTACAAATAGGAATTGGCAGCACTGACTTATAAACCCACTGGGTCTTCTTGGCATGTTTTTTCATGATGTGTTGCCAGGCTATTGGGCATCTTGGCGTATACAATGTATATATTTTGAGAGGGGGGTTATAGCTTTTTATGCTGTACGAATACTAAAAACTTGACAGTGACAACCAACAGAGTAAATAAACCTACATGCAGAAACTAACAACACTAGTTTCTGACAGTGAATTTGAAATAAAATATTAAACAAAATACATGAGTAAGCACTGTGATTACAAATAATACCAGTGTTATGCCCCCAACTCCAACTGGACAACTGGGGAAAATAATTGTACAACAATTTGTACCTAATTGTACAATACTTGTACCTAATTGTACAACATATACACAGACATAAAAAAAGAGCCTTCCCGCAACTTACTTCATGCACAATTTATATGATTTTACAACTGTGAAAAGAAAGCATATGTGTTCTGTATGCACACATTCATTCTTATTTTTCGAAGTTGAATGGAAGCACGTGTTTTTACGCTCTCGTAATACTGACCTTGCTCTACTGATTTTAAATTGCTTCCATCCGGTTTTTTTTTCTGTGTTATTTCCGCATGCACGCAACATTCGCTTTCAATAGTTTAATGAAATACAGAAGGAGTGTTAGTTTAGCAGGTTTTGAGTTTACAATTTATTAAATTAAACAATAATTTATGTAAGAATATACTTGTACTTACCGAACACAAAATAATAAAAAAGCACATGTGAATCTTTGCGTGTGTTCATGTTATATGACGACTGAGTAAAAAAATAATGTTGACTCCCCGAAAGATAAAAGTTCCTGGTTCGACATCAGATGCATGCAAATTTTATGTTTTGCTCTCCAAAATCTTGATTTTTATGTTTGTGCTATTTGTCATACAGCAGAGGAGAAGAGGGGAGAGGGGAGGGGAGGGGGTACTATTAGCGCCATCTATTAGCAAACAATAGAAATAAAAAAGTAGGGTCAAACTTTTTCAACACCCAAAAATTTTAAACGTCCTCGTTTAGTAATACGATCAGCAGAAGATGTTTGAAGGAGTACTCTTAGTCGAGAAAGCTAATTGCTAGGGCCCATATATTGCTAAAATGTTCTTTAATTTACATATTTCTCATACCGCCATATGTTGTTCTAGTTGACTTCTTCCAAAAAAATGCTAATTAGCGAGAGTTAATTAAGCAAGGCAAGTAAAAGAAGCAAATAGGACAATATGTGGTGGCGTGGAAATATGTAAAAATTCGATAAAATTCGAATTAAAATTGGGGGATATTTTGCATTTTTTTCCTATAATATACAAAACATTTACCGTACATAATTTTTTCTATTTACAACAGTATAAAATAAAAGGAATGTGTGACAATATCCATATTAATTAGGAAGGTATGTTGTATGCTAGGTTAGCTAATTGTGTTTTCTACAGCTTCACTGTATAGAGGAAAGATGGAAAAAAGAGAGCTCTACAAAAACTAACGCTCTTAACAATATTGTACGCCCCGTGAAAATTATATATAAATAAGGCATAAGCGTATTATCTGCTTTCATGTCAGATTTTCCCGACCTGTGAGCTGTAGTGTTTAGGTGACAAGCGGCCCGCTCAAATATAATACTGTTGACAATATTGTACGCCCCGTGAAAATTATATATAAATAAGGCATAAGCGTATTATCTGCTTTCATGTCAGATTTTCCCGACCTGTGAGCACCTGTGAGCTGTAGTGTTTAGGCGACAAGCGGCTCGCTCAAATATAATACCGTTGACAATATTGTACGCCCGTGAAAATTATATATAAATAAGGCATAAGCGTATTATCTGCTTTTTCTAGCATACTGATCTATTGCATGCTAACCAAACCTCTTGGGAGGTGGGCCACGGGTCCTCCACATGTATGTATGTATGAAATGCGATTTGGGGGAGGCCAATTTTAAATTTACAGCTTAATTAATCTGCATGCATGCTTAATGTTTGATTTTTTTGTTTCTAGTTCGACATCAGATGCATCCAAATTTTATTTTTTGAAGTACAGTTAATATTACTAGGTTAATCTGTGACATACAACTAGCGATCGACACGACCACCTGACACACAGACACAGAGAGAGTGAGCAAATTTAAAGTGTGATCTGTTGTGAAAATAACCTGAATTAAACTAAGCTGCTCACCTACCTACATATAGCCTTACAGGTGACTCAAAAGCAGAAATTGGTCATAGCGTGACAGGTCGATCTATCGTGAACTAAACTAACCTCCCCCTACTCATACATATATACTATGTCTTACAATAAGTAAGGCTACTATATTACATGTAAGGGCTGACGGTTGTCAATACATACAAGATCTATTGCAAATTTTATTAACCTACGACATAAGCCATGGACACACACATACCAAGCCTTCCAGATAGGCTATAAGCAACTCACCTCTTGCAATTGTATAACGGGAAAATTAACCTACAGCTAGCAACACTGTTTGAGCTGCTTTCGACGAGTAGTGTTACCAAACTTATTTTTTTTTGCAATAGGCTCTACAGCTAGAGGCTTGAAACATATACCCTACCAGAGTATGCCAACTTACCTCATGTAAAAATATTACCTAGTGCGGGTTAAGCTGTGACATACAACTAGCGAACGACACGACCACCTGACATACAGACAGAGAGAGTGTGATACAGCTTATACGCAGTTTTTCCTACACACGTACTGGGTTTAAAAGGTAACTTGCAACAACCATTTCACTCACCTCCTATCATATAATAAAATTACCACAGGTTTTGATACTTGCTGCCAGAACATGGTGTTTTAGACTGGAAATTCAGCCCGATTATTCTATTTGTGCAAGAGAAAAATGATGATGCATGTATTTGGAATATATAATTCTTCTTACGGTATTTTGCGTGCCCCCAGTAACCTTGTTTTCGATTCACGGAAGCTATGACGTGTATTCCTGTTTTGCGAACATACGAGAACTTTTCACAATGTTGCATCAGATAATATATTTGCAAGAGCGAGTTGGTTGTGTATATAAATCTAGTCTTGGGGAATGGACATGAATATAATGTCAAAATTATTGCATAACTTAAAAAGAATATTTATTGCACTGCGTTTTCTAGCAAAGGCAAATGTGGAATGCCCCGGCCCCTCAGAGATTCGAATACTGTTGGTTAAACAGCAAGTATTGTCATATGGACTGACGATTATTATTTTTTTTTAAAAAAACAGACCTCGTAGTAAGTTATAACCTGAGCTGTCTTGCAAGTCTCTCGAGTTTGATATCTGGTGAAGGAATATGATGCCACTATAAACTGTACACAAGATATACCCAGTCCCTGGCATGAGATGACGAGGACCTATACAGTTGTACAATGGTTGTTTTTTTATTAAAGCATAGCGCTTATTTACATGTCAGCGCAACATGCATGCAAAGAAGGGAGGGAGACCATAACGGATAATTCTTATTTCGATTTCAATATTTTTGCTAGTCACGCTATCTAGACGAACACTGGAAGATGGGCAAAAGCGAGGGAAAGAGAGAAATGTTATTTTTTGCCCCTCTGCCTGTGTGTGATATACTAGTTTTACATGCATACGGCTGTATCGTGAAGCGAGGCCGAAAATAATTTTTGAAAGCAGTCTCGAGCAATCTTCGCGTTCAGCAACAAGAGAAATAAAATATTACACATGGGTGTGGGGCGCAACAGCCACAGTACGGTAATGTGCATGGATGTTAAAACTTTTGGGTTTTTCTGAATAGACATACATATCAGTTTTGCAGTCTCCAGATGGGACCGGAGCTTATTTTTTATTTGGACAAGGGGGTTCAGATTAACTATAATTTTTGTTCACATCAAAATGAAACAAAGGATTTTACTCCACTGCTTACTTACTCAATATTTTTATTATTGTAAAGAATGGGGCGGTGTGTCTTATTGTATATAGTCTTCCAACAACCACCTCGGGGGCGTAAATTTATGTTTCTGCATGTATGCAAAATGCACTTAACTTCTGTTGTGAAGTTTGTTTTGCTGTTGTGATTAAATACTAAACCAAAATCTCACTACATAATTTTGAATTATATTTGTTAAAATCGATCTATATTATATCATCGCTATAGGTGGTCCATGTTATGCGCAGGAGAATTTTTAAAAAAATGTCTTGTTTCTCGAACCTGTGGTCTGTAGATTTGCTTTGTTGGCAAACAGAAACAGAAAAATGGCACCATGTTATTCTATACTGATATACTGATAGTCACAACTATGTCGAAAAGCAATGATGGGGGACTTGTCTGTGTGGGTCTTATTAACAACTTCACAGCTGTACCTGCACAACTTATTGACAACAAATCAACAATGTTAGGGAAATGTGTGCATGGCCCCGAGAATACAATTTAAAATAACTGATGTGATATGAACCCCCTTCACTTGTGTGTATTTGAATATGCGAACATGAGGCATTTTGAATAATCGAGGCGGACAATCACAAAAACAGCTTGCAACAGTATGGAGAGTTCAAACTTCAGACGATTTTTGTTAATCTACGAAAAGCCAAGGGCGAACGGAGATTACTACGAAAATTGTAACGCGAGGCTATTTTGGCTAATGGCAACGATGAGGATGAATAATGGTTGTTTTGATGAAATTGAAAAAGTGGGGCACGTCTGCTTCGAAGTGCATTACACCAACAACTACAATTGTCCCTCTTCCCCACACGAGGCGATTAACAGAGGTGTATTTTTGCTGGTCTACGACTCTGAGGGCTCAAGTTACAATGTTTACCTATAGCTGTACATATTTAAAAATGACCTGAGCAATTAAATGTTACAATACCGATCCTGATTTTTGTCGGATGACGTAGGTTGCAATCCCACCCCCGATGGCGTATAGACTTAAATGTTTCCATAACATGAAATACTGTTAATGGAAATCTGTTGTTTCTAATGTAAAAATCATATAACAAGAAAAGAAGAAAATAAATGTTGCGAGCAAATACGGAGCCTCAACCCAAAACACATAAATAATCAGACAAGATGTCAACGGTGCGTTCATAACTAACAAGTGATTATTCAAAAATTGAAATGGTGCAGGGGGAAACAACCAACTAACTAACTAGGCTTCTTAAACCCGAGGACAGCAAATACAAGCCTATTCTGATCTGAGAAAGATCTCTATCTATTTTTTTTCCATCCCAACCGATTTTTAGGTCTATTCAACCCCTCATGGTACACGAGCTCCCACTGCCCTGATGGTGGAGGAAGCGAATCTATTTGGACATGAAAGAGCATTATGTGTGGGAGACTATAATTTATACATGTGGTTGCTTGGATGCTTACAGAGGATGCCATAGCTCGTGCGATTGAGGTATTTTATTAAGCACATATTTTGATGAGTGTAAAGAATTAAATAAGTCACAAGGGGGCTGAGGCATGGTTCGAATTTCTCGATCTAGGTATGGATGCAGACAGACACGAAGTTTTGTGTGTGGACACAAATGATAATGGAAAAATGCCGTTCACCCCGATAGCATAGTGGTAATGTTGTTCTTGCCTCGTTTCCATCGACAACATAGTGGTTACACTGTCCAATATTAAGAAGTTCTCAAAATTATTCAATTATTTTCTCTTTTTTTTTTATCATCTCGGTAACCAAAAAAAAAAAAGGTTTTCTCAAACGTTTAGATGACTACGAAAACGTTGAAATGTAAAATATTGTTGTATTGTAATCAAAAAAGAATTTGTTGAATATGCCTAACCTAAAATAAAATTCAAGAATTAATAGAGTTAAATATTTGCCACTCTGAAATGGCGACGGCTATCATAATATTATTTTCAGCAGGATAATAATGACAATATTATATATATTAAGGATTAGGCCCGAGGGATTCTTATTCACTACACTCGTTTCTAACCTGTCCACACTGGAAACCGAAAACACAAGTACGAGACACTAACTTGGGAGAGGACATGCAAAAACTCTGCGGGGACTCATCTTAAAAACTTCAGTAGATGTTTGTTATGGAACTCCCTCCTTAAATTTGATTCGAAAGGCACAAATATTCCGGTTCTTGAATAAGAAGCGCGTATGCCTTCGGAAAGAGAGAAGAAGAAATAAATAAATCAACTCATGCATATTCTTCATGTACGTACGCTTGGTGACAAGAAACAGTATTTTTTTTTTCTCTTCAAGAAATTGTTTTCAACTTTTTGCTAGGTGACCCAACAGGAGTGGACGAAATAGCTTATTCATTCAAACTGGAAGCTTGCTTTTTTTTTCAACAATGGAAAACATATTATTTCCAGTGAAATATCGACTCAACTACCTAGAATGGCTACCACGGGCTTGGTGACTGAATACTAAAAAACTATCGAGCGACTTACTTCACAGCAGTGTCACTTAGTTTCAACAAGAACAGTTCAAGGCTTCCCGAGTGTCCTGCAAGGTTCGGCATTTATTTTTTTTAATAGCAAGCAGATGAACTGGCCTTACAATATGAAGACCCCTCTCACTGTGTCGGTTGCAGTTATTTTCTGGTAATTATGTCTTGGCGATGGCGTTGTCGCTTTGTAATTATACTTAGGAGTTATTTTTTTTTTTATTTTGCCTTTCGCGACATGTTCGACTAATCGTGACAATACGTTTCAACTTTTCTGCATAAACGTTGATCATCGTTTATCTTGTCCGCATCGATTAATCTTCTTATGTTTTTTTTTTGTTTTTTCGTCGCGTCCATCTCTTCTGTTATCACAATCGAGACTTCTAGATTATTATTTTTTCTCCCTGCAATTTTAGAAATGTAATTTTTCATGATCATCCAGCGAACGCCTGAGACATTTCAGCAAAATGTCGATTATTCAATGGATGTTGTAAGGTTCCATGTTTTTTTTTTTTCACTATCTCTTGTTTGGTCGATTTTGAATTTGGGAGTTATTTTTTTTATTTTGCCTTTCGCGACATGTTCGACTAATCGTGACAATACGTTTCAACCTTTCTACATAAACGTTGAAACGTTTCAACGAACGTTCGTTGAAACGTTTCAACGTTTATGTAGAAAGGTTGAAACGTATTGTCACGATTAGTCGAACATGTCGCGAAAGGCAAAATAAAAAAAATAACTCCCAAATTCAAAATCGACCAAACAAGAGATAGTGAAAAAAAAAAAACATGGAACCTTACAACATCCATTGAATAATCGACATTTTGCTGAAATGTCTCAGGCGTTCGCTGGATGATCATGAAAAATTACATTTCTAAAATTGCAGGGAGAAAAAATAATAATCTAGAAGTCTCGATTGTGATAACAGAAGAGATGGACGCGACGAAAAAACAAAAAAAAAACATAAGAAGATTAATCGATGCGGACAAGATAAACGATGATCAACATTTATGCAGAAAAGTTGAAACGTATTGTCACGATTAGTCGAACATGTCGCGAAAGGCAAAATAAAAAAAAAAATAACTCCTAAGTATAATTACAAAGCGACAACGCCATCGCCAAGACATAATTACCAGAAAATAACTGCAACCGACACAGTGAGAGGGGTCTTCATATTGTAAGGCCAGTTCATCTGCTTGCTATTAAAAAAAATAAATGCCGAACCTTGCAGGACACTCGGGAAGCCTTGAACTGTTCTTGTTGAAACTAAGTGACACTGCTGTGAAGTAAGTCGCTCGATAGTTTTTTAGTATTCAGTCACCAAGCCCGTGGTAGCCATTCTAGGTAGTTGAGTCGATATTTCACTGGAAATAATATGTTTTCCATTGTTGAAAAAAAAAGCAAGCTTCCAGTTTGAATGAATAAGCTATTTCGTCCACTCCTGTTGGGTCACCTAGCAAAAAGTTGAAAACAATTTCTTGAAGAGAAAAAAAAAATACTGTTTCTTGTCACCAAGCGTACGTACATGAAGAATATGCATGAGTTGATTTATTTATTTCTTCTTCTCTCTTTCCGAAGGCATACGCGCTTCTTATTCAAGAACCGGAATATTTGTGCCTTTCGAATCAAATTTAAGGAGGGAGTTCCATAACAAACATCTACTGAAGTTTTTAAGATGAGTCCCCGCAGAGTTTTTGCATGTCCTCTCCCAAGTTAGTGTCTCGTACTTGTGTTTTCGGTTTCCAGTGTGGACAGGTTAGAAACGAGTGGAGTGAATAAGAATCCCTCGGGCCTAATCCTTAATATATATAATATTGTCATTATTATCCTGCTGAAAATAATATTATGATAGCCGTCGCCATTTCAGAGTGGCAAATATTTAACTCTATTAATTCTTGAATTTTATTTTAGGTTAGGCATATTCAACAAATTCTTTTTTGATTACAATACAACAATATTTTACATTTCAACGTTTTCGTAGTCATCTAAACGTTTGAGAAAACCTTTTTTTTTTTGGTTACCGAGATGATAAAAAAAAAAAAGAGAAAATAATTGAATAATTTTGAGAACTTCTTAATATTGGACAGTGTAACCACTATGTTGTCGATGGAAACGAGGCAAGAACAACATTACCACTATGCTATCGGGGTGAACGGCATTTTTCCATTATCATTTGTGTCCACACACAAAACTTCGTGTCTGTCTGCATCCATACCTAGATCGAGAAATTCGAACCATGCCTCAGCCCCCTTGTGACTTATTTAATTCTTTACACTCATCAAAATATGTGCTTAATAAAATACCTCAATCGCACGAGCTATGGCATCCTCTGTAAGCATCCAAGCAACCACATGTATAAATTATAGTCTCCCACACATAATGCTCTTTCATGTCCAAATAGATTCGCTTCCTCCACCATCAGGGCAGTGGGAGCTCGTGTACCATGAGGGGTTGAATAGACCTAAAAATCGGTTGGGATGGAAAAAAAATAGATAGAGATCTTTCTCAGATCAGAATAGGCTTGTATTTGCTGTCCTCGGGTTTAAGAAGCCTAGTTAGTTAGTTGGTTGTTTCCCCCTGCACCATTTCAATTTTTGAATAATCACTTGTTAGTTATGAACGCACCGTTGACATCTTGTCTGATTATTTATGTGTTTGGGTTGAGGCTCCGTATTTGCTCGCAACATTTATTTTCTTCTTTTTCTTGTTATATGATTTTTACATTAGAAACAACAGATTTCCATTAACAGTATTTCATGTTATGGAAACATTTAAGTCTATACGCCATCGGGGGTGGGATTGCAACCTACGTCATCCGACAAAAATCAGGATCGGTATTGTAACATTTAATTGCTCAGGTCATTTTTAAATATGTACAGCTATAGGTAAACATTGTAACTTGAGCCCTCAGAGTCGTAGACCAGCAAAAATACACCTCTGTTAATCGCCTCGTGTGGGGAAGAGGGACAATTGTAGTTGTTGGTGTAATGCACTTCGAAGCAGACGTGCCCCACTTTTTCAATTTCATCAAAACAACCATTATTCATCCTCATCGTTGCCATTAGCCAAAATAGCCTCGCGTTACAATTTTCGTAGTAATCTCCGTTCGCCCCTTGGCTTTTCGTAGATTAACAAAAATCGTCTGAAGTTTGAACTCTCCATACTGTTGCAAGCTGTTTTTGTGATTGTCCGCCTCGATTATTCAAAATGCCTCATGTTCGCATATTCAAATACACACAAGTGAAGGGGGTTCATATCACATCAGTTATTTTAAATTGTATTCTCGGGGCCATGCACACATTTCCTAACATTGTTGATTTGTTGTCAATAAGTTGTGCAGGTACAGCTGTGAAGTTGTTAATAAGACCCAACACAGACAAGTCCCCCCATCATTGCTTTTCGACATAGTTGTTGACTATCAGTATATCAGTATAGAATAACATGGTGCCATTTTTCTGTTTCTGTTTGCCAACAAAGCAAATCTACAGACCACAGGTTCGAGAAACAAGACATTTTTTAAAAATTCTCCTGCGCATAACATGGACCACCTATAGCGATGATATAATATAGATCGATTTTAACAAATATAATTCAAAATTATGTAGTGAGATTTTGGTTTAGTATTTAATCACAACAGCAAAACAAACTTCACAACAGAAGTTAAGTGCATTTTGCATACATGCAGAAACATAAATTTACGCCCCCGAGGTGGTTGTTGGAAGACTATATACAATAAGACACACCGCCCCATTCTTTACAATAATAAAAATATTGAGTAAGTAAGCAGTGGAGTAAAATCCTTTGTTTCATTTTGATGTGAACAAAAATTATAGTTAATCTGAACCCCCTTGTCCAAATAAAAAATAAGCTCCGGTCCCATCTGGAGACTGCAAAACTGATATGTATGTCTATTCAGAAAAACCCAAAAGTTTTAACATCCATGCACATTACCGTACTGTGGCTGTTGCGCCCCACACCCATGTGTAATATTTTATTTCTCTTGTTGGCTGAACGCGAAGATGCTCGAGACTGCTTTCAAAAATTATTTTCGGCCTCGCTTCACGATACAGCCATATGCATGTAAAACTAGTATATCACACACAGGCAGAGGGGCAAAAGGTAACATTTCTCTCTTTCCCTCGCTTTTGCCCATCTTCCAGTGTTCGTCTAGATAGCATGACTAGCAAAAATATTGAAATCGAAATAAGAATTATCCGTTATGGTCTCCCTCCCTTCTTTGCATGCATGTTGCGCTGACATGTAAATAAGCGCTATGCTTTAATAAAAAAACAACCATTGTACAACTGTATAGGTCCTCGTCCATCTCATGCCAGGGACTGGGTATATCTTGTGTACAGTTTATAGTGGCATCATATTCCTTCACCAGATATCAAACTCGAGAGACTTGCAAGACAGCTCAGGTTATAACTTACTACGAGGTCTGTTTTTTTTTAAAAAAAATAATAATCGTCAGTCCATATGACAATACTTGCTGTTTAACCAACAGTATTCGAATCTCTGAGGGGCCGGGGCATTCCACATTTGCCTTTGCTAGAAAACGCAGTGCAATAAATATTCTTTTTAAGTTATGCAATAATTTTGACATTATATTCATGTCCATTCCCCAAGACTAGATTTATATACACAACCAACTCGCTCTTGCAAATATATTATCTGATGCAACATTGTGAAAAGTTCTCGTATGTTCGCAAAACAGGAAATACACGTCATAGCTTCCGTGAATCGAAAACAAGGTTACTGGGGGCACGCAAAATACCGTAAGAAGAATTATATATTCCAAATACATGCATCATCATTTTTCTCTTGCACAAATAGAATAATCGGGCTGAATTTCCAGTCTAAAACCACCATGTTCTGGCAGCAAGTATCAAAAACCTGTGGTAATTTTATTATATGATAGGAGGTGAGTGAAATGGTTGTTGCAAGTTACCTTTTAAACCCAGTACGTGTGTAGGAAAAACTGCGTATAAGCTGTATCACACTCTCTCTGTCTGTATGTCAGGTGGTCGTGTCGTTCGCTAGTTGTATGTCACAGCTTAACCCGCACTAGGTAATATTTTTACATGAGGTAAGTTGGCATACTCTGGTAGGGTATATGTTTCAAGCCTCTAGCTGTAGAGCCTATTTGCAAAAAAAATAAGTTTGGTAACACTACTCGTCGAAAGCAGCTCAAACAGTGTTGCTAGCTGTAGGTTAATTTTCCCGTTATACAATTGCAAGAGGTGAGTTGCTTATAGCCTATCTGGAAGGCTTGGTATGTGTGTGTCCATGGCTTATGTCGTAGGTTAATAAAATTTGCAATAGATCTTGTATGTATTGACAACCGTCAGCCCTTACATGTAATATAGTAGCCTTACTTATTGTAAGACATAGTATATATGTATGAGTAGGGGGAGGTTAGTTTAGTTCACGATAGATCGACCTGTCACGCTATGACCAATTTCTGCTTTTGAGTCACCTGTAAGGCTATATGTAGGTAGGTGAGGCAGCTTAGTTTAATTCAGGTTATTTTCACAACAGATCACACTTTAAATTTGCTCACTCTCTCTGTGTCTGTGTGTCAGGTGGTCGTGTCGATCGCTAGTTGTATGTCACAGATTAACCTAGGTAATATTAACTGTACTTCAAAAAATAAAATTTGGATGCATCTGATGTCGAACTAGAAACAAAAAAATCAAACATTAAGCATGCATGCAGATTAATTAAGCTGTAAATTTAAAATTTGGCCTCCCCCAAATCGCATTTCATACATACATACATGTGGAGGACCCGTGGCCCACCTCCCAAGAGGTTTGGTTAGCATGCAATAGATCAGTATGCTAGAAAAAGCAGATAATACGCTTATGCCTTATTTATATATAATTTTCACGGGGCGTACAATATTGTCAACGGTATTATATTTGAGCGAGCCGCTTGTCGCCTAAACACTACAGCTCACAGGTCGGGAAAATCTGACATGAAAGCAGATAATACGCTTATGCCTTATTTATATATAATTTTCACGGGGCGTACAATATTGTCAACAGTATTATATTTGAGCGGGCCGCTTGTCACCTAAACACTACAGCTCACAGGTCGGGAAAATCTGACATGAAAGCAGATAATACGCTTATGCCTTATTTATATATAATTTTCACGGGGCGTACAATATTGTTAAGAGCGTTAGTTTTTGTAGAGCTCTCTTTTTTCCATCTTTCCTCTATACAGTGAAGCTGTAGAAAACACAATTAGCTAACCTAGCATACAACATACCTTCCTAATTAATATGGATATTGTCACACATTCCTTTTATTTTATACTGTTGTAAATAGAAAAAATTATGTACGGTAAATGTTTTGTATATTATAGGAAAAAAATGCAAAATATCCCCCAATTTTAATTCGAATTTTATCGAATTTTTACATATTTCCACGCCACCACATATTGTCCTATTTGCTTCTTTTACTTGCCTTGCTTAATTAACTCTCGCTAATTAGCATTTTTTTGGAAGAAGTCAACTAGAACAACATATGGCGGTATGAGAAATATGTAAATTAAAGAACATTTTAGCAATATATGGGCCCTAGCAATTAGCTTTCTCGACTAAGAGTACTCCTTCAAACATCTTCTGCTGATCGTATTACTAAACGAGGACGTTTAAAATTTTTGGGTGTTGAAAAAGTTTGACCCTACTTTTTTATTTCTATTGTTTGCTAATAGATGGCGCTAATAGTACCCCCTCCCCTCCCCTCTCCCCTCTTCTCCTCTGCTGTATGACAAATAGCACAAACATAAAAATCAAGATTTTGGAGAGCAAAACATAAAATTTGCATGCATCTGATGTCGAACCAGGAACTTTTATCTTTCGGGGAGTCAACATTATTTTTTTACTCAGTCGTCATATAACATGAACACACGCAAAGATTCACATGTGCTTTTTTATTATTTTGTGTTCGGTAAGTACAAGTATATTCTTACATAAATTATTGTTTAATTTAATAAATTGTAAACTCAAAACCTGCTAAACTAACACTCCTTCTGTATTTCATTAAACTATTGAAAGCGAATGTTGCGTGCATGCGGAAATAACACAGAAAAAAAAACCGGATGGAAGCAATTTAAAATCAGTAGAGCAAGGTCAGTATTACGAGAGCGTAAAAACACGTGCTTCCATTCAACTTCGAAAAATAAGAATGAATGTGTGCATACAGAACACATATGCTTTCTTTTCACAGTTGTAAAATCATATAAATTGTGCATGAAGTAAGTTGCGGGAAGGCTCTTTTTTTATGTCTGTGTATATGTTGTACAATTAGGTACAAGTATTGTACAATTAGGTACAAATTGTTGTACAATTATTTTCCCCAGTTGTCCAGTTGGAGTTGGGGGCATAACACTGGTATTATTTGTAATCACAGTGCTTACTCATGTATTTTGTTTAATATTTTATTTCAAATTCACTGTCAGAAACTAGTGTTGTTAGTTTCTGCATGTAGGTTTATTTACTCTGTTGGTTGTCACTGTCAAGTTTTTAGTATTCGTACAGCATAAAAAGCTATAACCCCCCTCTCAAAATATATACATTGTATACGCCAAGATGCCCAATAGCCTGGCAACACATCATGAAAAAACATGCCAAGAAGACCCAGTGGGTTTATAAGTCAGTGCTGCCAATTCCTATTTGTAGGTTAGCTTAGCCAGTGAAAGATCATATAGTGGAATTTTCTTCGGATGGGTTGGCAAAACCCAAGCCTCAAACAAAACATCCAATAAAATTGCCAGATGTAAACAAAAAGCAATAGACCCCCCTCATAAAAGGCTACAGTAAACCCACAGTGTTGCCGACACTCTAGGCCCCCAACAGTATTGCCAGACATAAAAAATACATGGACCCCTCAGGTCCTTTGATGAAAATTTACAGTGAAAAAACCCAGTAGGTTAACAACACTGTCAATCTACGGTAGTGTTGCCAGATGTAAACAGAGGGCAATAAACCCCCCCCTCATAAAAAGCTACAGTGCCCCCCACAGTCTTGCCAACTCTGCTCTCAAAATATACATCATAAAAAACTACGACGAGCGCCACAACCTTGGTGATTTTTTCGAGTAAGAAGTTGGCAACACTGCGAGCCCCACCGAGCCCCACTTCCGGTTTGTGAACTCTCAAGCAAAATTGTCAGTTCTTTGCTTTTTAGGTTAGGTTAGACCAAAAACCTTGGTGATTTTTTCGAATAAAGCGTTGACAACACTGCGAGCCCCACCGAGCCCCAATTCTTGACTTGGTACCCGGACACTGGGTCTACTCGTATGCATGGGGGGAAAGAGCCTCCCTTAATACTCTCACTTAGAAATTTAGTGTGTAGCAATCCTATCACCTTTATCAAACTACCGTGCGTCCATTTCGATCTGCAGCCGAGAGATCGGGAGAAGCGTGGCGGGCGGCACTGACGGAGATGCCGACATTTGCGGCCTGAAATGCCCGCTTATTTTTATGGACATATGCAGACATTTATATAAATATTGGAAAACGAGCACTAACCTGTGTTATAAGAGTATGGTTTTAATTTTAGTAGCTTAGTGACTGTATGTGCCGATGATTTTGACACGCCCGCCTCTTGTGAAACACGGCGTAGAGGTTTGTTTGGAGAACGTTCTAACGCTGCACCAATATCATCGAGTTTTGCTTCGGTTAGAATCCGTCGTTTTTGCTTAGGTGTTTTAAAATTTAACGATACAGTTTCTCGTAATTTAAGGACAAGATGTCTAACCGTATCTCTGTGTGGAGTTGAAACGCATGGGAATTTCTGTACAAATTACCTACACACGTCTCGACACGAGTTTGTTTTCACGTAGGTACGTGTCATACATAAAAAAATCTTTGTTCTAACGTGAATCTTGCGGCTGGCATTCAAATCGTCTCACTGACACGTCACACATACACACTACAATAACACAAACAAGTAACTGCAAGTAACCAAGAATAACACTCTTGCGCACAGTACGAAATTAACACGCTCTTGGTTTACATTGCTCGCCACTATATTTACAACTCTGTCTTCATCTAGTCGCGAAGGAACAAAAAACTCGAGCTCGGAGATTTCGGATTGCAAGGAAGCTCACGAACACTATTGACTTTTAACGGTTTCTTCTACAGCGTAATCTTGATACAGTGTTGCACATTCAAAACCTCCAAACGATCCCCATCGGCACAAAACTCTTTCAAGGATATAAACTTAAGCAAGACGTTACTGGTCAAAACTATGATTAAAATGTTTTATTATCTGTGGCTCTTAACATCGTTTCTAAAGCGTATTTTTTTGTGTATATAAGAGCAGAACTTGGATGAATTACAGAAGAACTTTTGCGTGTTATAACACAGGTTAGTGATCGTTTTGCAATATTTATATAAATGTCTGCATATGTCTATAAAAATAAGCGGGCATTACAGGCCGCAAATGTCGGCATCTCCGTCAGCGCCGCCCGCCACGCTTCTCCCGATCTCTCGGCTGCAGATCGAAATGAACGCACGGTATATTGTGCTATTGAAGAAAAAATAAGCATTTTCAAGTTCCACGAAACTGCAGAGGGGGCTTTTGCCCCCCCTTACCCTCTAATCAGAGGGTCTGCACACGCCTATTAGTCTTGTATAACATAATGGAAACCTAGTTAAGCGCTAAGGACTTGAATGTGTATGAAAGTCCTCTCATCGTTCGCTTGACGCTAGCGGTCTATTTTGTACAGTCAACGGCAAAGATAATGGTAGGCAAATTGTCCACCGCTATTTTCACTACTTTCTTATTCTTCATCGTGTGTTGTTTTATGGAATGAAACTGTGTTGGTTCGAAGCAGACATTGTTCTCTGCTTATTGACGTCTTTATTTCAATTCATTGTCACATTGTGTAATACAGAACGAATGAAAATGGTGGTGGACAATTCGCCTACTGTTTCTTTCGCCGTTGGGTGTACACCGGTAGATGGTACTTTCCCTGTACTTTTTATGAGTGCCACTTCGTACGCTAGACGAAGCATGGCAGAACTGGCAATAAAGCGCATAGCTTGAAGTTTAACCTGTCACCATGGATGCCTGCAGAAAATTTTCCAATGGGGGTCAAAATCGAGTAATGAAAGTTTTGACCAGTCAGGTAGATCGGACAGAAGGATACTGAGAAAGAGAGATACGTTAGTAAAAGAACGTCATACTTACCCCACGCTCCGTATGCGCCAAGAATACCGTTCATTCGAATCTCGGCGTGCGATTGTTGAATTTCACAGGAAACTTTATCAATTTTCACATAATCTTTGCCATCTCGAGTTTCAAGACCGCCTTCGAAGCTCGTCAGAAGACGTACGTCGGCTGAAATCAAACAAAACTTACATTCCCATTGCTTTACAAAAATTATTTAATAACTTGCAGATAATTCTTACATTCTCTTGTATGTTATTCTTTCATTTTCATTGTTGTACAAACTATTCTCATGTTTTTCTTGTAGTTCAACAGTTATGTATGAACTTAAATGCTTTACTTATAATTTCAATTGTTGTGCCATATTGTTTAGTATTCTGATTGTTAGTCTTGTATTCCCATTGCTGAAAAATTATAATAAATAACTTACATGTTATTTATACAAAACCAGGTACAGCTGACCGCTCAGTAGATGATCCCTGACGGAAATGAAGTGACGTAGCAGCAGGCGACTCGACTATTAGGGTCGGGGGTGTGCACCCTGAGTGAAAAACACATGTGGGGTCGCTGCAATCGGTGCAGCGACGCAAGTCGTTTAGGGTTACCAGAAGTTCTCTTTTACACGGACAAATCCTGTTTTCCGGGTACTAAAAATGCTCCGGGCGGCTTTTTAAAAAATTTGGAAATGTCCTATTGTTTGGGTATAGACAGCTGCTTAACTTCAAGATTAGTGACAAAATGTTATTTATAAACAATTGTTAATATTGTTTCCGTTTTCAATTTCAAAGTAAAGAAATACAACACTCTCAGTTGCAAGCGCAAAGAAAATAAAATTTTCTTGCAACAAAGAAAAATTGTTGGACCTTTGCGTCTCTTCTGTTGTCACCGCCGCGCCGCGTGAGGTTTCGATTCCAAAGCATTTGTGACGTCTACCGTGACTCTTAGTGAGCAGCAAGTTTCTGACAATAGGTAAGAATCGATTCGCAGCGGCTTACTTTGATTTGAGTTTCATTACAGAATTCACAATTAAACAGTATTTTTTTTTACTGCCGTACTCTTAGTTGTTACATGGCAGTGGAGAAGTGAAATTCTGTCGATCAGCGATCTGAACCATGCAAAAATGCAAATGTGTTTTTAGTGACGTCTGACAAAACAGGTTTTTTTACTTTAGGCCTGGAAGAAAAAAACTCTGAGGCAGAATGTCAATTTATGTTATTTTTTTAAAGTAAGGCAATGTAGACATTTGCCTACAATGAGGCCTATTATTAGTTATACGCAAACGGTGTAAAATTATTTTGTGATCTATAAGCCCACCAAAACACCAGTAAGCACAAAACGTGTGTCTTCGTCTAAAGCTAACAACATTTTGCAATCTTTTTTAAAGTTTGTCACCTGGTAACCCTAAAGTCGTTGCCGTATATTCTTTTAAAATTCTTTGAAATACAGTCTAAATAATGCACAGGATAAGCAATACAAAAGTATTCTGGCCACTGAAAGAAAAGCAGCAAACTAACTGTTGCTGCGGACACACGCTCTGCGTGATTGACGCAAACCAACACCCACGCACTTCGAAAAGCCGTAGCGGAAGGTTTTCTGCTTCCCCTAAAATCTGCAAATAGACCGGTCCTTCCTTTCACACCCGCTCCCCGTCTCCCCTCGTTTGGGGATCTTCTCGTGAGCGGTGAGCTGTACCTTTACTCGATGCCCCCATTTTTTGTCACTGGACTCGTCCAAGCAGCGCATGCGCATTTAACCCTGATGGCCGCGCCTAGAGTAGACGGACTATATGGTAAACAGTTATGGTATCGAATACGAAGAATCTCAGTATGAAAAAATGCACTATTATTATGCTAGAAGTTAACGCCATAAGAGGGAACTTAGAACGAAGTTATATAACATTTGAACAAGAAACTTGACATCATTATTTTTAGTCGCTATAGCCTCTGTAACTTCAAGCGCTGCGATTTCTATAATTATATATATATATATATATACAGGGTGTCATTTTAATGGCGCCCACGGACCACGGAAACGTATAGAGGACATAAAAACAAACAACTTTTCTCACTAACATTTTTCTCGTTGGTGCGTCGCTTCGACGCTACAGTCGTTCGAAAAAGCCTGTTTTGCCGCCTGAATGCTGGCAACCACACACAACATTTGATTGCATTTGTGACGTCATATCCCGTCGTGAAGCGATGCGTTCCAGGGTTGCCAGGAACACACATACTCTGTGAAAAATGACATAGCTACAATCAGCCACATTATGTACCGTAACACAAAACGAGAAAACACGTTCTGTAACCTAACAGGAAGTAAACAAACGATACGAAAAGTGGTAGAAAGAAAATAGAATTCAAGTGGAAGTGGTCATATCGAATTTTGTCTCAGCTTCCATGTCAAATATTTGCAAATCTAGTTACCAAGTTGGCATCTACAATTTAGTCTATCCACTTCGTTCTTCTGATACTAGTTGTCTGTGACACACTGAACAGGTGACAAAATACAAATGAAAACTCAAAATTCCAAAGGTAAGCAACAGATAATACATTGTATATTCAGAGCATTGTGAGGCAAGTGGCAAAAATGATTGAAAATACAGGGGTATAAGTAGTAGTAATACAAGCTCTAAGACGACTATGTGCTTATCTATGCACCGGATACACATGTAATAGTTTGCAACTGTGAACAGCGCAGTATATTTGCTACTGATTCATCATTACATTGTTACTGTGGTTGTACGTGTTCTAGCCGTAATGTAACAACTTGAACCTCGGATACTTCCTTTATCAGCACAAAAGTACCGCATGGCATCTGGACACAAACCTGTAGATATCAACCTTGCAACGAGATTTGCGAATATTTGACATGTAGTTGGGCGTAAACAGCCACGTGTAAGCTCTAAGTCCAATAAAATTTATTGTTGTTGATATTTTAGATGTAGGCTGAGACAAAATCCGACATTGACATTTCATTTCGAATACGTTTTTTACCATTTCTCACATCATTGGTTCACTTCGCCCTTCCCCTGAAATGACTGCTGATCTTCTGACTGGTAGGCTATGATGTTCGGTTTACTGGACGCGTTTCTCGCTTCGTTTTACTGCTAATAATGTGGTTGGTAGTTTGTCATTTTTCACAAAATTTGTGTGCTCCTTGCAACCCTCCCGTGCGCTGTTTCGCCGCAGGATATGACGTCACAGGTACGATCAAATGTTGTGTTGGGTTGCCAGCATCCAGGCGGCAAAACGGTCTTTTTTGAACGGCTGTAGCATCGAATCGACGCACCAACGAGAAAAATGTTACTGGGAAAAGTTATTTGTTTTGATGTCCTCTATACGAATCTGTGGTCCGTGGGCGCCATTAAAATGACACCCTGTATATATATACACACACACACAAACAGGGTGTCATTTTAATGGCGTCCACGGACCACGGAAACATATAGAGGACATCAAAACAAACAACTTTTTTCAGTAACATTTTTCTCATTGGTGCATCGTTTCGGCGCTACAATCGTTCAAAAAACCCGTTTTGCCGCCTGAATGCTGGCAACCACACACAACATTTGATTGCATTTGTGACGTCATATCCCGTCGTGAAGCGATGCGTTCCAGGGTTGCCAGGAACACACATATTCTGTGAAAAATCACATAGCTACAATCTGCCACATTATGTACCGTAAAACAAAAACGATAAAACACATTCTGTAACCTAACAGGAAGTAAAAAAAATGATACGAAAAATAGTAGAAAGAAAACAGAATTCAAGTGGAAGTGGTCATATCTAATTTTGTCTCAGCTTATATGCCAAATATATTTGCAAATTTAGTTACCAAGTTGGCATCTACAATTTAGTCTATCCACTTCGTCCTTCTGATACTAGTTGTCTGGGACACACTTAACAGATGACAAAATAGAAATGAAAGAACTCAAAATTCATAATATAATGTACTATATACAGAGCATTATGAGGCAAGTGGCATAAAATGGTTGAACATACAGGGATGTAAGTAGTAGTAATACAAGCTCACCGATGACTATGTGTTTATCTATGCACCGGATACACATGTAATAATTTGCAACTGTGAACAGGGCAGTATATTCGGTACTGATTCATAATTAGATTGTTAGTGTGGTTGTCCGATATTGACACTTCATTTTGAATACGTTTTTTACCATTTCTCATATCGTTGGTTCACTTCCCCCTTCCCCTGAAATGACTGCTGATCTTCTGGCTGGTAGGCTATGATGTTCGGTCTACTGGACGCGTTTCTCGCTTCGTTTTACAGCTAATAAAGTGGTTGGTAGTTTGTCATTTTTCACAAAATTTTTGTGTTCCTTGCAACCCTGCCGTTCGCTGTTTCGCCGCAGGATATGACGTCACAGATACGATCAAATATTGTGTTGGGTTGCCAGCATCCAGGCGGCAAAACGGTCTTTTTTGAAAGGTTGTACTGTCGAATCGACGCACCAAAGAGAAAAATGTTAAAAGATGTTTGTTTTGATCTTCTATACGAATCTGTAGTCCGTGGGCGCCAATTAAATTACAGCCTGTGTGTGTGTGTATATATATATATATATATATATATATATATATATATATATATATATATATAACGCTGGGTAATCAGATAGTATTATATTCTTATATATATATATATATATATATATATAAGAATATTATACTAGCTGATTACCCAGCGTTGCCCGGGTATTTATTTATCCCAATCTTCTATTAGACAGGAAAATAATGAATTCTAACGAACTAACAAATGTAACTAATTTTATTTACATGTATTTAAAAGTATAAGTAGAGCATTCAAATTATAAAGTAAAATCTTTAACAAATTCACTATAATATTAATTTAACCCAAAACTTGTTATAAACAACATTTTTAGTTTCACTTCCAGGAGCAAGAATAAATAAATTGAACGGCATTGGGAGTGTCACTATTCATCTTAGCGACTCCGAAAGCTATGGATTCCACACTAATATCGGTCGTTTTACATGACACCCTCCTTACCACCCCCTAGGGGTGCGAGGAGTGTCTTACCCCCATAGTATTTATTTCCAGATTGTACGTCATATGTGTACCAAGTTTGGTTGAAATCGCTCCAGGCGTTCGAGAATTTTTTTTTTATATATGTACATGCAATTTTATATATATAGATAGAAGAAGATAGATATGAATGATTCAACACGCAGCGTTGCCATATCAGCTATACAGTAAATTGCCAGTTTTGATAACAATATAGCAGAAGATTTATACTTATTGCTAATAACGAATATGGAAATTGTATACTCACTGGCATTTATATCGACTGGGCCTTCCCCTTCTACTTGCAGGAATAGGAAAGACCCCTTAGCCTTGTAGTAGCCGCTCACATTTGTGTATGGGAAGTACATGTTCAGGTAGAATCTAAGATTCTGGGGATCAACCCTGGAAGAGAATGATGGCTTCGATAAGTCGAAGGCTGGGACGTCGACACTAGATGGACGAGGGTAAATGGACTCTAGTTGACCTTAAAATACTAGTACCTCCTTAAAATAGGCTGAGTGAGAGATATATATATAGTACAGTTAGACACACACATGCTGACAGTCAAAGAGAGAGAGGCAGAGAGAAATAAGTGAAAGTTTGATTGATTGATTTAGTTAATATTACCCAAGATGAGGATGAATAGTGTGATAACATGAGATGGAGGAAAGGACAGTCACAAACATCACATTCGTACAGGTCCCGCAGAGGATTGTTCTGGCCGTGAGATCAGACGACAGAGCCTCGCTAGACTGCAAATACAGCCCATGGTGAGCTGCGTGGGTGTCTTCACCACTTACAACCAAGAAAGAGAAAGAGGATAGGAAGAAGGGGAAAATTGGAAGAACAAGTAAAGAGAAAGAAATGGAACGAAACAAAGGCATTATAAAAGATGAAAGCGGGAAAGGAGAATGGAAGGAAACAAGTACAGAGAGAGAGAGAGATGAAAATAAAGAATGAACGAAAAGGTAAAGGAATAAATGAGAGAAGATGATGCGAGGAAGAAAGAGAAAAAATAGAACAGAGATAATGAAAGAAAAGGACAGAGAAAGAAAGAAATAAGAGTAATGAGAGAAAAGGAGGAGGAATAGAGATATTACAAGAAAGAGAATGGCAGAGGATAAAAATAAGGAAAGAATGAGAGAAGAGAGAGAGAGAAGATAACAAAGAAGAAAAAAGAGAGAGAAGATAACAAACAAGAAGAGAAAAAGAGAAAGAGAAGAAAGATAACAAACCGAAGGAAATAGAGGGAAGGCGAAATAAAGATTGAAAGAAAGAGAAAGAGCATGACAGAAAAGATAGGAAAGAGGGAGAAAGAGGATACAGAGAAAAAGAGAGGAATAACAATAAAGAACAAGAAGAAAGAAATTAAAGGAAACAGAAATAACGAAAGTGAAGAAACGGAGAAGCCCTTTATCACTGCCTGTTGTGCCTGTGTCTTTGCTTTTGGAATTAATTCCAGCGGGGCTTTCCCTTTTTATTCAACACACTGATAATCTTTTTCTATTATATACAAAATTTTCGCTTTCTGCACGCGTCTACGATTGTATATTATCTATAATTTTCATCGGAAAATGAGTATTGTAGCTATCCCAGTTCGCTCCACCAAATTTACAGTTTGACATGCGCGAATACTGGGCACACGTACACTCAAACGCAAATGAAACCGTATGTGAATTTGTTCATCACAATTTTTACTTCATCTGCTTTCCAGAATGCTGTACTCATGAATTGAAATAAAAACGTATTTGCAATTCTCTTCCACAGATCAAAAGCAACCCTCCACTGAGCACACGGGAAATAACTTGGTGCACCCTTGTGTCTAGGCACGTAGCCAGAGGGAGGGCTCTGGGGGCTGAGCCCCCCGCCCGAAATCCTATTAAATATCTAATTTAAATACGTAGTTGCTTCCCAGGTGGCGTAGTGGTAACGTCGTTGCCTTTTAATCGAAGGGTCTCTGGTGTGATTCCTGGTGGGGTCACATAGTGGTTCAGATTCCAGTTTTAAAATGTAGGTTCAGTCCCGGTTAGCCTATCTGTGCATAAAGTAGACTTATAACAACAACTCAGCTAATTTAAATAGTATACAGTGGTAATTAATTTTATTTCCTTAGCAGTATTAAACATATTGTATAATAAGTTGTAAAATACTGAGAAATTCTTCTTCAGAGCTTCTACCCCGCACTTCTTCGTCTTCAAATGGAGGTTGCTAATAAGAAATGAGCCCCCTCCCCCGAGATAAAATTCTGGCTATGGGCCTGCTTATGTCCAATCGTATTAACCTTTCTGGTGACGCAACTTTTTCTGGCTGGGTGCGTCAGTACCTGCACTATTTGTGGACTAACACAAGTATACTAACGTTTTTCTTTTTCGGCTACTGCTTCAGTGAAATCACATCATTGCCATGTTATTTGTTAAAGTAACAATCACTACTTTACACAGAGAACTCGAAATGCATGAAAGCGAATTTTATGCACTTTTAGTGCATCAAATGACACACCTAATCGTGTAATCTTGGACTATTGGAAATTGTCTTCGGATTTGATACACTTTTACTGCATCAAATCGAATATCGACTGTGGAGTGTGTCTTTTGATGCATCTTAGTGTGTCGATTGCCCATCCGATGGGATTCATTTCTTTCCTTTTTCAGTCTCTCTAAGAGAAAGAGAGAGAGATTGCAAGAGAGGAGAGAAATATGTGTATTTGAGATAGGATCATCTCTCTCTCTCCTCTCCCTCTCTAATCTCTAATGCTTGTTATGTGGGAGAAAGAGAGGTGGTGGGAAGGAAAAGGTTGGAAAGGTGGAGGGAAGAGATGGATGAATTATAAAGGAGTTCTGATTGTAAATAGTATACAAATTACACAATTTAAAACTATGTAATATTTTCAGTTCTGCTTGATCTCATCTGTTTTAGTCCACATATGTCCCTAATTATTTTATTTTTAAAGTTCCAAATCATGTTCCTCTGTGATAAAGTACTCACTGTTTCACATTCATATACAACAGAAAAAATTGCTGTCTTCCATTTATTAAATCATATTTTTATATATTGATGAGAATAAACGTTTATGAACAAGTAATGTACATTGACTTACGGGTCAATCCATATGAATTCATACAACCTGGTTGCTTGACCATTTTTAAAAAAGTTTATTTTTTGTGGGGTGTGAGCCTCATATATTGACAGTTCAGAACCACTCTTATTTTATTTTTACTATCACCGATTTGAAGATGGCGGGCATTTTTTTATCATGGCGCGCGTCATTTTCTCCATTCGTAAGCAACAGCGGCAACTTTTTTTTCTCTGCTCTGGTAAGTCCTACGACAATGAGACAAAATCTGTGATGTTAAGCACATTATAGGCTACAATTATATTTCTGTGATATTTTCTAAATATTATTCCTTCATAATAAATTTTAAGGTCAAAATTGTGTACTTTAATCGCTCAAAATGACATTTTCGGACATTTTTTTGGGGAGGAAGGCAGTTTGTTTGACCCTTGAATTTTTTTATGCAAGTACCTGTGTACCAATAGAGTATGTCAAAATTATTTAAAGCTTGAGACTTTAATATTTGTTTTTCTACAGGGTCATAAACATGTACTTTTTGTTAAAAAATTCCAAGTTCAGGGTTAAATATCTCTGGTAGGCAGTTGTTTAAAAATCTGAAATTTGTACACAATACAGTACTTCATGATAAGTAACTTCAGTAAAAATTTTGAGTTTGAGATTTAATTGGTTTAAGAGATACAAAACTCGTGAAAAATTCAACATTTTGCATTAAATATGGCATGTCTAATTTCATTTCTTATTAACATTTTGTGTTGAAATTCTGCAAACTGTAATTTGGAATGTCAATGAACAACATCACAATCCTGAAATGGCTCTGCAATAAAGTATATATATGAGGGCGTGCTGAAAAGTAACGCTTCCTATATTTTTATTTTCTTTGTTACCTTGTAAACGCATTTTGGATTTTGAGCAACCATACATTGCACTTACAAGACTTTCCCGCTTCTCCATTGAAGGTTTCAAACTTCTATCGCCAGGGGGTGCTGAACTATTGCGAGGAAAATGTCAGCATGTAACCATGCAATGTCGGTGGAGCACCTGAAGTAGCGTGCAGTGATCGAGTTTTTAAACGAAGAAAATGTGCTACAAATTGACATTCATCTGAGACTGAGGGCACTTTATGGGGATGAATGTGTAGACATCAGTACTGTGCGATCATGGGCTGTTCATGCTCTTAAAGATAACTCCAGCTGAACACGATTCCGATTACCTCCATCAGTTGCAGTTCGCGGCCTTTCATTCCATTCTCTCAAATAGCTGAGATTTCTTTAGCTGGGGTTATCTTTACGAGCATGAATAATATTTAGAAAATTACACAGAAATATAATTGTAGCCTATAATGTGCTTAACATCACAGATTTTGTCTCATTGTCGTAGGACTTACCAGAGCAGAGAAAAAAAAGTTGCCGCTGTTGCTTACGAATGGAGAAAATGACGCGCGCCATGATAAAAAAATGCCCGCCATCTTCAAATCGGTGATAGTAAAAATAAAATAAGAGTGGTTCTGAACTGTCAATATATGAGGCTCACACCCCACAAAAAATAAACTTTTTTAAAAATCGTCAAGCAACCAGGTTGTATGAATTCATATGGATTGACCCTTACTTGACTTAATTCCTTCAGTTCCTATTGGAACATAGAGCATCCACGAAGTGTCTCCATCTCACTCTGTTGCATGCGATCTTCTTCATTTCTTTCCAACTTTTCCCCTGTTGTTTTCCTTCTTCTTCAACAGTACGTCTCCATGAACTTTTGGGTCTTCCCCTTTTTCTAGCACCTTGAGGGTTCCAGTAAAGTGCTTGTTTTTCAATTGTGTTGTCTGCTTTCCTTAGTGTGTGTCCTATCCAGTTCCATTTTCTTCTTTTAATTTGGTTTTTGATCTGGTCTTCTGATGCTCGTATCCAAAGTTCTTGATTTGTGATTACTTCTGGCCAATGTAAATTTAATATTCTCCTGAGACATCTGTTAATAAAAACTTGTAGTCTATTTTTGATTTCAGTTGTGACTTTCCAGGATTCTGCTCCATACACCAATACTGATTTAACATTACTTCTAAAAATCTTTAACTTTGTTTCTGTAGTTATAATCCTACTTTTCCATATTGGGTAAAGTTGTACAAAGGCCCCATTTGCTTTCTTGATGCGTTGTTTTACATCATGTTCTGCTCCTCCATTTGTTGCAACTACACTTCCTAAGTAAGTAAAATTGTCTACATCCTCTAATATTTCATTTTGTAGTTGAATATAATCTTGGATTCTTGCATTTATTCGCATTGTTTTAGTCTTTGATTTATTTAATGTCAGTCCGAATTTTTTAGCTTCTACAACCAGATCTTCCAATTGATTTTTTGCATCTCTATAAGATTCTGACAACAGACACACATCATCGGCAAAATCTAGATCTTCTAATCTATCCATAAGGCCCCATTGCATTCCTCTTCTTTTTCCCTTTACGGTTTCCCTCATTACTGTATCTATTACGAGAAGAAAAATAAGAGGCGACAGAATACATCCCTGCCTCACTCCAGATTCTGTTTCAAAGGGTTCTGTAACATCTCCTTCATGAATAACTTGACTCTTGTATTGTCGATATGACTCCTGGATTATCCTTATTATCTTAAGTGGTATTCCAAACTTCTGTAATATTTGCCACATTTTTTCCCTTGTTATAGAATCAAAGGCTTTCTCAAAATCTACAAAGATGGTATACAATCTAGTATTCCATTCTATACATTGCTCAATGATAATCCTTAATGTACAAATTTGATCTGTGCAGGATCTACTAGAACGAAATCCTGCTTGCTCTCTCCTAATCTTGGCTTCTACTTTATCTTGAATGCGATTTAATATAACCCTAGTTAGTATTTTACTTGGGACCGATAACAGCGTGATTCCTCTCCAGTTATTACAATTTGTCATATCGCCTTTTTTTGGAATGTTTATTATAAGACCCCTTTTCCAATCTTCTGGCATTTTCTCTTTTCCAAAACTGCCGCGAACACTTCATATAATATTTCTGCCATCAAGTTCACATTTACCTTCAAAATCTCTGGTGGAATTTGGTCTATTCCAGCTGCTTTCCCATTCTTTTGTTGCTTAAGTGCTAGTTTGATTTCCTGAATTGAAGGAGGAAGGTCTGAAATTCTCATCTCTGTACGCTCTTCATTTTCTTCAGTTTCTTCAGCCTCACTCTCTATTTCTCTCGTTCTGTCATTTTCTCTGATGTTCCTATTTAATACCTCTTCAAAGTGCTCTTTCCATCTCTTCATTTGTTCTTGTTTATCCGTTAACAGCCTGCCATTCTTATCCTTGACTGGTATATTTTTCTTAAATTGTCGCTTTGATAGTAAGCGTGTTGTTTGATAAAGTTGTTTTAAATCACCCTTACTTGCTGCTTCCTCTGCTACTCTTGCTTGCTGTTCTATCCAATTGCGTTTATCATTTCGAGCACTCTTCTTCACTTTCTATCAAGATCTTTATATTGTCTTTGTAGCGAACTCTTTTGGGTTCTTGTTTTTGCAGTGTTTCATTCTTCCTTCTTCATTTTTCTAGCTTTAATTTTATCCCATGTGTTCGTTGACATCCAGTCTTTCTGATTACTTTCCCTATATCCTAAAATGTTTTCACTTATTTTTATCAAATTAGTTTTGGTCTTCTTCCATTTTCTCTCTATTGTATCCTCTTCTCTTTCTTCTATATCTTCATCTTGCTCCATTTGTAAACCTTCAAACCTGTTCCTAAGTTCCAATACAAATCTATTTCTTGTATCTTTATCATTTAACTTTTTCAAATCAAATTTCTTTCCCATTTTTGAAAACTTTTTACATGCTGCCATTATACGAAGTTTAAAGACTGCAATTACCAAGTGGTGATCACTACCAATATCGGCTCCTCTTTTATTTCTTACATCTAGAAGGGATCTTCTCCATTTACGGGTAATGTACATTAACTAAATTGAATGTTCTATTTGTTTCCTGTTTGTGCTTTTCAATTGCTAATCTTCCTCGTAACTCGTTGGATTTGGAAATTGATTTGAACAGGTTATCAATAAGAAAGTTTAAGTTTAACCTGTGTGTATTGTGTAAAGTATTATGTCACTTCGTTTTGGCTCATAAGCATATAACAGAATCTGTCTCCTTTAGAGTTTTACAAAATTATTATTGCTATTATATTTACACCACTTACATGTGGTAATATTTTCCCAGTGCCAATTGACATATGACGTTTTGTAATAAATTTCAAGGAAAATATCATATTTATGAGTGCTTCATTAATTTATTTTCAGGAAGCATCACCATTTGCTAACAGAAGATTTTGAGAATGGAGCACCTTATCTGGCTGGCACTATTAGTGGAAGGAAAGTTGTCATGGTAGCTGGATGCTAGAAAGTGCAATGTGCCACTTTACAAACATTTATCTGTGCACTTGTTGCCATGTACTATGTTTTTGAATTAGACTACTCCGAAAACTGTGGTACATATGGCAGAAGTCGAGTACATACTATTAGGTCAGAAATAGAGACTGTCGCCTCAAGCCATATATCTTATGTTAGAAGTTCAAGGATTTAAAACAGAATGTGCATTAAGCACCAGTGTATCTGTGTCAAACAATAAATGTTCTGTCTGAGGATCATCTGTATCATTTCTTAGTATGAATCGCACCTAAGTTCTTTTATTGTTCTCTAACAACATTGGTGTGATTGAAAATGGTATTCATATATTTTCTATGTTTATATTAATTTTAGGTTACAGGGTGTTGATTTCTTTTCTGTTTAATGACAATGCTTTTTACTCCTACATCACTTAATTCTTGTTCATAATTGAAAATTTTTGCTCTTTGGATTTTTCTGTAATTGTTAATCTGCATATTCATGGTAAGACATAAACATGCAGATTAAAATGGGAAGGAAAATCAATTTACTTCTTTCTCTCAGCCTAAAAATGATTCCAATCTCTCATTTTGTGCAAATGTTATTTTCAGTATGTTCTGAAAGTGTTATTTTTATGTATTCAATATTCAATTCAATATTTGCACATATAACCATGAACTCACAAGGCCATGCCACTTTGAAACAGAAAAGTGTGTTTATATGAGCAGAAATGTGAACAAGATAAGCCCAATATTTAGTTAAGTGTAGCTTAACATACTAATTCCCTTGCACTAGAGAAATTTACACTAAGCATCCAACCATCTAAAAATTTCCAGTAATAAGGAATTTGTTCATTGTGTGCTAAGAAGTGTTTTCATCATGTTCTAAATGTGTGAAATATACTATAAATGATCAATAATTTCTAGAATGCACTTTGAACACTTGCAGAATATTTAATATTGACAATACTCCTTTCTTTCACTTTTTCAGCAATTTCAACACTTCTGAAGCACATTAAATGTGAAGTGCTTCAAGAAAGTGTTTGTAAAGTGCAATATTTTTTACAGTGGAGAAATGTATTGGAACTTTTCCCTTGCAGGTATGCAACCCCCATGAGTTAGAAAAGGGGAAAAAATGACGCATTTGAACGTATCACACTACACACTAAAAGTGCATCAATTTTTTTGACTCCAACGACACGTATAGGTGCATAAACGAAATATCCACTTTAATGTGTCATTTGACACATTTATTTTGAAGCATTTAGGTGCATCTTTCGGTTTGATGCATTTTAGTGAATCATTTGACACATTTATTTTGATGAATTTAGGTGAATCTTTCGGGTTGATGCATTTTTAATGTGTCATTGGAGTCAAAAAAATGATGCACTTTTGTGTGTCAATTGACACACTTTGAGTTCTGTGTGTATTCTACGATTTGATTGAGCTAAAGATCTCCCTTACTTTATGTACGTAAATTGCAGCCCTTCCATTCCTCGAACTTCGTAATTTTCGACTGCGACGTCAGCTCCTACCAATCCACTGTCTTGCCAAACATCGATTTTGGGGATGTTGAAAGGATTGAGTTTAGGTGTGCGGAATTCCCTCATACCTGGAAGATAAGAATGATTGATTGATTTCTTTTATTTTACTTCGCTTTTTGTGCCACTTTTGGCTAATTTGCCAAGATGGAAATGAGTGATGATGTGGTGAAATTGATGAATGGACACTCACAAAACATCCATGCCCAACGTCCGGCGTTGTAGCGCGATGTGCTAACCACTCCGCCACGGGGGCCGGCGAAGGCAAAAATGCATGCACTGTAAAACGTTGGCTGGAGGAAATGACATACATACAGCCTACACATGTTATTGAAAGTAGTATATAAGTCGGGAAAACGGTTTCGGATTGGCGTCTCGTGGCCTCAAATTTGTCAGGGGGCTTATTTTTTAAAGAATTTAAAATATAATGACAATTCACATGAATTACAAAAAATAGGTATTTTTTTCTTCTAGACTACAAAACTGGACTTACTTTTTTGAAAGAATTTAAAATGTAATGACAAATTACATGAAATACAAAAAACCGGGTATTTATCTTCTTCTAAACTACAAAACTGGACTTATTTTTTAAAGAATTTAAAATACGCGTATAATGACAATTCACATGATTACAAAAGAAACAGGTATTGTTGTGAAACATACCTTTCTACGAACGTTGACTCCTGTTCTTCTGCTCAGCAAATTTTGTTATTACTTTTTCGTTGAAGCCCTCTATGTTTGAAATGTATTCTATCTCTATTGTAAGCAAGTGCCAAGGCATTTGGTCTGTCTTGTCGCATTGCATTTCTTAAGCAGGTTTTAATGCACTTCAATGTGCTGAAACATCCTTCAGATTCAGCTGTTGCCACTGGAGTTATTAAAACTATGTTTCTCATTTTTACTGTTTCTGGAAGGTACCCTCTAAATAATTTTAAATAAAAAATGAATGCAATCTACTGATAGAGTTTATGTTTTTCAACTCTTCACTACAATAAAGAACACGAAGTTCCCCTCTTTAGTTTTCCCTCTCTATGAAGAGATAATAAATCTGGGAAGATGCCTCTGTTTAAAGATTGTTCTCTTTCGTTATGTCCTCGTAGAGCTAGTTCATGTCGACCACAGAATTTTAAGCAATCGATAATTCTATTTAATATATGCCTATTTTTCCGGACAAATCCATTGTATCTTGTAATTGACAGCCTATGTCCTTCATCAATTTGTGTTCGAACATCAACCCTGCCAAACTCACTCAAACATAGCGAATGAAAGCCACCAAAACACTACAGAACAAGACGCGAATTCGAACGCGACGCAACGGAACTAGCCCCGAATCAGCACTCAAATCCATTGCACTCTCCCCTTCTCTCTCTGCTAGCATGTGACCTTCACTGTAGCGTAGGTGGGTGTAGGCCACGCCTTCCTTTGCGACGTTCCCCGGAAAACGATAATTGACATCAATGACGCTAGGAGCGCTTTCATATCCATTGCAACAGACGATGAATTTACGTGGGTAAAAATCGCCTTTTAAAAGACTGTGTGATAGTTATGCGTTATGGTGATTGATAATTACGTGAATACGTCCGTTTTTCTTTAGGGGCTAAGCCCCGGAAGCCCCAAGGGACGAGACGCCACCGAAAACCCAAACTGCTAACTGCAAACCTTCCTTAAAAATGACCCTCGATAACCACTTTTTGTCTTTGAATAAATTTTAAAACGAGGGTTATAAATGGGAACTGGAACCCATATTGATTATGATAATGAAAATACGTAATAATAATATTTCGTAATTATCTGTTTTTAAAAGCTCTTTTTAAAATAACCATAAATTCTAAAAAATAAAGAAACGAAATTTATTTATGTAAGCAATGGAATTTCTAATGTCCTACATTTATATATACAGGGTGGCTCAATAAGTCACTTAACACCCTCAGTACAAGGCCACTGCGGCATGGAATGTGAAAATGGCGATGACCAATCATTGCCTGTCCAAGGGGGAACCACATTGACGCCACCCACACGGTCGGCGGCCATCTTGATGTCCGCCATCTTGAATTCAACTTCAGAATTTTAAAAGGGAAGGGGGTATATATCAAAATGGGCTAGAATTTCACGAGAAATGCAATGGTGAAGGTTTTTTCGACGTATCTTTAACCAGTAAAAAGTTATGACTGAATTCTTGTACCAATTTGCTTCTTTTCGAGGTGTTAGAAAAATGCCTTAAAATTTGTTTAGCGCTTCGGTAATGCATCTAGATCAAAGTGACGTCTATGGAGAGACGTTCGCATGCCATTGCACATTATTTTAATCGGATACATCCATGAAGAGCTGTGTATTATGAATGGTTGTCGCGAACAATTTACAGTGTGACGCTTCCATTGAATTAAAAGTCCTTCACAGTGACAAGGCTAATGTTTATGTTCAGAAGGAAGTTCATAAACAGAATATTCAATGCTTTTTATCTGATAACCCATTTTCGACAGATCAAAGCTGAATGGTTAGTGTTGGTAAGTTAATGGTGTGGCGTGCGTGTGGAACACGATTGGTTAGTCAATTTTCCATCAACGGAACCTTAAATGCTTAGGGCTACTTGGATTTGTTAAATAAACAGTTTTTTTCATCCTTGCTTATGGAAGAAGGTACTTTTTACAGAGTTTTTTCAATAGGGAAGAACATCAGAACACTTATGGGAACGTTATGAACCTGTTTTTGTCCAAAGTTAGTTATCAGATGACAAGGGTCGCATATTCTGTTTATGGACTTCCTTCTGAACATGAACATTAGCCTTGTCACTGTGAAGGACTTTTAATTCAATGGAAGCGTCACACTGTAAATTGTTCACGACAACCATTTATAATGCGCAGGTCTTCATGGATGTATCCGATTAAAATCGTGTGCAATGGCATCGAACTTCTCTCCCTAGACGTCACTTTGATCTCGATGCATTACCGATGCGCTAAACAAATTTTAAGGCATTTTTCTAACACCTCGAAAAGAAGCAAATTGGTACAAGAATTCAGTCATAACGTTTTACTGGTTAAAGATACGTCGAAAAAACCTTCACCATTGCATTTCTCATGAAATTCTAGCCCATTTTGATATATACCCCCTTCCCATTTAAAATTCTGAAGTTGAATTCAAGATGGCGGACATCAAGATGGCCGCCGACCGTGTGGGTGGCGTCAATGTGGTTCCCCCTTGGCCAGGCAATGATTGGTCATCGCCATTTTCACATTCCATGCCGCAGTGGCCTTGTACTGAGGGTGTTAAGTGACTTATTGAGCCACCCTGTATATATATATATATATATATATATATATATATATATATATATATATATATATATATATACAGGGTGTCTACAACGAAATGCCCTATTTTTTGAGGCAGTTTAAAAATAGTAAATCTTTCTAGTTTCAGGTCTAACTTGTCCGTTGGGTGCAGAAGGACTTAAAGTTGCTGCCTAAATATTTCAACGTGTAGCGCGCATTGGTGTTGGTGTAGTTGTCCATCAAAACCAAAATGGCATCAGTGCAGGAGAAGGCACAAACTGTGCTTTGGTACGCGGAGTTTAAATCCATTGTGATGGTGCAAAAGCAGTTTCGTTGTGTTTACAAGAAAGCAGCACCAGACGCCAAGAGGATAAAATCATGGCACAGACAGTTCCTAGACACTGGCAGCATTCTGAAGCGGCATGGAGGGGGTCGGTGTGTCTCCGAAGAACAAGTTGAGAATGTCCGCCAAGCGTTCCAGAGACGTCCATGTAAATCAATTCATCAGTCTTCACGGGAACTTCAGATGCCACGTGCAACTGTTCATAAGGCCCTCAGAAAGTGGTTGCATCTGTATGTATACAAGGTGCAGATTCTGCAGACCATCATCAAGCCTGATGACAAGCAACGACAATATGACTTTGCATGTGACATGCTTAACCGAATCGGCAGGAATCCTGCCTTCTTGTCAAGTGTAATGTTTTCTGATGAGGCCACATTCCATGTCTCTGGTACTGTGAATAAGCATAACGTTAGAATTTGGGCGTCAGAGAATACACACAGTATCAGGGAAAAGGTGCGAGATAGCCC
The DNA here is from genome assembly GCF_977018435.1 of Lepisma saccharinum. NCBI lineage: Eukaryota > Metazoa > Arthropoda > Insecta > Zygentoma > Lepismatidae > Lepisma > Lepisma saccharinum. The sequence continues at coordinate 32,542,520 of NC_139238.1, forward strand.
GAAAGTGAACGTTTGGTGTGGCCTCATGTGCGACAAGATCATTGGACCGTTCTTCTTTACTGAGGAGACTGTCACAGGAACAACGTACCTAGACATGCTGGAGTTGTTTTGTTTTCCCCAGGTTGAAAACCTGCAACCAAACCTTTGGTTTCAGCAAGATGGTGCTCCACCTCACTGGTTGCTGGATGTTCGGAAAACTCTGAATGAAACATTTCCAGGATACTGGATTGGACGAGATGGACCAGAGCATTGGCCTCCACATTCTCCGGACATCACACCATTAGATTTTTTTTTCTTTGGGGCTACGTGAAGAACAGGGTGTTCACCACTGCAGTGCGGGACCTTGAAGATCTCCGTACTCGGATTGTGGAAGTGATTGGTACCATACCTCCGGACATGTTGCAGCAGACCTGGATGGAAGTTGAATATAGACTAGACATTCTTCGTGTCACCGCAGGGGCTCGCGTGGAAGTGTTTTGATTTGTTGTTGTAATTTTTTTTTAAACTTAACTTGGCATACAACTTATTTTTGTGAAAAAAAAATAATTAGTTTAATTTCATTTTGTATATGGAGCAAATTGAAAATAGGGCATTTCGGTGTAGACACCCTGTATATATATATATTACGCCAGTGAACGTAGCTATACACCATCCAATTCTACAAGTTCAGCCGCCCCCGAAAAACAATCCTGTGTACGCCACTGATACAACCAGATACACTACCCCGGCTTGATGTTGTTAATATGCAAGAAACAAATCTCAAAATCCCTTCAAACCACTTTCTCAAGCTTACCTTTAAGTACATGGGGAGTCAAGGAACGAACTGCTTCAGTGACACAATCGTTATACTCAGGATCTGTCTGGTTGCACAGGTGGATATAGTCAGCTGGAAAAAAATATTTGAAAATGTTGAATTATAATTGTGTTTAATTTTACTGACAATGGTAACAACATGTGGGATTATGCTACAGAATTTACTATATACATAAGAGAAAATACAATAAATATAGATAATTTGAGAATGACCTTGCGTTCTATCTGCAGAAGTAAGTTACCTAGACTGATTGATTGATTTTATTTATATATTTACTATTTTTGTAGAAGGTGTAAGACCCACAATAAGAACAAAGTAATTTTGATTGGCGAATTAAAAGTCTAATCGTCTTGACTATTAAAATATTGTGGAGATGAAGATATTTAGAAGACAGTCAAATACAGCTAAATAATAAAACTAATATGATTTTGATAAATACTAACCCTGCAAGTGGGATAAAAAATAAGACAGAATAATTACCAGACAATATTCGTTACAATTCGACTGGTTTCAGGGTTGTCCCAAGATAATTTCCATGGGGTGGGCAGAGAGAAAGAGAGGTGGGGGATGCTAGGAATAAAGAGATGCGCTTCCTGTTCAAGCACGTCAGAAAAATGTATCTATCATAACTACATTTGGATTTATGAGGTTAACCATTTGATTTATGACATATCGTATTATTTAATTATTATTCTTAATCTTCTTTTACTAATGGGCTTGTTTATAAATATCGTAACACACTGTTGGAATTTTCTGTTTCCCAAAGGAGTACGTTTTTAAAAATGTTCAGTAAGAAATAAGTTTTTCAAAATTAGAAATAACCTACCTCCGTGGCAGAGTGGTTAGCACATCACGCTACGACGCCAGAGGTCCCTGGTTCGAATTGCAGCCTCGGCATGAGTATTTTTTTGTAAGTGTCCCTTATCAATTTAATCATATCATCACTCATCCTGTCCTTCGCGATTAGCCAAAAGTGGCGTAAGTGCAAAGTAAAATGAACCAAACCAAACAATCGATGAAAATAAGACATGGAAACTACGAATCTTTAAATATAACCTATATTATTTTAATGAGTTTTTGTTTTCTCATTTCAAAATTTGGAGGATGTAAATATCACAAACCATGGCATAAGTAGAAAATATCAAAGGAAAAACATAAAATGCCGGTAATTTGCAGTAGAAGCGGGCGTAGAAAAATTACAATCCTGCCTAGGGCCCCAAAATATCCAACTACGGGGTTGTGTCTTACATACACACACACACACAGAGAGAGAGGGGGGGAGTTGATAAAGTTGTCGCCGTGTAGTTCGGAAATCTCGTGTTGGATCTCCGAAAGGACACACTGCTCACTGGTTTGAATCCCACTCTAAACTGTAGGTCCAGATCAGATTAGCCTAGCTGTGCACAAAGTGAACTTAAACAAACACGTGCTCGCTGTAGGATAAATAGAGATGCAGAGAAACACAGAGAATGAATGAAAGATGGAAATAAATTTAAAGAGATGTAAGCAGACAGGGAAACAGAGGGTGAAAGAAAAAAGGAAATATACAGAGAGGATTGAAGACATACGGTAAGATAGTACGGGGCCAAGAAATAGATAAACATAGAGGAAATACAAGAAATAGAAAAATGTATGAAGACAGAAGATGGATGAGAGAAACAAAGAGAGAAAACAAAAAAGAGAATAGATAAAACGTAGGAAGAGAAAATAAGAAAGATTTTATGAGTGTGACAGAAGGAGACAGAGAGAGGGAAAATATTCGTATCCATGGATACGGAAGCAGACTCCACCTGAAAATACTTGTCCACTCATGATCCAGCGGCGTATTGGCTTAGCCAGTTGGCCCTTTGAAAGGCATGTGAGACCCTAACATAAATGCACAATTATTATTGGTCATGAGCAAGCGCATAATCCTTGCTGCAGAGTGTCATTGTCACAGTAGGCTAACACTTAATTAATTTAGCTTGTAAGTTGTAATTACTTTAGTTTTTTTTACCTCAATGTAACTTACTTTATTTTCGAAAATATATTGTTATTCGCAAATTCTTATCGCTTTTTATTACTTGATTTGTTGTTGATTTATTGTTTTAAGTCCACTTTATTCACAGTATGGCTAATCGGGACTGGACCTACAGTTTAAAGTGGGATCCCAACCACTATGTGTGGGCCTCCCCGATGGCGCAGTGGTAGCGTCTTCTCCTTGTAATCAAGGGGTCCCGGGTTCGATACCCGGTGGAGGCACAAGTGGTTCGGATTCCACTTTAAACTGTAGGTCCAGTCCCGATTAGCCTTACTGTGCATAAAGTGGACTTAAAACAACAATTCAATCAATCAACCAACCACTATGTGCGTCCACTGGGAATCGAACCCGGGACCCCTTGATTACAATTACGACGATGCTACCACTGCGCCATCGGGAAGCCTACTATTTCAATATACTTTACAACATATAAAATTCTCATCCATTAAAAGTACTATTTGAAACTTCCTTTCTTCTAAACTATGGTTGACTAAAGCAGTTTGGTTATCACTTTATTATATTTCGTTGTTGATACTTAACGTCGCTTTTCTTCCACTTTTAGTTAATCGCGACGATAAAAGTGAATGATGATAAGATGGAATTGATGATGAAATCTCACAGTGCAGGCCTGGACTCGTACCAAAGAAACGTTGGTTGTGAGATGCTAACTAAATTTCGCAACAGTTAAACATGTCCGCCTTGAACTTTCTTTCGTATGTATTGAATACTGTCCAGTTAAAGAAGCCCCAAAATATTATGTCCACGCGGAAAGTAGATGGTAAATGCCCCTTTGTTCTACCGAGAAGTACACCTTTGCTACGAACGCGTCCAAATGAAGTTTCCTGTAGACTTACACACTCACACACACACAGATACATAAACATAGGCACGCACGCACAGGATAATTTGTGTATTCACACTGGGTTAGCTCGATCACTTCAGACTCAGGAATCGAATCCGAGCCCCCTTGTTACGAAACAGTTGATCGACTGGCTACAACAGGGCTCTGAGCGGACAAGGAGCTGTCACGCAAAGTGGTTCCTAAAGCCGTATATTACATAGGGCTTTTCATTTTAGTAACGTTACGTCAATACACGTATTACGTACGATCTGGGGTTCGTCCACAATTTTCCGACTGGGTTTGTAAGTTCGTGTTAGGGGGTATAAGGGAAAATTTACCACAATTAATTGGATATTTGTAAAATATTTCAGGAAGAATGTAAGGGAAAATTGGACGATGTTAAAAGGATGTTGGAGGTGAGTGTTTAACTCATTGAAACTCTTATTTCGGTTATTTACTTTCCACCTCTTGGGTTAATCGCGACGACGAGAAGAAATAATGAAGTGATGAAATGCATTACGGGCCGAACATAGGTTTGATTGATTCACTTGCTTTATTTTACTTCGCTTTTTGTGCTAATTTGCGAAGATGGAAATGAGTGATGATATGTTTATATGAATGGACATTCACAAATATCCATGCCCAGGCCAGGATTTGAACCCGGGACCGCTTTCGTCGTAGCGCGATGTTCTAACCACTCCGCCACGGGGCCGGCGCCGAAAATAGGGTTCGAACCTTGGATCTCTGTCTTCGTAGCACGTAGCTCACAACGCCGTAATGGGATCACGATTGATTCCTGCTAGCCGCTACACTTCAGGACGGGGAAACAGCTTGGAAGCTATTCAAATGCCTCCACGATGGCGTAATGGTAACGTCAACATCTTGCAATCGAATCGCGTTCGATATGCGATGAGGCGCATAGTGGTTCGGTCAAGCATTAAACTGTAGGTCCAATCTCAAGCAGGTGCATAAGGTGGACTTCAAAAAAGCTCACAAAGCTCAAAAGTTACTTAAAATTCTTCACTATGGTGTACTGAAATTCTCGCTAGATCGACAAGGGACAAAGGAACACACAACCGCCTGAGCCTCGGTAGAGTGCAATGGTGTTGTTCCCAGGACGCACATACTGCGTGGAGGAGAGAGAGGTTGACGCCCTGGACATACCGAACAGGTTGTCGCCTGTACCCAACGACCTGGATGAAAACAAGTTACGTAGCATGTCTCCAAGGAAGTCACCAGGGGCGTGGAGGAAGTGGAGGGACTTAGCTAGTCAGTCAACAACCGCTGGAAATTGGTACCGTTAATTTCAAATGAGAAAAAACAGAGCTTTGACAGTTCAATTAAATGGCAGCAGATTAACGAAAGGAAACAGAAAAATATCGTAAATTTTAGTGCAAAATGCAGGGATCGGGTGAAAACTTCACGCTCTTATATTCAGCACTTCATCGTAGTAATAAATTGCATGAAAGTTCCAATAATGGAATTATGTGAGAAGTTCAACACAGTCTTCATTGTTTATACTCTTAACTTTCGTATTATTTTTTGAGCGACGCTTCTGAAACTTTTGGCTAATCGCGGCGATGAGGATGAGCGATAATGAGATGAAACTGATGAAGGAACACTTACAGAGAACATCCATGTCCAGGCCGGGATTCGAAAACGAGAAATCCAAAGTCCATTAACCTTCAAACATGTGCCTTGAACAATGTATTGTATATAAAAGCTAACAGCAAAGTACAACAGAAAGACTAGGCATTTCATTCTATTAAAGTTGGGAAATGTACCATCACCGGCAATAAAAAAGGGACATACCTAGATCCTGAAATTCTCTCCTCCTGCAAAGCGGTATGCGTGTTGCCTAACTATAAGGCGCAATGAGTGGATTTTGAATTCTCAATGGCAACTTCTAAAACCACCGTAAAGTCAGGCAACACACATGACGGCTTGCAGGGAGGAGAGAATTTCAGGATCTAGGTGTTCTATTTTAATTGCTGGTGACTGTACATTAGGGTGGAACGGAAAAAAAATTATTTTAACAAAAATTCTAATAGTGCGGAAAATTTGCCTTTTGATGCATAAACAACAAAAATAAAATTTGATGGTAATCGGAGCATGTCTTGAGGTGCCGCAAGTACGATAAAGTTTCATAAATTTGATTTTTTTTGCTCTATTTTAACCTTGTCTCTAGTTTCTTATTTGCGCTATAGAAGCACAAACCAAAATTTTCGTACTTTTTATGCCTTTTTATTAATAGAACAAACGTTTTTTGGGGGGTTTTAAATTTAATAGTTTAATAATTATTTTTTTATCCTCACCTTAAATATAAAACCCCAAAAAAACGTTTGTCCTATTAATAAAAAGGCATAAAAAGTACGAACATTTTGATTTGTGCTTCTATAGCGCAAATAAGAAACTAGAGAAAAGGTTGAAATAGAGCAAAAAAATTAAAATTTATGAAACTTTATCGTACTTGCGGTACCTCAAGACATGCTCCGATTACCATCAAATTTTATTTTTGTAGTTTTTACATCAAAAGGCAACTTTTCCGCATTATTAGAATTTTTGTTAAAAAAAATAATTCGTTCCACCCTACTGTACATATATAAGAGAAAGAGGAGTATGAGATATCAACTCATCCGGTTTACCGAGTATCCCCAATAGTATAGTATTAATAATAATAATAGAGTTGACAATAAAAATATTACTTCAATAACATTAGCCTTCAAGGAGCTGTTGTGACAAGGATTTTAGTAGTGCTTTAGTTTCTGCAATATTGTTTTTACTATTTAATTTTGTAGTCACGGTGGTAAGGCGTCTGACTGTCATGCAGGAATCCCGGGTTCGATCCTCAAGGTGGGTGATTTCAGGTGAGGATTCTTCAATATGTCTGCATAAGCTCTGGAGTTAACTCTAACCAACCTCTCCTAAAATGTGTGCCTGATGGTAACTCTCCTGGAGCGTGGTGTTGATCACTATCTCCAGTGAACATTCATGGTTTGTTGTACTGTGTAGGTGAAGGCTTAAGCACCCCATCTCCCTACTACAAATGAATCTGGCGACTCCAATGCTTGTCTCTATATTGGTTTGGTTTATTTTACTTCGCTTTCCTGCTACTTTTGACCAATCGCGAACATGTGGATGAGTGATGATATTGATGAAGGGACACTCACAATGAACACCCCTGCCCAGGTCGGGATTCGAACCCGGGACCTCCAGCGTCGTAGCACGATGTGCCAACAACTCCGCCACGGCCGTTGCTTATTTGTCGAGTCCTGAACACTTTCAATAATCGGTTATCATTGAACAGACCGTCAATTGTTTGTACTTACGGGTTCTAAACTTCTTGGAGTCAATCGTGGAGAGGTGAAAGACAAGAATGGACAGGAGGAACCAAGAATCCATGGCTTCTGTTCTGGTCGTCTCGAACACACTAGTTCAGATCTCTTCCGTGTTCTTTCTAGAGACAGGTCAAGCAACTAAAATGCCATTCCGTTGAGTTTTAGCTTTTTTTTCTCTCTTTTTTTGTTGTCGTCGTCGTCTTATAGGTGGGTTTCACGTACGTCACATCATCGAGCAGCCAGGATCGAGGCCGGTTCTTGTAAACATACGGAATTCAAGCGGACGGGCGGGAGATTTCAACATTGATTCCGATGGTACTGTGCAGTTTTCCGTTGTTTAACAGAAACTCACTTTAGCCTTGAATTTTCCGAGAAAGAACAGAAGGTGCGCTTCAGGGCACGGGACGCGATAATTGTTGATCAGAAGACAACACGCCGCGTCTGGTTGACGAAAGTAAATCGTGCCAACATTAATGAACAAAGCGAACAATACAGAGTATGCAGTGAACATTTCCTCTTAGGCAAGTTCATATCCCACCTTTCTCTGTGATTTTTAGTACAGATGGATCGAACTGGTATGTTTAATCATACTTACAATAGTGTTTCCTTGTTTTTGGATAGAAAGGTACTGATACTTCCGATAAGTTTGACGTTAAAATGACAATCTTCAAAGCTTAATTCATCTTGATAATTGTACGTTGGTACTTGATTATTTATTATATTTCGTTCGTTAACAGAAACTATTATTAATTGTTATTCGATCCACGAGAAACCTACTGGTAGTACGTTTTGTGTACTGTCAGAAAAAAACACTGCTATCAAAGTTTCCCAAATTGATTGGTTGGTTTGGTATAGTTTCCTTCGCTTTTATACCAGTTTTGGCTAATCGTGAAGACGAGGCAGAGTGATGATATGTTGAAACTGATAAAGCGAAACTCACAAAGAACACCCATGCTCAGGCTGGGATTCGAACCCGAGACCTCTGGCATCGTAGCGAGCTGTGTTGACACTCTTCCACGGAGGCCGGTATATCCAAAATTGTTAAAGCAAGGAGTCAAATTACTGCTTTCGAACACCTCAACATTTTAAATTACAGCGCTTCAACAAACCTTAAAAGGAAACAGAGATGGTATTGACGGAGCATTGGAATTTACAGTTAATCTTTACTGGATGTAAATGTTTCAAGCAGAATCCTAACCACTAATAAATACTAAAACAAATTGATTCCAGGTAGCTGGGTCAAGTAAATTAACACACGTGAACTAGAGTTGGGCAAAGATTTATGTCCCTTTTCATTTCGTTATCGTCCAGTTCATATGGATCTACACCGCAAAACTTCGGTTTTTCTCCATATCTTTTTCTGTCGACTGCGCAAAGAGTTTGAACGTATGGAAAATTACAGCTATTTCCAGATGGCACGACATTGTCATTAATTTTATGCAATGTTATCGACATTTTACACAGTACTAACAAACGTACAGTTGGCGCAGGTGTAAAGAACGCTACGTGGAGGATACTTCCTTGGAAATGACAAACAACTTGGCCGCGAACATGGCGGCAGTGCGAATCCTGACGTCACATGAAACCCATCTATTTTTTATCACCAGTTGCGAAAAACATAGAAAAAATCTATGAAGTCAAAGCATGCAATATTTTTGCAATGAGGAATGAGCCTTAGGAGAATTTCTCAACATAGAGGTGAGCATACCCTCCAGGGTACCTCTTGAGAAATACATTATTTTTGTTGTTGTTGTTACTATTTGGATCGCTTTTCCGATGACGGAGGTAAAGGTAAAGTTCACCGTGACATGAGAGTACATATGCAGTTGTGGAGGTAGAGCTCCACACGTTCACACCATCGACCATTTTGCTTGAGGCTTGGAGAACCCCAGAGCCAATTCCCTACAGAGATCACACATCCTGGGAATCGAACCTGGGACTCCCACATGACAGTCAGATGTCTATCGACTGGACCACCTCTGCTGGAAAATGAAATAGTACAAATAGTAATAGTGAAAATACAGTTGCATAAACTACTAAACTCCATGTCACAACAGCCTCTAGCACTCTAATATAATATAATAGTAATATAATATCCCGTGGCGGAACAGCCTGTTAGGACCACGACCTACCTACCGACTGCAGGCCTCACTCTCACCAGAGATGGGAGATCTTCCAACCTGTTACGGGGTGACGTGTGGTCAGCACGACGAAACCACAGTCGTTGTGGTAGATTTTTTGATACGGCTCGTTTATTTTGAATATGTATATGATTCATTTGTTTGTTTATTTTTACATTAATCTGTTCTTATTGGTTTGTGTTATCAAATAATGTTTTTGAATTTATGTGTGATTAAAAGTGATAACGGAAGTGGAAGTCATTTCCGGTTTCTAGACATTTGTATAATGCCAGGTTGCCCGGACAACAGTGTGTGAAAAAGACTGGAAGTAGTTGGATTTCGCGTATAGTGACTGAAAATTTGTGAAAGACACTGTTATAAAAGTCAACCGCAGTTCATTGTATTGTGTTTATATAAGTAAGTATAGTGGAATTAGAATGCAGTGAACGAATAAAGTGAAATGGCTTCAATAAACGTTGTAAAACGGTAAGAAGCTAGTTTTTTCCTAATTGCGCGTCCTGAGAATGCTCAGTGTAACAATAACTAACATTAAGGAGGGTCTCATAACTCTGCCGCACAAGGAGATAGGGTAACTAGCGTGACATAGTAATCCAGTGACGCTCACCAAAGGGAACGTCACAACACTACTCATTCTTAGCTCCCCAATTTCCTCATGATGATTGGTGGTCCCCTGTCGCATCACAGGCCGAAATCTCAGGAGGAAAGTTGCTGCGATTCCCCGAGGATACTCGAACCGCAAGCGTCACGTAGCCGGGGGGTTAGAGCTTGCGCCTTAGATCACACAACCACGGTGCGGGACAGAATATACTTAATATTATTAAATCGCTATTTTAATTACCATTTTGCTTGCGAAGTGAGTATCCATGTGGGTTGCGATTCTTGAATTTCTGTCTCCACACGCCACTCTTTACATTAAATGTCCTTGTCTTCGACACCGGAATGTACGAGTACAACCTTGGTGACAATGAAGTTCGACCAGAAAGGAATACGTGATTAAATGCACAGAGGCATAGGCGGTGGAATGGGTGACCCGCAGAAATGACGCAGGTGTGTAAGAGGAGACGTGTGAGCAGGCAAGAATCGTGATCCCAGCATGTTGCACCCAAGGTCACGTAAAGAACGAAAACGGGGAACAATACACGTGACATTGAACTTCGACCAGGCACCAGACCCATACGGTAAATTCCAGATAGTGGCGCATTCGACGGAAGCATGACGTCACGGACACGATAAGGGAGTCCGCCGTATATAAGCGCGTGCCGTGCACCGAGGAACCGCAGTGCATCATCACCATGGCCAGGGGCAAACCTATTGACAACACCGTGAGGAGAAGAGTGGTGGAGTTGCAACGGGATGGACTCAGTGAACGGGAAATAGGGCGCCAACTGAACTTACCCAAGTCAACCGTCCACTGCGTCTCATCTTTCAACACGAAGATGCCAGGTCTCATACAGCGCGGCTGACAAGAGAATGGTCGACTCGCCATCACGTGCGAACTCTGCCATGGCCACCATCGAGTCCCGACCTCTCGCCCATTGAGAATGTGTGGCGTGTTCTTAAGCGACGTGTGCAACAGAGGGGACCCACGACAGTGACTGCTCTTATCGCCTGCCTGCAGGAGGAATGGCACCGCATCGATGTGGAATACCTTGAACGACTCGTCCGCAGCATGCTCCGACGCATTGCCACAGTTATTCGCCGACGGGGCGGCGTCACACCATGGTAAACAGGATCCCCTCTAACAGTGGTCGAACTTCAATGTCACGTGTAGATGGAAGAAAATGTTTTATTTTGTATGGACACCATACATTGCTGCGTTGCAGCGGAAAATCATCATCTGTAGGCGATCGTCCTAACGGTCGTGTAAACCCATTGTCGTATTTTTATTGTAGAGAATTAAGGTATATTTATTTCTTTTATGATGTTAAATTTTGACATTTACCCTCACGACGAAAATAGTAGAATATTGAATATTTACACTAAAATTTTAATTCAGGAAGTCACTATGGCCATAACAAAAATTCCTACTATAGCACAAAGAAAGAGTTGAAAACCGTTAGAAACTTCCTGGCGGAAAAAATTAAACATTGTATTTCTTCGAAAAATATTATCCGGAATATTTGTCAGCTACAGTAAAACTCGTTACAGTATTTGTATGAACTTTTGTATGTAAAAATCAATGGATTAAATCAAAATCCCGCATGTTAGGTCAACCGTAAACTTTACTCAAAATTAATCAACCAGATAATGCAGTTATTCTGTGTAGCTATACAATCTCAATACAAAAACTTAATTTCTATAACATCTCAGCAAATATGCAAGAAATTGTTGCAAGAGCAATGTTACATTTATGTGATTAAGGAATAAAGACTAAACCTAAATCACTTGTCACATTGTAATTTCGACCCTTTTGACTTTATTGAACGAAATATAATAAACAAATTGAATCTTTTCATTGTCGTTAGTAGGATGTGTGACAGATTGTAAACATTTTTATTGAAAAAAAAAAACAGATTAATATTTCGATTCATTTGAAAAATAAACAATTGGAATATTTCCTTACACTGTGTTTACACTCTGTTAATAAAATCGTGAAGAATGTTAGTGAATTATGAAACATTAACACTGATTTAATAATCAAAATTACGAACATCGAAGCTTCACAAAGACAAAATATAGAATAACAGTTCACATGAAACAATTTTATAAAATGTATTACACTTGTAGTTCATATTAACATAGCTAGGTAATAAAATGCTTTCTGCGTGAAAACATTTGTGTTTGAAACATAAGTAATATAATCTTGGATAATTTTACACACGAATATTTCATCAAAGTTCTTGTTACACATCGTACCCTTGTATTTGAATTCATAACATATTCGTATCTTCCCTTAGCCTTCGATTAGCCTAAAGAAGCATAAAAGCGGAGTAAAATACGAACGTAAATGTCCACATGTATCAATTTGGCCCAGTAGTATAGCTTTCTTTCGTTAAGCATACTTTGAAACTGAAAATTTGTGTAAATTATACGAATATTTTATCGAATGCTTGCATAACAGTTACACTAACAAACTGCTTTGGTAGACATGACCGTAATATTTTAAACGTTGACTAAATCTTGAAACAAATTATTTTGCAATCATAAGAAACAACGCATCTTAACGTTGTAATTCAGATTTAGATAATTATTTAACGTTGTAATTCAGATTTAGATAAATTATTTGATATTTCTAAAAAACGTGTTGACTAGAGATTAAAATTGACCAAATCTAAGAGTATACTCGCATTAGATTCCTATTCTGAACACATGAAATCTTTACATCATGAACTATTTCTGTTATTTATTTATGAGTATGAAACCTTTGTTACTTAACTTGCATTTTTTCGTAGTAATCACATGGAATTGCCCTACACCTTTCTTATTTTCAGCAACATCTTGAAGAAATGTGAACTTTACTCTTACCTTTTTCATCATAATTGTCCCTGCAATTAAGCACACAACACTTATACAACATACCTTTTGTACATTTAAGCATATTTACACGTCATGTAAACACGAATACAGTTCATAAATATTCATTACAATTCCACATTCACTAAAAAGGTCCAACATTGATTCCCAAGAAGCAAATCAAACATGGCGGCCATCTCGTCTCCAGTTGCTGACGCTTAGTCACGTGACCAGAGCAAGCCATCAGGCTTTCAGATAGAGAAGGTAATGGTTCACATCCCACTTTAAACTCTAGGCCCATTCGCGATTAGACTATCTGTGCATAAAGTAGACTTAAAAATAAAAGAATCTCAAACGATAGACACGTTTATTTAATAATAATAATAACTATTATTATTATTTTATTTAGCAGGCGAGGTTCAGGTTCTACCACCGAACCCTTATTATGATCTATATAGGAAAATATAAGTATATATAATATAATTCATGAATACAGATAGAATGAATGATTAAAACTAAATAGAAATAACGAATTTCACATGTACCTACAATTACAAATATACTCATTATAATAATAGTAGTCATAAAATAATACAAATTTGAAAGAACAAAAAAATAAAAATAGAAAATATATATTTTTTTTAAAATAAAGATACAAATGTAAAAAAATATGAGTAGATAAAAACTGAGGGGGAAATGTGAAAGTTAACATAAGGTTGGTTGCCTTTAAGTAAAAAAAAATACATATGTAAATACAGCGATTAAGTAAATTATATCAGTACATACTACAGCGCCTTGAATAACGTAGTGTGGAAAACGACCCAAGAAACTAGTTCCCCAGACGGATGACAAACATAGATGGCAGTGCGATCGAACCAGGTGCTAATTTTGTTATGAAAGTAATGCGGCTTAGTTAGTTTTTGGAATATATTGTGTAGATTTGTTTGTCTAGAAAGGCGGTAAGTGAATTGATGGAAACAGTTATATTTGTGGAGTGATTTGCAGTCACGAAATGTCATTAATTTGGAAAGAAAAGTAAAATAAAATTAACAAATAAATAGCATGCGTAACACAAGAAGATACATCGCAAAGTGATTCCGGACGTCAGGTGTTGGATTGTGTACTAGAGTTTTAATTTTCTATGTTATTAGAATATAAATAGTATCCTGAGAGATAATTCATACCGAGGCGACAAACCACAAGTGTCGCTTGGAAGCGAGCAGTCCGTAATCAATGCAGCCTTTCGAACCGTAGGGACACAAGCTCTGACTGCACCGTTTCCTCAAGGAGATTTTACACCAAAGCGACACGCGACAAACGATACGAGGATTTCACACCAAAGCGACACGGGTCCTTCGGTCCAAGGCAACTTTCATACCAAAGCGACACATGTTGCTTGGAAACGAGCCAAGTGTCGCGTGCACCTTGTCGCTTTGGTGCGCAGTCTCCCTAAAGCAAGACACTCATTGCATCGCGCATGCGCGACAAACAAACCACGGCAACATGTTGCAAGCTATTGAGGAAATGGTCCAGTTTGAGCGACGCACAAGCGACAAAGCGACACGTGTGGCTTATCGTGTCGCCTAGATCTGTTGTTGTAATGTGCGGTTTGTCGTGTCGCCTATCTGTTGCTCGCACAATTAGGAGCGAACGCTTGCCAATAGACTGAAGGCACCATGTCGCTTGTCACTTAGTTGAGAACTCCCCCTGTAGCGCGTCGCTTCGGTCTCAGCACCCTTCCTTTAAGGAGCTTTCCGACCGAAGTAACAAGTAGCACGCGAATACGCCATATGAACGTGTCGTTTGCTGTTTGGACCCTCATGTGCAATGAATGCTATTTTACAGTCTGGAATTGTGTGTCACTAGTGTGACAGTGTGAACATCCCGTGTCGCTTGTCCCATTGGTTTGAAAGTTTCCTTACACTCATGTCGATGGCACTGAGAAAGTTTTGTGGGGTTCCGCTTGTCGTTTCATGGAATCATCATTATCATCATCGCCGCGATTAGTTTAAAGCGGAAGAAAAGAGACAGTAAATATCAAAAATACAAATGCTTCAGTGTGTATATCTTTAAAAGAAATGATGATGATGATAATAATAATGAACCTAATTCATACACAAAAATTTAGTTGCCAAGAGCATTCCACGCGTATTTTTTCTCCCGTATTATTAACGAAAGTATGACGATAACAGGACGTGGTCGACTGTCTAGAATGTTCGTTAATATCTTCGCGACCACTGTACCAAATATCGTAGCAATTATCACATTCATAGAAATGCTTCATGTAAAAGAATCAGACGTTGCAGCGAAAACTCCATTTACTTCCATTATAAGCAGACGAATACCAAACACCGGGTTCAACACCAGCGCCTCTAGCGGATCATTTTCGAGTGGAACCAGCCAGAGAGCGCAGAACCGTGCCGTTTTCCAAAATACGTTATTCAAGGCGCTGTAGTACATACTAATATTACGCTCTCAAGAAATGTATGCTACAAATACGTACAAATATAATTATAATATTCTATCATTTCCCTGTTGTTGCGTATACACAGATTATATTTAAATTGCCGAGTTCACTTCAAGATGAAACGAATCAAGTAAACTTGTGTTATGTATTCCTTGATCTAAAATTACCACTAAACTTTTATATCAAGCTCCGTATTAAAAATACGACACATATCATTACTGAAAACAGTTTACAGCTTCTGAGGTATTATATACCTTACAGACCATTCACAATCTTGAACGACCCCAGCGCCACGTATGGCAGGACAGGAAACTAACACTCGTCTTCCAGGATTGTTTTTATAATCTCTACAGATGACACAATCCTGTTTTTTTGTGAAGTCAGAAAATATCATTACACGTCGTTCACTGATTGGGATAGGGAAATTGTTTGTCACACAGTCTCAAACGCAAAACAAAATTCAGTTTGGGAAGATGTAACGGAATGGAATCCTTAGAAAAATTGAATTGGCAATTTCTTTAAAAGCATCCTCATACACTTGCTCGATTTGCGGTTTGGCTTGTGTGTAGATAAGATCCCAGTTCGCATCCAGAAAGCAATGAATCACCTTACCTGTAAGAAAAAAGGAAGTGAATATTTTATTACTACACCGTTGGATGCAAAATTTACAATATTCAACAGCTAAAATTTAACAGTCTGCCATTTACATAAACAAAGAAAAGCAATCCGGACTTTTTTTAAACATTTCAAATTGAATATTTTGTCATGCATAAATTGCACTCATGTCCACCATAAATATAGTATAGTTTTCAAAATCGGAATCATTAAAATTACATTAATTGGCTTAACTATGTAACGACCAATAATACTTTCAAGATGGTAATGATAATATTTTACGGTAAAATTTTTAATGTGCAAAGCATATCGTGCTCCTAATAATGATTTTAAACTGTGTATTAATCTAAAAACTTTTGTAAGGATACAATAATTACGTCCAAGAAAAACGATTACTAATTGTTTTAAGAATTATTCTAAAATTTTGCTTTCACTTTACACGACTTGTGTGATCGAGTTGAATTATTAAAATAATATTCATATTCAAAATATAATGTAAAATCAAGCAGCAGATGGCAGCACAATGATAAATTATATTTTATGTGCACAAATGATGCATATTAATAACATAATGAAAGTGGTTCAGAAGAAATAAAGCGTTTTTTAATTTTTGTAGGAAGATTTTAATATTAATACTGCTCATAACTATAGACTGAGATAGTAAGTTAGCTTCTAAGATTAGTTTGCATAACTGATTTCTTTCCTAAATGGTATTTTTTTCAGTAGACCATTACTTTTTCGTTACAATAGAATGACTCCTTTCTTAAGTATAAAAATGTAATCACATCACTGTTCTTCTGCATCACTATTCAACATCGGTCACCAACAAGCTCACCGCGTCAGGGAAACACAAGTACCTTTTTAACATAACACGAAGTCGTAACAGCAATTACTGAATGTACCATACATTCCACAGGGGTGGCTCAAAATAAAATTTTCACCCGGGCGAGGTGCAATTTTGGCGACCCCGCTACCATTCATAACTTTCCACCCTGCTCCCTTTACTATCCACTCCCAATAGAAACCTTGGCCATGTCACATATTTACAGTTTTAAGTAAGAAAAATAATAATACTCTCATTTTCAAATACTCTAAGTATTAATGTTAAAGTATACGTTTATTGTATGTATGCATTTATTTACTACAGAGTGTTTCACTCGCTTTCGGCCTCTGATTTTCGCTTATAAAAATCAAGGAAATTTGCTACGGACGTACCTAGGTGTATGAGAATCATGGTGGTCACAACAAGTGTTGGAAGTGGTATATTAATTGACTCTTTTCACTTTGTCGGCAGGTTCCAATTGTTGCACAACAGTAACACGATATGCATACAGCTTCCAGTTTCTTCACCAAATATCGAATGGAAGATCTTGCAGGCGGTTGGTTTTCTGACCCCAAACTGTGTAATAAATTGTCGCTGGCACGCTATTATGGACTCTGCTTTGGCATTTAACGACAGGAGTGCGCGCAGAGGCATGCACAGATTGTGGCGCCATCTCCAATGACGTCACCATGCTTGTCATGCACCAAGGTATATCCGTAGCAAATTTAATTACATTATGACCAAACTCATGGACCGAGATCGAGTGAAACAGCCTTTAAATTCAAAATCTTCATCCTTGGGAAGAATAATTCGTTGAATACTTTAATACCGGACAAACATTTGACTTTAGACAGGTTTGAACTTCTTGAATGGTAAAAACCACTTCTGATTTTCTATCCATCTATTATCCATTTTCTTACATTACCATTATATTTTTTACATCTTCCTGTCATATTTTTACATTCACTAAATCGATACTTATCCTCCATAATATTTTACCTTGTGCTGCCATCTATGTTTCTTCTTCAAAACTGAGATGCTTTGTAACAATTCTTTTAAAACAAATAGTAATGCCTTTACAATCAAAATCAATGTTTTGGCGCTAATCAAAGAGGACACCCCGGTTTGGGGCCTCGGGCAGTCGCCCGGCCCTGAAGCCGCCCCTGACCTTTCCATAAGATCACGTTATTAGAAATTAGAAGGCAAGAAGCACATCACATCACATCACATCGCAACAGGATGCTGACACGTCAAACAATAGACATACCTATCCCGAAATCTGTTAATACAAGTTACTGATATAAGATCTGTATCGATCTGGGCCAAAAACCGAATCACGGCGCTGAACTGGCTGCCTAGCTGGATGCTTGACTGGTTTGGAGGAATAGGACATGTTCTAATGGCTATTAGCTTTCCTCGACTAGATTCTGTGGAACAGCCAATTAGAGCAAAGTTTGGCCATGTGAAGATAATCTGTGAGTTTGCAAAGGGGAGTTTCTTGTCTGTGGTTTCCGAGTGTTGGCTGTTTTTGTTAGTTTCTCGATAAAAAAAAAGGCAATAGATGACGTGCAGTGCGTTCGTGTTCATTTCATTAATGTTTAGGTATTTATGCAAAGCGATGAGATGTATACGTGACAAATATGATTAGCCGAAAATGAAAATCCTTATTATTACAAGTGCATTAAATTAAATGTTCATTTTTTTCTTTTAATTTATGAATGAATCCTACGAATCTCATGTATGAATATGCATACCAGAGATAATTATAAAGCTTGTTCCGTACGCATTCATTACCATTTTTTTAGAGCAAATCTCTTGTCCACACTTTTCCCTTTTTAATTTTTAATAAAAGCACAAAGCTATAATTCTCCTACCCTACAACATTCTTCAAATTGCTCGTCCATCTTTACAGACATTGTCTGCTCTACGCAATGTCTTATGGGAACAAAAGACTATCGACAAGTACGGTCTAACAAGTATCGTGTGAGGCGAAAACTAGCAAATGGGTAACCAGTCCAGTGCCAACAAGAGCATTCCTACTGGAAATCCAGTTCCGTGTGATTCAGGCTTAAACCTCTGCTTTCTGACTTAAACTTCCATACTTACTTAAAATTCCAAACCCATCGAATAGATTTCCATAGTGCTGGTACAAACGCTTCGGCCTCATATCCAAATCAACGGATGCAATCTCCATAAAAGTTTCACCGTTTCTAGTGACATTTCTTCCGTTAAGAAGCACGCTGACGTTTATACCAACTGAAAGATAAATTGGTAAATATCAGAGTAAAATTAATTTTATGCACGAAGATAGTGAGGTCATGTATTCTAGCCTCTTTACAACATTTTTCTAAACCACTGTAGGATGTTCAAATCGCGAATCGACCCGTGGATCTCCTAAGTTGTTTATAAGGCCTATAATCTCATATAAACCCATCTAGAGTTTTATCAAATCCGCACTAGCTTTTATAGTGTTTTCTGAACCTTGGAAAAAAAAATCTACAAAAGAGACCAGTGGAGTGGTTTGTTGAGTTACATTTGTATGGTGTAGATGAAGTGAGGAAATACTGCTTGAATTTTTCGGAATATCAGTGACAATGGTTCTTTATTAACAAGTAATGTTATTTGGACGTTATTCATTGTCTAGTGCCAGCCCCCGGTGGCGGACGCCAAGGGTCCCGGGTTCGAATTCCGGCATGGGCATGGATGTTTGTGAGTGTCCATTCATCAATTTCCGGACAACGTTAAAGAAACTTGTATCTTATCTCCCTCACAATCTTCACGAGCCATGTTGAGGTGTGTGGCCGCAACATGTTCACGTAGGTGTCCTTACAAGTGTTGGCGATATCGAGGGGACATATGGTGGCCACACATCTCTTCACTTCTCTTTAAGATTGTAAGGAACATAATATCCGAGTCTCTTTAAGGTTGTCAAGAACTATATATTACAATTTCATATATAACTGATCCTGAATATGGTACAACGTTAGACATAGTCCAGAATAATGATAAATGAGAAGAGGAACTAACTATATTCCCTAGTACTCCCTCAATCACAAATACGTTGTACAGGATGTTACACTCGCTCTCGAACCCTAATTTTCGCTCATAAAAATGAAGCTACTGGTCATATTGTAATGGAATTTGCTACGGACATACCTTGCTGTATGAGAAGCACGGAGACGTCACGGTAGAAGTGGTCACCATTAGCATCAACGCATGCGTGCTCACACAACTTCATGTAACAGATGGTAGCGTTGAAAGTGTGGCAAGCGGTCCCATCCTGCTGAAAATAGGTATTATGGAGTTCCTCGTCATCCAACTGATTTAGAAACTCTTGGAAGATTCCCACGTGGACTTCTGTATCCACTGTTGTGTCGAAAAAGATGGGCCAATAATTCGTCGCCTTGATAAAGCGCACAACACTCTATTTTTTTCATCATGATGAGGTGTTTCCTGCACAGTGTGAAGATTCTCTAACTAACTAACTCTCTAGCCTTCTTAAACCCGAAGGTTTGTGGCTGCAGCAACACAGGCCTTCCATCTATCCCTATCTTGAGCAAGATCTATATACTCTTTTCCATCCCTACCGATTTCCTTTAGGTCCATCTCAACGTTGTCCCTCCATCTTCGTCTTGTCCTTCCTACAGGTCTCTTACCATCAGGTTTCCCAACAAAAATCCTGTCAACTCCTCTTTCCTCTTCCATTCGTGCCACATGGCCTGCCCACCTAAGTCTTCTTGATTTAATTATTCTAATAATATCTGGACATGAATACAAATTATGTAGTTCTAAATTATGTAACCTTCTCCACTCACCTGTCTCCTCATCCCTTTTAGGTCCAAAGATTTTCCTAAGGATCTTATTTTCAAATACTCTCAATTTATGTTCCTCTTTCAATGTAAGGGACCAAGTTTCACATCCATATAATACTACAGGCAAAATTACTGTTTTGTATATTTTAACTTTTAGTTTCTTAGATATTAAACGAGAAGACAAAAGTTTATGAAGAGAGAAGTAACATGCATTTCGTGAATTAAGCCTACTTTTTATTTCCTCTTTAATAAAATTTTCATTTGTTAATATTAATCCTAAGTATTTGAATTTGGAAACTGGTTCAAACGAGTTGTTATCAATAATTAGATTTTGATTATTACCTAACACTTAGTTTCGGCCTGTAAGCATATATTTAGTTTTCTCTTTGTTAACTTCCAAACCTATCTCTTTAGCAGTTTTGAAAAATATTTTAGCATTATTCTTAATTGTATTTATATCATCCCCTAATAAGTTTACATCATCTGCGTATGCTAACAACTGAGTCATACCATTTAATTTTAGTCCTTCTTTAGTTTCTTTTACCTTCCTAACAGCATATTCTAAGGCAAAATTAAAGAGCAATGGAGATAATGCATCTCCTTGTTTCAACCCATCATGAATTGTAAATTTGTCAGACACATTATTACCCACACGAATCACCCAACCTAGATTAATTAAATGTAATAGAAAAAACACCAATGTAGGCATGCAAGAAAAACAAAACCAGAAGTCCGACAATTTCAATTTTTCCAGCAATTTGTTTGCCGTATAGGTCCCACTTTAGCCCCATACTTGGTGCAGAATGTTCTTTTGGGTCTTTCCAGATTGCTTGTTGGTTTTGTAATATAGTTGTAGGTTGTTGGGCGCCAGATTTGCACGAGACACTCTA
The DNA here is from genome assembly GCF_977018435.1 of Lepisma saccharinum. Classification (NCBI taxonomy): domain Eukaryota; kingdom Metazoa; phylum Arthropoda; class Insecta; order Zygentoma; family Lepismatidae; genus Lepisma; species Lepisma saccharinum. The sequence goes on from NC_139238.1 coordinate 32,563,734, forward strand.
TTGCTCTTAGAAAACTAACGAATATGCGGAATAAATTCCACAGTGTAGTGACGTTAGCTGTGAACTTTGGGGCCGGTATCTTTAACGACACGGAAAATGTGTTAGTTACCCTGTATTTGCAACCGCATTAAGTATCCAGACGAGTATCAGCTAGAGAGGCACGTATCTAGAAATATATTGGGGGGGTCCGAACCAAGTGTCGCAAATTAATAATAATAATGATTAAAATAAAATAATTATAATTGTATTATATTAATTGAAATTGTATTAATTAAAATATTCAAATTAATTAATATATCGAACCAACCACTCCCAAATAGATTTATGGAAAATATAGCTAATCATCATTCATCCTCATTAATGATGAGACCACTTGTGCTCATGAAAAGTTGGATGCTTGGCCGCGAAAGGTACAACTGAAATAGAATACCTAACTATACAACTAGAAATGAGAAATAGTCAGTCGTCCGATTTTGTGAACCTTTGAACCTGAATCATGTATATTATGGTTAGGATAGTTACCTGTCTAGACTTAGAAGAATTATAATGAAATTGGTAACGTAGAGTAAAATAAAACTAAGCTCTCTCTTGGCTTCGTAGGTAGTTGACCTAACTCAGGCAGACTAGTGCTCTTCCCTGTTCGTAATCGAAACCAAAAGCGAGTCCCTTGCCAGTCTGTCCGTCCCTCTCAACACCTCTCACTGCAGATTTCCTATACGCTGATGATTCAGTTTTTACCTTCCTATTCATGTAAACTGCTTACTCTTTGTTTACCTGTTGTAAACCTTGCAGCCCCAATATATCAGGAAGTGGAAGTCTGCTTGACACTCGACTGTGCACAATTCAAATACCTGAGAGGAATGAACAGCTGGTGTAAACAAGTGAATGAACTTAAGTGAAATGAAGCTTACAGAAAGTTAAAATAAAAAATAAACAATAATCCTAAGGATTGATATGATATTTTTATTACATGAATAGGTAGAAAGACTGCGTAAGGATAGTGGTAAAACAGCACGTATTCATTATCTAGATTACGTATAGTTAAGGTCGGCAAAATTTGTAAAAAAAAATTGCCATGGAAAGAAAATTAATGTCCAATACATAAAGAATTTAATATATATTGAATATCAAAAAAGTATGTTAGCCTATACCCAGTTTACTAAAAGTAAGTTCCTGGTAATATTTTATGCATATTATTAAAAGTAGTAATAAATCTTATCGAAATCTTCTTTGATACTGTCATTCAAAGTCGTATGATTTCAATTTGCCTTCCAATAAGTACATTTTCATTATTTAATTTTAGTTATTGTATTTTTTCATTATTTAACTTTAGTACTCGTACTTAGTAAGTCTTCCGGAGGGTCCGGACCCCTGAAGCCCCCCTAAATACGTCATTGCGACTAGACTAACCTAATGTGTGGTTGGTTGTTCCCTGTGCATTGATAGGGAGGGAAATATATTTTCCCTCCAGTTCATAGTGCGTCAGCAGAACGCTTCTTGGAAGATGAGCTTCAATCATCAGCTTGTGCCTCCTTAAGTCAGCGCTGAAAATACATTAAAGGAAAAAGTAATATAAACTTATTTCATAGGTGGAGCCAAATGTAAAGTCTAGGAATGTGATGTATATTTTATCGAAATAATATATCTATAATTTTACAATTACACACAAATATATATAATAATATATGTATTAATTTAGTCATACATTTACTCGATCACAATGACCTTATTTTATTATTACTTTCTTTGTTGCTATCCTGCTAGCATCTTTTTCTAAAAGTTGAGTACTAAAGTGTAAATCACCAACCCTGATACCTGTAAACAAACGGTCTCACTGATTCGATGGATCACTCCGCATCAGCTGATTCATGACCGCAATCATCTGCTGTTACACTCATAGTTTGCCGCACCTATTCATTTTATATAAGAGCCTCTGAATGTGAGAACCCGCTCTCAAAACATCAGACGAATATGCAGCCGCATACATTGTTACTTTCCTGGTCATTCTCTCTTTCATAACCCTTAAAACTGCAGACACTGACACACCACTGCACTGGGATACGAACTTAACCACTTCATTTACTGGTTTCCCAGGATACCACTGACAGAACGTTACATAAATATTGAGTAGAATCTGTTTCTCACCCCTTTTCAAAGGCTGTCCTTGCTGGTGTTTTGAAAACAAGCTCGGAGAACACGGAGACTTTCTCGCACGCATAGAACACGGCATGTCATTTTTCTAAGGATAAGTCAGGCAATATTACTAAGTTGCACTACTTCCTTGCTGTTCACATGATTATTTTTAGAAAATAACCAATGTTATAAAATATCATTATGTACACAAATCTCTAAGCTCATTGAATGTTACAATGCATATTACTACAAAATGTTCACACTTAACTTGCCTTGCCATGTCACCAAGTTATTTTACGAAGTGAACTATATTTGGCGGAACAAAAATCGTTATTAGGATGCTTGTCAAAGTTGCCAACCGCAATAAATTTACGAACTTTTTGTCTTGTTTTCATCATCATCATCAATATATTTAATGGACTTACAGCAATGCATATGGATGTTTATGCCCATTATATATTTTATTTACATAAGATACAATTTACATAAAATGTACAAACAAATTTCAAATACACTCTTATCTATATCATCCTTAGAAATATACATTACCATGTTATATCATTTTGTCTAAAAAAATGCAAGTAAAATATATTCAATTCACATGCAAGAAAGAAGCCAAATTTATGGGAAATGATTACTGGTGCAAAGAGTTAACCATAAAGGTGAAGCAATAAGTAAAAAAAGAAAGAACATTGGGTTTAAAGTGAGACTTCATTTATGGCAGCGTATCCCATACTACAAATTGGCCATTGTTTTACCTTACGTAATGAATCCTGTAACAACGCTGGATTTTCGTGTGGATTATTTTACTTCTATGAGTTTGCAATGCTTTCTGTATGCAGGTGGTTTTGTTTACAGAAGGTCTCAGGGTTTGTGATTTGAACTTTAGTTAATGAAGTAGGTATGGACTATATTACAATAATCGCTTAAAAAATCAGTAGAAGGTTGAAAAAGTATTAAAATATTCAAAGGTAAAATCCACTTTTTCTACTAAAATTAAAGGTGTATTATTAAAGATTCACATGGAATACGAAAATAATAAATTGGTAGTATTTTCCAAATTAGTGACGCTTGATATAAATAACTTATAAGTTGGTACATTTCCTGCCTGTTCAATTATAGATTTCAACGATTTGCTAAGGTGAATAATATATATTATAATGAATTAAAATTTGAATCCGATTTCATTACTTAAAGTTTTGTTTTTAAAGCAATTACAGTTTCCTAACGATTTATTCAAATTATTATTTTATCGATATTTTACCCACAAGATCTATTTATGCTTTTATTGATTACGCTGTAATTTCGATTGTTGTCAAATTTTGACAGACGGACGGATAGACCGATTGATTAGCCTATTTGTACCGATTGTTTTATTCTTTGGCATTTTCGAAAGGATATTATTAAAGGATTTTATTTCATGTTGCTTAAACCTTTTTTTTCGTTGGGATAAGACAATGTCATCCCTTTTCGTAATACTTAAACATTGCTTTTAGCGGGGAGCGTGTCCTTGTGACCCCGCTAAATCCGCTAATGGACAAGTACATGAGAAATCTCGAAATCGTGTGTGTCGTTTTAGAAAAGAATTAAATTTGAGTAAAGTAACAATTAAAAACATACTTTCGTTTAAGCCAGGATAGAGATAATATATTCATTTAAGAATTATGAAGCCTGACGAACATTAAAGGAATAATAAGTGGCCTCCCCGATGGCGCAGTGGTATCGTCATCGCCTTGTAATCAAGGGGTCCCGGGTTCGATACCTGGTGGAGGCACATAGTCGTTCGGAATCCACTTTAAACTGTAGGTCCAGTCTCGATTAGCCTTACTGTGCATAAAGTGGACTTAAAACACGAACTGAATCAAGCAATTAAAGGAATTATAAAAATCATCAAATGTTTCAAAAGTAAGAAATCACTCTTCTGAAAATTTGCCGCATGTGGCTTGTGATGTTGTCGCACCAAACACATCATATAACCATAACGGACTGCCTGAATGAGACGATGTAGAAAATTCACAGTTCTTTTATCCCGCCAAATTTTGTATTTATAGTTTGAGTAGTTTCGTAATTACCATTGCATTAAAAGTGTCTCAGTTGTTAACTGTCAATTGATTGACCGTTACAGACTGAAGGACGTAACAATCCAAATATTTTTACCCCGTTAAAGTAGCATATACTAGGATTTCGTTTACAGAAAATTCTAGATCATTACTTACTTTCGAGATATCGACTCCTCGCTTGTGATCGATAATTAGTTATCACCGCCAGCCGGAAGCACTGATCCAGTTGGTTTTGTTTTTGTTTGGTAGCCCTATCAGGAGACCAAACTTTGTGTTTATGAGTATTTAGTTCCTGAGATATCGAATGAATATGTCCTGAGCATAAGGCTACTTTTTTCAGCTTCTGCTGTGAAAATAAATCGTTAACTTAACAGCTGACAGGATTCGAAACGAAAACCTCTCATTCCTTCAAGGCGAAGATCGTTGATTCGTTAGTTTCTGATGACTAGGGATAGGATTTTTATGACCTAAAAATCACCAAAATATGCAAAATAAAATATGCACTTGTGACCTAAAATTTTACAAAATATGCACTATAATTTGAAAAATATGCCCTTATAACTAGACTGTTTCAAACATCAATATATAACTTATGCTGAAATATTTTCATCCTACATACTATTTATAGTTCACTTATATGCACTGGACTTAGCAGACGTCAATGGGCTGAAGAAAGTCCTTGTGTGCAGTGATTCGACCAGCGTGTTTGTTGCAAACTCTGGATTCGCCGTATTCCCGGCATCCGGTAGCGCAACGCATATTCAGACGGCTTGTGTCCTTATCTGCCAGCGCGGATGTACACTTCTGTTGGGTCCCTAGCCACGTGTAGTGGGCATCCAGGGGAACGAAGCAGCTGATGCTGCCGCCAAGTCTCCTGATGCAGATGGCGACGTTCTCGTCCACCTTTTGCCAGCTAGCGATCTGCAGAATGTGTTCCGTTGTTGCCTTCTTGACACTTGGCAGGCCGAGTGGGATGCGGAAACGGGGAACAAGCTTCACGCTGTTAAGCCCACCATAGGTGCTTGGCGTTCTTCGTCCCGTCCCTCTCGGCGAGAAGAAGTTATTCTTACCCGCATGCGTGAAGGACACAGCCGTCTAACGCATGGTCACTTTCTGCAAGGGCTGGACCCTCCGTTGTGTCGTGTTTGCAATGTTGTTTTAAGCATTCGTCACATTCTCGTTGAATGTGTCGATCTTGCTTACCTCCGGCAGACTTTTAACCTTTCGGACTGTTTGTCATCCCTCATGGGTGATGACATGAGTATTTTATCAAATGTTATTAGTTTTTTGCGAAGAGCTGGACTCTTCCACCGTCTGTAAGGAGGCTTCTAGTTTGTTTGTTCTGACTTTTTAATGTGTTGCGTTTGTCTCCTGCAGGTCTTTTTACAACCTTGCACTTTTAGTTTTTCCCAAGGGGCTATTTACACACCTTTTTAAAGTTTTGAGTCAGAATTTTAGATAAGGGATATTTCCGCGTATACATAGAAGGGTGCGAAATGGCCTTAAGTGCCGACGCACCCAGGAATTTTAAATCAATCCAATCCAACTTTATGGGCCCTCATGAGTTACAATGAATACTTTCTCTAAATTTTGAATTAAAAATTGTAGAGAATGTGGTGCAGATCAGAAAACATGGGAGCAAGAACGAATCCACTTGGAAAATGACTGGATATTTTTTTGAGAAAGCGAAAATATGTTGAATATGACCGAAAATCCATCAAAATATGCTTTATCACGTAGAATTATGCCAAAATATGCCCTTAAGAAGCACCTTAATTCAATTAGTTTCTTCATAATATGAATTTCTATATATTTAGGGAACACATCACCCTTACCAAAAAAAATATGCTGTCATAAATATCCTAGCCCTAGAGATGACTAAGTCTGGGATGTTGATACATTTCATTTTTTTTTGAAAGCCCAATACTTTGTTCAGTTGTATATTAATGGGTTTCAAAACAATAGGAACCAAACAAAGCATTTTTCATGGGGCATTTTTTGCATTTTTTTGTCGATTTTGGAGGATATTGAGTTTTCAAGGGGTTCATTGCACTTTGGAGAATTTGCAAAATTATTTTAAAACATTATCTTACTTTTTTATATTTTCACAAGAGAAGGGATATTTTGTTACTGGTTTTGTTTATTTTCTTTAAAAAAAACTTGTTTCTTGTCAATGCAAAAGTTGAACAACAAAAACTTTGGTTGCAGGAAATGTGGTAACTCCTATCTTTCTGGAACAAAGGGACCTAGTGAATAAAGTAACAACTGACTTAAAAAAAGAAAATATATGGAAACTGGGAATGCAAGTAGCCAAGGAATCGAATCTTGTTTTGAACAAAAATGAAGCGTATGTTAAATTGCTGATGTTTTGTCTGGAGAATTTTTTTTCTACTGGAGAACTACTAAGGAATGGCTTACTTCAAATATGCTCCTCTGGTATCGGTGGACTTGGAAAGAAGCTCTTCAATGTTCAACTCCTTTGTTAAGACACAATCGGCAGTAACAACGTACATATGGTGTTAGTAGTCAGGGACGCCGACTTGTCAAAATTATTGGGAGGGCTCTCATCACTGAAATAAATGAATGAATGACTCACCCCCTCCCTTTTTTGAAAATAAAAATTACGTCTTCGTATAGCAGTTTTTAAGCAGCTATTATATTCCTCATGAAAATGAAATGTGACATGAAAAACGTGTGTCTGCTCATTTGTTTTTTACATAACAATTAACATTTTTATTTAAAAGTAGGCTATGTATTTACATTAAGAGGCCAACATAACAGTTTTATGCAGGCCTCGGTAGCCGAGCGTGTTGGGTGGTCGGCTCAACTCGCTTTGATCCGGATGTTTCGGGTTCGAGTCCCGGCGAGGGCATGGGTGTGTTTTAATGTCCGCAACAGACTTGTAAAGAAAGGACATGTGACGGGTGCAAAGAACCTTAGTGTTGACGTACCCATAAAAATAGCGAATATTTACAATATTTAACAGTTTTATTTAATTATTTACATAAATGCTAACACAAATCGCAGGCAAATAGTTTAACTTTTTTGTTCTTGCTACAATATTTTACTTTTTAAATGTAATTTTGCAATAATAAATAAGCACATAGCACGCCGTGCTTTAGCAATAATGCCTTTGATCATAGCCGTTCCCGTTTTCCCAATACAGACTTTTCATAAGCTTTCCTTGCGTACTTTACTGCAAGCCAGTGTTAAATAAACTCAAAGACTTTAGAATTATTTTCCCCTCATTCTTTGGACTAGAGGAAGAGATTTCGAGGATAACTAAATATTGTACATATCAATATTGCCTGAAAGTCGTGTTTACGACCTCAAATTGTTCAGAATTCACTAAACAACATACTGGTATAATTGTCATTTCACCTCGTTATTTTGAAACTCTTTTTAGTAAAAATGTTAAAAATACTCATAATTATATACTTAGTATATAGTAATAAGTCATGTGTTTTGCTGTCTCCGTTCATAGCCCCCCCCCCCCAAAGTTGATGGTTTAGCGGTCTTAGCCCCCCAAATTTGATGGTCTAGAACATTTCAAATGTGTATTAAAAGTTAAGTTCATGTGGCACAATTCAGAGTAAACTTTACAAGAGAAGCAAAATAATACATTAGATCCTCTTAAGCAAAATTATTTGAGGGTCTCTGCCCCCACAACATTAACATTGGGGGGGGGGGGGGCTCGCGCGCTCCAAGCCCCATGAAGTCGGCGCCTATGTTAGTAGTGCATAAAGCAATACAAAACTGGTGAAATGAACATGCAAGTTTGTTGTAAAATAGAATTTTTGTGGTTTTTAGGGCATTATTGCATATTTATAGACCATTTTCATCTGGTATTTTATTGTGCATTCAAGTCCCAGCTCTGATAATCACAATGCAGAAACCTACATACCTTACTTTTGTTACTTTGGCCTCGGAATATCCATAAACCTTTGCGTTTCTGTAGAGAAGTTTGATCCTCAAAGGTCCCACCCTCTGCTGGCCTTCCCAAAATGGTATGGAAATGGGGTCAAGAGGTGGTACATGCATTTCGTGAATACCTGCAACAAGAATTAAAGAGGAACATTTCGATATATCTGCATTGTTATCAATATACAATACATTCTACGGGGTCAACGACAGTCTGAGCAGGAGCTACCGCTTCAAGCCAATCACATAGACATATATGTGATGAAGGGACACTCACAAACATGGGTGCGCACAGAATTTTTTATCAGGGGGGTAGTCATAGATACTATTTTCATGATTATTTTTATATTGCTATTACTACTACTACTACTACTTATGTTTGCATAACTGTATACTTAACACTAATTCATGTAGGACAAAAAGCTGTTTTTATAGTTAAATAATCAGGTAAAATTACTGTAAGTATAAATGTAACACTATTATTAATAATACTAATAATAATAATAATAATATTAATAATAATAATAATAATAATAATAGTTCTTGTAACTTACGGACTGTAAACAATACTTTTCTTATAAAATCTCGCTACAATTTCACCATTCGAATTACATTAACTTTTTTCAGAAATCTCGGTGGGGCAAGTGCCCCTCTTGCCCCCCCCTCCACCCCACTGCGAGCGGCCATGCTCACAAACAAGATCCATAGTGAGCCAGAGAGTCGACCCCGCGAACTTTGGTGGCGAGATCAAAAGTCGACCACTTAACGCTCTCGGACACCAAACCGCCACATATGCATATTTAACAATTTTATAGAAAATATTTATATTGGAAATTATCATTTCTCTAAACGTTAGTGAGAATGGTTCTATACTAGCATGCAATTGGACTTTATCTAGTGGTTCTACCACTAACAGCTATTCTAGCACTACGTTTCGAAATAGCACCTTCTCTCGTCTTTAGGTGAACATTTACTATATTTACATAATACGAAACGTTTGAACATTTAAATTATCTTTAAAACATGTACTTCAGCATCTAATGCAACAAGAATTAAGAGGAACATTTCGGTATATCTGCATCGTTATCAATATACAATACATGCTATGGATTAGGTAATTAGTGAGCCGATACTACTTTGAACCGAAACCGATTCTCTCACCGATTCCCACCGATACCGATACTCTTACCGATTCTCACCGATACGATACTCTTACCGATTCCCACCGATATCGATACTCTCACCGATTCTCACCGATAATACCGATACTCTCACCGATTCCCACCGATATCGATACTAGTAGTATAAAATACGATATAACCAGGACCGGAAAGTATGAACCCCCCTCAAGCAGGTTTGGCTACACTTAAAACTAGCTCAACATGCCTACATGAGCTTTTTGCTCAAGTGTGGAACCCTGCCCAATCCAAGATTTTTGTAAAAAATGCCCTCGGGAATTTCTCGGAAAGTATGAACCCTCTCAGATTGATTTGCCTATACTTATAAAAGGCACTTCTGTGAGATTGTTGTCCATAAACTTGTCAAAAATATGCCCCTCTTGATATTTTTTTTGCCCACACCTAAAACTAAGCCAAGATCCTTATAAGAGCCACACCCACACCCACCCACACCCACCCACATACACCCACACACACCCACCCACACATATTTACTTCCGGTCCACTTCCGGTCCACTTCCGGTCCACTTCCGGTTTACTTCCGGTTCACTTCCGGTCCACTTCCGGTCCACTTCCGGTTTACTTCCGGTTTACTTCCGGTCCACTTCCGGTCCACTTCCGGTTTGACTACTTCCGGTCCACTTGTGGCCTATTTCTGGTTTATTTATATTGCATCATGTTGTGCAACAAATTATTACCCAATATTAAGCAATAAATTATTAGACATGTGTTGTTTTCTGATTGGGAAGAATCTCAAAATCATAGAATCTCCCCACACTTGCATGATTTGAAAACCATCCTCCATAATAGGAAAAATCAATATAATAATAAAAAACAACAAACTGTCCCACAATTCTCCTGCAAGAATTATATTTGTGGCACTCAAAATCAGTGATGTATTTCAAGTTTAGATAATTGAATTTTTGTGTGCTGTTCACGGCCCAGCGGAACTCTGTTTCATTATTGATTGAAAATAAATTATACTCTGAGAGTGTTGAGAATCTAATTTAGAAATCAGGAAGAAGAGATTCAGATCTAATATATTTTGCAACATCTCTTCTGTCAAAAAATGACATGAGCATTGATCCTATTGTGCACCTACACAATTGTGGAGAGCAATCATGTAGATATAAACATAAATTGTACATGGCTCTGTGTACCTCCCGATCAGAATTTGAGGTTGAGATTTGAAGTTTGCAAAAAATTGCAGTTTAAAGGTTCAAAATATCTTAAATCATGAAATTTTATCTTCAAACTCAGCAAATACAGAATAATCTTATTTGCATTTATGACTCCTGAGATATATTTTTCTCTTCTAACAAAATCCGCACCAGAAAACACCAAGCCTGTATCTGTGGTTACAAATTCAAAATCATCGTAGGATTTCAAATAAGTATCATAATTTAAATGTTTCCAGTTCTCAGATATGTCAAATGGGATATGAAAACAATACATTGATTCAAAATATTTTGTTGTGAACCAATAATTTTTTCTGTAACAATCATAAAAACCTACAAACAGCCCAACAATTCTCCTGTGCAACAGATATATGTATTTTTTCTTCTTGCCCTAACAATTCTAGATGTATGCAGTAGTTGTATCATGGTCTATAAAAGTTGTTTACCTTGAAATTATGCAAATGAGGGTAGGTATTTAATAATTGAAGGTTACCGAGTGTTGTAGGCGATATGACGCAACGTGGGTGAAGGGTGTGGGAGTAAATGATAGCGTAGGAGATTGTAGGTAGATGGAAGAGGTGGGGGAGAGGTGTAGTAGGGGTTCGAAGCCCGTACTAGGAGTCTAATGTTGTATCGACTGAGTCATGCTGTCGTGAAATGTTAGTATGTGTAATGGTAGGGGTGCGAATCGAAGGTGAGCAGGTTGTGGAGAGGAGGGATGTGGTAAGAGTGGTATAAAAGTTAAAGTAAAAGAGCGGGAGTGTGTTATTACGCAAAATGAGCGACGTGGCAGGGACATCGTGTGGTGCGGAGGTGGCGGGTTGTATGCTGGCTAGTTGCGGTTGCTTTCCGGATGTTTTAGATGAGACGTGCGTGGTGAATACGCTGAAGGGCTATACACCGATGTATAGGGTAATGTGTGGCGGTTGTTTCCAAGGGTATGCAAATCAATTGGGTCATGAATGCTTGACGTACCATTCCGATTTTTGCTCGGGAGAGTATGAGAAAGAAAATTGTCTGACGTGTTTGGAGCATACGATGGAACGTCTTGGAAGTTATTTTCGCGATCGTGATAATACGCCTCATCTATTTGATTACTATCAGCGCACCCATCCGGAGATTGTAGGGCAAGAGGGTAAACGTAAATTTTACGTTGTTCTGCAGAATATCTGCGTGAAAAGTGACGTGATGCGGGAGTTGGGAGATTGTATCAGACTGAACGAATGGGTCCGTGGTTTCTCGAGGTGAGTAAGTATAATAAGGAAAAGGGAAGTATGTGTGTGTTTCAAGGTGAGTAAGTATAAAATGTCGTTGTGGGTGTCCTTGTTCAATGTGAGGTAGTTTCAAAATGTAAGTATATGATCGATCAAAGTGAACTGGGTGTGGTACGGAATATTAGAGATGTTTCAAGGTGAGTATGTATAAAATGTCGTTGTGGTGAAATGTGGGTGTCCTTGTTCAAACAAAGTGAGGTAGTTTGAAAATGCAAGTACGTGATCGATCGAGGTGAACTGGGTGTGGTACGGAATGTTAGGGTGGAGGTAGTCGTCGTTGTCTCAAGGTGAACAGGTACAAAAAGGAAGGATGTGATGGGAGAAGCTTAGTGTGTATGGAATGCAGAAACGTGTGTGTTTTTCCGAGGTCGCCAAGTACTACGAGGTGCCAAGAGTAATGTTAGCGTCGGATCGTTGTCGTTTCCGTGATCGTGTTTTGAGTTTGGAGAAGGAGTTGAGTCCTTTGTTGTTGCGTCGGTTGGGGTTGTGTGAAGGTGAGTTGACGTCATGGATGGGTAGAGAATATATACGTACAGTTGTGTCGGGGAAACGTTTATATTTGTTCGACTGTTGTGTTGGTAAGGTGATTTGATTGGTGACGACAATGTTTACACCACACGGTAGTTATTTGAGTGCGTGTGATTATTTACTCGACCAGTACGAGAGACTAGGAACGACTGGAAGTGTGGCTAGGAAGCGTTTGATACTGCAGGAGGTGATTCGATTAATGGGTGAAGGGGAACCTTGTAGCAAATTGGGTGTATTGGAACGTCTGAGAGTGGACGTTGCCGGTGGAAATCAAGATGGTGCAGGTACATCATCGCGCTCGAGGTTGAGGCAGGTGGAAGCTGGAGAAGACGAAGAAGGTGCGGGAGAAGAGGAAACAAACCGTCGTGTTGAGGTTCCGTACAATAAATATGTGAATTTGAAAGAGGTGGGCGTTCGTCGTATAAAAAAATACAATGCGGAATGTACAACAATGACGTTTAGTTTTAATGGACCGGATGGAACAGATGCGTTACAATGGGTGCACCAAGGTTTGGACCATGTGGTGTCACATATCGTCGGCCAGTATAAAGCAACAGATAAGATTGGTATTGTGTTGCGAAATGTAACAGACGAAAGTATCAAACCTGTTGGTTTATCGTTACGTCGAATGAGTCAAATGCATCCTGATATATTATGGGATGTGGTTGCTCGAGTTCTCCAATCAAATACGACGTTTCTATCTACGGATCTGTTGGAGATGGAGGTGTCGGTGATCGATATGCCTGTAGGATATGGAAGAAAATATACAAGTAGGGGTGTGTTATCGAAGGAACGTTATGTACAGTTGAAAAGGAGTGTGGTGACGGTGAAGAGTACAAAGGCGAGTGGTTCCAAGGATGCGAAAATATGTCTTGCAAAGGCGTTGGTGATCGGCATAATGTATGCAAATAAAGAAAGCGATCCTGTATATTTTCGTCAGCATAAGCAGATGTTCATCAATGGCGATGGTCGATTGACGGAATGTGCATTGGATTTATGTCGACAAGCAGATGTGGATCTGGAGGAAACAGGAGGGGGTCTTATTCAGTTGGCTGCGTTCCAGCGTTATTTTCGTACCGAATACAAAATATTTGTGTTTAACAGTTTGGAACAACCGGAAGTGGTGTTTGCACAAAATGTTCCCGATGCCAAAAAGTCAATTTACCTTCTTTTGAATCAGGACACAAACCATTACGATGTGATTGTAAATCCTGTGGGTGCATTTACGATTCCGTATTTTTGCGAAAAATGCTATCTATTCGCACGGAACGAAAGACATGTTTGTAAGAGTATGTGTCCTCAGTGTCGGTCAGAACCTGTGTGCGAAAAGGAACGTACCGTGAGTTGTGCTAGATGTAACAGAAACTTTAACAGTGACATTTGTTATGCAAAACACTTGACGACACGTTACGGTAAGGGAACGGTTTGTAGTCAGATCAGAAGTTGTGTTGGATGTTTCCAACTATTAGACGAAACGCATCCGTACACGGGAAAACACAGATGTGGCTACAGATATTGTAAAACGTGTAAGGAACAAAAAGAATTCAACCACTTGTGTTACATGGAAAGACATCAAGGACGGGGAGAAGGAAACGCGTTGAAACGGTACCTGTTTGTATTTTACGATTTCGAAGCTACACAATGTACGCCGTTTGTTGGTCGTCCATCAACGTATATCCATGAACCGTGTTTGTGTGTGGTCCAGCAGGTGTGTAGGTTTTGTATGGACGACGGTGACATGCAAAAGAATTGTAACGTGTGTGGAATAAGACAGCATTGTTTCGAGGAGGATCCAGTAAAGGAGTTTATGGATTACGTATGTATCGAACGGCCATATTTCAAAAAGATTGTTTTAGTCGCCCACAATTTTAAAGCATATGATGGGATGTTTGTGTTGGGTGAGTTGTTGAAACGCGACGTGGAACCACCGGAGGTTATAATGGATGGGACAAAGATAATGTACATGAGTATAGGCAAAAAGGTGTGTTTTCTGGATTCGCTAAACTATTTGCAAATGCCGTTGTCAAATTTTTCGAAAACCTTTGGACTACAAGAGACAAAAGGATTCTACCCACACTTTTTCAACACAAAAGCAAATCGGAATTACAGAGGTCCATTTCCACACCATCGTTATTTCGATCCAGACCATATGTCCTCGAAACAACGGGAGAAATTTTACCAGTGGTATGAGCAAGAAGCCGATAGGTGTGTACTGTACGACAACGCATACGAGTGTCGAAAATATTGTATTCAGGATGTGACCGTGTTACGTCTTGGTGTGTTGAAATTCAGACAACATTTTCTGGACATAGCGGGAGTGGATATTCTGGTAGAATGTTTCACGATTGCATCTGCCTGTTCCTTGACGTACAGACGTCATTTTCTTCCTCCGAGTACAGTGGGAATAATTCCCAACGATGGTTACAGACAGCTCGGTAACCAATCGAAAAATGCTATAAAATGGCTTATGTTTGTGGAGAAAACAGAACACGTGGAATTACAGTATGCAGGGAAAGAAAGGGAGCACAAAGTTGTGAACGGTATTCCTGTGGATGGATACGACGCAGACTCCAAGACCATCTATCAGTATCATGGGTGTTATTTTCACGGTTGTCCTAATTGTTTCAAGGAAAGAAACAGTCCGGTATCGAAGAAGATACAGACCGATCCAGCGGACACGATGGGAGCACGATATGAGCGAACCCAGAGAATATCGGATCTATTTCGTAAGTTGGGCTATACAGTAGTCGAAATGTGGGAGTGTGAGTTTCTCCAGATATTAAAAGATCGTCCTACACTGAGTAGCGAGTTGGAAGAACACCCTACGTTCCAATGTCTACCGTTGAGAGTGCGGGATGCTCTATATGGAGGTCGTGTGGAAGTGTTCAAAATGTACTCATCGACGTCAGGTTCCGAGGAGAAGATAAAATATTTCGACATTACATCCTTGTATCCTACGGTAAATAAATTCGCCAAGGCCCCGGTAGGTCATCCGGAGGTGTTATTCGGTGAGAATATACCCACTACGAAGGATATGTTGGAGATGGATGGGATTGTGAAAGTACGGGTACTACCACCGAAACGATTGTACATTCCTGTGTTACCGTTGAGGACCGGTGGAAAACTGTTGTTTCCTTTGTGTCGTACATGTGCAGTATTGTGCGATCAGTTAGAAGGAAAAAAAGATGGGTGTCAGCATACGGATGAGGAGCGAGCTATTGTGGGAACGTGGGTGTTGGATGAAGTTCGTGTTGCTGTGGAAAAAGGGTACAAGATTCTGAACGTGTACGAGGTGTGGAAGTACAAAGTAAGTGTTTACGATCCTCGAACCCACATTGGCGGTTTGTTCGCTCAATACGTGGACACGTTCCTTCAGATCAAACAGGAGAGTAGCGGTTGGCCTACATGGTGTACGGATGAGAAAAAGAAAGACGAGTATCTTCTACGTTATCGTGAACACGAAGGGATCGAACTTCGAAAGGAAAAAGTGGAAAAAAATCCTGGTTTACGTGCAGTGGCGAAACTATGTTTGAATTCACTGTGGGGTAAATTTTGTGAAAATCCAAACAAACCCCAAACGACCATAATCAAACAACCACGAGATTTGTTTGAAAAATTAAGTGAACCGGGTATCGAAGTAAAACAGCTGTTGTTTGTGAACGACGATACAGTTTTCGTAAACTGGACGTACCTGGATGAATGTACACCCACCAACAAAAAGGGTAACGTGGCCATAGGAGCGTACACGACCACATTTGCCAGACTGCGTCTATATAAGTTGTTGGACGCTTTACAGGAGGATATTTTGTATTGCGACACGGATAGTGTGATATTCAGGGAGACAGACACGAACCGAGGTAAATTACGTTTGGGAGATTATCTCGGTGATTTGACAGACGAGTTGGCGGAATTTGGTGAGGGATCCTACATTCGTGAATTTGTAGCTGGTGGACCGAAGAATTACGCATTAAGTGTATGGTCGCCGGAGAAACAAAAGGAATGTCGAGTGGTGAAAGTGAAAGGAATAACATTGGACTATGGTACGAGTATGACAATTGATTTCGATGTTATCAAGGAATTTGTTATGGCACTTGAGGAAAAAAGACAGATTACAGTACGATATCCGAAAAAAATCGCCAGAAAACGTCCGTTTATTCTGGTAAGCGAACCGCAGGAGAAAACGTACCGGGTTGTGAACACAAAAAGGCGCTTGAAAAATGACACTTTCGACACACTACCATATGGGTTCCAAGATTGAGAACATAAATGAAGACGCGTGTGGGACAACCAGATTAGTAGATGCGATGGCACTGAGATGGAAACAACCGTTTCGTTGTATCGTTGCCGGACCGAGTGGTTGCGGAAAATCAACATTTGTAACCAATTTGCTGCGTAACCGTAAGGACACGATCGAAGGAGATTTTACAAACATTCTTTGGTGTACAGGGTCAAATTTTCATCCGCCGGATATAAAGGGTGTGGAACACTATAACGGAATACCTGACTACAATGTGATCGCAAGTCATAGTCCGTGTCTGGTGATCCTGGATGATATGATGACGGAAGCGTACAACGATAACGGGGTGTCAGATTTGTTTACGAAAATGTCGCATCACAATTGCGTGAGTGTGTTACTTCTAACGCAAAATATATTCCCCAAAGGTTCAAAAGCACGTGATATAGCCTTGAACGCTAACTACATGGTTATATTTAAGAATCCCAGAGACCACTTGCAAATATCAACGTTGGCACGTCAAATCTACCCGGGGATGTGGAGAAACTTTGAAAAACTATTTAAGGAATGTACGCGAGTGCCGTACAGTTATTGTTTGCTGGACTTCACTCAGGACACACCCGAACCGCTCCGTGTACGATCGGAATTGTTTACACAGTCAGAGGACGACAAGAAAAACGGTATTAGTTACTGTGTGGTGCACGTTCCAGATCCTGATCGATGCCTGACCTTCGACCACGATGAGCAAATTTATTCGCTCAAATAGAAGCCTGTTCCAAACACTTCGTTCGGCGCCACCTAGACTTCGAAGAGCTATTTTAAAGGAAGCCGATCCAAAACTGGTGAATACGTTATCCGAGTGCTGTCTGAACGTATTGAACAACAACGTTCCAATCACAAAGGCGACAAAACGTAAACTTGCAAAGTACAAAAACGTGTTACGAAAATTAGCAACAAAGAGCGTACCGTTACAACAGAGAAAACGTCTTCTCGTACAGAAGGGTGGGTTTCTTCCCGTTCTTTTAGGCAGCGTCATTAGTGGTTTACTGGGTACATTGTTGAATCGGTGAGGAGCGGTATATAAAAAATGCATTACAAAAAATTGATTCTGATGTCCCCGGAGCAGTTTGAAAAAATCAAAGGGAACGCAGCCAACGTTGAATTAACGGGTTTAGATCAGGAAATGCATCGTATATTATATTCCAAAAACTTGGACGATCACGAAAAATGGTCATTGTATCGTCAGACACTGGACAAGTACCTACGTGTGGTACGTAGGAAGCAGGAGCCTTTGACCATACCGGTACTCACGACGACGACGTCGACGACGCCGCCCGAGAAGGTTGGAAACGTAAATAAAGAAGGTGCTACAATATTTAGCGGATTGCCGTGGGTAGAACGTCGTCTGGTGAAAGAGGAAGGTGTGACAACAGCGGGAGAAGAAGAGGACGACGACGACGACGAGGACGACGACGACATCGACGGAGGCGAGGAGAGTAAAAAGAAGAAGAAATCACCGAGACGTACTCCTATCAAATCCCGACTACGAAGTGCACGTGGCACAGCGAGCAGAAAACGGTCGAGACACGTAGCATGGGAACCGTTACGGATGTAAACAAGATCCTGGGTGCAGCGTATTATTCACCGGAGAAGGGAGAATCGTTCACCACTGCAGACAAGTTGTGGAAGGCCGTAGACAAGAGGATACCGAAGAAGCAGGTCCAGGAATGGTTGATGGAGCAGGACACGTACACGTTGCATAGACCCAAACGTGTAAAGTACCCGAGAGTAAACTACAACGTGACCAACATTGATGAGTTGTGGGAAGCAGACCTGAACGATCTTCAAAATCTGAAAAGGTACAATCGAGGTTACAAATATTTACTTACTGTAATTGATGTGTTTTCCAAGCAAGCGTTTGCAGTACCCCTCAGAAACAAAACTGGTGTAGAGGTAACGCGATCATTAGGTAAACTTCTCCGAGAGTGTAAACGGAAACCAACGGTGTTACAGACAGATGCGGGAACAGAATTCACCAACGTTCAATTCCAGAAACTGCTGAAACGAGAGGGTATCGAGCATCGTATTCCTAAAAACGCAGACGTCAAAGCAAGCGTGGTGGAACGTTTCAACAGGACATTAAAAACACGTATGTGGAAATATTTTACCACACGTGGGACGTACAGGTATATCGATGTTCTGGGAAAATTAGTTCGAGGTTACAACGAATCGTATCATAGAAGTATAGGTATGAAACCTGTCGACGTCAACGAACATAATGTGTATGTGGTGTGGAAAAATTTACAAAAAGGTTCGTCGTCGAGGAAACCAGTGCCGCTTGTCGCCGACGCAAAAGACAAAAAAGTGTTTCGTACAGGAGATACGGTACGAGTGAGTAAGGTGAAATTACCTTTCGAAAAGGGGTACGTACCGAATTGGAGTCGTGAACATTTCAAAATACACAAAAGAATTCAGCGTAAACCTGTTCCAGTTTATCTCGTCGAAGATCTCCGAGGTAACGTGTTGGACGGTTCGTTTTACACGGAAGAACTACAGAAAATCATCGTTCCCGAAGAGAAAGAGTACAGGATCGAAAAAATATTGCAACGTCGGAAACGAAACGGACGATTGGAATATAAAGTGAAGTGGCTGGGGTATCCTACGACATTTTCGTCGTGGGTACCTGCAGAAAACGTTCATCGTGTGTCGCCGTAGTAGGAAGGGAGAAAATGGAAAAGATAGAGAGATTTTACGTGCGTCTCTTCTCGAACAGTTCGATGGATATTTTCCCTCGAAACACAATATCCCATTTTACAACAAAATTACCGGAAACAATAGAATTGGACGAAAACTGGGAAGTGGGATTGGTGGAGGTGACATATCCTCTGTATTTTGACAACGTAGTACGGTTGGATGAGACGAGGTCGTTGACGTTTCCGGTTATGCAGTACGCGAATGTCGGTGAATTTGCTCAGGTTATGTTCGGAGATTTGAAAAAGGAACCAAACAAACGAAAATACGTGGATGGTTTTATAAACGATATCGAGTCTATCTTTGGAGGAGGAGTATACGGAGAAGAGGAACCTTCGGTAAAAAGACATAAAAGAGCAGAGGGCGACGGCGGCGGCGACGACGACGACGACGACGACGACGGTAGAACATTTACGGTGTTACCTATTGCCAAAGAAACCTTGGTGGCCACGGTCGCTGCGGCGGCGAACGAAAACAGCATTTTGTATTCGAGACCAAAATCGTACGATTTTCCTCATAACGTCAACAGTGTGAAAATTTTATCCACAGCGAACAGAATTAAAGTGGGCCGAGACGTGATCATGAACCTACCACCGCAGCTGTACACCTCGACGAAGGAACTACTAGCCAACATCCACAACCTGATTCCCGACAGCCTGAGTACGGACGAAGTGAAAGACGTGATGATCGACACGGCAAACACGTTACGACAAGTCCTGTACACGATGGAAGAAAAGAAAAACGTAGAGGAGGAGGAGGACACATCGACGCCGTCAACGGTCACACCATTCAACACGCAACTGATATGTGTATACTGTGATTTGATCCCATATCAAATCGTGGGGGATGCTACAGCACGACTCCTTCGAACCATATGTCATGATTTTGCCGCCGGCGCAGGTAACACCGGTCAGCATGACTTTCGAAATGTGCACTATTACCCACTCACCAGATATTCGTTCGAAACTATCGAAATAGAATTTCGAAACGATAAGAACGAGATTATACCGTTTCACGGGAACAGCTCGCCGTCGATGGTGTTACTGGAATTCCGTAAACGTCCACGTCGTCGACTATACGATTGATAAATAAATAGACGTGCATCAATCGATCCCCAGACAGTTGGATACGAACCCCGATCATGACCAATACCATCGTCGATTACTACATTCGGCAGGCGCAAACAGGTCGTGGAATCGGACCGTATTACCAGGGGCGGAGATATCAACGCGGACATGGGATCCTAGGGTCGTTTTTTCCTTGGTTGTTTCGCGCCGTGAAACCACTTGTGATGTCCGGAGCCAAGACAATAGGACGTGAGGCGTTACGTACCGGAGCGAATATATTAGCGGATGTGGCTACGTCGGACGGAGCAGCTGTACGAGACATTGTGCGGAAACGTCTACACGAAAGCAAGACAAACCTGCTGACAAAAGCCGAAGCTAAATTAAAAAACATGACCGGTTCCGGTATAAATGCTCGGAAACGAAAACGTGTTGGTCAGTCGAAAGTCGGGTGCAAACGTGTGCGTGTCAGTACAGCAGGTAACGAGCGTCGTCGTCGGCGTAAGGCACCCAAAGTAATAAAGAAGAAGACAACCACCCGTAGCACCAAAAAGAAGAAGAAGAAGGTCACCACAGTAACCCAGCGTCGTCGTCGTCGCCAACACGGACATAAGGATATATTTTCGCCGCCGTAATCACCTAGAGACAGAATGGAAGGTGTTGCATCGTCACTGGATATTTTCGAGGAGCCGTGTATTCAAACAGGCATTGTGGATAATTACATAGAGATTTGTCACCCTATAGCCTCGATAGAAAATCAAAATGTTGTAGAATTTGTGAGTCAAGGAACGGACGAGTCCTACAGAGATCTGGCTACGACCAAACTATACTTAGACCTGATAATGACAAAACTGGACGGTACCCTATTGAAATACAACGACCTTACGACAAAACAGTGGGGAGTTGTGAACAATCTGGCACATTCGCTCTTCTGTCAGTGCTCCGTTTATCTGAACGACAAACTGGTTACCTTTTCGAGCACCAACTACCACTACAAGGCTTTTCTGGAGACGGTAATCGGCTACGGCGAGGATGCGGCGAAAACTCACCTCACATCCAGATGTTTCTACAAGGACACAAGAAATGAAGCGAATGCTGCTACAAACGAGGGTTTTGCAAAAAGACGAGAGTTGTTTCAGTGGGCAGATTCCTCCGCCACGGAGAGCACGGAACTCCAGAACCATGTGGAACTTAGCACCAACCTGCATGCGGATTTTTTCAAGCAAGAAAAGTACCTTCTGAACAACGTCGAGTTGAAGGTTGTGCTCACCAAGGCGAAAAACGAATTCATCATGTGGGGAGACACACCAAACGCACCGGTGACAATAAAGATCAAGCGAGCAACGCTACACATCCCACATTTCAAACTACACCCAACCTACCTGCTGGCACACAGTAGAGCGCTAGAGAAGAGTAACGCAAAATATTTTTTCAAACGATCCGAGTTGAAAACCTTCACCGTTCCGGCCGGAGGAAAATCCCTGACACTAAACAACATCACCAACGGAACAATTCCAACCTTTCTGATATTCACAATGGTTCCAAACAACGCCTTCGTGGGGAGCGGAGACACGAACCCGTTTTACTTGACACCCGAATCCTTGAACTACTTTGCATTGTACCTCAAGGACCAGCTGGTACAGACGGCGCCCCTGGAACCGAACTTTACATCCGGAAACTATGGAGGCATCACACGAGCATACGATACACTCTTCACAGGAACAAATATTTATCATGCAGACAAAGGGCACATGATCACCAGAGAAATGTTTACCAACGGTTACTTCATGTTATGTTACCAGTTGACACCCGATCAATGCGATGACCCGTCATGCAGAAGTTTACCAGATAAAGGGGAGGTACGCATCGAAGCGAGATTCAATTCACCCTTGACACGGTCCATGACGTGTTTGATATACCTCCTCTATAACACTTCGGTGGAGGTCTCAAAAGAGAGGGGCGTCATTTACAACTACTCCGGATGAACACGTACGACATCCACAACGTACTCTCTGGAGATGCTGTGACCGGAGACGTTTTCCACGGTGTTTACCCGAGTGATATTCTCGCCGACGTGGTAGTTACAAAAAAACCAGCAGCCCTCGTTGCTAACACTCATCCGTCCACCAAAAACGGAGAACATTGGGTCGCCGTGTACATCGACAAGGAAGGATACGGCAAATATTTCGACTCCTACGGAAACATTCCTATTCAGCCAGCCTTTGCCCGGTTCATGAATCGAAACTGCATATCGTGGGAGTACAATCCACGTCAGTATCAAGATTTGTTCAGTACCGTCTGCGGTCACTATTGCTGCATATACCTACGCCACGAATGCATGCGAGTTCCCAAACGACCCTTTCACGTACACTTCACAAACGACCATGTCCGAAACGATCACATCGCGATTCAAATGTTTGGTGCGTATTTTTTGCATCCTCCTCCTCCTACCACTACTCCCACCCCGACTAGCTGTACCACTAACCCTAATATACAATGTGTGCAATCATGTTGTAGACTCATCGATCGTTTCTCTTGTTCCTGTTGTTGCAGACATTAAGAAAGCGAAGGAGGTGACTGTCACTGCTCACCTGGAGATCATCTTCCTGGACGACGACGACGACGACGACGACGACACCAAAGGCGACGGCAACGGCAGGGACGACGACGACAAACACCTCACAACAGCGACCATTCGACATAAGAAGAAGAAGAAGAAGCAGCAGCAGAAGAAGAAGAAGAAGAAAACGCATCGCGGACGTCGATAATGGAAACGACGACGTTCCCGACTGACACCACGATCACCAACTCCACCAGCGGACATTTGATTTGCCTACGGCAATCTCTAGAATACCTGTCACCAACTAAAATTATAATTCTAGGGTACGAACTTGGCGGCGGCGACGGCGATACCAATGGACTAGAGAAGTGTTTCCCGGCGGTGCTGCTACGTTTCTCAGAACGAGATGTACCCCTCTGTTGGAATATCTTCCGGGACCTGCTACTCAATATCAACTGGAACCAAATAATAACATTTTTCCAAACAGGTGACGGATACACAAGAGTACTCCGCGACGGCGACGACCACGTGATGGTCGTCCATACAGACTATTTATTTTCAGAACGCATTCTTGTGTTTCTAGTGGGCGGCCAACGACTTTGCTTGACACAAGATGAACTGAAACGATTTCTACGAGCACGACGCACGCTGGCAGCCTACATGTGTTACTACGAGGGGTTACACCCACAGGCTGCTGCGTACATGCGATACTGTGTCGCAAAACATAACGTCCGTGATGATGTGTCCCACCCACTCGTATGTCCTCGGATCGACCTTCTCAGTGCTGGGCTACTGCGCATCATTCGTGCGCACGTGGCCTCCTGTCTTCAAACATAAATACCCAAAGTGAAATACCCACCCGACCAGTTGTTTTTGGGATCCTGTGGCCGTCGCTCCTACTGCTCGAAAGACCACCCTCGTCACCCACTACTACTACTACTACTACTACTAGTATCATCAACAATGGCCGCCGCCGCCGTCGACCCCCGAGCAATTGTCTTCACCGTGGACGACGCCTTCGAGGTTTCCGTTGTTGGCGAAAGGGATGACACTAGGATCGTGTTCCGGAAGGATGGTTCCCGAATCAGTCTCGGCACGGATAAATATACAGAATTAACCAAATCAATGGGACTTCTTACAGACATTTTCCACGATCGTCGCCTAGATTGCAGCAAACGACGTATCGTAAAATGTGTACTTACACCCGACTTCAGCATCATCATTCAGGATTGTGCTCGCAACTTCACGGTAACCCTCCAGGATGGTGGCGAGATCCTGCTGCTGGACGCCCGACAATGGGAGACCTTCATGCACATGTATCACCCTATATTGAAGACCTACTACCGACACTGGCACGCCCAATGAAACCGGAGACTACCAGAACTACCAGAACTACTACTACTACTACTACTACTACTAACAACACTATATGTATTCTCTAGTATATGAAGCTTGTACGTACTAACACTACAAACAAAGAAAAAAATAAATAGTTTAATACACATTTATTACGTTTTTTCATTTCACATGTATATTTTTTGTAGAACCGCAATACGTGCACGGCACAGAACGCAACAATCCGTGGTCTTCACAGCACAAGATGCACACACCAGAAAATGACCACACGGTAGGTAAGCTATCTGTCTCTTATGCACATAACAGATGACACAGTGTTGATTGTCCTCCATGTTCACATTCACCGCAGGGGCGACAACGACCGTTGTGGCGTCGTCGTCGTCCGCCTTTTTCTCCTCTTCTCCATCCACGTCCGAGGAATCGACTGCTGCTGCTGCTGCTGCTGCTCCAGAGATACCTTTGTAGAGTTTTGTAGCTGGAGGTTGCTCCGCGTCGGCGCCGTCGACGACCGTGGACGTCGCAGCCGCAGACAGACCGTCTGCGATCATCAGACGAAGGTAGATGCACTGAGGATACCATTTTCTGTGTTCTATCCATGGATTTTCGCCCCGCTGCCATTGGTACAGACGTAGTCCACAGTAGTAGCATCGAACCACGTCCCCGAATCCACTGTAGAAGAATCCGGCGTCCGCCATTTCCTCCGGTCGAATGGTTATCGACTCGGGCCAAAGTGGACTGTATGTCGACAGGCGACCCTGGTAATCGGCGTAGGTCGGAAACATCGGGTATCTCCTGTTGATGCACACGGAATTTGGATCGGCACTTCCGAGCCTACGTTGCAGTTCGGTACCCAGCGGAGACGTGGTGACAGCGGCGGCGGCGGCGGCGTCCATACCATACACTCTCGTGAAACTCACTACCACCACTACTACTATTACTACTGCTGCTGATGCTACTAACCCAACACGTCCTCCTCGAAGGCGGCGGTCGTCCGGAAACGAAGGGGGCCCCCCGCACAATGCCAGGCATGGCCGCAGGCCATGCTTGGCCTTGTCACACACACACACACACACACACACACACACACACACACACACACACACCGGGTTTGTGTCCTATTGTTGACGAAACATATATATCTATCTACCCGATAGGTTACTACTACAGTCTACTCTGATCAACCAAGTCCGAGCGGCGGCGGGATTCGAACCCTCCTCTAGGCTAATCGGGAATCGAACTATCTTCTTCACAACACGTCATCTGGACCCACCTTACGCTATAGTGTGCTTCTCGGTCAACCAAATCCGAGCGGCGGCGACGGGATTCGAACCCTCCTCCTCCTCTAGGCTAATCGGGAATCGAACCATTTACTTCTTATGTCTCCACAGAGTATCGAACCCGCCGCCGGCGGGACCTCTTTTAGCCAGCAATGCGTCATCTGGATCCACCTTACGCTATAGTGTGCTTCTCGAATCCAAGCGACGGCGGCGGCGGGATTCGAACCCTCCTCTAGGCTAATCGGGAATCGAACCATATTCTTTTTATGTCTCCACAGAGTATCGAACCCGTCGCCGCCGGCGGGACCTCTTTTAGGCAACACAATGCGTCATCTGGATCCATCTTACGCTATAGTGTGCTTCTCGGTCAACCAAATCCAAACGGCGGGATTCGAACCCTCTAGGTTAATCGGAAATCGAACCATTTTCTTCTTATGTCTCCACACAGTATCGAACCCACCACCACCGCCGGTGGAACCTCTAGGCAACAACACTATATCTTATCCACCGCCGCTATTCTGTCTCCCACGGTCGACGATAAATACAAAACATTACATGTAAGGATGCATACCGGACAAGTTAGGTGAGTGGTTTACGTGACAGACTTCGAATTCAAAGGTCGTAGGTTCGAATCCTCGTCCCGACAACCACACACCTAACTTGTTCTGTATTTTCACAACCATTACTACATGTTTGTTCCACTTTTCCTCTCTCTCTTTCTTTTTCGCTCACCGCCGCCGCCGCTACTCTGACCTTTTAATCTGACCCCATAACATATTACGTTACCATATGTAATCGACCGCATAATATATTACCTACACATACTCGAAACCTACATCAAGACAACTTTCAGTAATTCTCCTTTTAGGTACTTTCTCTACCCGATTCCACTCTACAGCTGACCCACAATCACCGCTATTTATTCTGCAAAATATTTTCTTGTTAGCACAATCATACTACAGAACCATCATGGATACACGCTACTCTTCGTCGTTGTCGTCGTCGTCGTCGTCGTCGTCGTCGCAGCTACCAAACACTATCGCTGGTGTAAGTATTCTTTTTCTATCACACAACTTAATTTCATAGGAGAACCCCCGAACAACAACAACAACAACATCTCGGTCAGTGATTTTTTATTCACCTATTGTTGTGTACAAACACATCATCATCATAGTACTCGACACCATCACCATTATTCTTATTTCATATCGTACTTAGCCGCAAGATTTTTATCGACACCTACAAAATTTTCTTTACGAAAAAATTTGTACAAATCATAGCTGCTTCGTAGGGTCCAATGGGATTTCACAGGATCTTGTAGCACATTTTGAAAAAAAACATCGATCTCCGGACTTTCCTTCCGCATCTGCTGCATTGTTGTATACAGGGCGATCAAGCCTTGTATCTCCTTCTCTATGCGCATGGCGTTCGCTTCTAGTATCTGAAGAAATTCGTTCGTGTGCTCCCTCCGCACAATGTATTGCAGATAGTACGACGTCTCGTTACTATCCTTGCTGTCTTGCTCGCAAGGCTCGCCTCGGTGTGTTTTCTTGCAGGGTAGGCAATACTCCCCTGGGAAATTTTGTGATCCTCCTCTTGGTGATGGGCCCTGTGAATACAAAACAAATCACACTACTTCATCCATCTCACACACACATACTTATGGTGATTTTGTTTTCTGTCCAGGTTCGAACCGTGGACACCTTACAGAGAGATACTATTGAGGTGGACGGACGTGTCATCTGGCAGTCGTCATGCGTATTGGAACGTCGCGCTGACATCATTTATTTACCATTTGCAGCGACTCCTAATGACGGGGTTCCTCTGAATCTGCCACCACCACTACCTCCCCATTTACAACCTTCAGCGCCCCCACTTTCCCCTCCACAACCTCAATCACAACATCCTCCTCCTCCTCCTCATCTAGCACGCACCTCCACATTCGTCCGGCGGACCAGCATCCCCGCCGCAACCTCTACTATATCTCGATCACCAGTAATGGCATTATATCCAACGGGAATAGCAGCGCATACAGCGGCGATCAAACAAGAGGACCCTTTACCATTGGTGTGCAAACGATCACCAACCTCTCCATAAGGTAAGTAACAAACTACACACTCACCATACTATATTCCGTACTTTGTTTATTCTTTGGCGAATAAATCTGATGCTAACAGTGACGGGGACGAGGTGCTCGACGAATCTTCCACGGTCACAATTGAATCTTCCTTTTTTTCGTCTTCTCCGTCTTCTTTCGTATTCTCTGAACTTTTCGTCGACACCACTTCTTCTTCTTCTGTCTCCTCTTTTCTTTCTGTCAATGAGGATAACATAGATGTTAATTTCACACGTTTATTCTCACTGCCAGGAAAAAATGAGGAGTACAAACCCTCTTTCGATTGAGCATGTTGGTCAAAAAACTGCCGAACACACTATATATCGGTAAATATTTATCTTTTTCCACATAATGACACTCAACTAAATTCATATCATCCGGCATGTCCCCCATGAACATATCCCCTATTGTGTGTCTCGGTGTCAGACGACCATGAAACAGACTTAAATAACCCCACACCGCATTCCACCCATACAGAAATTCGTCGTGCGCAGCATCCATAGCTTCCTTTAAGCGCGACATTTTACCCGTATCCAAAATAAAACAATTTTGGAAACCACCCACTCTTCCTATCGTATGCTCACCCACTTTACATCTAACAAACTCCTCCAAAGTAGCATATAGAGTACCTTTCGGCATACTTATATGCTCTAGATCTAATTTCAACGGATTACCTTTTCTAATTTCATATTGCGTCGTACATTTTTTAACGACCACACTTCCTTCCCAAAATTCACCCTCTCCCTCTCCATACAAACACACTTTTGCCTGAAATTGTCTTCCGCAGCATGAATGTAGTACGGACCACTTAATTCCCCGGTCCGTAACATCTCGCGAATCACAGACTCATCATCAGTCACGAAACTAAAATGATTATACGCAGGTAATCTATTGTGGAGCATGAACGACTCGCACATACGAACTTTTTCATTTTCCACATTCGTTTCGAACCTACATTTCTCGCTTGGTCCGTAAAACCATTTCGCCATCGAAAACGGATCGGCGTCATCGTGTTTACCCATTGTTATTAACATCTCCCCTTTACCACCAATCTCCACGTCCACACAGAAACGCCAATATAACATGTTGTTCGACATTTTGTTTGACCTAACACAATCAATCGAAACAAACAAACCTTCAATCCAACCTGTAACGATACAAAACCTTTATATTATTACCATACTCTAACGTACCACTCGAACCAAACACATTCTCCCCCCAATACCACATATTTACCTACTCGTCGTTACTGCTAGAACCTGCTGCGGATGCAAACAAAATCACACCACACATCGGCTCTGTACTCTCAATATATACACTTACGCCAAGGACAACTCGACACATTACCCAAACAAGTACCGACAACACCACTTACGTATTCACGGAACGCACTCCCATCTACATCTTATGCTCACAACCTTGACAACATACCACGGACCGGACAACCTTGCCGCACCTCGCACTCACCTTGACATTATCCCTCCGACGACGACGACGACAATTCAAACCACTTTTACTAACACACATTCCCGAGCGTCGCGCAACGCACTACAAAGCTGTACCGACAAACGCCTCCGGCTCCAGACTCGCCGGCCTTGCGAAACAAACATCTCACTCACCTTGTACATGTTCCCCCACTCTTAAACAACCACATTCCCGGCTGTATAGACTCTAACACTCATTACCTATTCAGTTCACATTTTACTCGCCTTTCCTTCTCAATAACGAAAACACATTCCAGATTTATAACTACGTCTTATTTATTCTTCTCTATCACTCGTTTCAGATACCGCCTGCCATCAGCACGGACCTTACCATCGTCTACACGAATCAGCAGCGCCAGGGAAACCGATGTACCACCTATTCATCACCAATAAACTATAACATCTACAGCTTTGTATTTTTTCATAACACCTACGTCAACGACACACACACACACACACACACACACACACACACACACACACACGTTTTACTCATACCTTCTAGGACCTCTGTCGCCCGGATAGCTCAGGCGGTAGAGCATTAGGCTTTTCACTTAATGGTCCAGGGTTCGAATCCCTGTTCGGGCGAAAGCTTTTTTTCTTTCAAACAACGTCGTCATCGCTTCTTATGCTCATCTACAAACTCCTACGCTTTCGGATACTTACGTAACCTCACATCCGATTGCGTCATACTCGCCTACACCCTCCCCCATCGTTCAAAGTTAAATATCTACCCTCATTTGCATAATTTCAAGGTAAACAACTTTTATAGCCTATGATACAACTACTTATGCATCCAAATTCATGGTCACTGTCAAGCACCCACCTAAATTCTGTCTCATTTCTAACTGCAAACACATCATATTCACATAAATCGGAAAATGCAAGCTTGAATTTTTCCAACAGTGATTCCGATTGTATATATTGTGACAAATTCCTTCTCTCAAAAAACATTGCAACAAGTGCTGTGTGTTATTCTTCTAAAACAATGACACATTCAAAAATGCAATGCTGTAATTTTTTAAGAGCATGCCCAACACTATGCTTAATAATATTGTTCCTTTGTTGCTGATAATCCCGATTTATTTCCAAATCACACTGCCCGGGATACATGTTTGCTGAACAATATTGCAAAATTGGAACTGTAACAACTATGTATGTATTATTGGGAGCATAGATAATTGTTCCCCACACCTGCATGTTTCATTCCAAGAGGTTTTGTCTAGGCACAGTGCAAGGCACTTACTGCTGCAATTTCTGAATTTTTGCCTCAGAAAATACAGAACAAGCTCATTCAGGCATTTGTGCTTTATATACCCAACAAGATCCGGGTGGAAATCATCTGCACTGAACAAGTGCCCATCATCTGTGGTCACAAATTCAATATTCCTATTAAACAGATTGGGATTGGAAATTATTATGTTCAAAAATTTAAAATGCACCCAATTTAAGCTCTGATCAGCCATGAGCTCTAAATCATAATCTTCATACCCATCACAACAATTGCTGTACCAACATTCATCAAACAATTTCAACCTGCAGAAATAATAATAGCTCCCAGTGTGGTGATGCACAAACAATCCACAAATTCTCTTAAACTTGTTGTACATAAATTTTTCAAACTTGCTTACATCCTTCAGTGACAAGTATTGAAAATTCTTGTCACTGTTAAGAACCCAGTGCATTTCAGTCTCATTCTGAACTGCAAACAAATTATACTCGGACAGGTTCAGGAACCTAAGCCTAAAATCTTGAACAAGTGATTCGGATTTTATGTATTTTGAAATTCCTCTTCTGTCAAAAAATTCTGCATTATGACAAGCTTAGTGGCAATGTGAACAATTCCCTGTCACATTGGCATGTATTTTGTATGTTGTGCGCTTCAAGTGACAGGCATATGCATTCATGCTTACAATTTTTAAATTTTTGCCTAAACATATACATTAGAATCTCACTGAAATTTGTATATTTTGAAAATTTGTTCATGCCTGGCTTAAAATCTTCAAGTCGATACAAATTGCCCTCATCTGTGGTGACATATTCAATATGATTCAGGGGTAGAGGTACAGAAATTCTGTTGGTGATATTATAGTGGATCCAGTTTAGACTCTGTGGCATAATTATGTCCATTCTGTACACAAAACAATTCTCATTGCAATTGTTGTACCAGTAATCATCATACATTGCAAATCCACAATGCCAATAATAATACTCTACAGAATAATGCACAAAAAATCCAACAATTCTTTTGCATGTATTGAACATGGATATTTCAAATCTTATTAGGGATTTCAGGGACAGGTAGTGAAAGGCAAAATCACTTGAAAGCACCCACTGCATCTCAGTTTCATTCTGCACAGAGAACAGGTCATGCTCGGACAGATTCAAGAACCTAAGCCTGAAATCCCCAATAAGTGATTGTGATTTGATGTATTTTGAAATTGCTCTTCTGTCAAAAAAATGCTGCATATTTAATAATTACACACTGGCATGAATATGCAAGGAACAGAATCATGAAAACCTATTACTCAATGCATTCTGATACAGCCTCATTGTTTATGATTGTTGCAAATTTTGAGATGAAACTGTTTTTATGTGATTCAAGGCCCATCAAAGATATTACACAGTGAACAATTACAGTGTCACTTGTTTCATCCAAAACAATATTGTATATGAGATGGGGTAA
Organism: Lepisma saccharinum; assembly: GCF_977018435.1. Classification (NCBI taxonomy): domain Eukaryota; kingdom Metazoa; phylum Arthropoda; class Insecta; order Zygentoma; family Lepismatidae; genus Lepisma; species Lepisma saccharinum. The sequence goes on from NC_139238.1 coordinate 32,595,534, forward strand.
TTTTTTCAATTTAATATATTCCAATCTGTCAAGTTGCATGAAGCACTCAACTGCAAGAACCCTCTCGGTGTTATTTTTTGCTGTTCTGAAAAGGAGGTAGCATGAAACAATGGCATTTACAGATTCTGAATTGTATATAATTTTTGTAGAGAAACAATCAACATAGTTGATAGAGCTCATATAATTAGATTTTTCTGCTGAGGTCTTGGAATTTTGGATGAATGCATATCCTATATTCTCTATGTATTCATATGTGATGATATTATCAGGTGCTTTGTCCTGAAATTCTACAAAATATATTTTTGTTGTTCCTACAAGGGTCATAACATAAAAATCATCATAGTACCCAACCTCAGAGTATACATACCTGAGCAACTGATTGTATTTGAGGGTATTGAGCTTGAACAGATTGATCTTATTTTCAGGGGGGCTCACAATGTTGTCACAGAACCTGAGGATCCCATCACTGCTCAGGGATGTGCTTAGCTGAGGTCTGAAAATCTTGTTGACATAACATTTTGTGCCTTTATTTGAAATTTTAACAACAATTTTGAAATCTACAAGGCTTATCTCTGTGACATAATTCCCCAGGATGCTGACAAGTTGTTGATTTGTATTCAATGCATCTATGATGCTCACTTGCATAATTTGTGTGGGGACATATGGGTTCTCTTCAAAACAAACAGTTCTGTGATTAAAATTATCTGAAAAATTTCTTGCATTTGTTTCATATATACTGTAGACAAGATACTGATTGTTTATATATTTTACAATATAATCTTCAGACATCTTGCAAGTGGGGGCAACAGAATATTTATGGGTTATATTTATAGCTAGGTTTTCACTATTCTGTACAGTTAATATGTTGGGAACAAAAAATTCATTCTTTACCTACAATCCTGTTTCTGCTCTATTTCTGCACTCCCTGCTGTCCCTGCTGTGTCTGTTGTTTCTGCTGTGTCTGAAAATATTTTTAATTTAAATAATTGTTTCCCACAATTGCATCTTCTGCTAAGATTATTCCCACCTAGAATTTTTGCAATACAATCAGAATCACAATCTTTGAATTTTTGTCTTATAAAATACATTATAATCTTATTCAGGTATATATATTTAGAGTACCACACACAATCAGGATCAAAATCATCCCCACTATACAAATGGCCAGCATCTGTTGTGACAAATTCAATATCATTATAAATTGTAGATATTCTAAATTTGTAATGCATCCAATTCAAGCTTGGATATGAATCAATCCTCATCCTATGCTCTGAAAACAAATTGTAGCAATTTCCCTACCAGTGATTCCTAAACACTTTGAGCATGAAATAATACCCGTAATCATCTGTGTAAAAATTCACAAAATATCCAGCAATTCTGCCATAATTATTGTACACATTTTTTTCAAACTTGCTTATATATTTAAGGCATAGGTAGTGAAAAGGCAATTCACTGTTAAGCACCCATTGCATCTCTGTTTTATTGCAAACTGCAAACAGGTCATACTCAGAGAATCTAGATAATCTGATTCTGATATTTTCCACGATTGTTCCTATATAAACGTTTCAACATACGTTCAACATACGTTCAACGTATGTTGAACGTATGTTGAAACGTTTATATAGGAACAATCGTGGAAAATATCAGAATCAGATTATCTAGATTCTCTGAGTACGACCTGTTTGCAGTTTGCAATAAAACAGAGATGCAATGGGTGCTTAACAGTGAATTGCCTTTTCACTACCTATGCCTTAAATATATAAGCAAGTTTGAAAAAAATGTGTACAATAATTATGGCAGAATTGCTGGATATTTTGTGAATTTTTACACAGATGATTACGGGTATTATTTCATGCTCAAAGTGTTTAGGAATCACTGGTAGGGAAATTGCTACAATTTGTTTTCAGAGCATAGGATGAGGATTGATTCATATCCAAGCTTGAATTGGATGCATTACAAATTTAGAATATCTACAATTTATAATGATATTGAATTTGTCACAACAGATGCTGGCCATTTGTATAGTGGGGATGATTTTGATCCTGATTGTGTGTGGTACTCTAAATATATATACCTGAATAAGATTATAATGTATTTTATAAGACAAAAATTCAAAGATTGTGATTCTGATTGTATTGCAAAAATTCTAGGTGGGAATAATCTTAGCAGAAGATGCAATTGTGGGAAACAATTATTTAAATTAAAAATATTTTCAGACACAGCAGAAACAACAGACACAGCAGGGACAGCAGGGAGTGCAGAAATAGAGCAGAAACAGGATTGTAGGTAAAGAATGAATTTTTTGTTCCCAACATATTAACTGTACAGAATAGTGAAAACCTAGATATAAATATAACCCATAAATATTCTGTTGCCCCCACTTGCAAGATGTCTGAAGATTATATTGTAAAATATATAAACAATCAGTATCTTGTCTACAGTATATATGAAACAAATGCAAGAAATTTTTCAGATAATTTTAATCACAGAACTGTTTGTTTTGAAGAGAACCCATATGTCCCCACACAAATTATGCAAGTGAGCATCATAGATGAATTGAATACAAATCAACAACTTGTCAGCATCCTGGGGAATTATGTCACAGAGATAAGCCTTGTAGATTTCAAAATTGTTGTTAAAATTTCAAATAAAGGCACAAAATGTTATGTCAACAAGATTTTCAGACCTCAGCTAAGCACATCCCTGAGCAGTGATGGGATCCTCAGGTTCTGTGACAACATTGTGAGCCCCCCTGAAAATAAGATCAATCTGTTCAAGCTCAATACCCTCAAATACAATCAGTTGCTCAGGTATGTATACTCTGAGGTTGGGTACTATGATGATTTTTATGTTATGACCCTTGTAGGAACAACAAAAATATATTTTGTAGAATTTCAGGACAAAGCACCTGATAATATCATCACATATGAATACATAGAGAATATAGGATATGCATTCATCCAAAATTCCAAGACCTCAGCAGAAAAATCTAATTATATGAGCTCTATCAACTATGTTGATTGTTTCTCTACAAAAATTATATACAATTCAGAATCTGTAAATGCCATTGTTTCATGCTACCTCCTTTTCAGAACAGCAAAAAATAACACCGAGAGGGTTCTTGCAGTTGAGTGCTTCATGCAACTTGACAGATTGGAATATATTAAATTGAAAAAATTACCCCATCTCATATACAATATTGTTTTGGATGAAACAAGTGACACTGTAATTGTTCACTGTGTAATATCTTTGATGGGCCTTGAATCACATAAAAACAGTTTCATCTCAAAATTTGCAACAATCATAAACAATGAGGCTGTATCAGAATGCATTGAGTAATAGGTTTTCATGATTCTGTTCCTTGCATATTCATGCCAGTGTGTAATTATTAAATATGCAGCATTTTTTTGACAGAAGAGCAATTTCAAAATACATCAAATCACAATCACTTATTGGGGATTTCAGGCTTAGGTTCTTGAATCTGTCCGAGCATGACCTGTTCTCTGTGCAGAATGAAACTGAGATGCAGTGGGTGCTTTCAAGTGATTTTGCCTTTCACTACCTGTCCCTGAAATCCCTAATAAGATTTGAAATATCCATGTTCAATACATGCAAAAGAATTGTTGGATTTTTTGTGCATTATTCTGTAGAGTATTATTATTGGCATTGTGGATTTGCAATGTATGATGATTACTGGTACAACAATTGCAATGAGAATTGTTTTGTGTACAGAATGGACATAATTATGCCACAGAGTCTAAACTGGATCCACTATAATATCACCAACAGAATTTCTGTACCTCTACCCCTGAATCATATTGAATATGTCACCACAGATGAGGGCAATTTGTATCGACTTGAAGATTTTAAGCCAGGCATGAACAAATTTTCAAAATATACAAATTTCAGTGAGATTCTAATGTATATGTTTAGGCAAAAATTTAAAAATTGTAAGCATGAATGCATATGCCTGTCACTTGAAGCGCACAACATACAAAATACATGCCAATGTGACAGGGAATTGTTCACATTGCCACTAAGCTTGTCATAATGCAGAATTTTTTGACAGAAGAGGAATTTCAAAATACATAAAATCCGAATCACTTGTTCAAGATTTTAGGCTTAGGTTCCTGAACCTGTCCGAGTATAATTTGTTTGCAGTTCAGAATGAGACTGAAATGCACTGGGTTCTTAACAGTGACAAGAATTTTCAATACTTGTCACTGAAGGATGTAAGCAAGTTTGAAAAATTTATGTACAACAAGTTTAAGAGAATTTGTGGATTGTTTGTGCATCACCACACTGGGAGCTATTATTATTTCTGCAGGTTGAAATTGTTTGATGAATGTTGGTACAGCAATTGTTGTGATGGGTATGAAGATTATGATTTAGAGCTCATGGCTGATCAGAGCTTAAATTGGGTGCATTTTAAATTTTTGAACATAATAATTTCCAATCCCAATCTGTTTAATAGGAATATTGAATTTGTGACCACAGATGATGGGCACTTGTTCAGTGCAGATGATTTCCACCCGGATCTTGTTGGGTATATAAAGCACAAATGCCTGAATGAGCTTGTTCTGTATTTTCTGAGGCAAAAATTCAGAAATTGCAGCAGTAAGTGCCTTGCACTGTGCCTAGACAAAACCTCTTGGAATGAAACATGCAGGTGTGGGGAACAATTATCTATGCTCCCAATAATACATACATAGTTGTTACAGTTCCAATTTTGCAATATTGTTCAGCAAACATGTATCCCGGGCAGTGTGATTTGGAAATAAATCGGGATTATCAGCAACAAAGGAACAATATTATTAAGCATAGTGTTGGGCATGCTCTTAAAAAATTACAGCATTGCATTTTTGAATGTGTCATTGTTTTAGAAGAATAACACACAGCACTTGTTGCAATGTTTTTTGAGAGAAGGAATTTGTCACAATATATACAATCGGAATCACTGTTGGAAAAATTCAAGCTTGCATTTTCCGATTTATGTGAATATGATGTGTTTGCAGTTAGAAATGAGACAGAATTTAGGTGGGTGCTTGACAGTGACCATGAATTTGGATGCATACATCTAGAATTGTTAGGGCAAGAAGAAAAAATACATATATCTGTTGCACAGGAGAATTGTTGGGCTGTTTGTAGGTTTTTATGATTGTTACAGAAAAAATTATTGGTTCACAACAAAATATTTTGAATCAATGTATTGTTTTCATATCCCATTTGACATATCTGAGAACTGGAAACATTTAAATTATGATACTTATTTGAAATCCTACGATGATTTTGAATTTGTAACCACAGATACAGGCTTGGTGTTTTCTGGTGCGGATTTTGTTAGAAGAGAAAAATATATCTCAGGAGTCATAAATGCAAATGAGATTATTCTGTATTTGCTGAGTTTGAAGATAAAATTTCATGATTTAAGATATTTTGAATCTTTAAACTGCAATTTTTTGCAAACTTCAAATCTCAACCTCAAATTCTGATCGGGAGGTACACAGAGCCATGTACAATTTATGTTTATATCTACATGATTGCTCTCCACAATTGTGTAGGTGCACAATAGGATCAATGCTCATGTCATTTTTTGACAGAAGAGATGTTGCAAAATATATTAGATCTGAATCTCTTCTTCCTGATTTCTAAATTAGATTCTCAACACTCTCAGAGTATAATTTATTTTCAATCAATAATGAAACAGAGTTCCGCTGGGCCGTGAACAGCACACAAAAATTCAATTATCTAAACTTGAAATACATCACTGATTTTGAGTGCCACAAATATAATTCTTGCAGGAGAATTGTGGGACAGTTTGTTGTTTTTTATTATTATATTGATTTTTCCTATTATGGAGGATGGTTTTCAAATCATGCAAGTGTGGGGAGATTCTATGATTTTGAGATTCTTCCCAATCAGAAAACAACACATGTCTAATAATTTATTGCTTAATATTGGGTAATAATTTGTTGCAAAACATGATGCAATATAAATAAACCAGAAATAGGCCACAAGTGGACCGGAAGTAGTCAAACCGGAAGTGAACCGGAAGTGGACCGGAAGTAAACCGGAAGTGAACCGGAAGTGGACCGGAAGTGGACCGGAAGTAAACCGGAAGTAGACCGGAAGTAAACCGGAAGTGGACCGGAAATGGACCGGAAGTAAATATGTGTGGGTGGGTGTGTGTGGGTGTATGTGGGTGGGTGTGGGTGGGTGTGGGTGGGTGTGGGTGTGGCTCTTATAAGCATCTTGGCTTAGTTTTAGGTGTGGCCAAAAAAAATATCAAGAGGGGCATATTTTTGACAAGTTTATGGACAACAATCTCACAGAAGTGCCTTTTATAAGTATAGGCAAATCAATCTGAGGGGGTTCATACTTTCCGAGAAATTCCCGAGGGCATTTTTTACAAAAATCTTGGATTAGACAGGGTTCCACACTTGAGCAAAAAACTCATATGGGCATGTTGAGCTTGTTTTAAGTGTAGCCAAATCTGCTTGAGGGGGGTTCATACTTTCCGGTCCTGGTTATATCGTATTTTATACTACTGATACTCTCACCGATTCTCACCGATATCGATACTCTCACCGATTCCCACCGATATCGATACTCTCACCGATTCTCACCGATATCGATACTCTCACCGATTCCCACCGATATCGATACTCTCACCGATTCCCACCGATACCGATACTCTTACCGATTCTCACCAATACGATACTCTTACCGATTCCCACCGATACCGATACGCTCACCGATTCCCACCGATACCGATAGTCTTACCGATTCTCACCGATACGATACTCTTACCGATTCCCACCGATACCGATACTCTCACCGATTCCCACCGATACCGATACTCACCGATACCATACCGATACTCTTACCGATTCCCACGGATACCGATACTCTTACCGATTCCCACCGATACAGGTACTGTTACCGATTCCCACCGATAAAGGTACTGTTACCGATTCCCACCGATAAAGGTACTGTTACCGATTCCCACCGATACCGATACTCACCGATTCTCACCGATACCGATACTCTCACCGATTCTCACCGATACCCATACTCTCACCGATTCCTACCGGTACCGATACTCTCACCGATTCCCACCGATACCGATGCTCTTACCGATTCTCACCAATACGATACTCTTACCGATTCCCACCGATACCGATACTCTCACCGATTCCCACCGATAATACCGATACTCTTACCGATTCTCACCAATACGATACACTCACCGATTCTCACCGATATCGATACTCTCACCGATTCCCACCGATACCGATACTCACCGATACCCTACCGATACCGATACTCTTACCGATTCCCACGGATACCGATACTCTTACCGATTCCCACCGATACAGGTACTGTTACCGATTCCCACCGGTAAAGGTACTGTTACCGATTCCCACCGATAAAGGTACTGTTACCGATTCCCACCGATACCGATACTCTCACCGATTCCCACCGATATCGATACTCTCACCGATTCCCACCGATACCGATACTCTTACCGATTCCCACCGATACCGATACGCTCACCGATTCCCACCGATACCGATACTCTTACCGATTCTCACCGATACGATACTCTTACCGATTCCCACCGATACCGATACTCTCACCGATTCCCACCGATACCGATACTCACCGATACCATACCGATACTCTTACCGATTCCCACGGATACCGATACTCTTACCGATTCCCACCGATACAGGTACTGTTACCGATTCCCACCGATAAAGGTACTGTTACCGATTCCCACCGATAAAGGTACTGTTACCGATTCCCACCGATACCGATACTCACCGATTCTCACCGATACCGATACTCTCACCGATTCTCACCGATACCCATACTCTCACCGATTCCTACCGGTACCGATACTCTCACCGATTCCCACCGATACCGATGCTCTTACCGATTCTCACCAATACGATACTCTTACCGATTCCCACCGATACCGATACTCTCACCGATTCCCACCGATAATACCGATACTCTTACCGATTCTCACCAATACGATACACTCACCGATTCTCACCGATACCGATACTCTCACCGATTCTCACCGATACCGATACTCTTACCGATTCCCACCGATACCGATACTCACCGATTCCCACCGGTACCGATACTCTCACAGATTCCCACCGATACCGATACCGATGCTTAAAAATTGCAATATTAAACTTTTCTTCAAAATATTGATTGATGTCAGTGTCTAAGTATTCAACTCTAATTAGATGCATCAATTTATCAATGGTTTTGCTTTAAAATATTCAAGAATTATGTTACATGTTATGCTAATACAAAATTCAGTATTTTCACACAAAACTGATTAGGAAGCAACTTCTAATTGTGTATAGTTTCCAGGATAATTACACTCCGTGACAGTGTGCCATTTTTGCGGACCTCGTGAAATGCCGGAATAGAATCGGCTGGTATCGGTAGAGGAATTACAATCTATATATCGACATCGGTATTGGCTCAGCCCTAGTTTTAAGCACAAGAGAACTGTGATAGAAGTAGTGATTGTGATTTAAATTGGCACATTTATATAACAAGCTAATAATAGTCTAATAAATGTAATTATAAGTTTTCGGCCGTCTAAATTTTTGGTTGTGAGAATTCCAAAAAAAACTTCAGCACTTTTTGTGTAGTACATTAAGCAGTTATACATAAAATATTACATTTTGTTTATTTCATAATCGTAATGTATGTTGTGTGTGACAATTTCGATAATTTAGGTAATGTATTCAAGGTTTCATTAGTTCAAGTAAAGGTGGCGCCACTACTAGCTACCAGAAAGATCCATAAGTAACTACTTTCCAGTAATTTTTTCATCTGCAAATAAAGGAAACTTCCACAAGGATTTATAGTGGACAAAAAGAAATTACTCAGGTGTTTAACGAAATGATGGATTTTGCGTGATTTTTTAATATCTTCTGCTTTTTGCTTTTAACTGCGAGTAAAATGAAAATAAAAAAATGAAAGTATGCTCGATTAAAGGTCTATAGTATTTCCTATTACTGTCAGTATGTCGTTTGACTACAAATACTCAAGTGTATAAAATATTTTAAAAATGATATTTTGTAAAACCAGTTTCTCGGTTGTGGGCTTCCCGTTAACATTGTTCAAGTGTACATTTTGCTATCGGAACTAATTAGAAATAGAATCATGGCCGAGTCTTGTGATTTGAGAGATCATAGACTGAAAAAGAAATGCTTCCAGCCCATATGAACATTCTGGTTCACACGAAACTTGCATGAAGAGATTACTGATTTATCGGACATCCCCGATTAACGTGGTGGTAACGTCCTCGGTTTGTAATCAAGGGGTCCCGGGTTCGATACCCGGTGGAGGCTCATAGTGGTTCGGATCTGTAGGTCTAGTCCCAATTAGCCTTACTGTGCATAAAGTGGTCTTAAAATACCAACTCAATCAATCAATCAATCTAGTCCACTATTAGAAAGTCTTACCCCACTAAAATAACCTACGCTAAGAAAGAACAGAGGATGAAAGAAACTAGATGAGGACACAGAGGACCAAAAGAGAGAGAAACCAAAATAAAGAAACATAACAAATAGAGGAAAAATAGAGATAGATAAACAGGGTATCTATCTATCTAAGCCACTACGTATGGTCTGTTTCTCTGTCCTTGCATCAATCCGTTCTTTCTCATATTACAGATACATTTGATGACTGATGACATTCAATTAACATTACTTCTCTGAGCTACAAGGAATCCTCCGACACGATGATGCACCTTCTCATACACTTACCGTTAGAATAGTTATCAATGTAGTCCTGTATGGCTTCTTTCAGACACTGGTTCAGCAAAGGATCAGATCTTCTACACCTCTTCCACTCAGGTGCTTGAATAGAAAATAATATTTTAAAAGAATGTTAATATTGCAGAAAAAGTACAAAATTCTTGTGCATGTTTTGCACTTGATTTAAAACGAAGGGATCACATACTCCCCTACTTAATTGAGCCAAAGTGGCTTAATATGACACGTTGAAGAAAACTATACATGACCTGCACCAATAGCGTTGATGGTGTTCGAGAACCTGGTCGGGGACTCGTCCGAGGTTTGCACCTGGAACCAGGTTCTACGGGGAGAACCGGTCAGAACCTGTCTCACGTTTGCACCTAGGAACCGGTTCGTGAGCTACTAATCCATTTCAGTTCCATGGTCGGGGACTTTCCCGGGCTTGAACCTGGGAACCAAGGTTCTGTTGAAGAAGGGGCCCGGTCGGGGGCTATTCCTGGGTATAAACCTGGAACCGTTTTAGAGAAGATCTGGCCGTGGACGTATCCCCAGACCGTGGTCTTGGGGACCAGATCTTCCGATCCTTCCGCAGTTGGCATCTGGCAGTCAACTGAGCTCTTGGATACTCTTTTTTATTATTATTTTTTTTATTTGACGTCAGGATTTATGTATCCCAGCATATTGTTTATTTAACATTAGCTGGAATCGACAATAATTTACAATATTGTTACAAGAATTAATTTTCTTTCCATCAATATTTTACAAAAAACTAACGCAACTGTCCCGCTAGTACAATATACAATTCCCAGAAAATCACCAAAATCTACTCACTACTATATATATATGAACATTCACAATCACAATCATTACATTAACTTGATTGTCATTTCATTTCTTTGGTTTATATAAGCAGTCATGGACGAGGAGGTGAAACCCTCTCTACTCTGGGTTTTATTTGACCTATATCTTACACTAATGGGTTTGGTTGCATCGTAATCCGTCTCCACAGGTTATTCCGGACAATATGTAGTAAATCTTCAATCGTGGGCTAGTCCAGGTCTTCGTAGAGTTGTTGTATACGTGTCGTTAACGGGTAATGGCCTATGTATGTGAGTGCTCTGTTTTGTACATATTGCAATTTCTGTAAATGTGTTTTAGCGGCCTGTAACCATGTAGGGCCGACATATAATAATGTAGGTCTAATCATCATTTGATACAGATGGAGTCTTGTTTCAATTGACAACGCTGGTGATCTTAGTAGAAGCATGAGGTATCCTGTTCTTTGTTTTGCCCTTCTTGCCACCTCATCTAGATGTGGGCCAAAAGTCAGTCTTGTATCAAGGCTTATTCCTAGGTACTTTATCTCATTGACCGTAGGGACTGGCGTCTGGAATATTTGGAATTTTTCTCCTTAGCTCCACTCGATGCAAAAACTATGGTATTGCTTTTTGTTGGATTTATTTATATTTTCCATTTCTGAGTCCATTTTATTAATTCTGGCACATACTTGTTAATTCGTTTTTCGCAAGTGGAAATTAATTTTGCATGTACTAACAATGCAGTATCATCTGCATATGTTGCTAGTAATCCTTCTTTTGGATATGGAATATCTGCTGTATATAATGATTATAACCTAGGGGAAAGGACAGAGCCTTGAGGCACCCCTGCTTCAATAGATCTCGAAGTAGATTTCTGCCTTTGCACAGTTACTATAAACTTTCTGTTTTGAAGATAATTCATCGTAGTTTTTAATTAGCACTGAGGTAGCGGAAGTTGTTGTAATTTGAGCATTAGTCCACCGTGCCATACTCTATCAAATGCTTGCTGCACGTCCAGAAATAAGCCAGCGACACGATGCTTTCTGTTGTTATGAACAGCAATATAGTCCAAAGACTCTAACAAGTTGTTCGGTAGTACTGTGATTTTTCCGAAAGCCAAATTGGTGGTTTGGTATTAGCTGATGTTCGTCTATAATAGCTGTGAAAAGCTGGCACAACACCCTTTCGAAAAGCTTACTAACATGAGATAATAGACTTATAGGCCTATATTTGTCTTCTCGTTCGGATTCTTTCCCATTTTTGGAATAGCTATTATCTTTGCCAGTTTCCATTGTGTTGGAAAATAGCCCAGTCGTATAATGTTAGTAAAAAGTTTGCCAAGATACTCAAACCCCTTTCTTGTGAGATTCTGAAGTGCCGCAGGTGGAATACCATCTAGGCCAGGTGCTGCTTTCGGTTTAACTTTTTTGTCAGCCTTTGGACTTCACTAGGTGTTACGTGTCGAGCATCAAGAGTCGATGGAAGTTGTAGAAGTTGGTCGTATGTATGTTGCACCTCTTGCTCTGTTTCAAGATCAGTAAGTTCTGCATTAAGTTTGAAATGCGTTTGAAATTGGTCTGCAAGAATTTCCGCTATTTCCTGAGGATTTACTATCGTAGGCCCTTCGGGAGAATTTAATGAATTCAACGTCGGCTTATCTCTTGCATTGAGAGTGCGTGCTAACTTCCAAAATTGCCTATCTTGTGGTTCCAGTTTTCGTAGACGTTCATCCCATTGGGAGGTCCGCTTTCTTACTAGGAAATTATGTAATTCTTTGGCAAAGTAACCTCCATTCGTAAAGATGGTGTGGTGATTGAGTTCTATACCAGCGACGTCGGGCCCATCGTGTCAAACAAAATAAAATTTCCAGTACTGGAGAAGTGTTTGACGTAGGTAAAGTAGACATGGTAATCATTGTTCGGCTCCATGACGTTTTAATAACCTCTGTAAAGTTGTTTACTGCTTCATCGATCTCCTCATCCATGTTTATTGATTGATGTAGGTTCAGTCTCATATGTGATTGCCGGCGAAAAGCATTCCAATCTGTTTTTGGTTCCTGTAGTGTCTGGAACCTATGATAGTAGATGCCCTGGGCAATAGCTGCGATAACAGGGAGATGATCCGAGGTAAGAGCGTCTTCAACATGAGGTGCAGTACTAATGCCTACTCCTTTGTTCAAAAGTACGTCTAAGACATCAGGTGTTCATCTACCCCTAGGGTAGAAAGTAGGGTCCAGTGGAGCAGATATAGAAAATTCAGTATCTGGAAGCACTTGCAGTAGGACATTTCCAGACGGGTTAGATATTCTGGAATGCCATATAGGATGCTTGGCATTAAGATCGCCTCCAACAATAACGTTGGGTCCCAGTGTGTCCAATTGTAGTACGTCTTGATAATCCGGCACTGTAGCTGGAGACCGATACGCTGCAACTAATATCAGATCTTCTGAAGTAGTATGCACCTTAGTTGCAATTGCCTCAATTGATGTAAATGTGGGTAGTGCTATTCTTTCCGCGTTGATTCCTTGTCTTGTTAATATGAGAAGTCCGACTTTTCTTTGTTGGGGCCGGTCTTCACGGAAGCTTCTATAACGAGAGATGGTCGATTTCAAATGTGGTTTGACGTGAGTCTCGTTAATTAGTGCAATATCTATATTTTCATTGCAAAGTAGATAAGTGAGTTCAGGTGTCTGATTTGCTATGCCATCGGCATTGTATATCAGCAAATTGATATGTTGAAGCAAATTATGTCGACTAAAAACAGACATCAGATTGCATTTCCATCAGTATTTGTATTATGACTGGTATTATAGATATTCCCGAGGTTGCTTGGGAGATCTCTTGTAGTCCTCGGGATACATGTTGCCATATCTTGGTAAAGTTCCATGTATTAGCCAGATCCAGGAGTATTTGCAGATCTATGCCAGCTTGCCCAGTATTTGTTGTTGGTTGGTGACGTTGTCCCATTCGAGACTGTGGGTCAGCTCTGTAGGCATAAGATGTATAACGTGCTGCTTCAGTGGGCCTGATAGATGTTGAAGCTGGAGCTGGAGCTGAAGCTGCTGGAGCTATAGTCGTGATTCTGGCAGGTTGACTGGCAGTTATCTCCTGAGGTTTTCTCTGTTTTCTATTACAGTGAAGATCCGACAGCCTATAAAGTTTGCGGGATGTTCTCCCCCACAGTTCGCACACGTGGGGGATCATCCCTCTTCTTCTGACATTTATATGCTTCATGTGGTTTACCACATTTAACACAGCGTGGTATGGTAAAACATTGTTGCTGGGTGTGGCCTAGACGTTGGTATTTATGGCATTGTATGACTGTTAGGGCAAATATTCTACGACCTCAATCCTATAGATGTTAATATTTTACAAATCGTAGATCGTTGATGCTACTGGTGATATCTTGAAAGTAATCAGGAATAGTGGTATGGTCTTCCTTCCAGGACCTTTTGGGTTACACTGGCTCATTTGGTGAACAGTCATAACTTCAAATCCATAATCAATGAGCTCCGACATGATGAACTTCGTATCTAGATCTATAGGAAGATGTCGAATGACAACCCGAAGTGGACGATTTTGACGATTCGGAGCTATGGCGAATCTTTCTCTGTTTATTTGAAGATATGTTTTCAATTTGTTAAAATCATTTGATGAAGTACATTGAAAACGTATACTATCCATTGTGTAACGCACCGAAAGGGTTGAAACGTGGCGCCGATTACGTGAGGCTGTGCCGCCGGTATTCCGCGACGCGACCCCTCGTAGGATTGGAAATCGGTCGAGTCCGCTCCGCCACTGGACATCACCGTGTGCGTAAATGTGTGCTCTTCCCATAGCCAAAGTTTGACGTAATTCGGCCCACTGGGCACGGAGTTACAGAAGAAAGTTCCCCGAAAGTTTAGTGAAAGTGCCACCTTATGGGTAAAGTGGTAAAAATGTGCATCTTGTGGTGAAAAAACACTTCCTGTGACCCCCCCCCCAGAGCCGTTTTACCTCTGAGACCGCACCCACCCCAAAGAGGAGATTTCAGTGAACGTATAGACACCTCGACCGACGCAATCGGGTGAGTACAAACTTTTCTACATAGGTTAAACCACCCCCATGCTATCCTTATGCAAGGATTAGGCTTAAAAGGACTAAAAGTGCATTCTGTGTCTACCACCCGATAACTCGAGAACTAGCCCTTGCTAAGGGGCGGGACTTATACCCCCGAAGAGCCCCATCCTTCCCCCGAGCACCAAGACCATTACCCCCCCTTCAAGTGAAAAAGAGACTCTACCACCCCCTTCAGAGTGACGGCATGTGTTGCAGTTAAATCGCTGTAGTGGTGGGACGTGGACACGGGCGACGACCCAGGCTTGACACGTCCTGTCTTCAAGGGATGTGACGTGGTGATACACGTTTGATGTTGTGATCGTTTGACGTTTCGCAGCGCGTGTCAAACAACAACAAACTCCACGTGCGCTCTTGGCGGGAAAGCTGTCTTGTGTTCTCCGCGAGTGATACGCTGCTTTGTAACGCAACGAAGTGCAGTGTGAAGGATGGCTCCCACGGGGGCCACCCCTAAGACTACCAATAACCGCCACAGCATGGATTATCCCTCTGAGCAAACAACCGACCCCTTTAGAAGGGGTGGAGGGTTAGCACGCACACCCCCTTCCAAGAGGAAGCACTTGTCGGATAGCCCAGAGCATACAGTTTCGCAGCAGGAAAATCCCGGTCAGACCGCTGCATCCCAACCACACCTAACTCCCACCCCAAACCCCCCAGGAAGCCAAATAAGCACAATTGTATCAGACTCGTCAGAATACAACTTGGGAATGTACCAGAGGCTACATTTGGATATTTCTACCGTGATATCGAAAGATAAGAATATTACGGCGGACAAAAAGACGCTACTACTGGAAATCCTGGCCAAAATGAATCAAGTGCATACAGAAGCCATAGTAGAGTCCCGTTCTTTAAGAACGGCGTGCCGTATTTTGGAAACTAATAATAACCCCCAAACAGTAGCAACTCAACAAAAGCCAACATATGCGCAAACACTGTCCAATAAAGCACAGCAGGGAGAAAAAGCTGCTCAAATACAAAAAATCACCAGCAAAGCAAAACATACCGTATTTATCACAGCGCAAGATAACCAAAAGGTTCGTGATATATGGGATAATTTCACTATGGCAATAAATCCAGTCCGTGAGAGGGTAAAAATCGAAGCTATGCGAACCACCCCAAAAACCCTTATTGTGGAGACCGCCACCAGAGAGGACCTTGAAAAAATAATGAATAATCAAAACCTCAAATCCAAGAAACTGAATGTAGAACTCCCTAAAAAACGCAACTCGCTGATGATCATTTATGAAATCCCAATCAAAAGAGAAGAGGAGAATATAACAGAGGAATTTTATGCACTGAATGGTATCGAGGAACACTTGAACATGTCTCTAGATGAATTCAAGACCAAATTCAAGTTTCGGTTTAAAACCGGGCCCAGGAACCGACCAGTCTCGCACAGAGTATACGAGGTGGATCCCGTAATTAGGAAACTTATCCTAAATATGAATAAGGTACATTTAGCCTATCTGTCCTTGTCAATGAAGGACTATTTAGTCGCCCCGGTTTGCCTCAAGTGCCTGGAATATGGACATGTCGCGAAGCACTGCAAAGGGGAGCAATACTGTATAATATGTGGAGCTGAGGGACACTCTAGAGAGGAATGCAGAAAGGAGAGGGTAGAAAAATTATGCATACCCTGCATGAGAAGGAAAAGAACGTGCAACGCCGATATAAAGAATTGCCCTACAATGAAGTTCTTTCAGCAGAGATTAATAGAAAAAACCAATTATGGAATTTAAACAAATAAGAAAGAGAAATGGGAACACCCCTAGCCGCCGACGCCGTAATGCGACAAGAGCGGCGGCATACGCAGTAAGGAAACAGGGTGAACTTCAGGAAATTCTAAAATACCGTTTCACAATAGATCTTCCTCTCCAACTCAATACCTTAATCTCCGGAGAACTACTTTATCCCCCCACCCCTCCCCGCAGCAACTTCTCTCGTCATTCCACACTAACGCCGTTACCTACTCACTATAACTGTCAAAAACCCATTCTTAGCACACCGATACCTGGCCTGAAACCATGTGCCTTCATTATTCCCCCTCAGTTATCCATATCCCCCCCCGCCATCGCCACTCTCACTTTCTCCCCCTGAATCAGTCCTACTCACACCACCGCACTCACTCTCTGCACAATCCTCGCCAGTCTCCTGGTCTTTCTCACACACCCCATTCAGCCCCACCTCATACTTCTCTCATAGCTATGAAGACCCCCAGAATGACCCCTGCCCCAATCTATCGTCTCATTCTCCTTCCCTGATTGACCTAGTCGAACCTCCAAGTCGGTCAAATCTAAACCCGGAAGCTCCTCCCTTCCATGTACAAACAAAATACTTAAATTTTACCGCACCAGTCATAATGAACCCACCCCGACCAGAACTCAAAGATACCCCAAAAACGAACATCAACCCAGCAATGATGTACCGTAAATTCGAACTTGATCTACAACTTAGCCGGCTTGAAGAGAGGGATAATTTAATCACTGGGCTGCGTTTGCTGGTTAGATTAAAACATGATAACGGAAAATCCATTACATTCCCTTACCCGGAGGCTGTGGATAAGATGATCCTAAGATGCCGCAACATCCCGGTTAGTCCGGATGAATTGCACGACTTACTAAAACAAACGTTTCACCGAAGGGACCTAAAGCTAGACTTAGAAGAGGTCTACAAAGATTTCGCAAGGGGATATGGAAGAGTTGTCCAGGATACCACCAAGCCTTGGCCGTCGTGGAGCTCTGTAATAAGACATTAACGAGAAACAAGTTAGGCATACTGCAGGTAAATTTGAATGGAGCGAAACTGGCCACGGAGGAGATTTTCATCTTAGCTAGAACAAACAACGTCGACTTGCTGTTGTTACAAGAACCTTACATTCTAAACGGAAAGGTGATACATGCACCGTTGGACGCTATACTAGCCTATAACCAAAACCAGAATGCCAAAACTGCAATAGTAGCACTAAATAAAAACATAAATATGCTCAAAATAGAACAGTTATCTGATTCACACACAAACTGCGTAGAAATAGAATACAATAAACAAAATTTTACAATCATAAACACCTATTGTCAATATAGTCACAGCATCGACAAATACATAGACCACATCAGAAAAGCCTGCAGGGCCTATTCATGCAACAAGATTCTGGTGACTCTAGACAGCAACTCTTCCTCACCCCTCTGGTTTGGCAGGGATATGGATTCCAATGGCGAAAAAATGATGAACCTTCTAGCTGAATTAAACTTAAATGTAGAAAATCAACCGGGTAACCCACCAACTTACCGGGGTAGAGCGGGAGCGAGCAGTAATATTGATCTAACTCTATCCAACAACCGCATGAGCCCTCTTATAGAGGGATGGAAAGTCCTGGACATGGTAACAACCAGTGACCACAACGTCATTGAGTTTTATGTCAACCTGGAAGGTGCTCCAAAAACCCACACGATGAGACCACCTACCTACAACTGGGCAAAAACGGACAAGACTGCTCTGCTAAACAACATCGATCTGCCAGAATGCTCTAGATCTGCAAATAACGCAAATGATTTGGCACAATTGCTCACGAAACAGCTTCAAGCAGCCATAGAGGCATCCACGCCTAGGCACGATATGGACAGACCTCCTAAACCATGGTCAAACAAATTGACAAGGCTTAGGAACAACATGCGCAGATCTCGAAAACTATACCAAAAACCAAACATTCCTGACATAAGAGCAACTTATCTAGAAGACTATAGAAGAGCAAAGTCTAAATATGCAGAAGAGTTGAAAAGCTTCAAATTGAAAAGGTGGCATAATTTCGTAAATAGATATCTTAATAAGGATAAATGGAGTCTGCCGTATAAAATTATCACGAGCAAAACTAAACAGAGAGAGGTGACAACAACCCTAAAAAGATCTGATGGAACCCTAACCAATAACGCAAGGGAAACCGCGGAACTGATGCTGCATGGACTCCTCCCAGATGATGAAGAACAAACGGACAACGAGGAAAATGCCGCGATAAGGGGGGAACGTGGACGCTATCCTAACAACACTCCCATAGCCCCATTCACATCTGAAGAAATTGTCCGAGAGCTGACATCAATGAAAAATAACAAGGCGCCAGGCCCAGATGGCATACCAGCTGGAGTAATCAAGCAAACGCTTCCAAAAACACTACCTTTCATTACAGCCCTCTTCAACCAATGTATTATAGGAAAGGAATTCCCCAGGGCATGGAAGGAGGGACGCCTAGTAATAATCAGGAAGGAAGGAAAAGAAGATGCTGCGAGCTTAAAATCGTACAGACCCATCTGCCTGCTAAATACTATGGGGAAGCTTTTTGAAAAACTTATAAACAAGCGTCTGCAGGAATTCCTCGCCATGGTAGGAAAAAATGACAACCAGTATGGCTTCACAAAGGGTCGTTCTACGGAGGACGCTATAAATAAGCTAAAACAGGTTGTGGAAAAATCAGAAACGAAGCTCGTCGTAATTGTTTTCGCGGACATTAGCGGGGCTTTCGACAATTTGTGGTGGCCCCACCTCTTCTACACCCTCAGGAAAATAAACTGCCCGGTTACACTCCTCAGATTGTTGGAAAATTACTTCAAAGACAGACGAGTTCACCTCGACTTAAATGGAGTAAAGGTATTAAAAATAACTACAAAGGGCTGTCCACAGGGCTCGGTATTGGGCCCGCATCTATGGAATGTAAACCTTGAACCCTGTCTTCGAGCGCTAGAAAATGACGAAAACATTGACCAAGTTATTGCTTATGCCGATGATGTAGCGGTGGTGTGTTCGGGCAACTCGAGAGCTCAAATCGAGAATAAAGCAAATCAAGCATTGAGAACGTTGGCAGAGTGGTGCAGAGGCGCAAAATTAGAACTCTCGTCATCTAAGACGAAATACCTTATTGCCAAAGGACATCTAAGTCATAAGAGGAATCCTAGCATTAAAATATCTGGCTCAACAGTGAAAAGGACAAAAGAATTTGAATACTTGGGTGTGACACTGGAGGAAGGGATGAGATTTGGGGCTCACATTCGCAAAATTACCCAAAAAGGCGAAAATACCATGAGCAAGTTAACGAGACTGGCAGCCCAAAACTATAATCTGCCACCAGGCATCATGGATACATACATAAAGTCCATATATGAACCGATTACCACATATGCGTCCTCGGTCTGGGTGGGTGGACTTAAAAATAAGAAGAATGTTAGGGTACTTCGATCCTCACAAAGGAGAATACTCCTGAGAGTGACGGGAGCATTTGGCACGACCTCCACGGAGGCGGTCCTTGCCGTAACTGGTAACATACCACTAGATGAGGAAGTGAGATGGCGAGCAGCCAAATACCAGTTCAGGAAAGGAGATGAACAGGAATTGACGAAATGTGTTGGAATCTTCCTCCCTACCCTACACGATATAAGAGCAAGATTGACAAATGAATGGCAAATGGAGTGGGAAACTGCTGAGAATGGAAGAAGAGTATATAGCTTTGTGCAAAACATCAGATACAATAAACTAGCCAGCAATCAATATTCAAGAGGACTCGTACATCTTCTGACAGGCCATGGCCCATATGGTACGCATCTCTGCCGAATAGGCAGCAGACCCACACCTGCGTGCAGCGCCTGTGGTGTGATAAGAGATACGCCAGAACACAAAGTCTTCTTCTGCCAGGCAGCTGGTGAAGAGATCAAACGACTAAGACGGGAACTACCAACCACTGACATCAAAACACTCTTATGTCCTCAGCAGTTGGACAAGCTTAGAGCCTTGGCGAACGCAGTATCATTAGAAGAACAAAGAAAATTTAATACTCGGCTCCAAAATCCCCAACCGGAAGCGCCCATCCCGGCAAGACACAATGAAGAAGTAAGGAATATCATGATTCAACCGGCAAGGAATTCACACACCAGGAATGTGCCTCCCGCACCGGCTCGGCTGGACGAACAGGAGGCAGAAGGAGACGAGGTGTAAGAAGTGGAGGAAGCTCCGGAAAATGCTTCTAGAAGAAGATTCTTCGCTGTCTTACTGGGAAGGCAGGAAGCTGAGGAGCGTAGGAGAATTCGTCCAATCAGAATGCCTGGTGAGAAACATAAAGACTACCTTATAAGAGTGGCTGCATCCAGAACATCAAACATGTAAATTAATCCTCTAACTCATATAAATATCCTCATCAGACGCAACCAAAACACATATCTTTAAATTGCCATGCTAAAGTGCACTTTACACATTTTATCCCTGCACTGGTACTCCAGTGTCTTACATTTCAGTTTCATATTTATCACCATATATCTACACTTTCAGCACCATGTTTTCACTACGCTGGAACTCCAGTGTTAAAATATTTTTCTTCTTCTTCTTTTTTATTATGTTCTTTTAAATTTTATATCTATTATTATCTCATATATAATTTTTATTTCAAAGCATTAAGAAACCACACATACCCGTTCTAAGGAAACTCGCACGCACTATAATCACTCTTTAGCAACTCCAAATCCCAAACTCTTGTACAGATGGGGGCTGGACACCGACAGCGGAACACCTAGCCTCTGGGGTGGAGCATTCTTTGACAACAATAATTGCAAAACGTAAAAATAAATGGTCTTAAACCAAGAGCTCACCCGCTCTCGGTTGCCGGCTCCTGATGCAAGATGCATCAATAAACAATATTATGTAATGTATAGGGCGTGCGAGCTCCAAAAACTTCTCACTCATAGATCCTGGAACCCGGGATCCGGTACATGCTAGATCACCACACATTACAGCATATCACCTAAAATTGTAATACAAACAACATGTAACGGAAGATACTTATTCACGTGGAAAAATGTATAGCATTGTACTGTCTACAAATGTAATGTAATGTAACTCAATTTATTAACTATGTTATTTAATCTTGTATTGTTTTCTTTTTATTTTCAGTCTTATGTATTTGCAATTATCAATAAAATAGTAGTGCACAACGATAACGGGGGAACCGTAATTCGAGCAAAAGACGTCCCAGTTTATTGCAGAGGCACTGAGACAAGCGTATGCCCTCGAATGCATACGGGTGGAGGTTTGGTTGTATTCGGGGGTTCCCCCCTTATATTGTGTAACGCACCCTTGGGTTAATCTTGGTAGTTTCGATAGTTTTCATGACAAAATTATGAGGTTGATGATAGTTTTGGTTCAACGGTTCTCTGGTAGGTTTTGGTGTGGAAACGGAAGGTGTTTCATCTTCTCCCTCTGTTTGAATCTGCATATTTTCAGGTGGTAATTCTGGTTGGTCTGATGTGAACGCATCATATCAACGGTCTTGGTTTGTGTGGATTGCATATAACGTTCTCTTCTATCCGTTGGCTTCATAAAAAGTTTTCGGAAGATCTGGAATATACTCGTCCTGGTGGGCGCATTTTCCCTCCTGGCGATTTGGAGATGGCTCTGGTGTTATCGGATACTCTTCTCTCTTCATTTACAACAGTATCTGATGTGTAGCCGTACTCAGATGCAATGCTCTGAGGTTCCCTTTGTCGATATTGTGCATTTCAGAATCGCTAAAGCGTTCTGCATCTATCATTGGTTGCCTCGATAGCTATCAGAGGGATGAAGTGGGATCACTGGTTGTGTTCCCTGAATGGTTTAGCTTGTTGGCCTATCGGATGATTGGGTTTTTGGACGTCTTCCTTTATTTCCCTGGACAGGGTCGGGTAGGTTAAGGTTCTTCACTGACATCGCTCGAACGCGTGTCTATGACGCGGCGATCTCGACGTTCGATGGTCTGAAGCTTCGTTGAGCACCGTGAGGTTTCCACTCCAGGTCCCTTCGTACAGAGGAGCTCTTGGCCATTCTGCGCTTCTTTTATACCGTTTGAGAGTGTCGCTGATCGTGGCAGGAAAGAGAAACAAAATTTTGTGACGTCATACATGTCATAGTAGCAAACCCACTTTTATGCAGAGATACAAACTGTATGTACGAAATTCTCTCATTCTTAACTGGTAAAAATCCCAAGAACATAAAACTCAGTAAAAGCACATTGCATTACACTGTTTCTATACAAAGGAAATATACAAGTCTTTATCAGTTCAAATCTAACAACAATGAGAAGAATGCATTCTCTGACAGATCTTAAACAATAGCTGGACACAGAAAAAAATAACATAACAACAATAGCGTCTTTCTTACAGAACTGGAAATGTTACCAACATGTGAGCCATCGACTGCGTGAGGGCAGAATGTTTTTAAAAATATATACATAAATATGCCATGCCATGCCATACCATACCAAGCCACCATGTAACGGGCACGTTACAGAGTTTACTTTTTCTTGATAGACACGGCTTAGCATTAAGAGTCTATAGTGCAGTGGATATGTGGCACAAAAGTGATGGGGAGAACTGCCCCCTACGCCAAAGCTGCCACTGGTCTGCACAACATTCAAAATTCTGCCAACGAAAACACAGATATGACTGTGAGACAGACTAATTTAGACACGAAATACACAACTGCACTACTCGAAACTCTACAAAACCTCATTGGGACAACTTTTCAAAATCTATATTCCTGTAATTTTTCAAAGCTGCTTCTACATATTCTTGGGATTTCCTACCACCAGATTCTACCTCGTGTGCTACAAAAGTACTTCTTGATGAGCAGGGACAGAGCTTCGGTACATATGAGCAGATTCAGCATACATGAGTTGAAATCCAAACAAAATACATGAGCAGGTTTGAACAACAAACGAATAACTTTTGATTTGTGTGTATGAGTAAATTTTCCTACGTTTTCATAATGTTAGTTAATGAAATATTTAGTAGGGATAAATGGAATTGAATGCTCATACTTTTTGTTTCTTTGTACAGTACAAGTTTTGCAAGTTGTAATTTTTTAAAAAAATTTTGTTATCTAACCAGTGCCGGCTGGCCAAGTGCAACAAGTGCAGATGTTTTCACCTAATTTTCAAATTAATATTGACATTTTTCATTTGCTTGTTAAATTAAACTATTTCCCAGCAGAACGCACACGATAATACTCAAATAATACGCCGCTCGGCGCTACGCACGTGAATCTAACGTCGATTTTCCCCCACTCTTGGCTAATCGCAATGATGAGAATGAGAATGAGAGATGATATGAACTAATTGAAGGGAACCTCACAAAGAACAATCGAGCCCAGGCCGAACTACTCCCATGAAAAAATAATTTATAATAGTAATAATTTCTAATAAGGTAAGAAGGCAGATAAAAATGGCAATAACAATGATGATTGATACACTCACAAATGTATATTGTAGGTAGAGTATGAGTTTATAACCAATGAAAATAAAAAATTGGAGGCAGGCAAGTCACCAAAATTGTTAAAATATGCGTTATACAATTGAAAACGCAACAAATTTAACAGTGGATGTGAAAGTGTTAATTTTTCATTGAACACTTATTCGATTTAATATTTGTATTGTAATATACTTTTTGTGTTTCACTTTTCTGCTGCTTTTAGCTCATCGTTATGTTGACGATGCATAGTTCTTAAATGAAACTGATAAAAAAAATAGTTTAGAAAATAAGAGGTCTATCAACGACCGGAGAACCAGAGGGACGAAACATCAATTTCTCAAATTTACAGGAGAGACGAAATAATGTATCCAAAGCGAATTTTATATACGTGACTCCATCTTACTTCTAAGGATCAGAGGTTGAGACATGTCGATCTGACTCCAAATATAGCTCTTCAGTGGAGTTGATTTAAGCAAAATTTAAAACCGCATTTTTGGAGTTACGTTCTTCTGGTTCTCATACTCAGCTATAGTGTAGTGTGTGGAGAATCAAAGTGATGGAAGCGGGAATAATCAGAAGTGCTTAAAACGCATTTACAGATACCATTATGCAAAGTAGTCACACCAAATAGGCACTGATATCTGGGTTGTTGTTGTTAAATATCCAGGAATTTTAAATAAATTCCATTCCGGTCCAGGAGAGAAAATCAGCAAGGGTAAATGGGTTCTGGACCGTAAACAACCTTTTTATCTGTAAAGTATTTAAATTCGGTCCAGGAACTTTTTCGGCTGAATTTGAATACGCTCCAGGAACCTTTTCCCAGGTTGAATTTAAGTGCTGTCCATGAACCTTCTTTTTCAACTGAATTCCAGGGAACTTTTTTTCCGTATAAATTTAAATACGGTCCAGGAATATTATCTCAATAAAACAATAAGCAACATGGACCGAATTTAAATTGTGCGAGAAAGAAAGTCCCGGTCTTGTAGCGGAACTTGTAACGAACCTAAGCGTTTAAGGTTTTATATTTGTAAGAAGTTAAGATTTTTAAATGTTTCTTACTTCAAATAATGTGCAAGCTGTCACAGACAACTATAGTTAGATTGATACGGTTGCGGTTGGAACTTGTGTATATGTTTAGAAATTAGTCATAATCTGTTCGTGTTGACGTCACTTTCTCATCTCAGCAGAGGAAGTGAACCCGCCTGAATGTTTCTCACCTGACGACAGACTCGGTTAGAAAACAGGTGAAGGTGTGAAATCAACAGAAACGTGGTAACGGTTAATGGAATGCCCGAATAGTGTAATTGGTAACTATTTTCGTTTCATTCTGGCTATACTCGGAAATAATAATTAAGTACAGAAACTTTCGTGTATTTATGTTTGTCTTGTCCAACGTTAATTCTATATGCAAGTGTGTTTAGTGATTGTGATGTGATTTAATATGCTATAGAATTGTTCCTCTTAAGGCCAAAAAAAAAGCAAATCTGTGCCTTGCTTGTAAGTCCACATACGATAGGAAATATAAGTGATTATAAAACTGAAATTAACTTTGAATACTGTGTTGTGTTTCTTTTCTACCCAGCAAGCCCTGATAATTTGCAAAGGTTCTCATGTTCCCGACTAAAGGAGTAGCGGACTAACTTTGTGACGACTGGTGTCTAACCGGGGGACGTTGCAAACCCAATATTACCCATTAAAATTTGAGTTCCTGGACCATCAGCGACCCTGATTAATAGGCACTATTCCTACTACACTGTTGCCTGGAACTAATGCCCCCACTGACCGAGTATTTTCGTACATGAATGGTTTGTGGACAAGTGACATGAACGTTCTTTCAGTACAAACTTTGAAAGCTATATTGATTGGTTAATAAGGTGAACTTTAATCACACGTGGGTAAACTTCTACAAAATGTTATTTGAAAAGAAGGATGTACTGAAGGAGATCCATTTCTTGAAATATGTCGTGTCAATCTTATACAATTTCATATTTTATTATGACCACAAAGGTAATTGCTCTGGATTCTTGTCTATCAGAGGCACAGCAAGGGAGCAGTCGCTATGAACTCCAAGTATTGCTGAGTAAAGATGTTACGTCAATCTTTGTGGGACACCAGGTTAACAAACAACTTCGAGGAAGTAAAGATGTGCATCGACCTGCTATTTACAACAGCAATCCTTGGAGGATAAATAGTGTGTATTCTGATAGAAGGGGGTCAGTTGAGATCAGATCAGTGAGAAGAGCATTATAGACACTACTTGAGAGAGTGGTATTTCTTCGCACGTCGGTCTGAAGGCCTGATGCAGGTCTGACACCAAGGTAGAGGGGTCGAATCTCCCTACCTGCACATTGACGTCAGTAAGAACTTGTCTACGTTCTTCCCATACGGTGACTCTTCGGAGAACACCAGCTTCTGGTTGAAACAGGTATTTTCTTTACATCATGCCCAGACAATCTTAGGGAGACCTAAAGTGAAACTTAGTGTGTATTGTGTATTCATTTGCCGTTCTAAGCTATCCAGGTACAACCTCTCGCATGAGGATTAATCGCTAAGCGAGTATGAATGAAGAAAAGTACTATCGCAACTCGAGGGACGTCTGAAGGTCCCGGGTTAAGATCCCCGGTTCCTAAGGGAACTATGATTTTCTCTACTTAATTGTTCTGCCACTTTTGGCTAATCGCGATGGATGGCGATATGATGATATGGATGAAGGAACAACCACGAACACATGTGGACAACACACAACGAAGTCCCATATATGATTATGTTGCATATGGGTCCAAACGCCAGAACCTCCCAAGTCTGCAAAATGCAGTACATGGTGTACGTGGAAGTGAGGTTGACAGCTGTGTGTCTTGATAAAAGGTCACCCCTTACACCTCAATGAACGACTTCTAATTCTAAGGAATGCTTATTTGAACTGCATATCACCATATTATGGAAATTTCAGTATCTATTTATTTAATCAGGTTTCAAACATAAGTATTTATGACGGAACATTTTTTCTATTAAAATTTGAAGTATTGCATGTCACTTTTTCCAGGTGCAATGGTATCTGAAAGCTTTAGGAGGACACCCCTCCTAAATGATGTAGATGATGGATTCTCTGAGCAGGGGGGGGGGGGCGTAGAGAGGGCACTGTACTTATTAAAACATTTCCAAATTTAGTTTCTTCTCAACTACACTCCCATCTTGAGGATACACAAACATACGAACCACTGTGCAAGGTGCCTCTAACGGAAAGTGAACCCGGGCCCCTTAGGTTACAAGACTCAGCGTAACCACTATGTCGACAAGGAGGTCCACTTTTTTCTTCAGGACATATACCCTGGAAATATCTGGATGTTGGAGCATAAAACGATGAATGAGTGAATGAATAAATATTACAGTAAATATTTCTGCATTATCATGTTTGCACATCTTATTGCAGAACACGTGTACTTACATAGATCACCTAAATTAATGGATATTACCGTAAATATTTATGCATTATCGTGTTTGCAAATCTTATTGCAGAACACGTGTACTTACATACATCACCTAAATTAATGAATATAACCGTTAATATTTATGCATTATCGTGTTTGCAAATCTTATTGCAGAACACGTGTACTTACATAGATCACCTAAATTAATGGATATTACCGTAAATATTTATGCATTATCGTGTTTGCAAATCTTATTGCAGAACACGTGTACTTACATAGATCACCTAAAATAATGGATATTACCGTAAATATTTCTGCATTATCGTGTTTGCAAATCTTATTGCAGAACACGTGTACTTACATACATCACCTAAATTAATGAATATAACCGTAAATATTTATGCATTATCGTGTTTGCAAATCTTATTGCAGTACACGTGTACTTACATAGATCACCTAAATTAATGAATATAACCGTTAATATTTATGCATTATCGTGTTTGCAAATCTTATTGCAGAACACGTGTACTTACATAGATCACCTAAATTAATGAATATTACCGTAAATATTTATGCATTATCGTGTTTGCAAATCTTATTGCAGAACACGTGTACTTACATAGATCACCTAAATTAATGAATATTACCGTAAATATTTATGCATTATCGTGTTTGCAAATCTTATTGCAGAACACGTGTACTTTCATATATCACCTAAATTAATGAATATAACCGTTAATATTTATGCATTATCGTGTTTGCAAATCTTATTGCAGAACACGTGTACTTACAAAGATCACCTAAATTAATGAATATTACCGTAAATATTTATGCATTATCGTGTTTGCAAAACTTATTGCAGAACACGTGTACTTTCATATATCACCTAAATTAATGAATATAACCGTTAATATTTATGCATTATCGTGTTTGCAAATCTTATTGCAGAACACTTGTACTTACATAGATCACCTAAATTAATGAATATTACCGTTAATATTTATGCATTATCGTGTTTGCAAATCTTATTGCAGTACACGTGCACTTACATACATCACCTAAATTAATGAATATAACCGTAAATATTTATGCACTATCGTGTTTGCAAATCTTATTGCAGAACACGTGTACTTACATAGATCACCTAAATTAATGAATATTACCGTAAATATTTATGCATTATCGTGTTTGCAAATCTTATTGCAGAACACGTGTACTTTCATATATCACCTAAATTAATGAATATAACCGTTAATATTTATGCATTATCGTGTTTCCAAATCTTATTACAGAACACGTGTACTTACATAGATCACCTAAATTAATGAATATTACCGTAAATATTTATGCATTATCGTGTTTGCAAATCTTATTGCAGAACACGTGTACTTTCATATATCACCTAAATTAATGAATATAACCGTTAATATTTATGCATTATCGTGTTTGCAAATCTTATTGGAGAACACGTGTACTTACATAGATCACCTAAATTAATGAATATTACCGTAAATATTTATGCATTATCGTGTTTGCAAATCTTATTGCAGAACACGTGTACTTACATAGATCACCTAAATTAATGGATATTACCGTAAATATTTATGCATTATCGTGTTTGCAAATCTTATTGCAGAACACGTGTACTTACATACATCACCTAAATTAATGAATATTACCGTAAATATTTATGCATTATCGTGTTTGCAAATCTTATTGCAGAACACGTGTACTTACATAGATCACCTAAATTAATGAATATTACCGTAAATATTTATGCATTATCGTGTTTGCAAATCTTATTGCAGAACACGTGTACTTTCATATATCACCTAAATTAATGAATATAACCGTTAATATTTATGCATTATCGTGTTTGCAAATCTTATTGCAGAACACGTGTACTTACATAGATCACCTAAATTAATGAATATTACCGTAAATATTTATGCATGATCGTGTTTGCAAATCTTATTTCAGAACACGTGTACTTTCATATATCACCTAAATTAATGAATATAACCGTTAATATTTCTGCATTATCGTGTTTGCAAATCTTATTGCAGAGCACGTGTACTTACATAGATCACCTAAATTAATGAATATTACCGTAAATATTTATGCATTATCGTGTTTGCAAATCTTATTGCAGAACACGTGTACTTACATAGATCACCTAAATTAATGGATATTACCGTAAATATTTCTGCATTATCGTGTTTGCAAATCTTATTGCAGAACACGTGTACTTACATACATCACCTAAATTAATGAATATAACCGTAAATGTTTATGCATTATCGTGTTTGCAAATCTTATTGCAGAGCACGTGTACTTTCATATATCACCTAAATTAATGAATATAACCGTTAATATTTATGCATTATCGTGTTTGCAAATCTTATTGCAGAACACGTGTACTTACATACATCACCTAAATTAATGAATATTACCGTAAATATTTATGCATTATCGTGTTTGCAAATCTTATTGCAGAACACGTGTACTTTCATATATCACCTAAATTAATGAATATTACCGTAAATATTTATGCATTATCGTGTTTGCAAATCTTATTGCAGAACACGTGTACTTTCATATATCACCTAAATTAATGAATATAACCGTTAATATTTATGCATTATCGTGTTTGCAAATCTTATTGCAGAACACGTGTACTTACATAGATCACCTAAATTAATGGATATTACCGTAAATATTTCTGCATTATCGTGTTTGCAAATCTTATTGCAGAACACGTGTACTTACATACATCA
The DNA here is from genome assembly GCF_977018435.1 of Lepisma saccharinum. NCBI lineage: Eukaryota > Metazoa > Arthropoda > Insecta > Zygentoma > Lepismatidae > Lepisma > Lepisma saccharinum. The sequence continues at coordinate 32,625,717 of NC_139238.1, forward strand.
CCTAAATTAATGAATATAACCGTAAATATTTATGCATTATCGTGTTTGCAAATCTTATTGCAGAACACGTGTACTTACATAGATCACCTAAATTAATGAATATTACCGTAAATATTTATGCATTATCGTGTTTGCAAATCTTATTGCACAACACGTGTACTTACATAGATCACCTAAATTAATGGATATAACCGTTAATATTTATGCATTATCGTGTTTGCAAATCTTATTGCAGAACACGTGTACTTACATAGATCACCTAAATTAATGAATATTACCGAAAATTTTTATGCATTATCGTGTTTGCAAATCTTATTGCAGAACACGTGTACTTACATAGATCACCTAAATTAATGGATATTACCGTAAATATTTCTGCATTATCGTGTTTGCAAATCTTATTGCAGAACTCGTGTACTTACATAGATCACCTAAAATAATGAATATTACCGTAAATATTTATGCATTATCGTGTTTGCAAATCTTTTTGCAGAACACGTGTACTTTCATATATCACCTAAATTAATGAATATAACCGTTAATATTTATGCATTATCGTGTTTGCAAATCTTATTGCAGAACACGTGTACTTACATAGATCACCTAAATTAATGAATATAACCGTTAATATTTATGCATTATCGTGTTTGCAAATCTTATTGCAGAACAAGTGTACTTACATACATCACCTAAATTAATGAATATAACCGTAAATATTTATGCATTATCGTGTTTGCAAATCTTATTGCAGAACACGTGTACTTACATAGATCACCTAAATTAATGAATATTACCGTAAATATTTATGCATTATCGTGTTTGCAAATCTTATTGCAGAACACGTGTACTTTCAAATATATCACCTAAATTAATGAATATAACCGTAAATATTTATGCATTATCGTGTTTGCAAATCTTATTGCAGAACACGTGTACTTACATAGATCACCTAAATTAATGAATATTACCGAAAATTTTTATGCATTATCGTGTTTGCAAATCTTATTGCAGAACACGTGTACTTACATAGATCACCTAAATTAATGGATATTACCGTAAATATTTCTGCATTATCGTGTTTGCAAATCTTATTGCAGAACACGTGTACTTACATAGATCACCTAAAATAATGAATATTACCGTAAATATTTATGCATTATCGTGTTTGCAAATCTTATTGCAGAACACGTGTACTTTCATATATCACCTAAATTAATGAATATAACCGTAAATATTTATGCATTATCGTGTTTGCAAATCTTATTGCAGAACACGTGTACTTACATAGATCACCTAAATTAATGAATATAACCGTTAATATTTATGCATTATCGTGTTTGCAAATCTTATTGCAGAACACGTGTACTTACATAGATCACCTAAATTAATGAATATTACCGTAAATATTTATGCATTATCGTGTTTGCAAATCTTATTGCAGAACACGTGTACTTTCATATATCACCTAAATTAATGAATATAACCGTTAATATTTATGCATTATCGTGTTTGCAAATCTTATTGCAGAACACGTGTACTTACATAGATCACCTAAATTAATGGATATTACCGTAAATATTTCTGCATTATCGTGTTTGCAAATCTTATTACAGAACACGTGTACTTACATAGATCACCTAAATTAATGAATATTACCGTAAATATTTATGCATTATCGTGTTTGCAAATCTTATTGCAGAACACGTGTACTTACATAGATCACCTAAATCTTCAGGCATTTTGCTAGTAGTGTGCTCACAAACAACATGAAGAGACATGAACACCAGCAGAACTTCCATTGTTGAAAAGACCATTACTGATTTGTGTTCCAAGCGGTTGATAGTTCAAGAAGCCCATTGTGCCATTCCTGTCCCTCTGTCAACGACTTCTGGAAGGACAGAAAGAATGAAGTTAGCCTTTACTAATTTGTTCTTAGCTCCATCTATGGTTAATAAAATAAGGTCCAGCAACTTCACACTAGTGACTGAACTTAGAATGCTGGGTGACTCAACACTTACACAAATACGTATTTACAGGGGGTCAGGACCCCCCCCTTTCAGCCGAAAGGCTTATCAAACCCAAAATTAAATAAGCAAAATAATAGTTGTGCGCACGGGGGTCTCAGGGGTACATGAGCCCCGTAATGTGAAAATATGGCCCGTGTTACAAAAAGCACGGAATTTCGTTTCACTTGGGATTCCATGCTCTATACATGGACACTACTGGAAAATCCCCCCCCCCCCCTCTGAGTTCGAACCTGTATCTCCTGAATAGATAGCAGTCTGGTGCTCTACCGACTGGATCACCGGCGCTTATCTTTAGTAACACATAAATACACAGTGTGTAAATTAATTTGAGCCCATAGCCGTCCGCACGGGGGCAAGGGGGCGATTGCCCGTAATTTTTTTTTCACGGAGAGGCAAGTATGGGGCATATTGGCCTGATAATAGTGTTGCCCCCTCAAAAAATACCACTTTTTTAAAAATTATCGTATTCCTTCATCCCGATTGTCATAATTAATGTAAATTACTGTGACTGAAATCAAATTATACATGTGAAATATGTACTGTTAGGTTGACATTCGTTATCTAAGGAGGAGGTGTGGTCATCTTTGTCCTCCCCCTTCCAGACTTCCATGCTCCTATACAGGGTGATTCAGAATTCCTATTACAGTATGCGTGTTTGAAACGTGGCGGCGAGCACATGTTGCTAACATTTGTTCGTTCCTCAATTTCATAAACATCTGTCGCACGTCTCTCTGGCGATTATTGAAATCGCATGACAGTCAAAATACACACGGTGAAAACTTTTTAGAAAGAACACTCTTGAATTCCAGTCCTCATAAATTGGAAATAATTTGCCTTGGTAAGTTCGTAAGTACTGTAAATACTTTTTACAGCATCACAAGTATCATAATTATTTGTTTTTATGATACCTACCAGCACCCAAGCGTTGTTGAAGTTGTTTTGCGACACCCTGTATATACACATACCAGTGAATTCATCAATATATATATATATAGACACACACATATATGTATATATACAGGGTGTATCATAAGTAATAGCGCAAACTGACGATAATAGAAGCAAAAAAGTCTGGGTAAACATGCGTCTCCAAACGAGCCGTTTTCGAGATAATCGCGACTGTGTGATTACAAGCTGCCACTGACTTCATTGTTTGTAAACGTTCTCATAGTTGGTAAAATGCTAATAATGTGTGCGAATGTGTGGTGTATATATATGTGTGTCTGTGTGTGTGTGTGTGTGTGTGTGTGTGTGTGTGTGTGTGTTTGAGTGTGTGTGTGCGTGCGTGCATGCGTACACACTAGCGTACGCAGCGGTGAGGAGATGAAGCTACAGCCCCGTCACAAATTGTGAGAAATTCAAATTAAACCTTGAGATAACCAACCACGCAATACAGTCATAACGGAAGATAATGTTGTAGCTTACATGATCACTGCGAAGTACATTAGCATTGAGAAAGGATGAGCAGTTTGTCTTTTAGCCATGAAGCAGGGAAAGTTAGCGTCCTTGAATATTTTTTATAGCCTTTGGAGTTTTTAGCCTTAGAACTGGAAGGTCACAAAGTTGCCATTTTTTAGTTATTCCGTAATGGACCACAAAATGCCCCGCATTGTCAATGGAATTTTCCTGCTAAAATAGTAGTACGTACAATCAAGAAAACTACATCCCACTTTTTTCCTTCTAGGTTCAAGAGTGTTGTTTTACCTCCTGTCGTATTTCAGTTTATCCTGCATTTCCCTAACGAATTTATCTGTACAAACCATATGCCTCCACCGGGTATCGAACACGAGACCCCTTGATTACAAGTCACCACTGCGCCATCGGGGAGGCCCTATATTAAAATTAGAAAAAGTAGCTAGACCCGATCATTTCTATTATGTTGTATATATTTGCTTTTGTCTTTCTTTTGCCCTTGTCCTAAGTGGTTTACTCAATTTAGTGTTGTATATTGAACCTGATATTACGACGGCAACCAATCCAGAAAGATTTCGAATTGTTGTGCATTGAACGAGTGCTCCCTGGGCGATGGCAACAATCAGGGATTCAAAAGGAACAATTAAAAGCTAAAACTATCGAGGCCTCGGTGGCGTAGGTGGCTTTGGTCGATCCCGTGCATGCTCTTGGGTGCAGCTTGCTTGTCCCACATGATAGCTACGTGCTTGATGGCGACTTGCCTACGCCCGGACACACGGAGGATCCCTCTGACTTGGAATTCGTCACCCGATGGTGGGCCTCACAAACTTTTCAATGATTATGTGAGAATGGATTGATGTATGATCTAGGGATAGACGGTGGACAACAATTACCTTCCGCCAGGGGCTCCGGGTTCGAATCCCGGCCTGGGCAAGGATTTTTTCTCTTTCTTCCTTTTATTTTTTTTTACAGATTCTCATTTTTTGTGTTCATAAGGGTGTTTGTTATGTTTATTATTACACTAAGATGCACCGTTAATACAGAATATTTGTTAAGTACTCCTTCTATAAATTAAGTATATATATTTTGTTGAAATATTAATTTTTCTCGAGACGTTTTTCATGGTGCATGTTCGTTACACATTACTTTCAACATGTGCACCATCAAGCATTACGACACACTTCCCATTTGTCGGCAGTGGCGTAAAAGACGTTCTGGAGAATTGCTGGTGTTATGGCGGCAGCAGCTTGTGTAATGCGATTTCGGAGCTCGTCCAATATGGTAATGGGTCGGGTGCAGGGACTGCATTTGAAACCTACTTTGAGTTTCAGTTTCAGTTCGGCTCGGAATGAAACATTGCGGTTCACTTTCAGTTCTCGAACTGAAACTGGAATGAAACCGGAGTATATATGTCCGAACCAGAACTGGAATGATCTGATGTTTTACGTCCAGTTCGGCACGGAATGAAACCATTCGGTTCATTTTCAGTTCTCGAACTGAAACTGGAATGGAACCGGAATATATATGTCCGAACCGTAACTGGAATGATCTGAGGTTATAGTTTCAGTTCGGCCCGGAATAAAACCTTTCGGTTCACTTTCAGTTCTCGAACTGAAACTGGAATGGAACCGGAGTATATATGTCCGAACCACAACTGGAATAATCTGGGGTTTTAGTTTCAGTTCGGCCCGGAATGAAACCTTTCGGTTCACTTTCAGTTCTCGAACTGAAACTGGAATGAAATCGGAGCATATCTATCCGAACCGTAACTAGAATGATCTGAGGTTGGACTTCTAGTTCGGCCCGGAATGAAACCCTTCTGTTCATTTTTAGTTCTCGAACTAAAATTGGAACGAAACCGGAGTATATCTACCCGAACTGTAATTGGATGGTCTGAACTTTTCCTTCAGTTTGGCCCGGAATGAAAGTTTTCAGTTAAGTTTCAGTTCTCGAACTTAAACCGTTTCCAGACTCAAATGTTAAGGATCTGGGCGCGTTTTGCGATGTTTGAGATAGAAAAAAATACTGAGTAACTTTACATTTTCTTCATTTAAGAACTGTATCTCACATTGTACTGACAATTGTATTTTTTTTGTAATTATCTGTGAAATGAAAACGAAAAGTTTATATGAATCCGCCGCGTCACTTTTACCTCAGTTGATTCAGTTCAAAATGGCATCAAACAATGGGATGAAAATTAACTGTGAAAAAAGTTACGTATCTTCATTACAGTAACCAAACTGTAGTTAATCAAACACATTTCTGAAAGTAGCGTATGACATCACAGTACAGTAACCAAATTGTAGTTAAACAAATACATTTATGAAAGTAGCGTATGTCATCACAGTACAGCAACCAAATTGTAGTTAATAAAACAGATACAATTCTATGTGAGCTGTGGCTAGCTTCATAAGTGTGTCCATTTTCGCGCAAAACTACATCAATAAGATTAATACACATTAGATTTTCCTATGGCAGCAAATTTTCCAATTCATGGAAAATGGCATTTACTCTTTTGTATGTAATTACATAATTTTGTTTCTGAATTCCTGAAAATAGAAAATTAAAATAAAATAGTGTATGAACTGTTAATTTATGAAAAACGCAATAAGCATCTATCCTCGATGGATATTTTCACACCTACAAATAACCATGGATTAAAGAAAAAGCACTTAAAAATATGCTTCACAAACTTTGGTTGATTGTAAATGATACATGTCATAATTTTGTAGTACGAGTTTCTCCTCCTCGTATGTAACATTTGCACTTTAACAGCTATTATTTAAATTTTGAATAAAAAAGGAAATTAGGTCATACATAAATCTTACAATGTTAATCTTTTAAATGTCTTTCCAAACGAGAATTATGAAAACGACAGGAAACATGTGAGCATGAAAGACAATGACTATTGACCTTCCTCCTCGACGAACTCGTAAACACTACTGGAGCTAATAGAGGAACTGAAAGAATTTTCATCTTGGTTTAAGGCTGGCAAGTGCTGATCAGAACGCTTTTGGAATAAAGCATTCGTCCGCAAGACCATGAGATCATCAAGTGTTGGAGAGGAAAGGTTGTACCTCATATCTGACATTACAAACTTCACACTTGAGAACAACCGCTCCACGCTTACCTGGGTGGCTGGTGCAGGCAAAACCACCGGTGTCGGAAACAATGCGCCCGGAAAAGTGCGTTCTCGCAATAAAAGTGGGAAAAATGCGCCCTCCCAAGAGTAACCACAATGAAAAGTGGGAAAAATGCGCCTTGCATTTGCCTTCCCCAGTTACCCATTGAAAGAAAATGCATTGTGGTTTAAGCCGACAGTGTGTCGATCAAACGTCTTTCGTGACAGCAGAACCAATGACCACCACTCTTGGACAATGCCAATATGAGAATTGTTTCTTGAATTGCGCTGCAGCTGTGGTGAAAAACACGATTCCAATGTGGATTTGATTAATCTCTTGTATGAACAGGGTTATTTATAGTACCTGGGTTTAAACAGTTTGATGGCATGGCAGTCGGGTAGGAGGCCACGTGATTGGTTGGGAACGGGAATGCAATGCGATGTAAGGCACTGTTGGAAAATACATACTTCCTGTTCCCTTCCTACAGGTGGTGACGCAATAGAAACTGGACCGGACGGACGTAGTGACTAGTGAGTCACCTACTGACTATTTGAATCAACAATGTTATTTTTTTATGTTGTAACAATATTACATTTATTTTGTTATAATTGAAATCTGGGCTATAAAATATGAAAAATGACACCAAACACGACCAAGATATACGAATTACAAACATATTGCCACTCAGAAGTAATAACTCGTATCCATATTATTATGTAGCGTATTGGAAGCAATAAGTTCGTGTTTGGTGTCATTTTTCACACTTATTTCATACAATTTTTAGGTATATAAAATATTGAGAATTCAGGGGGGTACACAGAAATATTCAATTATGTCAAGGGGGACTCTCAGGCAAAAAAATTGAGAAACACTGCCTTAATGGCATTTCGGATCTTTTCTATTTCCAAATATTCGGATCTGGCAGCCCCCAAAATACCAAGTTGTTCACTACGAAGTTTTATTCCGAAGCAAAACTTAAACTGAAAGTACACGGAGGGTTATGGTGCACCAGAATGTAGCGGAACATTTCAGTTCAGGTTCGGGTGCGAACCGAAAGTGTTCACAATGAGGTTTCATTCCGGAACTGAACTGAAACTGAAAGTACACGGAGGGTTATGGTGCACCAGAATGTAGCGAAACATTTCAGTTCAGGTTCGGGTGCGAACCGAAAGTGTTCACAATGAGGTTTCATTCCGGAACTGAACTGAAACTGAAAGTACACGGAGGGTTATGGTGCACCAGAATGTAGCGAAACATTTCAGTTCAGGTTCGGGTGCGAACCGAAAGTGTTCACAATGAGGTTTCATTCCGGAACTGAACTGAAACTGAAAGTACACGGAGGGTTATGGTGCACCAGAATGTAGCGAAACATTTCAGTTCAGGTTCGGGTGCGAACCGAAAGTGTTCACAATGAGGTTTCATTCCGGAACTGAACTGAAACTGAAAGTACACGGAGGGTTATGGTGCACCAGAATGTAGCGAAACATTTCAGTTCAGGTTCGGGTGCGAACCGAAAGTGTTCACAATGAGGTTTCATTCCGGAACTGAACTGAAACTGAAAGTACACGGAGGGTTATGGTGCACCAGAATGTAGCGAAACATTTCAGTTCAGGTTCGGGTGCGAACCAATAGTGTTCACAATGAGGTTTCATTCCGGAACTGAACTGAAACTGAAAGTACACGGAGGGTTATGGTGCACCAGAATGTAGCGAAACATTTCAGTTCAGGTTCGGGTGCGAACCGAAAGTGTTCACAATGAGGTTTCATTCCGGAACTGAACTGAAACTGAAAGTACACGGAGGGTTATGGTGCACCAGAATGTAGCGAAACATTTCAGTTCAGGTTCGGGTGCGAACCAATAGTGTTCACAATGAGGTTTCATTCCGGAACTGAACTGAAACTGAAAGTACACGGAGGGTTATGGTGCACCAGAATGTAGCGAAACATTTCAGTTCAGGTTCGGGTGCGAACCGAAAGTGTTCACAATGAGGTTTCATTCCGGAACTGAACTGAAACTGAAAGTACACGGAGGGTTATGGTGCACCAGAATGTAGCGAAACATTTCAGTTCAGGTTCGGGTGCGAACCAATAGTGTTCACAATGAGGTTTCATTCCGGAACTGAACTGAAACTGAAAGTACACGGAGGGTTATGGTGCACCAGAATGTAGCGAAACATTTCAGTTCAGGTTCGGGTGCGAACCGAAAGTGTTCACAATGAGGTTTCATTCCGGAACTGAACTGAAACTGAAAGTACACGGAGGGTTATGGTGCACCAGAATGTAGCGAAACATTTCAGTTCAGGTTCGGGTGCGAACCAATAGTGTTCACAATGAGGTTTCATTCCGGAACTGAACTGAAACTGAAAGTACACGGAGGGTTATGGTGCACCAGAATGTAGCGAAACATTTCAGTTCAGGTTCGGGTGCGAACCGAAAGTGTTCACAATGAGGTTTCATTCCGGAACTGAACTGAAACTGAAAGTACACGGAGGGTTATGGTGCACCAGAATGTAGCGAAACATTTCAGTTCAGGTTCGGGTGCGAACCGAAAGTGTTCACAATGAGGTTTCATTCCGGAACTGAACTGAAACTGAAAGTACACGGAGGGTTATGGTGCACCAGAATGTAGCGAAACATTTCAGTTCAGGTTCGGGTGCGAACCGAAAGTGTTCACAATGAGGTTTCATTCCGGAACTGAACTGAAACTGAAAGTACACGGAGGGTTATGGTGCACCAGAATGTAGCGAAACATTTCAGTTCAGGTTCGGGTGCGAACCAATAGTGTTCACAATGAGGTTTCATTCCGGAACTGAACTGAAACTGAAAGTACACGGAGGGTTATGGTGCACCAGAATGTAGCGAAACATTTCAGTTCAGGTTCGGGTGCGAACCAATAGTGTTCACAATGAGGTTTCATTCCGGAACTGAACTGAAACTGAAAGTACACGGAGGGTTATGGTGCACCAGAATGTAGCGAAACATTTCAGTTCAGGTTCGGGTGCGAACCAATAGTGTTCACAATGAGGTTTCATTCCGGAACTGAACTGAAACTGAAAGTACACGGAGGGTTATGGTGCACCAGAATGTAGCGAAACATTTCAGTTCAGGTTCGGGTGCGAACCGAAAGTGTTCACAATGAGGTTTCATTCCGGAACTGAACTGAAACTGAAAGTACACGGAGGGTTATGGTGCACCAGAATGTAGCGAAACATTTCAGTTCAGGTTCGGGTGCGAACCGAAAGTGTTCACAATGAGGTTTCATTCCGGAACTGAACTGAAACTGAAAGTACACGGAGGGTTATGGTGCACCAGAATGTAGCGAAACATTTCAGTTCAGGTTCGGGTGCGAACCGAAAGTGTTCACAATGAGGTTTCATTCCGGAACTGAACTGAAACTGAAAGTACACGGAGGGTTATGGTGCACCAGAATGTAGCGGAACATTTCAGTTCAGGTTCGGGTGCGAACCAATAGTGTTCACAATGAGGTTTCATTCCGGAACTGAACTGAAACTGAAAGTACACGGAGGGTTATGGTGCACCAGAATGTAGCGAAACATTTCAGTTCAGGTTCGAGTGCGAACCGAAAGTGTTCACAATGAGGTTTCATTCCGGAACTGAACTGAAACTGAAAGTACACGGAGGGTTATGGTGCACCAGAATGTAGCGAAACATTTCAGTTCAGGTTCGAGTGCGAACCGAAAGTGTTCACAATGAGGTTTCATTCCGGAACTGAACTGAAACTGAAAGTACACGGAGGGTTATGGTGCACCAGAATGTAGCGAAACATTTCAGTTCAGGTTCGGGTGCGAACCGAAAGTGTTCACAATGAGGTTTCATTCCGGAACTGAACTGAAACTGAAAGTACACGGAGGGTTATGGTGCACCAGAATGTAGCGAAACATTTCAGTTCAGGTTCGGGTGCGAACCGAAAGTGTTCACAATGAGGTTTCATTCCGGAACTGAACTGAAACTGAAAGTACACGGAGGGTTATGGTGCACCAGAATGTAGCGAAACATTTCAGTTCAGGTTCGGGTGCGAACCGAAAGTGTTCACAATGAGGTTTCATTCCGGAACTGAACTGAAACTGAAAGTACACGGAGGGTTATGGTGCACCAGAATGTAGCGAAACATTTCAGTTCAGGTTCGGGTGCGAACCGAAAGTGTTCACAATGAGGTTTCATTCCGGAACTGAACTGAAACTGAAAGTACACGGAGGGTTATGATGCACCGGAATATAGCGAAACATTTCAGTTCAGGTTCGAGTGCGAACCGAAAGTGTTCACAATGAGGTTTCATTCCGGAACTGAACTGAAACTGAAAGTACACGGAGGGTTATGGTGCACCAGAATGTAGCGAAACATTTCAGTTCAGGTTCGAGTGCGAACCGAAAGTGTTCACAATGAGGTTTCATTCCGGAACTGAACTGAAACTGAAAGTACACGGAGGGTTATGGTGCACCAGAATGTAGCGAAACATTTCAGTTCAGGTTCGAGTGCGAACCGAAAGTGTTCACAATGAGGTTTCATTCCGGAACTGAACTGAAACTGAAAGTACACGGAGGGTTATGGTGCACCAGAATGTAGCGAAACATTTCAGTTCAGGTTCGGGTGCGAACCGAAAGTGTTCACAATAAAGTTTCATTCCGGAACTGAACTGAAACTGAAAGTACACGGAGGGTTATGGTGCACCAGAATATAGCGAAACATTTCAGTTCAGGTTCGGGTGCGAACCAAAAGTGTTCACAATAAAGTTTCATTCCGGAACTGAACTGAAACTGAAAGTACACGGAGGGTTATGGTGCACCAGAATGTAGCGAAACATTTCAGTTCAGGTTCGAGTGCGAACCGAAAGTGTTCACAATGAGGTTTCATTCCGGAACTGAACTGAAACTGAAAGTACACGGAGGGTTATGGTGCACCAGAATGTAGCGAAACATTTCAGTTCAGGTTCGGGTGCGAACCGAAAGTGTTCACAATGAGGTTTCATTCCGGAACTGAACTGAAACTGAAAGTACACGGAGGGTTATGGTGCACCAGAATGTAGCGAAACATTTCAGTTCAGGTTCGAGTGCGAACTATAAGTCGAACTGGAGCATGTTTCAGTTCGAGTTCAAATTCGGTTCGCAGTCCCTGGTCGGGTGGACACATGTCAGCAAGAATGGGCACCACGTCATTATGCCTTAGATGTCCGCACGTAGCTGAATACTCACTATCCTGGGAAATGGATTGGGCACGGGGGATCCCTGGTGTGGGCCCCTGACCTCACTCCCATGGACTTGTTTGTACACTGTAAAAAATGTTGGAGTTAAAACGACACAGAGTGTGGTGCATGGAGGTCTACACCACACTTTGGTCAACTTTTAACCTCAGTGGTGTCACGAAGGTGTTGATTGCAACCATTTGTCTATGTTACTTCAACACCAGTGAGGTTAAATGTTGACCAAAATGTAGTGTAGACCGCCTGAAACCACTCTCTGAGTCGCTTTAACACCAGTTTGTTTTTGTTTTTTTCAGTGTATGGAGATTTATCAGAGAACGTGTGTTCACCCGACCCATTACCACATTGGAGGAACTCCGAAACAGCATAACACAAGCTGCTGCCGCCATAACAACGGCAATGCCCAGAACGTCTTTCGCGCCACTGCCGACAGATGGGAAGTGTGTCGTAATGCTTGATGGTGCACATGTGGAAAGTAATGTGTAGCAATCACTAGATCAACAAAATAGATACTTAATTTATGGACACACTGTACAAGAGAGATACCGGATGTTTTCTGAAAACGAAAGATGGCTATATAGTGAATCCGATACACAGGGGAGAACGGGACAATGCTGGTATTAGAAATGGTTCATATACTGTTGGTTGTAAAATGCTGGGACAAGAACCCGCTGAACTTTCTGACATTCCTGAAACGTTGAAACAGAGAGAACCAGTTCTTTTTTACTGGATATCTATATTTAACAATAAACGTTGAAAATTCTAAGATTTTAACTGGAAATTTTGAAAATCAGTAAGACTAAATAGATTGTAAACAAAAGTAAGCTTGAAGCTCGTCGGTCAGAATCTAACACACCAGGTTTCCGTGCGTTGGAAAAAAATAAGAAACAAAATATCATCAAGCATTTTATTGCATTTCTTTACCTGTAATCATCTAGACTTTTCAGACATACATATATTTAGCTATCTATCTATTTAATAGAATATAATAATATCAAAATCTAGGTGATTACAAGTTAGGAAATGCATCAAAATGCTTAACACTGTTAAGCCTTGTTTCCATGGTTAATAAAACATTCAAATGGTGACCAACGCAAAATTTATTGTATAAAAAAACGTAACGTTTCCACCTTCTAACAGGATCTTCTTCAGACAAAGATTCACAGTAAATTCAATATTGTTAGAGGGTGGAAACGTTGTTTTTAGTGTATGTTTTTTATAAATTTTGTATTGGTCAGCATTTGAATGTTTTATCAAAATGCTTCTTGATTTTTCCTTTATCTTATATATATATATATATATATATATATATATGTGTGTGTGTGTGTGTGTGTGTGTGTGTGTGTGTGTGTGTGTGTGTGTGTGTTGAAAATTGTAACAAAATGAAGTAGTAGGTGGACATAAAGGTTTGTTTATAAGTTTTCAAATTAAGAACAGGATTTTTAATACACATCTTGAAATATACTGTGATTCATGTGATAAATACTTCAAAAAATATTGTACAATGTGGAGACTAATTTCCTGGTTCAGGTGACAGAGCAGCACAATTTGAAAATGCAGCAGACGTTTCCTGCGCGTTGCATTGGTAGAAATGATACAATTGCTGAGGTCCTTCTGAACTCACAGTCAATGACGTTTCTTGGTTGTAAGGATTCTATTGACAAGAATTCTATCGAGATATTATTATAGTAGAGAAAAGTTCCTTTTGCAGGATTCGTTGGAAGCAAACATGCTAATGGTGAAACGGAAAAGTTACGGAATAGCATAGGAACAGCCGAAATCTTTAATTAGATAATCAAGAACCTTTAAAAATTAAAAACATCATTGCTGGTAAGAAACACAAAAAGGGTGTTGAAACTGACATTTTGAAAGTCACGAACTCAATCTTTTGAAAGAGATTTTAACCTGCAAGGTATGGCATTATACTTTTTTATTATAATAATTGGAAAACTTGTGGATCTTGCGGCTGTCCAAGATATTGATTGTAAAAATTAATTAAAATAAGCTATTACATTGTACAAATTAAAGACTCGCAAGATAATTATTTCCTCAAAATTAGTCTTTTCTTCAAGACTAAAAAATCGTCAGAAATAGATATTCCAAATGTTGTAATAGATTTTCTAAAAATGTTTTCTGTGTATTTGAATTACATTAGAGAAAACCTTCACTTCGTACATAAAATTAATTCTACGCTTAAAATAAAATAAAAACTAGCATGATTTTTTTATAAATACAGTAGGCAATTCGAACCTCCTTATGAGATGAATTTTCGCAATTTCGCGTATGTATCGGTAAACAATGCAGAGCCATCTATCCGAGAATGTTTGAATCATTGTTGCATTATATTCTGAACTTCATAAGGTACCTTATGCTCCCGAATAGGAACCACACAAAAGTATTATGCAGTGGCGCAGGAATGTTTTGGTTTTGGACTCTACAAAGTTGAATTTATGCGTGGGGTGTGTTTCTATGGATTTCAATTTAAACTGTAGGCTTCCATAAAGTAGACAAGTGAACTTGAAACAAATAAACCATGGCCATTCCATTTTAGAATAACACAAAATTTTCAAAAGTTTACATTGGCAATAAATGGGGGAAGAAAAACCTCCTCATTCCATCTCAAAGGCCCGTACCCAAGCGGGGGGCAAGGTGGGGTCCGAAAAAGCGGAACAAAGAGAAGCGGCGAAAATGCTGTTGTATTAGTTGAGTTAGGTTATTGTACGTCAATTTTCGGCCACTTTTGGCTAATTGTGTAATCGTGACGATGAGGATGAGTGATGATATGATGAAATTGACGAGGAAACACTCACAAAGAATACACATCCCCAGACCGGGATTCGAACAATGGACCCCTGTCGACTCTGTCACAGCGGTCGGCGAAATGCTGTTGAAGTATTAGATGTGACCAGCAATGCTATGGTGATATTGCAAGGAGCTAAATGTACATAATTGTAGAGTTGAAAATTATGACCCAAAGTAATGGGAAAAATTCAACTCATCGATAGACACCCCCCCCCCCCCACCACCACCACCAACCCGACAATCAGCAACACAGTCGCTCTCATCCAAAGGCTGTCACAGCGTTCAGCTTAACTTATTGTTTGCATTCAATTCTCAGAAGTATTCGAATAGTACAGGGTGAGTCAAAAGTCCCTGACCACCCCTTGTAAAATGAAAGGGAGTGTAGATTGCAGCAATAGGTCATGGTAGTAATAAGTTAGGCCTAGGGGAAATCTTTTTGGTGCATGTCATGACAAGGTCCACCATCTTGGTGACCGCCATCTTGGATACAACTTCATTTCTTTAAATGGGAAGGGGGGCATGTGGGGTATGGTTTTGGGCTAGAATTTCACCAGGAATTCAGTGGTGAAGTCAGATTTATGAAAACTTTAATGATAAGGAAGTTATTAGCATATGAAAGTTACACAATGAAAGTTTATCGTCGTCGCCTTGTAATCAAGGGGTCCCGGGTTCGATACCCGGTGGAGGCACAAGTGGTTCGGATCCCACTTTAAACTGTAGGTCCAGTCCCGATTAGCCTTAATGTGCATAAAGTGGACTTAAAACACCAAATCAAAATCAAAAAAATCACAATGAAAGTTACACAATCTGTTCAATGTGCTGTCCTTCTTGTGTTATGCACATGTTGAGACGGTTCTCCCATGCTAACTGGACACGGAGCAATATCTCAGGTGTGCTACAAGTTACCCACATCCCGAATCTTTTCGGCATACACGATTGACTTCAAATGACTCCACAAGTAAATATGTGAGTGAATTCAAATCTGATGATCGTGAAGGCCATTCCACTGGCCCACGTCGACCAATGCATCGACCAGGGAACTGTAGGTCCAGATAGTGACGAACCTGTCGCCCATAATAAGCTGGTGCCCCATCCTGCTGAAAATATATGAGGAAGCTGCCACCCTTCGTCAAAACTGGCGAAAAAATGCGTTCTTGCAACAAGTAGACCTCAGCATTTAAATTGGGCCAATGATACGTGTCCCTCAGATCCCGGCCCACACCATAACCTTCCCAGCCCCAACCATATTGCTCGGATCTCTCCACAACGGGTTCTCCTATCAAGGTCGTCCTCAGAGAGATGGTGCAGCAGCTGCAGCTTGTACGGGTGCCACTTAACCGTCTTTAACACCCTGCAAATGGAACTCTGGCTGACACCACATTGCACAGACATTCGACGTGTGCTGCGCTGCGGAGACTTGGCAAGCGATGCTAGCACTACCGTAGCTGTTCTTTCGTCAGTGGCAGTTTTGGGCCTATCAGATCGTGGACTGTCCTGGACTGTACCGCTCTCTTCGAACCTGGTCAGCAATTGGGACACTGGGTTCCGTTCGTTGAAATCACGAGCTGCAGCACGGGCACTTCTCCCCCACCCTTCCCCCACACACAGCTTGATGATCTGGACTCGTTCGGCCTTGGTCAATGGCATGCTTCAGCACCTGCAAATGATAGGTAATTAACACTTTCGTATGCCCATAACTTCCTCATCATTAAAGTGTTCATAAATCTGACTTCCCACTGAATTCCTGGTGACATTCTAAGCCAAAACCACACTCCACATGCCCTCCTTCGCCTTTAAAGAAATGAAGTTGTATCCAAGATGGCGGTCACCAAGATGGCGGACGTTGTCATGACATGCGCCAAAAAGTTTTCCCCTAGGCCTAACATATTACTACCATGACCACTCTACACTCACTCTGATTTTATAATTGGTGGTCAAGGACTTTTGACACCCTGTTTATCGCCGACACGATATATATCGTGGAGACGATATATCGCCGATATCACAATACGGAAAAAATATCGTATCGTCATTGACGATATATCCCGATACCTAATTTTCGATTTCGTCCATCCATAGCCTTGACTCATCTCACTCAACAGGTTAATATAGGTGCCGGAGCTTGCCCCGAGTTGATATTTTCCTGGAGATGAGGTCTGTTCGAAAAGGTTTATTATCCATATTATCCAAACAGCATCCTGTACTAGGGAAATTGATGCCCAAGGCTGACGGTGTCGCTTCTGCCAGTCTTAGGTAAAAGGGACTTTACTATGTTCTATAGTATGGCTCCTTAGATTATCTCCATTGAGTTACCTATAGGTTAGACTTAGAACTTAGGACTTAGTAACTTGGAACATAGTATCTTAGAGTTTGTACATTATGTTATATGAGCACTACTGAACGTATATATCCGAACTTACTGAACCTTGTGTGAATGAGATAATAAACATTAGCGAGGCATAACTGAGCTATAAATCCCAAGTGACGTCAAAGCCCCCCCCCCCTTTGGCGTTGCATAAGTGGTGGAGGTGTGGGGCAACACATAAAGCCTTGCATTGGATTGCGGTAAAATTTGGTATATAGACTATAGAGACGACGAGGAAGTGAATACTAACACAAAAAAATGGTTTAACATTTCGCCACCAGGTGGAAATATCGCGCTGAAACCTCGTGAACAGAATCCTTCTTTTAAATCATTGATCACACTGTATTACGCTTCCAAAGGGCTATTAATATTGATGGTGCTCAAATTGTATGCTTCTGTACTGACACGAACTAAAAATATAGTTTTGTATATTCAATTTCTGTTATTTCAGGTCCAATTTCCACCTGGTGGTGAAAATTCGAACTTTTTAAAAATCACCAATCGCATTCCTATGGTCTACATGGCCTCTATAACAAGATTCACCGAAACCGCTTGCTCCGAACGAGCTGGAGTGGGTTTTGAGTACCGAAATTTTAATTCTATGCGCCACATTTCCACCTGGTAGTGAAAATTCGAATTTTTCATTATCACTTCCTCATGGTCGCCATAGTATCTCTACTAAGTGTCACCACAATCCGATGCTTCGAACGGGCTCTTAGAAGGGGATATTTTAATATGACCACCCTGTATGTACTAGTACAGCAGAGTCAAGAGAATATTACCTTTGCTGGGAACTAATGCTTGAGTTGGTTTATAAAGTTCGCTTTATGAAAGACTAACCGCGAGTGGACGTACAGATTAAAGTTTGGTCCGAACTACGCGCCTTCACCGGGTATCGAACCCGGTGCTCCTTTGATTACAAGATATCGTTATTATCACTACACCATCAGGAGGACAGATACTTATGCAAAACACACTGATATCCTTACAACTCACACTCTATTCAAGATGTGGCGCAAGATCTTTTGAGGTGGGTCTGCCAAAGGTTTGGGTAGATCACATCATTTACATTATGACAAGGGAACGGATTTATATATAGTAAAAATATGCTAAATATATAAATACATATTTAGTTATTTTCACCAAAATATGGAGTTAAATATGGCCTTAAAATTACAAAAATCTCGTACCTTGTTAATAATATACTGCTGGACAAAAAAAACCGGACACTTGCATTTTTTGTGATAACGCAATGGGTCGATAAAAGCTCTGGTACAAGGGCTAACTAAATGTTGCAGAAACTGAATTAAGTACGAATGCATAAACAAAGTCCGAGCCTATGAATGGTGCATATGGTACTACATGATCTGCCGAACATTCTGGAATATACCTGCGAGCTGTTATTGCAATTCAGATGTCAAATACTAAAGTGTCCGGTTTTCATTGTCCAGCAGTATATAAAATACAGTACGCTGTCTCTGCTTAGAACTTCTTTGCTTGTTCTGATGTTTACACCGGCTGAAATGTGCTCTTGCACTAAGAATCATTGAGTAGCTGCAAAATAAAACTTTACCACCGGTTGATAAATTTTCATCTTTAAATTCCGATACGTAACTATTAAGTTTTAAAACAATTGATTGCGCCTCTCTCGGTATTGCAACTATTACAGTGACTGTCTTGAAGAGAAACCAGAATAGAATCCCGTACGTGTGCCACAAAATCGTTGCTTATGGCGCTGCTGTCGGGCGCGCAACTAGTAGCAAGGGTGGGGTTAGCAATAGGACTCTCTTCCAACGTTGCCAAAATAACGTTTTTAATAACCAGAAGCCGATGCTTGAGCCCTCATTCTCTATTGTTGACAACAATTGCAAATAAACAGGAATTTCAAGTGCAGTAAAACCTCGTTAATTCGGACCCCGATAAGCCGGACTTCGCTTAATCCGGACAGAGAAAATAAAAAAACAAAAAGCAGAATGCAAGGTTTTAAATGTGGCTAGAAGTCAACAATCGCATTTGTCATTTGCTCCGTAGCGGCTAAGAATACGTACATTCAACGACAATGTTAGAACTTCCAAAAGAAAATGCAGTCAACCACTGATGACATTCTGTTTCCCGAAGACTTTGTACTGTTCTGTATAGTGTATTAGGCCTATGCCCTTTAAATACACCATAATAAACTTGTTTTGTTGCTATAGACGGAGTTTTAATGCACTTTCTACTGTTCTCTTAGGTTATTTAAGTTAATCCGGACTTTCGTTAAACCGGTTAACTTATTCGTCAATTATTCCGGATAATCGAGGTTTTACTGTGTTTTCAATAGCAAAAGTGAGCGAATATAGAGTATATGTTGAGGAAATATTTAGAAATATGAAAATAATATGTAAAAATAACTAAAATATTAGGTAAAACCTAATATATGTACAAATATGGAAAATAAAAATTGAATTTTTTGAGTCTACATGCCATGATGCGCAAAGATAATACAAAATATAAACCATTTCAGATTCATACATAAATATGTATTTACTCATAATTTCATTCCCTGTTTATTACTGAGTAATTTAAGAAATTATTGTGTGCGGTGTAAGAGTGATCTTAGCTGAAGGCACTAAATTGCAGACTATGGATGTTCTGGCGCCTGGATGCGTCTGAAGAACTTATATTGCGTCGCCAACAGGGATTTATAAATTTCGGACTCCTAGGCTATCCTTTCTTTTGGGCCATGTCGACATAATTATTAATTTTTTTATTAACTATCATGGTACTTCACTTCCACTATTGACATGCTCTGTGCATAATACCTTTAAACTTTAAATTATAGACACATCTGATTAAAAATTATTCATTAAATTTCGAACAAAACACTTAGATTTAACAAGAGAACACTCACCTAAAACGGTTTCGTTCTGGGTTTCATAATAGCCAACTAATTAATGAGAGATTCAAAGTCAATTTCTTGAAGGACAACAGCATTTGCTGTGAAGGTCGATACCCGACGCTGAATTTCTGGAATTCTTAGAAGGGTTAATGACCGTTCTCCACTGCTTGATGGTTTAATAATCACAAAAAATCTCAGAGGAGTTGAGTTGAAGCTGATGGGGCTGTTGAACGAGACAGATTTGCTTTAGGCGCAGTTTCCGAACAGAAGAATGAAAGAAATTTAGGAACTTTCATAGAATTTCCGACATATACCGGGTGATCCGTTTGAGATGTCAGGAAAGTAAACCTTCATACACAAAAGCTTAATGTACGTATCTCCGAGCAGCTAGTTGTAATATAAGCAGAAAGGATGTAAGTTTCGAACGAGTGGAGGTTTACTGACCTCAGCCACATAGCGGCGCTAATGTGCATGGTACCAAAGGTGGTGATCACGGCACAACAGCGCACGTAGTATGTCGTATGGTATGCGAAATTTTCGAGTATTACATGCATGCTGCTGCCGCCACGCAGCTGAAGTCCGTAAACCTCCAATCACCCGAAATTTACATCCTTTGTGCTTAACCTCTTGTGTATAAAGGTTTACTTTTCTGACATCTCAAACGGATCACCCGGTATTTTTTGTGTCGAATATAAGCACCACTTGCAGTGTACTAATTCCGCACACGAACCAAAAGGATGGAAACCGACACTACATTACGGTAGCCACACTGGGCGGGAACTGAGAAACAAAGATGTTGATTTCAACCGTCAATATCCCTCCACTTGACTTTCAATTGTCGTAATTGCAAATGTTTAAATTCGATTCAATCGAGCAAGTCTCGTGATATGGTGCTGCTACCTTTGCAATCTGCCATACAGACTCAGGTTATAATAGTGCTGAAAATAGGCTTATGATATAATAAGTTATTTAAACGTCGAAACCCCTTTCATTTACCCTCTTTCATGAAATAAACAAGTAAAAGAGATTGACATGTTTTATTTTGTTATTATCTCAATATTAAGGAATCATAATAGTCGATGGTCCTTGTCAATTTCAGAGCCTCAATTTTGTGTGGTCCCCTGGACTTCCGCCCCCTAGGCTATCGCCTAAGATAGCCTAGTGGCAAATCCCCCCTGTCGTCCATATGTATTTCTGAATGTTCCTTTATCGATATCATCATATCACCAATTATCTACATCGTTGAGATTAGCCAAAAGTGGCACAAAAGCAAAATACAGTAAAACCTCGTTAATCCGGACTAATTAGGGGAATAAGTTGGCCGGTTTAACGAAAGTCTGGATTAACTGAAATAACCTAAAAGAACAGTAGAAAGTGCATTAAAACTCCGTTTATAGTAATAAAACACGATTATTATGGTGTATTTAATGGGCATAGGCCTAAATACACTATATATAGTACTGTACAGAGTGTGCGTGAAACAGAATTTCATCAGTGGTTGACTGCCATTTCTTTGGGAAGTTCTCTTGTTGACTTCTAGCCACATTTAAAACCTTGCATTTTTTTTTCCTTTTGCCTGTCCGGATTAAGCGAAGTCCGGCTTATCAGATCCCGGATTAACGAGGTTTTACTGTAAAATAAACAATCAATAATATACATGTTCAAATGTTACAAATGCAAATTATTTTAATTTTACGTTTTATTACATGTCACATGGATCTAATACAATAATAATTAAAATTAATTAACAGTGAAACTTTCAAATTCGGGAACATTTACAGGTTGAATGTAGTGCACGAACGCATGGTAAATTGTTATTTTCTTGGTGAAACATCTTTCTAATTCATATACATCGTCCTAAATAAAAGTAGTAGCTAATATCCAGGGCAAAGAGAACATGAAAGATTAGTCAACAGGTGTCACTGCTGCGAATACTTTTCTTTTTCCTGTATTGTTAATGAGATCCAGAGTGGATTTATTTATATTTTCATTTTACTACCTTTGTTACTCTTATTTTTATAACAAAAAGTTTAATGACGGCTTATCACTTCTCTGACAACTTTTATCTTTTGAGAATTGTATCATTCACGGGAATAAATTTTTAAATTCTATTATGTCGAATAACATGGGTACCTGGGGGAAACCCTGGAGGATAAAGGCGGTCAGGGGCGTGATGCTGATCACATCACCCCCACTCACGACCGGATCAAGAAAGTGTGGGGCGTTACCCCCACACCCCCTATACGCCGTCATGGCGTGGTGCTATGCACAGGTGAGCACTTTACCTTTTTTTTTTCAGGAAGATTCTGTCCTGAAATTCGCTTGAAGATCTCTTTGGGGTCAATCCATATGAAGTCATACAACATGGTTGCTTGACCATTTTTAAAAAAAGTTTATTTTTTGTGTGGTGTGAGCCTCATATGTTGAAAGTTTAGAACTAGGGATGGCCAAACGGATCCGGATGTTCGGATCCGGATCCGGATCCGGATCCGAGAGTTTTGTATATCAATCCCATTATAATATTACCACACCTTAAAAGGTATTATGATCTTCGATTACAAAGAAATTTTTCATTAGTTAGTCCTTCAAGATTTTTTTTCAAGTGTTGTTATTAAAATACTGATGTCTACACATTCATCCCCATAAAATGCCCTCAGTCTCAGATGAATGTCAATTTGTAGCACATTTTCTGCGGTTATAAACACGATCACGGCACGCTACTACAGGCACTCCACCGACATTGCATGGTTACATGCTGCCATTTTTCTTGCAATAGTTCAGCACCCCTTGGCGATAGAAGTTTGACACCTTCAATGGAGAAGCGGGAAAGTCTTATAAGTGCAATGTATGGTTACTCAAAATCCAAAATGCGTTTACAAGGTAACAAGGAAAATAAAAACATAGGAAGCTTTACATTTCAGCACGACCTCGTATTATTATTATTATTGTAGATCCATTTCTGGATTGAAACATTCCAAATTACAATTTGCAAAATTTTAACATAAAATGTTAATAAAAAATTAAAATAGGCATACCATATTTAATACCAAATATTGAATTTTTCACGTGTTTTGTATCTCTTAAACCAAATAAATCTCAAACTCAAAATTTTTACTGAATTTACTTATCATGGAGTACTGTATTGTGTACAAATTTCAGATTTTTAAACAACTGCCCACCAGAGATATTTAACCCTGAACTTGGAATTTTAACAAAAAGTACATCTTTATGACCCTGTAGAAAAAGAAATATTAAAGTCTCAAGCTTCAAATAATTTTGACATACGCTATTGGTACACAGGTACTTGCACAAAAAAATTCGAGTGTCAAACAAACTGCCTAACCCCCCAAACAAATGTCCGAATATGTCATTTTGATAGATTAAAATACACAATTTTGACCTTAAAATTTATTATGAAGAAATAATATTTAGAACATTACACAGAAATATAATTGTAGCCTATAATGTGCTTAACATCACAGATTTTGTTTCATTGTCGTAGGACTTACCAGAGCTGAGATAAAAAAGTTGCCGCTGATGTTTACGAATGGAGCATAAGCTTTGGGTATGTTGGTTTCAATGGGGTTAAGTCGTAAATCTGAGTATGCATCAAGTCTATTTCTGTATCTACTTGCTTTTCACTTGAATCAGAGATGCAAACCTTTTTCACACAAATATGAGGTAGAGAACGGCACGAACAACTTTAATGTGTCATGCGAAAGTTCAGTATACTCACCTCTTAAAGATATCCAAAACTTTGTTAAGTCTGAACTTAAAATTTACTTTTAATGCCCGAATCACAGCTGATATCAGGTAATTAAGAACTCATTGCTGCGACCGAAAGGAAAACGTCAGATTTCCTTGAGTTAAACATCAGAGAGATGCCGGTAAGTAGCAATGGTAGAGCGCACGAAAGAGAAATGTAGAGTTTAGACTAAGTACAACACAGGTTGTATTCAAGTTATTAATGCAATATATCTTAGTAATTTAAATGTAATGGGTTTTTAAGACACAGTAAATACATTTTTGAACCTGACTTCGCGACCACCAAACGCCCCCTCGGGACCCAGCAGTGGGTCGCGCCCCATAGGTTGAGAAACGATGCTCTACAGACATGCATAGGCAGTAAGCAGTGCGGTCAACCTAATGGAAATTTGGGTAGTTCCAAGATCCGCTCAAAATCATGCTGACCCAACCCATGCTGCCAGTATTACCTACAAAGGGTCAATCCATATGAAGTCATACAACATGGTTGCTTGACCATTTTTAAAAAAGTTTATTTTTTGTGTGGTGTGAGCCTCATATGTTGACAGTTCAGAACCACTGTAATTTAATTTTTAGTATAATAGATTTGAAGATGGCGGGCATTCTTTTATCATGGCGCGCGTCATTTTCTCAAAAGGCAGCCCCAACCGTCACATTACTCGTAGTTAGGTGAGTAAAGAAACAAAAACAATTTCAACATGTGCGTTTAGTTAGATGTTAGACTAGAGTAAATTAGTCTTAAATTAAATATTTACTTTTCTAGTATGAAGTATGCCTAATTTGTTTAAGCAAGCTTAAAAGAGGGTTTCTTAAAATACTCCATATTAGCAAAAATATGATTATACACTGGGTGCACACCCCTACAAGTAATTCTGCCGGCGCCCATGCTTATTGGTCCCATACAGTGTAATATCCTTCAAGGTGGGTCCCGAACAGAATGCCCTGGTCAACATGAAGCATCAGAGAGGCTTTTAAAATAAAATATAATCTTAGGGATTGATACGAAGGTTAAGAACCACTTCTATAGAATGTACATTGGTCGATGCTTTATCACATATTTTGGACAGAGAGGGGGATAGAGAGGAATATAGGAAACAATAGAGAAAAGAAAACAGAAATACAGGAGGCAATAGAGAGAGGGGGGGAAGAGAGAAATACAGAAAGCAATAAAGAGGGAGAAGAAATAAATACAGGAAGCAGGAGAGAGGGGCAGAGAGAAATACAGGAATCAAGACAATGAGAGGGAGAGAAATACAAGAAGCAATAGAGAGGGAGAGAGAAGAAAACAGATATACAAGAAGCAATAGAGATAGAGGGAAAAGATAGAAATACAGGAATCAAGACAAAGAGAGGGAGAGAAATACAGGAAGCAATAAAGAAAGAGAGAGAGAAGAAAACAGAAATACAGGAAGCAATAGAGAGAGAGAGGGGAGAAGAAAGAAATACAGGAATCAAGACAAAGAGAGTGAGAGAAATACAGGAATCAAGACAAAGAGAGGGAGAGAAATAGTGGAATCAAGACAAAGAGAGGGAGAGAGAGAGAGAGAGAAGAAAACAGAAATACAGGAAGCAATAGAAAGAGAGGAAGATGAGAGAAATACAGGAATCAGGACAAAGAGAGGGAGAGAAATACAGGAACAATAGAGAGAGAGGTAGAGATATACAGAAGGCAACAAACTGAGAGATAGGAAATCAGTGATACAAAATGCGTATGAGGAGGAATGAGCAAGGAAAATAGTAAGAATGAAAGAGTGAGTGAAGAAACAGCAAGACTGGAAAACACGTTCTCCCTGGACGTGCAAGTAAAAAGGCTACAAAAACAGAAGGAAGGTGAAATTTTAGTTACTGGAAAAGAGAAAGTGATAGAGTAAAATACATAATAAAAATTAAAACTGTGCAAGTGACACTCCCCCGTGACTGACGTGTAGGTGCCCATGCCTGGAACGTGATGTATTCAATCACAGATAAATATTTTGGAAAGCTTACCTTCTTGTGAAATACCTCTAGGCGAAGCAACGACCTATCTGAACGCACAGTGATGCTACGCAGACTTTCTCTACACCGCGTGAGTGACTGATTTCGTTCAGGGCCTCCTCGCGAAATTGCTAATTGCAACATCCTTCGTCGTTCTCGGACGAAGATTGGTTTAAAAATGCTTCGTGAATTTGCACGCTGACACATCGGGATCTTAACAACTGTACCAGGAGCTTATCCAGAAATTCCCATCTGTTGTGCTTAAGTTCGTATTTAGGTATTATGTGGGTGTCACCAAAATGACCATTTATTGAGCTTCGCTGAAATATTTTGAAGAGTGCTGGGAAAAATTTGTGTTATGGATGATGAGAGGTGAGGTTTAAAGACCGGGTGACTGTTTGGGGGGGGGGTGACAAACCGGGTCCTGCTTGAGTAGCGCTGAGATTATGCGTGATACTATTTCGTCTAAAAAGAGTTGCTACATACCAGATATTTCATATTGGAAAGAATAACACGGGATGGAAGAAAGGAGCTTTAAGAACGAAACATAGATGTCAGCACAAGATACGTGAATATGAATAAATCGTTGGAGGGTAAATGTCGATTTAGTGAGAGGAAACATAAGAAAAAAAATGTAGAGAAAATGTAGTAAATTAACAAATTGTAGAAAATAGATGAAAAGGAAAATAAAATTAGTTTTCATGAATCAACAAGTTCAAGCTTACAGTCAATTAATAGGTACGCATAAAGAAGTTCTCATAGAAGTAAATTTTTCCCAAAGGAGAAAATGGAAGTATGACAGGCAATTAATTGAACATACAGGGTGGCCTAAGAAAGGTAACCGAACATAATAAAACGGTTCTTTTCGGTCACCTTTTTTTGAGCCACCCTGTATATATTACAAAATCATGTAGTAATCTAATGTTAGAGATTACTGATATTTTTATATCATTACATAGGCGTTAAATAAATGTATACCTACAATAAACGTATTGATAAATGTAACATGATCACGGCTTTTATTGTAGGTGTAAAGTTGGGAATGGAAGGACGGGGGAGAGGCCGCCAAAGTCCACCTCGCACGGGTGAAACTTTTATCTTGAGCCGCCCCTGCACTGTCAGGTAAATCGAGTGAGATAAATCGAGTCCTATACACAGGGTGTTTCCGTGACCTTGAATCAAACTGGCATTACTACAGTGTTTCGTAGTACTCTACGACGAAAAAGTTAAAGTAGTTGCTCAAAATGCGACTCCAGAGTCGATGAAGACACGACAGCGTCGCAAGAATCTCTGTCGCATCTGATCTAACTTCCCCGGAGTCATCCTGCCGATATCACAGGCAGCAAGGATTCTTGCCAGGAGGCGATGCAAGGGGTGTCCCAATTGTCAGCCGTTACTGCTAGGCAGTGTACCCTGAATGTCCGTATTTCATCTACAAGCCGCATCTTTCAGTTGTCTAATTCCACAGTCGTAGGCAGACGCAACAAATTTTGGCTTATAACTTTTTAATGGCGTGCTTCCGGACCGGGGTTCTTGTCTCATAAATGGTACTTGGGTCAGACTCCACCCACCCTGTCAGTTTGATTCAAGGTTAAGGAAACACCCTGTATAATAAGGGTATTTTTTTTTATTTTAGTATAGCGGAATCAGAATTTCTGTGCCGTACTCGTCCACGGGGAATCGAACCAGGTCTCCATTGATTACAAGACAACATGTTCCCTATAAGGAAAAGGGAAGCGTAAATATGAAAAAAAGCATTAATTTTTTTTAGAATTATTATTTCATCGGCGCTTTTCAAGGCCACTCAATGTTTATGTTCGCATAGATAAGGGTGATGAAGATGCAAATAATATAATTTGATTCAGAGATTCTTCAATTCTAAAAAAAAATGCTCACAAATATATTAAATAGGCTAAATAAAATTTTGCATTATACGAAAATGTTCACACGATTTATTCATTTCTAAAGACATCAGACCAAACACACGCATACATACTATTCTCTCTCTCGTACAGTCAGAACACGAATCAAGTTACATCACTTAATAAATATATTGTCGAATGGAACGTTCATGAACACTTTGTTCGCAACCTCCTTGAATATATGTCCTATAGTCTCGTCAACAGAGGGCTTCAGTTCTTCAAATATGGATTCCCAGTTTTCATTCATGAAGTTATTCAGATCCAAACCTGCAATGACAACGATTATAAGGGCAATTTATCATGACATAACAACTATAGACCATAACTGTACACTTTATTTTTTAATATTTTAAGTAGTCTTCATTCTTTTGTAGTTTATTACAAAGAAGTGAGCATTCTGAAATTTGAATCGAAGTACAAATGAGACTGAAAAAGGTTGAGATAACGGAATTAAAATAAAAAAGAAAGACGAGAGAAGTCAATTTTAGACTGAAATGAGAACTATGAATTCAGATATATAGTGAGGCCTGAAGTTGGAACTAAAGTGAGATTTACATTTCAGTTTGAAACAGAAAATTGAATGGAGGACTAAAATAAAGATTTAATACAGAACTGAAGAAAGCAATGAAGGCAAGATGGGTTGAAAAACGAATTTATATGTGATCTGAGAGTAGTGATAAGGTTGGAAGAATTTCGCAACAAGAATTGATTAAAGGAAAACTCGCGCACGAGATTTGGGCAATGAAGACGGCTTGCTATCCTGAATTCGGGACTAAACTGGTTCTACATCAAATGGGCGGGTTAAAGTTACAGTGGTGTCAAAAAAAAAACAGTCTGACTCACAGCACTTTCCTGATCAACACAACAGCTGCTTCCTTTATCACTAGACCTTAAACTGTCATCTGTTGACAGTTGAATGAAGCTCTGGCTTACTTCACGTTTTCTGTTAACAGATTGACTTATATAGATCTGGTATCTGTGTCTAAGCATTTTTTTTAAAGTGACTTACACCACTGTAACTTTAACCCGTTCAAATATACTTCTTGATAACTCACCTAACCTGTCCACAGCGACATCGGAGGTAGTCAAATTGTACGTGACTCTGCTGACAGACAAATCCACTGCTAGAGACTCAACCTCCATGTACAACTCTCCATCTCTCAGTTTAGGTTTTCCTCTCAGGCTGTTTTTAAACGAAGGCTCACCTGAAAAGAAATTCCAACTTATGCATATTTATCATTTAATGCGCAACATGCATTCATAAAGTTTAATTCACAATCTTAGATCTTCTAATGTAAACTCAAGATAGGTTGGAGTCGTAGTTGAACACATAATTTCACTACAAATCTTCCAATCTGGGCTTCATGCTTGCATGATTTCTCTATCACCTAACCTAACCTAATCGCTACAACGAATAAATTTGCAGTAATGCGAATCTTGTAATTTTAGAAATGATTAACGTAATATTTATCAGACTGTTCAAAAAATATAGATCAGAATCAAAATTGGTATTTTACATTGCATCTACTAGATCGGGGTTAGAGTTTGTAACGGGTTTGACCACTCGTCCGGGAGACCGAAGTCCCCAGTTCGAGGTGCCAAACTACTCTACCGCTGGTCCGTAGGTTCAGGGTTCCGCGGCCGCCCGATTGGACGGTCGTCGGTCCTTGGTTCGCGTCTCCGGTTAAGGAAACACGATCCCTACCACCAGCTAACGGTTTAATTCCAGGTTCATGTCACCGGGTCGGTTATTTACACCTCCGGCGGTAAGCCACGTCGTGCATAAAGTGGTGCTGTTATTCATTTATACCAATAATAATAATAATAATAATAATTGTTGTAATAATAGAAAACTATAACCCTTCTGGTCAATGGAGACAAGCTATACAGCTTCAAACTCAGGACTAAAACCAAAAATATTGACCATACGAGGATATACATCTATACATATATATATATGAATCAAGGACACCTGTAGGATAACGAATATATACGTGTATTCGGCAAAAATAAACACAACAATGATAATATAACACATTCCTTGTACATATCCCCTCGCTCTCATTCCATCATGCACACACACACACACGCTGCAGGGGTGAACACAATATACCATTACATGATAAAATATCTAACCGCCTCTTTGGTTTATTTCCCGTGTACCTTCGAATTTGAGATTTCTATTAGCCCCTTAGGCTTGCTTTCAATGTAAATAAGCGCGGCCAGCGCTCTGTCACATATGAGACGCGATTAGCTAGGCGTCATAGTTGCCAAAAGTAAATAATAATTGACATTACACATTGTTGAGGCACTACAATGCAAAGAAAAATAAGCACACACTAAATGAGTGACAAGAGGAAATTAACTGGATTACAAGTACACGAGTGCTGATAATACAAACGACTGTAATATAAACTAGGATATATTCAAAATGATTAACTCAGCTATACTATTGAGTACCTAGTTTTTCTGATACCTATATCTATCAAAGAGCACGGTCGAAAAGATAAAAACACAAACATATAATTACTCATATAAATACTCGGCGCGAGAATAGGAAAACAATAACAAATAGTAGGTCTTTTACATTTACAGAATTTCGAAGGGTGAGCGAAATAGGTTCTTAATTTATGAAGATTTACAGTACTTTTGATTTAATTGGCCAAAATAATTAGTAATTGCAGGCAACATTGTTCGATTTCATCTCGCTTTGTGTTATGACAAACCCGTGGCGACGTGGGTGGACAAATGTTCACTCTCACACATAAAGAGAAAACTGGAGGATACTATACCGACTCAATGGCGGCGTGGTCCTCGTTGCGGCGTGCCGACGACACTCGTGGCTAGGACAGTCTGTCCTCCTGGCGGGCGAAAACTGTCTCTTCGACTTAGACGTAACATTCATTTTTCTTCCTATTTTCCATCGCGGCGACGAAGATGGGCGGAAAAAGCACCTCGCTTCCATCTGTCTGCTCGGGGCGTTGCATCCGATCATGGCTTCAATGGCCGTTCGGGGATACGCAGGGCGTCGGGTCGTCTAAGGGCGGACGTCGTTTCATCTCTCTTCTTTTTCTATCTCTTCTTCTTTTCTCGGCGTAACATCCGTCTCACCGTTGTGGTACTTTCGTCTCTCATCTGGGTTGGCAATGCGAGTTGTCGCTGCGGCGTGGCTTTCATCTCAGACGCCGATATGCAAGCGTCGTGGTGCGGTTCTCTTGACTTAAGGCGTCGTATACTTAAGCAGGCGTCGTGGCTTCTTCTCTTGGCTTCATGGCAGCAGTAATCGGAAACCCGAAGGTCCCGTCCCTCTCGTAGTTTTCAACCGCCCATGGTTATTCAATGTCCCTCCTTACAAAAAGGGAAAAACACAACTGGAGCACGTGAAACACGTAATTAACACGGCCTCAATTCCTGGCACTGTCACTGGGATCACACACTCACGGCAATTAACACGACGCGGTCGAAAAGTTAAAACAAAGCAAAGTTCCGTATCTCGCGCAAAGTGACGCGGAGATGGTGTTCGGTCTGAATATGGCGCTAAACTGTGTCGGTCCTCTGGAGTCCAGGGGTATTTAAGGAAAACTTGAAACTTCAAAAATCAACCGCCTCGCAGTTCGTTAGCTTAGAAAAAATGCTGGACGGTGGTCTTTCTTCCAGGCTCGTTGTCCACTTGGGAGGTTTGGGGGTGAAGAAAAAAAACAGAGCAGTCCTCACACGTGTTGCGACAGAACTCCCCTTCGGTCGGCAACTCGGACGTTGTTCCATTCGTTGAACAAGTAAAAGTCACCCTTAGTGTCAAAAATTCCACAAGTCGCTATTGTTTTCCTACCCTCGCCGTCTAGAACCGAAAAATCCAAGAAAAGCCAAAAAGCACAACTGGCTACAGAAAGTTGTTAAGAGTATTTACGAAATTCTAAAATACACTCACATAAACTACAAAAAAGACTGGTGACAAAAGTAATTGTCACATCTCGCCCCCCCTAACTTCAAAAAAATTTGTAGGCTTTAAAAATCGCTCTCGGCTGGGGAGATTTTTTAAGGTTACATATTTTTTTAAAAAACACCCTGTATATGAACACTTTTTTGAAACACCCTGTATATGAATCGAATCTATACTTGAAAAATGCTTTTATGAGTAAATACACAATAAAACAATCCTTAAAGGACGTAAAAAGATAATACATTGGAATATAATCAATAATGACACAAGAGAAAAATATAAAAATATAACTAGTCCATTAACATAAACTCCAAGTCTCTAAGAGCGGTCTCCCGAACGCTGAAGTCCGGAGACGCCAGGTGTTGGAGAGTCACTTCTTGTTTGCACCTGATTTCCATCCTCAGTCCTTCGGTCCGACTGCGGGCTTCTTGATCTACTGTGGGGTCGGTAATAACCATCGCGTAAGTGACCTCTTTGGAAAGTATCGTCGCGGTTACCCTGCACTGTGCCGTGCGGCGATCGACGCATATTTCCTCCTCCACGTCTGCCTCTCTGGTACTGCCGCTGTTCTCTCTGTGGCGAAGGTGGTAAGGGATGAAAGTTCTGATCATTGGCGCGTGGATCGTGGTGCTGTCCTCGCCGCACCATCTGAACTCGCTGGCGTCGGTTCCGGCCGTGACGATCATCTTCTCGTCTGGGACGCTTATTCCAGCGCTCTGACCTGTCGCGTTCTTCTTCTTCTGAGCACTGGTACAGGTTCTCCAGCGTCAGCGACATCGAGTCGGGGTCGAACACACAACTGCCATTAAGGTGACGCCGGACATTTTGAGGAAAATGATATATCAGCGCCGCGATTATTTCTGGAGTCGTCATTTGAGGCTGCAGTGCCTTGAATTCATTATATTTTTTCCAGAAATATTGGGCGTACGTAACTCCCGCGTTTCGGCTGTACCTTTCGTTGCGTAGTTCGATTAACATCCGTTCTACTTGGATCGGCCGCTGAAATTGTCCTAGGAACATCTCCCGGAAAGCTTCATAAGATGTGAAATGCCCTTCATTCGTTTCAAACCAATTTTTGGCCCGATCTTCCATTAAACCTCGCAAAACCAGGATCTTTTCATTATTCCTCAAGGACAGCTCCTCTGAGGTAGTTTCGAACCGTTCTAAAAATGCAGACGGTAAAACTCGATCAGCCCCGTTGAATCTTTTGAAATGGTTCTTGTATTCAAGTGGAAAAATTGCTCGCCTCGCAATTGTGGGTGCCGAATAATGACCGCAGCTGGTGGTCGCTGGTCGAGTGGGTAAACCGGGGAAACTCTCGTTTACCGGTGGCTCATTGACTATTATCAGTTCAGTCGAAGGGTCTTCATTATTGCTGGTGGCCGAAGTACCTGGGTTTGTCCTCGTAGCCGTGGGCGTTTCTCGTCGCTGAGGGTGAGAAAGGTCCAAACTGTCCATTCTTTTTTCCAAGGCCTGTATCCTTTGCGAATGGTCATCAATCTCGCCTATTGTTCTCGTCACGCGCTCTCTCAGACCTTCCGAGTTTTGGTGACAGCTCGCCTCAAGCTGTGCCGAGGATTGTCTCATAAGTGCCAGTTTCTCTTCCGTGTGGTCTGTCCGTCGCGACAGTGTTGCCAACTGCTGGTCCTGGTCATCAACACGGGAATCCAAGCGAGCGATTTCCGCGGTGAGTTTCTGCTCACTGTCTTGCAAACGCGTGGAAAAACGTTCAGTCATTTGTTCCACCGAAACACGCACTACTTCCTGGAATCGGGTCTCAAGCTGTTCGATTCGCTTTTGTGTGTCTGCATGCTCCGCCCGGATCAGCTGTCTTATCATCTCGAACATCCTGTCGTTGGTGCCGGCGCCATTCTTCAATGCATCATCTGTTTTTTCCATCGGAGCGACATCTTCCGGGGGGGAAACGGTCAGCTGATTCGGATCTTCAGAAGGTGGCGTGGATTCAGTATTTACAACTAAGCCCCCGTGTCCTGGAGTTCCTGACGAAATAACACAAGTACTACAGCGCGGCTGCGCTTCGTTCGACGGGTCCATTTCACCTAATGGGATTTCAATCCCGCAAACTACACAATTCCGTGCTTCGCTCATCTTTCGATAAATAATTTTCTCACTTCTCAATTTCATTAGATATTTAAAACACTCACTATGACCTGAGGTCGTCAGAAAATAAGTCTGCTCTTCAAAAATATATAACGCACTACAGAAAAAACAATACAAACAAATACCTATCAAAAATGCAGAGAGGAGGGCACGACGGGTCCTTTCCTGCTACCTTGTAGAAGCCTAATGAAAATAAAAACGACGCGCACACACAAAAAATTGCCACTAAATCTGTATAACATACTTCCTTGAAATATCGCCCTTGCCGATGTTTGCCTACATAATTGCCCTTTACGTTAATCAAATTCGCGCCGAGATAACATAAACACCGAATACTAAATATGGATATCAATAAACATAGCAAAATACGTATAAAAACATTTCAACGCTTACTGAAAAAATATTATGCACTTGTAAAACTACTACCATTACACTCCCGACGAAGGCGAAAAAGAAGACCGGTGCCTGTTCGGGATGCCAAATGTAACCGGGTTTGACCACTCGTCCGGGAGACCGAAGTCCCCAGTTCGAGGTGCCAAACTACTCTACCGCTGGTCCGTAGGTTCAGGGTTCCGCGGCCGCCCGATTGGACGGTCGTCGGTCCTTGGTTCGCGTCTCCGGTTAAGGAAACACGATCCCTACCACCAGCTAACGGTTTAATTCCAGGTTCATGTCACCGGGTCGGTTATTTACACCTCCGGCGGTAAGCCACGTCGTGCATAAAGTGGTGCTGTTATTCATTTATACCAATAATAATAATAATAATAATAATTGTTGTAATAATAGAAAACTATAACCCTTCTGGTCAATGGAGACAAGCTATACAGCTTCAAACTCAGGACTAAAACCAAAAATATTGACCATACGAGGATATACATCTATACATATATATATATGAATCAAGGACACCTGTAGGATAACGAATATATACGTGTATTCGGCAAAAATAAACACAACAATGATAATATAACACATTCCTTGTACATATCCCCTCGCTCTCATTCCATCATGCACACACACACACACGCTGCAGGGGTGAACACAATATACCATTACATGATAAAATATCTAACCGCCTCTTTGGTTTATTTCCCGTGTACCTTCGAATTTGAGATTTCTATTAGCCCCTTAGGCTTGCTTTCAATGTAAATAAGCGCGGCCAGCGCTCTGTCACATATGAGACGCGATTAGCTAGGCGTCATAGTTGCCAAAAGTAAATAATAATTGACATTACACATTGTTGAGGCACTACAATGCAAAGAAAAATAAGCACACACTAAATGAGTGACAAGAGGAAATTAACTGGATTACAAGTACACGAGTGCTGATAATACAAACGACTGTAATATAAACTAGGATATATTCAAAATGATTAACTCAGCTATACTATTGAGTACCTAGTTTTTCTGATACCTATATCTATCAAAGAGCACGGTCGAAAAGATAAAAACACAAACATATAATTACTCATATAAATACTCGGCGCGAGAATAGGAAAACAATAACAAATAGTAGGTCTTTTACATTTACAGAATTTCGAAGGGTGAGCGAAATAGGTTCTTAATTTATGAAGATTTACAGTACTTTTGATTTAATTGGCCAAAATAATTAGTAATTGCAGGCAACATTGTTCGATTTCATCTCGCTTTGTGTTATGACAAACCCGTGGCGACGTGGGTGGACAAATGTTCACTCTCACACATAAAGAGAAAACTGGAGGATACTATACCGACTCAATGGCGGCGTGGTCCTCGTTGCGGCGTGCCGACGACACTCGTGGCTAGGACAGTCTGTCCTCCTGGCGGGCGAAAACTGTCTCTTCGACTTAGACGTAACATTCATTTTTCTTCCTATTTTCCATCGCGGCGACGAAGATGGGCGGAAAAAGCACCTCGCTTCCATCTGTCTGCTCGGGGCGTTGCATCCGATCATGGCTTCAATGGCCGTTCGGGGATACGCAGGGCGTCGGGTCGTCTAAGGGCGGACGTCGTTTCATCTCTCTTCTTTTTCTATCTCTTCTTCTTTTCTCGGCGTAACATCCGTCTCACCGTTGTGGTACTTTCGTCTCTCATCTGGGTTGGCAATGCGAGTTGTCGCTGCGGCGTGGCTTTCATCTCAGACGCCGATATGCAAGCGTCGTGGTGCGGTTCTCTTGACTTAAGGCGTCGTATACTTAAGCAGGCGTCGTGGCTTCTTCTCTTGGCTTCATGGCAGCAGTAATCGGAAACCCGAAGGTCCCGTCCCTCTCGTAGTTTTCAACCGCCCATGGTTATTCAATGTCCCTCCTTACAAAAAGGGAAAAACACAACTGGAGCACGTGAAACACGTAATTAACACGGCCTCAATTCCTGGCACTGTCACTGGGATCACACACTCACGGCAATTAACACGACGCGGTCGAAAAGTTAAAACAAAGCAAAGTTCCGTATCTCGCGCAAAGTGACGCGGAGATGGTGTTCGGTCTGAATATGGCGCTAAACTGTGTCGGTCCTCTGGAGTCCAGGGGTATTTAAGGAAAACTTGAAACTTCAAAAATCAACCGCCTCGCAGTTCGTTAGCTTAGAAAAAATGCTGGACGGTGGTCTTTCTTCCAGGCTCGTTGTCCACTTGGGAGGTTTGGGGGTGAAGAAAAAAAACAGAGCAGTCCTCACACGTGTTGCGACAGAACTCCCCTTCGGTCGGCAACTCGGACGTTGTTCCATTCGTTGAACAAGTAAAAGTCACCCTTAGTGTCAAAAATTCCACAAGTCGCTATTGTTTTCCTACCCTCGCCGTCTAGAACCGAAAAATCCAAGAAAAGCCAAAAAGCACAACTGGCTACAGAAAGTTGTTAAGAGTATTTACGAAATTCTAAAATACACTCACATAAACTACAAAAAAGACTGGTGACAAAAGTAATTGTCACAAGTTAGCTAAGAGATTAAAAACAAAATAATTAAGAGAAAGATAAAAGAAGAGAAGGGATAATAAAGAAACGAAAAGAAAAATGAGATGAAATAAGAATAAGGTAGTGGATAGGAAAAGAATAGGTGTGTTTAGATGAGAGAATTAGAAGACTGAAGGCAGACATTGAATATAAAATAAGATATAAGGACATGAAAAATAAATACACTGAAGTGAATAGGACAGGAAATAATGGAAAAGAATATGAGTGAAAAATGAATGAAAGGAAATGAGTACAAAGAAAGAAAGAAGGAAAGAATCAATGCAAAGAGAAGATAAATAATACACGAAGAAGGTCAAAATTAGAAAAGAATTTAAATAAAACAGAAAGACATAGGAAAGTATTGTAAAAACTTAAGTGGAAAGTTACAAATGAAGATGAAGCAGGTAGAAAACAAATTAAATGAATCGAAGAATTTAATGAAATTCAAATGAAGAAGAAACTAATAGGAATGTACTACAAAATGAGAAGTGAAAAGTTAGATATGAAGGAGGAGCAGAAAAAAACGATAAGAAATAAATCCAAGAATATGATGGAAATGAGACAAAAAAGAAATAAGAAAGTTAGAAATGAAGGCGGAGCAGATAGAAAGGATGAGAAATAATCGAAAAATGGAATGAAATTGAAATGAGAAAGGAAAAAATAGGAAATTACTATATAGAAACGAGAAGATATAAATTGAAGAAAAGTTATTTTTTCAGAATACATACTGATGTTCAGAGAATCAGTTAAGTAGTAAGAATTGCAGAGACTGTAAGATTAAAGGAAATCCACAACATCCCACTTGAACCAGATAACTTATTATGAACGGTTGCACGGCACCGGACCAGCCAACAATCGCAATGGACAATTCATCAGAAAATAATATTATGGTAGTTGTTGCGGTGGTGGAGGGGTGGAAACGAGAAGAACAGGAACTCCTCAAACGAGCACAGATATTCGGTGCATGGTATAGCTGAGAGGATATGTTCAAATTGAATAAGAGGCGTCACAGAGGAATGAGTACTCTGTGCGCTTCCATCAAAGATTCATTCTTCATTTGCCTTATTCATTTTCTCACACAATAACACACACCAGTGTGCACAGAACATAAAACAGTTGCAAGACCGCGGTATAAGTGACACTGGCCATTGCCCACGAACGCCCACAAGTTTCAATTTTCGAGGAGGCATTCCAGCCGATCGGCTTATGAACCGAAGTTACACGATGTGTTCCGAACTGAACCGAGCCCTTATAATGGGTTGCCTAATTGATTTCGTTTAATAAATTTGCATATGCCGGTGTGTGCTGTGCCGAGGCGAGCCGTACTGTGACGTACCCTATTTTAGTCTTATCTAAAGATCAGAACCTTATCTTAGCTTATCGTAACTTACTGAGTAGAAGTGTGCATTTTCCTCTCTCGTTCAGCGGCAGCAACAAGATCTGGCCTGAGATTTCATAGTTTCCTTCCAGTCTCACCAAAGCATCTGATATTGTCGAGTCGAGTTCATATGCTTCTAAGTTGCTCCTGCAAAGACGTCATACCATAAAAACCTGTTTTTTTGTTCCAGGACTTTGAATATTGAAATGCTTTTATCCCAAGTGTAAGATTTAGAACATTAGTGGTTTTGGCACTGGTGCGACGATAATAACCACACAATTTACATGATATATTAAGTTTATCAATATATAGTAGTAAATTTTTTGTAGGCATTGGTGGAACCGTCTCGTGTCACTACTTGCTCAGATATTTGTTTACGTTCGCTTGCTCCAGTAATACCCGGGACAGGGTATAGTGTAAACTTTTGTATTTGATTGAGCAATTGGGAAGAATTAGGAATTTACTGTATTCTCAAACCTAAAATAGTATAAGACAATTATTAACCATGTTGGCTGAGCGTTTACTTACAAATGTAAATAAATATTTATATTACTGTTCGTTAAAAAGGAACCACGCCGAATCGAAGAGATTGATTTCTACAAAATGGCATGTATGAGGGCTATATTTTTTCAACCTCCGATGGCGCCGCCAGATGAACCGTGAAACGCTAGGAAGTGGGGCGTCACGCAGTGTGATTGGTGTCCCCCCTGCCACTACCACCACCACTGCCAAGGCCAGCGCTTCCGTTGAAGCTGAACCACGAGCGGGTTGATATGTCTGCTACAATACACTCTCCCGCCAAGTGCGAGGTGTGTTACTGTTTGACTTTATTGAGCCGGCGACCACAACCAATGCGGCTGCATACTGTGAGACATTGCGCAGACTACACAGAGCCATCCAGAACAAACTGAGAGGTGCTGTCTTCAGGCATTGTCTTGCTTCATGACAATTCCCGACAACATGTAGCTGCGACAACCCAACACTTTCTTCAACGATTCCACTGGGAAGTGTTTGTTCACGCCTGGCGCCGTGACTTTCACCTTTTCCCAGCGATGAAGAAGTGGTTGGGAGAACGGCGCTTCCACACCAATGATAAGCTTCGGGACACAGTGCAGAACAGACAGGCGGCACCTCTTTTTGCAGAGGGTATTGGAAAGCTGGTGCATCGGTACGATAAATGTCTGAATCCTCTTGGGACTTACTTGAAAAGTAGATGATGCGTGTACGTAACATTTGTCAATAAACCCATTTTGCTATTCACTGTGGTTTTGATTTCATGGCCTGTCGGAGGTTGAAAAAAAATAGCCCTCGTATATACAAGGTAACCAAAAAAGTTCTTGCCGTGCTAGAGCAGTGATGAACAAAGAGCAATACAGTGGACGGTACGTAGCTTTAGGTTTCGAAGTAATCTCCATCAGCATTCAACACCTTTTGCCAACGTTCCTGCAGCTGCACAATACCCTGGTGATGAAACTCGGCGGGCTTGGAAGAAAAGAAGTCCGTGAGTGCGTTCCGCAGGTCTCCCTCATTTGGGAAGGATCTCCCGCGGAGGTGGTTGAAGAGGGAATGAAACAGGTGGTAATCTGTTGGTGCGAGTTCCGGTGAATATGGTGGATGACACAGTGTCTCCCAGCCAAGTTGCTGAAGGGTCTCCCGGGTCCTCTTTGCCACATGTGGCTTGGCATTGTCGTGCAGGACCAGCACACCCTTGCGATTCACCAATGCCGCATCCTTCTGCCGCAATGCACGGTGCACCCATTGCAACTGCTGAGAGTAGAGGTCAGCAGTGATGGTCTGACCAGGTGGAAGGAGCTCGTAATGCACCACTTGCCGACAATTCCACCATGCAGAGAGCATAACCTTTCGTGGGTGCAGAGGTGGTCTTGAGGTGTGAGGAACAGGGTCACGTGGCGACAACCAATGTCTGGTACGCTTGGGAGTGTCATAGAGGACCCACTTTTCGTCACCAGTGAGCAAGCGATCAAATATGGGTGTGTTCAGGTGCCGAGTGAGCAAGGACAAACAGGCTGTCACTCGTTGTTCCTTGTTGGCTGCCGACAATGTGTCGGGTACCCACTTGCTTAACTTTTATGACTTTCCTATCCCATGCAGGTGCAGTCTGACTGTCGCAGCGGAAACATGGAACCTTTCTGCAAGTTCATCACACGTTAGACCACTGTCCTCCTCGATGGCTGCTTTCAGGGCCTCGTCATCCAACACACGTGGTCGTCCACTGCGAGGTTCATCCGAAAGGCTCACATCTCCCGAACGGAATTTCTGGAACCAATGCCGCCTGGCAGTGTGTTCGTTCACGGCATTCTCCCCAAATGCCTGGCAAATGCGGCGACTTGATGAGCCAGCTGACAGGCCCACTTTAAAGTCATACAACAAACACACGCGAACAAGCTGCTTCGATACCTCCATTTATCTTCGACACTGGACGAGCTATGACTGCTGTGTGTGCGCAACGTGCCTGTATTACTGACAGTCGATGGTCAGACTAACTCCCGATCGCTTGGCAGGCAAGTGCGTCATTTGGTTTCCTTTCTGTGAGCGCATGATTAATGGGACGTCAAAAACGGCAAGAACGTTTTTGGTTACCTTGTAGTTTAAATAGCCCAGTGAGCCATGGTAATTAGAGCACTTTTGATAATCAAAAGAAGGTAGATGATTTTAACTCTTTACTTGGATCCAACAGGGAATAGGAAAAGGGTAGGTGGCCGAGAGATACCAGCACTTACCTCTGCTTCCGGGCGGCGGCACTGGCTGCTACTCTCAACGATGGACTAGTAAGGTTGTAGCTAACTAGAAAGGAGGCCTGCCTCAAGGCACCCGCTTATATAGTAGCCAGTTCCGCTGTACTTTGCAACCTCCGTTTCCTGTGGAATTCTCCTACGCAAGTCGGAGCATATCAGAAGAAAGAGGAAACGGGATCTGAAGTACACCAGTAAGCAAACGTTCTGCACCCGTATCCCTAGCCATCTACAGTAGTACGCGTATAGTTAATGATTTACCAGATTGATAAGTATCGTGGTGATTGGTACTTTCCCTCCCCCCCCCCCCCCGAGACAAAATGTTGCAGTAAATTTCTTGAATCGGACAAACGGCTGAAATTTGCTAGTTCTTTTAATTTGAATATTCGTACTTACGTATTCTGCATTGAGAAACATTGCTGAAGGTGGCATTTCGCTTATTTCACGGAAATAAGATCTATTTGCGACATATCGAGTAAGTTTTCTTCGTTTCTTTTTGCCTTTGGTAACACGCAAAATGGCAGTCACAGTTTCACTACCGTACTCGACATGCAGTGTTTCCACTCCACTGCACCCAAAAATGCCTACGCAGCCCCACAAACCATTGACGCATAGCCCCACGAACCATTCATACATAGCCCTACGAACCATTTCCGGTAAGGTTAGGTTAGGTTGGGTCACGTATAGGTTACAATAGTTAAAAATTGGTTTCGAAAAATATATGTGTAGCACCACACACCATTCTCCCATAGCCACAAGAACCATTGACACATAGCCACACGAACCATTGACACATAGCCCCACAAACCATTTCCGGAAACCTACCTTCTTCAGTTACAAAAACACGTGTTTGGAAACACTGACTGGGATTGACCGGGATTACGTCATCACACACAGGCTACATCCACCTGGAAGTAAATGGATGCAAGAGCTTTCGTGCATCAGTCACACATTTATATCGAACAATAGATGATTTACCGGCAAAATTCAATTAACGATGCGAGAAAACACTTCCCCGAACTTCCACAAGTATAAAGAAACTGCATTCGGTATGTAATTTCCTGTAAATTTGAAGAAATCCGTTTGTCCGATACGAGAAATTTACTAAAGTTTGCTGTTACACCCGTTGTGTGTGCGTGTTTCTTTTTCCGTGACTAGTTTCTCTAGGCACTGGAATCTTGATTGATAGATTCGTACGACACTTTTGGATAATCCCGAAGTTGAGGATGAGGAAATTGATTAAGCGACACTCACAAGGATCACCCATACCAAGGGCGAAATTCAAACCCTGACTCCTGGCATCGTAGTGCACTGCTCTAACTACTCAGCTACGTAAGTCTGCTCGGAATCTTGTAAAGCGAAACACTGGTGTAGCTTAGTGCGATTGAAACTGGTTGTGATTTACATGCAAAGTTTTTTTTTTAATAATTTTAGAAAATATTAAATAAATTTTCTCCTAAGCCATGGAAAATCTTGGGGGAGCTAAGTGAAATTTTCGGGGGGGGGGGGCAGTACCCCTGAACCCGCTTAACAACGTCCCTGAGTATGAAAAATGCCTACAAATGTATCCTGGCTCGTTAAGACCAAAGAACAAGTGATGCTCGTCGATGAAGATATGTACTCTTCACATATTAGAGCACGCCCCAAGTCTTACCTAAGTGATTCCACCTTGGCCTTCGAGAGGCCAATAATGTGAAGGTCCGAGAAGGTCACTCCCAAGCTGATCGATCCTTGGCCGCCTTGGATGGAAACTTTTGGCACATACAGTGGCTCCAATGGGAACAGTCCAAATTTGGATATACCTGAGGAAAAGTACGAAGAGACACACTGTCACTATTTTCTGAAATGTTAGAGCCTACGCTTAAATTGAATCTTATGTTGGTCAGTATTTATGGCAATCATATGAAACACCTTCTACCTTCTTCACACGTTCTAAAGCAAATTGGTTGCTATTGAACCTAAGTTATGCTTGCTATTAGACAGCATAACCGTGTTCTATATTCATTCTCGTTCGCTCTCCGTCAGTCTTTCTGTTTCTAACTTCTCTTTCCTCACTATTTGTCCTTCCCCATCTCATTCCTGTCTTCCCATTTCCCTTTCACTCTGTTTCTATCTACATATCCTTCACTTCATCTGTCTGTATTGTTCTTTCGTACTCACAATATTTCCTCCTCTCTATTTCTCATAATCTCGCTCTCTCTCTCTCTCTCTCTCTCTCTATCTCTCTCTCTCTCTCTCTCTCTATCTCTCTCTCTCTGTCTGTCTGTCTGTGTGTGTGTGTGTGTGTTATCCTTCATTTTATCTGGCTGCATGATTCATTTTGTCTCACTCTATTCCCATTCTCTCTCTCTCTGTCTGTCTGTCTTTATGTCTGTGCTTTCCTTCATTTTATCTGCCTGCATGGTTCTATTTGTCTCACTCTATTTATTTTCGCTATCTCCTCTCTCTCTCTCTGTCTCTCTCTCTCTCTCTCTCCTCCCTCCCTCTCGCCTCCCTCCCTCCCTCTCTCTCTTCATATGTCTCGCATTCTCTGTGTCTCCACTTACCAGGTCCTTAGCTAGGCCGTCATGCACAGAGGAC
The DNA here is from genome assembly GCF_977018435.1 of Lepisma saccharinum. Taxonomy (NCBI): domain Eukaryota; kingdom Metazoa; phylum Arthropoda; class Insecta; order Zygentoma; family Lepismatidae; genus Lepisma; species Lepisma saccharinum. The sequence goes on from NC_139238.1 coordinate 32,668,901, forward strand.
ACCATTCAAAGCTAATTTACTTTTAAAAAGACATGAAAGTCAAAATATGCAATGGAGAAATTAACACTTAGCAGAGATAGGCGGAGAAGGAAACACATACAGGGTGTTACTCTACCTTTTAACCATGTTAACTTCATTGAAAGCAAGAAGAGTTAAATGCTAATTATTCTCCTTCTGATATCAGTGGGATTTCATAAATATTTTGTAAATTATACTTAGAAAAATGTGTAATACATAGTTCATAACGGTTATTTCTTTTTCAAGCGAAGTTGAATAGTTTTCAATTACAAAGTTTTCTATCGAGATCATATCTTACACTGCTTTGTTCATTTTTATTATTCTTAACCGCTTTTTCTTCTTTTACTTATAGGCTCATCTTCTGGTAACACACTGCTTGAATTTTCTGTTTCACAAAGTAGAAGTAAAGGTACGTTTTTCAAAATTGATACTGAGGCATAACTGAAATAAATTTGGAAAATCAGAAATGCAAACTACGAAACTTCAAATGTAACCTATATTATTTTTGAATTAGTTTTTATTTTCTGTCCTTATTTCAAAATTTGTAGAATGTAAATATCACAAAGAAATAAAGAAGAAAATATAGAAGGAAGCACAAAATGTCTGTGCTGGGGGAAGGAGGGGGGCGCACCAAACCACAATCCTCTCGAGGGCGCTAAACTATCTACTTACGGGACTGTCACTCGCTCTCTTTCTCTGTGTTTCTGTATATTTAACCCTTAGCTTTATTTGTCTCTCTTTCATTGTTTCCTTGGTTTCTCTCTCTCTCTCTCTCTCTCTGTCCCTATTTCTCGCGCGCGCGCACACACACACACCTACACATACACACACACACACACACACACACACACACTATTCCTCCCTCTTGTGCTTCCTCTCCCATCTCTATCTTCCTTCGTATTATCTGTCTGCATTGCTCTCTTGTCCTCACTCTACTTAATTTTCTCTCTCTCCCTCTCTTCTTATTTGTCCCGTTGTTTGAATATTCTTCTCTATATTTTTATCTCTCTCCCGTTCTCTCTCTTTCTCTCTATCTTTCTTTCTCTCTCTCTCTCTCTCTCGCTCTGTTTTCCTTTCTCTTGCTATGTTTTGCTCTCTCCTTCTTCCTCTTTCTCTCTCATTTTATATCTCACTATTCCTCCACGTTTTTCTTTATCTACGTCTGAAACAATTGAAAGAGCAATTTAAGCACAGCTTGTTTTGTAATGAATTCCTAAAGAAATCAACATGTGGGTCCATATTTAAATGACAATATGTCAGGGGGAAAATATAAACTCATGCCTATTACTGGATCAAAGCACTTTTGGGACTCCGAAGTTTTTAGCTGAAGGTAAAAGGCAAGCATGGGAAGTTTAGGCTCAAATATACTTTTCCTAAGACTTTCGCTATGATCATTAATGCACCTTTGCATTGTAGTGAATAACAGATTTGAGTATACATTAACCCATTAGTGCATAAAGTTTGCAGATGAATTTTTTGTGTAACTTTTGATTTATTCTTTACTTTTTAGCTACCATTTAATATTTTTTAATGTTTGTAGATCATTGTATGTTGTACCCTAAGAGGGGGTGGGCATCCGAAAAATCGGATCACATGCCTGGAGAACACTGCACTTCAAAATATTTTGCCATGTTATGTTAGGTTAGATATAGAGTAATTTAATGAATAATATTTTCAGAAAAATCGCAATTCTTAAGTTTCTAACTGACAAGCCAAAACATATTTAATGTTTCTAATGATTGAACATTATAATATGATGTCAACTCATGCGGCGGCATTGGGAGAGAGGGGAGACAAACGCGAAATTGGATTTCATACCAGGGAAATATTGGACTGTCAATTTGGATTGTTCTAAATATAATAATACTTTCAAAAACCTTAAATTGGTCTTTGAAAGGTCAAAGTAAATTAAATATATTTTAATATTTTAGTATCATATGTGTGCACAAAGATAGTGAAACACCCCCAAAAAAAACAAATCACATGACTGAAGAACACTGAACTGCAAATATTAGTTATAATATGTCACATGTAGAATATTTTCAAGAAATTCAAAATCTTATGTTTGTACTTGATCAAAGATACATATTATCGTTATTTACACAGTTTGAATATTCTGAGAAGTAGTTTCTGAGACAGTCCTTACCTCCCTAATATGTATGATAGTCTTTGAAGCATTTGGATGTAACCCTACATCACACTTTTGACACATGTATTTAGCTTTTCCTGCGCAATAACAACACTTCTTTTCTGTCGACACAGGAATGATCGATCCAATGACTGCGTTCGTCGAAACGAATATCTGTATTGGGAGCACCAGGCTCTCTTCCTCTTCGTGATTCTGTTCCGTAGCTTTTCAGTAGACTGACACACACATCCCTCTGAAACTTCAGAAGACTTTGAGATTTTTCATTAGATGGCATCACTTTCCGCATAAGCAACCATGCATTCACAATTGAAACGTCAAGCATATAAGCAAAAATTGGCCAGTACCATTTCTTTTGGCGTATTCTTGTTATGTATTTTGCAACCATTTGATCAGTGAGATCAACTCCACCCATTCCTTTATTGTACGATCTAAGAACTGTTGGCTGCGGTACTGTTATTTTGCTTTTCTTCTCTTTGTAAATGTAAATAGTGTAAAAGTGTTTCGAATCGGTTAAAACGTATGCTGTGTTATAAAATGTTTGGCACATCTTCTTCTGTGGACCACATCCGCTTGTTCGGGTATTTTGCATTCCCGGATAAGATCAATCCACCAATAAAAACCCAAAATTCAGGTTCGGTTAAGTTGAGAGCAAAGTTTTTCTGAGATGCATATCTGTTACTTTCTTCTATAATAATATCAACAAGACGTTTTGAGAAGTTGAGCTGAAAAAACTGCAAGGGTGTTTGACAGGTTTCAGCATCAGCAGAAAAGGGCTTTTGCGAGCATTGTACATTTAGTGTTGAATTTAGATCACCTTTTCTCCATTTCAAGCAAGGTTGTTTCGTCATAGAAAGGCTTCTTCTTTTAGTTGCCGGTTCCGCTTCACATTCAGATGATGTACTTGCTGTATCCTCAGGCCTGTCTTCGACCATCACATCTTCTACTATACGTTCTGCTACTTCTTCCTGAAGCTCACACTCACTCAGAAGAAGTCTCCTTCCCAAGTGATTTAGGTTACCCTCGTGCTCGTCATCAGACTTATCACTGTCAGCATCAGTTTCATTTTCATCCTCTGGTGGTACCACATACAAAACATGTTGACTTGCAACATTACGAACATCATCTTCTTCATCTTCTAACGTCTGAATAATATCAGCAACAGAAAGCCTAGAACAGAAGATAGAAAATTACGTAGGACCGGCAGAAAAAACTGAAAAATGTAGACAATTATAAACATACTTATTTCTTCCTAAATAAAGTATAAAGAGTGAAACGTACGTCTATGTGCATGTGATACGATTTTTCGAATCGCGCCGCATGAGCACTTACAACATAATAACAATACAAAACTCTTATTTCACAATTATCAGAGAATAATTGACAATGTCTTACGAACACATGTACATGAAAATCAAAGTAAAATCCCTGTGTAAGATATTTAATTTCAACAATGTACTTACCCTCTGCGATAACGAGTGCTAGTACAAGCCGCCATACTTCTTCATTTTGCGTCTGGGAAACAGTGTTGACAAGTCCTGGCAACACATGAATCTGGTTTTCATTGCTGAATGTTCAAAGTGCATATTGAAGGAAACCAGTAACAAAATTATTTGTTTTTTAATGATTTACTCAGGAAAATAATTACATCCGATTTTTCGGATCACATGCTGTAATGGGTTTTAAACAACAGGAGAATAGAAGAAACAAAATGAAACAGCCATGTCTAAGAATCCGATCCAGTGTCATGTAAATGATTTACTGATGGTGAGATAGCCTTGAATTCACATCATTCAGGAATCGAATTACCGGGTAATTGATCTGATTTTAGATCATTCTTGTAGCCGCCTATACGTCATCAAGATCAAACAAAACAAAAACTTTAGTTTCTCACGAATAAAGAGAGAGAGCATCCTTGTGGTGTAGGATGGGAGTGACGTCACGGAGCTTGCAGATGCTGTTCTAGGTCTGACTCTCCTCCGATGGAGACTCTTGGTCGCTCCTCTTTGCTTTCCCTTAAAGATTACGAGAGTTTCGTACTGTATGGTGGGGTTTACACGTTCTTTCCCATTGCACTAATATTTATTGTTATTAATTACTTTTCTCTTGTACAAATGTTTATTGTTCTTTAATCTTAATTTCTGTAATTTACCTATCACTCATATTTATCGTTATTAATTACCTTTCCTATTGTACAAATGTTTATTGTTCTTGAATCTTAATTTCTGTAATTTACCTATCACTGATAATGTGAGGATAGTGACTAACCTGTATATACTTATCTTGTTGAGAGCTGTTGCCATAGCGATTACGATTGTATTTTTGTCTGGACTTTGAAGTTCGGGCTCGGTTTTTGAATAGAGTGATCAAGTTGAATTATAAGAAGTTTAATTTCTTTGAATGCAATGGATTATATGTTAGGCATATAAGTATTTAGTTTGCAAAGAAGTAAAATAGACTTCCTCTTTCTTAGTGCAAACTTAACTTTGATTTTTATTTGGCGAACTAGCAGAGATATATTACCCCATACCCTGGGAAACGCTTTCGAATGCTTTCGAGTCTTTCATATGAACTTATTACTTGCTCTTTTAATTAAATCATGTTCTTTCGAATAAAGAACGTGTCAGGGTGTCTTGTATGCGTGGCACTTCCTTCCTGTAGATTTAGATAATTAGTATGGGGTTCTACGGGTGGCCAAACTAAAAGAGGCCCCATGTCTTATAAGCAACATACAGACAATTCACTCATTTATTGTATATACAGAATACAGAGTAAGAAAGTATTATTATGAAAAACAACGCACTGAAGATTCAATAGGTCAATAGTTCACAGGAGGTGCTGAAAATGTTCAGCATGAACCTCGATACACAACTCAGCACGTCTCAACATGTTTCTAGAAACTTTTGCCAGTTCATTTGGTGTGATTTCCGCAATCGCATTGCGAATGTTTGTTTTCAACTCTTCAATTGTATGCGCCCGACCCTGTGGCCGAGTGGTTAGCACATCGCGCTGCGACGCCTAGGGTCCCAGATTCGAATCCGGTCGGGCTTGGTTGTTTGTGAATGTCCATTCATCAATTTCATCATTTCATCACTCATCCCCATCATCGCAAATTAGCCAAGAGGCACAAAACGCGAAGTAAAATAAACTCAATCAATCAATCAATCAATCTTCAATTGTATGCGAGTTGTTACTTTAGACCTCCCTTAAATTACCCCACAAATAAAAATCACAGGTCGACACATCGGGCGATCTAGGAGGCCATAAACCTGCGGAAACTGTACGTTCTTCTCCGAAAGCTTCATGGACGTATGACATTGAAAACCGTGAAGTATGCTCCGTAGCGCCATCTTGCTGGAGAAACGCATACTCTCGTTCTTCATCCGTTAGCTGCGCTATGAATGGTTGCAACCTTTCCGTTACATACACTTGCGAGTTCACAGTGTTGTGAAAGAAAATGGGGCCTACAATCCGTTGGCCTGAAACAGCACACCAAACGCCTACTTTCAAATCATGCAGAGGCACCTCAAAGCGTTCCCTGGGATTGTCTGTTGACCAATAGCGTGTGTTTTGAGAGTTCACGTACCCGGTAAGGTGAAACCATGCTTCGTCTGCGTGGAAGTAAAGTAAAGGCATTCTGCAGCACATCACAACACGCTTCAAACCGACTACTGACAACGCAGCACTGATCACTCAATCGCTGCTCGACATCACGTGACCCCATTCGAGCGCCACCCTAGCGGTAAGAAATAACAACACGCAATCACACAACGTGCGAAAAAAAATCTTGTAACATAAATTCAGCTCTTATTTGCTTAATGTTCTTTTTATATCACGTTTAACACGGGGCCTCTTTTATCTTGTCCACTCTGTAGTTTCCTTCATTTCCCTTTCTTTACGCGAACATAGGTTGCTTCATCTCACTAGCATTGCTGAATCCAAAATGTGTCCCCCTTCCATTTATTTAGATCTATTATAAGAGATTACATCAAGTATAATGGAGCCTTTGTTATAAATTAAGTTTGGTAAAATTGATTTGAGAAACTTAGGTCATTTGTTAGAGTTTGTTATTTTGAAGTTAATTTAAAATGTCGCCTAAAAACCCTTAAGGGTAAAATCTCCATTGGTTGGAAAAGATATTTAATTTCTTAAAAAATAAAACTTATGTAAATTTTATTTGAATTAAAGAAAAAGTATAAAAGGTATAATAGTCTCACTTTCACGTGTTAGTTTCCACTACAATTAAATACTGTAGTTACTTTGTTGTTTGTAAAATCTCTCAAATTTAGAATTTATTTAACTTACCTCTGCCCTGTATTGTAATACGAATAAATATACAGTACTTACCACGCGACAAGTGAGGAAGAGAAGCTTGAAATGCACTTTTTACACAATCGTCAAAACTTGGATCGCTTCTCTTGCATGTCGGGAAATCTTTTGCTGAAAGTGAAAAGTTATAAAGAATAATCATAAAATATATTTTGTACTTTTTAGAATTCTAGTTCATTAAAAACTTTCAATGAAGCTATGTACATGCAGTGACTACTGATTTTTTTATTATCCTTGATTGTATTAGGACCTTCTGTTACTCATAGATATATAAATCTGACCAGGACATGTTATAGAAAATCGGAAATAAGAATCACAGATATGTAATAAATTTCTTTGGGTGTAAAATTACTACAATTAAGGAAAGTAATTGCAGTGCCATCTTTCTTTATTAATTGAATTATTTTCATACTTATGGTACGGCAATTATAACACAACCTTTGTATGTAGTAAAATTATTTATTTCTTGAGATGAATGTAATAAATTATGTTAAAATACATTTTATAATTATTAATTCGATACCCTGTGGAGGCATATAGTGGCTCGGATCCCACTTTAAACTGTAGGTCCAGTCCCGATTAGCCTTACTGTGCATAAAGTGCGATTAGCCTTACTGTGCATAAAGTGGACTTAAAACACAAAAAATCAATCAATCAATCAACTAAATTATTAATTCAACTGAAATTCTTCATGGCGATATTTTGATATAAAAATACTTGCAGGACTGTAATATTAAGTGTTAAATATATTGCCATAGAATATTTAATGGTTTATGTAGAAAACGGCAGCATAGTGGTAACGTACTCGCTTTGTAATCAAGAGGCTCCAGATTCCAATCCCTGCGGAGGCATATAGTGGTTTGGATCTTACTTTAAACTGTGCATAAAGTGAACGTTAAACTAAAACTCAAATATAGAGTTTTGGCTTGGCCTCCTCTGAATTGTTTTTCACGAATTGCTACTGTGTTAGCCATTTTCTTATCTAGAATGGTGCAATATTCATATTCGTTATCTATTTTAATAATGAAATGAGAATTATGCTTGCGCTACGACTCCAGGGGTCCCGGGTTTGAATCTCGGCCTGGGCATGGGTGTTTGTGAGTGTCTATTCATCAATTTCATCATATCATCACTCATCCCCATCTTCGCAAATTAGCCAAAAGTTGCACAAAAGGCGAAGTAAAATCAATCAATCAATCAACTTGGTTTTCTACCTCCCTAAATTTATCGCTACGACGAAAACAGGATGATTTGATTCATAAAGAATCCAATACAATTGTATCCCCCTGGATAAGGACTCTGGATCTTTGGCTGTTAAAAACTGGTATTAAAACGAACATAAGTTTACTCGTGGATCTACTGACACCTCATCATATGGAGTCGTCACGCACAACATCCCCGCATCCCGAACACTCACACATCAAATTTCGGGTCTCTGCCGGGGATCGAGCACGGGACCCCTTGATTAGAAGTATCCAGACTTACCATGCCATCGTGTATGATCTGTTAAACTTTACCATAACCTGGTTTGTCAGCAAATTGGGAATATCGATTGCAGAAAAGGTAGGGTGCGTCTTAATGATTCCATAACGAAGGTTAATTTCTTCTACTTGTACAATACCTAATTTCTTTATTAGTTTTAACACGAACAGGATAAAAACCTTAAGAGTTTTACAATAAATTCGAAAAGATGTAGACCCACGGACCACAACTGTAGTCGAGGGTATACGATGGTATACACCTTATGCCCTCTGGTAAACCTCAGTGGCGGCGATTGGGTCCCAAAACCGGGGGGACAAGGTGCCAAAACTGGGGGGGGGGGCAAAGATAGTGCATTTCCCTTCGTAGATAAGATTTAGCATAGTGCGGGTGCAGAAGTGGATAAAACTGGAAGGTACCTTCCCCCCTCGTCCCCCCTAATCACCGCCACTGCTAGTGTACAATGAGTGTACTTCTACTTTCATGTCGTTCGTATCTATTCGTGTATTTTAGTCAATACTCCAGAAGCTTATAATACTCAAGCGACGTGTGTCGCGGTGTGAAATTTCCCTAAATAATATCCTTTCTTTTTCCCGAAGCAATCGACAAGTAACTATAAATGCTCTTATTGTTAAACACGACAATTAAGGTCTGTTGTATTTCAGTTTTAAACACGAAGAAAATTAAAGATAAGACAATTGTTGCTTTTTCTGTTCTTTTTCTGCCTTTTATATTTTACTAAGATTTGCTCTTTTAGTGTAATTAACAGTATTATTAAAATTGTTAACAGTACACAAACTGATAATAGACAAAGCAATCTCAACAAGGAAATAAAATACAATAACATGCAGTACTATAGCCGATAAAATACTGCTGTAGCCTTTTGTTTAAATCCAACCATTAAAATACGTGTTCATATATTTTTAGATGCTTTATCTATTGTAACATATCTGTTTTATGCCATATGGGTATACCATGGTATTTTTGTACAAGCGAATTGACTTCATCCATGTATTTAATGGAAAAATAACCTAATGTTTCACGAATCTTATAGTATCCCCTCTGAAATTTTTGGGAGTACAGCACTGTGTAGACCTATTAACAAAAAGTACCACCACAACATACGTTTACCTCCAATCAATTATGGGAAAAAAGCAACAAAACGTTTTAAATAACTTACGTAATTTCATGGGATGAGCGCATAGAGTGTAGCCTGCGAGCGAGCATAAAATCTCCAAGACACAAATGCCTGCTGAAAATCTCATGGTGAATCGAGACCTGGACGAAAACATATTTCACTCCTGTCTTGTTTATGGCAATAAAAAAGCCAAGGTGCTCGTTCCCGGTGCGTTTTTATGTAGCATCGTACGACCTTCAAACTCGGTACGTAAGCACTCGCACCTCCCAAACTGTCCATGATGTACTCGCTGTTTGTGTTCCTCGTTTGCAAAACTGATTTGGGAGGTTTTCCTTCAATGGTAAAGCCATTGTGCGTTCTCGCGTTGACCGTTTAATGGACCTGAAATCACTTGCTAAAGTTTTCGATGATCCACACGGGCCTTACGTTATTACGAGCCAATCGAAATCTTTGCAAGTGACACGTGACAATATTCCATTCTCGAGATTCCCTTGCTAAGTGTAAATAACCTGCAAATAAACGATGTTGGTGCTTAAACCATTGGATGAACAAACAACTGAACAACGTGAACGTGAAACACAGACTAGCACCTTGGTGATATCTGTGAGGGCAATGAATCGTCCTCCTCTATAAATGTCACCCGAGTGTGGAGAACATAATTGGCTAACACATTTCTGTAAGTACAATATAATACAAATAAACAAAAATAATACCGTAATTATGTTGCTGTTTACGGTACTGCAATATTGTAATACTAATGTCAAAAACAACGTCCCAGAATCTAGTGCAACATCGGTTAAATAATAGCCTAAACACGTTCTACTTTACGTACCGTCACAAATTCATACATGTAAGATAATTTGACTAGAGATAGCACTATAAAGTCACAAATCCACAAACATCTGACATTAAAGTAAAATTAATTAAATTTCTTCGGTCTAAACAAAAGAAAAAGTATTAACTTCTTTCCAGTTATTGCTTTTAGTATTTTGAAAGCTGTTTCCATTCTACAAAAATTAAAACAACACAACTGTACTGCCATCTCTTGATTGACTTGATAATATATTCTATGTCCTCCATTTTAAGAACTGTAAATTATATTGATTTGTTATGTAAGGTAATACAATACCATTTTGTTATCAAAATTTTATTTAGGTATATTCACTTATGGCGTACAATACAATTATTTATGACTTTACATTATAATTTATTACATAACAAACATGCAGCGGCGGCAATTGAAGGGCGTGGGACGGCAGTTGCCCCCACTTGTTGCCACATTTTCCCCCCACTATGCTAAACCTTATCTACGAGGGAAAGTAAACTGTCTTTACCCCCCCCCCCCCTTACCCAGTTTGCAGCTTGCCCCCTGGTTTTGGAATCCAATCGCCGCCACTGGAGGAATGTTTTTTTTTATAGTGTACGTTAGGTGTGAGTAGCTAACGTAAAATTCACTATATTAGATCGTTAAGCTTTACAGTGCGCCTGTTTATTTGCATAAAAGGGACGTAAACATTTTTACTTAAAGTTGAAAATGTTATCAAGCAAGAAGATAGATAGATAATGATTGTAAACTACAGTTGCGTGTATCATAAATATGTTGATGAACTTAATATTTAAATTTGCTTTAATTTGGATAGCTATGTAATGGTCATTAGTACTTTAAAAGGGCTCGTGGTGTTTTTTTGACGGTAGTTGTGTTGCTTCTGAAATTGACGGTCAAAAAGGTGCAAAAAGCTACAGCTTAATTTTAAAATACACATATCAGATATTGAACCGATCTCTATACTTTGTCCCAGCTAACTGTGGAGCAGGCAAACGAAATGATGTCTGCGCAAGTAGTGACGCGAGAGAGCTCCACCAATGAAGACGTGAGAGAGACGGAATTGTGTGGAGTGGGGGAAAGCGACTGAAGTTACCAGCCTTCTCTCAGCCTCTACTGCTTCGCTCTGGCCAATAGATTTACCTCGTTTCTCTGACGGTATGCGCGGACTTGCTCCACAGTTAGCTAGGACAGGGTATAACTACGAACTGGTAACTGTTTCGTGGTTACACCAAACTGAACTTTTTTATACTGGGAGGCGGTTTGAGGTTGAATTCCGCCCTCGCAGGACTCTAATTTTCCACTGCAACGGTCCTTTTCAAACTAGAGTTACCCAACTGGGAAGCTAAGCATAAGGGAATCTAATATTCTGTAAAGCCCCCGCAGGGAACCACCCACTTAGTGGCGGGAAGTGTACCAGGTAAAACCTCTAGATATCTAGGTGCGCATTGAGCGGCCGAACAGTAACTTCCTCTCAACCCCTGTGATACTTCAGCACGGTTTGACTCCGTTAATTGTTAGTCAACAATGCGTCCAATCGAATTGTTTCCGGTGACATAGCGACGATAAATTCCTCAAATGATAAGGTACAGTTGCTTAAGGTAATTAGAACTGGATTTCTTGTGTAAACTTACGAGGAGGATTAACGACTTGTTTCGCTGATAGTGGATGATCCCTTTGCTTTGAACTACATCATTTTGATTGTCAATAACCATCATACATTGATTGATGTCCATTTTATTGACAGCAATGCTAATCTGGACTGGACCTACAGTTTAAAGTGGGATCCGAACCAATATGTACCTCCACCTGATATCGAACCCGGGACCCCTTGATAACAAGGCGACGACACTACCACTGCGCCATCAAGAGGGGCCTCTGACTTAATGGTAATGTTATTGCCTTGCAATGAAAGGTCCCCAGGGGACCTTCCGATGATGTAGTAGTAACGTCGTCGCCTTGGGATACCGGGTTCGATATTCGTTGAAGGCACATAGTGCTTCGGATCCTACTTAAAGCTGTGGGACCAAACCCGATTAGCCCATCTGTGCATAAAGTGTTTTAAACTTAGCCTTCAGAGACTGGAATGTGTTACTATCACTTTCAAGTAGCTCTCGGTGTGTAAGGATGTGTACTGATAGGGTTAAGGAAGAGGGGGTTACATAAGCTCGGAGGGACGCTTAAAATGTATTCAATGATTTTTATACCATGGGTACATGACACACATAGGTTACTTTTGCCCGTCACGCAATAAGCGGATAAGCCCCCTTAGTTAAAACAAAATTGAAAATAGACCAGTAATAAGAAAAAAAATGTCTTGAAAAACTTCCTTACTCAATTTTTAAAACTAATTCATTACTTAACGAAAAGTAAAACCATAGTGTCTCTGAGGAATTAAATCTGAGGCTGTAAGGGGGCGCTCAGCACACAAGGACAAACACAGGACAACACACAACCACACACAGCGTTATTCTGGTTATAACACCATTAAGCCTTGTTTCCATGATATGAAAAACTCAATATGCTGACCGATGCAGAAATTTATTTTATTATAAAACATAAACTAAACGTAACGTCTCAACCTTCTAGCAAGATCTTCTTCAGACTCTGCACCAAGTACAAATGTAACAAGGTACAAGAAGACCTTGCTACAAGGTTGAAACGGTACGTTCAGTTTATGTTTTATAATAAAATATATTTCTGCCTTGGTCAGCATATTGAGTATTTCGTTATTCTGGCTGTAGGTCTAGGCGCCAGAGCCTCGTTGGCCTACTACGATGAAGTAAGGTTATTTACTTACATCTCAGGGGCGCCGAAAAGTGTATTCTATCAACGATCGACACACACACACACACACACATACAGATATATTAAATAAAGAGCAAAGGAAGTTAGTTCTACAAAATCTTTTTTACTCTGAAAGTACATAGCTTCATTTATTTTTCTGCATAGTCACCAATGCACAGGGCCACGGTTGTACGGTCGACAGGGCGGGGCGTCTGAGTAACACTCGGGAGAGACGGATTTCTGGTAGGAGCTCTTCGAGGAACTCTGGGGTTCATCAGTCTCTAATGAGTGGGTACCTGAGAAAAACCCTGGGGGTTGAAGGCGGCTGATGCTGATTAGATCACCGTCAGAAATGGCCGAGATTGTGAATGTGTGGGACCATGTATATACAGGGTGATTCAAAAGTCTCTTGACATTTTAATCAAAAACCATTTTATTGGCAAAATTGACAGTACTGCTGGAAAGTACTCTAGAATAGAAGACAAACTCAGTACATGGCAATGTGTTCCTCTAAGTCTAGCCATAGCACCTATCTCCCTTGCGTAGACTGGAACACATGCTCCAACATAGCTGGCGTGATCTCCCCTGTTGCTGCAGCTATTCGCTGTGTCAGTTGCTCTATGCTGTTGATCTTAACTTGGTACACCCTACACTTAATAAAACGCCAGACAAAAAAGTTTAGGGGAGTCAGGTCTAGGAGCGAGCCTCCCATAGCCACGGCCGATCTACCTATCGGGGAAGGTGTCGGCAAAGTAGTCCCGAACTATTCTGGCGAAATGGGGTAGTGCACCATTTTTCTGGAAAACAGCAGTGTATTTTATCCCATCATGAAAACCATTCTTTAGCGATATGAGGAAAATGCCAAGAGACTTTTGAATCACCCTGTATATATTTTCCTCCATTTATTGCAAAGTAACTGTACTAATTTATACGAGTCTTGTTCCAGCTAAATTGGAATTCTCCCCTGAGTGAAACAAAAAAAAATGCCTCGCACAAGACATCCCCCATCTTTGTACTTCGTGACGTTGAAATCGTGTCTCCCTGTCCTGAAGAACCTGGAGAAAAAGTACCGGGATGGAAACACTGCAGTGGCGCCGTTGGACCGCCTGCCTGGCAGCATTGTCTCCGATCTGATGGAGATGCTCTGCCTGGACTACTACTGCAGCTCCAAGAGTGATTCCAAGAGCAAGGATTTTGAGAATCCACAGAACTTGAGGATCCTCTTCACCCATAGGGTGACTAGAGTCATGGTGTTCCACTGCGACAAGGACTACTCTCATTTGACGTCCAGGTGCAAGAACATGAAGGATGTCACACTGCTGGGCGTGAAGATGCCCGATTTCACAAGGATGTCGTTCATCTTTCAGCGCAGATCGACGGTAGTCTTGCGCGCTTTCGGTTCTGGTAGAGGAAACGATATACTGTTCCGAAACTCTGAGTTGCGGAACTCCTTCGTGCCTCAGAGAGACATGGAAGATGTCAATTGGATGTGGAGATTCCCTTGTTGTTCTCCTGTGCAGAATACGAAGTCACCCGTCCTCCTGCGGCCTACGGAGCTGTATCTCAGTGACGTATACATGGCAGCAGGAACCCTCGCACTCATCCTGGAAAGCCTGCCAAGGATAAGGATCCTGAGAAACGAGAAGCTCCTGGAAGCCCTGTACCGCATGCACAGTAAGGATGAAGGTGACCAAGTGGTTCCATACGAGCTGCTAAACATCGATATGGAGTTCTCGTCTGAGGATTTTGAGGATAATTTCGATAAGTCCTCGACCGCTGCTGATCTTGGGGTTCGGTTGTGTCCCAAGGCTAGGATGGTCTTCCTCGCTCTGGGTCTGGACACTCCACAGACCGTCTTTCTGCTTCTGGCAAACCTGAAGCTGGTTGAGGAGCTGGTCGTGATGTCTTCTGTCGGTGAGTTTTTCCCCAACGAACCTCTGTACACGTTCCTGTCCACCCACGGCAAGGACATCAAGAGGCTTCAGCTTCGAGACATGGTCCTGTTGGATCCGGAACGTGTCGTCTCCCTCTGTCCCAAACTCGAGCATCTCAACCTTGTAGGAACCACTCTACAGTTCGGCATCAACCCTGATATACAGTTCAAGCTTCTGGAGAACCTCAGCGTGGTCCACATCAACCCTGCTGACGGGGTGCCTTTCCACCTCTGGCAGTACCTCCTGAAATCTCCAAAGCTCGGCAGGATCAACCTCAAAAAGGCCAACCTAGACAGCGGTCTCCTGGATGACATCGTAACGCTCAACTTGTGGAAGGGTGTCAGCGTCGTCTGGATGAACGAGTGCACTGGGTTCAAGCCTTATCATGTCTTCGATCTTCTCCTTGAAGATAACTGCCTGTGCGATCTTAGACTCATCCAATGCAAGGGCCTAAATCAGCAGCAGACCGAGAGCTTTGCTAACTGCATTTACAACAAGAGCCTTGACGTCAGATACGAACTCATCCCAAGCATCCAATAACGTATGACTCTCCCATGACTAAGCTTACAGAGACATCTACTACAATGAACAACATTTTTGTCAGATTGTATATCTAGCACTGAATTCCAATAAAGGAGATTGCCACCCTTCCATGTGCTTTGGACCGCTTTTTTTCACACTTCAGGGTTTGATTTTGAACCCACTTTATTCCATGATAAAATTTACAATAATATTCCTTTAAAATTTAACAGTCTGACTTAATTTCCAAAAACTTGACACGACTGTTTTTTGTTTTTGTTTCTTTTTAGAGCCGTGGAGCAAATCCATGAGAATTGGGAATATTTTTATTTATTTTCTTGATTAACGTGATTTTGTTTTAGTTTAGCACTTGTAAGAGATGTCAAATTGTATGGATCCAATGAATTTATTGTTTCACTTGTATTTTTAACATGCCTGTTTGCTTTTGAATTTGTAGATCATTCGTAACACCTGTAACAAAGCGAATGTAACACAGGATTTGTTTTGACTTTTTATATTGAATTTAAGAATAGCGAGCATATCAGGACCTAGGTGACTCATTTTTATTCCCGATGGTAATATAATTAAGCCTTGTTTCCATATTAAAAACACTAAGTTGCTGACCAAGGCAGTTTATATAAAGATTTAAAAACACTTTACAAGTAACGTTTCAACTAGTTTAGTTCTTAGGAAGACCCTAAAACAAGGTTGAAACGTTACTTGTAAAGTGTTTTTAAATCTTCATATAAACTGCCTTGGTCAGCAACTTAGTGTTTTATTGCCAGTGACTATACAGTGATAAGTATAAGATCGATTTCTCGAATTAAAATCATTCAAACTAAGCTTACTTCTTGTTCCATCATATATTTTGTGTAATGATATAATTATATGAAGACTTATATTATGTGCCAGAAACATAAAATAACACATCTAAGTCTTCACATATTTATTTTATTACAATTATGATCATTCATTGTGTGTATTTTGTTTGCGAGAAAATTTCCGGCAGAAAGTAACTGAAAAAGTAAGTACACGTATGTATTATGTATGTACGTACGAATGTATGTGTGAGGCCTTAGCGGTAGCGTGGTAGTAACGTCGTCGCCTTGCAATGAAGGGGCTCCGGGTTCGATACCCGTTGGAGGTACATACTAGGGTAAATCAAAAAATAAGTTACACCCCCTGTATAAAACAAACAAAAAACATTAGAAAGAAAATAATTATTGTACAAAAATGTATGCACATTTAACTTTTTTCCGACATAGTCACCAAAGTATTCCAAGCACTTTTTGAATCGTGTGACCAGTTTTTTTATATTTCTTGTGTATAAAATTTCCGTCCAGTATCAATTGAGTTGACTTTTGTGCTCATCGGCTAACAATCGCGGCACCCAGTATCGTAAATACACCCAACTGGTGATGAATCAGCATAGACACACTATCGTAGGATATGTTAAGTTCACTTGCAATTTTATTTAATTTTCACGTGGCGGGTGGCAAGGATGATTGGATTCACACGCTCAAGTTTTGTCGATAATGTTCACAGTTGCAGGCTCCCCAACGCACTGTTCGCCTTTCACGTTTGTTCTTTCCTCGAACATCTGGCACCATTTCCTGATCATGGGGTGTGACATTGCATTCTCACCATACACCTCGACAATTTGGCGATGGATTTCACTCTGATTATGCCTTCTTGTCTACAAAAGTCGGACAACAGAGCCCACCTTAATTTTGGACGCCACCTCAATACGATGCGCCAT
The DNA here is from genome assembly GCF_977018435.1 of Lepisma saccharinum. NCBI lineage: Eukaryota > Metazoa > Arthropoda > Insecta > Zygentoma > Lepismatidae > Lepisma > Lepisma saccharinum. The sequence goes on from NC_139238.1 coordinate 32,685,833, forward strand.
ACTCATACGGTGACTACTGTTATATTAAAGCAGCTGCAGCATCGCTGTTTTGGGTGTGGGGACAATACATTCCAGACAGTGTTGCCACCAAACGTGATTATTTTATCTCTTCTAGTACAGGAACACGGCTCGGGTGTAACTTACTTTTTGATTCGCCCACGTATATAGTGGTTCGGAACCCACTTTAAATTGTAGATCCAGTCCCAATTAGCCTATCTGTGCATGAAGTGTATTGACTGTTTAATTGATTGATTGAATTTTATTTCACACTGTCGCCACTTTTGGATAATCGCGAAGACGAGGATGATGTGATGAAATTTATGAAGGAACACGCGGAAAGAACACCCTTGTCTAGGCAGGGATTCGAACCCTGGACCCTTGGCATCGTAGCGCGTTGTGCTAACCACTACTCAGGTATTTATGTGTGTGCAGGCCCGTACCCAGGATTTTTTTAGGGGGACCAGACCCATAGGCAAATTTTAGATAAATTTTATCTCATATTATACACTGTAATATATATATATATATATATATATATATATATATATATATATATATATATATATATATATATATGTGGGAGGGTGTATAGGAGAGGGTGGGTAGAGAAATGTGTTCATTTTGTTACGAAATGTTGAAGAACAGCATTTTCTAACCTATATGTATGCAAACACGTGACAAATATTTCCAGTTGACACTGACATTTGTTTCTGTCAGAGAGCGAAAAAAATTGTATGATAGAGATAGACTACATGTGTGCATAATTCAAACAATTCAAATAGCCTACGAAAAGCAACATATGTGTGGGGGGTTGATAGATGAGGGTCCACACCCATTTTGCAAAGTCCCTGACTTTTCCAGGTATTTTACATAACTGTGTAATGACTTAACATGCTAAAAATAAGAGTTACACTTGAACTTTGTAAGTTAATCAAATGAATCACGTTTGTTGAACATTTTTGAAAATAAATGAAATAACCTTTTTATAAGCAATATTACCCAAAAAGGATGATTGTTGGGAAGATAAAACGCAGCCTGTTTCTGGTTCCAAATTTTGCCAAGCAAAAATCTTTTAATTCCCTGACTTTTCCAGGTTTTGAAAGCTTTTTTAAAAAATCATTTGTTTGTAATGACCTCAGTCCTAGCCTTGTTTTCGTGACTCTTTCAGTTGTCCAGGACTTTGGAGTCAGTGCGAACCCTGTAAATGAATTATCTGAAGGGAATGGCTAATTGACTTCACCCTGGCAGTGTTTCTGTTGGCGTAATATTGTTTCTATGGTGTATTTTCGCTTTTAGAATTTTATTCGACAGTAAAATTAAATGTCAGTGGCAACCAAGAAGCTATTAAATGGGGATGCATACATGTGGGATAGAAAATGCCATTATCAACGGCTTGTGGCATCGAATCTTTTAGCCTTAATGTCTTCTGCACACTGTGAAAGTTGTCTGTTGTACGGTCACACCACTGTGTATTTATGTTCAAGACAACTACAAGTAGAAAAGAGGAAAATTTGCAGTTAAAAAACATATTCCGATTGACAGAATTTCGTAAATAATAATGTACTTAATTTCTTAAGTGTTTTGTACAAATAACAATATATGTTAAAAGTACTTCGGGCATTTTTATGCCGCAAAAATCTAGCAACGATTCTGCTGTGAAGTGGATTCTCCATTTACATAATATTAAGTAACCCTAAGCCATTGAGGGGCAGAATGGACATCAGTTGCAGAGAAACCCTGATGTCGGAGAAAGAAAACAGTTTTTTTTTATCCTTCTGTTCAGTGGTGGCGAAAAGAGATCACAGACCTATTGGTGCGGGTGGAGCTAAATGCCCCTTATATGGTTGGTTTTGTATTGCAGTCATTGAGGAACCTTTCTTCCATAATGAAAAGAGTATAGAAAATTCCCCTGTAATCTAATTATGTGCAAACATTTGTGACCGAGCCGAGGCGAAAAGTTCGGGACATGAATTAAAAGGAATGGACGGTCCCGACAAAATCGGAACAGTCTGATAGCCTTCTATCAATGGTTATAGCACTAAAATAGCCCAATATGGCAGACTTCTAGAGCCTGCCTCTGTCCAGAAACAAACTATTCATTTGTGCAAGGACAAAATAGAAATTCATGCATAATTTGAAAAACCATCAACGTAATTTTTGTAGGTTTTTATACGTTCAAATTAAAAATTTCCATTGCTCGACGGGCATGGCCCCCTGGCCTCCCTCTTCGATACGGGCGAAGCCTTGAAATGCAAGGAAACGGACCAGTTGACAAATACTGTTCTGCAACTGTCTTTAGTACTCCAATCCTTGGTTTAAGACCTGAAGCAACCTTTACCTTCGAATGTCCTCAGCCTGGGCATTGCCCCACCAGAACTAAGCACGTGACAACTCCGAAGGCAATGAAGATGATTTACGATCCGCCGAGCGCGCTCTAGCGCTGTGTCATCGTGTGTTTTGTGTGTGATGTGAATCATTTACAAAGAGAGACAGCATGCGATATATCCCCGTTGTGTAGGCATTAAGGGCAGACTGCGAAACGAAATCGTTTTCGCACGAAAGACAGACTGGTTACAGCTGCATATATCAAGGCGACTCTTTAACCAATATACACTAGGAAGGTTTCACATTTCACACCCCGTTGAATCGATTTTCAGTGGGATTTCATCGAAATTTTATCAGTTTCTTCCTTTTTTCCAAAGTGAAATTCATTTGATTGTGCCTACTTAGTGATATATGTCGACAAAATCTTATTATTCATCGTGGACTGTCTTCATTATTTTCTCCTTGGCTCTGTCTCTCTGCCATAGATCTGCATTTCTCTTTCTTTATTTCTTTATTCCATATCATACTCATTCCCTATCTCTGGTTGTTATCTCTATATTTTTCTTGATTCTTTCTTCCCTGTTTAGTCTTTCTCTCTCTGTTTCCCTCTTTCTGTTTTCACTCTTTATTTATTTGCATCTCTTACTCTTTCTCTCTCTCTCTCTCTCTCTCTCTCTCTCTCTCTCTCTCTCTCTCTCTCTCTTGAAAATCTGCTTCTTTATTTCTCTGTTTATTCCTGTTTCCTATCTTCCTCTCCGTTTCTTCTCTATTTTCCTGTTTATTCCCTATCTTACTCTCCATTTATTCTCTTTCTACAGTTCTCCTTCACTATTTCTCTTACTTCATTTCTCTCATTCACTGATTAACCTACCTCTTTCTTCTCCTATTTCTCTCTTTTTATTTCCTTATTTCTTCTCTCCCTCTCTCCGTTTCTCACTTTTATTATCTTATTTCTTTCTCTTTCGTTTTTTGTTTCTTCGTTAATTTTCTTTCTTGCTCTTCTTTGTTTTCAATCTTTCTCTCTTTCTCATTTCTCCTCTTTCTTTATGTGTTTCCCTCCTACAACTTCTCTCCCCCCTCTCTATCACCCTCTCTCTTCCCCCTATGTGTGTGTGTGTGTGTGTGAGAGAGAGAGAGAGAGAGAGAGAGAAAGAGGTGTTTCTACGAATGAATAGTATGTGGCAATTCGCTGTTGCATGTGTTGTAAGCGCTTTCCATACATGGAGAAGAGTTATCTCGTGAACATAGGCTGGCATTTTCATTTCCACACTTGAATCGCACGTGGAAAATCGATTCCCAACCTCGCTTACAAAAAAGGGAGAGGGTTTAACGGACAAGCGATTTAAATCTGATTTGCAGAACACTCCGCGTTGTTTAATGTCCTTATTGCGGTAATATTTCGTACGTTTGTTGTGTATGTAATGTACGGGACAAGGAGTGAATATTTCATTGTGTTGGTACAAGCTTTTCGAAATTCTATCACAATATATATGCACAAACATTAGTTCCGAAATGGACATTAGTGAAGTGCTGTCCTCTGAACAATGACGAAAGGAACGTTGCTTACTGGTATTGCAACAATGCAATGTTTGTTGTGCTTGCTCTTTACAATTGTTGTTCTACGGAGTAATTGTTGCGCTGCAAAAATTCGTAAGTGTTTACAACATATTTATTTATTTCATGCTTTGCTTTATGTGTCAGGCCCGTACCCAGAATTTTTTGAGGAGGTCGCAGATCTAAAAATGTGTAACAAACCACCATTGCTATAGTAGTTTTGCAGCTAGACGTACAATTATAAAGTTGCAATATTATGATCCGAAGTAACGGAAAAATTCAACTCACTGATCGAACCCACCTGACCCGACAATCAGCATCACAGTCGCTTACAGACAAAAGGTGCCACATGGCATACAGCTTGGTTGTTTACATTCTAATAGTATTCTAATAGTACTGTATTCCGCAAATTAAAAATGTTTTCAATTTTTTTCTTGCACCAGTATCATTGAACAGCCATGATAATTCTGGGTTTTGAAAATAATATATTTATACCAAAATGAAATTATTCGTATTAGCAATGATTCTTAACATGTCGAATGTGTGTGAACAAAACATAGGGAAATAGCATCACGACTGCAGTTCGACAGAAGTCCCCACTAAATCTGGATATCTGGTATACTTGTATCACTAGCTGTAAAACTAAAATCACACAAATATTACAAACTGCAGACTTCTAGAGTCTGCCCCTGTCTCCCCACAAATAATTCATTCATTTGTGCAAAGGCAAAATCGAATTTTTTTGCAAAATCTGGAAAATTGTCAATGTTGTCAATGTTGTCACAACAAAGCTAGTGATAACAATGTCGACATGGGTCTCTAAATAATGTCGGCATTCTGGTTCGAAAAATGAAATCCATTCTTACCCATCACCTCTATTTTTTTAAGAAAACAGCAATATACTTATTCTGCTATAACTTCTCAATAAAGGCCCTTTTAAAATGGTGGGTAAGATATTCATTTTCTACATTACAAATCCTCCGATTTTGAAAATCAATATAGAAATGTAAACATTTAGCTAATCGACCTTTCACGTGACAAATTGGCATAAAAATTGTTTGGATTTTGTTTATGTAAGTTTTATTTACGAAATCCCTCACACAAGATTTTCTTCACAAAATGTTCAATGTTATAATATGGTAGGTGGATTGACCTTGGTGACATGGGGAAAATCCTGACCTGGGAGAAAATGGATTTCATTTTCGTGATCAGCATTCAAAATACTACCAGAATTCCCTATTTGTTTGAAAACAACCGCTTTTTCTTCAAAATGTCAACCAGTGTAATAAACAAAACCGAGCCAAACCGAAACAATGATCTGAAACCTACACCGTTGTTTCTTCAATACTTCTACCTACCTCCCCTAGAGGGTGTAGACTCGTCCTCTCCGATGTAAACAAACACACGTGGATTCTACAGGGAGTCCATAAAGTCCTGCAAAAAACTAAAACTCTATAACTTGAAAACTATTAAGTTTATTAACAAAATATTTTGTGTGTACTTACAGCAAGGTTCAAAGTTTATTTCCTGCTTGTTAGGTTCATCGCCAAACCTCCAATTGTGCACCATTCACATCCAAACACTGTTGCAGTCTTTTTGTGAAACCGAGAATTGCGTGCTGACGGTGCTCTCCTGGGATATTCAGAATCACATCTCTTATTTTTTCTTTTAGGTCATCCAGATTAGCTAGTTTCTGTGAATACACCTCGGTTTTTACATGACCCCACAACCAATAATCGCAAGGTGTCAAGTCTGGTGATCTTGCAGGCCAAGGTGTAGGCCCTCTTCGGCCATTCCATGTACCTTGAAATTGTTCGTTAAGAAACTGCCGAACTTGTAGGGCCGGGCCTTCACCTTCTTGTGTAGGATCATGTGTAATGTTGACTTCGGTATTCCCAGTTCCAGTGATCTTCGTTTCAGCGATTTCATTGGATTCATTGTCCTGCACTGACTGAAGCACATCGTCACTGGATCCTGTCCTTCCACTGCGTGGCAAATCTGACACACTTCCCGTTGCCTTGAACTTTTCATACCATCTCTTGATACTTGAATTTGCTGAGGTGGTTTCCCATATGTTGTCTGGAACTTTCTCTGCACTGAAACGCAAGATTTTAACTCTGCAAACCACAGAACACACTGTGCCTTTTCCTGGATGAACGCCATCTTAAGTCACATGATAACGTGATTACCAGTGCAAGCGTCACTAAGCAGTGTGGCCAGAACAAAACTTTAAACTTCCACCCTTCTCACCCAAAAAATGTGTATTGTTAAACACAACAGCTAAAAAGTTATTGAGTTTTAGTTTTTTGCAGGATTTTATGGACTCCCTGTAATATCCCATTGGTTGTTTAAATGGCAGCTGTGCAAGAATCTTGATCGTATGAATATAAATAATATGTGATTAAGCCGTGTCCTCCCGTTTCGCCTAATCCATTTCGCCTTATTGCGTTTTCACCTCTCCCAATAGAATTTCAAATGATTTATGTGACACGAACTTTCTAAGGCGAAACGGGACATCCAATTTCGCCTTATCCTGTTCCGCCTTACACACAAAAGAATTTCCCACCTGGGAATATTATCGACTTGAAGGGTAATTCATAATGGGGGCGCAGATCTTGTGATGTTGCCTACCTTGGCTCCCATTTTCCTGTCGGTTATGTTAGGTTAGGTTAGGTAAGGTTAGGTTAGGTGAGGTTAGGTTAGGTGAGGTTAGGTTAGGTTCCTGGAACTTTCAAGATTGTGCCACGTCTGTTAGAAGACATGCACCTAATGGCGTATTTAGATGCTGCATCATACTGCATCCACCTAGAAAATTTAAATAAATTATACTTATAGTATGAGTCCAAGAAAAACGCGATAAATTCACGTTATACCAATGTACAATGTAGCATGGTGTTTTATTACATTAATAATAATGACGCTTCATTTCGATAATATTCCCTGGTGGGAATTATTTTGTGTGTAAGGCGAAACAGGATAAGGCGAAATGGGATGTCCCGTTTCGCCTTAGAAAGTTAGTGTCACATAAATCACGCAAAATTGTATTGTGGGGGATGAAAACGCAATAAGGCGAAACGGGCCGTAATCGATTAAGCTATACCATACAACGTAGCTGCTATTGTGAAGATGGGTGACCTTATATTTTGAACTGTACAGCTATAATCAGTGCTCCAACTGATGGGGGATGAGGGGGATGGTATCCCCCAGCAAGCAAAATTTTCGCAAAGCATAATTTTTGCAAAGCTGTCTCATTATCACCATGTTAAACTAGAGGAGCTCAGCACAGCTAACCTCAAGACTCGAACATACATCCCTCCAGGTAACATTTTCCATTTCAACCGCTGGCAATAATCAATGTGTTCATGAGCAAAATAACGCCACAACTATCTCAGAGGAAAGTCGCGTGGGTTTGCTTATTCTTGCACAGTCTTGTTTTTCGCGATCGAACTTTACTCACTGAATGTGCATCAAAAGTTTAGAAATGAGTTTGCTCATGAGCGTCACTTTTAATTTCTGTCACGTCTGCAACGATGAGGATGAGGGATGATGAGATGAAATAGATGAAGGGACATCCACAAAAAAAGACCCATGGCCAGGTCGGGAATCGAACCTCAGAACTTTAATTTCGAGATTCATAATTGACACTCTCGGCCAGTGAGCAAATGTCCTTTTGCATATTATCCTATCCTTTGTCACAACCTTGCAATCGACATGCTTCAAGTGTTCAACCAATCTGATGATTGCAGTAGTATATTGGCATGATTTCCTTTGTTTTTCAGACGAGTTTGTGCGCATGTGCAAGAGGAATGACCCCACTCTGAACCAATGCCTTATAAATTCCGAAGAAAGTCTTCGGACACAGCTGATCAATGGTAAGTATAAAGAAGATGATCATAGAAATGACTAACCCATCTTGATAATAATAGACTAATTGATGAAACTGCAATTAGCCTTTACACAATGCTAAAACATACACTGAAATGCTACGTAATTCAGATACAATTTAAAATCTGTTGTGCTTTAGAAGAGACGAAGTATCCCATAATACCGTAGCGTTTGGAACGCGGGGATCAAAACCTAGGGATGTAACTCACCCCACAAATTGTAACCCTTGATGGTAGCGACGGCCCTAAAGGGTCAGGTACGAATACATAGCTTATTATTTAGTAATAAATTGGAAACCCATGTTTTAGATTTAACAGTTCTGACTGAGCAAGTGAGAATGGCAGATAGATTGAAGATAACTTACCCATCTTCGGTAACGAAGTCAAGCTTCTCTCCTGATTTTCTCCTAAAGGTAGGCGCCCTCGACGTTAAGTGCGGAAAACTCCTATTCTACAATATTCAGAGCAAGTGCTGACAAGATTTTCCAGCTAGCTTTATTCGATACCGGACAGTGATGTTACGATACAGAGTTAGCATACATAAATGATGGTTCCGATTTGAAACATACCAGGGCCAATCGAAAAGTATTTGCCCCATCTTTTTTCAGCCGAAATAATTAACATGCAGGTATATTAAAATATAGGAATTGTTTTATGTACCTTGCACTATTTTTCCACATAGTCACCACAATGGTTCAGGCATTTTTCCCATCACGCCACTAGTTTCCAGATGCCACTGTTGTAGAATTCGCCGGTTGATCGGGGAACCACCGCCAGATAGTGGTCTTCGCTTCGTCGTCGCGAAGGAACCTCTGTCCTGCCAGGAACTTCTTCGGTGGACCGAACACTTGGAAATCACTGGGGGCGAGGTCTAGACTATACGGTGCATGCTCCAGAATCTCCCATTCGAATGACTGAAGTTTATCGATGGTCCTGTTTGCTACATGAGGCCTGGTGTTATCGTGGAGGATAACTACATTGTCCACATCGAGAATCCCTTGGCGCTTTTTCCTGATTGCAGCTCGCAGACGTGAGAGTGTACACAATAGCTGTCAGCGTTGATGGTGTAATCTCGTGGCATGAAATCCAGCAGGAGTGGTCCTCGGGGATCCCAGAAGACCGTGAGCATCACCGTGGCAATGTTTTCCGTTGTGGTCTTCTCGGCCATTTTCGAACTCACACCACCACCACCGCACACTTTCAAAGCGAGACACTTGACTCCATACGTCGGCTGCATTTCCCTATGGATCTCGATGGGCGCTCGTCCCTTGCTCCATAGAAAACGAATAACACTTCGCTGCTCATACGACGTGGACGTGTTGAATACTGCAGCCATCTTTGCAAAGTGACAGCAGCGCCGTGCCGCGGAGCAGCCGAGAGTTAACTCTGGGCCGTTCCAAGAAAAACCTATTGCATTGAATGTATATCTCGGTTTCTCAACCACACTAATATTTCGACTGAAAAAAATAGGGGCAAATACTTTTTCATTTGCCCTCGTACATTACTCACGTAATGATATTCAGATGCACAAAACTGGTACGAAATTAAAGATACGTTTAAACATTTTGTGCTAAAGCCATGGAGCCGTCATGAACAACAATGGAGAAAATGACTTCCATCGAAAACAGGAGAGCTTGAGAACTCATCACACGTTCAGCCTGTAGTCTAGTTCCTACCAGACATGTAGCACATTGCAGCATATCATAATCGATTGTTGCGTTGGGTGCTCTGATTTGCAGACACGTATCACACATGTGGTTAGCGTAGTGCTCTATGACGTCAGGGATTCCAGGTTCGAATTCCAGCCTGGCATGGGTGATCTTTGTGAGTGCTCCTTCATCAATTTCATCATATCATCATTAGAACTGAGCGGATATCGATGCCGATGTATCGATATTGGCCAATACCAGTGATATCGATATCAGAAAGTATCGGTTCCAATTTAGCGATACCTGCCGATACTTTCAAATTTTGTTGTTTCGCGGGGTCCGCAAAAATGACGTGCATCACTTTCGCCGAGTCTAATTATACTGAAATTATTCAAAATTTTAAGTTTTGTGTGAAAAACAATATTTTTTGAGATTTACATAACGAAATTTAATATTCTCATGTAGTTCTCAAATACTATTTAAAACAAGAATGTTGGTAAATTCGTGCACAAAATCTGAGAGGAATGCTTACACAATAGTATTAATCTATATTTCGAACCAGGGGCGTATATTCGAGGCTAGCTAGGCTATCTGCGAAGCCTAAAGCCTAGAAAGTACAATACTGAAGAAAAATTTGATTAGAAACTGTGAATTAACCTGATTTCAAGAAGAAGATAATGGCGATTCTGAAGTTGGCAACCTGAATTCTTAGTAGTTGGCAACCTGAATTCTTCGGAGTTGACAACCTGAATTCTTCGGAGTTGACAACCTGAATTCTTCGGAGTTGGCAACCTGAATTATTAGGAGCTGGCAACCTGAATTCTTAGCAGCTGGCAACCTGAATTATTAGGAGCTGGCAAGCTGAATTATTAGGAGCTGGCAAGCTGAATTATTAGGAGCTGGCAAGCTGAATTATTAGGAGCTGGCAAGCTGAATTATTAGGTGTTGGCAACCTGAATTATTAGGAGCTAGAAAGCTGAATTCTTAGGAGCTGGCAACCTGGATTATTAGGAGTTGGCAACCTGAATTTTTATAAGTTTGCAACCTGACTACCGTTGGGATGGCAACGTGGCTTCCTTGAAGATGTCAAGAATGAGTCTAGTCCTCTCCCTTCCTCCATAGACTAGGACCAGGTGTCATAGTGAGCTAGTTCTGGTCTTAGACTCAGCATACGTCACTATTTTGAACAACTTTTAATTATTCATATTACAATTCTCAAGTACTACCGTTATCGGTGGAAATCGTCGAGAGTATCTGCATAGGTATCGGCTAATCCTCACTCATTCTGCGCGATATGACGCAGGGAATATAGAGCTCAAATCACGGCCTGAGCATGGATGTTCTTTGTGTGTGCCACGCGTCTCCTGAACGCATGCGGTGCATGCTGCGCATGCGTCAATTGTGGGAAAAAAGACAGCTTGCTCTGCGACGACATTAATGATCATTTCTACATTCTATTTTCTTCATATATGAGAAGTATCTATTTTACACGACAGCGCTCAACTAAGCTTATATTACATTTCTTGGATCTGATGTGAAAGAAAGTAAGAATTATTTTCCCACAATTGACGCATGCGTCACTTCAGATCCGAGAAATGTAATATAATCTTAGTTGGGCTTCTCCTATATGAATAAATTAGAATGTAGAAATGCTCATTAATGCCGTCGCAGAGCAAGCTGTCCATTTTCATACAATTGACGCATGCGCAGCATGCTCCGCATGCGTTCAGGAGACGTCTCTGATCATCACTCATTCTGATCTATGCTATTAGCCAAGAAGTGGCAGAAAAGCAAAGTGAAACAAACAAAGTCAATAAACGTGTCAAACATGGACTATGATACGCGTAAATGTGATTTTCGCAGCTGTGGAAGCTTCATCTCCACTATCACTTTATTCAGGGATGTGTACGAAAGAGTATCACTTGACAAATACACACTGCTGCACGAATGCGCCTTAGTTCGTGATATAGCCTTACTACATATTGCCTAAGTAAAGCATAGAATGTGGACACCGAACTTATTTCTTCGTGTGCCATTTCATGAAGGAACCTGCCATAACTCTTGCTGTTCTTCTCTTCCAGGCATTCCAGACCTCAGCGTTCCTTCCATCGAGCCCCTAGTGATTCCTGAAATCAACCTGATTCCACAGTACATGGGACATGGCTACAAGGCAATCGGAAAGAACATCAGAATTTCGGGAATCAGCAGATTCACAATTGATTCCTTAAGGTTAGTGACGTCATTCTATTCTCGTTCGTGTCCTTGTGTTATATTTTGCGATGACATTCACTGCTGTAGAAAGAACCGGATTTCTTCATTACCAAGTGAAGCTAGTGTACAATTCATATACACTTTAGTCAATATACAGCCTGCAAATTGCTATAAATAAGACGACAGTATGAAGTAGTTTAAAAGAACGGTAAAAGATGGCGATGATAATCAAAGCTTTGCTACAGTTACTTATCTTTGTACATGAGCCATAATATAACATATAGAAGCTTAAAGAAGGTCAGATGTCAATACGCATAAAGGATGTAAGCACTAATGTCAATTGTAGAAAACAGAACATTGCATAAAAAGAAATTACCGACAACTACCGTATAAGATTATAAAAGAAAAGTCAAGTAGAACAAGAAGCTAAGTAAGGCAAAGCTGCTGCCTACTTTCATGAAAGTACAGCGCCTTGAATAACGTAGTGTGGAAAACATCACGGTTCTGGGCTCTCTGGCTGGTTCCACTCGAAAATGATACCGCTAGAGGCGCTGGTGTTGGTCTCGGTGCATGGTATTCGTCTGCTTAAAATGGAAGTAAATGGAGTTTTCGCTGCAACGTCTGATTCTTTTACATGAACCATTTCTATGAATGTGATAATTGATATGATATTTGGTACAGTGGCCGCGAAGATATTAACGAACATTCTGGACAGTCGACCACGTCCTGTTATCGTTATACTTTCATTAATAATACGAGTGGAATGCTCTTGGTAACTAAATTTTTGTGTATGAATTAGGTTCATAATTATTATAATCATCATCATTTCTTTTAAAGATATACACACAGAAGCATTTATATTTTCTATATTTACTGTCTGTTTTCTTCCGCTTTAAACTAATCGCGGCAATGATGATAATGATGATTGCATGAAACGACAAGGCGAAACCCACAAAACGTCCTTAATGCCATCGACATGAGTATAAGAAAACTTTCAGACCAATGGGACAAGCGACACGGGATGTTTACACTGATGTGACTAGTGACACACACACTTCCAGACTGTAAAATAGCATTCATTGCGCATGAGGGTCGAAACAGCAAACGACACGTTCATAAATTATGTCGTATTCGCAAGCTACTTGTTACTTCGGTCGGAAAGCTCCTTAAATGAAGGGTGCTCAGACCGAAGCGACGCGCTACAGGGGGAGTTCCCAACTAAGTGACAAGCGGCAGCCTTGAAGCAGCACTTCAGTCTATTAGCAAGCGTTTGCTGCTAATTGTGCGAACAACAGATCTAGGCGACACGATAAGCCACACGTGTCACTTTGTCGCTTTTGTGTAGCTCAAACTGGGCCATTTCCTCAATAGCTTGCAACGTGTTGCCGTGCTTTGTTGTTTGCGCATGTGCGATGAAATGAGTGTCTTGCTTTAGGGATATTGCGCACCAAAGCGGCACGCGACACTTATCGCTTGAGAATTTCACCAACGGAACTGGCCTGTGCTGCCCGTCATGCCTTTACAATGTCAAATGTTGCTCTTGATTGGCTCGTTTCCAAGCGACATGTGTCGCGTCTCGCTTCGGCATGAAAGTTGTATTGGACCGAAGGGCCCGTGTCGCTTTGGTGTGAAATCCTCGTATCGTTTGTCGTGTGTCGCTTTGGTCTAAAATCTCCTTGAGGAAACGGTGCAGTCAGAGCTTGTGTCCCTACGGTTCGAAAGGCTGCATTGATTACCGACTGCTCGCTTTCAAGCGACACTTGTGGTTTGTCGCCTCGGTATGAAATATCTCTCAGGATAGTATTTATATTCTAATAACATAGAAAAATAAACTCTAATACACAGTCCAAGACCTGACGCCCGGAATCACATTGCAATGTTTCTTCTTGTGTTGCGCACGCATGCTATTTATTTATTCATTTTATTTTACTTTTCTTTCCAAATTAATGCCATTTCGTGACTGCAAATCACTCCACAAATATAACTGTTTCCATCAATTCACGTACCGCCTTTCAAGACAAACAAATCTACATAATATATTCCAAAAACTAACAAAGCCGCATTACTTTCATAAGAAAATTAGCACCGATACTGATCGCACTGCCATCTATGTTCTCATCCGTCTCGGGAACCAGTTTCTTGGGTCGTTTTCCACACTACGTTATTCAAGGCGCTGTACTTGAAAGTAACTAATATATACGGTTACTCGTTATTTTGACTGACGGAGCGATTGTTCTTTTGTCGAAAGTACGGTACGAATAGCTGGTGCTATGACAGTAGCACACAACCATTATTATATAAACAAACTTTATGTCATGTTGTTTTCAAACCGGTATTGTAGAGGGTACCTACCTCACAATCTCGAATTCATGTAAAGCAGTGCAGAATATCGAGTGTTAAAGTTTGAGTTTGTTTCAAGTTCACTTTATGATCCGATAGGCTTGTGATGTCTCGAGCTACAGTTTAAAGTGGGATCTGAATCCCTATACGTCTCCACCGGGCATCGAGCCTAGTACCTCTTGATTACAAAGCCTCCATGTTACAACTACGTCATCGATTAGATCCGAATATCGGAAGAGTATAAAACGGACACTTCGGGATTGTAATAAGGTGCTGCATCTTTCCAAAAATATAACTGTTTAGGACATGAAATCAAGTAAAATGAACATACTTTGTTGTACCTTTTTGCATCTTCTCGTGAGATTAGCACAATTATCCCCTTTTTACCCCTTTTTTATGCTTCAGTACCTTTTTCCTTACTTTTCTTTCATGTTGTATTATAAAATTGGACAGAAAAATAAATTATTTTCACTCTTCTTGAACTGCTACATAAAATCCTATAGTCTCCTTTTGTAGAGCAGAACAAGAGCTTATAAGATGGTATAATATAATCATTGCAGCCCCAACAGCTCCTAAGATAATGCAGCAAAACACGCGAGAGAAAAAACAAACTTCAGCAAAACCTATTCGGCAGAAACACAGTTCTCTACGCGGTCCGCGCTCATTATATACAGAAGGCGCAGAAAAAGTGCAGTATGGCTGCACAGCTCTAAGATTCACCTAGATCGACTTCAACGGGTCCAGAACAAAGCCCTTCGAATCATCTACGGCGCAGATCGCTACACAAGCACGGTCCAGATCCGTGAAGATCTAGATTTGGAGACACTCTACGAATTCATGATGAGAGAAATGAAGAAACGGCAGTTTTCAAGTGATCTCAAATGTTAAGCAGTGCCACGCCGGGTCACTACATGGATGAGTGACCATAACCAGACTACCACTCATCGCCCGCGACAGTTGCGCGGCGTCAACAGCCTTTCAATGTCAATAAACACAGTCACTACAAGAAACATTCATGAACGCTAGAAGGCTAAGCTAACCAGCTGGAACTTCACAACTAAGATGGAAAAACCGCCAAGATCCGATACGAGAGCATTGAATAGAGGCATGTTATCAGAACTTTCTTTTGCACCTTTTTGAAAACATTTTCAGAACCTCTTTCTCCCTTTCTCAATCATAATTTTGCAACATAAAATGTTTTCCCTTGTAATGTGCTACAACGCAGAATTGTCTGTGACTGTACATATATCACACAGGCACCCCACAGCACTGGAGCCGGTGCGAATGACAAAACAATAATGATGATAAATAATAATAATTCTTAAATACGACCGGTAGGATATTGTCAGAAGTTGCCAGAGACACGCCCCCTCCCCCAACATGACAAAAATATGTATAACTCTTGTAAAAACCGACACGAGAACGAGACATGCCGATAGGAGACCGAGAGAAAGATAGACGCTTACAAGACGAGACGCGAGACCAAGATTTGATGTCCGAGACTTGGTTATGATATTTGAAAATTTTAAATGAACCAAATTTACATTACTATGCAACTTCTTCAAATATGCCAGGTGGATATCATCTACCTGAACCTGATTATGTATAGTTAAGTCATATACACTTTGTACCAGTCTATTGGTGGTAATATTGAGGGGTTATATATTCAGGAGATAATTTTGTTCTTTTAGTAGGGTTCGAAACGGATGCGTCAAAAAAGAAACAAAAACTTCATTAAGAAAACTTTTTCTTTAGTGCCAGTTCTACGCAGTTAGAATATGTGCGATGACACGCTGTACTTGTCGTTTAGTGTGTATGTATGTGTGTGTGTGTGTGTGTGTGTGTGTGTGTGGAGAGAGGGAGGGAGAGAGAGAGACTTAAGACGAGAACTAGGGATTATAAATCAAGCCCAAGCCGAAAATGAGACATGCATTTACAACTCGAGTTGATACCGAGATTGAAAATTCATTTACAGAGACAAAGCCTAGAACGACATGTACATTTACAACTCAATACGAGGCTGAATACGAGATATGAATTTACAACTTGGCATGTGATCGAAACTCAGTCAAGTATCGTCTCATCTCGATTGCAGCCCGAATCTGAAGCATAAAGTTTAATATTAGAATTTTAAATTCTTGCAATGAAAAACCGCTCGTGAAGGTATTCGAATTTCCGTCATTGATACCAACCAACAGTATTTAGAAACTTTGAGCATGCAATCATCTTCTTCTTAAGAAATAAAACTTGTGGATGTTACGAGAATGTACCAACAGAATATAAATAATAATTCATAGATGGCAAATAATTGTTAACTACTTTTGGCACGTATCTTCTTCGCCATTTAATTATTCGTTATAATTATTAAATTTTTATGAAATCCCAAATATTCCACCTAAAATCGTCTAACTTCTGCTTATAAGATAACCACTTATAAAGTTTTAACTTCACTATGCTAACGAAATAAAGTGATCTTAGCTCAGTTAATAATGGTTTCGTGTAGGGAATAAATCCGTAAAGCTAAATTTTGGTCACATGTTAGAATACTAATAGTAGTGGAAAAACCACAAAGGTCCCCGCCCCTCGTCCCCCCCCCCCGTCCTCTTAAACCTCAGATTTCCAGACTCTCAGTTCCCGACCTCTAATAATATAATTTTGAATGTAACTTTTCTAGAACATTTTACAGTGTAACATGTGAGTGAATTAAGTGACAGCAAATTGTTTAGAATAAAAGTTGTAGCCTAATTTATAAGCTTTAAAACTATAAGTTTCAATGTATTCTAATCAAAGGTACGCCATAAAATATGTATCCAAATAGAAAATAGTACCAGAAAGTGTCTATCACTGTCTGGCGTCTAAGTTCCGAATAATAGACTCAATGATAAAAGCAAGACACTTGATACCCGTACCATTTAAGATATTTTCGGTCTATTAGTCAATCGCTATCTGCGTGCCGACCACCGCCATCTTGAAAAGAGTCCGCCATATTGACTATTTTTTTGTTTGATATATATATCTCGGGAACAGTGGCATCTATTAACGTCCGGTTGTTCCCACAAATAGTGTAAACTTTCACGATAGTAAATAAATGTATTTTGAAATATAATAATAGCACTTTTGTAGGAAAGCACTATTTATAATATTTTGAATGTTCCTTGTAAACACCGACACGAGAACGAGACATGTCGATACGAGACCGAGACTTGGGTGTGATATTTGAAAATTTATCATTAACCAAATATTCGTTAATATTCAGCTTCTTCAAACTGACCAGGTCCCCAGGGGTATCTACCAAAACCTGGTTATGTACGATCCTTCCAGCCTCGGCACTCAACCAGTTCGCATGTTATTCCAAAAACTTACAATCTCTGCCACTACCCACCTAATGGCGCTGATGGCCGACTGGTCTGCTTCTACAAAGACGCTTCTAAAGCAGGTGAACTTTATGATTAACAGGCTTGTGATTTAAGTATTTAGGTCTTTCAAACGTTTCTGTCGTTAAAGAAGCAATGTATTTGAACATAATTGAAATGAAGAATCTGCAAATAAGTTCAGTTACGTCTTCAGAATGATCATAATTTGTGGAAGAGAATTACACATTGCACTGTCTCGAAGCCGGTAGTAGGCTCTATATTTTCGTTTCGCTTCACACTCTGGGTAAGAGAGGAACAGTATCTTTGATATACAGTAAAACCTCGTTATTCCGAACCCCGATATGCTGGACTTCGCTTAATTCGGACAGGCAAAATGCAAAACAAAAAAGAAAGTAGAATGCAAGGTTTCAAATGTGGCTAGAAGTCAACAAGAGAACTTCCCAAAGGAAAGGCAGTGAACCACTGATGAAATTCTGTTGCCCGCAGACTTTGTACTATATAGTGTATTTAGGCCTATGCCCTTTAAATACACCATAATAAACGTGTTTTGTTGCTATAAACGGAGTTTTAATACACTTTCTACTGTTCTTTTAGGTTATTTCAATTAATCCGGACTTTCGTTAAACCGGTTAACTTATCCCCCATTAGTCCGGATTAACGAGGTTTTACTGTATATATATATATATATATATATATATATATATATATATATAATATATATACACATATATATTAAAAATTGTCCACGTAGCTGGGCGATGGATAGTGCATCAATCTATTTTTGTCACCTTTATAAATTAGATCCATTCAAATGCTGAACTACAGGATGAGGTTATAGGCTATATCTGTGCGTTGCATTTGGAGCAAGACATAATTGTTATAACTTTTTCGTTACAAATCCAGCAACATAAACAAGGGAAGATAGTGGTACGTATTTCTGCCAAGAAGCTCAAAAGAAAGAAAAAATAAATAAATAAATTAAAATATAATCGTAACAAAATGATTAGACTTTGCATAACAAAACGCAAATAACTCATTTATTTACTAAATGGTTATGACATATTGGCGTATCCAGCGGGGGAGAAGGAGGGGCATTCTTCGAAGAAAACGAGTCGTGAAAATATCATAGGGTTCGTTGTATTTTGTACGTGAAAAGTAGAATAAATATTATCCCCTTTTCAAATAATTCATAATAAAGTATTGACACAATATCGAATCGTTGTTTGTCCCACTTCAACGAAAAAGTTTGATTTGTCCTGCTGGAAAATAATCCCCCCCCCCCCAACCCTTCGTTCACGTAAGGGTACCTTAGGGGGTGTCGTGTCGTTTGCGCCAAGTCATTTGCGCCGAGGCTTCCTATCGGTTCATTTCCGCCGTGACATATGTCAAGGCCATCCTTGGCTGGTTTTCCCACAATCCAGAGTGTCATCACCGCCGCGCGCACGTGTGTTTATGGCCACATAGTGCATAAAGTGGCCTTAAAACATAAAATAAAACCTATCTTTATGACTTTACACAGTTGTGTTTACGCTGAAATGTTAAACCTATCCACAGAGTCAAATATAACTTTTCTTTACTTATTTCAAAAGACGTTACACAGGATTATTTGTATCAATTTTATTCCACAGCACAAAATACATAAATCAGCATCAACCTATTAACTATTAATTATTTATCGTTAATCGTCAAAAAAGCATTGTAAATACAGTGTTATTTTTACAAACATTATATAAGTAATAGCTACGTATATAAACACAATATTACGATACACTTGCACAAGAACAATACAAACGTTATTTGAATTCTTGTAGGTATGCAAGTGCTCGAAGTCATCCTCGAAGATCGTTTGAGCTTCTGTACTTCGAAAGAACACACTCAACACATTTGTCCATTTCGATGTATTGATATTTTCATATTCTCAAGCATCTTGTCGTCTCTTGCAAATCTCAGTTTTACATAAATACTAATTTCCCAATGTAGATCCCTCATATATACTTTCATCTTACATTCATTTACCAATCACCTTCCTTTTCAATCGAAGATAAACACAGCTATAGCTGGGCATCGTCATAAACACACGTGCGCGCGGCGGTAATGACGCTCCAGAAGGTCTTGACTTATGTCGCGGCGGAAATGAACCGATAAGAAGCCTCGGCGCAAATGACTCGGCGCAAGCGACACGGGCTCACCTTAGTTTCGGTTATGGCTTGACACATTATCGATCTCGCGAATAGTGGAAGAGATGGGTAATAGCTACAGGGCAATCGGAAAGAACATCAGAATTTGTGTGTGTGTGTGTGTGTGTGTGTGTGTGTGTGTGTGTGTGTGTGTGTGTGTGTGTGTGTGTGTGTGTGTGTGTGTGTCTGTGTTGTATGTATGAATGTGTTTAGAAAGTTACTTGTTAAATATTACATTTACAGTAATAGTTACTAGTACTTGAGACTGTTATTTTAAGAGTTACTATTTATTGGAAATATTCTTTCAAACAAAATATACACAATGAATTATCATTAATTGTAATAAAATAAAATACAGGAAGGCTTGCATGTGTTTTTTTTATTTTTCTGGCACATAATCTAAGTCTTCTTATACTTATATTATTACACAAAATAAATGATGGAACAAGAGAAGATTACATTATAAATTTTGTCATCTCCAATTAGACTTCCTGGCTGTCCTAATTTGCTCATGATTTTAATTCGAGAAATTGTTCGTATACTGACCACTTTAATTTGCATGTTGTGGCGTCAGTTCCACTTGCACCTGTTTCTCTTCCTTTCCAAACTCAACAATATCCACTCCCTCGGCGAATCAAAAAATTAGTTACACACCCTGTAAAAACAAACAAAACACATTAGGAAGAAAATAATTATTGTACAAAAATGCATGAACATTTAACTTTATTTCGACATAGTCACCAAAGTATTCTAAGCACTTTTTGAATCGTGTGACCAGTTTTTTTTATTTCTTGTGTGTGAAAATTCCGTCCAATTTCAATTGAGTTGACTTTTGTGCTCATTGGTTAACAATCGCGGCACCCAGTAAGACCACAGTTTACGATACACACAACTGGTGAAGAATCAGCATAGACACACTATCGTAGGATATGTTCAGTTCACTTGCAATCTCTTTTAATTTTCACGTGGCGGGTGGCAAGGATGATTGCATTCACACGCTCCGTTTTGTTGATAGTGTTCACAGTTGCAAGCTGCCCAACACACTGTTCGTCTTTCACGTTCGATCTTCCCTCTTCGAACATGTGGCACCATTTTGCGATCATGGGGCGTGACATCGTATTCTCACCATACACCTCGACAATTTGGCGATGGATTTCACCCAGAATTGTGCCTTTGTGCCCACAAAAATCGGACGACGGAGCGCACCTCAATGTTGGACGCCACCTCAATACGACGCGCCATACTCACACGGTGACAACTCTCATACTAAACCAGCTGAAGCACGGCTGATTACTTTTTGATTCACCCTAGTAGCTCGACCACCACGTTTTAAATGAATGCAAAAATGCACCCAAAATACTAATATCTTCGCACATATGCCGAATTTCGATAAAGCGTGTATGTTCTAAATTTAGCATGCAACAAAGTCTAGTTTCATTGCCTTGGGAGATTCCACGGAAATCCTTTCACCTTAGCATCCAGAGGAGACAATAGTTCGAAAGAGAATTTTTTAATTTATCTCTTCCCCCTACGTCACTAGCTGGCGCAGGATTTTTATTCTGGTGGGGGGGGGGGTGTTAAATTGTGAACGTGGATATCGCATAGCTACACTCTGCGTAGAGATTTCATCCACTACAAAATATTTCGAAATTATCATAATTAACCTTTGCTTTAAAAATTGTTCAAAATCAAAAAAAAAGTTAATCGGGGGTCGTTTTAAGAGAGTTTTCCTTTAGCACAATTTTTCCCGAGATATTTCCTGCTTTCATTTGAAAATTTCGATTTTCTCAAATTTTTTGTTGGGGCTGTAGACCTATCAGCTCCCCACCTGCGTACGACAGTGTCATTAACGTTTTTCAACTTAACAATATAAGTATTGTAAAGTAACTGCTGATAGCGTCAATTTTATTGCAGAAAGTAGCTCTGTTAGTTAAAACTACTTACTTTTAAAGTAACAAGTTTGAATTTCTCCAAAAGTAACTGTTACTTCTAACTGAGTTTGGATGTAACATATATGTGTGTCTATGTGTGTGTTCAAATGTAGGTATGTTATATCCCGTCTTTATTTTAATTTAAGAAGAGACAACAGAGCTTTAAAATTTTTGAAGTGAAATTTGCAAAACCTTGCGTTGAAAATAAAGAAAAGCCGTGTTCACCAATAATTTTGATTTTTTAATTTTTTGAAAATATTTTATGGCTAACTTTCAAGATAGGTTTTAACACAATTTAAAGCATGGATACAATTGCGGAAGAGATAAAGCTCTGGGCCTTATTTTAAACAATTTTTGCTTCAAATTTCCGTCAGAGATATAATCGATAAAAACCTATTGAGAAGCTTTCAGCGGTCAATCATCTTATTGTTAAAAAATAAAATCTGTTGAGTATTACGAGGATGTATTAACAAAGGATGTATAATAATTTATAGCAAGGAAAGGACTGTTAGCTACTTTTGGCAGATATCTCCTTCGACATTCAATGATTCGTTCTAATCATTAAATTTTAAGGAAAGCACAAATATTCCACCTAAAATCGTCTTACTTGTGGTTACAAGACAACCACTGGAAAAGCTTTAACTGCAATGTACACACGCTTTACTCACTCGTGCCACAGTTAGTTTCTTTATACAGAGTTTTTCTTCTGTGTCGGCCGAACTGCATCTTGCACAAAAATGCTGTACAAAAACCCTGCAACTTGTTAAAAACAATAAAGGAAAAAGTAATTTGAATAAACAATGAGAGATGGCGCTAATAATATGAACTTCAGTACAGTTGCATCTCTGTGTATTCTTGGTCAGAAAATAACGTATGGAAGTAAAAACAAGTCAGTTGTCAATACAAGTGAAATGGATTATCATTATTGTGGGTATAAAAATTAAGAACAGGCACAAGCAAGGAGCAATTACAGCTAAACTCCGTATAAAATTGGGTTGAAAAGCCAAATACAATGTGAAGCAGTTTGAAAATGAGGTATCCGTATAAGTATTAATATGTGAAATATTTGGAAAGTTACTTGTTACAAGTAACTAATATGTCATTACATTTACTCTATACTTTGCCTCTCAGCATGGGTAGATAGAGCCCTTCTCCTTTGGTGTTCGAAAGTCACGTACAAATAGTTCGTGTTATGACATTAGCAAACAGAAGACACGCCTATATGCCAACTTTATGAGAGGTTGTTTTCAACTCGCCATTACCCGTTGCGGGAGTGGTTAGCATATCGCGCAACGACGCCAGTGGTCCCGGGTTCGAATCCCGCCCTGAGCATGGATGTTTGTGAGTGTCCATTCATCAATTTCATCATATCATCACTCATCTCCATCTTCGCAAATTAGCCAAAAGTGGCACATGACACGGTCGTGCCAGGTTCAACTATAGGATATTAATAACCATAAGAATAGATTTATCTCAATACAAATTGAGAATGAGTAACATGAGACTGTATATCGGTATACGCGTGATACCTCCCAGGGCACGGGAAAACATTAAGATTTGCAGTAAATAGACAGAAAAACACAGAACTTGCGTTTTAACATATTAATTCAGAATCTATTTATCTTGATTATGCAATTTAAAAAGAACCAAAGTTGAACATCATAACAAAACTCACAAAAAGAAATCACAGTAACAGCACAATCTCTCTCTCATGCACTTCCATTAATCTCGTCACTTCCATCCAAGATTCATATCTATCAGGCGGGATGGTGTACTTCAACAGACTGTTCATATGTCCGGGAAGGACATGTCAATCGCCCCCTCCATTGAGAAACAAAATCGACGACGACTCGTGGAAGCACTCACAGTCTAGGAGATTTTGGATTCAACCTTCTAAAAGAACCTTCCTCATGTCTGGAGAACAATTAAAAATCTTCAGATTGTCGAAATTCACCTTGCACACTTCCTTACGAGTGTTTGTGTCCAATAACACGGCCGTGTTGAATTTCACTTGGGTAGCTATGAACGGTCCTGTCCACAAATAAAACAACTTGGAAATGGTTCGGTTAACAGCTGAACTTGGACGATGACTTCTTAGCAGCACCAGGTCATCCTCCTTCAACTGCAAAGCATGGCACTTCTGCTTCAGTTTCCGCCTCTGCACAGAATATCGTTCCCTTAACTGCACTTGAACAACCTTACTCTGCCAGTCTTTCTCACCGTCTTCTGACATAGGCCATGGAAAATCTCTTAGCACTTGCGGTGGGACTGAATGGCGGAAAAACAATTCAATGGGTGAATATCCTGTAACTTCAGAAAGAGAATTGTTAATTAACCAGGCAACTTCATAAAGATGCTTGGATCAAATATGGTGATCGTGCTGGCAATAAACCCTAAGTAAACGAGTTATCTCTTGGTTTGCTCTCTCTACTAAGTTTCCTTGAGGGTGGTAGGGCGACGTACACACATGTTTCATTCCCATGGATTCGATGAAACTCTGCCATGACCGGGAAGTGAACTGGGATCCTCTATCCGACAAAATTAGTTTAACAGCTTGATAATGGGCGAAATATCTCTCCTTCATTAAGCGAATTATCTCAACGGTACTAGCCTTCCGCACAGGATAAACTGTGACGAACCTGGAGAAAACATCTATAAGGCTGAGAATATAATAGTACCCTGAAGAAGGCGGTAACTTTCCAATAAGGTCAATGGAAAGCATCTCGTGAGGTTCCATGGAAAATCTCGTGAGGTTCCTTTCCACTAATGTGCAGCTTTTCCTTCATGATACCTAACTTGTCAGGCTTCACTTTTGCACAAATCAGGCAATCACGGATATAGTTAGAAATATCAGGTTTCATTTTTTTCCAATAGTATCGGGATTGCAATTGCCTATAACACTTTCCCACACCAAAATGACCGCCGTCATCATGAATTTTTTTCAGCAGCTCGGGACGTCTGGAATTCGGAACACACAACTTGTACTGTGGAGCCTCCCCACTATAACTTCTAAACAGCAATCCAAGATGAAGTTTAAAGGACTTCCGTAACCTGGTCATGCCTGCATCTTCGTTTTCAGTAGGCTGCTGAAGTTTAGCAATCATTTCACTGCAAAAATAATCTTTAGCCTGGGCTTCCTTCCAATCACTCACTTCTTCATCTTCATCTTCTACCCAGAGAAAATTTATGTGGTAATGCAGACAATCAGACTCCAGCTTGCTCTCAGTATCTGCCTTCACAGGATATCTAGATAACGTATCAGGAATAATGTTTTCCTTTCCACTAACATACACTATTTCGAACTGATATGATTGGATTTTCAAAGACCAACGGGTCAATCGACTATTCCAATTTTTACTATTTTGCAGCCACTGTAGTCCTTTATGATCAGTATAAATTTTAAATTTTCGCCCCTTAAGATAGACTGCAAAGCGTTCTATTCCAAATAATATAGCAAGGCACTCAAGTTCATGAACAGAAAAATGAAGTTCATTGTTACGTAGCTTTCGGCTAGCATATTGGATAACTAAAATATCATGTCCATCTGTCTGGAACAAAACGCAACCAAGCCCTTTTCCACATGCATCTGACTGTAGACAAAATTCTTTAGTAAAATCTGGTTGCGATAGCGCAGGTGCACTAACCAAATCAAGTTTCGTCAATTCGAAAGCTTCATTTTCTACTTCTGTCCATTGAAATTTCACATCTTTGGACAAAAGATAAGTAAGTGGTTGCACTTTCACTGCAAAATTTTCAATGTACTTTCTCCTCCAACCGGCAAGTCCCAAAAATTCCTAACGTCTTTTCTATTTCTAGGTCTAGGAAAATTTAAAATGGCGTCGTTCTTCTTAGGATCAGTTCGGATGGAATCCCCAGAAACAATATGGCCTAAATATAATATTTCCGACTTAACTAAGTCACATTTCTTCAACTTCACCGTCATTCCAACTTCTTCTAGTCTGGTCAAAACATAATTAATGTGCCGGAAATGTTTCTGCAAATCACAATCGAACAGTAATAAATCGTCGATATACTGGGTCAGAAATGAATCAGTTTCGGGCCCAAATATAGAATGCATAGCCGAAACAAAAACTGAAACTGCGTTAGCTATTCCGAAAGGCATTTTTGTAAACATCCACTGTCTTCCTTTATAAGAAAATGCAGTGTATGACTGGCATTCTTGCTTTACAGGAATCTGCAGATACCCGGATACCAAATCAAAACTAGTGAA
Organism: Lepisma saccharinum; assembly: GCF_977018435.1. Classification (NCBI taxonomy): domain Eukaryota; kingdom Metazoa; phylum Arthropoda; class Insecta; order Zygentoma; family Lepismatidae; genus Lepisma; species Lepisma saccharinum. Next base: position 32,711,509 of record NC_139238.1, read on the forward strand.
GTACTTGGCACCTTTAAATTTCTGGAGTGCTTCGTCTATTGGTTCAACAGAACTTCTAGGAACAATAACAAACTTGTTCAACAACCGAAAATCTACACACGGACGTACAGAACCATCCGGTTTGTCCACAACAATGAGCGGGTTCAAGTACGGAGAGTTACAAGGCACAATTATTTCCCAATCTTTCCATTTTTGCAGCTCAGCCTCTAGTTTTGCCCTTTTTGCCACTGGAATCGGATACGGTTTTTGACTCACTGGAACGGTACTGGACAAATGAATATCACAGACTAAGTTCTTGGCAGTGCCAGGCCTCTCTGAAAACACCTTACTATGTGCAATAAATATCTCGAACAATTTGGCTCTTTGTTCCTTATCCAATAATTCACTGGAGTCAATCTTCTCCCTTATATCCTCTAGCGGTGTAGCCCATTTATCGTAGCTAGCTTCAATCCTCCGGACGCTCATTTGCTTATCAACGGAATCATCATCATCTAGCTTTTGCTCAATTGGCTCTCCATCCACCATTAGATACAACTTTTTATGCTTGAGATTGATCTCTGCTTCATATTTCTGCAGGAACGAATAACCCAATAATAAGTCTGAAGGCAAATCCTTCACAACAAAAATTTCTAAAGGTATGGTGCTCTCAGCAATTTCCAGCACGATTCTGCGCTTTCCCACAACTCGAGTTCGACTTTTTCCAGCGAAATCAATAAGTCGCACCTCTGGAGTAGCTTGTAACATAGCCCCTGGCAAATTTTGCTTTATTTTCTTCCAAATCTCGAGACTCAGAACAGATATTTCAGCTGCAGTGTCCACTATACAAGTTATATCAACATTTGCTACACGTGCCTTGAACTCAGGCGCTCTTCCAAAGTTTTTAGACTGACTAGCCTGACACAATTTGTAAAGAAACTCCCTCTCTTCATGATTGATAACAAACACCAGCTTCAGTTCATTATTTACAGACTGGGAAATATTTTCTGCAGGCCCCAGTTCTATCCGAGACCGCCCGACATCAGAAGGGGACGTTTCTATGCCAGGCGTGGGGTAAAATCCCGCACCTGGTCGAGATTTGCTCCATTCTCCCAGCAAAAATTTCTGGTCAGCTCGACGCTCTGTTGCTGCTCGTTACTAGGGTACGACACTGCAGCATCTGTTTGTAAGCCACTGCTCGCCACTTGCAATCGTGGAGAGCTACGACCTTGCTCCGGGGAAGATAAACGGTTCTCATTTCGTGGTCTCGCACAAGGTTCGTATCTGGCAGCAGTATACTCACGTCTCCGCCTATTTTGGCTTTGTTGATGATAACGATTGCCGTTTCTATATGAACCTGCAGAGCGATTTTCACGGTAATTATTCTGCCTCTGGGCCATACGAACCCTCGGGTTTCTGTTTGCCGAGTGGCCTGGAATATCTCGGTTGTTCTGGTGAGTAGGATTCTCCTTCCTCCACGCAGTTCGCCAAGCATCCTGCTCTTCCGCTTGCTCGTATCTCTTAACAAAATCTGCAAGCAAATCAACAGTTACGGGAGCGTGTGCCATACACAATTGCTTCACTCTATAAGGCAATTGGCCGATTATGAGGTTTACCACCTCCTGCTCTGTGTAGTGGCTACTCAGGTTTCTGTAAGCAGAGTATACAGACCAAACATATTCTTCCAAACTATTGTCATTGTTTTTGTTGTACCGTTTGGCCCTAACAGATGCCAACTCCCTTTCTTTTGCCTCTGAAGACGCAAAACGCCTCTTAAACGCCCTACGGAAATCTGAATATGTGTGGAAATCATTCTTATGAGAGTAGAACCAATGATAAGCCATGCCTGTTAGCAAACGAGGAATAATCTTCAGCCTGTATCTGTGCGGAATCTGAAGGATCTCAAGGTTGGTATCTAATTCTTTGAGATAAATCTCAGCCGAAGTGGCTATAATATTTCCGTCGAATTTCCGCATGGAATTCAGGTCAGCCATCCGGGGAGTCATCCCACCACGCGTAGCATTGGTTCGAGATTTTCTTTCTTTTCTCTTTTCCGATAAAGTCGACTCGCTGCTTGAAGAAATGGAAACGATCTCTCTGTGGCGTCTTTTCTTTACATGTGTACGGTTTCGTTGCCCCGAAGAGACCTCAGAACGACTAGGAGACAGCAACCTTTGAAAAGGCGCGCTCAGCTGGTCCATCCGCGGTAACTCTGGTTCACCGGAGAGTGGCAACTTGCTTAAAGTGGTTGAAATTTGGGCCACTTCGTCACAAAGATTACGCATGTCTAAAGAAAGCTTCCCTTCTTTGGATTCCATATCATTTTTCCACTCTTCAGCATTCTTTCTAGGACCCTCCGTGCTGCTTTTAAGGTTTTCTGCCACCGTCTCTACAACTCGCAAATTCAAGTTCTCTCTCAGCTGATATGCCATACTGGTCACCTGGTTATCCAACTCTCTGGACATTTCTTCCCTGAAACCGCTCTGTGTTTCAGTGATTTCCTTTCGGAAGTCCTCCTTGGTCTGCTCAGCTTCTTCCCTCAACAGAACAACTGTTTCATGGAGTTTAGATTCCAGCTGCTGAGAATTTGACTGACACGCTTGACGTAAGCTCATCATCTCAATTTCAAGGCTTTCGTTCAATTTCTGCTGTCCCTCAGACATTTGCAGAGTCAGTTGTTCGATCCTCCGTCCCATCTCTGAATTGGACGCAGCGAGTTGTGAACAACTATGGGACAGTTTCTCCTCCATCCTTGCTTCTAGCCGGCACTCAAGAGTTCTACTACTTTCTTCTAGTTTTAGTTGTAAACTGTGCTCCAATATATTCATATTTTCCTGGAGTTTATCCTCTAACCTCCTAGAGTTCTCGTGTAACTTAGCCTCCAAGCTATCAGAATGTTCCCGCATTCTAGATTCTAGATTATTAGCATTTTCCGTAATCCTTTCCTGGATTCTAAGTTCTAGATTACTAGAATTTTCGGTAATCCTTTCCTGGATTCTAGTTTCCAGGTTGCTAGAATTTACTTCCAACATTCGCTGCAATGACGCGAGCAAATCAGCAGTAACAGGAACAACAGGAACTGCAAGTTTTTCTTTGCATGCGAGACATGTTAATTCACCAGGAGAATTACTTTCCTTTGGTGAATTTAGCTTTGCACAATTCAAATGAAAAGTATTGTGACACTCAGTGCAAACAAACTTATCATCAAGCCTTGATGTAGTCTCACAGCAAAACACATGAACTGTGCTTTCATCAACACATGAAGCTTTGGTTCCACTTCTTAATATTTTCTTTTCCATTGTTGCGACTCAAAAGTTCTGAGTCAACTGCAAATCTAAAACACGTTACCAAAGATTAACGTAGCTAATACACAATGTGTTCTGGCCCCACGTTCTGTGCGCCAAATTATTGACACGGTCGTGCCAGGTTCAACTATAGGATATTAATAACCATAAGAATAGATTTATCTCAATACAAATTGAGAATGAGTAACATGAGACTGTATATCGGTATACGCGTGATACCTCCCAGGGCACGGGAAAACATTAAGATTTGCAGTAAATAGACAGAAAAACACAGAACTTGCGTTTTAACATATTAATTCAGAATCTATTTATCTTGATTATGCAATTTAAAAAGAACCAAAGTTGAACATCATAACAAAACTCACAAAAAGAAATCACAGTAACAGCACAATCTCTCTCTCATGCACTTCCATTAATCTCGTCACTTCCATCCAAGATTCATATCTATCAGGCGGGATGGTGTACTTCAACAGACTGTTCATATGTCCGGGAAGGACATGTCACACAAGAAGCGAAGTAGAGTCCAGCGCAGATAATTCTGCCGTGCAATGCGCGACAGAACTAAAGAAGCAGTGTTGCTAATGGAGCAGATAGAAAAATCGCTGCGGTGCGCCGATGCACAGCTGTTACGTACAACAATAAAATTAGAGAATTCAGGTCTATCTAACGTTGAGTTTTAAACGTCATGCATTATACCAGGACTAGGATTAATATGTACTAACAAGTGACTATGTATGTAGCTACATACATATGGACTAAAAATTCGCAAAATATGAACTAACACATAAGTAAAATTACCAAAAATGCTGCAAAGAAGACTTCTTCATACGATTCCTTATTTGAGTGATTTCAAACAAAATAAAAAAATATATATATTATTTTTCATTGCATTAATGCACTGGTGGCGTTCTAACTTTTCACTCCCAAAACCCGTATACACTGGTATGGAACTGCAACGGCAGATAATAACATGCCAACGTGTTAAACCGCTACAATTGCACCATAACACTCCTCCTGAAGCAGTATTATTATTTCCTCTCTGAGATCGGCGACAGTCGGTTGCCTTTGTTGTACATTTACAAAGGATGCCGGCTTCCACAACAATAACAAGTACATATACTGCCACTAGACGATAAGCTGCGCGGCTTTTTCTTTTGTTATGAACCAGGGCCGGCGCTAGTCATTTTGCCTCTCTGGGAGGTGGCGGCAGATGCCGCTCTATTTCGACCCCCCCCCCCCCCGGTCATTACGCAGCAACGGAAAATTGAAAATCAATATATTCCTAACTAAAACATCAAAATATAAAATAAATAATGAGACTTCTTATGCTATTTCAATACTATTCAGCGCAAAAGAATATCTCGCTCGATCACAGTTTTCAATAGGCTTATTTTTTTCTTCTCTTCAAATTTTGCCGCTCTGGGCGATGGGACGGTTCGCCCTCCCCTTCCGCCGGCCCTGCTATGAACTTGGTCACCCATCAAAGCATGGCAATTTTAACACAGAAAACAATATGTATCGCATTAAGCAGCAAAAATGACAGCCTCCTCTATGCAATTTCTACAAGAACACGTGCCGGAGCCAGAGTTGAAATGATGTTGGAGCCACATAATTTATTTATTTTGAATAATTCCAAAATTATGAAATATGAACAATTTGTTGCTGCTGTTCGCTGCTCTCTTGCCAAAATGCTTTATTGGGATGCTAACACCATGACTGGCTTCCTCCTTCATGAACTCGTGCACGTTGCTTAGAATTTCCCGAGCTTGGCTATGCAAGGTTTTTTATTTCAACTTCGACAGAACTGGAGGCATTATGGAATTTAACGTTCATCAGCAAACACACACTTTTACATAAACACACGCAATACACGCACACAACGTCAAACCGGTCAAATACTTAGTATAAAATAAAAATATGGTGCTTCCAATCCAACAAAACTCACCGCCACTTTACCTGCTTTCCCCTTCCGTGACAGAAATAGTGCTTCATTATTACAGTTGGCAACACTAGTTACTAGCTAGCCAATGAACATGCACTGCATAAAAGAAGCAACGACTACGCCGTGCTATATTGCCACATTGCCGTCCCTGCTGACCGGTGGGAACCGCGAGCTGGAGCGCTGTTCAATTGTTTTCAATGAAGTTTGCGCGAGTGTGTCCAGGAATGGAATGACAATATGGCAACAATAGCGAAGGTTTTCGAGCAGGGTAGAACACGTGATGCTAAGAGAGAGGGAGACGAAACGAAAATACGTTTCTACGCAACGGCAAATTTACGTGTGTGGCACTCTAAAATAAAGCAAATCAATCAATGCTGCATTCTACTGGTGTCTGTCTTTCAAATTTGGCACGCACCTTCTGCCTTTAGGGTTTTAGTATTAGGTAGTCCATATAGGCCATAGGCGTAGCTAGAAGTTTATATTTGGGTGTGCGCAAAGAAAAATGAGGTCTTGTACCTTTTTAATAGCATATTTTGCAATGCAATCACTTGGCTCTTTAACTGCACTGATGTTTGTAAAGGAATATAAATTCACTAAATGACGGTGTTGAAAATTTCTGAATATATATAGTAGAAAAAAATCAAATTGCATAGAAATTACACACACGCACACAAAATGTTCATAAATGTTACAAACAAATACATATAAATACACGTCATCTATAACGAGAGACGTCTGTCAAAAGGTACAATGTTCTTAAACGCATCAATAACTTCATTTACATCAATAGACTAAGCTTTTTCCTGTTCCACAAATAGCAAGAGCAGGGCTTCCAATCTATCCTGCTTCTGAGTTGCTCTTAAGTTAGTTTTAACTTGGGTAAGCTTGGGGAAAGCTCTCTCACACGTGCAGCTTGTGACAGGTATAAAAGAAAAGCACTGTAGTACAGAGTAGAATGCAGTAAATATCTTATTTCTCTCTTCTTTCTCCATTTCTCTTTTCTTTCTCCAACCACTCAAACCACTCCTGTAGCGTACCAGAAGAACTTCCCTTAGGTACAGAGGATTTTCCTTTCAGAAGTCTTACTTCTGCTGCCAACTCGTTGCCTGACAATTTGAATGTTCTAGCTAAGACGGCTATTTCTTCATCCTTTACATTCAAGTCAACCAGATTTCCCATGCCACTGATGACCTCAACAGTTTCTTGACGAAATCTCTCATCAATACCACAAACAACTGAGTCTAAAAGAGGATTATAACAAGAAATTATCATCTCCTCTTCCTTTGTTTCGTACAAATACTGCGAGCTGACTGATTCGTCAAGAATCTTTGCAATTTTGCGCCTCTTCACTGGAAGAATTGAAATCTCCAGACTATCACAGACCTTAATAGCTTCGTTGAAGAGTTCCATGAATTGAGATGAATTTCTCATGGATTGCACAGCATTGCGAAGCGATCTGACACTAGATACAGCTGAAAGTAGATTTACATCTGAACTTTGGAGTAACTTGCTGTAGGACTGGATACAGCATTGTGAGACAAAAGACGAACTGATACGATCTGACTTGTTGTTTTAGTCCATTCCCTTTAGCTCTCACATCACTCTGATGACTGTTTTTGAGTGATTTCTTCCAAAGCCAAAATAATTGCAGAGTAGTTCCTTTTCACTGCAGAAACAGCTTCAGCACGGCACGCACATCTCGTTGTTGACAAAGACTTCAGTGTTCTTAAACTTAGACCAATTTCCTGGTATACACTTTTAAAACTGCATGCCTTGACGAACTACTTTCACTGAAAGAGCAAAGGCATTGAATGGTTCCGAAAAAATCTGAAACTAGTCTATTTTCGGGTCGCGAGTTACATGAGTCCACAAGTACAAGATTCAAACAATGAGCATAGCAGTGAACGTACATTATTGAACTGTTCTTTTCTTTGCACTTCATTTGCACCCCAGATAGTGTCCCAGACATTGTTGAGGCTCCATCGAAGCAAACTGAAATAACATTTTGCCAATCAACACCAAACTCTGACACTACTACAGCCGGGAAGGAATAACCTGGCAGTGACGTCACTCCCCGCTAAGTCAGCGTTGCCAACTACTATGAAAGGAACCATGGCACGAGTAAGAATACGAGCAGCAAGGATCGCGGTGCAAACTACCAATTTTCAATTTAATGTTAGCACTGCTAGATGTTTATTTTATGTTTGTTTATTTTAATTAATTCATATAATTCGGCTTTCAGCAAACCTTCTGCATGCGGAATATTGTGAGATGATAGCCACGACTTCATTTCATCCTTCTGCTGTTTGATGTTGGGACTTTTTTCAGTAACTTGTTGTGGTATGGAGGATTGTCACACACAATAACAAGTTTGGGGGCAGATTGGGAAGAAGCTGTTCTTCGAACCACAAAATAAAATTGTTAGTGTTCATCTCCCCATGATAGTTCCCAGAAGTTGTTTTGAAAGGAACACTAACTTCGCCCCCTCCACAAATCCACTTCCACCACCGGCATGCACAATAATAAACCTGGGACCCTTTCCTGTTGGCACTTTTAACCCCCCCCCCCCCGAATCTTTGGAATCCAGCCAAACTTTGGGGACAGTGTGGTATGTGTTCAAGAAACTATCATACCATGTAAATGAAAGACCGGCGGTTTGCTCTCTGCGTAGTTCTTTAACTGCACGCAAAAATGATCGCCGCCCGCAACGCAACGATGCTGTTTCGTTCAAGGAGTATATTCCTGCTGTTTACGCTGTGCTTTTTAAATCTGAATCCTAATTTTCTTATGATCATACGCAACGACCAACGCGAAACCTTAAAATTAACATTTCTTGCAGTTCCTTCATCAGTTTATGTACGGTGACAACAATGCCTTTTGTGTATAAATCATGGATTGTTCGGCGCACGACTGCTTCTTCAAAAGAATCCAGATTTGTGACACGTTTCTGGGCGTTCGGTCGGTTTTTGCCCGCCGTTGAAAAAGGTTTCCCGCTCGCAATCGCAACACTTTTGTGTTTCTCCTTCAAAATTCTCCACACAGATCTTTCACTGACACCTGTCGCCATGGGCGTTCTGTGAACAGCTGTGGTTTTGTTTTCATCGCAATCAAAGTACTTATACACATTGAAAACTATTTTTCTTGTATCGCTGTGCAAGGGCTTACCTTTCTATACTCCACTGCTCATTGTACAACAATGAAAAAACCAGCCAAAAAAACATCCCTAACAAAGAAACAAAATAGCCTGCAATCCCTCGCTCGTAGCTGCGGTTTGTTAGACTAATGTAGCAGTGTGGGGGTTTGCACTCCTGCATCACCCCTCTCGGGATGATTTCGATTGGTTTGCACGTCACCTTGTCGTCCGCTCTAGCGAATGAGCCTTCGCTTCTGGAAGGAGAGGTGAAGGTGGGAGATGATGTCACTTCCAAGCTATTTCTTCTGCGCTGTAGTGCTAACGTATTAAAAATTGTCTGCGTGTGTGTAATGACATCAAAAAATCGAAAAACTATAGACATCTGTTCATGATGACCAAAATCACTCGTTTCATCAACGATAATTAATGCACATGTCTGTACCAAGTAATGACATTTTCAACTTCCTTACAAGAACATTTTTCAATCTGCGGATTACATCATTCTGAATTTGTGGACTTAAGTAAGTGCAATTTTTTAGCCCGTTCACTAAGTGCTCTTTCAAAATGGGGTCATATTTGGAAATTAAATCAACTACATCTAGAAATAACCCCCCGTCGTATGCTTCTTTATTCTCAGTATGACCTGTCAATGGGCGGCATCCTTTTGTAAGACAAAGAATTATGTTTATTAGCCTCTCCATGACTTGTCAATTTTGCAGTCTTGTTTCTTCTGGCTTTGAAAGAAAAGCCTTCTTACTCTCATCTAATTGGTTTATTTTTATTGTAGTTTGACTAGGTTCTTAAGCTTTGCTGATGTCCTTTAGATTTTTCATGACTTCGAAAACATTCGTTTGCTCTATGCCAGTTTTTAAAACCTCGTGTAATGAATGCTATTGTTGTTATAACCCACATTATGTATCTATCTTGTGATATATTTCATGTTTTTCCTGACTACTTCGACTAGTTTCGATTGATGTATGATCACTTGTCGACCTTTTTATAATATGTTTAACACTGCTATGCCTTGTTTTTTAAGAGAAAATTAATGCTAATTAATAAAACGTATGTATTAAACTTAAAGTACTATGAATAAGGTGGCGCCAGCGGGGGGTTCGAGGGGGCACGTGCCTTCCTTCTCACTCAACAGACAAGCTACAGCCTTCAGCACGGCACGACCATCTCGTTGTTGACAAAGACTTCAGTGTTCTTAAAATTAGACCAATTTCCTGGTATACACTTTCAAAAGCAGACAATTCACCCGATATAACTTGTAAGGCGAAACATTAGTTATACCGAAGTTTAAAACCCTGATCTTTTCGTGATGCTGAAGAACCTCTTTTCAGCGTTGCGTTTAGAAATATCCGCCTTGGAATACAAGTACGCCAAAGCCGCCACTAAGAGCGCGGCAAGATATTTCCACAACTGTCCCCTGAATCACCAGCATTTCATCAACCAGGAGAGTGTCCCACAGGCTTGCAGAGCTATCGCCCTTTTACAACACAGAAAATTTGTGTGCATTTTTCCAAGGCAACACTATAGTTGTTTATACATTCATAGTTATAGAACTTTTTACAACGTTTTACACTTTTCTTGTATTTTAACAAAATACAAAAATCTTTAAAATTATTTTTTAGTAAGAATTCAGTTTAAAAACCCTTTACATATGCAATATTAACAATAACATATTTTTAAAGAAAGAAATATAACATATTTTAAAGAAAACGGAGTTGAACACAGATTAATCTATCACAGATGCAACGCATAGCGCTTGAAAAAGCTGCAGTTGACTGGGGCGACACATATTTCGAATTCATGCAGTGTTGTGCAGAATATCGAGAGCTTGAGTTTGATTTCATTTCTAAGTTCACTTTATGCACAGATCGGGACTGAAGCTCGAGTTTAAAGTAGGATCAGAACAACTATGTATCTCCACAGGTTATCGAACCCGGTTCCTCTTGATTAAAAGGCCACGACATTCATCGGGGAGGTCCGAATATCGAAAACGTACAGTCACGGACAACACATCTGGGTTTTAATGATACCATTAAATATTATTGGGATTGTTACAACCCGGAACGGTCAGTGACTACAAATATTGCACAAAAGGGCCCACAGCACCGGAGTCTGTACGAATAACAAAATAATAATAATAATAAACAAATGAAAATGGTATTGACGAGAAAATAAAAAGCAGGCTTAATTCAGGAAATGCATGTTATTTTTCTCTCCATAAACTTTTATCTTCTCGTATAGCCAAATATCTAAGAAACTAAAAGTTAAAATATATAGAACAGTAATTTTGCACATGGATGCGAAACTTAGCCCCTTACATTAAAACAGGAACATAAATTAAGAATATTTGAAAATAAAATCCTTAGAAAAATATTTGGACATAAAAGGGATGAGGAGGCAGGTGAGTAGAGAAGTTTACTTAATTTAGAACTGCATATTAGGTATTCATTCATTAGGATTTAAATCATGATGAAAATATAAATGAAACAGACGTAAATAAGAATTGGGAACACATACGTACTGCAATAGAATCAGGAGCTAAAGAAAGTATAGGATACCATAAACCAAGAAAAAGTAAGCCATGATTTAATAATGAATGTCATAATCTAATAGAAATAAGAAATCAGGCTAGACTTAGGTGGTTAAATAACTCTGATGATACAAATCTAAGCAATTATAATAGAATAAAGCGAGAAGTTAACCGCACGTTTAGAAGTAAAAAAAAAAGAGATTACATGAAGAGCAAAATTAACGAAATTGAAACAAACAGCAAAAACAAAAATATCAGAGATTTATATAAAGGTGTAAATTAGTTTAGAAAGGGGTGGCAACCTAAAGTAAACTTGATAAAAGATAAAGACGGTGATTTTCTAGCTGACCCAAGCGATGTTCTAAATAGATGGAAGAACTACTTTAATGACCTTTTAAATGTCCATGTAGGAGATAAATCAGACTGAACTTGACTGAAGTTAAAGATGCTATTAAAAGGCTAAAGAATAACAAAGCACCAGGCATTGATTTAATACCAGCTGAGTTAATTAAATATGGTGGAAATTCATTAATATGTCAAATTTATAAATTAATTTGTTTAATATGGAATAAAGAAGAACTCACTCAACAGTGGAAAGAATCCAAAATTGTTCCTGTGTTTAAAAAAGGTGATAAAATGAACTGCAATAATTACGGTGGAATTTCTCTACTCTCAACAACATATAAAATATTATCTAACATTCTATTAACAAGACTAACCCCATATGCTAATGAAATTATAGGTGATTATCAATGTGGATTTAAACGTAACAGATCAACTACAGATCAAATTTTTCACATCAGACAGACACTTGAAAAAAAGTGGGAATATAATCAAAATGTCCATCAGCTATTCATTGATTTTAAGAAAGCATATGATACAGTCAAAAGAGATAAATCATATAATATATTAGTAGAGTTTGGAATACCTATGATTTGCTCTTTAATTTTGCCTAAGAATACGATGTTAGGAAGGTAAAAGACACTAACGAAGGACTAAAATTAAACAGTGTGACCCAGCTGTTAGCATATGCAGATGATTTAGACTTATTAGGGGATGATAAAAATACAATTAAGAATAATGCTAAAATATTTTTCAAAAGTGCTAAAGAGATAGGTTTGGAAGTTAACAAAGAGAAAACTAAATATATGCTTACAGGCCGAAACCAAGTGATAGGTAATAATGAAAATCTAATTATTGATAACAACTCGTTTGAACCAGTTTCCAAATTCAAATACTTAGGAGTAATATTAACAAATGAAAATTATATTAAAGATGAAATAAAAAGTAGGCTTAATTCAGGAAATGCATGTTACTTCTCTCTTCATAAACTTTTGTCCTTTCGTTTAATATCTAAGAAACTAAAAGTTAAAACATACAAAACAGTAATTTTGCCTGTAGTATTATATGGATGTGAAACTTGGTCCCTTACATTGAAAGAGGAACATAAATTGAGAGTATTTGAAAATAAGATCCTTAGGAAAATATTTGGACCTAAAATGGATGAGGAGACAGGTGAGTGGAGAAGGTTACATAATTTAGAACTACATAATTTGTATTCATGTCCAGATATTATTAGAATGATTAAATCAAGAAGACTTAGGTGGGCAGGCCATGTGGCACGAATGGGAGAGGAAAGAGGAGTTTACAGGATTCTTGTTGGGAAACCGATGGTAAGAGACCTTGCAACGTCCCACCTACACACAATTACCACACTCTAAACACTTCACTTAGGAGGACGGCAAAAATCTACCCATATGCGCTAACTTTTTGTCAGCCGTAGAACATGGACTCAGAATTATCTCAGGGTTTGCTGGGTGTAAGGAAAGACTATACCAGCTTAATATACAGTGTGTCCGTAAAGTCATGGTGCACTTTTGACCGGTCACAGGAAAGCAACAAAACAAGGTAGAAATGTGAAATCTTCACCAAATAAAAGGAAAACTCTCCAAGTTTCTTACCTATTCAGTGCAGTTCGATGTGACCTCCATTTGTTGCCCGACACACATCTAAACGATACTCAAGTTCTTCCCACACACGGTTAAGGACATCTGGTGTAACAGAGTGAATAACGTCTGTGATTCTCTGTTTTAAATGATTAATGTCGTTGATATGTTCACTGTACACATGTTGCTTCACATAACCCCACAAGCAAAAGTCTAATGGCGTCAGATCTGGGGATCGTGGTGGCCATGGCTGGACACAACCCCTGCCTATCCACAGCTGGGGGAATGTTGTATCCAGAAACTCACGAACAATGTTGGCGTAGTGTGGAGGCGCGCCGTCATGTTGAATAATGACACCTTCTGGAAATTGTGGCACTGCATACATTTCCAACATGTCAAGGTAGTTGTTTGCCGTCACAGTCTGCTCCGCAAAGAATAATGGGCCTATCACTTTATCATGCATAAGGCCACGCCACACGTTCACTTTAGGGTTGTTACATTCGTACTCAACGTAGGCACGTTCACTTTAGGGTTGTTACGTTCGTACTCAACGTAGGCACGAGGATTTTCAACAGCCCATATTCGGACGTTATGGCGATGAACATGTCCACAGACATGGAATGTCGCCTCATCGCTAAACACATTCTTCTGCAGAAATCGTTCATCATTGTCGATCTTATGAAGCATATCCGCTGCTGCGCAGTTCCTGGTGTTGCGTCATCACCTTTGTGCGCACATGCTTGCGCATCATAGTACGGAAACTTGGAGAGTTTTCCTTTTATTTGGTGAAGATTTCACATTTTTATCTTGTTTTGTTGCTTTCCTGTGACCGGTCAAAAGTGCACCATGACTTTGCGGACACACTGTACATATATATTTTTATATGTTTATTATAGTCTCAACACAAGGGTGTCCGTTTGCACACTTACACACGTGTCTTTACCTGAAACCCTTACCACACACGTGCTTTTACCTGTACCGCCTTTGGTCTCGAAGAGAAAAGGGGGCAGGGAACATCCAATTTATTCCTCGCTGTGAGGCGCCAGGGGGAATATGGGGACCTAATTTTATTTAGGGCCTTGGTCGCCGCTGACGTCACGGGTTGCCCTGTAAAAGAGAGTAGGTTGTGCGTAGTACCCCAACCACAGCCGGGAATTGGCCGAAACCAATCGGTAATCCCGAATAACGGGCGCAGGGTAAAAGGATTAAAGGATGCCGCGACACCCCCGGCGTTAACTGGGAATTGGCAAGCCAACCGGTGTCTCCTATGAAGGGACGGCAGGTTAGAAAGGAAGGTCCGGGTGCTCCCAGACAAGCCGGGCAGGTAGAACCTGGGCACCTATCAGCCTAAGCGAGCGGACCAGGTAGGTAGGTTGCTGCTAGGCTCTTCTTCTTCTTTCTTCTTTCTCCGTCCTTCCTTCTGGGATGGCTTCTAGTTCTCAGGCTGGGAGGCCAGTTAACCCTGGATGTTTGCCTGTTGACATCAGGGAGCCAACTGAGCTCCCTTTTTTTTATTATTATTATTTTTTTTTTATTTTTAAAAAGCTCCGGTCTCGCTGCGCTGGGTTTTATACTCGCGGTGGCGCATGGGTGGTGAAAATTTTAACTACAAGTACGCTAACTCATTTTTTTTACATATTGCAAACTTCGTACTGAGGAATATCAAGGTTTTGACATTGAGAAATCACTAGTGGGAAAATCACTAGATGCTCGTGACAATATAAACTAAAACTGTGTGCATTCAGACAATACAATTAATAATGAGCCTCGCAGGACTCTGCTATTCTAAACAACACGTTGAACAATGTAAATGACAATAATTGATAACATTAAAAAGAATATAACGACCACGCAGGGTCTAATAATGAGTGAAGCTAGTAAACGTAGAGGTGGAACCGTTAACGTTTACTGAATACATTTAAACTAAAAGCGTACGCCTCGCAGGGACATTCCGCTTAACTCTTTCACCCGATTAAAAAGAATATAGCGACCACGGAAGGTCTAATAATAATTTAATGGCGACCAAGCAGGGTCGTTACAACCTGTAGGATGGCGAAGGCGAAGATGATGGGATAACGTTGAGATGGGCCTAAAAAAATCGGTAAGGATGGAAAAGATTGGATTGATCAGATTAGGAACAGGTGAAAGGTTGTGTTGATTAATTTATGATTAATTGATTAATAATTTGGTTAATTTACTTCGGCACTTTTGGCTAATTTGCGAAGATGGAGACGAGTGATGATACGATGAATGAACACTCACAAACATACATACCCAGGCCGGGATTCGAACCCGGGACCTCTGGCGGAAGGCTTGCTGCAGCCATAAAGCGTTGGATTTAAGAAGGCTAGAGAGTTAGATAGTTATAATAATAATAATAATAATAATAATAATAATAATAATAATAATAATCCTCAATCCTTTTAAATATGGCAAGAAGGACATTGGCAGAAGTTGCCGGGAACACGTCCCTTTTCCCCAACCAGACAAAAATATATTTCGCTAATCCAATGACATCCTCGTACATTCTATGAAAAAAATACTACCAACTTCTGCTCTAGGGATATTAGCGAGATAAAACTCACTTTGCACGAGAACGAGAACCAGAAGACGACAGACGCTTACAAGACGAGACGAAACCGATGCATGCTGTTTGAGACTTGGGTAGGATATTTGACAAAAATAATTGAACCAAATTTATATTACTATGCAATTCTTCAAATATACCAGGTGGATATTTTCCTAGACCTGATTATGTATGGTTCAGGCATAGATATTTTGTTAAAAGTGAGTATATCGGTGGTAATTTGTAAGTTCCTGTTAGAGGTAATATACTCAGCATAAAATTCCGTTTTTTGAGGGTTCGAAAATTATGCGCCAAGACAGAAAAAGAATTTTCTGGAAAAAGTTTCACTTTAATGACATATACCTTGTCCCAAACATCTCTGGAGCAAAGCCGCGCATAGCGTCAGAGAAGTGAGGGAAAATGGAGTGAACAGAGCGAAGCAGTAACCGCTACTGGGAAGGCTGGTGACTGAACTCTCACGTGTTCATTGGTGGAGCCGTCTCGCATGACTACTTGCGCAGAAACTTGTTTACGTTCGCCTGCTCCACAGATAGATGGGACAGAGTGTATAGCTATACGCTGTTAAAATTTGTATCTTTTCACGCTGTGTGTTGTTTTACTGCGTGTATACTTTGTACCTATTCACACATGCGCGCGCGCATACATACATACATACATAAGTACATACATACACCCCCAACACACACACACACACACACACACACAAGACGAAAACGAGACGAACAGGGAACGGGAGATGCATTTACGAATTTCCGTCAGTGAAATCGTCTAGAGAAACCAAGAGTATTGAGAAGTTTTCAGCAAGAAATCATCTTATTGTTAAAAAAAAAATGTTCAATATTACGAGTATGTACCAACAGACGATAAATAATAATAATTAATAGCTGAGAAAGAATTGTCGGGAGGTCACTACGTCGCCATTCAGTCAAAAAATTGACCTCGAGATTCAACATAGTTACATGCTGAAAATACAAAGTTAGAGAAGGTAAACTACAACATTCTCCTTTCATATGAGAATAATTTAATGTTGGTTGAATGAGGTCTGTCATCAAATCCAGATGAATTGCCTTTAGCAAGGGTATATTTTCACCGAGAGATGGCATTGTTAAATATGAAGGGAATAACTATAAGTTACATTTACAAAGGCATGTTGTCTTGTCAATAGATGTCACTGTTTAATATAAAGGGTACAACTATAACGTAAAGAAGGGACAAAAAATGGGGATCCTCGGAAGGGCTATTTCTGACTTACAAGCCCGAAGAAACACACAGCAAGTTGAATTTCCTACACCTATAGGTTTAATAGGACTAGTCAATGGAACGAAGATAAGTTGTAAGCGGCATAGTTCGTATGAACTTTCCAGCCTAATCATTACCAGTGCGTAGTTAGAGATCGGTTAGTTCATTGAACTCTCCAGCCTAATTATTGCCTATTTTTGTGGTTTATTATCCATTTCGCCTTGACTCATCTCACTCAACAGGTCGCTAGGTGCCGTGGCTTGCCGCGAGTTGATAGCTTCTTGGAGATAAGGCCTTGCTCGAGAAAAGGTTTATTATCCAATGAAACGAAGATGAGCAAGGTACTTGTCTTGGATATTTGCAACAAGTTTGAATTCAATATTGATTAATTTTCCTAACATTTAAATTATCGAAAATTTTGGTTAGTTTGTAGAAGTGGAAAATTTATTGGTAGATAATCCATTACCCTGCAATAAAAAAGTGTGTGAAAACTAATAGCTGATTCCTTTAGAATTAGCAGAAAAGTCCCATCACGTAAGATTTTGTTACAAACCCCTTCTTTGTCCATCACTTTCTCTCCTAACCAGCAAACAACTTTTCTGCAAATCTGCTCGCTAGGTGGTAGCACTGCAGTTTCTTAGATTATGTTAAGAAACTGGTCAAAATAGACAAATATATTGAAATTTAGAATAAAGAAATTATGTAATAACATTATGTTATATTGTATATTTGACAGAACTAAATAATTCATTCACAAGCTAAGATGTCATTTGGTTACAAAATCAAACACTCCATGATTTACTTCAACCTCTGTCATTCTTCAACCTCTGTCCACTACACTTGGAGTATATGACAGAACTAAATAATTCATTTACAAGCTAAGGTATCATTTGGTTGCAAAATCAAACACTCCATGATTTACTTCAACCTCTGTCATGTATCCACTACACTGTTCGAGTATTTGACAGAACTAAATACTCCAATCACAAGCTAAGATGTTATTGTTAATGATGTGGGGACAGAGCCCCTCAAATAATTTTGCTTAAGAGGATCTAATGTATCATTTTGCTTCTCTTGTAAAGTTTACTCTGAATTGTGCAACATGAACTTAACTTTAAATACACATTTTAAATGTTCTAGACCAGTGGTTTCCAACTTCAAAAGGTCCGAGGGCCAAAATTATATCCAGCAGTTGATTGGCGGACCGCATTCTTTTTTTTTTTGGTGTGGGGGATTAAAAATTACAAGAACTGTAAGTACTGAACTGAAAATGTAGTACTTACGCATGACCTAAATTTCTAAAATGAGGCAATAAAAACAATGGAATCACAAGTCAAAATTGTATAATTAGAATTTATTTCACAAAATCCCAATACTTATGGATGAATTCAAAGAAATGAAAAACCATACAAATAAGAATCCTTCATAGTAAGTGTTCAATGTGAAAATTGAGGCCGATCTGCTTCTTTTATTAAAGTTGGAATGTCCACTTGAATTTCTGTATTTGAAAGTCTCAGAAGGTGAAGCAGTGAAGAATCTGCCAGTCGGC
Organism: Lepisma saccharinum; assembly: GCF_977018435.1. NCBI lineage: Eukaryota > Metazoa > Arthropoda > Insecta > Zygentoma > Lepismatidae > Lepisma > Lepisma saccharinum. The sequence goes on from NC_139238.1 coordinate 32,729,728, forward strand.
TTCTGGAGCGGTTCTTGATGAACTTCATTGAAGAAAAAACACTTTCACACGTGTATGTGCTGCCGAACATCGATGTCATTCTTTGCCCAAAACTACGAAGGTTTGGAAAGCTTTCCTTTCAAAGGTATTTGAAAAACTATGGCCTCTTTTCTTCGCTAGTTTGGAGGAACACACCGCCTTGCAAATCACACAATTCAAGTAGGAGAGAAAAGCTTCTTGTTCTTCGATGTTAACGCCAAGAGGATTGCTAAATAGCCGGATGCTGCTTTTAAGTTCTTCAAAATCTTTAAATCTGGAGTCAAGCTCATCCATTATTTCTTTAATATTTGCACTGAATTCAGAAAAGTCCAGTGTTTCTTCATCTTCTGCTAGCTGTCGACAGCTTGGAGAATGGACCAGGTTTTTCCTCTCCAAAGTAACGTTGAAAATCTTCAGTTTATTACGATACCCATTTATGTTTCCCATTAAATCTGACCCCAGCTGGTTTCTTCCCTGCAGTTTCAAGTTCAGTTCGTTCAAATGACCTGTGATATCTGTTAGAAACGCCAGTTGTTTAAGGAATTCCATAAATAGAACGTATTTTAATAAAAATACATAAAATTAATGTATATTGCAAACTGGCTTCGCGGGCCGCAAAAAAAGACATCGCGGGCCGCCAGTTGGAAACTCCTGTTCTAGTCCATCAAATTTGGGCGGCTGAGACTGCTAAACCATCAACTTGGGGGGGTGCTATGAACGGAGACAGCAAAACACATGACTTATTACTAAAATACTAAGTATATAATTATGAGTATTTTTAACACGTTTACAAAAAAGAGTTTCAAAATAACGAGGTGATATGACAATTATACCAGTATGTTGTTTAGTGAATTCTAAACAATTCGAGGTCGTAAACACGACTTTCAGGCAATATTGATTTGTACGATATTTAGTTATCGTCGAAATCTCTTCCTCTAGTCCAAAGAGTAAGGGGAAAATAATTCTAAAGTCTTTGAGTTTATTTAACACTGGCTTGCAGTAAAGTACGCAAGGAAAGCTTATGAAAAGTCTGTATTGCGAAAGCGGGAACGGCTATGATCAAAGGCATTATTGCTAAAGCACGGCGTGCTATGTGTTTTTTTACAATTGCAAAATTAAATTTAAGAAGTAAAATATTGTAGCAGGAACAAAAAAGTAAAACTATTTTCCTGCGATTTGTGTTAGCATTTATGTAAATAATTAAATAAAACTGTTAAATATTGTAAATATTCGCTATTTTTATGGGTACGTCAACACTAAGGTTCTTTTCACCCGTCACATGTCCTTTCTTTACAAGTCTTTTGCGGACATTAAAACACACCCATGCCCTCGCAAGGAATCGAACCCGAGACCTCCGGATCAAAGCGAGTTGAGTCGACCACCCAACACGCTCGGCTACCGAGGCCGGCATAAAACTGTTGGCCTCTTAACCCATTACTGCCCAAATTATTTATTTTTCGAAATTTCTTGTATCCTTTGAAACCCTTTTGTAGTTTGTCTAAAATAATGCCAAAATAATGATTTTTATTTTTTTCGACCAATAGTCTTTTAGTTTTAGCATGTCGACAAATGTCGACAGTGAGCACGGATGGCACCATCAATACTGAATAACAAAACCTTAATAAACATGATTATATTACTAAATATATGGGCTGTTATTACAACGAAATTCTACATATTTTATATTTTTATTGTTTGACATTCAGATTATATTGATACATGAACATATTTACAAGAAATTACAATGCTCATTCATATTTTTACATTTGCAGCGGTACATAATAAAATTCTATGAATTACTTCTGAATTGAGTTGCTACTTTCGAACCTAACTAAATAAAATCATAATTAAATTTTGGAAATAGAAAACAATGCATACTTTGTGTAAGTGTTGCTGATCTATTTCTGTGTGTGAAATGCCTCTGAACACTGTATATGGCATCCGACATTGAACTTCTTACATTTCTTCCTTGTAGCCTTTCCACAATGTCCACAACGTACTTGTTTGGAAACAGTTTCCAAATGATGTGATGTGCCATCAAATCGCACTTCAGGCAATACTCTGGATGAGACTTTAACGCTTGGTCTTCCTGCTAGTGGACGGTTTTTCACGTACGACTGCATATAATTCCGTACTACATACCTCGTAAATGAGAGCCGATCAAGCCCATCTTCTTTTCCTTTAGCAGTCAGGCGGTAAAGTTGCCATGCGTTGTTCATGGAAACGTTAAGCAGATAACTTATCATTGGCCATAAACCACTTCTTGTTCCTGATACTAATCCTGTAGCATGCAATGTTTTGGTCCATGCGGTCAACACCACCCATGTAAGTAATGTATAGAGCAACACACGAAGGTTGAGGACCTGAAATGTATTTTTTGTCCGCATTGCTCCATCGCCTTGCATGTCCCAGAGGTGACACACCCGAGACAGTTGATGCTACCGTAACGATGTTGTTATCATGGTAGCGTACAAGAGTAATGCGAGTACTTTTGTCTGTTAGTTGATGGTAACTTCCCCGCTCTTGTTTCCTGCACGAACAAATATCCGGAAGTGGAGCATTTTCTACACGATTTGGGCGAACCATACCTGTTCCATCGTGACCGTTTGCTTGTAAATGTTCCAGCAGACGAATGGAAGTAAAATAGTTGTCAAAAAACAAAGAGAGCCGTGAACGAGCCGAAAGTTCGGATATCAAATCCATGACTACAGAGCCACCTACTCCCAATTCTGGTATTGTATTTCCCGTAGCAGCACCTTGATACGGCTCTCCTTGAATAAGATATCCAAGACGCGTCGACAATGCCCATACTTTGAAACCAAAGCGAATGGGTTTCCCGTGGATGTGCTATTTGGCGCCATGTCTCCCATACTATGGAACCATTGACTCGTCAATTGAGAGATATGTATTACCTGGATAAAATTGAAGCCAACGCTCATTTATCATAGACCAAACTGGCCTTATCTTCCCAAAACGATCAACAGCGTCTAGTTTTGAATTGTCACAAAAATGTATGTATCGCAGTATTCCTTCAAACCTATTCCTTGACATTGCTTTCGAAACACCTGCGTGATGTACATCTTCAGATAATTCCCAATACATTCTGGTTCTAGCCATTACATTGTATCCAGAAAGGAATAATATTGCAAAGAAAAGTTTGAGTTTATCCTTGCACAATGTAAATGCAGGTTTTCCCTTCTGCACGGCATACTCAATTGTGGATTGAACTATAAATTCAATAACTTCATCGTCCATAAACATTTCGAACAATTGTACCGGTGTGAAATCATTTTGAAGAAAGTCGGGCCGTGTGAACTCGATCGAAGGTTTGTCTCCGATGTCACTCTTTTCCCACTTACGAACTTGAGACTTTATTCTCTGATGTGAAGGTATAACTTTTACTCCAGTCTTGATTTGTTTACTCTCGATTTGAACACAACTACCGGGATCTTTGCTTGTTGACGCTTCAGATTTTGGTCGCTTCTGCGGAGGACTTCCAAAATCAAACTGAGGCACATCGGACACTGAAACAGCTGCAACATTATCGCACGCATCATCATCTGGTTCACCCTGTCTCAAATGCACTATTCCCTTATCGGTGATTTTGGAGCAAACCAGCACTGCACCTGTCCGAAGTTGATTACCAGAAAGTTTGTTCATATCTCCAACGGGTTCATCTTCATCACTATCACCATCGCTTAGAAGAACATTCTCAGGAGGCTCGGTGTATACAATTGCATCTAAGAGGTCGTCTGTCTCTTCTAATATACAAGCGATCTGCTCTACAGTCAACTTGGAAAAATTATACAACTGATATGGTAATAGGGCCGGTGATGAAAACAGTGGACCCGTCCGTGCTCACTGTCGACAAATGTCGACACTAAATTATAACGACGTACGTAGAAGATGATAACAACCATTCAACGAAAGTGAATATAGCGTAAATATAACCAACATGTGCTATTTATGCACACATAAAAATAACCTAATTAAGATTTAGGATAATACGAAAAAACATACCTATTGCTAGCAGCCATAGCGCACGATGCAAACACAATGCAAACACGTGTGAACAACAATGACTCACCAAGCTCTGTGGAGGGAAACTGAAGGTTACTCTGCTGCAGTCGCTGAAGTAGTTGCCAACTCATCCACGAAAGTTATCGTTGTAAACAAATATCACAAAACCCATGAGAAAAAAATTATACTAAATTATTAAATTTTATGTCGACAAATGTCGACAGTGGGCAGTAATGGGTTAATGTAAATACATAGCCTACTTTTAAATTAAAATGTTAATTGTTATCTAAAAAACAAATGAGCAGACACACGTTTTTCATGTTACATTTCATTTGCATGAGGAATATAATAGCTGTTTAAAGACTGCTATACGAAGACGTAATTTTTATTTTCAAAAAAGGGAAGGAGTGAGTCATTCACAGTGATCAGAGCCCCTCCCAATAATTTTGACAAGTCGGCGCCCTTGGTCTAGTATATTGTTGCAATGTCCTGGGTTGATGGGGAGTTAGAATATACAGTATGAGGTTAAGGATTGGAAACTTTTGTAATGGAACTTGTTGTACCTAGGTAATGAAATAGTTTGTCAAAGCTCTATCAAAAGAGGGAGAGAGAGAGAATGTTTTAAGTGCCTGGAAAGAAAATTTCCAGGACAATCAGAAGTGAAATTAAATGAAGATGTATTTGAAGGGCCAGATATAAGGAAACTGATAAAGGACAATAATTTTGAAACTACGATGAACACAGTTCAAAACGAAGTCCGGAATGGTTTTAAAAAAGTTGTGCACAAATTTCTTGTTCATTTTAAAGACCCCGAATTCAAGTGTATTGTGAAAAACATGATGAGAGAATTCAGAGATTTGGGTTGCTCCATGGGTTTGAAATTGCACTTTCTGAATTCTCATTTGGGCTACTTTCCCGAGAACCTGGGTGCCATAAGCGACAAGCAGGGGGAGAAATTTCATCAAAATATCAAGGATATGGGACGTACGTACCAGGGTAGGTGGAACACAAACATGTTGGCAGACTACTGCTGGATGCTGCACAGAGATCTTCCGCAATCCATCCAGAAGAGACAAAGTGGAAGAAGTAGATAAAAAAGGTAAAGTGCTCACCTGTGCATAGCACCACGCCATGAAAGCGTATAGGGGGTGTGGGGGTAACGCCCCACACTTTCTTGATCCGGTCATGAGTGGATGTGATGTGATCAGCATCACGCCCCTGACCGCCTTTACCCCCCAGGGTTTCCCCCAGGTACCCATGTTATTCGACGCTGGGTGGGCGCCGGGGCCGCTTCCATCGTTAGAAAAGTACCCGGATTTGAACCGGAAAGGAATCGAAACCGGGACTTTTAGCATGGTAGTCAGACGCGTTACCGACTTAGCCACCGAGATTCCACGGGAAAAGAAAACAGCATCAGGAGGGACTGTAAATGACGATAAGTGTCGGGAATGGCATTTGGATTATTTTATAGCATACACCCAATGTTTTAAAAATATTTTGCCGCTGTTTTGTGTTTTCCATTACATTTCATTGACGACATATGTTTAACCAGTATAGTAAGATGGGCACTTTCACAAGCAGCTGTGACTCACTTTTATGGAAAATCCTTACGTAATAGAGAAGAATGGAGGTCTTATTTGGAATCAGCGTATCAATAAACATAAGAATCAACCCTCAGGTTACAAATACTTTTTAGTGACCCGAATTTTGCAGGTTAGTGTTATGAACCGAATAATTGCTGTTTCATTTTTGTCAAGATTGTTAATATGGTGTTATAGGTCTTTGTTCGATATGCTAATGTTCTGTTACTGCATTATATGCTACCGAGGTTCATATATTTTTCACTATTTCTGCACGTACTCTAAAACTCTTTAGGCATATTGAACATCAGCCCTTACGTTTCTATGACTTGGATTCGTACAAATAACGGCTATAACCTTCACAACATCCAATGTATTAATATAGTTGAATTGATTAAATCTTTAAATTTGGACCGCTTTTGGTTTACCTCTTCCTGTGTTATTCCTTATTTAGTATACCTCAAGCAATGAAAAACACTGGAGGAGGAACAAATAAATTAAATAAGTCATAACATTGTATGTGGTATGATGTTTTCAAAACGGAAAATTATGAAGTGGTGTTGATTAAGGGGGAAGCCTATTGTATTTATTACTAGGGACACAAATTTGATATGCGAGTGAACTGGTTAAACATCTAGAATGCTATAGTTAGAAAACTAACCATTTGGTTGGGTTAGCCTTCAGGGGATGCCCCAAATCAGTGTCGTAATTGTGATTTCCTTTCCAGGGGGGGGCGGTAGGGGCAGTTTTTTCTTAGATATGCAAATTTGTATGTTACCAATTAGTAAATTCTACTATTGCCTGCCAGTTCTAAGTACCTTCGGACATTAAATCTTATGAAAATATCTATCGTGGACAAATCTCATTAATATAGATAAATTCCCAAACATCAATAGGGACCTCTCCCATGGCGTAGTGTTAACGTTCTCACCTGGTAATCAAGGGGCTCGATACTCAGTGGCAGAGCCGTAGCTAGGGAAAGCGAGCGGGGCGGTCGCCCGGGCGCTGGTGGAAGGGGGCGCCGGACGGCAAGAAGAAAAACATTGAAAATTACTTGTAATAAAGGATGCATGGGATCCCCTCGAAAGTATTGGCGCCCTATTAAAACAATATCATTGACAGTTTGCAAAGATATTGATTTTTTTTTGCTCGCTGCGATCGCATTACAAATTTTTCTTTTAAACAAATGAAAGAAAAGAAATAGTATCCAATTTATATATTATACGATAGGTCACACTAAAAGTTTTTAGACACGCGCAAGTAAAACACTGGAGACCAAAAGTATGAATGCTATAATTTTTCAAAGTATTCTCCATGACAGTTGATACACTTGTTCATCCGCTCAAACCAAGTGTGAAAGCACTGGGACCACACATCTGCAGGCACCTCTTGAATGCACTGAACGAAGGCGGTGACTGCCTCCTCGGGAGTAGGAAATGAAGAACCTCGTAATGTATCCTTGATTTTAGGGAACAGGAAGAAATCACAAGGGGCGAGGTCGGGACTGTAAGGAGAATGAGTCATTTCTTCGATGTTGGAGGCTTTGAAGAATTCAATTGTTCGTACTGCTGTATGGCTGCGCGCATTGTCTTGATGCACAATAATGCGACTTCGTGGGCGTTTTTCACGAACTTTCCGTACGATCTCCGGTAAACAAACCGTAGTGTACCCTTCAGCATTAACGGTCCGACGTCCCTGTAGCGGCACTGTTGCAATATGGCCCGTCCGACTGAAGAAAGTGGCAACCATTTGTTTGCCAACACTTCGTCCCTTCCTGACTTTTGTTGGTGGGTCTTCATCCGGGAAGATCCACTGCGTCGACTGTCGTTTGCTCTCGGGTTCATAACAGTACACCCAAGTTTCGTCACCTGTTACGATGTCATACACTGCATTTGATTGTCCTTGGTTAAATTTGTCCAGCATTTTCATGCAGCATGTGACCCGTGCCTGCTTTTGCTCCTGAGTAAGATGGTGTGGGATCCGTCTGGCACAGAGCTTCCTGACACCAAGGTGGTCATGCAGGATCGTTTGAACCTGACTCATACCAATACCCAGTGTTGCACTAATAACTGCATATGTCACCCGGTTATCCTCCTCTATCATGCGACGCACTCTGTCGACGTTTTCTTGAGAAGTTGCTGTCACAGGACGACAATCACGTAATTCATCACTGAGTATCTGACGTCCACGTCGAAATTCTAAAAACCAATTAAACACAGTCGCACGGCATGGGGCTTCCTCCTGAAATGCATTTCGGAGCCTTTCATAACATTGCTGCTGCGTTAAACCTGCTCGAAAATCGTAAAAAATCATTGCTCTGAAGTGCTCCCGTGTTAAATCCATTTTACTGTACACACACGACAATAATTGACTAATTTCTGGCACACAACAATTAACAACTATAAATTCTGCAGCATTAACACACTTCACAGACTACTAACTTCAACATATCCTACCTAGGTAGAGACAATGTATTGCTGCAATCAGTGTTGCCGCATCTAAAAACTTTTAGTGTCACCCACGTATATATAATTTGTTTGTCAGTGACGATATGTTTTACAACTTCTTAGTGAATGTATATGCAGCTGTAAAAATACTATTGGTGTAATCTGCAGTCTGCATGTCGTATTTTCCTTTAAAACAAAATATTTTTTGCGAAATTTGACGTCAGACAATAATTGAGGACATTAAAAGGGCAAAATATTTTGCCATTTTGTATGACTCGACTCCTGATGTCAGTCCTAAAGAGCAAATGTCCCAAATTTATCGTTACGTTACAGTATCTTCAGATGAAGAGTGCAAAATCGAAGAAAGTTTCGTTGGCTTTATTAATACTGACAACAAAACTGGCGCTACCTTAAGCTGAAGACATTTTGCATGCTGTTCAGAATGATGGCCTTTCCATGTCAAACTACCGTGCTCAGTACTTTGACAACGCCAGTAATATGTCGGGGAAATACTACGGTGTTCAAGCTCGCATTTATCAGCAGTTTCCTACAGTTCTCTATGTTCCTTGTGCGTCACACTAGTTAAATTTAGTTGGTGTTCATGTTGCGTCAGCAGACACAGAAATCGTCAATGGATTTGTATCAATTCAAAATGTTTACAGGTTTTTCAGTAAATCAACTCATCGTTGGGGTGTTTTAAAAAATCATGTTCGTATTACTGTGAAGAGTCAATCAGCAACTAGGTGGTCTTCAAAAGCAAACGCAGTACAATCTGTGAGTACCCAATTTCCGGATGTCTGTGCAGCTTTGGAGGAATTATGTGACCTCTCAAAAGAGTCATCCGAAACAGTTACACGGTGCCAAATGCCTGCTACACAGCCTTAAGAAGTTTAACTATCTTGTGTTCTTATTCTGCTGGGCTGATATCCTTCGAGCTATTAACGACGTTAACCTACGGCTACAAGAAAAGTCTGTTACAATAGATATAGGTGTTAGTCACTTACAGGGACTGCAAAGCTTTCTGTCTGCCAATCGGGAAAGAATTGTCACTAACGCTATTGAGAAAAGCAAACAGATCTGCGATGATATGAACAGAACAACGTCCCAAAAAGAAAACCAAGGTTTTCGATGAAGTTGCAGAAGATGAAAGTGTAGTCATAAATGCAGAAAAAAAAATTAGGAAGAGCTTGTTTTGTGAATTGGAATCTATTTTGTCACAAAAAGGCGACAAATTCAAGCTAATGAAAGGAATTTTGGAGAATGTTTCAGTAATTATTCCAAGCAATATGGAAGTTATGTCAGAAGAAACGTTGAGAAAGGGAATCTTTGATCTGGCTTTATTATACCCCGAGGATATCAACGGAAGTGAGTTACTTCATGAACTGTTGTTCTTTAAACATCATGCCCAAGCATTTTTAAAAGACTTTCACTTGGAATGCTTGTCAGAATTGTCAGCACTTGCTGCTCTCTCATGCATTCATAAAATATCATGTATTGAGTTGTACCCAAATTTTGTCACTGCATTGAAACTATTTTTAACTCAACCTTCGTCTGTTGCATCTTGTGAAAGGAGTTTTAGTAAGCTAAAGCTTGTAAAGAATTACTTGCGTTCTTCCTTGAGTCAAGAAAAGCTGACTAACCTGACTATTTTGTCTGTTGAGAAGTGCAGAGTTCAATCACTTGTGTTCGATGATGTTATTAATTACTTTGCTGTTCGAAAGGCAAGAGGAGTGAAATTGTAGCTAGTATGTTCACACAGAAGAATTGTTAAATAATCAAGGTCAATAATGATCCTTGATTCAGAAGAATATGTGTATACGTACAAACAACTCGATAGTTTTGATTGCTACAATTACATACAATTGCTACAATTATTAGCACAAATGAAACGTCAGTTTGAATGAACGACATTATTTAAGTAAGGCACAAGAACAAATGATTCTACCGCTCCCTTAAAATAACACAATGGTAGAAGTTCGACAAGGCGGGTGTAGGGGGCGCCGAAATTTATTCTCGCCCGGGGGCGCAGAAATCTCTAGCTACGGCTCTGCTCAGAGGAGGCACAGGGTGGTTCGGACCCCACTATAAACTGTAGGTAGAGTCCCGATTAGCCTTTCTGTGCATAAGCTGACTTAAAATAAAAACTCAGCTCAACCCAAATATTAATAGACACGAATGCACTTCATTTCTGCTACTTTTTTTCTATGGAACAACAAACACTCGGAAACCACAGACTAGAACCGATGTTTCCTTTCCAAACTCACAGGTTACTTTCACATGACCAAACATTCGCTTTAATTTTGTTACCACAGCACAGAACACAGTCTAGTCCTCAAAACAAGTCTGGCAGCCATCATTTCCAGCCTGGTAACCAGTCCAGCTCCAACTATGGCTTTGATGTTCAGCAAATTTTATCAGAAGGCAAGTCTTTAAGGCTTTAACACTGCTAAGGCATCCTAGTAGGATAACCAGCTCCGTGTAATTCGGCTTTTACTCTCTTAGTCGAACTTGAAGGAGTGTAGCGTGTAACAAAATTTGTACGATATGTGTGCTTTACTTTCTAGTTTTGATCCAGACAAGTTGACTGTGAAAATGGGGCTGACGATTCCCCATCTCACCCTGACAGGAGAGTACGAAATCAACATAAATTTGCTGATGATTCCCGTTTGGGGTCGTGGAACCATGAGAGGAAATTTCAGTAAGTCTTTTTTTTCTATTAACTTTCCTTCGTATTTAAAAATTCTTAAAATTTCATCTCAATTGCTTCAAATAAATAACCGTGTCAACAATTGTTAGGGTTATGGTTCTAGTGGCAATAACTGTAGCATAGTTAGTTGTAATCGGTAGTGATGACAATAATGCTACAGCGCCACGATATATGTGCCTTTCAAGTGATTGAAATCAGGGTCATTAAAGCTCCACGAAATTTTTAAAAAAATCAATTCCGGTCCAGGAGAGAAGATCAGTAAGCGTAAATAGGTTCTGGACTGTAAAGAACCTTTTTTGTCTGTAAATTATTTCAATTCGTTCCAGAAACCTTTTTTCCCGAGGAACCTTTTTTTTACTGCTGAATTTAAATACAGTACAGGAACATTTTTTCCGGATCAATTTAAATACGGTCAAGGAACCTTTTCTTAATGAAACGATACGCAACTTGGACCGAATTTAAATTGCGCGAGAAAAAAGGTTACGGTCCTGCAGCGGAACCCATTCAAATTTATGGGTCGACCTTTAACAACCCTGGTTTAAATACAAGACACTTGCGTCACTGCTCCCAGGGTACAAGTATGGTGGTAGATCAGCAGGTAATATAGTAGCGGTGATGGAACAGCAGTAACATTGATAGTAGAAGCGGTAGTAGTAACAACAACTAAAATTAAAGTTAACAATGTGGCATTAATAGTTTTCTCTTTCCATATCTAGTCTAGTAGTGGTAGTAATAGTACCATGATAGTATTGTAGCAGCATCAGTAGTAGAGCTGGCAGTAGAAATATTGGATAACAATGACAGTAGTTGCAGCCAGTGGCGCAAGCACGTTTTTGATTTTGGTGGTACCAAGTTCAACCTCCACACACACAGACAGGGTAATTCAAAAGCGCAGTCCCATAGGACGACTCTGTTATTAGTTCGCATAACGAAAAATGGAAAAAGTGGAAGTTAATATATAATATTAAATATTTACCTAATCTTCAAGTAGTATCAAAATAAATTGACACGAATCTTCTGGAATTTTGTTCCATTTTTAAAATTTAAACAAATGGAAATAGACAGCTCGCCCAACCAGCTAGTTTTTGAAAAAATAAATATCGTTAATATTCTGGAAGTGCAAGTTGTTATTTTGCGTACGATCAGTGATTGCACTTATTTTTTGGCTCACTTAAAATTTGACTATTAGGTTAATCTGTCAGAACAATCGAATACCCAAAACACGACAAATAATAGAGGAAAAGGTCTATATATGGGCGAAGGTTTAAATATGGGTTTTGGAGTTATCAGCGCTCCCGGGTGCTGCAGCCTGTCAGAGGCTATGGGAACTGGTTATCTGTCAAGGACAAAGGTTGCGGCGCCAAATCGCAAGAGAAAGTGGTGGTTAGTTTCGGCTTTGGACGCTATTATAGAATTGCGACCTCCGTAAACTTTTTGCAGGTATGTTTTAACTCAGCGTTTTCTGAATTCTCATCTGCTTTGTATACGTTCTGATATTAGCGGTACATAAAACCAATGTGGGCTTTTACAATGCCATGATTTGTTTGTGAAATATGTACCACAGAGAGCGAAAATAAATTGAAGAAGAAAACTAGCATGATGGTCTATATATTGGCTATGACATGAGATCTAATGTTGCGATCACATTTTCAACAAATATTTGGATGTTTTTCTTAATTTCGATTTTTCCCATTAAAAACAACAGATTATTCATAAATATGAATTGTATAATGTTTTAGCGATCAATGACTGGTTTTTTATTTTATTTTAATTGCTTTTTTATGATATTGCTACTAGTAGCCTATATTTAGACCATAATTTTGAAATACATCATTTTACCATTTTTTGGAAATTGATTTTTTTTTTAAATGGAGACCTTCTATACTTTACAATTCTATTACATTTGAGTATATATTTCATAGATATGCATTTTAAAGGCAGGTGCTTGATATATTATTTTTTTTCTCCGAAAATGACAACATAAAAAGGGGGCCCATATTTAGACCTTTTCCTCTAATTTTATTGACAAATTAACAAAGGGGAAAAAACACAAGTCACAAAAGAGGTGAAAGCAACATAGACGCCATTATACCTTCCTAAGCTCCCTCGCGGCATCAACACATCTTCATGTAGAGGGGAAGCTCATATGAATGCTATAGACATTCTAGATTAGCCGCGGTAGCTCTGTCGTTAGGGCGTCTGACTACCATGCGAGAGAGCTTTGTTCGATCCTCTGCAGGGGATAACTGGAATTTTTTCCACCTGTTCAAGCAGCTCCGGCGCCCATCCATCGTAAATTGGGCCAGGGGCGTGGTGCTGATCACATCACTCCCACCTTCGGCCGTGATCAAGAAAATGTGGGGCCCTAACTCCACACCTCCTATACGCCTTCGTGGCGTGGTGTTAAGCACATGGGAGCAATTTATTTTACTTTAGGCATTTTATTTTACACTGAAAAGGAAAATGTAGTGAAATATCTACAAATTTTAACGAACAGGAACGGTCCGTTGGCATTTGTGACGAGATTTAACGGTAAGGTTCCTGATTTTCACGAACCGGAACGCTATTCCGGTCCGCTCCTAGCCGTTTCGAGCCCTGGCTTTCACTCTAAAGTACTTGAATTATCAAACATAGCATTCACCGTTGAGGCTGCACACCAGTGTGAGCTGCAATGCTATGTTGACACACACTTCGTCATCGCAATACCGACCTGTACCGGGTAAATTAAGAATTGCTGACGATAATTACAGGCGAAGTAGAAAATACGTCATACATATTTAATTGACGTGTTGTTTTCAAAATAATATAATGCAGCCCAACAAAGAAACTTTTTTAATCATCGAAAGTAATACAAATTGAATTTTTACTATGCGTCGCTTTTCTGTCACGTTTGACTAATCGGGACGATGAGCATGAGTGATGATTAAATGAATTCAGTGAAGACTGAAAGGCGGGACAATACTACAATCAGCCCCCGAAAGCTAGTGAACCTGAAAATTCTCAAAAATAAGCTCTGAAGTTATTTTAGGTATTAGATAGACTTTTTTATGAAAGATAGAAGATACACATTTCAATAATTGGACACGACGGAGTGCTTGGTTTAAACTACGTACTAAAGTTATCGAGTTAATTAAAAGCTATTGTACTTTTATTTTGACTTGAAAGTCCTTGAGGTAACAGATTGAAGGCAAAAATACAAAAGTGAACACAGCGGTAATGAATGTCAGTGAACTATTACAATTTCTCAGTGTGTGTTCCACATCATTTTGGTGCTTGCAAACCTGTTTCGAAACGACAATTGCATTCTAACAGTAGCTTTTGTTTTAAAGAGTTTTTGCTATGCTTGTGGTGAGAGCGAACTGAGTAAGTTTTATACATAATTATGATCTCTTTACGATATCATGCTACATGAAGTAGTGCCATCTTTTGTCGTCTTTTAGAAATTAAACTAAGCATTTTTCAGAGGATATATATTTATGAAGAAGGTTTTCGCGTTTATTTTTTATTAATAATGTGTATAATCGCCTTCTACTCCTCCTTTCACTTTAGCACATTTTCCTGCCAAATATACAATACCTAAAGTTTTACTTTCGCTGTGCTTTTAAACTAGTATTTTAAATTGTATCACATGGCCTACGCATATTTGTGACAGTTTCATACGTTGGAAACTCTTTTTGAGGAAGTTATTTTCCATTATTTCTCGAGCGCCAAATACCGACGTTACGGCTCCCGTGTGATGGTAGGTGCGCCCCCATCTCCCGCCAGAAGCCCGCCACTTTTACCAGTGATGCAAAACGTTCCCATAGAAGGTGAAAAATTTAGAGAAATATTCATTTACACGTGGTTTCATGTAGCTGACAGAATTATTCCGTGTATAACACGCCTTAGGGTTTTCTCATGGATAAAATGTTGGAAAACCTGCGCGTTATATTTGGCGATTTTATTATTTAAGTCTAAAACACATAAACGTTGGATTTCGCGGTATTTTTCGTTGCTTCGGTACAAAATGTATTGAAATCAGCGAAAAGTTCCACAATTCACATTTTATGTCAAATTCGTTATTTCGCGATTTCGAATGTGTGAATGCATTGTAATCAAGGTGTCCCGGGCTCGATATCCGATGGAGGTACATAATGGTTCGAATCCCGCTTTTAACTGTAGGTCCAGTCCCGATTAGCTTTAATGTGCATAAAGTGGACCTAAAAAACAAACTCATCGAATATGGGACATTCCAGCGTTACGTGTGTGACATTTTACACTCAAAATTGAAGGTTCTAGACATGAGATTGCATCAAAATATTCATAATGAACTGATTTCATATAATTATGAAGTACATTATGGTGTCTGCTAACAAGTGAAAGAAACTTGAGTATGATGGCATAGGTAGAATGCATGAAAAGCATTAACAAAAGTGCGTTACGTGTGTGACGCTTTAAAAATGTAGCAAATTTTGACTTCATTTGTCTGTGAAGCACATAGACTGCAGATGCTAGTGACTTTTAATGGTGAAATGCTCAAATTATATTCATTCACAAACATCTAAACCTTAATGCAATTAAATACACTAATAATTTCCATATTAATTCATTTGGCTATTTACATAGAGTAGGACCACTTTTCGTGGAATTCCTCATGTGTGAAATGTGTTCAGAAGATGTCGCTGTACATTCATAAACACGTTTTTGCAAAAATAAACATTTTTTGGCCCTATCGAGTTTGAGAAAAATCAAGGTTTGGTTAATAAGTTGTGCTTAAATGCTATTCGTTTATTTTTAAAGGTGAGTGTTCTGGACGCGTCTTCATCAGGGGTCAAATAGTCAAGTCCCGTGGGAAGGAGTACCTACGAATAACTTCTCTCAAAGTTTCATTGGATGTTGGGAATGTGCGTCTGCAACTTGACGATCTTTTCAACGGGAACAAGCTCTTAGGTAAGTGTGCTTCATGCAGGAATTTACTAAGTGAAAACTTAAAAGTATAAAATGCCACTAGTCGAAGGTATACACTCGCTAGCAAAAGTTAGTTGCACTTCATGTGAACTTGAAATTTTCATCAGCCGTCATATCCTTACAGTTAGGCAACCCACATAACACAAGTAATTAGCGCATTGCATAACTCTTAAGGAACATAGTTGCTATGGAGGAGAAGAGGAAATTGTAAAGAATATTCCTTTATACATTTCAATATTTCTTAAGTGTTAGGAAGATTTCAGACTAAAGCGACACGCAACAGGCGGCAAGTCACACCGAAGCGGCAAACGACACGAGCTCCTTCAGTCTAAAGAAAAACATTCACCGCGCATGAGCGAACAAGAAGCCAAGGTGACACGATGCATGGTATTGAGAAAACGGTGCAGTGCAGCTTGTCGTGGAGCTTCGGCTGGAAAGGTTGCATTTATTTATGACGGTCGGAAAGCAAGAGACACGTGTCGCTTGTAACTGTTCCGTGTCGCTCCAGTGTGAAATATCCCTAAGGTTAGGACTAACAAGGGAGGTTATCTAAGTGGGGCCCAAAGGAAGAAATACATGTTTTTTTGTTTCGGCTAAAAACATGTTTTAGGGGGCAAAACCCCCTCAAATGTCAAGATGAGGACAAATTGAAGACGGGATCTGACCCCTGTGTCCCCCTCCGTTTTCCATGAAACTTAGCAGGTGTATAGAGGGGCCCAAAGGAAGAAATACGTGTTTTTGCGTTTCTGCTAAAAACCAGTTTTAGGGGGCAAAACCCCCCTCAAATGTCAAGATGAGGACAAATTGAAGTGGGGATCTGACTCCTGTGTGCCCCTCTGATTTCCATGAAACTTGGCAGGTGTATAGAGGAGTCCAAAGAAAGAAATACGTGTTTTTGTGTTTCAGCTAAGAAAAAACTGTTTTAGTGGGCAAAACCCCCCTCAAATGTCAAGATGAGGAGAAATTGAAGTGGGGATCTGACCCCAAAACCACGTAAATATGGCATAGGAAGAACACGCACATATAATTGGAACACACACAGCACAGAGCTGTGTTTGCCAGTGATATGCGCTTCATATCTCAAGTGTCCCACTGTGTATCTGCCAGTACTATTAGCACAGAACTTCAATTGCCATTGTCCTTCACGATAGCACTTGCGTTTGGTACCGACAATCCTACAGTTCTGTGGTGTGTGTGTTCCAATTATATGTGCGTGATCTTCCTATGCCATATTTACGTGTTTCGGGGTCAGATCCCCCTTGCAATTTCTCCTCATCTTGACATTTGAGGGGGATTTTGCTCCCTAAAACAGTTTTTTAGCCGAAACAAAAAACACGTATTTCTTCCTTTGGGCCCCTCTATACACCTGCCACGTTTCATGGAAATCGGAGGGGAACACTTAGGTAACCTCTCTTGTAAGTGTTATCAGGAGATTGGTTGCATGTCTCGTCTCCATCCATATCCCATTCCCAAGTAAGAATGCGCGCTTCAGTGTGCTTGTTTCCCTCATCTATTCATAGGTGGCAGCAGAACCTTGAATGTAGATGTGCGTATGGGGTGCGAATCTTGCTATGAAGGATGGGCTAGATATTTCATTGAAAACTTTGCCAATTGTATACTTATTTACTCTCAAACGTAACAACTCACAGTCTCATTTTTATTTTTATATGGAGCTTTAACCTCCGCAAAATCAGAATTGAATTCATTTAAATTAATATGCTTTGCAGAAAGGATACACGTATGTTGGTTTTCACATCTATTAATAAGTGAATATGTCGTACTTAAAAAATAATACAATATTAATAACAACATTTTATGTTAATACAAAAAATAGAAGAATGACCAAAATCTATTAATGTGTGTGAAACTAGGTAGTAGCATGTGAAACGTCGATGTACACTCACCGGCAATAAAAGTGGGACAGCTAGATCCTGACGCACTCGCTACCCTCAAAGACGTTGTGTGTGTTGCCTAACTCCACGGCGATAAGTTGATTTTTATAGCAAAATTTTCAATGGCAATTTCTATCACCTCCGTATAGTTATGCAACACATATAACGCCTTGCAGGGAAACTAATATTTTAGGATCAATATGTCCCATTTTTATTGCCGGAGACTGTACCTACAGAGGTGGATAAGTAACGGTTCTTAACCAAAATGGAAATATATTTTCCTTTCCCAGGTCGTGCGACGAACCAAGCCATCAACTCGAGTTGGAGAGATTTCTTCCAGGAGATGAAGCCTGCAGTGGAAGGGGCTGTATCTTCCCTAGGGAGAGAAATGGCCAACAGGATTCTCCTAAACGTCC
The DNA here is from genome assembly GCF_977018435.1 of Lepisma saccharinum. Lineage (NCBI taxonomy): Eukaryota > Metazoa > Arthropoda > Insecta > Zygentoma > Lepismatidae > Lepisma > Lepisma saccharinum. The sequence continues at coordinate 32,747,755 of NC_139238.1, forward strand.
CATACGACAGTCTCTTCAAAGACAATCGCTAGATCACCAGGAACAGTCTGATTGGTTGTCCATTGGTGCTTCGTTCCATCATTTGTGTATCTTATGATCAAGAAACTGACTTAAATGCACTAAAACAGTATTTGATACTATGTAAATATTCATTTAGTTATTCTCATCAAAATATGGAATAAAATATTGGCTTTCAATTGTTAAAAGTGGTAATTTTCATTAAGGAGCCGCTTACACAGCTAAGTAACATGCATTATCCTTACACGACATGAATTGTATTGCAAAATTAAAATACAAAATGTACTTCGTTTTTCTGTTACCAAAATAATTTATTTAAAAAAAATCTTTTAAGTGTTGAAATGTGAACCGTCTTTTGTCCCCCAGGACAGATGTATATTGACCGAAACTGCGTTCAATATCGCATGAACTAATTACAGTAAAACTTCTCAATAACAAACAGGCCCGGGGGAAAAATAAATGTCTCTTATTAAGAAGTGTCCGCTATTCAGAAAAAAGTGTAGGATGTTACACAATAGGATAAGCATATTACAGTACGTACTTTATGAACATAATGTTTTTTCTTCCTACATTCAAGGAACAAAATACTGTACTACATACGGTGAATTTAAATTTACTAAAGTCCCTACATACATTACAAATTTCAAAGAAGAAAATGCAGTACACGTAATGTAATCCTTTGTTAAAATGCTGCATTCAAAATGCTCCTTCTCGTAGACGTTGATGACTTCAACTTTTCCCTTTAACCCTAGATCACTACCGTGTTCCAATATTACAGTGTAACTACCGCTACGTAAATTTTACGTACCTGAAGGAATCTATTTTTAAAACAACCTCTACATCATGAAAACAAATTTCTATTCATTGTGAACATTATTTTGTTTATTTTTCCTTAAATTGGAATTTTATTCTTCATTTTAAAATGTATAAACATGGTTTTATTAAACATAGAATATTTTAAGAGAAGGTCTTGCTTGACAAGTCCATTCGTACATTCAAAATGAAGGTGAAAAGTTCGAACAATGAAAAGCAAACAATAATAATATTCATAACGTTAAATAAGGAACAAATGTAATTTTTAAGTCTTGCAAGAAAATAGTGCATGCTTCTAAACTTTCGTTTTCAAAATCTAAGTATCCAAATCGAATTTACAAATGTCAAAATTACGTGAAAGATATTTCTGGTTTTACACAGATACGTAAAATTGACGTACAGTGCACAACATAACAAACCAAATCAAGACGATCAGAGTTTGCACCCTCCTTATGTGTTGCCTTATGTCCGACAGACAACTTGAAGCACTGCTAGGCAGAGGGGTGAGTGGGTGCGAGGTGGGAGGTAGGGGAGGAATTTGAGCGCAATGGATACGTAAATTTTACGTACGGTAGTGTTCCACAAATATTTTCTGTTCCCTTGTGACGTGGCTGCTACTGTACTTGTCTCTTCCTTCCCCAGTACCTTCAAAAAGCATGAAATGAATTCGGGAGAATAGTCTCTTTTCTGAGTTGCCCTGATTGTTGTAGAAGTTGTGAGTGTGAATAATGTATCCATTGATCGCTGCGATGTTGATCATATTATAGAAAAATGAGATATTATAGACAAATTCACGCAAATCTTACCTGAATACAAATGGCGTTATTACTACATGCACGTCAAAATTACGTGCAAGATTTTTCTTCTGTTACTATCGCTACGTATTATTGACGTGCAGAGTCCCACATAACGCACAAACTAAAGACGTTCACTGCTTCCGCCCTCCTTACCACAGTGCTGCCCATAGACATACTACTACAAGATGTTACAGCTGCGGGTTAAAAATGGTTGACAGTATGGCGGCACTGGAAGGTCGTTTCCTCGCGACCACCGACGGCAGCACCATCGGGGAAAAAACAGAAGAACGATATGCGCAAGGACTCGCGGATGGCTCGACATGACAAAACACTATCGTGTTCCGTACCATTCGCTTTCCGATACTTTCTAACCGCGTTCAGCCGATTTGCACGTATAATACATTATACGCGCAAATTGACTAAACGTAGTTAGAAGTGGCGGAAATTAATTATATGTAATGTTTCGTTTAATTACAAACTTTTCGCATTAAAATTGATTTCTATCAAACAAAAATAAAAGTATACGAAAGTTATATGGAAAACGTACTATTACCAAAACTTCCTGCAATTGCACTATTACTTTGAGCGGAAATATATAATTTCCTCTAAAAGCATTTTTTTTAAAAAAAAAATCTACATCATACGAAAATGACAGTCTTAAAATAGGTAACTTTTTTTCTTCGGTGGAGAAATGGAATGAAATAAGTATACAAGAATTCAGAATGATTTATGTCATGTTAATCCATATTTGCAAAAATATTTTTTTTCCTGATTGATCCTTCGGCTATACAGGATTGTATTGCAAGATTTTACATCGATCAATAAAAAATATTTTCTTTGCCACACATTAAAACGAAAAAAATGACTGCGTACAGCAACTACGCTCCATTCGATAATAAAAATTTCAATACTGTCAGGGATCAGATCCAGTGGCGTGACCAAGGGGGGTTGGTGGGGGTTATAATCAGTTCACATACCTTATGGCACTGATTAGAAATAGGTTAGTCTGCACAGAAAAAATATAATAATTACCAAGAGAATGCCCGGAAGTTTTCTCAAAAATCAAATAAATAAAAAGTACTAGGTTGAATGCTACGAAAAAGTTCAGCCTTTAAAACAAATTTACTGTCATGACACTGACCATTAAGATGAAGTGAAATTTCATACCTTATTATAGCAAGTGCAGCAGCACCTACTATACACATATGGTTTTTACACTGAAACAAAAGCATGAAAACATATTTTCGAAAATTAATAGTTGTTCCCTGAAGACTTCTTTCAGCATTTAAAGCAATTGAAAGAATGAAAACCCGTAATATTGAAAATTAATATTTCTACTTTAAAAATACACAGAAAATATTAACAAAAATAATATCTACAATATCTCTTACATAAAACAGCTTATTTAAAAACCAAATACTCACCATTTACTAAATAGCTGAACATGAATGAAGAAATGTTGATTTATTTCCCTCCACGATGAACTTTGTGCCAGCTGATACGAGACTTAAACAGAGAAGTGCCATATTTATTACACTTCCCACGTCCAAGTCCCATACCGGACTTTGCATTTTTGCATTTGCCGTTGCTGTTTGAGTTGCTGTTTTTTAAGTCCACTTTATGCACAGTAAGGCTAATCGGGACTGGACCTACAGTTTAAAGTGGGAGCCGAACCACTTGTGCCTCCACCGGGTATCGAACCCGGGACCCCTTGATTACAAGGCAATGACGCTACCACTGCGCCATGGGGGAGGCCCACTAAGCATTTGCATCTCTTCTACTATCTTGATGTGTGCATAAAACACGCACAACGGTGGATAATTCCTCGAAATTAAATAAATGCTCTACAGTGCTGTACAGTGGGATTAATTTTCTTGCGTTTTCATGTTCAAATACTATTAAAAAAATATGTACTGGGAACTGCCCAATGGGTAACATAGTTTCCCTGCTGACAATAACATTTCAGTAGCCAGCATGCTAGAGTGCTCACCACATAAATGAGAGTACACTTTGCAAAAATAAAGTTGACCGAATCTATGGCAAACAAAAATAATGTACTTAATGTACTCACTTTAAGAAATGCATGACTTCATTATCAACTTTGGCTGCTTTATCCTAGGGACATACGAGCACCATTACAAAAATGAAAAATTCATATTGGACCTTGCTACTCCATACCTCCTTTCTGTAGTTATTACGCATAGTTTTATAACATGAGCAACTAGTATTTAATGAAGTACAGCATAAACTACTTACTTTCATACATCTCACTGGACTTGATTAATCTGTTATATCAGTAACTACTGTACTGTGTGTATCATGATACATGCATGTTACTGAACACAAAAATGTTAATCTTAAAATAGATAAATTGTGGATATGATCACACTCTGAAGTGTTTTTTTTTTTTCCAGAGAAAGGTTTCTCCGAACTGAAAAGTTGTTTGCAGTACTCAAAGCACCTTTTCATTCTCTTGTATAGCTTCTAAAAAAAAACTTCACACAATGGGACCATGATTTTCAGTAATTATTCTCAAAATAAAAATAAAAATGTGCAACTACATTCACGAGGTTTTGGGACTAGCAGAACAAGTTATTTTCACCAGTTTTTTTTTTATTATTATTTTGGTAACACTTTCATACATCGGAGACACATCGGAAATGAGTTTCTCTAAGGTTTCCAACGTTAGTCAAGGTATTTTATTTCATCGTGATACCTATTTGACCAGGAAATCATGTCAGTGTTTCCAACCCCCCCCCCCTTTTTCACTATGCTTGCCTAACCTAACCAAACCTAACCTTATCGGAATGGTTCGTGGGGCTATCCGTCAGCAATGTACAATTTGCACACGTGACGAACCCGATACTAGGTAATTTTCAGTGAAGAAGGTTGGAAAACACTGATATTGGAAAACAAAAGAAGCGATATCATTCACAAAGTAAGTGATATCGCACCGTTACGTGCATTCGATAGCACTTAGATAAATGCATTTTATTTTCAGTAGAAAAAGTGTTTGTTTTTGTGTAAAAAGCATAATAGCACCTTGAACTATGTTCCGCAATACACAATTGGTAGGTACGAACCATGCAAAACACAAAATATCTGATTTTAATGTGTCTCCGATCTATGAAACTGGTACCTTTATTATTAAGTCTATTATATTTCACAAATTGTCAATTTTTGCAAGTTAAATCACTCAACTAACCATAGAGCTTAACACAAATTAAAAATGCTGATTACTGATTATTATTACCAGTTTTTAGAGAGAGCAGTGATATCACATGGTATAGATGATTATTTTTTGAGACATAGAACATAACAAGCAATACAAAACAAAATCTTACAGGAGAACGTGAATGTTTTATAAAATAATTCCCACATTGTGAAGAATCAATAATTTAGGTGAAAATAGCACAAAAACTTGGTGAAAATAGTAACTGAAAATATGCTGCATTCAATACAAAGTTGCATTTACCGCAAATTATCCTTAAGGATTAGCTACATACAAATAAAAAAAGGCAGAGACTATTTTCACCAGGTGGTGAGAATAGCATGTAGGGTTATTTTCACTAGCAAAATAATTACCGGAATCATAACATAAGTAGGTTAGGATCATTAGGTGTAATTATCTGATTATTTCCGCGCGTGTGTATAATTATTATATAAAAGTAAGAGAACCAAACCTGGTCCACCTAAACCACTCAAGCAAGCAAATATGAGAGGAACTTAAAAAATAGGCTATTGCAAAAGCATAACATCACAGATTACGTTATACACATGGAACTTGGCCCTTACAGAACAGTATATAATATTATTACCATTTCATTAAGATTCCTGAGTTTTTATTTTACACAACAAATGATACACAATTGCAATCAGAAAGTTCGATTTCGATACTGAATGCAAGCCTGTACTGATGTATGAAATGAACGGAATTTGTTTCGCGTTTGGTGATACTTCTTTATCACTTTTGAAAAAAAGCTTTGATATGTATTACGCAGTGATTTCATACAATGTTAAATTACGATTTGATTAACTACATTAGGCAACACTTACCGCATCCCCAAAATACTATTCTAATGACAAGAATCAGACGACACAATTTCAAAATTTAAACAGACTGGTCGGCCGGATGAAGCTACTTATCCAAATTAAAAACTAAATATTATATAAATTAAAGAGTTGTAGAATACGTACATTGCTGGAACTATTTGTAAATATTACACGTATTCTACTCACATTCTCGCAATAAAATTTAGTACAAGAAAAGGTTCGTGAATATGGACACGAATTTGACTTCAGCCGGTTCGCGAGGAACAGTAGAAACACAGAATACTAACTACGGTCAACCAATCTCCCATAAGACTGAAACAGCCCTGGTGCTGCCACGCGCCAGACAGAATGATAGAGGAATACCATAGGCGGAGGGGTAGGTGGGTGTGATGTGGGAGGTAGGGGAGGGAAATGAGTGCGAAGCACACGTAAATTTTACGTACGGTACTGTTCTAGGGAGTCAGTCGTTTGCGTTTCTGTGCCATCGTAACAGAAGTGACACACACTTCTCACGATAACCACAAAGAATACTGTCTACTGTCTGCACTTTTAAAAAGAAATACGTTCGGTGTAACATGAAACAATGCGCGCTAGTTCGAAATACTGGCCATTGTTGTGTCGAATTCCAGGAATTGCGACAGTTTTCTTTCAGGCTGTCCGTTATTAAGAAGTTTTATTTGCGTTGGGAGGTAGTTTTCAGCGTCCGCGTCCGTTATTGAGAAGTAATATTGCCATTAAACTCCATGTATATCACCGGGGAATTTAAAAGTGTTCGTAAATTAGAGGTGTCCTTTAGGAGAAGTTTTACTGTAGTATATGTAAACATGCAGAGAATAAAAATATCATTTTTTGAGTTAACATGCCACTATTTGCAAATATAATAATACAAAGTATCATTGATTTTAGAATCATATAAAAATATGTATTTGCATTCAATACATTCCCTGCTTATGATTAAAGCTCTGATATTTACGTAACCAAAACATGCGAAATATGTACATAAATATGTAGACTACATCGCTGAAATATGTAAAAATTATATTAAAAAGTGTCAAAAAATTTTCGCAGCCTTCGTTACTTTTCTTCATTCCTGTGCTTTTGTTTCGGTTTCGGTGTATTTCTCGGAAAATCCACTAGGGGCACTACCTGCAGTCATTACTCCCAGAATCAGCAGGGGTTATTTGGGAAACATGGTAGTGGCGAAGAACAAAGGATACAGGGAGATTTTGTTTCTACCAGGTGATTTACAAGCACTGGTTAAGTTAAAGTAAACTGAAGGGCTTCTCACTATTGGCGTACACAGGATTTTAGTCGGGGGGGGTTGGTATTGTAAAGGTGGATAGCACGTAGCTTTTTTTTCTACGGGGAATGCATACATAATAAAATATTTCGTATATTTAGATTCACTCTCTAAAATGGCAATCGGGAATAATTTTAAGTGTGGGTTGCATCTACCACTCTGGTTTTACCCGACATCTTCACAGCTTTTATTTGAGAAGGTTAATTTTCAAAAAAATTCGGATGGGGCTGGCCCCATCAGCCCCCTTCTGCGTACCAGTGCATCTCACACTCAGAAAATCACCAATTTTTGAAGAAATCTTATTTTGAATATTTTCCCTATAAGTATATCTAAGTTCTATTAATTAAAAATCCACAAATATAGATTTTTTGTAAAAATACATACTCTAAACTCATGTATAGCGATCCTAACTGTGTAATTCGCCGGAATTTGTTCTTTTGATTGATTATATATTAAGTAAAGACATACGTAATCACTAGACCTCGAATTTTTAGGTTCTAAAAAGTGTCCTAAAATAGGCTCTAAATATTACAAAATAGGTTCTAAAAATCCTAAAATAGGTTCTAAAAATCTTAAATTAGGCACGAAAAATCCTGTAGTAGGTTCCAACAGAAACTTAAAATGCTTCAAAATTCCTGAAAAGTACTGATTTTGTACATCTTCAAAAACAAAATTTAAAAAAAAACGTAAAAATTTTTAATAGCTATATGTAACAACCAAATATTAATTTTCTGACAAACTTTTCATTTGCATACATCATTTTCAAAATTATCCACAAATTATTGTAATCCTATATTTGTGTTGTCAGCAAAAGTTACTTGTCGATCTGAAGAATGAATCAAGTATCTATGATTTGCTGCACAATACCAGGGTGGCTAGTCACTGGGAATTACTTGAATTCCGGGAATTGTCCGTGAATTATTGGATCCGGGAATTCTGCGTGAATTTTTCTGCATAGACGTGAAAAAATGCTACATTTATTAATCCAAATCTCATTGAATTTATATATACTTATAAATGCACTGACGTTCTTCACAGTTTAGCTTTAATTTTATCGAAGAAGAAAAGGAAAGCTGCGTGGAAAATAATGGGAGGGAAATCAACAGAAAATGTGTTTCAAAGACGTTAGTCATTGATTTTTTTGGTATCAGACCGAGCAAATACCTCTGTGTGACATAAAAATCCAGAAAAAACTTAAAATATATATAAAAACCTAAAAAAAAGGGTTTGATTTAGGCGCATAAACCTAAAATAGGTTCTAACAAGCAAAATAGGTTATTTTAGGCACTATAAAACTTCATCAGTTGTTTCGTTTCTAAATGAAACTGTGACGTAACTTGTTATTTCTTATTTACCTGCTAAGGAAATAATAGGTTAAAAACCTAAAATCAGAGGTCTAGTACACATAAAAATCAGGTCCGTACTTATAATTTAGCAACTTAAATATTTGCAAAATAAAGTTTCGTACATTGCGTTTCAATATGAATATTTCCCTAGTTCTGCTACAACAAAAAGCAAAGAGCTTATGTTCATATCTCGCTGTAATTCGTTTTCTTATTTCAGTAACTATTCTGTGCTTCAAGTGGAGTATTTTCGGAAGTTTTGTTGTGGAGTAACGTAAGTGCTTCATCTTAAAATGAGTTGACAGATGTCGCTCAAATCTAATTGAAAATAAGTCGTTTAAGTTTTACTATGAGCTGTGGCAATTTCAACGTTAAAACTTTGAATTTAATTAAGTTATTTTCGTTACAAAATTGACAACTCAATTCTTCTTCATTCTCTCCCCTTCGGACCCTTCATATTATAAAGTTTCTAGTTCCACACCTTAACTTAACTGATGCCCTAATATTTCTTGGTGTTTAGTTTTTCTAAAATTTTGTTAGAGTGCGCGTCAAATCTCCTGCATATGGCGATAGCCAATAGCAGCGCACTGTAGCGGTGCCATGTCGAAATCTCACACGAAAAAGAGACAGCGTGGTTGAGCGAAACGCCCTTGTCGCGGAACAAGGCAACGCCGTAAGTCTGTGATTCGCTGGTGCTGTTCAGCCGTTCAAGGCCATATGCAGGAGATGTGACGCGCACTTTAGTAATAATACTGTTGGGAATCTGTTAGTCTATATGAACCCTCCAGCCTAATAATTACCAGTACATAGTTAAGATGGATTAGTTCATCGAACTCTCCAGCCTAACTATTGCCTATTTTTGGGGGGGAGCAGGAAAAGGTATTTAAAATCCTTGCCTCGGCTCATCTCACCCAACAGGTCGGTATAGGTGTCCCGAGTTGATATCTTCCTTGAGATGAGGCCTACCCGAAAAGGATCCTAAAAGTCCTTTCTAAAGTTTTGCACAGCAAGAGTTTTGAAATTGTTAATCCATGAAATTTTGTATTTTAGTATTTTACGTCGAGTATCTGCCACTTTTTGTCTAATCGTCGAGATGAGAATGAGCAGTGGCGGCGATTAGGTTCCAAAACTGGAAGGGGCAAGGACAGTTTACTTTCCCTTGGTGGATAAGATTTATAGTTCAGGGGCAACCATTGAACTATATATATCTGGAAGGACTTCTTTACGGCGCAAAAGTGAAGCCAACCTCTCGCTTGGTTACGTCAGGGAAGTGTGGAAGAAAAGCTGAAGCAGACGAATTTTTATATGGCGGCGAGGGGTGCCCACAGGAGGGTTTCATGACGCGCCTGCGGCATGAGAATTTTTTGAGGGGACAAAATTTTATATCAATTCTATATATCTTCACACAAAAATAGGGGGATCATATAGTTTGATTGACTTGTTATTGATTTTTAATTTTGGTTATTATGTTTAGTTTTTCTACCTACCTGTGGGTGATCGCGGCGATAGGGTTGAAATGAAACACCACTTCTTATACCTTTAGAATCGGTTTGGATGGAGGGGATGGCGTGCTGTTCGCATTAATATAAAGTTAGTCGAGCAAACTGTGCATAATAAGGTTGACTAACAATGGCAGTGAGCCTAAAGTATCTAAAAACATATATTGCTTAAATATGCTGTATTATACAGTGACGCAACCACAGGGGGCAGGGGGGTCATTGCTCCCCCAACCTTTGACGGAAGTCAATTCTAGGAGGGCAAGGGGGGACAAACATTGACTGCCAAGGGCACCTGCAGGAGGGTCACAGAGGAGCAATTACCCCCATCGATTTCAAATTTTATGCAAATAAAAATACATTTTGTAAAATTTTCTTGCTTGCTTCGCTCACATTATCTGCATTTCTCGTTTTCGTAGCTGTAGCTAGGGGGCGGCGGGAGTCGGCCATGGGCGCCGAATGATCTAAAAGAAGTTGTAAAAGAGAGAATGCCATGGCGTCCAGCGAAATTATTTGCGCCCTCTTAAATCAATATTGTTTTAAATTGCAAAAATTGGATCTAAAAATTTTCTTGATCGCTTCGCTCGCAATCTGCTTGTTTTCTGTACTGTAATGTATTTAAATAATATGTGTTGTATTATGTTTATTTGTATTGAATAAGCTTTGAATACGTACACAATTTAGTGTTAGCTTGTTGCATAAGTAGTATTTTCTTATTTTATGTCGCTCCATGTTGTATATGTGTAAAACATATGTTGTACATGAAAGTTACACATGTATCTTCGGAATGAATTTATCATTCATTTTCTGCCATTCAAAAATACAGTTTGTGTGCTTCGTTTCCATTATTAGCTAATGTGAAATTGACGGTATTGAAAAAATATTTCAAATCGTTTGTTCCAAATAAATGCTTTAGCACTGACTTCTACCCCCTTTTTGCGTAATTTTTGAGGATTAATAACTACTACAACTAGTAATACTAATAATAATAATAATAATAATAATAATAATGTCATTATTATTATTATTGGTACGTTTATCCTGGTACTTGTCCCCCCCCCGACAAAAATTCGTGGTTGCACCTCTGGTATTATATTTTTCCTCAAATTTTGTCTGACAAAAGTAATTTGACTAATTAATTTGGCATAAACGGGGGGATGTTCTACCTTTTGGGGGGGGGAACGCGTCATGGGCCTTGTGGGGGATGGGCACCCCTGATGGCGGCAAATGGATTTTTAAAACTAATTATTTACGAAATAAAAGCCAAAATTTATGAGAAAACATTACAATGAGTACGTCACCTATATTCAAACACCACGGGATTTAAGATTAAAATAATGATAACAATGTATTTTTAGGAACTTCTTGGTAAAAGTTGATTAATCTTGAGAGTTCCGCAGTTGTCCCCATCGTGTTGATATCAGAGCGATACTCTGAATATGATTGGGGTCAAACCATAGAAGAAATATTGAGAATAAAAGGAATGTAGTTTTCATGCACGGATCCATATTTATTTATTTATAAATGCCACATTACATGCAAATGTCCGCTCATCGTGTCTTCCAGCTGACAACATCACACTAACGAGAACTGTGGAAATGCATGAAAAGAAAATAATAATTAAAAGGTATGGAGTAGATTGAAAAGTAATGCTCAGAAACTTCGATTTTACTCTGTATTGAGTGAGACTAAATTTTGGTTTCGTTATAAATGAATATATTTTGGACACGTTAATTCTTCCTTTTACTGTGCGACAGCGATAGACAATTATATAGGCTATAAGTTAAACACATAATATCTTGATTATATTTCATAAAATGAGAAAATGTGAAAGTTACGTCAAGTTCGTGCGAGGAAGCTACATCTAACAAAACGCAAAACGAAGTCTAGACATTAACCCGGCAGGATGCGCGTTTTTCTACTAGGACGTAAGGATGTGCGCTGGATACGTCTTACCCACAAGCAAAATTGCTTCGTAAATTCGAATAATATTTTTTGATAGCATGCAATAATAATACCATCATTGATTAAAGTAATGATATTAGGTTCTAACATATATTTATAAGTTATGAAAAATTCTAATTGGTTATTACAAAGCTTAATCACGTATGAAAGACGTGGCTGTAAACACATTCGCAAGCTTTCGCTATAACCAGGGCTCGGAAGTTGAGGAAAAATCTTTTTTTTTTTCCTAATGTCCGAATCCGAATCCTAGTGTCCGAAGACGAGGCCCAACATAATATACGTATGTTCATTTTGGGTAATTGTAGGCCAGAAAAAGGTGGGTTTTATTTGTCCTTTCTTGCCTTTTTCGGCATTCTTTGGCTTATTGGTCCTTTTTTAGCCTTTTTTTATGCCTTAACGGCTTTGCAACTTCACCTTCTTTCGACTACGTTTTTACTGCCGATTCTCAATTCGAATCATCATCACCTCTTAAACATTCTTTCTGTAGTAAAGAAATAAAAAAGAGAGAAATAAATATATTTGAACCGATCCCTGAAACGAGAGAAAAAACATATTTGGACGACTGAAGCAGGTACGGTGCAAGGTCCTTTAACCGTAGCTTGTCTGGAAGGTTGCTGTAAGTGGCAACTTTCTCTTGTTTTGAAGCTGTGTATACAACCAGACAGCACAAGCCTGCAAAAATCTCAAGGTGCCGCGCAGAGGGAGGGGATGGGGAGGTTAAAACTGAAGTTATTAATTAATTTGGATCACATTTATACGTTCTTTTTGATATTTTAGGTCTTTTTTTGGCAATTTATAGGTCTTCAACTTCCGAGTCCTAGCTATAACATTTAATTACCGTCATAAACTTTTAATTAAATCTAGGCGTAGTATACACATAATTTAAGAATGATACTTTCCGAAAAAAGTGCATACCCGGGCAATAATCTACACGATTTGTTCATCGAAACTCCGAACACGACCGTACCATGTTCAATCAACTTAAGACTGGATAAAGTGTTCGAAACAACACATGACAACTATTAATAGCAAATCAACACTTAATAAGGCATTCATTTATAGCACTGAATGCATAAATATGGTTAAATTATGTTTATTTTTGTCCTACACGAAAGCAAAAAGACGAGTCACACATGTTAGCTCATGGGATCAAACCGTTTTCTTCCCTTCTTCCCTGTAGGAACTAATCGCAAAAGTTGCTTCAGTTTTCTTGGTCGACCAGCGTTGCAGTGAGCGTTCCAGTTCAAGGACGTATTTAGGGGGTCCAGGGGGTCCGGACCCCCCCCCCGAAAGATTTATCAAGTACTAAAATTAAATAATAAAAAATATAGTCGTTTAGCCGTTGTTGAATAACAAGGATTATATTGGGATCATAGGGCTTTGAGGAACACGAAGGACGTATTTAGGGGGTCTGGACCCCCCAACACACATACACACACCCGAAAGACTTATTAAGTACGAAAATTAAATAATGAAAATATACTCGTTTAGCATTTGTTGTATAATTCCTATGAACTTTTTTTTAAACAGAAACTTACTTTTCTCCAACTACATTTGACATCATTTTTGTTATTCGATAAATATTCAATTATTCATCTACTTGACATTAATTCTTTCATCAGTAAACTTTCCTGTATCAAATTTTAGAACTTTTAGATTTTGTTCCTTATGATTTATCACTGAGAGTCTTTCTCTTAATTTAGCAATTACTAAATAATGGTCACTGGCACAGTCAGCACCTCTATGTGTACGAACGTCAATTATACTTACTACCTATAGTATGCCTTCTCTTATCAATGAGAATATGATTTATCTGATTATGAGTTTTACCATCTGGAGAAGACCAGGTATATTTATGGATATCTTTATGTTTAAAAGTGGTACTTTTCACAATTAAATTATTTGAGGTTGCAAAAGTAATCAATCTTATACCATTATCATTACTTAATTCATGAAGACTTTCTTTACCAATCGTGGGTTTAAATGTCTCTTCTTTGCCAATCTGTGCATTACAGTCACCTAACAGAATTTTCATATCATACTGAGAAAGTTTATCAAAGACCTGTTCTAACTCTGCATAAAAATCATCTTTAGTATTATCATCTTTATCTTCCGTTGGTGCATGTATGTTTATTAAAATAATTTTACACCACCTACCCTGTAAAACTGCATATGATATCCTATCATTAATAAATTCTACTGTTTTAAGAGCAGAGATAATTCTATTATTTATGAAAAAGCCTGTTCCAAAATTATGATTTTCAGTACCACCATAGAAAAAAGTATAATTTTTAGTTTTACAATTCCCTTCTCCTGGCCACCTAACTTCCTGGACAGCTACTACATCTAATTTATACTTAACTATCTCATTAACTGTACACTGAAATGCCCCAGGCCAGTAAAGGCTCAGAACATTCCAGGTGCCTAATTTAATATCCTTATTCCTAACGTAGATCTTATCCTTAGTCCAGGGACCTCCCAAAGTAGTCCCCAGCCGGAGATCCGAACGGGGGACTATTTTACCTCCGGAATATTTTACCTTGAGAACATCCATGGCCTTATGTTGCTGTTTCTTGACATTTTTTTTTACAGTGCAGAGTTGTCAGCTCTACGTCTAACGCCCTATATGAATGGAGGAACTACTGCACAAGACAAACACAAACCACATTAGACAGCACAATTACTACACAAGACGAACACAGACACATTAGACAGCACAACTACTACACAAGACACACACAAACACATCACAACTATAACACAATATAAACACAAACACACCACAACTACTACACAATATAAACATAAACAAACTACACACCACAACTACTACACAAGACAAACGCAAACAAATTAGACAGCACAACTACTACGCAAGATTAAACAAACATACTAGACAGCACAACAACTACACAAACATACTAGACAGCACAACTACAACACAAGACACATACATACACATCACCGATACTACACAAGACAAACAGAAATACATTAGACAGCATAACTACTACGTTGTACATAAGATAAACACAAACACACTAGACAGCACAAGACAATCCCAACCACACTAGACATCACACCTACTACACAAGACAAACTCTCACACTACACAGCACAACTACTGCACAAGACAAACACAAACACACTAGACACCACAGCTACTACACAAGACAAACTCTCACACTACACAGCACAACTACTGCACAAGACAAACACAAACCCACTAGACACCACAGCTACTACACAAGACAAACTCTCACACTACACAGCACAACTACTTACTGCACAAGACAAACACAAACACACTAGACACCACAGCTACTACACAAGACAAACTCTCACACTACACAGCACAACTACTGCACAAGACAAAAACAAACCCACTAGACACCACAGCTACTACACAAGACAAACTCTCACACTACACAGCACAACTACTGCACAAGACAAACACAAACACACTAGACACCACAGCTACTACACAAGACAAACTCTCACACTACACAGCACAACTACTGCACAAGACAAAAACAAACCCACTAGACACCACAGCTACTACACAAGACAAACTCTCACACTACACAGCACAACTACTGCACAAGACAAACACAAACACACTAGACACCACAGCTACTACACAAGACAAACTCTCACACTACACAGCACAACTACTGCACAAGACAAACACAAACCCACTAGACACCACAGCTACTACACAAGACAAACTCTCACACTACACAGCACAACTACTGCACAAGACAAAAACAAACCCACTAGACACCACAGCTACTACACAAGACAAACTCTCACACTACACAGCACAACTACTGCACAAGACAAACACAAACCCACTAGACACCACAGCTACTACACAAGACAAACTCTCACACTACACAGCACAACTACTGCAAAAGACAAACACAAACACACTAGACACCACAGCTACTACACAAGACAAACTCTCACACTACACAGCACAACTACTGCACAAGACAAACACAAACCCACTAGACACCACAGCTACTACACAAGACAAACTCTCACACTACACAGCACAACTACTGCACAAGACAAACACAAACACACTAGACACCACAGCTACTACACAAGACAAACTCTCACACTACACGCACAACTACTGCACAAGACGCACAAACTCATAACAACCACTACACAAGGAAAAAACAAACGCACAACTACTACTACACAAGATTATGTCAAAAACCGTATGAATGAAAGAATGAAAAAAGGAAATTAAACATAATACTGTAAATGTTAATGTTAAAGTGGTTTTTATTCTTCCTGCCATTCTGGTTTGCTGTGAAAAGTGACTAGGCATGTAAGTTTGTGTTAAGGACATATTTAGGGGGGGGGGGTCAAAAGCATGGCAAAACTTTTGCAAAACATTAGATCGAAGATCGATCTGGCACAAATTTAATTCTATTCGCAAACTCACCCAAAGTAAGGTGAAAACTCTAGACCGGATTTGGGAAAACGACTTCATATATTTGTTAACAGCCCGTAAGGTTAGCTCAGGTTATAAACAAGACGAAAAATTAAATGAGTTTAGAAAGGGGTGGCAACCTAAAGTAAACTCGATAAAAGATAAAGACGGTGATTTTCTAGCTGAGCCAAGCGATATTCTAAATAGATGGAAGAACTACTTTCATGACCTTATAAATGGTCATGTAGGAGATAAATCAGAAGTAAATGAAGTACACACAGCAGAACCTTTAGTTCCAGAACCTAACTTGACTGAAGTTAAAGATGCTATTAAAAGGCTAAAGAATAACAAAGCACCAGGCATTGATTTAATACCAGCTGAGTTAATTAAATATGGTGGAAATTCATTAATATGTCAAATTCATAAATTAATTTGTTTAATATGGAATAAAGAAGAAATCCCTCAACAGAGGAAAGAATCCATAATTGTTCCTGTGTTTTAAAAAGGTGATAAAATGAACTGCAATAATTACCGTGGAATTTCTCTACTCTCAAAAACATATAAAATATTATCTAACATTCTTTTAAGAAGACTAACCCCATATGCTAATGAAATTATAGGTGATTATCAGTGTGGATTTAAACGTAACAGATCAACTACAGATCAATTTTTTCACATCAGACAGACACTTGAAAAAAGTGGGAATATAATCAAAATGTCCATCAGCTATTCATTGATTTCAAAAAAGCATATGATTCGGTCAAAAGAGATAAATTATATAATATATTAGTAGAGTTTGGAATACCTAAGAAGCTTGTTAGTATGATAAAAATATGCACCAGTGAAACAGAAAGTAAAATTCGTGTGGGTATTAATATGTCTGACAAATTTACAATTCATGATTGGTTAAAACAAGGAGATGCATTATCTCCATTGCTCTTTAATTTTGTCTTAGAATATGCTGTAAGGAAGGTAAAAGAAACTAAAGAAGGATTAAAATTAAATGGTGTGACTCAGTTGTTAGCATATGCAGATGATGTGAACTTACTGGGGGATGATGTGAATACAATTAAGAATAATGCTAAAATATTTTTCAAAACTGCTAAAGAGATAGGTTTGGATGTTAACAAAGATAATACTAAATATATGCTTACAGGCCGAAACCAAGTGTTAGGTAATAATCAAAATCTAATTATTGATAACAACTCGTTTGAACCAGTTTCCAAATTCAAATACTTAGGAGTAATATTAACAAATGAAAATGATATTAAAGAGGAAATAAAAAGTAGGCTTAATTCAGGAAATGCATGTTACTTCTCTCTTCATAAACTATTGTCTTCTCGTTTAATATCTAAGAAACTAAAAGTTAAAATATACAAAACAGTAATTTTGCCTGTAGTATTATATGGATGTGAAACTTGGTCCCTTACATTGAAAGAGGAACATAAATTGAGAGTATTTGAAAATAAGATCCTTAGGAAAATCTTTGGACCTAAAAGGGATGAGGAGACAGGTGAGTGGAGAAGGTTACATAATTTAGAACTACATAATTTGTATTCATGTCGAGATATTATTAGAATAATTAAATCAAGAAGGCTTATGTGGGCAGGCCATGTGGCACGAATGGGAGAGGAAAGAAGATTTTAGAGGATTCTTGGTGGGAAACCTGATGGTAAGAGACCTATAGGAAGGCCAAGACGAAGATGGAGGGACAACGTTGAGATGGACCTAAAGGAAATCGGTAGGGATGGAAAAGAGTATATAGAACTTGCTCAATATAGGGAAAGATGGATGGCCTGTGTTGCTGCAGCCATGTACCTTCGAGTTTAAGAAGGCTATGGAGTTAGTTAGTTAGTTAGTTAGTTTACTTGACATTAATTTCATTGCCAGAGCACTTGTTTATTTGTAAATTATTCCGATCTTAACTAAAGGTAAGCTACGTAATGAATATGCGCTGTTATATCTCTATTTTTATAGCTCCAGTATATTTACCCACTATTAATTCATGTATTGTAATTAATATTGATTTAATTTAATATAATTTTTTTAATTTAAAAATTATTATTATTATTCCTGAGACACTTGGTTCGGACCCCTTCCCCAACCCGAAACATATTTCTAAATACGTGCCTGTTCCAGTTATATATAGTTCAATGGGGTAACTGCTCCTCCCACAATCGCCGCCACTGAGGAGGAGTGATGATAGATAAGGTCTGGTCAAGCCGCCGTATTTGCGTGTGAATTTTCACACGTGGACCGCAGAGCGAGCAGAGGCGCTCTAGCGTTGTAAGATGGGTCGAAAGAGAAGAGGTGGAAGGCTTCACTGGTCGCGGTCGCCCGGTCGGAAACCTCTCGTTACCTGAACCTGCAATCAGAGGCGCCAACTTAAGATAAATTTTGGTGGGCAAGATTGACATAAATACCTTTATATGTACAGCGTTATTCAACAAGAATATTACAAAAGTAAAGTTAATTTATTTTTAAGTGAAAAGAGATACAAAAGCAATTCTGGTGGGAAAGAAGAAAGAAAGGTTGTAAATTTATAGCCTGTGGTTGTAGTTGACGTAAAATCCGCTAGAGGCGCTACTTGTTGTTGATAGCTAAAATGGCAACAACGAAGGTAGAGCAAGCATATTGCGTAATGGAATTTACACGTACAGGGGCAGTTGTTACAGTTCAGATACACTTTCGTGCGAGTGAGTTAAAATACGTTCCTCCATTGACACAGGACTGAATAATTTAAAGCAGCGCATCTCGCATGCAGTGGAGCTGATAACCGAGGATATCTTGGAAAGCGTCTAGCAAGAAATGGATTATCGTATTGACATCTGCCGTGTTACCCAGGTTGCTCATTTCCAACATTTGTAATTGCCCAGGTAAATTTACAACCTTTCTTCCTTCTTTCCCACCAGAATTGCTTTTGTATCTCTTTTCACTTAAAAATAAATTAACTTTACTTTTGTACGATTCTTTTTGAATAACCCTGTATAAATATACATAAATGGTGTCCTTCTAAGTGATTTTTTATGGGGGGCAGACACCCCAAAGTCGGCGCCTATGTCTGCAATGCTTTTCCATGTAGGATTATCCTGTGTTGACCACTTAGATAATCTTTCTCTGTATGTCTCTCACGTCATTGTTACGCTTCCTGTTGCAGCGACAACAATGCATGACTTGTAAATAGCAGCACCGTAGTAACGGACACTGCTCTCGTCTTGTTGGCTACGCGTTACACAGGTACTAAATTATTCACAATTCTTAGTGTATTTTCGTGTTTTTATCACAATTTGATTCGTGTTGCTTTGTTAAACTTCCTGTCACTTTCCAACCTGCCATTTCTGCTTTTCTGCGAGTAATTAATAATATATTAACTGTAACTATACGACGCACGGTTTTAGAAGCGATATCGGGCGGAGCTAAAACGGAGAGCGTGACCTTGGCGACCAGCCAATGCCAGGAGTGCAACGTTGTACAGTGAGGAAACAGCGGCGCGCAAGTTAAACGCCGTGTTCTGTATTTTTATTGCGCACAAGAAGTCTTCATAAAACTCATCACTTTAAGGTTCATCATAAGATGGGGCACGACATTTTGAACCTGACTGTCCAAGTCGCATGAATTTCCGTCGCCTAAAGCCGGAGTTATCGCTTCTTGAAGAAACACGGGTAACAGCACGTCTCGACACCCTTTCATTTTCTTTCCATCTGTTTTTTTTTTCGCTGCCACCGTGTTGACCCCCGCAGAGTTGCTGTGTCTTGGTAAAGCCATTAGTAGTCAAATTCGGCTGAATATGCCCAATGAACCTTCATTGTTGTGGGCGTTCACGAACATCGCGAGTCAGTTAAGTCAGTTTGAGTTCAGCGTTTTCGTAACAAGGGCGGTGTAAGATAATTACACTCGTACGCCACAAAGAATAGTTTGGTTTGAGTTGCTGTTTTAAGTCCACTTTATGCACAGTAAGGCTAATCGGGACTGGACCTACAGTTTAAAGTGGGATCAGAACCACTTGTGCCTCCACCGGGTATCGAACCCGGGACCCCTCGATTACAAGAAAGAATAGTTGTGAGATGATTCAATACCTGGGGGGTAAAGGCGGTCAGGGGCGTGATGCTGATCACATCACCCCCACTCACGACCGGATCAAGAAAGTGTGGGGCGTTACCCCCACACCCCCTAAACGCCTTCATGGCGTGGTGCTATGCACAGGGGAACACTTTACCTTTTTTTTTACCTTAAAGATTGATTGATTTGATTTATTTCACTTCGCTTCGCTCTGTCACTTATGGCTAATCGCGAAGATGAGGATGGTTGATGATATGATGAAATTGATGAAGGGACACTTACAAACAACTATTCCCGTTCCGGGATTCGAACCCGGGAAAAATCAGAAACGAGAGCGATGACGATGACTTTGCAGTTCCTCTACAATAAATACCTTCAAACTTCTTTCAGGTACGAGCTTCTCTTAAATGCTGCAGTGATATGATATAATCATGTGTAGAAATATTCACTACATATTTCATTGTATTCAAATATCACGTGCATGCATTATACCTCGGTATTTAAAAGTTGAATTTTGGACGCAACGAATTCTCTGTGTTTCCTTTCCGCTAGCAGTTGGTTTGACAACAACGCGAACAGCACTGGCTGCGTATTGGCTGAACTCATGTTCCATCTAAAAGCGTACGCCGTATATATATCGTGAAAACACACAAGTTTTTTTTTTATGTATTTCTTTATTGAAATTTCCAGTACAGCAGAAGCAGGCAATATATATCTCGGAAGGGGTCCGAAGCAATGCCTCAGAAATAATATTCGATTGATTGATTGAGTTGGTGTTTTAAGTTCACTTTATGCACAGTGAGGCTAATCGGGCCTGGACCTACAGTTTAAAGTGGGATTCGAACCACTATGTGCCTCCACCGGGAATCGAACCCGGGACCCCTTGATTACAAGGCGACGACGCTACTACCACTGCGCCATCGGGGAGGCCCCTCAGAAATAATAATGTTTAAATTGAAATAATTACATAATTACCGGTATATTAATTTAAATAATGTTAATTAAAGCACGTAAATTAATATTTTATTCTTATTTTTACATATTTAGGCAAAGAGACTAAGAATGTAGATATAACGACACGCATTCATTATCTAGCCCAACTATAGTTAGGATCGTGAAAATTTGTATGAAAACAATTGCCCTCGCAAGGAAATTAATGTCAAATATATAAAGAATTGAAAATTTATTGAATAACAAGAAAGTATGTAAGATCCAGTGGACGAAATGTATAGTTCCTGATTAATGTTTCATGGATAATATTATAAGTAGTAGTAGTTTGCAAAAATCTTCTTTGATACTGTCTTTAAAAGCCTTACAATTAAAATATAATCCTTGCTTTCGAATACGTTCGGCGGGAATAAATAATAATAAATAAAAACAATAAATATACAACAAATACTAAACAAGCATATTTTCAAGATTTAATTACAACACTTTTCGGGTGGGTCCGGAGCCTATGGACGTCCTTGAGCAGAAGCCATTTTAAACCGGAAAGGAACAATAACAAAACAGCAGACAAGTGTTAGAAGAAACACGAAAAATAATAAACAAGCCAAAACAGCACCAAGGTAAACACTGATCAGTATCACAAAAGCATTACTTATATGTCATTGTTTATTTTTACAGCAGAGAGTTATGTGCTGTTATTTGCTGGCAGTATTTTCTGACGTCAGCAGGGTGCACTGGCCTGGCCATTCGACATTTGCCTGTGGCATAGGTGTAAATTGGCGGGTTTATTAAAATGTACAAGTTAATGGTACTTGTGTTAACCTAACCTCCTGGGACCGGAGGAACAGAGTAATGAGTAATTTTTATGACTTTAGCACAATAGTCCTCTGGATGCTGTTTTTACATGATAGAAAACTTTTATATTCTTCTGTCCCTCCAAATTAAGCCACAAGTTAAATTCTCCTCCCCCTCAAGTTAGGCTCATGCCCCGTGGCATACCTGAATAATTTTTGGGACCCTTGAGCTTGATGTTGGTAACAAGGTAGGAAAATGCTTTTTTGAATCCTGCGTGCTATTTGCTCATGAATTCAATCCATTTGTCGGTTAAATAGTAAAATAGTAATGTTTGACCCCCTTTAACTTTCTTAGAAGATTCATAAAGGATGCTAAGGCAATGGAGGGTAAGAATTTTTTTCTGGGGGGTCATATTTAGTGTATATCTAAATACCGCACAAAAATGCACGTTTGGGCTGAAAGAAGATTTATGTTTAATTTTTCTCACTTAACGGAGATCAGCAGGGAGTGTTTGCCCCCATGTCTCCTCTAGCGTCTTCACTGACAAGTACAGTGTCTCAAAATAATGTTTACACTATTTGAACGTTAATAATGGGATCACAAATACCAGCAAGCATGAACCTTTTTGCGTGTCACATACCTTCAAGTTATAGACGTTCATTGGTAGCAATAGTTTGTCTGCAATGCTACAGAACATTAACAGATCAACAAATCAACAAACAGATATGGTTTCCACAGCAAAGGAAGCAGAGGTAGTGACGTTTTATGTCGCTGTGTGGGGCATACATTATTCTTCAGTTTCCCAGAGGTAGAAATCTAACGGTGTTAAACTGGGTGGTTATTTGACACTTCTTGCTTTGCTCACCTCTGCCATTTTTGGTGCACAAATGCCTACCGCCTGGCGGGCTGTGATGGAACTAAAAACAGCAGAATGCCTACATACGCTCACACGCACACGCAATGTAGATATTGCAGCTTCAAATACAAAAAGTCCAGTTAAGTTATCTTTAATAGTTTCTCTGTTATTAACATTCAAAAAGTGTAAACACTTATATTGGGACACACTGTATTTATTTATAGCTTTCTTTTGATACCTTATTTTACATAGGGGCGAGTCACTTTACTAAAAAAAGTACAGCTGTGTCTGTTATAACTGCTAATAGATGGTGCTTTTGCATAAATATGTTACTAAGTAGCAGAACACAATTAATATTTCAGAAATTGTGAAGCTCGTGCGCGAATTTCGAGAAAACATATCAGTAGCGTAACGGTCCATTCAGATAAATGCGACAAAAGGCAAGGAAAAAAACTATAAATGAAAATTGATTGCGTTTTGAGTGCAAAATTCAGGATCTGAATTATGTATGGAAATCCAGTACATGATTCCGTATTAACCTAAAAGTATGCTTAACCTTATGCCGTACCAAATCACCCTGCGACACCCATCGATTGAGATTTCAATGAAACTTGATGTATTTTGAACACATGCAAATGTCCTCTACCATCCTACCAAATTTCATGAAAATCTGAAATCGTCGGGTTGAAAAGTTAATTTTCTTTTCTTATTATTTGGCATGGAATAACCCTTATGCGTATGCATAATGTTTGTTTTAAAGAAGATTTATTAATAGAAGAAGTGCAAATACCACCGATTTTATTTCATATCCTTTCAGAACAATTTGAAAAAGAAATTGGCATGGTAACTTTTCTGCCTAAAGCCTGGTTTACATTGTTCGAGTAGATTGGAGAGTAGCTGGAGTGAGTTAGGGTCAAACGAGCTACTCTCCCCGTGTAAACAACCGGGGAGAGAACTGGAGCCAGTACTTGGTCCAGTAGTCAGGACAGTCGAGTGGCTGTCCACGGAGGACAGCGACTCGGCCGAGTTGCTTCCTATCCAATCGTTTTTTCACTCGCGCGTAAACTCGACAGACCACTCGGTCAATGTAAACGCTTTCTCGGTATAGAGTCTGTGTTGCGTGAGTGTTCAGTGTCCATGGAATTTGCGTCGATTATAGAACAAACAAAATAAACTACGGGCGTATGATGCTTTAAGTGTAGGAGATGAGACTGGATGTATTTGGCGTAGAAGTGAAATTAACAATAAGTAATAATTTGCGTTCCACACAAGCAAGAATGATCGAAAATAGAAAAATCAAGGAAATTGGTTTTCTTTCCAGACATGTCACCCGTGCACAATTGTATTCATTTCTCGTGAAAAAAAGTGTGTAAACCGTTTCAGAACTTTTTTTTATATAATCGCCAACGACGTCGATGGGTTCATTCTGTGAAAAGAGCACAAAACAGCTGCAGCTACTGTCCCACTTTGCTGGAGTCAAGTAGAAAGTGTGTAAACAGCTACTCGCCATACAAGGGTCGAGTCGAGTAGACAGGCCGCCAGTAACTCGTCCCAGTAACTCTCCCGCTCACTCAGCGGAGGCGCCAGGATTAATCATCTAGGGGTGCTGAGGGGGTGCGATGCTGAAAATAAGGAAAAACATGAAACACGCATGCAACCTTTCAAAACTGGGGGAGCAAGGTGCCAAAACGTGTATGGGGGGGGAGAGGGCAAGGACAGTTTACTTCTCCTTGGTAGATAAGGTTTAGCATACTGCCGGGGGCAAAAATAGTAAAAAAGCGATGGCAACTGCACCCCTAATCGCTGCCACTGATTAACAAATTACTGACTGAAATGAAATTATATGTGTGAAATATAATAACTTTAGATTGACATTCATTCTCCAGGGAGGCTGTGCCCCCTTGCCTTCCCCCTGGACGTTCATGATGATATGTATTAAGCCTTATACTCCAAGAAAGTGGCCGTACAGTCACGGACACTTCTGGCTTGTAGCAATCCCGTTGACAGTATATGGGGCTGTTACAACCCCAGAAGTGTCCGTGACTGTACAAGGTAAACATTCAGATCAGGGAGTCGTAACGTAACGAAATGGAACGGTATTTTCAATTACGGTTTCCGTTACGTTACAACCAGAAACAGAATAACTTTTTTCGTGAACAGAAACGTTACCTCAGGTATATGAACATTACGTTACAGGTGTGCATAACGGTACCGAACCATAACTGATCTTTAAAGAAGTAGGTCTTCACGTGACACTTTAACGTTACATCCATTGCCGGCAACCAGTAACGTTACAGGGTAAGAAAGAGGTTCGTCACGTATTGACTAGTAACTTTAGTGTGTGTGGAAAGTGATAGTAACGTTACAATTAACCAGTAACTTAATTGAGGTCACTACTGAAAAAACGTTACACTCCTTTTTTCAAAGCAACAACGTTATTTATAGCTGGTATCATACAGACGTTCCGATGTGCAATACCGTGTCCGATGCCGTGTTCCGGAGAGAATAACATAGGTCTCTCGTATAATTGTGCTCGTTACTTTTGTAACGTTACAGTTCTTTTCCTCCACAAAAGTCTGTTTCGAAAAAGTGATACACATATCCGTTACGAATAGCAAATACCGTTATCGAAGGCGTTTTCGAAGAAGTCTCTTAATTGTTTGATTTTGATATGCTTTATTTGACTTCGCTTTTTTTTTGCCACTTTTGGCTAATTCTCGAAGATGGAGATTGGTGATAACAATATGAAATTGATGAATGCACACTCACAAACATCCACGCCCAGGCCGGGATTCGGACCCGGGACCCGTAGCGTTCTCATAATTGTGATCGGCAGCATAGTAACATTACAATATTTTGACACCTTGAAAGTCATTAAGTTATAATACGTATTTTCGTTTTGGATGTCAGTGAAAACATTAAATTGTAAAACAAAACGTTTCATTCGGCGTGACAGAATTCTGGTTATCGGAATTTACTGACTAACTATGTATTTATCACAAATATATTTCTTTTCTGCATACTTAATCACTTTACGTGAATTTGTTCTAATTTGAATATCTATGCAAGATGAATTTTAACATGTGCGTTCACTTTATACAATAGGAAAACAAACGTTTGTTGAAGGAAAACGTTTCTATCTATCTATCTATCTCTCGCTCTCGGTTTACATGTGTTACATCAATTAAAAAAAATACATTATGTTTTTCGATGAGAATGATTCGTTCTTAGATTAAAATGCTGAAGGACGAAACATAAAGGACCAACCATGGTCGAGCCAAAAAGTCATCCGTGCCACGCGTTCGTCCACATAAGCGAGAGGCAAGCTTTTTCCTATCGGAAGACGAAAAATAATTGCTTGCTGCGCGACCTTGAGAAGGCGAACCGAACTGATAGCAGCAGCACCACGCAAATCGGAAAATCTGAAACTTTGTACACGTGACCTTCGATCACGAAGCATCCGAGTAGACAACGCCCTGAGGCGATATGAAAGGCACTTTTAGCCAGTGGCGGCCGGCGGGTACTGTCAACGTGATCAAGAAATCGAAGAAAAAAAACCTCCGCAATGCCTTGGCCCCCCTCCTTGAGGTTGCCCCACTGGCCAAGATGTATATCCTTGTTTGGTAACGTGGAAAACAGTGTGTTTAAGTAATAACACACTAATACGATTCATCTTCACTCACTAACCTATCTTTAAACACTACAGGACACTTCACTAAAAACACAATTACAAGAGGAAGGGAAAGCAAATCTTCTCACCTTCTCCTCCCCCATGCACACGTATTCCAACTGGACGTTGAAAATATTCTACATTTGATGTAAAAAGAAATTGTCGAAATGCCAAAGGAATTTTTACTTTTATATTTTTAAAAAGTCTGGATGGCCCTCTAGGCGCATCTATCTATTATCAAAATGTTCATTTAACTTCGGAAAAATACTAGGTTCGTTTCTCCAAATGTTGGCAGAAAAGTAGATAGTACCTTTTTCACGAATTACTTCCCCAACGGGTCGTACAAATCCGTCGTATTTAGCGACTTATCTCTGAAGATGGCAACGGTGTCAACACTGAGAAAGTTCCCTCGCTGTGCTAAACGGGCACGGCTGGTGTCTTATGGGCTAACCCGATTGGCTAACACCACCCCCTGCAACCTTCTTCCCGGCTTATGGTGCAAAGGTTACTCGCTGAGACTTCACCAACCCTCTGCACGCGTTTCAACTTGGTTAGGCCAGCTCTTGGGTGGCGCCGACCGCTGCCTCGCCGAGGATACGAAACAGCTGGCGATGCAGTGAGGAGGTTGGGGCGGTTCATATCTAGTCTGTGGTTGGGGCGGTCGTCACGTCAGCTTGACCGATTGAAAGATTCGAATCTCATTGTCTGTAAACTATCAATGTATTAATTTAACAATACTTGGGCTAGGGGCTAGGTATGCATTTCTTCTGAGGGTAGTGCCATGGCACGGCGGCTCTCCCCCTTGAGCCGCCGCTGCTTTTAGCAAGTAGAAAATACGTATAAAGGATGGAATTTGTGTACGAAACAAATGAAACCGCGTTTGCGCAACTGGTCTGTAGCTAGACAGGGCCTTTGGACTCTGAAGTAGGCAACAATTGTATGGAGAGTGATTCTCAAAACTAAGCGAATAAAAGGACAGTACACGTATTTTACAAGGGCCCTCATCTGCTTACAATTTTGAAAATTACTTTCAGTAATTCGTGCCTTTTTGGACAGGAGATGAATTAAACTTTTTGGTGTAGAAACAGACAGAGCGCCTACCACGTTTGAAAGAAGAGCATAGGCAGACATTAAAGTAATTTTCAAGAATGTAAGAACGACAGTCGACATGGACATTGAGCAACGTGTGACTGAGAAATACAATCGGAACAAAGGACAAGATTCTTCAAGAAACAGTAATTTTATAAAACTTCCTATCATTAACTAAGTTCATCCTTTTATCCTCTTTTGTTTCTTCTACTTTTGTATTGTTCTTGTATCGCTTTTCTGCCACTTGTAGATAATCGCGACTATGAACATTAATGATGATCATATTAAATCTATGAAGGGATGGTTACCAAAGAAAACGCTCATGCCCAGGTGTCTACTCGAACTTGAAATGTTTGGTAGAGAGTTTATGAGTGGATCACTCAACGACTTCGGCTTCGAGGATACTGTTTCAGTTGCAACATGCAGTATAATTACGTTTCTACTACTCTCAATTGACCCAAGCATGTGGTATGTGTCCTTCATTTTACTTAAAAAGCCCCCTTGATACATGAGATACTGCAAATAATTTCAGGCATGCCGTCGAATTCACATTGCCTGGCACTTTTTTTAAACTAAGTAATGAAGTGACGTGTATATTCATATTACGACTAGCTCGAACTAAAAACTCTTGTGGAATACTGTGTATATGTTGTCCTTGTTGAAGTGAGGAACTTCATATTTTGCTAAGAAAATATGTATGAAAAAATATGTTTGTAGCTACTAGAAGAATTCAAATTATTATGATGGAATTTCAACTTGCGTATACTCTTCATATAACGTGGTATATAGTTATCGCAGACGAGGTCTTGTTTCGCAGTCAATTTATTTTTAGTTGAGGAACTCGAGAGTAAGTTGCAAATATTTAATGACCCACGTTGTGGTGTGCTGTTCGATTAAGCAGAATTGGAGTGAGAGAAATCATTCAACACGTCAATTTGTAACTGTGAATGCAAGTTTTCTTTGATTTAGCGGGAAATCAGTCTGCTATTGTTGTAAGTAATAAATGGAAACATATACATTTTCTGCTCGAGTAGGAATCCACAGGCGTTATCCAATCAATCAGTTTCTGTGTTTGAAACTTCTGTCTAGGAAAGCTACATAAAATTTGCTTTTAATAACAGCAGCTTCAAAATAACCTATCCATTCTTGTCATGCCAAGTAATGTTTGATTTTGATTTGTTATATTTAACTTTGGTTTTCTGCCACTTTTGGCTAATCGCGAAGACGAGGATGGGTGATGAAATTACAAAATTGACGAAAGGACATCACAAAGAAAAATGAAAATGATGCATAGGCTGGGATACGAACTCGGGACCTGTGGCGTCGTATTGCGATGTGCTAACCGCTCCGCCACGGAGGTCTGCAAAGTTGTATTTGACCATTGTACATTGTTAATGAAATAAAAACATTACATATACAGTGGCTCACATTAGTAACCGAAACGTAGCATTTTGTTTCATTTCTTCACAATATTTCACAATTAACAACATGTACATAAATATAATCCATTGTGAAATATTTATACGCATTTATTAAAGCTATATTCCCTGTTACGTTTTTCTTTTTTTTTTTTAATTTTGGGTGTTTCAGCACTTAGGCTATTTTGCACCCGCCACGTTATACTGGGTCCAGCCCCTTACCACAACAAATAACATAACTGTAAGGTCGCATAACTGAAATATGAAAATATTCTGACTTAGGTTAAAAGCTGAGGCTGTAAAGGGGCACTCAGCACACATGACAAAAAGCAGGAGAACATACAGAATTATACTGGCCAGTCACCAGAGACTTGTTAGTCAGCAAAAGGCAGCCCAGGGTGTACTACGTGGAACTGATTTTGACGATCGGGTGTATGTACTGCGTGGAAGGTCACCCCTTACACCCCTGTTACGTTTTCAAATCTGAAATTAGTTATTTATATTTGGGTGTGAAAAAAAAGATCACTTTAATATTCAGACAAATCTTGAAAGCCTTCTGTTACTGTTACATAGTTTTTTACCGGTCAACTACAATGCAGGGAAAGAACAATTCATGCTACTTCCTGACTACATCTGTTATGAGTAACTGCATTGATCCCTGACTGAAGTACGAGAAAAATGGGTAACAAAACAAAAAAACAACATTTGACGAACGAGAGCTATTTATATTTGCCGTATCTAACCAAAGGGTGTCGGTACGTGCAAGGAAATTGAAAATGTTAAGTACATGTAAGCGTACCGTGGGTAACGCAATAAAACGTAATGAAAAGCAAAATGAGGTAAATTCCGTATCTCAGAAAATTCAACCAAGATAAATGGGAGAAAGAAATGAAGGAGCTTCGGTATGAAAAATCAAGACCCTTTCCTCACCCCCACCCCCTTCTCAAACCAAGGGCTCTGAAAGCAGCTGTGCAACTTGGAGCAGACATTGGGACTGCTTTACAGACGGGATAAAATGAAATGTACTTCCGTTTTCCTACCAACTCAGAAGCGAGTTGGAAACTCTTCATTGCTCCTGTATAGATAAGAAAGTGGGGGAGGGCAGTAGCAGACAAGGCCACCACGGAAACTTGTTTCCAGCAAGCTTTATGTTGGAGTCTTGGCAGTTTGTGGAAGGATTTTGTGTTCTGCCTTCCCCCCTCCTCTCTCTCTTTGGATTGAAAAACAGGGTGCGACGATTATGCGATGAAATACGGTAATATATAACGATAAAGCTTTATTTGATTGAAGATGATGATAATAATAATAATAATAATAATAACCCGTGACGCAACGGTCCGTGAGGGCCACGTCCTACCTACCGACTGCCGGCTTCACTTCCACCTGCCGAGGTTGGAATTATGGGGTGACGCGTGGTTAACAAGACAAGTCTTCAGCTAATCTGTGGTCTTCAGTCTTTGCAGGTTTCCATGGCCGCGTCACGCTACTAATTTGTAGCTCCTCAATTTCCTCACGACGGTGGATGGCCACCAACCCCATACACAGGCCGAAATCTCAGAACCAGGGGTTCCGGGTTCGAATCCTGGCCTGGCCATGAATGTTTGATCTTTGCAAATTAGCCAAAAGTGGCACAAAAAGCGAAGTATAATAAAAGAAAATCAATCAATAAATTGTTTATTGTTGGTTGACGTGAATTGTTAATATGCCTAAACTATTAAAATACTCTAATATCAGGTTTTCTGTTGCAAATTATTATTTGAATTTTGAGGGCATCCATGACGAAGTGCTTTGCATACTGCTCTATGAAACCGGAGACCCTATGATCGATTGATTGATTGATTTGCTTTATTTTAATTCGCTTCTTGTGCCACTTTTGGCTAAACGCGACGATGAGGATGGTCGATGAAATGATGAAATTAATGAAGGGACACTCACAATGAACACCGAATGAACACAATGCCAAAGCCGGTGTTTAAGCAAGCTGTGCTAACCACTCTACCACGGAGGCCGGAATCCTTCTTAATGTATAGGAGAAATCGTTCTTTGACATCGAACTAAGAACAGTTAATATGCGTCACCTCGGAGTTATTATATTTTAAATTTCGAACAATCAATTGAGATTTATTCTTCACCATTATTTTGTCCACATCAAAACTTCCACACAATAAGATCAATTACACTAAGGACAACAGCATTAGAGTCTATGCTTTAAGGAATGATTAAGCACACAACGATGACGGAAAATAATTCACATGATTAAAGTGATGCATTACATCAGTGAAACATAAATTTTCGGTCATGAAGAAAGATTGAAAAACGCAGGGACACAATAATCGATGTGTTTATTTATTTTATTTCGCTTTTCTTCCACTTTTGGGTAATCACAAAGATAAGTATGAAAGGTGTGTTAAGATGAAATTTGTGAAAGGACAACTACAAACGTAAATGGATAGGACACAGTCCAAACCCCACAGACCATTATACTGACCTTATGTCATGACGCCAGATCCTCGTTAGTGTGCAAAATGCACTCCATGGTCACAATGACGTAAGCATTCGTAGAATTGATTTGTATATCATTCTTTCTTTTTTTCAGAAAAACGCGAGCTAAACTATTGCGCGTTCTGTGATATGTTCATTACTTCTCAGGAACACTCGCGGCCTTCAACCAGTTTTATCCTTAAACAAAATTGCGGGTTAGGATGTTAACAGATACTTCAAAGACAATATCCAAAAAATTACTTGTCACATACGCAGAATGTAAAACATTTTTATTTTCTCGTTTCTTCTACATCCTTGGGGAGTAAAGACGGCTGGAGCGTGGTGCTGGTCATATGACCTCCAAAATGTCCGAACTCGAGAATATGCGACACCCTACTGCCACAAACCCTTAAATGTGCCTTCATGGCACGGTTCTATACGCACGACGAACTTTACCTTACCTTTACTACTACTAAGTACTCATGCCCGGAATTTTTGTATTTTTGATCCCTCATTATGTCTCCATTGCTAACCTGTTTCATTTCCAGTCATGACAGCAATTAGTCGATGCAATAAAAATACGTCAAACTTAAAATGAAACAGGTGTCGGCGCGCGCACACACACACACACACACACAAACACAAACTCAAGGAGAGAGAGAAAGGCGGGGTTGGGGTGGGGGAGGAACACAAAATCCTTCCACAAACTGCCAAGACTCCAACAAGACGCTTTGCCGGAAACAAGTTTGCGTGCTGGCCTTGTCTGCTATTGCCCTCCCCCACTTTCTTATCTATACAGGAGCAATGAAGAGTTTCCAACTCGCTTCTGAGTTGGTAGGAAAACGGAAGTACATTTCATTTGATCCCGTCTGTACATCCGAAATGGTAATCTGGCGGTTAAGAAAGCAACGATGAGTATGAGCGACGAAATGGTGAAACTGATGAAGGGACAATCACAAAGAACACTCCTGCACAGGTCGGGATTCGAAACCGGAACCCCTGGCGTCGTAGCGTGCTGTGCCACTCTACCACGTAATATTTTTTATGTACTCATTTTTAGCTACTTCCTTTGTTCCTTATTTTATTAAGTGTATCCGAATATTAATGTTGCTGCTATGTAAAGTCCAACGTTCATAATTTAATATCTGACTAAATTGTATTTTTTCAAAATTGTTCCACTTTGTATCACACATCTACGATACCGAATATATTTTTTTAAAAAAAATTCTAACGTTCCTTCATTTAAAATGTGTCTGACATGCCTTAAAATGAAAACGTCTTATCTGGCCAAATATTCGAGAGTCTACCTATTTAGCGAAGCGTTTTTCTGTTGTTTGCGACGTGAACAACGTAACGTCTCGAAGGTAGTGAAGTATAAAGACATTTGTAGACATGTGAGCACTTTTGTTATCATATTCACTGATTGTAAATGTCAAATGATGGGGAATTGCAGAATTACGCCTGTTTATTTGATGGAATTCTAAGTGAAAAAGAAGAGAGGAAATGGAGATATTAATACTAACATTTATTGAACGTTTTATCCTGGATGCGAACCCGGCTTCTTAAAGGTAAGTGATCTCACTTTGTATTTGTTGAATATGTATTTAGTGTACACATTTGTGCCTAATAAAGAAGTCCAAGAAAAATGTATTTTTTAGCTAATACGTTTTAGAATTATTATTTTTTTAAGTATTTGTAGGTGTGTTTTACAACAAAAGAGCATTTCGGTATCAAAGCAGAGGGACACAAGAAAGAAAATGCAAGGGCATTAAATGAAAACTCCTTAACTTCATTAGGGGTAACATCTGAAATAAATAAATCAATAAATAAATCTAAGCGTACATATGGTGAGACATGAATCCATAGGGACAAAAGTATATTTTTGGTGAAATGGATTAGAATCACTGCGTGCACCCTAGAAAGTTTGATAAAACACCTCAAGTGTTTTTCTTAAGAGAAGTGTAATACTACCAAATAGGACCTCTGGCAAGAAATCGCTAATAGGCGGTGTGTGCCAAACAAAGAAGACGACGACAACCTATCTCCAGTTCTCAAGGGCATTTAGTGGAATGAGTGATTATGAAGTTTTATTTTGGATTTGTTCAGTAATATGGTGCAGGCGATAATCGTTCAGGTGTGTATATGTATATGATTAATTGAATTAGGTTATTTTACTTACCTTTTTGTCATTTTAGTATATATATATACTAAAGCAAGATATATATATATATATATATATATATATATATATATATATATCTTGCTTTAACCCACGGAAATAACTATTTCTGCTTCTGCATTTTTCAGCAGTGTACAAATACGCCACAAGCTGCTTCTACATGGAGCCAATCAGATTCGCAGTGTTCGATTTAAGGGAGGGGTAGGAGGTTAGAACTACATTTTACAGCGGAGGTAGATGAAGAAATTGGGATCCTTAAAACTAGCGTGAATGGGAATCTCGGTCTTTTACGATTGGTTACAATGGAAGGAGAAGGTTCTTCGCTATCCAAGGGAAGAAAGAGAAAAAATCCCGTTCGCATGTTTTTCTCCTTTGATGACATACGACGAGAATCTCACTGTCTTATTCCGGGCTGCGGAAAGAAAGTTGCGGTAAGTGCAATCTTCGGGCAGGTTGAAATGTTTCAGTTCTCGCCGTAAATTCCGTTATTTAGGATTTCAGGATGGGACTTATCTTAACTTGTCGAATCTCATAGCCGTCCTAGACCGAAGCCACCTTG
The DNA here is from genome assembly GCF_977018435.1 of Lepisma saccharinum. Classification (NCBI taxonomy): domain Eukaryota; kingdom Metazoa; phylum Arthropoda; class Insecta; order Zygentoma; family Lepismatidae; genus Lepisma; species Lepisma saccharinum. Next base: position 32,782,041 of record NC_139238.1, read on the forward strand.
ATCGTGTTATTACTATTTAAACATCATAAGTGTTTTCTATCTTATAAGTTACATTCTTCCTCTCAATTGTTCTGCCAGTGAGGGTCAACGTAGAGAACGTGGTCTCGAAAAAGGAAACTGAAAACAGCTCGTCTAAATGTCGGAGAGCCTTAGTTTAGAGTGCAATGGGGTTATACGTCGTATAGAGCGACCACAAGGGGAAAAAAAACGCCGAAAAGTGTACGCACAGATTTTCCTTCTTCCATTCAGCTCTGGCCATAAGAAAGCATGCTTTACTGTGCCCCTCTCCTCCACGCGAGAGTACGGTGCACGCGAGCCGCGAGTCTGCTCAGGTTTATATCCTTGTGGTCCCACAGTAGTTTCTGTTCATTTCTGCAGGAATTCAATCTTATCATAAAAAACTAACTAAACTTTTTGCTCTGATTGTCGTGGATTAAAAAAATGTTAGGATGCAGGCGAAAGGAAATGGAAAATAATTAACGTTTGTAAATTACACGTAGGATTGTGCACGAGTGCACTCTTGCTCACACATCACATTCTGCTATGAGCCAGCGTATTTAAAGGTGCTTGAAGACTATGGGCAGATCTTTTCATGTCTGCAGGTTTGCCTTGGGAAAATTCAAATGCCTAGTTTCAATACATTAATTAATTTAACTTTATTTGGGATTCTATGAAATTATTTGCATGGAGGTGCATATAGAAACGTTCATTTCATCATGTTAACGTTTGAAAGCAACTGATATAGTCTGACCGTGGGCAATAGTTGCTTCGGCATTTCAAAACTCGGCTGCATATGCATGTGTGGGGGGTAGAGGAGTATTTTATTTCCTATTTCGGCAATTTTACGTAGCTTTCCTACCTCTTCAGTTATTTACTATGTTGAGGTTGAATAGATATTGGGACAAACTCAATGGTACGTCCATACCTTAGCCAGGGTTTCAAATAGCAGCTTAGCTGATCAGTCACGGAGCAGGCAACGACTTTAGTCTTTACGGTGTTCTTCAAGCAGCAATTTTAGTATGGTGTCCTGATACTAATTTTTTCATGGCCATTATTTTGTTGGCCGTGACGATATAAGTTGTTATTGAACATGGTATCTAAAACTCAAAGTTTGCTGATTTACGTGAATGCTGAACTCTTACTCCAAATTGAAATGAATGCAATACTCCTTGACTACTAAAAAGTGATAGCGATACTTGAAGTGAAGGTCGGCTTCCCCGATGTCGCAGTGGTAGCGTCGTCGCCTTGTATTCCAGGGGTCCCGGGTTCGATACCCGGTGGAGGCACACAGTGGTTCGGATCCAATTTTATAAACTGTAGGTTCAGTTCCGATTAGCCTTACTGTGCATAAAGTCTGACTCTTAAACGTGACTCAGTCTTACAGATAAGAATTAGAAGTGGAAAAATGTCGATTTACTTCAAATACCCTTCAGAGGATTTTTTTTTTAACAAAACTGAAAACCGCATTTTTGTAGTTACGTTCGTCTGATTCCCGTAGGACGATAGGTGAAATACGTTTCCCGAGAAATATTTGAAAGGAGTTGTGTTAAGATGTCAAGCATGTAGCCCACAGCCATGCTGTATGATGAAAGCATAGAGGATAAGCCCCACACTTAATCTAGGTTCACAACAAAGATAGCGACTGAGAGGCCTAGCGTAATGAAAGGCAAGGAAAACTGTTAATCATTGGAAGAGACAATGAGTTTCATGTTTAGATCATTCTATCATATGTATAATTAATGAAATTGCTTATAAAAATAAAAAATGGTACAAAATGCTTCAAAGTAATTGAAAATATCGTCTCCAGGAAAAACCGAGAAAAGGAATACGCCCATTCAAACTGCAAACCTCGATTTGCATACTATATAGAAGGAATTTCCACCACATACTTGAAATTAGTTTGAGAAAATCTAAAATACGAGGAATCCCTATTCTCGTGTTGCTATTTCCTGTCAAATAAGAGGCTGTTGCGGTCTACTTCCGCGCTATACATTGAAGAAACAACGCTTTATACTCCGAAGTAGATACCAATGGTTCATGGACGCCCGCATTTTTTTTCAGGGAAGGGCAAGCAAGGTAGTTTTTTCCAGGGGGGGAAACAAGGTGCATGTCCTACACCATAAGTGTTGTCTTTTAAAAAAAAACATTACTTTAATTTGAAGTTATGTTCATGCAATAATTAACATATATTATTGTAGCTGAAATGACATTATATGTGATATATATATATATATATATATATATATATATATATATATATATATATATAATTTTTGGTTGACTTTCATTTTCCAGGGGGGTCGTCCACCCCTTGCCCCTCTTTCGGACGTCCTTGCAAAGGTTCTATTTTTATTTCGCGTCTACCACTGTTAATCGCGATGATAAAGGATGCGATAGATGATGGAAGTGGTATAAAGACAATATCTTCTAGTCCAGGTTCTAATCAGACTTTAGACTTCGCATTGTATTACGCTAATTAATTTGCCACGGGATCGGCTACTTTGTGTTTGTCTGCTCATCAAATGATTAATTAGTTATTCAAACTCTATAGGTAGCAAAGCGATATAAAATAACGAAACGGAAAAAATCCACTTGACGTCTTGTAGTACTATCATCAACCTACAATTTCATGCTCACAAATCCACACAGGAAACTTCTTGTGGCATTAGTTTTGCGGAATGGCCTTGGGAAATAAAGATCGCCCATTTCCTTGTTCAGCTCTAAGCCAAGCGTCAAGTCAACCTTGCAGCAGGTTTCGCATATGTAGATCCAAACGTGCGCGCAAGAATATAGTTCCACTGAGACGGGTTCTATTCCGACACAACTGCATACTTGCAAGAAAACAGTTATTTAATTTGTAATATACAGACAAAATAATACATCCATTAGCAGATATGTACGTGATCGGTTGCAATCATTGAGCAGACGAACTTGGAACCACAGATCGCCAACTAGCCTGTTGGTAGTGGTGAATGAGCACTTAAACTCAAGAGCGAGTCGCGGTGGACTTGAAGACGGTTGGAGTACGCGTGGAATCGCCAATGCGTCTGGCACCAGTGTTGCAGACCGTACTATATTAACCCTACATTTATTGTGATTCATTGCTAATCGAGCTGCACAGCAACGAGAATGGCTGAATCGAGGTCTCCTGTTGAGCGCGCGGTTTCGCCCGAATGTTATTTTAGGCAGCATTCAAGAGGGAAAGCTCTCCAAAGTCAAGCCAAACAAGTTGTTTTAAATGTATATTCATCCTTAAGGCAACAATATCCGGATAAAACAGGACGTGAGGTGATGAGCATGACGTCGGTGAACGTTCCATTTACGCGGCGAAGAGTGTTTTTTTGTCAACGGGTAATATGGAAACACCAGGCAAGAAGAGGCCCCTTGCTAAAGGAAATCGTTCAAGAATGGTGGTGTTGGATGATTTCTCCAAGCGACTTATTCGCCAGAAAGTACACGAGTTTTACCTTCGCAATGAACTTCCAACTTCAAAAAAACTGGCGCAGGCAATAAGAAGTGAGAATGATTTACCGCCGATGAGTGCTCGAACTGTGTGTCGGGTGTTGAATGATTTGGGTTTTGAGTTTAGGAGGAGGAAACGATCGTCTGTGTTGCTGGAGAGGGAAGATATTGTTGTTTGGCGACACAAGTATCTCCGCGCTATAAAAAGGTACCGCCGCGAAAAGAAACATATTTATTATTTGGACGAGACATGGGTCAACGCGGGACACACTTTGAATAAAGCGTGGGAGGATTCCACTGTGCGAAACCACCGCCAGGCTTTCGTTGAAGGGCTGAGCACTGGATTAAAGCAGCCGACTGGGAAGGGGGGGAGGCTTATTGTTACACACATTGGCAGCAACGAAGGCTTTGTCGAAGACGCTTGTTTACTGTTCCGTGCGAAGAAAGGGGAGGGTGATTATCACCAAGAAATGGACGGACCAAGATTTGAATCATGGTTTAGTGACGTGGTTCATAAATTAAAACCAAATAGCGTGATTGTAGCAGACAATGCACCATATCATTCTGTTCGTGTGGAGAATGTGCCGAATACGTCATGGAAAAAATCTGACATTCAACATTGGCTGTCAACAAAAGCTGCAGATCAGACGACGCAAGAAATGAAAGACAGGTTTTCGTGGACATCGTGCATGCTAAAAATAGAACTTTTGCAAATTGTGAACAATGTTAAAATTATGTTTAATGAGTACAGAGTGGACAGAATTGCTCGTGAAGCTGGTCATGTGCTTCTTCGTTTACCTCCGTATCATTTTGAATTAAATCCAATAGAAAAGGTGTGGAGTGAAGTTAAGCGATATGTTGCCGCTAATAACAGAACTTTCAAAATAAATGACGTGCAACAGTTGCTTTTGGATGGACTGAAGCAGGTTACTCCTGAAAAGTGGGACCATTATGTTCGGCACATTGTAGGGGAAGAAGACAAAATGTGGAAAATGGATTGTTTGGTTGATGAGGAGTATGTGAATCCTCTTGTCATTTCCACGGCATCCGATACAGAATCCGATTCTTCAGACGAGAGTATGAGTGGCGTAGAAGAACTTCAATGAACCAAATTTGAAACAAAGGTAATATTTTGCTTGAATGAGGCTCCTTTTTAAAATTAACATGTACTTTACTTTACTTCGCTTTTATGCCACTTTTTGGCTAATTACGAAGCTGGGGATGAGTAACGATATGATGAAATTGATGAATGGACACTCACACACAAATTGAGAATAAAATTGATTAATGACATTTTTAACAAAAGAAATGTGTGTGTGTGTGTGTGTGTGTGTGTGCGGGCGCGCATGTGTGTAAGATGCACGATTATTTATGAACATAACACAATGTTTTCAGTAGTTCTTATGTCGAAAACGAAGAGACGCACACAAAAAAATTGAGAATACCGGAACCTTTCTTCCTCGCAAAAAGTTATTTTTAACATTTTTTTATTTCATTTATTTTGCTTAGCTTTCTTTGATACTTTTGGCTAATCGCGAAGATGAGTGATGATATGAAAAATTGATGAAGGAACACACTCAAAGAACACCCGTACTCATAGGCGTCGATTCCATGGGGCTTGGGGGGGTCGAGCCTCCCCAGTGTTAACGATGTGGGGGCAGAGCCCCAAATAATTTTGCTTAAGAGAATCTAATGTATTATTTTCCTTCTCTTGTAAAGTTTACTCTGAATTGTGCCACATGAACTTAACTTTAAAAACACATTTGAAATGTTCTAGACCATCAACTTTGGGGGGGGGGCCTATGACCAAAACACATGACTTATTACTCTATACTAAGTATATGATTGTGAGTATTGTTAACATTTTTACTAAAAAGAGTTTCAAAAGAAGATTTGCATGAACTAGGAGAGTGGATGGGACGTTCGGGCTACAAATGGCTCTCACATGACATTCAGAACGAGATCATTGATATATAAGGGAGATATGTTTTGCGCTCCATGGTACCAGATATTAAAAGTCGGGAATATTTTGCTATTATGGTTGACGAAACTTGTGACATATCCATCCGTGAACAATTGACATTCTGATTCGAACTGTAAATGAACATTTTAATATTTTTGAGGAATTAATGGGTTTTTACGAAATTCCGAACACTGAGGCCAAAACTTAAAAAAGGGAGAGAGTGAGTCATTCATTAATTTATTTCAGTGATCAGAGGCCCCCCCCCCCCCAATAATTTTGAGAAGTCTGCGCTCCTGCCCGTACTTGATGTATGAAATATCATTATCCTTGTTTGCATATTTACTGTTCCGCGCAAAGAAAGGGAAGGGTGATTATCCGCAAGAAATGGACAGACCAAGATTTGAATCCTGGTTTAGTGAAGTGATTCATAAATTGAAACCAGAGTAATAGCGACAGACAATGCACCTGATTGTATATATCACCAATAACAAATCATGCTTTTTTGGTGGTATAACTTGAATTGCGTGTGTCTTACAGGAACGGATGTATTGCGGACGAAGCAACCACGTTTTTCATAAATGTATTTCTTTCTAAACCAAAAAAAAAAAAAAAAGTGTCATTAAATTCAAGAGGGCCTATCGATGTTTACTTTTATCTTTGTTCATTTTTATTTTTGCGTGCTCGAAATATACACACACGCTCTCATGTTTCGAAGATATTTCGCATTTATATTAAGTAATGACATTTATTAAATAATCTATGCGCAGAAAGTACTTTTAAAATTTTATGTTTCAGGAGACAAAGAGAAGCAAAAATACATTCCACTTGACATGCATGCGGGTTTTGATGTGTTGTGCGGTTGGCAATACTGTGGATTTTCTCAGTGTCTGCGATGTAAGCAGCTCGGCGGTTGAGGAAAGACTGGCACGGAAGATTCTGAGCTCAGTTCTCGCGCGGATTGATACATAAAACCTGCTGCAAGGTTGACTTGACGAGCAGCTTAGACAATTCAGGTGCCTTATCGAAGCTGCTCTTGAGCACGCAGGGTTTCTAACCTACTTCGCCGTAATTCAGTTGTTGTATCTTGATCAATATGCTGCATTGAACATTCCACTCAGAAATCCCATCCTATTCAACAGGGCGAGCTCACTACCATTCACGATTTTCGTCTGTATAAAGTTTGAAAAAGAAGAAATTTTCAGAAAACTCGTGTCTAATGTATTTCATTCTTTGATGTTTGTGTACAATTTGTAATACTATTAGTAATTGTAATACAGCGCGTCATTTTACTAGATATTCAACTAGTCTCTGTAGAAATAAGACAAAAAAGGAAGGAGGCTACTTAATGAAAAGGTGCAAACTGCTAATTTATAAATCTAAAGTCACGAAAAGAGTTCAGTCAAGGTCACGCCGCTCACCTAGTCTTGCCAGTAAGTAGACACATCCATATTTCGTTTTTGACGAAAACACGAAATGTGAAATGACATGCTGTAATGTTAATTTTTCATGTTTCTGAAAGGTGAGGTGCATTTTCCTACCCTGTTTCGTAACGAAATGATCTGCAAAATAAGAAATACTCCTAAACACAAAATTAGTTTATTTACCGATGCGATACTTTCTGAAGTTTGAAATATCCTGAGTTAGGTAATTCACGGAGAAATGATTAATTCTGCTGTAAATATTTGAGAAGCATAAATTGACCCCTTTATACAGAATAGACTAAATACTCTCGTAACTACATAAATGCGTAGCGTTCCAACAGAACTGATATGCTACGAATGTACTATAAGGGATATACTTATTTTGTGTAATAAGTGCAGTTTTTTAATCAAATTTAGGATTATATTCAATTTGTCATTTTATACACCACTTTTGATCAGATTTTTCACCGCTATAACAACGAATTTTTATTTTATTTAGCGCATTTGAACCCGAAAATTGTACCGAAATTTTGTATTATTTACCAAAAATATATGCCTCTTCTACCAATAAGCAACAATTTCAGCTGACGCAATCAACCGCATACGTACAGTGCGATGCACTAATATTGCTCGGCAAATTGTCCGACTATTTTCGTTATTTTTCTCGTACATCCTATGTGTTTTAAGCGATGGATTTTTATGTATACTGGTGCAGAAGTTGTCAACAGCTTGTTTTGAGTTTTCTTTTAATTCTTGAAGCTCTTATTGGGTCAAATAAAATGCACTAACATGGTGATGGACAATTTGCACGGTAATACTCATGGATCCCACTGTACAACGCGCGAAGTGTCGACTGAGCAGCTAAGATGTGTGGCAACCCTGTAGGACCAGGGGTGTGGAGGAGACAAGGGGAAGCTCAGACTTTGACTGGACTGTTTTCGTGGAGAGAGCAATCGTGGGAAATTCCTACTATCCATTAGCTAGTATATCCATATAAAATTGCGGAGGATGGTTACATTCTAACATTCCAAGTAGGACCTTTATTCCATCACTTGAATTGTTTAGTAAAATTTATTATTTTAATTCGTATATGCAAAATTGGACTAAATTGATCAATTTGATGGAGTGGTAAGTTAAATTTTACGTTTGGTACATACATTATATTTCGTCAGAAACCAAATGCTTTATTGATGGCGTTGCGGGCCAAAACTGAACGTATGAAAATATTTCAGATCAAATTGTGACTTTACTGGAAAGACAAAATATCAGGTTCAGGAAAGATTTCCGTGGGTTGTAGTTTATAAAACACACACCTCTGAATGGGTGTCCAATATGTCCAGGATTGAATTGCAGTAATTGGTTAATATCAAGGAAATAGCGTTTATAACAGGGCGAAGCAATTAATGACCTAAAAATAAAATTTTAAAAATATATCATTTGTTATTAATTCCTTAACAGTTGATGAGTTAATTTTTGATAAATTTAATGGATAAGTGTAAAATGTTTAAATTTACTACAACTTGTTCGGAAAATGGAGTAATACACACTGTTAGCAGCAGTGAGATTAATGCAGAATTGGCAAATACGTGAGATTTAAAATCATTTTTTTTAAAAAATAATTTTATGTTGTATTGTTACAGAAGACAAAAGTTGCAATGGCTTTTCAGAATAAAGCTGAAGTAATATGATCAATAAACACTTGACGGAGATTCTAAAATAAAAATGATTGTCTGCTAGTAAAGACGTGTACAGTACGATACACAAGTATCGTGTGGGAAATTGACAAAGATTACTTTTGTTAATTTTTTTTCTTGCATCGTGCGTGTGTTTGAGAAATAAATGCTTGTGTAGAGATTCAGTTGCTTGTCTGGCGCTTTGTTCAAATTCGCAACTCTCATTGGGTAAAACAGAACAAACGCGATGGTGGATAATTTGCTTAGTAATTAATACTTATGCATCGAAATCAGCATGGAAAAGCTCCTCTATACTCTCATTGAAAGAACTGAAAGATACTGAAAGCAGTGTGTCCTAGGTTTACTTCAGTCAGCAAGAGGACATTATCACATGACAAAATTTGAAAAATAAGGGTAAAAGATATTCAATTAATAAAATGTCAAACTCTACAAAAAATCTTCAGAAAACTACTATAAATGTTCAAAATTACCTAGAATTGACAAAAGTTACTTATCATTACTTAAGCATTAAAAATTCAAAGCAAATTTGCCTGAACAAATTGGCTTTACTGAACAAAGTTTTTACGCACATTGTTCTTGCATTGGAGCAATCTTTGCATCCTTTTTTTAAAATTCAAAATCAAATTACTTGTTCTATTATTATAGTAAAAAGAGCAAAAGTGTGCCCATTCATCATATCACTCATCCCCAACTTCGCAATTAGACAAAATTGGCAGAAAAGCGAAGTAAAATATACTAAATCAACTCAAATGCATATCCCAATCATTGACTTTCAATTTTTCCCAAAATCTCAAAATCCATAAGCACAACTTTCTCCCTATAACCTGTAGAGTTTATCTAGAAGTTAGGCGAGCTTATACCGCAAATTAGTCTTGTTCTGTCACTTATCACCACGCCCCCCTCTATAGTTGCCTCCAGCTCGTTGTCCTGTAAATTCTCCACACGCATTGTAGTCTAGCTTTCCCCATGTTCAAGAATTTCGACGTATTTTATATTGGGGAAGGTCCACTATGTGTAGGGTATTCTATAGTATTTTAATCAGGCGTAAAAAGTGCTGGGATTCCAATTTGTGACTAATCTCCATACAATAAGCATATTGTTATATAATGACAGTTAGTGGTCTCCATATATTTACGTATATGGGTATATTGTACGAATACACAAACTCGCACATAGATTTTACTTTGATATTAATTCTTTCAGTATGAATAAAACTATTTTCTTTATAGGGAGATCATAGTGGTAACCTAGAGAAACATATCAAGCGGAGGCATCAAGATAAGCTGTCATTTCTGCAGAAGAAGAAAATGAGAAATGCTATCTCTAGTAATCCGAAAGCCAATATTCTCCTAAATGTAAAGATGACCGCAGACATCCTCAGGCAGTCTTGCATCCGACTCATCTCGGAGCACGGACGTCCTTTTTCACTGATGAATGACCAAGCATTTCAAGATATAGTGAATCCTCTTTTGGAAGCGATGCCAGCTTCTGACAGGTGCGTATTTTCATCAATGTCGTCAGATTGTCCTTTACATGTATTCCTTAGTATGTTCACATTGTATACGAATGAAATTATTTTCATTGTTAGTAACGGACAATCTTAATCAGTGTTCGGAAAGTTACTCGAGTCAGTTGCTTGGTTCAAAAAGTAGGTTCGGTGCAGCTACTCAATTTAAAGAATAACTTACTTTTGCAGTTACTTTCTGTTGGATATTTTATTGCGAAAAATTGAACACACCCAATGATCATTAATTACAAGAAAATAAATATTTAAGAAATTTTATTTTGGATTTTATGTCTGTGGTATGTCATCGCATTGTAATATTATGACAACAATCAAGATTAAACCAAACACTGAAGTTTTAATGAGCAACTAGAAATGACGAATTGCAACAAAGCGTGGATGTCCTAAATTCAAAATGGAACGAAGCCCAGCTTTCTTGCCTTAGTAGGAGATTCCGAAAAAAAAAAAGGAAACAAAAGCGTCCAGAAAAGAAATAGTTGGAAGCTAAACTACCCCTCTAAGAGAAAGGCCCTTAAATCAATTTGACGTATACAAACAAGACTAATTATTCAAATGCCAACAACTCTAAGCTGATTTTTCAAAGGATGACGCTTGGTCCGCGCATAGTCCATCGCAGCTATTTCTGGCTTTCAAGACAGAACCCACTCCTTAACTAGCTCAACTACTGTCCTCGCGTAGCTGGGCAGGACTGAAATTTTGGAGGGCTCCCACCAGGAATTTAACCCTGGACCGCTAGCGCCAAATGTTAAATCACTCATAATTTGGCTACGCGGGAGCCCATAGTTGAAACAGTGTTGCCAAATTTAACTTTTTCCCCCAACGCTACAAATTTTAAAGTTAAAAATTTGTCTTAAAGAATAGTAAAAGTAACGTCATAAAGTTACATCTATTGCAAAAATGAAACTCTGCTACGGTTACAGCTACCTTCTTTAGTTAGAATTCCTTAGAAATTCATTTCAGGTTACTTCAAATACATTGATTTTATTGATCCAGCCTCATGTAATGAAGGTAGAGAGTTCTGTATATCCTTACAATGTTTAGAAGGAATGCAATTACGTTAAGTTAGTTTTTCAAATAACTGTAAAACTAGTTACTCACTGACATAATCATGAGTAATTTCAACTGCAACAGTTACTCTTTGAATAAGTAAACTAAGTATAACTGTCTGGAAAAGTAATTTTCTGAAGACTGATATGTATGAGACACATTTTTTCATCAAATGATATTTAACACACTTTTGTACACTCAAACAAAACTAATTAATATAAAGTTTTCAAATATTATGTCAAATTTTCCTCAATTTTACAAAGTTGTTACATATACAGTGCGTTCGTTTTAAACTCTTATAACACAGGTTAGGTCGGAATATGTAATATAAATACTGTATAATTGTCTGCATGCTAGACGTTACGGGACGAAAATGCCGGCATCTGTCCCATATCACGTGCTAACTCTGCGCAGAGACAAAACAAACTCACTGTACTCCATATGCCTAGAGACAGGTTATGCTAACATTCTGTAGCTTTCCAGTGCTGGATGGAACTGAGCATGCAGTACAACTTATTTAGATATCCCCTATATACTATTGTTAATATATTTTAGAAAATAAAAAAAATATAGGTGTCACATATATCCTTTTCACAGCCTTAGGTATATCTGAATGAAGCAAAAAGACCTATTGCCAAAGCCCAGTGCTGTGACCAGGGAGGGTGGTGTTATAACTTCCTCATTAGTTCAAACTTTACTAAAGAGCGTTGATTGCATCAAATAACACTGTTTATTGCATGCAAGCTGCGTTAGTTTCTAGACACACTGATAGAGGTTAACCTATTATGGTTTTAAATAACAATCTTTTTCACTTTCACCAAAAAAATGTTCTGCTTTCTCATATTTGTAGCATTTGCCTAGTTGATGAAAGCTTGATAATATAATTAATTCATACTATTTGAAAAATATTTTTAAGAATTTTAATTCTATTTTGGGTTTGAAACAAATGTCTTGAAAATTTCAAAAATCAAGAAACAACTTATCAATTAAGGATTAAAGCAAATTTTATTCTCTGCAGGTTTATCGTGAACAAGGAAGGTGTACGGAACATGCTATTCAGTCAGGCCCAGCAGATCAGAGAAACAATACGCGGCGAAATGGAGGGAAAATTGATACATCTAAAAGTTGATTCTACTTCGAAAAATGGACGATCATTCTTTGGTGTCAACGTCCAGTTTGTTGTAAATGGGGCTCTCCAATTGCGTACTTTGTCAGTTCAAGAGTTATTTGTGTCTCAAACAGGTAGCAATTTGCGTTACGAATTGTTGAACATTCTGGATAAGTATAATGTGCCCGTGGAGAATATATATAGTTTAACTACAGACACTGGAGCAAACATGATTAAAGCCGGGAAACTTATTGGGGAAGATCAAGAAACAAAGATGTCTAATATTTCTCAAGACACTTACGAAGATGAAGATATTGAAATGGAATTGACGAGTAAAGATTATCGTCTCCAATCCGTTCGTTGCGCGTCGCATACTCTTCATTTAGTCGTGAATGATGCTCTCAATTCCATTCCTGAAGTTAAGGATATTATTGTGACATGTCAAGCAGCATGCCGTGTCTTACGATCGCCTACAGCACGGCGTCAATTGAATGCAGAATCACTGCCGGTACCATCCCTTGATGTCCCGACAAGATGGAACAGCACAAATGATATGCTCCAGTCACTTTTTACACTTAAAAAGTTCATAGGGGATTACTATCAAGAGCAAGTTAAAATAAAGCAAGAAGACTGGATATACATTGAGGCTATTTTGACGTCACTGGAACCAGCCAAAGTAGCCACAAAGAGGCTGCAAGAAGAACAGCTTCTACTTGGCGACTTCTACGGGATATGGCTGGAGTGTCGCCTTAAAACATCAACAATCAATACAGACCTTGCACGCCACATAGTAGAGGGCATGGACAAACGAGAAAAACAAGCATTATATGTCAATAACGAAGAGAGACTTCCATCATTATTTGAGTATCCAGGATTTCTTGCTTCTATTTACATGGATCCCAGGTACTTTTCTGTTTTAAGTGAAGAAAACATCCATGTGGCGAAGGTGTATCTCCAGAAGTTGTGGTTAAGACTTGAACACATGAAATCCTTATCAGTGTGTGGAGAGGTAAAGAAACAAGAAGATTCCAGCACTGAAGATGATGACAGTGACCATGTCACAAACTACTTAAAGAAACAAGATTTATTGCGGCGGAATACCATATCTGCACCAAAGTTTAATATTGCGTCATTATTGGACACTTACTTTGTTTCAACTCGAAGACTGAAAAGGACTGAAAATGTTCTAAATTTCTGGGAAATTAGAAAATCAAGTTGTCCCGAATTGTACATTTTGGCTTGTATTGTTCTCTCTACTCCTGCAACACAAGTTAGTGTCGAGAGACTCTTTTCATCTCTGAAATTCATACTAAACCCACTCAGGTGTAATATGGCAACCGAAATTATTGATGACATACTTGTTATTAGAAATAATTATATTTTCATGAAAAAAAATCTAACTAAATCTTCATTAAAAAGCAATCTCAGAAATAGCAGCACAGAATTGACTACAAACATTGTAGCAAACTTTGTGGAATCCAATGATACACCACAGAAAGATCTTGTACAACATGTTGAAAATGTGGGGAATATTACTGTCTAGATTAATAATGTATATAATTACTTGATTTTTTTTGTGATCTTATAGTTCATTATACATAAGTAGCTGTAACCAAAGAAAATCTTTTCAGAGGTTCCATAAGAAGTAATTTAATTAAAAGAACAATTTTGCTCGTACTTGTTTAATGTTTCCTAGTAATTAATACATTTAGTTTTGAGTAGCTGTCTTACCTGTTCACAAAATTGCACAGATATACTGATGTTATACAAGAGTATGAAATATATTTTTATTCATGTCAAATTTGTGGAATTCTGTGTAGTTTTAAATTGACACCTGAAGGAAATGACAGTGTATTTGCTTTGTTTTGAAAGATACAAAATTTCTCTAGTTTTTTAAGTAATAAGGTCTTTTTTTTCCTTGTTTTAGAATTTACCTTGGAATGATTAAGAGAATAATAAAGATATTCAACAAAATTTTAAAAACTGTTTCAATATATACTTTTCAGAACCTCCGTTCTATTCTTATGCTTATACAGTACGAATGCATACTTTAAATATATGTATATTTACATTTTTTTAAAAAAAATTGAGCTTCGATGTTGTAGGGAGTTGAATATATGGCAAATATTGTTATTCCTTGGTTGGTGAACAAATCCTAATTTTTTTTATTGTATTAATTCCCATGATATCTATTTCTTTGTGAGAGATTAGTGTAAATTTTTAGATTTTTTATGATAAATTTGACAGCCATTTTAGAATGTACCTCAAAATGTAACATTTAGAGCAAATTACTCAGGAACACCACTCAATAACAGACGTTACTGTTAGCCTCCTAATATGTAACCTAAAATCAATTCTTGTTTTTCAAACACGCTACTTCCTAAGGTTAAGTTTAGTTCTCTTGTTATAAAATTCTCTTAATAAAATATCAAAAAATGGCAACATCATTGTCATTATCTTGTCTAAGTAATTATTGCATGGCATCTGATAAATTATCAAAAGACGCACGCAAATGCAAATTAATGTACATTAATTACCTTGATGGACGCACGTGTCTGCCTGTGTGTGTATCCAAATCAGCATGTTACTTTCTAATGTTCTGGACAATGAGTTTTTGAAGAATGGAAACCGAATAGTCAATCACTCTACTACCAAATCATCCCGTGTAACAGCATGGAATGTAAATGGAGATGACAAATAGCATCCACATATCTTTTGAACTTGACTCATTTTGTTAGAATCAGTCGTTCCACATGTCTTATCGATACCTCAAAAATACTGAACCCACAATTGTAATATTAAAATGGGCTCCAATAACTATCAAAGTTTAATTTTTGCATGGCTGAGTTGGGGTCATGTAAATTCTTGTCCTCGCTAAAGTACAGTATGCGTACGTTGCACAAGACTATATAAAAACAAAGTAAATTTGTTACACACACATAAGTGCGCGCCCGCAATTGCATAGCTGAAAGTCTACTGAACACACACACACATCAACTTTCGAGCACTAACGATGACCATTGCCATAAGCACAATCTCTGGCGTGTGTCCAAACATGCACTTCTATGTTCACTATCTAGTAGTAGCAATTTATGGTAGAAATCAATGGTCACTAAAAGTGCATGTTACAACGTCTGCCCACACCTGGGAGTTAGGAATGGAAGACATCGCCATTATGTTATTAAGTGTCCTGTTCAAAATGTCCTTACTTTTATTTTTAAGAAATTTGCCAGAGAACGAAGCGCGATAGTTTTCAATTACATAGAAAATGATGCACCCCCTCAGAGGAGTAACCACAAATTCTTGTCTGCGGGGGGAGTACTTGGATAAACTATTAATAATAATAGTAGTAATAATGGCACTATTATTATACGTACACAATTTATATAGCCTATATTAATACATTACATAATGAATTCATTCGCCCCCACAACAAACAACAAAAAATATGCCTCTGAAATGTGTGCGCTTCTTCTCCCCCAAACAATTGTTCATACATTTAAGACTCAACTGTTTGTAATAGTCTGACGTACTTACTTCTTGTTACTTCTCCCTCTGGTAATTTACAATGCATTACAGAAAATAAATTGCTAGCGAAGCGATCAAGAAAACTTTTAGATCCAAATTTTTGCAAACTGAAAACAATATTGATTTAATATGGCGCAAAAAAATCATGGAGGCCCATGACATTCTCTTTTACATTTTTTTTTCTATTTACATCGTTCGGCGTCCAGGGCTGACTGCCGCCGTCCCCTATACATCGACCACAAGGAAAAAAACCTTGGGACGAAAAGTCCCCGCGCAGCTTTCCCTTCTTCCCTCCACCTCGGGCCATAAGGAAGCATGGTCCACTCTCCCCCTCCCCTACAAGCGGGAGTATGGTGTACAGGAGTCGTGGGTCTGCGCAGGTTGTTTTGCTCATGGTTCCACTATAGCTAAGGGTTTGAAATTGACAAGACTGTAAGAAAAGCAGATATTGCGAGCGAAACGAGCTAGACAATTTTATATAACTTTATTTACATTTGTATAAAGATATAAATCGAAAGGGGGCAATTGCCCTTCTGTGCCTCCTTGCAGATGCTCTTGACCGTCTGGAAGAAATAATGCACGAAAGACGTGAAAACTAAATCCGTCTTCAGTATCGTTTTGTCCTGCAACTCTTAGATTCTGCAACCTTTCTTTCCATAGTTCAATGTTTGCAACCTTACCCCTTAGAATTGATTTCCGTCCAAGGTTGAGGCCCAATCTCCCCCCCCCCCCTGTGGTTGCGCCACTGCACCTTCTTTAGCCGTAGTTGTTTTGTGAACTTTCATTGGCTTAAAAATACTTCATTTTCTTCAAGAGCATAATATAGTTTAATAACCGGCGATAAAATTCCTCTCCCCTAAATTTCTGGATTAAAGTATAATAATATAGGGGCATGGAAATCTGAAAGGGGGGTGCGGATGGCCACCTCTCTCCTTTAGAAAACGAATGTCAGCTAAAAGTATATATTTCACACGTATAATTTGATTCCAGTCATAGTAATTTACATTAATTATTATAATGGGTATGCAGGAATGCGATAATTTCGAATTCAAGTGGTGTTTCTTGAGGGGGCAACACTATTATCGGGGTAATATGCCCCATGGAAAAATACCTCGCTTCTCCCTCCGTCGAAAATATCTGCAGACGTCCATGATTAGGGCGGGGCATTAACCCCCCCTTTGGACTTCGTGCGCACGCCTATGGCTACTCATTTCTACACTACATGGAAGGTTTATTCAATTTCGAGCCAAAAATGTAATTTTCAAATCAGGGTTTTTAAACGTCCACGAACCCATCAACTAATGGGTTCTATTGGGTTCCGCAACAATACCGGAACCTGTTCTATCACAGTGTAAATTCGGTCCAAGTTGCGTATTGTTTCATTTCAAATATGGAACTTAGACCGTCTTTAAATTGATCCGGAACGAAGGACCTTGTGCCGTATTTCAATTGATCCAGAAAAAAGGTTCCTGGAACTTATTTAAATACCTTAAACATAAAAAGGCTCTTTACGGTCCAGATCCATTTATGCTTGCTAATATTCCCTGCTGAACCTGAATTGAATTGATTTAAAATTCCTGATCCTTTAACAACCCTGGTGGAAATTCATTAATTTACAAACAACCATATTTTTAACGAAACATTAATCCCACACAATATACTGAGTTATTTTTCGCAATGTTCCAATGAATGGCAAGAGATTTGGGCTATTCCTTTTTCTTCCTTGATGTTTAATAGATTATATTTGTCACGCACCTATAACGTTACTAGCAAACATTTGTGAATTGTTCTTTCCTTGTAACGTTAACATCTACCATACTGAATTTATTTACGTTCCTTATGCAGATGGTATGTACCCAACTGCATTTTGTTCCGTTCCGCTACAGTGGTTTACATTTTGTTACATTCCTATGTAACGTTAATTAACCATATTGCCTTTCACTTCGTTCCGTTACGGAGGATTGCATTCATTACGTTCCTATGTACCGTTATTTACTACCATGTTGCATTTCGTTACGTTTTTTTGTAACGCTAGTATATACCACAATGCATTTCGTTACTACGTTCCTTGTATCCTTGTAACGGTAGTATATACCATATTGCATATTACGTTATGTTCCAATGTGCTCATTTCGTTCCGTTCCTTTATAACGTTAATATCTACCATAATACATTTTGTTACGTTCTCTGTAACGTCAGTCTGTAACATATTGCATTTCGTTACGTTCCATGGGTACCAGCAGCTGAACCATACTCTTCCTCCTACAAAATGGAACGTACCGTGTAACGCAAATTGGGTACGTTACGACTCCCTGATTCAGATACACGTTGCAGTCCTATTGAACTATGTAGTGAAATACAAAATGAAATTACCCTTGTCTCTAAAAACACAATTTTTGAACCGTTTCAATGTAACCCCTTGAGGTACAAAATACATAGTACGTACATTGTGCCTTCCGTCTGCCACTTCAGGACAAAACGCAAAGTGCAAAGCCAACAATTTCGTCTTCGTTAAAATCCCTTCTGCCGCACTATTCCCAACAACGAACTGTCAAATTTCTTCGTGAACATTGGGCCTCTTCAACGGGTTTTTTTAAAAAAAGCCTGAAATGGTACGTTTAGCACAGAACGTATTAACAACAAAACTACCCTTGACGTCACAACTCTCATTAAATAATTTCCCGAACGCGATTTGATGATACTTTGAAAGCTGCTGAAATTTTTGCTCCAGTGTCAGGAAGAACAAGTAGGCGGAAAATAAACCGTTTAACAACAATGAAAAAAAAAAAAAAAAAAAAAAAAAAAAAACTTGCATTAAGCTGTAGGCCAGTGGTTCCCAAAGTGTTCGCTGCGAAATGTTGTAATATTTTAGCCACACTAACTGAGCATTGCAAGTATTTGATAGGCCTTACATTCTGACTTGGGCGTCACGGAAAAATTTTGAAACACTAAGGGCGCCGTGAAACGAAAAAAGTTTGGGAACCCCTGCTGTAGTCAATTATCGAAAACCACAAACAGACCACTTGAAGAAAGAAAAGAAGAAAAAAATCATAACAACAATGCTGGCGAAAGAAAGAAAACGGACGCTGATCTTTATAGAGGCTGCCGCCAGTACAGGCAAGTATGTGTATCGGCATCTCTTTCAGTGCTTGCCTGTTGCATACAATAATAACGGTCTTACTTCGGTACCTAACATTCGGCGCTCGATATGACGACATGACATAATGACATAATGACATAAAACTCTAAAGGTTAGTGTTTTCAGTTTAACGTAGGGGGTGCGGAAGAAAAGTAAGGGGTGCGCAAGCACCCCTCGCGCCGCCCCTGCGCTCACTCGACCAATGTAAACCAGCCTTTATAATGACAATGCAAATTTAGTAACTTGAGTCGTTGACACAAGAAAAAACATTATATGCAATACAATATTTTTTTCCTCCAGGAATCTTAGTGACAACCTTTTAAATAGAATATACAGATATTTATGAACTTTAGGGGGAAAATCAAAGCGATTTGTCGATTTGACTCCAAGATATAACTTTTTTCTGTTAAGTGCTGCAGGCTACCACCATGGCCTCGCCATCTGTGTAAAATTCTGAAAGGTTAGTCTCCTCCTTCTCATTAACTATGGGAAGGAACTACGGAAGAAAAATTTATCATGTGTCGTATTAACAAATACATCAAATTTCATTGAAATCTGAATCGGTGGGTGTTATGGCCTGAATGATTTGACACGGAATCAGTCCTGATCAATTTTGACTTTGGGCAGGGTAAGTACCCTCAGTTTAATAATAATAATAATTTAGAAAATAAAAAAAACACGCTTGTAACTGCAATTGTTATATTTTTGAGAAGCTAAAGTTGGTGGTGGCAATTTCATTACATGTTCTATGTGCGAGAATGTATGGAGTCATATTTCACAGCCCAATATCCTAAGGTGATCAGATTTTTAAAACAACAAAACGGGACATTTTTCATATTTTGTTGACGGAAAAGGAGACAAAACGGGACAGCAAACTGTACACATTTTAATATAAAATCTGTTTCGTCACAAATCCTTGTTTGTAAAGTATTTAAATAACTTACATAATATGGTGATATGAACTGCAATTCAATTAAGCAGTCCTTTAGAATTAGAAGCCATTCAGTGATATTTTCAGAGGCGCCTACTTGTCAAAATTATTGGTGGGGCTCTGTTCACTGAAATAAATTAATAAATGACTCATTCTCTCCCTTTTTTAAGTTTTGGCCTCAGTGTTCGGAATTTCATAAAAGACCATGAATTCCTCAAAATTATCAAAATTTGTATTCACAGTTCTAATGCAGAATATTAATTGTCCACGGATGGATATGTCACAAGTTTCGTCAACCATAATAGCAAACTATTCCCGACTTTTAATATCTGCTTCCACGGAGCACAAAACAGATCTCCCTAATATATCAATGATCTCGTTCTGAATGTCATGTGAGAGCCATTTGTAGCCCGAACGTCCCATCCACTACCCTAGTTCATGCACAGCGTCTTTTGAAACTCTTTTTAGTAAAAATTGTAACAATACTCATAATTACATACTAAGTATATAGTAATAAGTCATGTGTTTCGCTGCCTCTGGTCATAGCCCCCCCCCCCCCCAAAGTTGATGGTGTAGAACATTTCAAATGTGTATTTAAAGTTCATGTGTCACAATTCAGAGTAAACTTTACAAGAGAAACAAAATAATACATTAGATCCTCTTAAGCAAAACACATCGTTAACATTGGGGGGCTCGAGCCCCCCCAAGCCCCATGGAGTCGGCGCCTATGGATATTTTGCAGGTGGATCTTGTTCAGTACATCATTCAAGTTCCCCTTATTAATCAACATAGCTTTCAAAGTTTGTACTGAAAGAGCGTCTCGTCACTAGTCCACAAACCATTCGATTCATGTACGAAAACACTCGTTCAGTGGGGGCATTTGTTCCAGGAGAAGAAACTCCAATATTTTAAGAAAATTGGAATATTGCACATTGTTGGCCATGAAATGTGAAATAATGTATACCCAACAATGCTATAGTTCATAGTAATAGCATAGATTGATTGATTGATTTATTTAGTTTATTTTACTTCGCGTTTTGTGCCCCTTGGCTAATTTGCGAAGATGGGGATGAGTGATGAAATGATGAAATTGATGAATGGACATTCACAAACAACCAAGCCCGACCGGGATTCGAACTCGGGACCCTTGGCGTCGCAGCGCGATGTGCTAACCACTTTTTTTTTTTTTTTTTAAAAAAAAGCCCCTATGCGGAAGCTTCCCCCATCACACTTCATTCACTCATATCATTTCATTCATATTTCAATTTCAAGACTTTTCAGGACAGACAATCACAAACATCCATGGCCGAGCCGGGAATCGAACCCGGGACCCCTGGCGTCGTAGCGCGATGTGCTAACCACTCCGCCACAGGGGCCGCCCAACCACTCGGCCACAGGGTCGGGCAGTAATAGCATAGAAGGTGCATAGCATAGAAGGTATAGAAGATAACATGGGTATTTGTCGCACGAGGGGTAATGGAAAAATAACTTCCTCAAAAATCGTACAACGTATCAAACTGTACAAACAGGTGTAGACCATGTGCCCTACAGATTAAAACACTAGTTTAAAAGCAGTCTCTTGCAGAAAAGTGTGCTAAAATAAAAACGCGAATTTTGGGGAAATAACACCTTAATCCAAAAAGAAACATAACGCTGGAAAATCGAGGTCGCTACTAATAGCTAATACAGATCTAAGAGATATGTAAATCTATAGACTTTATCAGTCTTTTTTTACACGTTGCCGCGCCTGTAAATTGAAAATGGCGTATTTCACGTTCAATATCCTCACAGATCTTACTTTATATATTCTGAGCAGTTACTTTACCTTTTCCAAGTCTCAAAGCGATATGATATTTCTCACACTACTGATCAGAGTTGCTGTGATGTTCTGTCTGATTTTTTTTTTTTTTTTTTTTTTCAGAACACTTCAACATGGCGGAACAGTGGTTATTCGAACGAAAGTTCGCGAAATCTCTCCAGGAAATGTGCTGTGAGAAGCTGGTGAGGATGCTGGTGGCTGCTACACCTAGCGATGTCTCCGATAGGAAGAGAGCTTTCAAGCGATTCTTCACGCAACTCCCTCTCACGCTCAGAAGCGAGGTTCTGAGGAAGACGCTGGAATGCTTGAGAGGCAGGGGACAGGCATCAGCAGCGTACCCGGTTTCCCTTAACGCCGTGGAGGCTTTGTATTGCAAAGGCTTGGAAAACCTCGACGTCTTTTTCGACAAATCCTTCACGACGAGATATTACATGCAGTTCCTGCAAGTCATATCTGAACATGGGAAGAATCTAAGATTTCTGAGTGTCCAGGTGTCCAGCTCCTTGTTTCGACACACTTTGGGACCCAGTGTCTGGGACAGGGGGCTTCGGACGGCGAAGAACTTGGTCGTCTTGAGCCTTGGACGTCTCTGCAACAACGAGCTGTTGAAGGTCATTGGGCTGCATTGCTGTCGGTTGAAGAAGCTGAACATCTGCAAGGCTCCAGTGACCAACAGAGGGCTCTCTTTTCTGACGCAGAACATCGTACACGTTAACACCATGAACAATAAGGGTTGGGAGAGTACTTTCTGGAAGATTCCAGGAATTTTTTTGCCCTTAAAGAAACTGGTACCCCCTGGAGAAACCATTGACTGGTATACAAGGACCAAGAGTGCTCTTTGTGAGACCCTCATAACCTTGGAGCTGGATTTGGAACATAAACTAACTTACAAAGGCCTTATGGAGGTTCTGGAACTCGTTCCAAACCTTGAATCATTCGGATCTGCCAACATGGTAAGACTCTTCACGGAGCTCATCATAGTCTGGCAGCGGGATGATGTGATGTATCGGAGAGTTCCTATGCCGTTACTGAATCTGAGTTCAATATTTGTTTCACATGTCGATGAGAACATCATCAAGGTGATTGCAAACTTATGTCCCAAGCTGAAACAATTCAGGAGTGCGCCGTGTCATACTTTCTTCGACCCACCTCCACCTCTGAGTCTTCTAAGTGCTTTTCCCTTCCTGGAGTCCCTCTACGTTGAACGCTGCGACAACCTCAGTGTAGGAGACGATCTCCCAGCGCTCTCTGAAGGGATCAGAACCAAACTCAGGACTTTGGCGCTTGCTAACAGGTACGCCATTGTTCCAGCAAACCTTTTCCAGATTCTCCAGCAGTGCCGAGTTCTCCAGGAGGTATACTTGAGCTTCCCAGCAGTGGACTGGTTCAATCCCAATGCAGTGTGGAAACTCACTGTGCAATCTCCTTTTCAGGGCCTCACTTGTGCCAAACTGGTAAGCTCGGTGACTGCCAACACTGTCTTCGGCCTTATCAGGTACGCTCCCAACCTGGAAACCCTGCACGTGAATGCCATCAGGAAGAGAGAAGATGATTTTCTGCACAAGCTGTGTGACCTCGTCGCCTCACCCAAGCTGCAAATTTTCCACGTGCACATCGGCTTTTTTCTTCAGAGCCAGGAAGAACTCGACTTCTTCCTCGCCCATTTCCAGAATATAAGATATGCAGGACGATTTCCTTTCCATACAGGTTATCTGCATCCCAACCACAATATTGAACTATCCTGGTGAGGACAATGCATACAGAGCTGAAATTATGAGTTTTTAAAAATTCTACGATTTGAAAGTTTCGCGAAGACATGAAAATGTAAACAAGTTGTAGTAATGTATCGAGAATCACAGATGACGCTAATTTTTTAGTTAAATTATACTGACTAGGCAGTGACAATTATGAAAATAAAAATTATGTAGATTGTAGCACGTTTGATACAAGGAACATCTTGCTGAAAAAGAAGAAAGATACATTGCATTGACAAGCTAAAAGAAGAGTTTTTATCCATACTTCACGAAATTCCTAGCAAAACTCATTGAGTTTCAATTAACTTCTAGAAATGATTTATCCATCTATCAGTCCCAGTAAGGATCTAGGACTGTGAAAGGAAAAATGTATTGTATTTGTTTGTTTAACGACGCTTTTATACGGACTTCAAGATAGTAGTGCCGATGAAGAAGCACATTGACGCACACGTATGCAAGACGAGACTCGACCTCGTAATATTAGGAGGCGAAATCGTGAGCTTTCCCATCGAGAAGGTTAAAATACAGTGGATGTAAGAGTCTACCCAATACCTGAGGGAAATACTGGCGATATCAAGGTCAAAGGTCAAGGTCACGTGGCAAGATTTTATTTTTATCCCAAGGTAGGCGTGTTACATATCATTGGACAGCTAGTTCCATTACCTGCACAACAAACTTTATTTCAGCTTCCTATACCAAATAGGAGCAGAGTTAAGCCCCTATCACACGGAACTGGAGACTTTGTCGGGAAATGGAGATTTTTTTCCCGTCCCGAATGTCAGGATTAAAAAAAATTCCCGTCCCGATCCCGTCTCGACCAAAAAATTCTGTCCCGCACACCCCTAAATATCACAAACCACGGCATAAGAAGAAAATATCGAAGGATGCACATAAAATGTCGGTGCTTGGTAGTATGGAGGGAGGTGTGGTTAGGTTGTTTGCCTTCAGGAGAACAGTTACAGTTTCGCACCAGTTGTACGTACCTAGGTACATTTATTTCAGTATCGTCCGAATGGGCACTCTAACTACTATGAGGAGCTGTCCTGTTAGCGGACAGTTCATGGAGCGAACAGGGCATGAAGCGGACACAACTTGATTGACATGTTATCTAGTGAACTAATCAGTTAGAAAATATAAACCTCCCGCCCCCACGCGTTGCTGGAAGGCAGCAACCAGTTCATGGAGCGGACACATGTTCATCCACCTCCCCCGCCCCGCGTGTTACTAAAGGGTGGATGGATTTGTATTTACGTCCACTTTGTGCCAAACAAAACTTGCACAAATCCTTACAATGAAGTGCGAAAAGGTCTATACTTAATGCCAGCCGGGACTGCGTGCCTTCTTCACATTCGGGCACCTCATTATTCTGAACGTGAGCATGTCGTAGTGCCTCACACCAGCAATGCGACAGGGTGTCCAAAGACCCACGGATGCGATAGACCCGCAGGGATAACCGTACTCGGCCTTCAGCATTAATCTGCTTCGTCAGTAGTATAAAAGTATATAGGATAAACTCAGGAAAGGAAGAGCCCCCCTCAAGCAGGTTTGGCTATACTTAAAACAAGCTCAACATGAGCATATGAGTTTTTTGCTCTAGTGTGGAACCCTGCCTAATCCAAGATTTTTGTAAAAATTCCCTCGGGAATTTTCTGTGAAAGGAAGAGCCTCCTCAGATTGATTTGTCTATACTTACAAAAATTGCATCAGCCAGATTTTTGTCTATAAACTTGTCAAAAATTGATATTTTTTTGGCTATACCTGAAATTAAGCCAAAAACCCATACCCACACACACATATTTACTTCCAGTTTAAGTTCAATTGGATACCAGCTTCAATTTGTTTATCTAATATTAAAACAATGCAATATGCAGAGACCCTCTAGAATTGCTCCGTGACTCTCTCATTTTTTATATTATATGTTTGCATGTTTCTCCTCTGTGTCAGTGTGTACAATTCCCGAGACGGTAGTATTGATTTTTGCTTTGCATGTTTCTCCTCTGCGCCGGTCCTTACAGAAATTCCCGAGTATGGAAGCTTTGCGTGCAAACAAAAAAAATTGCATCAGCCAGTATTGTGAGAGTGACTGAGGAGAATAGATGTGTTGATACAGTGCTTCTCATACTTACAGGCCTGTTTGGTTTAAATATTCATATTGAACAATATAAAATCTGATATTTGTTGTAATCCACTCATATTTAGAGTCAAGCTTATATTTGTCCCAGCCTGTTATACAAAAATCAATACATAACAAGGTTATTACCAT
The DNA here is from genome assembly GCF_977018435.1 of Lepisma saccharinum. Taxonomy (NCBI): domain Eukaryota; kingdom Metazoa; phylum Arthropoda; class Insecta; order Zygentoma; family Lepismatidae; genus Lepisma; species Lepisma saccharinum. The sequence goes on from NC_139238.1 coordinate 32,807,695, forward strand.
TCTAGACATGCATGTTTGTGCAGGTATTTGCGCTGGGTCAGTGTGAATGAATATTTATTCTTTTTTTCCACTTGTAAGCTATTGGCTTTACAACCTGTCATAATAAGCATGGAGTTTTGAATTGAACCCCAGGAAATTTTATATAAATACCAAAGCCAAAAATATTAACACACATACACACATACACACACACATATACACACACACACAAATCACACTGCTGAACCCAACTGATATTTTTTATTCAGTATAAAGTTTTGAATTGAAACCCAGGAAATTGTATATAATAAACAACAGCAAAAATGCCGAATCAAAAATATTGCAATCAGTGCAATAAAAATATATTTAGCTCTAATTGGGCCAGACACCAAAAGATTTGTAACCCAGACAAATACAGAACTCCCACAAAAATTTGCCCCAAATGCAATAGAAAATACAGCATGCAATACTTCACATATACACATAAAGATACTTGCTCTGCACAGTCATCAACATTGCCCCCACAACCATCCACATCTGGTCTGAAAAGAAAGCATGAAGCACCTCTTAATGCCAGAGCAGCAAAGCAGCCACGCTATGAACCTATCCACAGCAGTTTTAATGCCCAACTTAGGGATTATCGGTTTGTATCAGAGCCAAGATGTGGTATTAAGAATTTTTTGAACAGTATAAATTCTGATCTGCAGGCAATTCTTAATGCACAAAATGGCTCTTATAAGCTGTCCCTCAAATTGTATACACAATATAAGAAGCCAAATGGTACAAAATTTACACAGCCCCACAAAACAGAAACTGTACCGGTATATTCAAATGCAAATTCAGACAAAATAATAAGCAGGTTGATGGATCAATTGAATATTAAACACTCTGAATTTGCAGCAAAAGAGTCTGGATGGAGCCTATGTGGCTCTCCACACAAGTTATATGTTAATATTTCTGAATTCAGCCCATTGCAAGGATCTACATATCTGCCATTACCTGCCAATATTAAAAACAAAAGAGCCGTGGTTAATATAGAAAATACCGACCAGAAATGCTTTTTGTGGTGTATATTAGCTGCTTTGTTTCCAGCTTCAAGAAATCCTGAGAGAATAACTTATTATAAACAACATGAACATCTTTTTGACGATGCAATGGAGGGTTTAGAATATCCAATGTCTGTTCAGAATATTGACAAATTTGAAAAAAGAGCCAGGGATATGAATGGTAGACAATTATCTATTAATGTATTTATTTGTTCCACTGGCCGTGGCAATTGCTTGATAGAACCTCTCAGAATCAGTACAATTGATGATGATTCTGCTGTCCCGATTGATCTGCTCTTAATTGAAGAGGATGGCAAATATCATTACACTCTGATACATAATCTTGAAGCTTTAGTGAGAACACAACTAGACAAATCCAATACAATATTCAAGTTGTGCAGAAGATGCTTAGCTGTATTTGATGGTAAAAAAATAATAAAAGGGGTTTGTAAAGTGAATGCAGAAATTGCCAAAAACAAGTTAATTGAGCATCTAAAATACTGTAAAAACCATAAACCTGTTCATATGGTGATGCCAATGCCAAGTGAAAATTGCAAATTCAAAAAGTTTGAAGCCTTGTTGGAACACACAGCATATATTGTCTGTGATTTTGAATCAAACCTCAAACCTCTTGCATTCTGCAATCCAGATCCTGAAGAATCTTCAATTACACCATACCAGCTACATGAACCTTCCAGCTTTTGTTATATAGTTATACGGGATGGTGTAGCTAGTGAGCCACACTTATACATGGGACCAAATGCCATCAAAATATTTGCACATAGAATAGAAAATGAGTGCCATGACATAGCATCTAATATTTTATTAAAATCAAAGCCTATGTTGCCTTTAACAGAGAAACAGATTGAAGATTTCAACAATGCAGAAAAATGTCCGGTATGTGATTGTGAATTTTCAGATACAAATATCAAGGTGAAACACCATTCTCATACAGATGGTAAATTCTTAATGGCCCTGTGTAATAGCTGTAATATTAAGATCAAGAGACCAAGATTTGTCCCCATATTTTGCCATGGAGCATCCAATTATGATTTCCATCATCTGATCAGATATGAGGGGTTTGACAAGCAGAATTTAAATATTTTAGCTGAAAATGATGAGAAATATATTGCTATTAGCAAAATAATTAAAGTTAATGGTGTTCCTATTCACATAAGATTTCTTGATTCTTACAGAATTTTATCTGCTAGCCTGGCTATACTGGCCACTCAATTATCTGATGATCAATTCAAAATTACACGTGCCTTGTTTCCAAATCAGGACCTGAAATTAATTAGGCGGAAGGGTGTATATCCATATGATTATGTCACAGATTTTTCTAAATTTGATGAGTGTTCCCTGCCACCACAAGAAGAGTTTTACAGCAAAATCAGAGGATCTGGAATCACTGATGAAGATTACCATCATGCCCAATTGATGTGGAACAATTTAAATTGCCAGACATTTGGTGATTATCACATGGCATATTTAAAACTTGATGTCACCCTCTTAGCTGATATATTGCAGGCATTCAGAAAATCTTCTATGCAAAATTATAAACTGGATCCAATATATTTTTTCAGTGCCCCGGGCCTAGCATGGGCCGCAATGTTTTTCAACACCAAAAACCCATTGGATCTGATCCAAGATCAAGATACGTATCTGTTTATGGAGAAATGTATAAGAGGAGGGATGGTGCAATGTTCCCAGAGATATGCCAGAGCAAATAACAAATATATGCCTGATTATGATCCAGCACGGCCATCAAATTATATAGTGTATGTAGATGCAAACAGCCTCTATGGTCATGCCATGATGCAAAAACTGCCATATGCAGGGCTTGAATGGGTTGAAGATTTCAATATTGAAGATCTTCAGGACTTTGATGACAGTAATTATGGCCTATTCTTAGAGGTTGATCTGACAATTCCTGATGATTTGCACAATAAATTTTCTGATCTGCCCCCAATTCCCGAGGTTCAGTGCTCACCTGGCTCTAAACAGAAGAAGCTCATGATGACTCTGGAGCCGAAACAAGGCTATGTCATATATTACAAAAACCTCCAGTTCCTGATGCATCATGGTGTTCAAGTGACCAAAGTTGGAAAAGTTTTGAGGTTCAGGCACTCAGAATGGTTGAAACCATACATTGATACAAACACAGAGCTTCGAACATCTGCAAAAAGCCAATTTGATAAGGGCTTGTTTAAATTGATGGTTAATTCTGTGTATGGCAAAACTATTGAAAATGTCAGAAAACATACCGATGTTAAAATAATTACTGACCCCAGCCTGAGCAAAAAATTGGTTGCAAAGCCCAACTTCAATTACAGAAGAATTTATGATGAGAGTATGGCACTTTTCAACATGAAAAAAACAAAGATTAAGTTTGATAAACCTATTTATGTAGGGGCTGTGATATTGGAATTGGCCAAATTACATATGTTAACATTGTATTATGATGTGTTGAAACCTTTTTATAAGGATCGTGTAAAATTGATGTACATGGACACGGATAGTTTTATTCTTGATATTCAAACAGAAGATGTTTATCAAGATATTTCCCAGCCTGAATTGTTTAAATATTTTGATACCAGTGAACATACAAAGATTCAACACCACCACAACAAAAAGGTGCCTGGCAAGTTAAAAGATGAGACACTTGGTGATGTTATTGTGACATTTGCTGGGTTAAGTGCCAAGATGTACAGTTTTAAAACATGTAGTGCTGTTGTCAAAAAAGCCAAGGGTATTGGCAGAGTGACTGTTGAAAAAGAGCTTGAATTTGAAGATTATGAAAATTGCATCAAATCCCAGAATTTAATCAAAACATCAGAATCCAGAATTCAGAGTGTGGATCACTTATTGACTTCAAATGTTGTAAGAAAAGTCGCTCTGGACCCACATGATGATAAGAGATGCATTTTATCATGTGGCATACATACTTTACCTTGGGGGCATTGTGATTTGAAAAATGGAAATCAATGCCCAATTACAGAGCATGATTTGAAATAAATAAACATGCCTATGAACTTATTTGGGTTCAAAAAATAGGCTATTATGGAGCTGCCAACACCACAACCCTCTTCTGATATGCTGTCTAAACTGAGTGGCTTGTTAATTATTCATCTGAACAGCATACTTACAGATATTGATGATGAAACAGGCAAAACATTGTACATATTTAACAATAATTTAAATCATTACCAATTACCTGTAGGTGGGCAATTACAATTTATTACAACCCCTGAGGGCAATGTCAAGATTTCAATAGGGAGAAATATTTATAGAATTAAGCACTCAAACATGATTTCTGGCACTGTTTATACTGTTTCTGCTGGTGACTGCTTATATATTGAGGTCCCGGGATCATATGACAAGCTTATACCCTTTTTTATAGAATTAAGAATCAGATACTCTATAATAAATAACCACTAAAACAAAATGCCTAATGATATATTTGGCCATACAAGGCATGAAGATCACAGTGATGAGATTCTGATGCTTGATGTCAGAGTCAAGAAATTAAGAAGTGATTTACAAGCTTTACAAACCACACTCAATGCCAGTCTTCAACTAGAGATTACAAATTTACAATCACAATGCATGGACCCTCTTCTTAAAATTGACTCAGAACTTAAATTATTGCTTCAAAAATATACTGACCTGGCCACATTGGATAATTTTCAAAGTTTGGAAGAAGCTGTAGCAGCTCTCCAAGCCAAACTTAAGACCCAGGCTAACAACTCTGAGCAATTGAAGCAACAATTAGAAGAGCAAATAAATAATGTCCAGGCACAGCTCCAAACAATTGTCAAAAGCATAAAATCACAAGAAGATTTTGATCTAGTGATTTCCACTCTAAAAGAACAGATTCAATCACTCCAAATACCTAATCTGGATCCTCTGCACAATGCCATAGCCGAGGTTAAAGAAAAAATTGAGACACTTGAAAATTTTATGAACAATTTACCATCTTCTGATGCTTTGAGTGCAATAACTCGGAGTGTTGCCAACATTAAGCTGCAACTTGAAACATATGAAGATTTTGGAAAAATTCAAAGTACCATAACCCATCTTGAAGGTACAATAGCAGCAGTGCAAAGTGATTTGACAAATGTACTAGAATCTCGCCTGCCCGGTATTGTAGATACACTTGTCAGTGTCCAGCAACAAATCACAAAGCTTGAAAACCTCAACACTGAATCTGAACTATCTCATTTTCATCACTTGATCGATGATATCCAAACAAAACTTGAAATTTTACAACAATCCACACCCACTCAGGCAGATATAGCCCTGCTCCAAAATGCTATGCAAAATGTGGCTGATGCTTCTGAATTAAACAATGTAAAATTGGCACTTGAATTTTTGCAAAATACAGTATCAAATCTTCCTACATCACAGGAACTTAAAAATATTAAGAGGGCAGTGAATCGCATATTGAAATCAGAAGATATCAAGAATATCCAAGCAGAGATCAAACAACTCACTCAGACAGTGGCCACTCTACCAACAAATCAACATATTAATGAACTGCATGCCCTGTTTGAGGATATCAGAAGACAGGTCCATGATCTTACTGCTCAAAATTCAAAATTGGCAGTTGTTGAAAATTTGCAACAAATTGTAGCTAATATCAAGCAACAGCTAGGAACCATGGAATCCAATCAAGCAAATGCTCTGTCTGTTTTTGCCACCCAGCTTCAAGAAATTGTACAACAATACAAGAAACTTATTGTGGACATAAAAATCAAGCCAGGCCATGATGATGTTGTTAGGACCATCAATGAGCACCTTGAATCTGTAACAAGCAGATTGCTCACAGCAGAAAAAGAAATAACAGGCATAATCGAGAATCCAAAACATTCAGTAATTCTTGAATTGTACAGCATCCCCAACAAAGAATATGATTCTCCATTTACACCAGGTGGCAAAATATATATGCTGTCCCCTGCACAATTTTATTACCAATTTTTTGTTGGGGGCACATTGAGACCAATCAAGATCAATTGATTGATTGATTTAGTTTATTTTACTTCGCGTTTTGTGCCTCGTGGCTAATTTGCGAAGATGAGGATGAGTGATGAAAGGATGAAATTGTGAATGGACATTCACAAACAACCAAGCCCGACCAGGATACGAACCCGGGACCCTTGGCGTCGCAGCGCGATGTGCTAACCGCTCGGCCACAGGGTCGGGCACCAATCAAGATCAAATATTGGCTACAACCACAGGCACACCACTACCCTACCTTATCAATAACAAATGCTGATAACAAAATGAAAATCACCAGTGTGGAATTGGAGGATTTTACAGATCCCAATACATTAGAAACAGCCTATACTGAAGATGATGGCTCTCTGGAATTTAAAATACAAATAGGGGACAAATTATATTTAGAAAATCCTGCAGTATCAGCTGCTGAACACCCCATAGTTGCAATATTCTTGTTTTCATATTATGTCTAGACAAATTATTGTTGATGAATTACACAGACAAGCCCGACATAATTTTAAGAGACTCCCAGTAGTCACAAAAAGCATAGATGATTTATGGCAAAGCGACTTGATTGAAATGGCAAGTGGGCAGTTGAAAAACGTAGACAAAATCAACAAGGGCTACAAGTATCTACTCACTGTAATAGACACATTTTCAAAATTTGCCTGGGCTCTGCCACTCAAATCCAAGACTGGAAAATGTGTTACAGAAGCCATCAGGACAATCATCAATCAGAGTGGAAGATCCCCGCGCTATTTGCAAACAGATAATGGCAAAGAATTTTATAATTCAGTGTTTCAACAATTTATTAAAAGCCAGGCAATAAAACATTATTCGAGTTACAGTGATCTCAAAGCCTCAATTGTAGAGAGATTCAACAGAACCTTAAAAAATCTTATGTATAAACAATTTACAATTTAAGGTAATTATAAATGGATTAATATTCTTCCAGAACTTCTACATAAATATAACAACTCGGTCCATTCCACAATCAACATGAAACCCTCTGAAGTAACTTCATCTGATGAGCAAAAATTGATCAGCACTGTTTATTATCCTAGATACCGGCCAACAACAAGAAAGGCCAAATACAGGGTGGGTGATCAAGTAAGAATCAGCAAATATAAGCACTTATTCAAAAGAGGCTTTACAAGAAACTGGAGCACTGAATTATTTACAGTGGTTCAAATTAAACCCGGGACCCTTAACACATATATAATAAAAGACCACCGAGGAGAAATTCTCAAAGGCAGATTCTATGAAGAAGAACTCAGCAAAACTAAACAGCCAGACACATATCTCATAGAAAAAATCATCCGCAGAAAAGGCAACAAGTTACTTGTCAAATGGTTAGGACTTCCAGAACACAGCTGGATCGATGCAGACAAAATAATAATATGAGCACCTGGGATGTTATAAAGAGGCTGCCAGAACCTGAACAGCAGATTAAGAGAAATGGCAACTTGCTGCCTGATAATATTAGGTGTCTTATTGTTGGGCCATCTGCTTGTGGTAAAACTACACTAATGGTTGATAATTTTTTATTGGCACCCAACTGGTTAGACTGGAAAAACAGGCACTTGTATGTTTTCTCTAAGAGCTTGGAACAATTAAAATATCAGCAGCTGATGAAACTATATGATGGATTGGATATTGCCACTTTTGAATCAGATGTTAAGCCACTCCATGAATGTCTCGATAATTCTGTTGTTGTGTTTGATGACATTATACTGGATAATCAAAACAAGGTTAGAAATTTCTTTACACAGGGCCGGCACAAAAACATTGATTGCTTCTACCTGGCACAGACTTTTTCAAAAATACCGAAGCAACTGATCCGAGACAACAGCAATTTTATATGTGTGTTTCATCAAGATCATACCAACCTCAAACACATACATGATGAATATGTAGGTGGGGACTTGAGCTACAATGATTTTTCCAAGTTTTGCAGTAGGTGCTGGAACCAGGACAGCTATGGGTTTGTCACAATTGATATGACAAGAACACCTAATACTGGAAAATACAGAAATAAAATCAACAATTTTCTAGACATTGAAACATATATAAATAACCATGAAAAGGCCAATCATTGATGATCTTAAGTTAAGAGATTATCTTGTAAAAAGATTTAAGGGATGGAAATCAGAGAACCGGGGAATTTATGAAAAACACAAACAAGCAGAACAGCCTGTAATTGATGCTATTGGTGAATTAGGTAAGAATATCAAAACTGTTACAGAGCAAAATCAAAATTTGATCACAGAGCTTGTACCTGTAGCTGCAAAGAACATATTAGATTATCCATTCACCCCACTTTCCAGTATTCATACACCTAGTCCTATTGCTCCTAGAAGAATTGAAGCTACTCAGGATCCTATTGAATTGGGTCTTCTTGCTCAAAAATATTTAACCACACCTAAAGACAATAAAGATGAGGTGTTTGGCTTATATGCTGACACAGAGCCTGATGGTAGCATCATACATAGAATTGGCAATTTCAGAGTAACATTTATGGGAGATGATATAATTGTATATTCAGAATCTCGTCTCGGAGAAAAAGGTGCTTTTGTTAAGTACCCCGGCACACCTGGGTTGTGGGAACTGATGACTCGGAAAAGGCCTGGGAGCTATACAGATCAAGATTATGATTATTACAAAGAAATATTAATAAAATCAGATGCTCTATACCAGAACAATGATCCCACACAAAAAAGAGTCAAGTCGAGCAGTGGGGCAAAATACAACAATTTAATCAAGCCCATATGGTCACAGATCAAGACTGGCAGTGGAATCAAACAATACAACACCCTGCCCAAAGAATTTGTGTGGGTTGATGATGTCAGGAAACTTGTAGATAGGTTATTGGTGATAGCTGGGGAGGAAAATGCTGGGAACCACAATTTTTACAATGAAAAGGTTGGAATTATGGACATGATAAGCACAAAATTGTCTAATTTTATAGTGAATGACACTAAGGGGATTGGATATCTCATAAAAATTATTAATACTCTACCACCTAAATTTTGGAATATTTCTGAGGGTCGGGGCCTTGTTAATGACATTATAAACAAGTTGCCATTTGAACTACACATTCCAGGCTATCAGTATTGTGGTCCAGGCACAAAATTGGACCATAGATTAAACAGAGGTGATCCTGGTGTAAATCCCCTAGATGCTGCTTGTAGAGACCATGACATAGCATACAACACACATTCTGATCTTGACAAGAGACATGTTGCAGACAAAAAATTAGAAGAGGCTGCATTTGGTAGATTTGTAAGCAAAGATGCTTCTTTGAGTGAAAAAATAGCAGCATTGGGGACCACCATAGCTATGAACACCAAACGAAAACTGGGGTGGGGTTTGTGAATATATATATAATAAACCTACAATGAAGGCCAAGGGTGTTATGTATCAAATACCTTATGCAGGTCTCAAATCTCTTAAAACTATTGATAGCCTTTTGACCAAAAAGCAGCGCAAGAAAAAAAATTCTTGTATTGCAAAGGGACATGGTATGAAATTGTTGCTTAGCACCCCCCAATTAAAAAAATTACAACAATCTAGAAAAAAAATCACATGTGGGGGGTTTCATATTTACTATCCCTGCCATCTTAGCAGCACTTGGGGCTGTTGGGAGCTTGGCTGGGGGATCAGCTGCCATAGCAAAAACAGTAATAGATGCCAAGAAAAATAGGGCAGAATTAGATGAGCAGAGGCGCCATAACCTGGCAATGGAGAAACAAGGCAAAGGTGTTAAGAGAGCCATGAATAAGTTTAAAAAAACAAGAGCCGCTTACAAACCAAGATATTGAAGCTTTAATCAAGCCACTGGGCATCAAAAATTTTAGAGGTGTGTACATGTCTGATTCTTTACCAGAACAACCACTCAACAAAGAGTGTGGCATTGTTAATTTGGATAAGTACAAAAATCAGGGCACTCACTGGATTTGTTATCTTAAATATTTAAAAAAATGAGGCATTTGTGTTTGATTCATTTGGAGGTGTTCCACCTGAAAATTTAGTAAAATATCTAAAATCAGCTAATCTTTATTACAATAATGCCCGTGTTCAAAATTTCAAAGATGTTAATTGTGGACATTTGTGTTTATCAGTTCTTAGATATATGTCTCAAATAAATAAACCATCAATTGAAAATTTTCAAAAAGCCTTGTGGTATCTGAAACATCATGGGGGTATTCCATCTCACCAGCCAAAATTCAATATTGAAACTCAAATTGCATGATGACATAGTGTATCCCAAAACAATAGCTCTCAGAGCATTTTACGGCATGTACTTAATCCCTAATATTACTCACCACAACAACAAAATTGCAGTAGGGGATCAAAAAATTGTCATCACTCCAGGGCAATATAATCTGTCTACTCTAAATGCTCAGTTACCCAGAGGTATAGTGTTAACTCAAAATTCTGTCACTCACAGAGTAGAGATTGTATCTGCTACAGAAACAGTGGATCTGGGTACTATAGGAGAGCTGTTAGGCTTTGAGAACAACACAAAACTTGAACCAGCCATCAAACACACTGCTATGAATATACCTAAATTCTTAGCCATAGAGACTCTGAATATTCACTGTAATGTGGCCGAGGGTATGATCACCAAATCAAATGGCATAGGCACTCACAAACAAACTGGCATCATTGCAACATTCAAACCTAATTCTGAATTCATGGAGCCCATCATCTACAATCCATCCCCAACATTATATTTTCCTGTGTGCCATAATAGAATATATTATATTGAATTGATGGTCACTAATGAAAAAGAAGAATTAGTTGATTTTGCTGGAGCCACAACAACTGCAATCATAGAGATTAATATTTAAATAAAAATACATACAATGGAAAATATTGAGAGTTATGAGCTACAATCATTCCCCCCAAACAGGAGGACATTTGCAAATTTAAATCAACCCAACACAGAGATTGAGGTTGATCTTGATGTAGGGGATGGCTTTATACACCCCCACAGAGCAGATCTATACATCAAATTTGATGTTGTAAAGCTCGATGGAACAGATTACCCGGCAAATTCATATATAAGATTGGTTGATAATTTTGTGCCGCATCTATTCTCTGAAATTGAGATCAGAAAACATGGCATTGTTATAAACAGAGTGGATTATCCCAGCATTACCTCCACAGCTTTGGCCACACTAAAATTATCCAAAACCGAGGCTTCTTACTACAGAATCGGTGGATTTGAGGCTGGTGATAAAATATTATCTAAAAACCACACAGTGCTGTTCCCCATGCGCCTGTTGCCAGGATTCTTCTCAGATTACAAAGATATTATGTGGAAGGGTGGGTTAAGAATCACATTTAGAAGAGCTGCAAATGATAATAATGCTTTGATGAGGTACAGCACATTAAACTCTACAGGAGAAGCTCTGCCTAATACCTTACCAGATGCAGGCAAATGCATTATTCAGACTATGGAGCTAAGAATCCCTGTTGTTGAATATGAGGCCAGTTATGCTCTTAAATACAAAGCAGATATAATAAAAAATCCACAGGTTCCTCTGCAATTTTATACATATCAATGTGTACAGAAGCCCGCAACTGGTACATATTATGAGTTTGATGCTACAAATTCATTCTCCAGTATACAATATGACATGCCGGATTTTGTGGTGGTTCTGTTTCAGACTGGGAGACACAATAATCAGGAAAAAAATTCAAGTAAATTTGATAACTGCAACATCAAGAACATATATCTTAAAAATGGCAGAAATGAGGTATTTCCTAGAGAAAATTACAATTTAGACATGTCCAAGGATGATTTCCTCAAATTATATGAGGCATTTTCGGCTTTCAAAAGGGTCACTACTGGCAATACTGACATGTATTACACACCAGATGAATTCAAAGCACAGAGACCCATGTTTGTAATCAACACTTCAAAAAGAAAACAAGTTGTGGTTAATGACAGGACAAACATTAAAATTATCTGTGAATTCCATGAGGCATTACCTGATGACACCATATGTAGTGTTATTCTCATAGGTGAAAAATCATATGTTTATGATGTAAGAAATGAGAGAGTCACGGAGCAATTCTAGAGGGCCGATTCAAACACAGAAGTCCCTTGATTATCAAGCAATAATACCAATATTTTGCTGTCAGGAAATATATTACTTACCCAAATTTAACAGCACATCTGCTTGTGGCAGGAAAGCTCAAATATATCACGTCTGCATTTTGCAGGAAAATTTTTATTACTTACCCAAATTTTATAGCACCTCTGCTCGTGGCAGGAAAGCTCAAATATATCACCTCTGCATTTTGCAGAAAAGCTCAAATATATCACATCTGCATTTTGCAGGAAAGCTCAAATATATCACATCTGCATTTTGCAGGAAAAGCTCAAATATATCACATCTGCATTTTGCAGGAAAAGCTCAAATAACACAGCACATCTGTTACAGAAAAGCTCACACACAGCACTTCTGTTACAGGAAAGCTCAAATAACACAGCACATCTGCTATTTGCAGGAAAGCTCAAAAACACAGCACATCTGTTACAGAAAAGCTCACACACAGCACTTCTGTTACAGGAAAGCTCAAATAACACAGCACATCTGCTATTTGCAGGAAAGCTCAAAAACACAGCACATCTGCTCGTAGCAGGAAAGCTTTTACAATATTTCTGCCTATTGCAGAGAAGCTCTCACAGCACATCTGCATTGCAGGAATACAAATGCAATGAATATTTCTGTAAGTTACACACACACTCGGGGCTTATATTATTGCGACAAGACCAAACCTAAATGCTATTCAGGTTTGCATGACAATATCCAAGAAGCCAATATTATCATTACTAAGAATTTCCTCTTTGAGTTAATATGATGGATAACATGTAATTTTCTCTGAAGGGGTACAGTGTAGATAAGAATTTCTCTTTGAGTAAATAATATGATGGATGACATGACATGTAATTTCCTCTGAAAAGGCACAACACGGGTTATATTTCTTGTATGTCAACAGATATAATCTCCCAGGCATACAGAAAGAGGCAAATATTCTCCTTACTAAGAATTTTCTCTTTGAGTAAATAATATGATGGATGATATGTTATTTCTCTCTGAAAAGACGCAGTGTAGATTATATCTGCTGGCATAAAAGAAATATAATTTCCCGGGCAAGCAATAATTTATTGCTGGCGGAAACATGGGACTGATCAAAAGATTGGAAAGAACATGGAAGCAATTAATTATGTTTGCTTGACCTCCATTCCATTGTATTGATCAGGGAGTTTTGCCTCATAGAAATATAACAGCAGTTAATGTGATTTTATACCCAGACAACAGCTATTAACTAGGCTCTGTTGTATAACACTTTTACCAGGTTTTCAGATCTGGGAGTTGTATATCAACTAGCAGTAATTATTCTCAAAATCTCACGTATGGAAATATTATTTTGCCACACATATTTCAATCTATCAGGACTCGAACCCGGAGCCCCTTGTTTACAAGACAACAATATTAACATTTTGCCATCAGGGGAGGCTTCACATATTACCAGGATTCAAACCCGAGCCTTTTGATTACAAGACAATAAAAACCATGCACCACACTCTACTGGCTCTCAGAACCCAATAAATATCAATTCAAGATTCCTGGGATTTTGACAGAAAAACATACTATAAACAATAAGATGATAAGAGAACTTGGCATAGTTTTAAGTATAGACAAATCAATCTGAGGAGGCTCTTCCTTTCACAGAAAATTCCCGAGGGAATTTTTACAAAAATCTTGGATTAGGCAGGGTTCCACACTAGAGCAAAAAACTCATATGCTCATGTTGAGCTTGTTTTAAGTATAGCCAAACCTGCTTGAGGGGGGCTCTTCCTTTCCTGAGTTTATCCTATATACTTTTATACTACTTTCGTCAAAGACGTACATTTTGTGCTACGTCAAAAGCCTGTCCGTATACATAAAGCCACCCTTCCTCTACGTCGTCCGGTTTCAGAGTGGGCACGTTTTTTCGCTCTTGAGAGCGCTTTCCTAACTTCGATGCTGGCTTCGTCGTGCACACATTGGTGCTCGGTCACAATTAAAATTGTATCATCCTTGGTCTTCATCGTACCTTTGCATTTCGTCGATTTCTCATTGACACAAAGCCACGTTACAACAGCAGATTTGTTTACGCGTAATTTCCGGTACGAGTATCCGTTAAACATTGCACACGGTTTCTCTTTCCTGGTCTCTACGATCTCCATATTCTTAAATTTCGGAACTTACTTAACAGGAACGAACAGCTAGGTTAATCGCACAAAAATGAAATAAGCTCACAGGAGACAGGACGGGAAATATCAAGCTTCCCGGCTGGAGGGGGAGGTCAATGAACACGTGCCCGCTCCATGAACTGGTTGCTGCCTGCCAGCAGCGCGTGGGTGCGGGAGGTTTATATTTTCTAACTGATTAGTTCACTAGATAACATGTCAATCAAGTTGTGTCCGCTTCATGCCCTGTTCGCTCCATGAACTGTCCGCTAACAGGAGGACACGTTATGAGAGAATGAATTTATCCCCATGTTTCAAGTGGAAGCGTTATTTATGTTGATTATTAAGCTAGACACGATATTTGAAAAATATGATGAATAAGAATTTTCAGAATCCCATATATTCTTAATGAAAAATCAATTCCAACTGCAAGTTACGGCTAATCAAATGGAAGTTTCGACTTTTCCGCCTGTCAATTACATCTTCAACCTGTCCTCTTTCCCTTGATAACCTTTTCTATGTCATCGGAAGTTCGATATTCCCAAGTGAACAAATGCAATAATACTCCCATAAGAGCAATGCATTTCTCCTTGCCTACTACGGCCATCCTGGCAGTGTTGCAAAACCTGATGCGCATAAAAGAGCTAAATTTAAACTTAAATGGAGTTAAAACTGACTTTCAAGGAGCTGGATTGATTGACTTGGTGTTTAAGTCCACTTTATGCACTGTAAGGCTAATCGGGACTGGACATACAGTTTAAAGTGGAATCCGAACCACTACGTGCCTCCACCGGGTATCGAACCCAGGACCCCTTGATTACAAGGCGACGACGCTACCACTGCGCCATCGGGGAGGCCCTCAAGGAGTTGGATTTACGAAGGCTGGATATAGTGCCCCCTAGGGTAATTTTAGTTGTCAAAGGGGTGGGGGCGCTGCTATTACAGTTAGCTTTAGAGTGGGGATAATTTATTGTTACTTTTCATGTCTAGATCCGGTGGCATCACCCATCTCAATAATCCACCGATGGTCATAGGAAATCGACAATAAAGTATTCCCGGATAACAATAACATGTCATCTTCACGTCAAACACGGCGCTATGAAAAAGTAGCTGGCGAGGTAAAAGGGGGTGAGGCGACGCAGCTAATATAACAATATCACGTCACGTGCAATATGTATATATATATGGCAAAAGTTAGTATATTTGCGCCGGAGCCAGTGATGGCATCATAGTGGGCCACGGGGGTGGCCTCCCGGTTCACAGCCAAACGAGTGCACGCAGGGAGCCAGATCTGGATCTAAAAGAGCTAAGTTGGCAACAGTGCCGCGGTGGGAAGAGCGGGGAGGAGCCTCGCGGAAACTGTTCCTCATGCTCTTAAGTAAAATAATAAATATTTCAAAACATTTTGATGTAAAATTACTATTATAAATAATCACATATTTGGAATAAGCGTCATTTCAGTGAAAATATTCTAACATTTCGCGGCGTACCCTTTGGAAACCACTGGGATAGACCCTGACTCATAATATAGAGCTATCGATTGACATCAAAATCCAATGAGACGACACGGCATAGGTGTGCGCACGGGAGGGCAAGGGGGGACAGTTAACTTCCTAATCACGGACGTTTGCATATTTTTTTCCACGAAGGGACAAACAAGGTATTTTTCCATGGGGCATATTACCCCGATAATATTGTTGCCCCCTCAAAAAACACCACTTGAATTTGAAATTATGGCATAATAATTAATGTAAATTACTATGACTGAAATCAAATTATACGTGTAAAATATATACTTTTAGGTTGACATACGTTTTCGAAGGGGGAGATGTGGCCATCCTTGCCCCTCCCCCCTTCCAGACGTTCCATGCCCCTATATTATTATACTTTTACTTAGAAATTTAGTGTAGATGAATCTCCTTGCTGTTATTAAACGATATTATATTCTTAATAAGAAAATGAAGTATTTTCAAGCCGATGAAAGTTCGAAGCAACTACGGGGGAAGGGGGTTCAGTAGCACAACCAAAAGGGGGCAGGGGCATTGCGTTTTCCCAACCTTGGACGGAAATCAATTCTAGGGGGGCAAACATTGAAGTAAAATAATGCAAGACTAGCAGAATCTAAGAGTAGCAGGACAAAACAATACTGAAAATGGAATTAGTTTTCAAGTCTTCTTGCATTATTTCTTCCTGACGGCCAGGAGCACCTGCAGGGGGGCACAGAGGGGCAATTGCCCCGTCGACTTCAAATATTATACAAATTAAATTTCATTTTGTAAAATGTTCTTGCTCGCTTCGCTCGCATTATCTGCTTTTCTTACACTCTTGTCAAGTTAAGAGCAGCTAGGGGGCTGCGAGAGTTGTCCCTCTACGCCAAACGATTGAATGAGAAACATTTAAAACGAGAATGCCATGGTATCCCATGAATTTTTTTGCGCGCTATTAAATCAATACTGTTTTCTATTTATATAAATTTGGATCAAAAAATTGTCTTGCTTGCTTCGCTCGCAATTTCTTTCTTCACTGCAATGCATTGTGAATTACCAGAGCGACAAGTAAGAACAACTAAGTACGCGTACTTCAGACAGTTGCTGTTATAACAGTTTGTTTTCGAGGAAAAGGAGCGCGCATATTTCAAAGACAATTTATATCATTCTTGCATTTGGTTTGTTATGGGGCGGATAAATTGATTATGTAATGTATTTAAATAATATGTTTTATACACACACACGTACGCATATATATCCATCAATGCAATAAAACTAAAGGAGTGAGATAAAAAGAGATTTGTCTTTCCCGACTGAAATTTCATCAAAGCTTTTGCCACCTCCACCCCATAATAAGAGGGTCTGGGCACGTCTATGCAACACTGATAGTGCCGAGAACAGAAAAAAATATTAGAGGCAATGAGGGTACAGGGATATTTCAAGGGGCACACTTATTATGTTTTCTTAAATGCCATAAAAAATTTATAGTTGGGCTAAGAAAATAGCTATATTTATTTAGTTTTTACGTGTTTGCTAGGGTGCGTCATCCCCTCCTCTGGCATTGTCTCCGGTTATTGCTGTTAAACATGAAAACCCAAATTAGGAAAGCCATGGCTCACCAATGTTTGAATCCAGAAAAGAATTGCTGTATCACTAAATACATCCGCTATTTTGTCTGAAGAACAATGGACAATTAGGGAAGTTTAGACAATGCTATGTGACACATAATTCATAGCCTACATATCAGTTAGCATACAGTAGTATGCACTTCCTGTGATACCATACCATTAAGACAATTGACTGTTGTCATCAAGGCGATAAGAACTTCGCCAAGTGCATTCCTTTACCACAGGAAGAGGTGTGGTTTGTATTATAGAACAATGCTATCATCGGTATAAGTGATAGACATCCTGCATTCCTCTCCAAACAACAATGAACAATCACATACTGATGTCAGCAAACACCCTCTTGTGCGTCGGGGGCTATGAGTCGTTAGAAGGATGCTGTCACTGGTATGAGTGATAAACATCCTGCACAAACTACATTGAACAATAGCATACCAATACTAGCAAACAACTCTCTTGTGCGTCAGGGGCTACGAGTCATTTCCCGTAGAATGTTCTAGAAGAATTGCAGTACTTTGGCTTTGGGCGTGGCGTGATACTCTTTCCTGGCTTCTGATTGGTTGATCGTGAGGCTCAAACACTATAAATAATCACCGGGCAAGGTGCTAGCCCATGTGTGTGCTGGTGTTCGTAGGCGTGCTTCAAGAAGTCTTCGAGATGTCAGGTACGAGCTCTTCATCTTCAGACATGTTTCAACTTACTTTATACGCGTACGTTTGTGATAGCTTGCAAATAGTTCACCGATATGCAATTTCAGGTCAGCTCCTGCTCTACCACAGGTATGAAGTGAAGTTTCAATTCCCAACAACACATAGAAGAAAGCAAGGTTCACCAGGACTCCTCTCCAGGCAACTTACACTGCACCACAGACATGAAGTGAAGTTTCAATTCCCAACAGCACATATGAACAGTGGCGGCGACTGGAGGGGACAGGTGCCCCCCACTTTTGCCCCCGCATTATGCTAAATCTTATCTACAAATGGAAATATACTGACTTTGTCCCTCCCAGTTTTGGAACCCAATGGCCGCCACTGCATATGAAGTGAATGAAGTTTCAACTCTCAACCACACAAGAGTACATAGCAGGAGGCAAGGTTCACCAGGATTAGTGTCCACACAGCTCACACTGTACCAAGGACATGAAGTGAAATAGGAACTTTGAATTGTACAACACGTCAGAAGGGAAGGTTCACCAAAACTCCACTCCAAGCAACTCCTGATGTACCACACACATTAAGTACATTGTAGTTCTCATTGCCGACTCTCAACTTCACAACAGCACATAGCAGGAGGCAAGCTTAACTGGGACTCCACTCCATACAGCTCACACCGTAGCACAGACATGGAGTGAAGTATGAACACGTCGAGGCAAAGTTCACCAGGATACCAATCCAGGCAGTGAAGTATCAACTCTCAACCTCACAACAGAATGCATGACACAAGCTTTACTGAGAATGAACTCCAGGTACCTTCCGCCGTGCCACAGACATGGAAGTGAAGTACGGTAGGCAGACCTTAACCTGAGAATACCAAGGTGGGATATCATCGAACTAGTTATAGGGTGACATATCGTCAGCACAACGAACCTCCAGTCATTGTTGTAGGTTTTCATTCTCGCAACTTTTCCATTACGCTACTCATTCGTAGCTCCCCAATTTCCTCACGATGGTGGTTGGCCACTGGTCCCATACACACACTAAAATCGCAGGAGAAAAGTTGTTACGCTTTTCCTCAGGAGACTCAGCCTGCATGTGGCCCATAGCCACAGCCCAAATCATGATGCCTTAGACTGCTTTGGTAATCGATACCAACCTTCATCATTGTGTCTAAATCATTCCTGTTTTGATGAAATTGTTAAATTTGAATAAGGTGAGTTCTCAATAGTACTTGTTCGAAAACTAGTGTCACTCCAATTTTAGGCATTGTGGTAACACCCTTCAGTGCCTGTTGATGATAGTAAGCCTAATTCTCCATGCCTGTTAATCCGAGAGAGCACTTTCATCATACATCACCAGTAAAGCTTGAAAACGTATTCTAAATGTTGTTTTGGAGGTGCATTACCGGTAATGAGAACAGTATTATCTTCTTTTCCTTATTGTAACCTTGAATATAAACTATAAAGAAACAGAAGATGTGAATAAATCAAGAATGGTTGAAAATATTCCTTGGCATATAAACTCACACAACATTATTCAAAAAATATGTAAACTTTATTTCTACTTTCAGGTGCAAGGTGGATGATTTTGTTCCTCATTGGACTTTTGCGCATGACTGCTATTCTAATGGGGTGAGTAAAACAATGTTTCATCTGATACCCAGTAGCATATTTCAATTTTATTTCTCACCCTAAGAATACCTCTTTTTTAATGTTTCTGATTCTTTGCAGGATTTCTGACACTAATAGTCTATATTTTACCATCTCCTCAAGTATTTAACCTTATTTTATTTTTAAGAAATCCAACCAAAGGTGAGCTGGGTGCCACTGCTGTCATAATTAATTAACTGTTGGTGACCACATCCAATAAACTGTTCCTATATTTCACCTAAGCTATTGAACATGCTATACATTTATGTACAGTCAGACTTTTCAGTTTTGGTTGAGACAAGTAACACTAAGTTTAATGTTAGTATAAAGAACTTGGCTAGACATCTTCTCTAAACTATGTGAATATTTGTGCACCTGAGTGTATAAAAAGAGCATAATTGTGTACCAGCATGTAATTGTAGAAATTTTGGGGATAAGATGTGCTCAAGATGTGTAGATCTGTAGTTTATGAAAGTTTTCACCCATTTCAGAGCTGGAGATGTTTCAGGAGCCATGGTGGCCGACACTAACTGTGTCTGCGGAGTGTTCAATGTCTCATCTGTTGCTCTGGAAGATCCAGGAAAACCACTCCTCAAGAGTCCAGTGGATGTGGTCGCTTCATGTGACAAAGTGGGTCATGACATGTGCAGCAAGACATGTGTCGATGTGGTAAGTAGCAGTTACTTCCTCCAAATGCTTAAATGGGTGTTTATATGAGTAACAAAGTAACAGTCTAGTGTACTTTTTTTTTAGCTTTTAAGTAACAGTGATTTTGAAAATGTATTTCTCTCTCTCTTTTATCCATGTCCATTTCTCTACATGTCTCTGCCTGCCCTCCTTTCTCTCTCTCTCTCTGTCTGCCTCTTACTCTCTCTTCCTGTCTTTTTTATCTCTATCTCTGTCTGCCCTCCCCATCTTTTTATTTTTGTCTGGTTTCCTGTGTGTGTTTCTTTATCTGTTTATCTCTGTCTGCCTGGCTCCTTCCTCTCTCTCTATATATATATATAGTTCTCTAACAGCCTCTTTATATCTGCTTCTCTTTTTCTCTGCCTGTTACTCTTGCATTCTATGTTTTTCTCTGTCTGTCCTCCCTTCCTTCTCTCTTTCTGTTTGGTTCTCTGTGCCTGTCTCTGTTTCTCTTCCTCTCTATCACTGTCTCCTGTCTCCACTCCGTCCCCCTCCCTCAATGTGTGTGCATGAATCTCTCCCATACTTTGGCAATTTATCATTCTAATGTTTTTCTTTGTAAAACAAACTTTTAAATACATTAAGATTTGGCACACACCTCATATACGTTTTAGTGGAAAATCATGCAAAGCCAGGCTGGCTCGGTAGCTCAGTGATAGAGCAATGGCACGGTATGTCAGAGATCCAGGTTCGAGTAGGCTACTGGTCGAGCCTGCAGTTTTTGCTGAAACTTTTGTTTGGAAAACTTCACAAGGCTTTTCAATAGAATTAATATTGAAACAAATGATACATTTTTATATCGACTGTTTCATTTTGTTGAATATATGAAATGAATGATTTCACAAGGTAACAAATGATTAAAGAAATGTATTATGGGACAGAAATACTATTCAGTAACTTTTATTTAATTTTTTTTTTCCAAAATGAGTAACATACATGTACACAGACGGACAAGTTCTTTTCAATATCACTAATCCTTGACATTTTTTCTATAATTCAAAGGCCAAATCGTTCAAGAAAATTTCTGGCAGCATTCTATGTGCTCTAGTCAAGCACGATCATGTTGGCTTTCAGGTAAGATAGACATATTTATAGCTGTATGTTAATTTGGAGTTTTAATTTATGTATTTGTATATTTATATTAGACATAACATATTTGTGCAGGAAAACTTTGAATGTTTTCTTTCAAAATTAAAATATCAATTTACGAAATCCTCTGACTATTGTTGTAGCACAAAACATATAATTCTAGAAGGGAAAGATACGTTCAATGTTTTGAGTCACAATCGTTTTCCAGCATGTACTAAGAATGATCCAAAAATAAACAGCATTGGTATTGGTAGAAACAAAGGAATGCTAAAGGGTCACTTTAGAATTGTTTTCATCATAATCATTATTGGCAGACATACAAGAGTACAAAGTTATTGTTTTAGGTCCTTAGCTGAATAAGCATTCAGTTAGATACTAATACTAGACAAACTTATTTATACGATATTAAAAATTTTAGTAATATCTTAAGATGAACATAATACTGATACAAATATGGAAGCATCAAAATTCAAAACCGAAGTAATTATATGTACTGTAATCCAGCGGTTCAACTGTGATCCGCAGACCCTTGGTGGTCCTTAGGAACCTTTCAGGGGGTCCGCAAAACCTTCCCAGTGTTCCACAAAGGTTCGGAAAAATACTAACACAAGAGCATAATATGTATGCAAATTCCGGGCTTTAAACTTTGAGTTAATTCTTGGGGGTCCGCGAGGGTGAGTGATCTCTGAAGGGGGGTCTGCGGTCTAGGTAAGTTCAAGAACCGCTGCTGTAATCAATTGTTTGTTGAAACTAGAGGCTGAAAATGTTACAAAAGTAAAATTTTAAAATAAAACAAAAGATTAATGTTCATTTCATAAATTGAAGCAAATAGTTTATAGTGGATAAAGCAATGAAACATTGTTGTCTTGTAGCATAATTTATCTGGAGAGAATAATGCAAATTTTCAATTTTCTTTATAATTTGTTACAAAATTAGGCATGAGTCTGGAAAATGAAGTAGGTGTTAATTTAATTACCTGTTGCAATAAAAAAAAGTAACTACATTACAGTTTATTAATGTAACAACTTACACACCAGCAAAATTAAAATTACCCAAAAGTCAAATGTACCATTTGCATGTATATGTATTGATTGATTGATTTAGTTTATTTTACTTCGCGTTTTGTGCCTCTTGGCTAATTTGCGAAGATGGGGATGAGTGATGAAATGATGAAATTGATGAATGGACATTCACAAACAACCAAGCCCGACCGGGATTCGAACCCGGGACCCTTGGCATCGCAGCGCGATGTGCTAACCGCTCAGCCACAGGGTCGGGCAGCATGTATATGTAAATTGATTGCTTCCGATCTGAACTTTGGAATATGTTGCTATTATATGAAGCATCTGAGTTACATTTTTGTTTCACACTGTCATTCAAAATGCAGAAGCTAATTTCTCTTCAATCACAAACCAGCAACAAGGTCTCCTACATAGTTCACATAAGTGTATGTACATACTGGACAAGTAAGATATTTCTTGTTCACAATGAAATAGTTGCATCATCCTCAAGTATACTTTCTTCCTCATTATAGGTGGCCTTGTACCATAATGCTTGCAATAATGGATGGATGTATACAGGAGTAACCTCGTCAGAGAAACTATGCTGCCATAATTCTAGTCCTGTTTCATGCATGGACAAAAGTCACAGCGATCTCTAAATTTTCTTTTGGCTCACCAAACATCTTTGCCAAACTGACTATTCCTTTGAGGGTATGTCAATGGCATGTGCTATAAACAAGTTTCTCCTCGTATAATCTTTCACATATTGGTGTAAATATTTTCAAATCAAAATTCTAGCAATTTAGGCTGAAAATGTTAGGGAGATTTCGTCCATGAAATGTGCCAATCTTCCATGGATCGGTGTGAAAATTCGAAAATAGAAAAACATGAAACAATTTTAGGTTCACCTTGTGTGTGGAACTTTCGAACAAATAATTATGCAATTTTCCACAAATTAATGTAATGTTTAAAACAACCAAATTGTTTAAGTTTGGGTTCACATTTTGTGCTGTGGAAAATTTGATCTTTATCTAAATGGTATAAGTGAAATGAACTTTTAAAATTATTTACTGAAATTCAGTGCTGAGGAAGATTCGTACACATAATGCACTGATTTTCACTAATTGGTGTACATGTTCACTAATAGCAAAATTGTAAGAATTTGAACACAATTTTCTTTTTCTGTGAAAGTTTTGTATCGAGTAGTACTTACAATAAATGTGATTGAAAAATCCACATACTGTGTGTACTTTTACAGATGTCTATGTTTCAGTACTTCTGTGTAATATTTTTTTTTTGGTCTGTATTTCTCTTATTTTATGTTACTTCACTTTTTGAGATAACTGTATTTGCCAGCATATAAGACATACCCCATTTTTTTTACACATTTTTTAGGAAAAAGCTTTATCGCTGAATTTATATATACACAGTATTTCAAATATAATTGTAGGTCTACTTTCAACAATTAACTTGCCTAATCTAACTAGGAAAGAATACATTTTAAGCTTCTTCGCCACACACTGCAGGGAAACAAGAAAGAAATTGTCAAACTCGGAACTGATAACATTTCCAGAAATAAAGGTATTCAAGAATTGAGTATTAATAAGACACACCCTGTTTTTGAGACGTATTTGTAAAGGGGAAAAGTGCATCTTATATGTCAGCAAATAAGATAATTGCAACGATACTAAATAGCCAATGGAGGAAACTGAATGAATCTTTCATTCTCTACTTTGAATTTGAATTCAACCTCACTATGCCACACAAAAGAATTAAGTAAATGTATGATTTTATTTTTATTTCAAACAAGAACTACAATTTTGTACAGGATTTGTTAGAATTTAGATAATAGCCTGTATAAAAGGAATACTTGGAATTTTTATCCTAGTATACATATTGCTGGTGGTTTAACACTTGAATCCTTTCCATTTTGGGGTTTGATACTTCATATAACCTGCTTTGAGCCTAAATGCATGACCATGAAATTAGGCAGGTGGCAGAAGTAAGTGCTGTTGCCAAGTTAGAGCACAACCCCATGTGTCCGAAGGTTTAAGAGAATGAAAGATCTCATTGTAGAGTTGGTCTTTGTAATCCGTGTGATACAAATAGACAGTTTTGCTCGAAATGTCAGGGATGACACAAAAGTGCCCCGGAGAGATGTCGGTCTGGCACTCGAACTAGACAACAACAGACTGTTGACATTGCCACACAGTGTGCAGGAACCAGCATCTTTTGTCCTGCTCTCACCTGGCTTTTCCTGTATGTGACACCAGCGAAATTCTGACCAGCCACCTATTTTTATGGCCATGCATTTAAGTCTTCTATGTTCTTTCAGCTCTGCTGTGTAAGTTTATTACTAGTTTTCATTTTTATAACAGTTACAAGTTACATTCAAGAAAAGATTACATATTGTGAAGAATGAATAAATATAATAGATGTTCAAATCATAAAGACATAGTAAAACTGATGAAAGTAAGCAAAATCCTCAATAACATATTCCGCTAATATATTAATAATTGTCAGATTATTGCTAACTTTGTAAAAACCAAGGGTTGTCCAGAAGGGGGCAAGGGGGCCATTGCTCCCTCAATACCTTCCAGCCGCACAAAGTTATGGTGAAAATAGGCTTCTCAGATGGCGTAACTGTAGCATCGTCGCCTTGTAATCAAAGGGTCCCAGGCCCATTAGCCTGTGGAGGCAAATAGTGGTTCAGATCCCACTTCAATATGTAGTAGGTCCAGTCCCGATTAGCCTATCTGTGCATAAAAAGTGGACTTAAAACAACAACTTGGAATAGTGGTGAGGTACTTTCATGGCAGATTTGGAATATCATAGCAGTTTTTCTAAGGCTTGGCTCTACCTGTAGGGGACACAAGGGCAGCTATTTCTGAATTTTCCTCTCTTTTCGAAAAACTGTTATGATATTCCAAAATCTGAAAAATTACATAGCCTATGCTTAGAATTCCTTCTAGAGCATTCATGTGATTCTTCATGTAGTTAGCTTTCGCTAACTACATTTGTATCTTAAACTATAGATAATATTACACTGAAAGCAAACAACACGAAGATCCATGTGAATGTTCCAGAAGGAATTCTAAGCAGATTTTGGAATATCATAGCAGTTTTTCGAAAGGAAAATTTGAAAACAACTGTCCTGGCCCCGCCGAGCCTTAACACATACTTTAGACCAAAAACTCAATATGCTGACCAAGGCAGAATTTATTTGATTTTAAAACATAAACTAGAAGGTTGAAACGTAACGTTTAGTTTATGTTATAAAATAAAATAAATTCTGCCTTGGTGAGCATAGCGAGTCTTTGGGTATCATGGAAACAAGGCTTAATGGTGTTAACATACTTTAGAGTCTTAGAGATTGTTTGCTGCGTGTTTTCTGAAGAACAATTTTTCTCTTACACATACTCCTATATGATTCTCTGTGTGTGAACAGCCATTAGTTTACTGCCGTCTTTTAATGGAATGCTGCTGCCATGTACTTTGTGTATGTTGGGTGAAATTGGGGTTATTGTAGGTTAGGCAGGTCAGGTTTGGGGCTCTTAGTATTAAAATAACATCCACAAACGTTTTGACAACCAATCACATAATATCTGGTCTCAAGCACAGAAGCCCCTTCGAGCCTCCCACGAACATCTCCCAGAAGCATGTCTGTGATGACCACAAATGAGCTCTGTGGAAAGAGCAGATGCTTGCATAAGCTACTTTTGAAGTGTAAATTATACTCAGTGAAGCTTTTAACTGTGCTCATTCATTTCTCCAAACTTCGAACTTAGTTTCACAATCGATTCCAGCTGTCCTAATACTTATTTAAAACTTGCGAAAAACCATTAAATATTCGGCCTATACAACAAGTGACTTGAGAAAGAATGTCGTAGGAGACTAACTACTCGTTACAAACGCCAAAGTTAAATGTTTAAGAAGAAAATTATTCAATCTATTTTATTTCGCTTTTTCTGTCACTTTTTGGCTTATTTGCGAAGATGGGGATGAGTGATGAAATTGATGAATGGACACTTACAAACACCCACGCCCAGGCTGGGGATTCGAACCCAGGACCCTTGGCACTGTAGCGTGATGTACTAACTACTCCCCCACCGGGGCCAGCAAGAAGAAAAACAAAGGGTACCTATGCGATCTCTACCGAACACCTCTCACTCGTTTATTTCATCATTTTTAACATTCGTGCTTACCTATTCTGCATTGCGAAAGATTCTTTAAGGTGACATTTTGCTTTTTTTCACAAAAATAATGGCAATTTTTCACATTAACAGTAATTATTGTTCTTCCTTTTTTCGCTTCTGTAACACACAATATGGCGGGCACAGCTCGAGTCGCGTCGTGGAACATCAGTCGGGTATGCAGTGTTTCCAACCTTCTTAACCGAAAAATGCCGCACACACCATTCACGCATAGCCTCCAAAACCATTCATGCATAGCCCCACAAACCATTCACGGTAAGGTTAGGTTAGGCAAACATAGTTAAAAAATGTCCCACAAACAATTCCCGCATAACAACCTTTTCCGACGTCACGGGAGACGCATTTCTAATTTTAGGCTAGATGCCTACGTTGTTACAATACAATACAATACAATACATTTATTCATCGTTAGACATTGTACAATGCAATAGATGTCGTCAGTTATTGGTTACATATTTGTTAATGTATATATGTAAATATATAATTACATATATAGAGAGGGATTACATGGAACTACAATATGTTATAGATACTAATATGAGAGTATATGCATATATAAAGTATGAGTATGCAGACATAAGACAATTATAATATTAGTGACGATGAAATATAAATATGGCAGTGGCAATATACATAACAATAATACATAAAACAGGAAATAAACAATACAATACATTCTAGAATATTAAATCATTTTTAGGATGGATTTCGAATTCTTCTAGATTGTAGAAGACCTTATCTTTTAACCAGAGTTGAAGTACACTTTTAAATTTTTTAAGAGAGACACTGCGAGCAGCTTCTGGTAACATGTTGTATAACTTAATTCCTAAATACTTATAACTATTATGTGTTTTACTTAATCTGATTGATGGTGTGTCGAGCTTGCAACAGAACCTTGTATTGTGTCTGTGCACAGTGTGTCTTGCGTTATAATTATGTACATTTTCTTTTGTATACACTAGACGGGTAAATATATATAAGCTTGGCACAGTCATTATTTTTAGTTCTTTAAAGAGATTTTTACAGGAAACAGACTGATCAAAGACTCCTGCCATGCTTCGTAAAGCTTTTTTCTGCCAGATAAATACATCCCCAGCACCAGATGAGTTTCCCCACAAGAGAATTCCATAAGTCAGAAGGCTATGAAAATATGCATAATATGATTGCAGCAGCAAATCCTTGCTAATGCATGTCCTAAGCTTTTTAAGTAGAAATATCACCCTGGCAAGTTTGGAACATAGGTGATTTGTTTGGGACTCCCAAGATAATTTGGAGTCTAAGTGTAAACCAAGAAGTTTTACAGAAGTCCATTCATGGCCATTTCGTAGTGTAAAAAATATTTTCTCTGTTTTATTTTCATTAATTGTAAGTTGATTTGTTTCAAACCAAAATGTGGACCTTTCCTCTATTTCCTTATCAAGCTTTTCAACTGTAAATTTGTCACTGCCCACTGTAAGGAATGTGGTATCATCTGCACATAAAACAGTCTTATGAGGAATAATATTAGGTAAGTCATTAATATAAATATTGAACAAGAATGGGCCGAGGGCAGAACCTTGTGGAACTCCATTTTTTATATTTAAGAATTCTGATTTTATGTTGTCTACAGTGACCATTTGTTGTCTATTTGACAAGTATGATTTTATTAGAGCAAGTTCAGTTTCTTTGATGCCATAGAAGTGTAATTTTTTTATTAATATTTGATGGGAAACAGAGTCAAAGGCTTTACTCAGATCAATAAGTGTTGCACTTACAGAAAGTTTGGATTCAAATGCATCTAACACTGTGGAAACAATGGCTTCATTTGCTTTCACAGTGGATAGATGGGCTCTGAAACCATATTGTGCACTTGTATATAAATTATTATTTGTGAAATAGTTATCGAGTTGATTATATAAACAGTGTTCTATAATTTTGGAGACAATGGGAACAAGTGATAAAGGACGGTAATTGTCGGGGGTCGATTTATCACCTTTTTTATACACGGGAATGACGACTGAGAGCTTGAGGCAGGAAGGAAAGTGCCCACAATACATCATCCAGTTTATGAGAATGCAAAGTGGGTACTGTAGAATATCAATGATTCTTTTTAAAACAAAGTTCGACATTCCATAAAAGTCTTCAGATTTTGAATTATTTAGTTTTTGTGCTGCTTTTAAAATATCAGCAGGTTGGGTCACATGCCACCGGAAGTCAGTTAAAATGTTACCGATGTCTTGTGACACGAGATTATTATATTCATAATCAAATTGATTCATAGAATTGAGGTTTGTATCCAATTTGTTACCTACCCTGACAAAGAAATCGTTAAATTCGCTTGGAGTAATCGGAACATTTTCTTTTCTTCTGGGTTTCCCTCTGCCTAATTCTGCCTTAATGACATTCCAAGCTGCTTTACATTTATTACAGGAGTTTTTAATAAATTTATCATTTGCTGTGCATTTAGCTTTTCTAATTTCTGATCTGTAAATATTTCTTAATTTGAGATATCTGGTCTTATCTTCGTTACCATTTTTAAATCCATTATAATACATCATAAGCAAGATTTTTAATTTACTCAAGTGTGGATTATACCATTGACCTAAGTGCCTTTGTTCGCGTTTAGCTTTAACTGGTTTCTCCTTTTTTTGGACTCTAGGACAGCAGTCGTTATATATATCGGAGATGGTACTGATAAATTTCTCAAATAATGCATCAACATTTGCACTTGAGAAAATTAAATGAATCCAATCAATGTCTTTTAATTTGTTTCTTAGTATATTCAGCCTGTTATCATTAATTAGCCTAACTGATTTAATTTGATTATGTATAGTATTCAGAGGTATATTATTGTTCAATTTCAACCATAAGCCTTTGTGGTCCGTTAAATAAAATGTATTGAATATCCCTATCTCATAGCAGTATTTATCTAGGTTTGTTAAAATGTTATCTAGACAAGAGTCTAGTCTTGTTGGCCTATTGTTTGCACAGTAATAGTTGAAGGATTTTAAAATATTTAGAAGATGTATTTGCTTAGCGGTACCGTTTCGAATGTCAAAATTGATGTCTCCAAGAATAATTATTTTATGTTTGTTAAAGTTCTTGTCTAGGTACGAAATAATATTTTGCACACACTCGATAAAAAATTCTACATTACTTTCAGGTGCTCTGTATACTGAGATAACAATTATTCTTAAATTTGGCAGTGACACAGCAGCCACTTCAAAACACCATTCTATGCAAAACTGACTAACATCTAAGATTGAAAAGCTGGTATCTAGGTTGTCGCTGATATATAGTGATACACCACCATGATTCATATTTGATCTGCAATAGCCAGTAATTAACCTGAAACCTGGAGGTACATATATTTGCAATTCTTCATTCCGTAGCCAGTGTTCATTTATGCTTAAAATACAGTTATTTACTCCCCCCATTAATATTTCTAGTTCATCTAATTTATTTCTAATGGATCTAATGTTCAGATGCAGTAGTAAGATATCATTTCCATTACAAGGTGGTATCCCTAACTTAGCTTGCCGTAATAATTATGTTTGAATATTTTCGTGGATTAATCTCACATCATAATTATGAATTGGATAGTCCACCACCCGACTCAGTGAGGGCCTGTCTTTGCTTATGAGGCCGGGTGGGGCAGAAAGTTTCCCTGTTTTGGTTCCGTTTCTTGCCATTTCAACTCGATAGGTTTGGAGCTTTTACTTTGATTTTTAATTATCGTACATAATTGGTCACACACCCTCTGCTTACCTGACCAATTTAAATGCAAACCATGGTTTGTGTGCTTATCATTCCCTAACCTACTTATATCTAACATTTCTACATTCTTGTACTTTTTACACAAATATTTGATTTTCCTGTTTGTATTATGTACTGCAATATTTACACACGAGTCAGACCGCAGATCATATCTATGAGGTATATTCACTACAATCACTTTCGACATGGCCAGATCATTCAGTTTCTCTTCGAGTGTTTCTACAACATCCTGTCCTTCGTTGCAGGCCACATTGTTTGCACCAGCCATGATAACTACACAGTTTTTTCCCAAATTTTCAGGTTTTATGCCACTAACGATCTCTTATATTTTAGCTCCAGGCTTGATAACACCATCGACTGGAATTTCACCTAATTGTTTCTTGATTTCACCTGCTAGACCTCTGCCGTGACTGTCTGCAAAAATGTGCACTTGCAGATGACTAGGTTTTTGCTTATTTCTCTTCTCAATTTTCCTTGGATTTACTGCTGAAGCATATTTACAAAGATTGCCTGTATCTTTCACTGTACACATGTCTTCCACTGGGAGTTCCTGCAAGATGCTGAATCTATTCTTGTTTATGAGAGTTACAGTTTCCTTGCTTTTGCTCGATTTTCTGCCATGCTTCACAACTTGTGTCCATGTGTGGGTGGAATCATTACATTTGTTTCTTTTTTCGATGGTTTCTAGTTTGTTTCTCAGCATTTGATTTTCATTTTTTAGTTCCAAAATATCACTTTCAAGTATTTTAACAATTTCTAGAAGAGTTAAACCATCATGATCTTCATTGTCCTTTGGGGAGATAGTATGGCCGCCATCTTTGATGCACTGGGGACAAAACCATTCAGTATTTTCTACAATTCCTTCATCTTTTGGCACATTTCCACATCTAAAATGCAGCCATTTATCACATGAATCACACAAAATGCCGATTTTTACTACCCTCTTACATTTTGCACATCTATCATCACACTTTATACGTAAATTTGTAGGAGCAGATACACACACATCTACGCTAGTCGGCGCCATTACTTGTTAGGTTAGGCCAGCGTTGCCAGGTCAAATTTTAAAAAATCGGGAGATCGCCCCCTGAAAAATCAGGAGATGTGCTTAAAAAAATCAGAAGAACTAATAATAGCGGATTAACAACGTTCTGGGGGGGTAGAGTGGGAAAAGCTTTCCACTATCATTATAGACCGTGTTAAAAATGTAAACATAAACATTGGTGAGGTCTTGCCCGGTCCCCCAGGAACTTCCGGTTTAGGCCAGTCCCCGTTGTTGCCAGTGCAGATTCACCTGCATACGAAGTAAGAAATGGGCGCTTGTTTTCATCAATTGTGCGACGATAGTCAAGAAAGGTATTTGTTAAAGTTCTACTATGAAGGAGTGGACGTCTAGAATCCGTCGGATGATCAACTGCACAGCAGATTATTAAAATATGACGTGTCGCCAGTTGTATAGCATACTACAAACAAGTATCTCACTCATGTACACGCACGACGAACTCAAAGCGTACGAAAGTTTAGATATATATTCAATTATTTTGTAAATGGAAAAGTGAGGGAAAGATAATTCTATAAAACTAGTGATATTATTATATTATAAAGTATGCTTAAGTGAAGTGCCAACAAATCTGCAGAAGTAATGAAATGACACATAACAAATGTTAGTAAATATATGTGCTTTCAACGTCGCCTTTCCGTCTGAGAAATTTAGGGAGAACCTATGATATGGCATGCCACTTTCGCTTGCACGAATTTACTTCAAACAACAAGAGAGTTTTCAGACTGAAGCGACAAGCGATATCGGAATTTCGCACAGAAGCATTCGATCTAAAGCAAACCAGTCACGCTTGCGCTAATAACAGGCCGGGGCAACACAATGCACGGGATTGATAAAACGGCCCAGTCCGAGCGACAAGCGACACCTGCAATTTGTCGTGTCTCTTTAATTCGGAAGGTGTTGTTTATTTTTGAATGTTGGTTTCCAAGAGACATGTATCGCTGCAGTCTGAAAGCTTACTTTCGAACCAATTCACCACGAGAAAATGTACGTGTCGCTTGGACTGGACTGTTGCTTTCTCTACCATGCATCGTGTCGCCTCGGTCTGTTGTAATCGTATGCAAGGTGGATTGTTTCCTTTAGAGTAAAGGGGCTGTTGCTTGTCGCTTCGGTGTGTAATCTCTGTGCCACTTAAAATAAAGTGAATCCTCAGTGATCAATGAAATTTTTCGAACCGAAGCGACACGACAAGCTGCACGTGTCGCTCAGATTTTCAATGGCGTGTATTGTGCCGCCTGAGACTTGATTTCCCATGAGCGGTAAATGCTTATTTATAGACTAAATGGGCCTGTGTCGCTTGTCACTTCGGTACGAACCACCGCTGTCG
The DNA here is from genome assembly GCF_977018435.1 of Lepisma saccharinum. Taxonomy (NCBI): domain Eukaryota; kingdom Metazoa; phylum Arthropoda; class Insecta; order Zygentoma; family Lepismatidae; genus Lepisma; species Lepisma saccharinum. The sequence continues at coordinate 32,840,520 of NC_139238.1, forward strand.
CGTGTCGCTTCGGTTTGAAACCTCACTAAGATGCGTGTATTTCACCACAACACAATACGCAGATAAACGATCAACATGTTTGTAACAACTTGCAAGTCGTACAAATCCTTTTCGGGTAACCAGTCCTTTCTTCGTTCTGCTTGTATCAACAGGTTTCGTCTCTCTACGTCCTTCGGAAACCTACGAAGTGATACTTGACTCAATAATTATGTTCCCGATCGAACTGTGCAAGCATATGCTAAACAGCTGAAACCTATTTCCTTGTAAAAGAATCTCCACTTTGCCCTTTCATATTAACGTCCATAGCACTGTAAGTGTAACCGGATGTTCGAGGGGGACCAGACGAGTGCGCATGCTCCGCAGTAGCTCCGCCTTTAACACCGTCTATTGAACGTTAATTATTAATTTTTGGAAGTCAAAAGATAAATTTATTACTGTTCTGTTAATACACACTTTATTATGAATTTGCACTTCAAGGGTACGATAACCCCACCCCCTTAATTCACCTAAGGTAAAGGTACAGTTTCCCCAAACCAGTGGGGAAAACTGAGGGGGTGCAAGGATTGCCTCCCCTAATCGCCGGCACTGCCTCTACACATTGCAAAAAGCAGTGACATTACTGAAGAAAATCCGACCTCGATTTTCTGTTCATCTCTCACAAATGTTCTAAAATAAATTGTTGTGACTGTGCGTGAATTTATGTACTTGGCGTTTAAAAGTTTATGGAAACATTTCGTGATTTTTGTGTTAACTAAATCTAGAGCTTCAGCCAGTACGCATTCAAGGATATATTTTTTAAATGCTCTACCTGATAACACCTTAGATTGCTTTTATTTAAAAATAGCCAAAGTTACAGGATGTAAGAAAACCCAAACTTTTTTAACAACACATTCAAAGCATACTCGCATTAATGGTAATGGAGAAGGGCTATAATGCCTTAACCCCCGAAATATCCTTGAATTAAAACTTTTCTTTCAATCACGGAAGGTAACCAACCAGTATTAGACAGATTGATTGATTGATTTGATTTATTTTACTTCGCATCTGCCATATTTGTATAATGGTCAAGATGTGAAATTGACGAAGGGACACTCACAAAGAGCACCCAAGCCCAGTCTGGGATTCGAACTCGGGACCCAGTATCAGACATGTCATGTCGCAGGTTTTTTCTTCAACTTTTTCCCCAGTTACTCCAGACAATGTAAATGTTAATTAAGTCAGCTTCTTGCATTCAAGGATTACCTGGTATAAAATCGGGAAAGAGAATTTCTACCGCCACAGTATTGATTGAGTAGAAAGGGACATAAGACCAATTGTAGTAGTTACGCTCAGAAATAGCTTAAAAAAACAATGCTATAACAGCATGAACTATGATTTCTAAGTTAAGAGATGATTAAGAAAAAATAAAACTGCGACGTATAACTGTGGTATAAGTCTGCAACAGCAGTTTACTGAGCTGACCTCCGTGGCTGAGTGGTTAGCACAGCGCTATGAGATCAGGGATCCCGTCTCGGGATCAAATCTCGGCCTGGGCATGGTTGTCCCTTCATCAATTTCATCATATCATCACTCATCCTAGTCTTCGCGATTAGCCAAAAGTGGCAGAAATGCGAAGTAAAATAAACCAAATCAATCAATCAACAGTTTACTAAGAGCTTTTGTAACCATAACTTTTGGCTGCATTCGTAATGTGGACTCCCTATTTTATCAGAGTTAAAAACCTGAACCTGTATCTAGCATTTGCAATAAACATTACCATAAAACTGAATACTTGTTCGTGTGTGTGGGTGGCAACATTGGTATTTAGTTGTAACCAGTTTCCAGTTGCCTCCCCTTTGACAAAACCTCACCAGATGGGGAAAGTTAGGACACCCGCCTTGGAGTTCCCAATCACAGATCATATTTCCCAATGCACAAAGGGCTCAAGAAGCCGCGCGTCTTTCCTAGTGACATCAAACCTGGTATGACCCTAACTTGGTATGACACTCCTCCTCCACCCCCCTCTCTCTCTCTTTCTCTCTCTCTGCGAAATATTCATGGGTCTTTGCATTCCATCAGCTGAATATGTAAATTGTAAATCAACTTTCGATTTTTTAAAAATAATTGTTCATTATAAATATTTAAGGAAGAAAAAAATCAGGAGATTTCCACATTTTCCTGAAACTTGTCAGGAGATCAGTAGATCGTGCTGAAAATCAGGAAATCTCCTGCGAAATCAGTAGACCTGGCAACACTGGGTTAGGCTAGCTATGTTTACTTCTCTTGGCCTAAATAATAATTTTTCATTGTATTTATGCTAACCCCGTAGTCATACCTCATCTGACGTCAGAACACAAGGTAGCAAAAGCAAAACTCCTGTGCGAAAGGGAAGACCATAGACATACTACTACAAGATGTTACAGCTGCGGGTTAAAAATGGTTGACAGTATGGCGGCACTAGAAGGTCGTTTCCTCGCGACCACCGACGGCAGCACTGTCGGGGAAAAAACAGAAGACGAACGCTATGCGCAAGGACTCGCGGATTTCTCGAAACGACAAAACACTATCGTATTCCGTACCATTCGCGTTCCGATACTTTCTAACCGCGTTCAGCCGATTTGCGCGTATAATAAATTAAACGCGCAAATTGACTAAACGTAGTTAGAAGTGGCGGAAATTAATTATATGCAATGATTTCGTTTAATTACAAACTTTTCGCATTAAAATTGATTTCTATCAAACAAAAATAAAAGTATACGAAAATTATATGAAAAACATACTATTACCAAAACTTCCTGAAATTGCATTATTACTTTGAGCGGAAATATATAATTTCCTCTAAAAGCATTTTTTTTAAAAATCTTCATCATACGAAAATAACAGTCTTAAAATAGGTGACTTTTTTTCTTGGGTGGAGAAATGGAATGAAATAAGTATACAAGAATTCAGAATGATTTATGTCATGCTAATCCATATTTGCAAAAATATTTTTTCCCTGATTGATTCTTCGGCTATACAGGATTATATTGCAAGATTTTACACAGATCAATAAAAAAAATTTTCTTTGCCACACAATACAACGGGAAAAAAATGACTGTGTACAGCAACTACGCTCCATTCGATAATAAAAAATTCAATACTGTCAGGGATCAGATCCAGTGGCGTGACCAAGGGGGGTTGGTGGGGATTATAACCCCCCCTTTGGCCCAGTATTCCCTAAAAAAAAGAACATCAAATGCAGGTAAAGTTGGCAAAATGAGTGCTGACTACTAAAAAATGTATACATAACCCCCTCCTTTCGAAAATCCTGGGCATGCCACTGATCAGATCATATAGCTTAAGGTACTGATTAGAAATAGGTTAGTCTGTACAGAAAAAACATAATAATTACTAAGAGAATTCTCGGAAGTTTTCTCAAAAATCAAATAAATAAGAAGTACTAGGTTGAATGCTACGAAAAGGTTCAGCCTCTAACACAAATTTACCGTCATGACAATGACCACTAAGTTGAAGTTAAATTTCATACCTTATTGTAGCAAGTGCAGCAGCACCTACTATACATACTATATGCTTGAAAGAAAAGTATGAAAACATTTTGGAAAATTAATTGTTGTTCCTTGTAGACTTCTTTCAACATTTAAAGCAATTGAAAGAATGAAAACCGGTAATATTGAAAATTAATATTTCTACTATAATAATACACAGAAAATATTAACAAAAATAATATCTACATATACATAAAATAATATCTACAATATCTCTTACATAAAACAGCTTATTTAAAAACCAAATACTCATCATTTACTAAATAGCTGAACATGAATGAAGAAATGTTGATTTATTTCCCTCCACGATGAACTTTGTGCTAGCTGATACGAGACTTAAACAGAGAAGTGCCATATTTATTACACTTCCCACGTCCAAGTCCCATACCGGACTTTGCATTTGTATCTCTTCTATCTTGATGTGTGCATAAAACATGCGCACAGGTGGATAATTCCTAGAAATTAAATAAATGCTCTACAGTGCTGTACAGTGGGAATAATTTTCTTGCGTTTTCATGTTCAAATACTATTAAAAAAATATGTACTGGGAACTGCCCAATGGGTAACATAGTTTCCCTGGTGACACTAACATTTCAGTAGCCAACATGCTAGAGTGCTCACCACATAAATGAGAGTACACTTTGCAAAAATAAAGTCGACCGAAGCTATGGCAAACAAAAATAATGTACTCACTTTAAGAAATGCATGACTTCATTATCAACTTTGGCTGCTTTATCCTAAGGACATACGAGCACCATTACAAAAATGAAAAATTCATATTGGACCTTCCTACTCCGTACCTCCTTTATGTAGTTATTACGCATAGTTTTATAACATGAGCAACTAGTATTTAATGAAGTACAGCATAAACAGTCTGCAGCAGAGACTACTTACTTTCATACATCTCACTGGACTTGATTAATCTGTTATATCAGTAACTACTGTACTGTGTGTATCATGATACATGAATGTTACTGAACACAAAAATGTTCATCTTAAAATAGATAAATTGTGAAAATGATCACACTCTGAAGTGTTGTTTTTTTTCCACAGAAAGGTTTCTCCGAACTGCAAAGTTATTCCCACAGTTGTTTGCAGTACTGAAAGCAACTTTTCATTCTCTTGTATAGCTTCTAAAAAAAACTTCATACAATGGGAACCATGATTTTCAGTAATTATTCTCAAAATAAAAAAAAATGTGCAACTACATTCATGAGATGTTGGGACGAGCAGAACAAGTTATTTTCAGCAGTTTTTTTTTATTATTATGGTAACAGTTTCATACATCGGAGACACATTTCTTCACTTTTACAGAAGAAACTACTTACGGAAATGAGTTTTTCTAAGGTTTCTAACGTTAGTCAAGGTATTTTCTTTCATCGTGGTATCTATTTGACCGGGAAATCATGTCAGTGTTTCCAACCCCCCTTTTTTTAACTATGCTTGCCTAACCTAACCTTATCGGAATGGTTCGTGGGGCTATCCGTCAGCAATGTACAATTTGCACACGTTACGAACACGATAGTAGGTATTTTTCGGTGAAGAAGGTTGGAAAACACTGATATTGGAAAACAAAAGAAGCTATATCATTCACCAAGTAAGCGATATAGCACCGTTATGTGCATTCGATAGCACTTAGATAAATGCGTAGAAAAAGTGTTTGTTTTTGTGGAAAACGCACAATGGCACCTTGAACTATGTTCCGCAATACGCAATTGGTAGGTACGAACCATGCAAAACACAAAATATCTGATTTTAATGTGTCTCCGATCTATGAAACTGGTACCTTTTGTTATTAAGTACAGATGCTATTATATTTCACACATTGTCAATTTTTGCAAATTAAAAATGCTGATTATTGATTATTATTACCACTTTTTAGAGAGAGCAGTGATATCACATGGTATAGATGATTATTTTTTGAGACATAGAACCTAACAAGCAATGCAAAACAAAATCTTACAAGAGAACGTGAATGTTTTATAAAATAATTCCCACATTATGAGGAATCATGAATTTAGGTGAAAATAGCACAAAAATGAGGTTGGCCACTTGGTGAAAATAGTAACTGAAAATATGCTGCTTTCAATACAAAGTTGCATTTACCTCAAATGATCCTTAAGGATTAGCTACATACAAATAAAAAAGGCTGTGACTATTTTCACCAGGTGGTGAGAATAGCATGTAGGGTTATTTTCACTAGCAAAATAATTACCGGAATCATAACATAAGTAGGTTAGGATCATTATGTTTCATTATCTGATTATTTCCGCGCGTGTGTATAATTATAAAAGTAAGAGAACCAAACCTGGTCCACCTAAATCACTCAAGCAAGCAAGCAAATATGAGAGGAATTTAAAAAATAAGTTACTGCAGAAGCATAACATCACAGATTAAGTTATACACATGGAACTTGGCCCTATACAGAACAGTATATAATATTATTACCATTTCATTAAAATTCCTGAGTTTTTATTTTACACAACAAATGATACACAATTACAATCAGAAAGTTCGATTTCGATACTGAATGCAAGCCTGTAGTGATGTATGAAATGAACGGAATTTGGTTCGCGTTTGGCGATACTTCTTTATCACTTTTGAAAAAAAAAAGCTTTGATAAGTATTACGCAGTGATTTCATACAATGTTAAATTACGATTTCATTAACTACATTAGGCAACACTTACCGCATCCCCAAAATAATATTCTAATGACAAGAATCAGACGACATAATTTCAAAATTTAAGCAGACTGGTCGGCCGGATGAAGCTACTTATCCAAATTAAAAACTAAATAGTGTGTGTAGATAAAAGAGTTGTAGAATACGTACATTGCCGGTGCTATTTTTAAATATTACACGTATTCTACTCACATTCTCGCAATAAAATTTAGTACAAGAAAAGGTTCGTGAATATGGACAGGAATTTGACTTCAGCCGGTTCGCGAGGAACAGTAGAAACACAGAATACTAACTACGGTCAACCAATCTCCCATAAGACTGAAACAGCCCTGGGGAAGACCCATGACCAACATGGCGACATCAAAAGTGCGTGGTAGCCTGTCCACTTGAACACCCTTAGCAAAATCGGTTGTTTCACAATAATCAGGTTCAACTACAAATAGAGGCTGTAGTTTGGATTCCACATGATCATTCCGGCCCCAATTAGTTTATCTGTGCGTAAGAAGTTCTGAAAAAAAAATATGAAAGGGGACAATATCAGCTGGTGCCTACTCATGCAGCAATTAGAAATTTATAAAGTAGTAACACAGACTATGCTTGCCATATTTAATCTGTGACCTGCCATGTAAAAAAACAAAAAGAAAAATTTTTTGTAAGTGGACGTCGTAGATCCTGGAACTTTTTTTAAAAAAATATAAATATCCAATAATTAGTAAGTCCAAAGTTACAACATCGTGTAATTGTAATTACTTTAACGAAAGCTAGGATACAGAAAATTCTTGAGGTATTACATAACTCACCAGATATATAATTGTCAAGAAAATACTTTGTAAATTATGTACTTCTATTTATTTGTAATGATTAGAGTCTGTATTCATTTATTTATAACGTGGAGAATGCTATATTTTCGTGTACTTGTTTCATCCAATCATCATTTATCCTCATCATTGTGATAGGAGCAAGAAGACTTAGAGAAATGAAAATTCGCAAAGTTGCATGAGAAAAACGAAGGAGATTTTTATTTATTTATTTATTATTGTTTTATTTTACTTCGCATTTCTACCTCTTTTAGCTAATCGCGGAGATGAGGATGAGTGATGATATGATTAAATTTATGAAGTGACACTTAAAAGAGCACACATGCCCTATCCGGGATTCGAACCTGGGGCCCTGCTGTCATAGCGGAGCGAGGGCTAATTGTTGACCCAAAAAAAATATATTAGGTAAATATGCGGTATCGCCCGAACGGATTTCTTCATTTTTACAGAAGAAACTACTTACTTTAATCAATTTCTCTGACATTGTGTAAGTTCATGAAGGTGTTTTCTTTGATCGTTTAAGCTTTCTGACCAGGAATACCTTTTTCTTTCGTGAGAAATGTTTCCAACATGCAGAGGCGATTGCTGCCATTTCCTAGCTATTCATCTGGGTCTCACTGCAGAACATGGGCTGCCTTTTCCCTCTAAATAGACGAACTAAATTTATATCAACTGAAAGTACATACCTTCTACTTCCATTTTCTGGTGTTCCTTTTACGATTACTATTATATTATTGCCCGTAAAAAATGTTTTTTCTGCTACTAAAAGCAATGCATTTCCCCATTTGTTCGCATCCAAATTGTTTACGCACTCAAGTGTTGTGCGATAAGTGAGACCCTTTGTTTTGCGGAATTTGAGTTGATTTGTCGCTCCGGATTCCGCCCACAGATGCTTAGTTTCTTTCATTATTTCAGACGAGGAATGCTTACAAGGTTAGGTTAGGCCTGTTAGGTTGGGTTCCAATAGCATAAATACATTGAAAAATGTTTTTCCTGCTACTAAAAGCAATGCATTTCTCCATTCGTTCGTGTCCATATTGTTTACGCACAGTTTCTTTCATTATTTCTTCGAGGAATGCCTAGAAGGTTAGGTTAGGCCTGTTAGGTTAGGTTTCATTAGCATAAATACAATGACTAATTATTATTTAGGCTAAGTAAACTAAACCTAGCTACCTAACAACACAGGCATTTTTTGCTTTCACTAGATTTGTGCAGGAATATGCCTTTTCCTTCGCTGCTACGATTTCAATACCGCCCAACCTGGACACGTTTATCTGGTTTTTGTAAAGAAAAAATTTTTTCCGCACTTTCAAACTTACTTTTCCCGATTACTAACTATAAAACGTTACCAAAAAATTATGAACCGCGTTCCTCCTAAGCAGCCCATATTCTGCAGTCTTACCCGGAATTCATTTTCTGGAGTGTTGTTGATGTTCCGGAATGTAGTTTTGGTCCATTTTAATGCGAATCCATGTGGTTTTATACAAAAATCTCTCTCCAACGTGCTATTTCTGCTCCCGCCATTTGCAAGGAGTGCTAATGGAACCTAACCTAACAGGCCTAACCTAACCTAGTAGGCATACCTTGTCCCCGTAAGTAAGTAAAAAAGTCAATTTAAAATTCCTAAAAAATTATTTCCGACGCGCTATTGCTGCTGCCACCATTTGCTTTCTGCACGAGAGCACAATACCCGATATTGCTGCTGCTACAAGCCGATGTTGTCCGTATATGCTAAATTGAACGAAAGGAGTTCTAATGGAACCTAACCTAACAGGCCTAACCTAACCTAGTAGGCATACCTCGTCCCCGTAAGTAAGTAAAAAAGTCAATTTAAAATTCCTAAAGTGTTTTTAATTTCTTAAAAAAAATTAAACTATGCTTGCCTTACCTAACCGGAGCGATTTTACAATACAGGGAATTTCTCCATTTTGTTTGAAATTCGGCATACTCACTAATTTTGGCCCCCTAATCACGAATCTGCAGTCAAAATTTGGCGCTCACACGTGGAAATAGCAAAATAATCGAAATTAAGTTCTTATTTCCACACCCTCGATTTCCGAATTTCCCGCCGGTTCCGGGCTCCGCCCCTGGGGTAATCGACCTACCGCCCCCAACCGCTATCGCGGCCCCGCCTCCGCTCCGGCTTCCCGCCTATATCTATAGACTCCCTGTTAAGGGCATGTTAGAAAGTGGCCGGATTCACCTGCCCCAAATAAGCGCCAAATTTTTACGTGAGCGCCAAATTTTAAGTGCAGATTCGTGATTAGGAGACCCAAATTAGTAAGTAACCGAAAATTCAAACAAATTGGAGAAATTCCCTGTATTGTTAAATTATACCACCTAACCTAACATAACGTCAATGGTTTGTTTCTGAGGTGTTTTTTTTAAAAAAATTTTGTAATTTTTTTTTATTTGAACATACTTTGAAATCCGGCCCGAAAGTAGGTATTTTTCGGTAAAGGAGCTTGCAACACTGCATGCACACTCCAAATCGACAAACACTGGCACAACAAACGATCAACGGTAAGCTATCGCCATGTTGTGTGTGGAATAAACAAGAACAGTAAGTACTCGTAAATGTAAGAAATATACATTATTTTCGTTACAAATTCCATTATTTCACCTAAATAAGTGTTCCGGAATGCAGAATAGTGCGTTAGCAATGTAAAAAAGTGCGAAAGAAATCATTCCCAGGTGTCTCAGGTATAGTAAAGTAGTACCCGATGACGTAACCCCGTGTCACTGTTTCCAAACACGTCCTTGTGTTACAATAAGATGACGTGTCAAGGGTGCATCGTGAAATTGTTAATTTTCCACAGGAGACAAGAGTTCATGATTTTTTTTTAAAAAGCAGCTACCATTCAGTACGTGTGAGTACAAAAATAGAACTTCCAAGCACACACAATATAGCGCGTCTTGTGTTAATTGAACTTGTAAAATGCAATGTACAAGAAAATAATATATTTTATCTAGTCATGAATTATTTTTAACTATCTTAACGTAACCTAATGTCTTTAAATGTTCATGATTTGTGATGTTAAATACCCTTTTGTGAACTAACTTACGTGAATGGTAACGACCCCAAATTTTAACTGTGTTTGCCTAACCAAACCTAACCTAACCTTATTGTGCATGGTTCGTGGAGATAATCATGCAAACATGTAAAAAAAAGTCGTAATAGTACGCAATTTTTGGTCATTAAGGTTTGAAACACTGCTTGCGCACTGCAAATCCACAAAACACAAGCATGACGCGCGATTATCCATGATGAGTGCACGCCATATTGTCTGTTACACAAGCGGAACAAGGAAAACAAATAATGACTCGTAATATGAAAAGTTGACACTATTTCACCTTAAGGAATCTTCCGCAATGCAGAATAGGTAAGTAGCCTATCAGTGCTAAAATTAACGAAAGAAACGAGTGAGAGGTGTTTGGGCGATACTGCATAATTACCAAAGGTACCAGTTTCATAGATCGGAGACACATTAAAATCGGATATTTTGTGTTTTGCATGGTTCGTTTGTAATTTCTTCGCTTCCGGAACACACAATATGGCGGGCACATCTTGACTCAAGTTGTGGGTATGCAGTGTTTCACCTTCTTGACTGAAAAATACCTACTATCGTGTTCGTCACTGGTGGAAATTATACATTATGCACGGGTAGCTGATTGATAGCCCCACAAACCATTTCCGATAAGGTTAGGTTAGGTTACGTTAAGCAAGCATAGTAAAAAAAGGGGGATTTGAAACACTGACAGGGGCTTACGTCATCAAACGTACGCAGCATCCGGTTGTCGTAGGGCAAGCAAATGAAATCAATGGAAATTGTGCGTCGGTGAGATATTTCTCTGAAAAGTACGTGATTTCCCGGTCAAATATATTCCACAATGAAAAGAAATACCTCGACGAACGTTGTAAACCTTGGAGAAACTCATTTCCGTAAGTAGTTTTTTGTGTTAAATTGAAGAAATGCGTCTCCGATGTATGGAACTGTTACCTATTATTTTTATTTAGTCTGTGTAAAAAAAATACAAATTCATAGTTTTCCAATGTTAATCATTGGAGAAAAGAAAAGCTTCGTTACTTACTTCAACCTGAACAGATTTTTCTTCTTTTTTGTTACAGGGTCTCAACTTTGATGTTGAAAACTAAGATTTGTTTATCACTTGGAAATGAGCATTTGCTACAGTATACAAAATGTGTGAAGCCAACTTTGATAAGTTGCCAACATGCTTAATTTGTGACTACAGAATAGGAGGTGGGTCCAGTTATGACATATTTTATACATATGTTCAACAGAGTGGCAACTCACTGGCAAAATGCATTGAGAAAATCATCAGGACAAATCTTCGGACATTAACGCTCCAGACGAATGTGTTATGTGGCAAGTGTTTCACTTTATTCGATGAATTGGATCATGCTGAACAAAAAACGGAGGAGATACAGAGATTCGTTTTTACATGTTTCAGGCAGAATTCTGAGAAGTATGAGTACGGTGCTGATCTGCCTGACAGTGTTCATCAAACTAAGAGTGTAGCCTGTCAAACGGAGATTGAGCATCTGACATGTGATAGTGTGATGCACTTGCAAAGCAAGAAACCAGAATTGCTTCAATTATCGAGTGAAACCCCAAATAAGCACTATGATGATGAAGAAGAAAGAGCTGTACTGAGTATTCCAGGGTCAGAATCTGTAGAGGTAAGTCCTGACATCATTTTAATCCTTTGAAAGGTCAGTATTGACACCATGTCTCCCATTACAATTCTTACACCTTCCATTTTGTCCATAGTCTTCCTTTGTATCATATTCTTCATATAGGTATAGTTTCCCATGCACTTTGTACCATTCCATGAAACATACGATATGAGGAGTATGTTGGTAGGGCCCCCCACATTCTTTGATCTCGGCAATTTTGGATGTGGTTTGATCAGCACCGTGCTCCCATTTATTTTAGGCTGGGTGAGCCCCAGAGCTGCTTTATGCAGAGACATGGCCAGAAAAATGAACTTTCTCTTCCGCTCTGCTGATATTAATGAACAAGGAGAATAATAACATTGGCGTACACCAAAGAAGTTGATCCAACTATTACATGAAGGAAATCAGTTGTAATCTATCTAGCCATTGTTTATTTCTAATAACAGACTGATCGAACCCAAAAAAAAAAAAAAACAGTGCACACTGCCCTGCTTCGTACTTCAGAATTTTTCCTTCCCTTCCGCTGTATCCATATATTACTGCAGTCACTGCATGCTTTATAGGAAACTAATTCAACAAAATTAAATATTAAGTGTGTGCTTTCGCTATGTACAGTTTCCCTATTCATCATGAAATCAAACACTTTGCTCTGAAACCGGAACGACCTTTTGATGGATGTCTTTGTGGACCTTGGCTATCCGGCCGCTGCGACAGGATTCCCTTCGGGATTCACAGTGATGTAAATGACGAGTGTCTGTCCCGTTGTGTTGAGCAGGAGATGGCTAACCGCATCAGCCCAGAGGAGCAAGGCTGGCTACCATGGGATGCTGGCAGAGTAGCTATTGCCCTCAGGTCTCCTTTAATGCTCGTCGCAGTGTCCTCAGCTAGCAGATTCTCCTGGAGCTCTTACTCTTGCAGATAGCTTTTGCAATCAACTGGCACCTTTTCCAAATTTACTGACCTTTTTAACATCGTTGCTGTATTTGGCTTTTGCTGATAAATTGTTCCGGGTTTTGTGTGTTTTGATGAGTCTGTTACACCACAAAATCCGGTATCGCTTGTAGAAATGTTGCATGCCCTGACATCATTGCTTACGCAGCGGTGGAGTGTGACTGCTGGCTTCCTGACCGAGTGTTGGTCAATGGTTTGAGAAAATTGAGATTTTTATGATGGCTTCCTTGTTTCATTCCACAATATATATTTTTGTTTTATTTATCTTTCTGTTTCATGGGAATAAATTTCAAAATTTCAGATTTGACCCCCCAAAATGAATAATGTAGCTATGTCCCTGATAAAATTATGTTAGGAAACATCTTCTTTCTTTATGCATGTGGAACAAGGATCACAATATATTCATAATAAATAGGTGTGAAAGTAACCATATAAGGTTAGGTGTAACTCCGTTACAAACCATAAACAGTTCAATTTAAGTTAATAATGATTTTGCTATGCTAAAAGATGCTAAATAGGAAATAGTAATGATAATAATTATCTTAATATAAACCACACTATGTTGTTGCCTTAAATGCTCTTAAAAATGTTTGTACTGATGCATATCTGTTTTGCAGGCAATCAATACTGTATACAATTATGATGACTGCTTGCTTCCAGTAAAAACAGACAGTGGCATTGTTCTTCATGAGACCCAAGGTGACTCCAAATATCTGTTTGAACAGGATAAGGGTGCAGGGGATGAAAGCAACAAACTGCAGGTAATAGCTTGTGATGACGAAAAAGCAGGAGATGTGAAAAAGGGGAAACACTCGTGTAATGTGTGCGGAAAAGTGTGTAGAAGACCTTGCGAGCTCAACCAGCATATGATCTCGCACAGTGGAGCCAAGCCTTATGAATGTGAAAAGTGCGGTAAGTTCTTTTCGACAAAAGGTGGTGCTGAGGTTCATGTTGTAAAGCAGCATGCCGAGCTGGGGAATATTATCGTCCATAACCCTCCTGTTAAGGTAGAAAAAGCATTGGCATTATCTGAGAAGGGGAACGAGGATAAGACCCCTTCTGTTGATGCAGACGATGATTTCGAGTGGAAGCTTGAAAGTGGGAATCTTTTCGAAGACCGGAAGATCGACGAAAATGTCTGCTCGGAGGAGGCAGAGAGGATTGAGTTGGAAGGTGTGCCGAGTACGAAAGCAAAACGGGGTATCGAGAAAAGTCCCAAACCAAGATCAAAAAGGCAGTCAAAGTCTGGGCAGCATAAGTGTGAAATGTGCAGCAAGATGTGCAGAACGCCTGGGGAATTACGTATGCACGTTACCACCCACAGTGCAGAAAAGCCGTTTATTTGCGAGATATGCGGCCAAGGATATAAGCATAAGTATGCTTTAGAGACTCACGTTGCGATACATAAAGGAGAGAATCGTTTCCGGTGCACGTTTTGCAATAAAGTTTTTACACAAAAGGGAGGCCTTCAGCGACATCTTCCTATGCACACTGGGGAGAAGCCTTACCAGTGTGACCTCTGTGGGAAGACGTTTGTCCACCACACGAGTTTCCGAGTGCACAAACTTGTTCATTCCGGAGAGAAATCATACAAATGTGACAGGTGTGGGCTCGCGTTACTTTCAGCATCGCACTTGAAGCGTCATATGCGTATACACACCGGTGAAAAACGTTTTGAGTGCCAGACGTGCCTAAAGAAGTTCGCGGAGCGTTATAACCTCTACGCACACATGCGTACGCACAGTGGTGTCAAAGCCTACAAATGCAATGCGTGCGATGCGAGTTTTGATCGGAAAAGCAAATGTGACGAGCATATGGCAACACATAAATGGATTTCACAAGAGTTCCAGTACCAGACACCAGTAACGGAATCGTCGTCCTCGTGTTCATCCTCCAACATACAAGCACTGTGCCTTCCCCAGTCTTCAAGTGATGTCGTTCAGCTTGAGATACACCTGAACAACAGCAACCAAACAGAAACGCAGTTTTTGATTGTTGGAAAGTCGCATGACCATCAGGAAGAACGCAAATTCATATCCACATTGGCTGCATCGAATGCTCTCTCGATTGACGGAAGGTTAATGGTGGATATGACTTCTAGGCAGTGCTTAAATAACTTGCTTACAACTGAAACAGTGCCAGCCCATATCCAGTTATACCCTGATACATCATCCCTTGGATCATGAAAGTGTATACAGTTATATATTTTTTTACGTAAACTTGATTGCCTTAACACATAACAAGTTCAGGTGAAAACTATTGTTACATTACTAAATATATAATTTTATTTATAATATCTTACTAATTAGAAAGATATACAGAGTGTCATTTTAATGGCACCACAGACCACAGAACCATGTAGGACATCAAAACAGACAACTTTTCTCAGTAACATTTTTCTTGTTGGTGCATTGTTTCAGTGCTACAGTCGTTCAAAAAAGCCCATTTTGCCACCCGAATGCTGGCAATTTAACATAACATTTGATCGCATCTGTGATGTCATTTCCAGTGCACGGCAGTGTTGCAAAAGTGGCAGGAAACACACAAATTTTGTGGAAAATGACATACTACCAACCACATTAAGAGCTGTAAAATGAAGATAGGAACGTGTCCAGTAGACCGAATGTCTAGGGTAACAAGGCCTGCCAGCCAGAAGACCAGCAATTAATCCAAGGAAAGGGGGAAGTGAACCAACGATACAAAAAATGGTAGAAAAACCACATGTTCCAAGTTATTTGGTTTGTCTCTTAGCCTACATGTCAAATATCATCATCAACATCAATTTTATTGGACTTACAGTTTACATCTGGCTGTTTACGCCCAGCTACATGTCAAATATTTGCAAATCTCATTTCAAGGTTGATATCTACAGGTTTGTATATCCATTTGTCCTGATAAATGCATTGTGGTATTGTGGTGCTGATAATGAAAGTACCAATGTTAACATTGTTACATTATGGCTAAAACACATAAAAGCACGGTAACAATCTAACCATGTATCAGCAGCGAATATATTGACATATTGACAGTTGCAAACCGTTAAATGTGTATCCGGTGTGTAGATAAACAGTCGTCGGAGAGCTTGTTTTACTGCTACTTATGTCTCTCTATTTTGAACCACTTTTGCCCCTTGCCGTAAAATGCGGTGAATATATATTACAT
The DNA here is from genome assembly GCF_977018435.1 of Lepisma saccharinum. Taxonomy (NCBI): domain Eukaryota; kingdom Metazoa; phylum Arthropoda; class Insecta; order Zygentoma; family Lepismatidae; genus Lepisma; species Lepisma saccharinum. Next base: position 32,856,356 of record NC_139238.1, read on the forward strand.
ATTACTTACCTATGGAATTTTGAGTTCTTTCATTAGTCAACTGTTCAGTGTGTCACAGACAACCAGTATCAGAAGAATGAAGTGGACAGACTAAACTGTAGATGTCAACTTGGCAAAGAGTTTTGCAAATATTTGACATGTAGGCTGAGACAAAATGTGATATTACCACTTCCTTTTGAATGCATTGTTTTTCTACCATTTTTCATGGTTGGTTCACTTCCTGTTGGTTAACAGGATGCATTTCCTTGCTCTGTTTTACGGTACATAATGTGGCTGGTTGTAGGTATGCCATTTTTCACAGAATATCCATGTTCCTGGCAACCCTGGTATGCATCGCTTCATGATAGGAAATGTCTCGAATGCAATCAAATGTTGTGTGTGGTTGCCAGAATTCAGGTGGCAAAACAGGCTTTTTTTAATGACTTATTTGTAATGATGTACCAACGAGAAAAATGTTACTGAGAAAAGTTGTTTGTTTTGATGTCCTCTGTAGTTTTTGTGGTCCGTGGGTGCCATTCAAATAACACCCTGTATATATTACTTATATTTATTGGGTCATTTCATGTCAAATTAACAAAGGGGCCTCCCCAATGGTGTTCGGGGAGCATCATCACCTTGTAATCAAGGGGTCCCTGGTCGGGTACCTGGTGAAGGCAGATAGTTAAACTGTAGGTCCAGTCCCGATTATCCTTACTGTGCATAAAGTGGACTTAAAATGCAAAATCAGCCCACCAATCAAATCAACAAGTTCCTCAAACTTACATTTTTTTATTAATTTGAAATTTAGCATACTAAAAGGTCCACCTGATTTAGTAAATGAACCTATACAAAGTTCCATATCCATGTCTTGTGGGGGTTCTCCCCGATGGCATTGTAATCAAGGGGTCATGGGTTTGGTACCTGGTGGAGGCACATTTCACAGTGGTTCGGATCCCACTTTAAACTGTAGGTCCAGTCCCAATTAGCCTTTCTGTGCAAAAAGTGTACTTAAAACAACAACAAATCAAAATCATGTCTTTTGGAATATCAAAATTACAGGGGTACAATATATGGGTTACAGATATGACTATTCAGAAAGGTCTTGAGGAACTCTTTCACATGAGATATTACATGCATATGTCCAGGACGAAAATTTGTGAAGGTGGTGTAATCAAATTTCTCAAAAATTGGTCTTCTAATTTTCAAAAAATGATATGCCAAGTCTGCACTATTACTCAATAACTACAAAATTTGAAAATAGGAAGGAAAGGGGACAAGGGTTATGTTAAATTTAGTTTAGGTTAAGGTATGTTAGGTAATGCACTATAATGTATTTTGATAGATAAATTCCTATAATTCAAAAGTAGAAGTCTAACAGAAATGAAAATTAAATGTAAATACAATATTGTTGGAATTAACATATATGAAGCTGATATTTACATTTGCAGCTGTTAGGATATAATTCTGCTTAACTGCGGATTGATCAATAATAATAATACAAGTAAAATTGTTAAATTTTTGGACAAGTGAAAATTTCATCCCTAATATACCTATACATGCAACCGTGTGACTACTATGTTTTCTTGTTACAAACTTCAGGCATGTTTGGTACCCTTCGTCAAATGTTATTAACATTTAAGTGTATTGATAGGAGAAATATTAATACATGTTTGAGCAATTGTCACATACATGGACAATATGCATTGATACATTATGGATGGGATTAAACTTTAGTTGCCCCAAAATATTACAGTTTTACTTATATTATTATTAATCAGTCTGCAGTTAAGTTAAGAGATAGGTTTGGAAGTTAGCAAAGAGAAAACTAAATATATGCTTACAGGCCGAAATCAAGTGTTAGGTAATAATCAAAATCTAATTATTGATAACAACTCGTTTGAACCAGTTTCTAAATTCAAGTACTTAGGAGTAATTCTGACAAATAAAAATGATTTTAAAGACAAAATAAAAAGCAGGCTTAATTCAGGAAATGCATGTTACTTTTCTCTTCATAAACTTTTGTATTCTCGTTTAATATCTAAGAAACTAAAAGTTATAATATACAAAAGAGTAATTTTGCCTGTAATATTATATGGATGCAAAACTTGGTCCTTTACATTGAAAGAGGAACATAAATTGAGAGTATTTGATTATATGATCCTTAGAAAAATATTTGGGCCTAAAAGGGATGAGGAGACAGGTGAGTGGAGAAGGTTACATAATTTAGAACTACATAATTTGTATTCATGTCCAGATATTATTAGAATGATTAAATCAAGAAGACTTAGGTGGGCAGGCCATGTGCCACGAATGGGAGAGGAAAGAAGAGTTTACAGGATTCTTGTTGGGAAACCTGATGGTAAGAGATCTGTAGGAAGACCAATACGAAGATGGAGGGATAACGTTTAGATGGACCTAAAGGAAATCGGTAGGGATGGAATAGAGTATATAGATCTTGCTCAAGATAGGGACAGATGGAAGACCTGTGTTGCTGCAGCCATGAACCTTCGGGTTCAAGAAGGCTAGAGAGTTGGTTAGCAGTTAAGCAGTAATATATTTCCAAGAGCGGCAAATATAAATATCAGCTTCATGTATATCAAACAATATTGTGTTTAAATTTAATATTTATTTCTGTTAGATAGTTACTTTTGATTTTTAAATTGTTATTTAGTGTCACTTTTGTGCCACTTTTGGCTAATCGCAAAGAGGAGGATTAGTGATGATATGATGAAATTGATGTCGGGATACTCACAAAAAATACCCAGGCCCGATCTGGGATTGAACTCCAGAATAGCATGCTGTGCTAACCACTTGACTACGGAGTTCGGCTTACAGGAATTTATCTGCCAAAATAGGTAATGTGTATTACCTAACCTAACCTATCAATCTAGCATAACTCCAGGTCTCGTTGTATCCTTTTTTTTAAAAAAAATGTACATTTATTGAGTTATAGTGTACAAGTTAAAGCTAAAATGCCCTGTGCGTATAGCACCATGCCATGAAGGCACACTTAAGGGATGTCAGGGTTAAGCCCCACATAAGAGGAGGTACCCAAAAAAAACAGGAATCATAATGTTGGGCGGATTACCGATGTAGTTACGGCTTGTGACACTAGGTGTCATTAGTATGGGATATCTTGCATCCATCTGCAAGTTGGCATTATTCTGTGCTGAGCGGTTCATTTGTGGTGTTGCGGCAAGAGTCGGGCGATTTTTGAGTGATTGTTGAGATGGCGGACCACAAGGAGCAAAGGACCTGTGTTAAATTTTGTTTCTTGTTGGGAAAAACGGCTGCTGGGACCGTTGTTATGCTTCGCCAAGCTTTTAATGAAGCTGCTTTGGGAAAGACACAAGTCTACAAGTGGTTTTCCCGGTTCAAAGATGGCGACATGTCAACTGAAGACTTGACAAGGCCTGGCCATCCTTCGACAGGCAGAAATGAAGAAAACATTGGAAAAGTTCGACATGCCATTAATGAAGATCGTCGAAAGACCATCGAGCAAATTTCTGAAGAAGTGGAGTTGTCCTGGAGTACCTGCCAGCGCATTTTAACTGACAATTTGAAGATGAGACGGGTGTCTGCTAAATTTGTGCTTTGCTTTCTGTCAAGAGGAGCAGAGAAAGAATCGAGTGAATGTTTGTCGCGACTTGAAGGCTGAACTGCACAAGAACCCAAATTTTCTTAAACGAATTGTGACTGGGGATGAGTCCTGGTGCTATGGGTACGATCCTGAATCAAAACAAGCATCCAGCCAGTGGAAGACTCCAAATTTACCACGTCCCAAGAAAGCACGTCAAGTTCGATCAAATGTGAAAACAATGTTGATTTGTTTCTTTGATGTGAATGGGATTGTGCACAAGGAATTTGTTCCCCAAGGACAAACAGTGAACCAGCAATTTTACCTGAATGTCTTGAGAAGATTGCATAAAAGTTTGCGACGGAAGCATCCAGAACTGTGGAGAAGGTGAATGTGGTTACTGCACCATGACAACGCCCCAGCCCACATGGCCATGTCAGTGCGACAGTTCTTGGCAAAGAACATGGTGCTTGTGCCCCATCCCCCATACTCACCTGATTTAGCACCCTGTGACTTTTTTGTGTTCCCGCGGATGAAGAGGAATGTGAAAGGGAAGCGATTCCATGACGTCAATGAGGTCAAGGACATTACGGACAAAACCTTGAAGAGTGTTCCGCCAGAGGAGTTTCGAAACTGTATTCAACAGTGGGAAAATTTTTGGGACAATTGCATTAAAGCACATGTGCAATACTTTGAAGGCGACTAGAGTAGACATGCTTACCTGAATGTACCTACAACATGTACATGTACGGTCAAAATAAAACAAGGTGACAAAATTGCAGTTTTTTTTGGGTACCTCCTCGTATTCGTGATCTCTGTCATTTTGGAGATGATGTGATCAGCACCATGCTCTGACCACCTTTACTCCCCAGGGTTGATCCCAGGTATCATTGAGCCCCAGAACCACTTTATTCAGGGACAAGATTAGAAAGATTCCGACCTTAGATCACCCATTCCGACATGGCAGGCAGTCAGATGCCTTACCGACTAGACCACACAGCTATATATAATGTATACATGGCATGTAATTTTTTGGAAGAAATTAAAAGACTGTTTCTGAGAAAGTAACTACCCAAATTTTGATTACACCATCTTCGCAATCCCCCCGATATATATGCATGTAAAATCTCATGTGAAAGAACCTTTCAATGCCTTTCCAACAGCATCTGAATCACTTCTCTATGTGCCCTGATTGCCAAAATGTTGCAATTTATATCGTTGGTGAAAAATTTGGTTGAAATTGCACTCTTGCAAATTTGGAATTTAAAAAGAAATAGAATGTACAGCTTTGCATAGGTGTCGTTCACCTTGTAATCAAGGAATCCCAGGTTCAATACCTGATTCGGATTCCACTTTAAACTGTAGGTTCAGTCCTGAATAGCCTATCTGTGCACAAAGTAGACTTAAAACAAGAATTAAAAAAATGCATAGGTGCATCTCTGGTGGTCTTTTCAGTATGTTTAGTTTCAAAACTAAAAAAATTGAGGGTGACAAGTGTTGCTTCATTGGTTGATTTCACATGGAATGAACCTTTTATGTAACTTATACAATATTTGACACTGCTGGATGCTGTCAGCGTTATTAGAGATTTTTGATGGAATAAATTATTTGGTACTCTATATTTATTGATAGAATTATGAATAAATGTTCCAGTCTCATGTTTCTATAAATATCCTGTTATTGAGTTCATAACCCTGCCATTTTGTTATGGTTTCGACTGATCTTGAAAACTAGGGAAATTATATAAGAGTATTTAGTATGATTTGATTTGGTTTTATTTTACTTCACATTTCTACTACTTTTGGGGATGAGTGATGATATGATGAAATTGATGAAGGGACACTTACAATGAACATCCATGCCCAGGCTGGGATACGAATCTGGGATCCCTGGCATCATAGCTGATATGCTAACCACTCAGGCTCTTAACAGGCTAAAATCTTAGTCGTACAGTATCATTTGCAGTCTGCCTATATCTTGTAATCAAGGGGTGTTGTTTGATTGCCAGAGAGAGGACACACCAGTGGTTCAGATACTAATATATTGATTGATTTATTGATGTGTTGTTTCAACAGGCGCGGCTCGTGCATAATTTTCCTGGGGGTTCACCAAAATTATGCAAAGTGGACTTATCTAAACCTTTTGAGACACTACACGCTTTGGTTTGTACAGATAGTACTGAGAAAATTATCAAATTTTGGCCGGTAGATTACTGACAAAGTTAATTTGCTTTATGTTCAGATAACAGTGACAGCACCAAGGAGTGTGTGTGTAGGGGGCGATCATTTTAATTTAAGATTTTCGTATGGTATTGTATTTAGGGGTATCTCAGAATTCAGAAAATATTCTCGCCTCAATTTTGCCTCTTCCACTCTTGCCAACTCTTTTCTGGTCCCACCACTGTCAAATATACTATATTATTGGAACTGGATCCTGAACCTACAGTTAAAAATACAAATCTCTGCCTGCTAAAATGAGTATGTATCAGTAATCGAACCCAAGACCCCTTGATTACAAGATAATTCTTATATAACTATTCGAAAGTATATCGCTAAATCAAAGCGATTAGATTCTATTCTATGCAATATGTTAACTTCTCGCACAGCAACAACTACACTCCTTCCAATACACAATCCACCTCACTTCACTCAACGTATCACCATGCCATATATATTTCAATCACCAGCCATGCACTTCAAAACAAACTAACAAGTATGGAGACAATGACATGTAACAAAGTTAAATGCGCACGTCCGTTCGAACACCCTCTCCATTCGAACACTGATCGCACGAAACCCAAACAACTTTTTGGTCGTCTTCTGACGTAAGTGCGAAATGCCTTCATTGTTAGGTTAGGCTTGAATAAATAGCAAATATTACATTTTTGGTCAAGCACGGTAAGCCCCGAAAATTGAGTGTATATATTCTAAGACAACTAAACCTAAAAAGCCTAACATGTCAACGAAAGCATTTAGTCTGACGTAAGAAGACCAAAAAGTTGTTTAAGTCTTGTCCGATAAGCAACCCCTCGCCCTCGCGCTATTTTTGACTTTTCGGCTCCTTCCACCTGAAGTGTTTCCATCTTAAAGACGAAAACTCTGAATGTGTAGGCAAGTTGTTTTCTATCATATTTATCTTATTTGTCCCATCATCTTTACTTCTAGCTTTCGTTTGGGGTCACCTCTACATTTATATTACACCCTCTTCATTAATCTAATAAGTCTTGTAAAATATAAATAATACAAAGAGAATGCCAAATGAATTCAAATTGAAACACATAGTGCAACACTGGAAGAGAGAAGAGCGTGGTTGACTCCAGCTCGCTGGTGATCCTACGAACTGTGCAAGGGCTGCGCATGTCCGTTTTGACGAGACGACCTTCCTCCAATCTCAGACTGCATGTATTTTCGCCATATGTACGCGTCGAGCTTCTGCTAGCCGTCCTAAGCTTTTAGCATGGTAGGGGTTGGCTTGCGGAGGCTTTGCACGAAACGGAACTAGAGGGGAGCTGAGTGGCTCGGGCCCGCAGTTTCTCCTTCTCACTTAGAGAATTTGGCAATCTACGCATATGAACTTCTCAGTTATTGTTTATTTTGTATATTACTGGGGGTTCACTGCACATTTGCGCTATACAGCCAACCGTGCCTGTGTTTCAAGTCCACTTTATGCACACAAAGGCTAATCGGAACTGGACCTACAGTTTAATGTGGGATCTGAACCACTGTGCCATGTGCGTCTACCGAGTATCAAACCTGGGACCCCTGATTATAAGGCGACAACTTTACCACAGTGCTATTGGCAGACAGATATGTGGGGGGGGGGCCTAAAGAAGCCGGAATTTTGTAATAAAAAATTGTGTAGTGTTACAAATTTAATCTCCTTCAAAGTACTGTTCATTTGATGCAATGCACCCGTCTAAATGTGTTTTCCACTTTTTGAAGCAGTCCTGAAACTCTTGCAAAGAGATGCCTTTTAATGCCTCTCTGTGATTTTTTTGTGTTCACCTCTTCCACGTCTGCAACATGTTTTTCTTTGAGGACTTGCTTCATTCGAGGGAATAAAAAGAAGTCACACGGAGTGAGATCGGGTGAATATGGCAGGTGGATAAGCTGGGTCATGCTGTTTTTGGTTAAAATTGTGTCACACTCGAAGCTTTGTGCACTGGCATGTTGTTGTGTTGAAGCCACCCCTCCCCACTTTGCCACAACTTGGGTCCTTTTCATCTCATCGCGTCAAGCAAACGTTTCAGAACTTGTAGGTAAAACGTCTGGGTAACAGGTTGACCGTTAGGATCGAATTCTGTGTGAACAATGCCGTTGGCATCAGAAAAAGGAATCAGCATCATCTTGACATGTCACCCTGAGCAAGGTTGGTCTGCAAGTGACAATTCACCATTCCTGAAGTGGGGAAAACCACTCGTAAACTTCTGTCTTCCCCAGAGCAGCTTTTTACAAGCATTTTCTCTTGAGAAACTGCACATTGTTCAAACTTTTCAGCTATCACAAAAATCGACGAACAACCGAGAGGCACTTCACAAAAAAAATTACTATGTGGCACCACAACTTCACTCGAGGACATCACTCAGCAGACTGATGCAGAAGGGTCCCCCGCAAAAGACATCTAGTGGTGCAAGCATGTACCACAATGGGCCAGCCCACCATAGAACGATTCCAGTTTCTTTTGGGTCCTCCCACGTACATATGTAGTCCTAGTTAGTGTGCGCATGTGGTGGACTAGTTAGCTACATATATGGCAGGTTTAGTGGCACCAGCTTTATTTCAGCTTTAACTCTTGTCAGATAATTCCATAGTCACTTACATTTTGGCATATTTTTGATTGATTCATTGATTTAGTTTATTTTACTTGGCTTTTCTTCTCCTTTTGGTTAATTGCGAAGATGATGATGAATCAAAGGTGGCCCTAGGGAGCAGCAACTTGGGCAGTTGCCTGAGGCCCTTCAAGGGGCATGTTCAGTTTATTACGAGTTATATGATTCTGATTGATTGATTGGTGTATTTAATTTTGCTTTGGCTATTGCGAAGATGAAGATGTGTTATGATATGATTAAATTAATGAGAGAATGCTATTCGAACCAGGGACCCCTGGCATCATAGAATGCTATGCTAACCACTCCACCACAGCTTATAGGATTCTGGTGCTTCTAATTAAGTAACTAACCTAATTTTCCTCTCTTCATAGATTGTTTTGACATACAAGGTGCATTCAATAAATAACCAGAAAACTGGTATCTAAAATATCATTATTATTATATGTTTGTTATTTCGTGAAGGCATCTGTAAGCTATTCATAGCTGGGGCTGGTACGCCTGCCTCGTGCACGGGACACTGGGAAACAGTTACACAAGATGGCGGCACCCTTACAGGAGTGCTCCAAGCTGGAGCAGTGAAGTGTCGTGAGATTTTTCTTGAGAGAAAGGCGTGAAACTGATAGAAATTCATCGCCGCATGACAGTTCAGTATGGTGACAAGTGTATGAGTGGATCACAAGTGTACAAGTGGGCTGAGAAGTTCAAACAGGGTATAACCAGTGTTGAAGATTCTCCGCATCCAGGTCGCTCGGTTACGGCAGTCACGGAAAGCAACATTGCTCAAGCGGAGGACTTGATGCAGGAGAACCAGCATATTACTGTCATTGAAATTGATTCCCAGATGGAAATAAGTGTAGGATCAGCCCACCATATCAGTCATGACATAATGAGGTTCAACAAAGTGTGCGCGAGGTGGGTTTCGAAATGTTTGACACCGGAATTGAAGGAGAGACATGTTGATGTGTGCAGGGAGCTTTGGTGCTGTTATGAAGCTGACGGTGAGGCATTTCTTCATTGTATTGTTACTAGAAATGAAAGTTGGGTTCATTTCTATAAACCCAAATGTAAGAGGACAACAGTGTAATGGCATCCTTTGTCTCCCAGACCGAAGAAGGTGCATGCTCAACGGAGTGCCGGAAAGGTCATGTTAACTTTGTTTTGGGACCACAAGGGGGCAATGCTCAGAGGTCATAATGTAAACAGTACCACCTACTCCAACCTTTTGCACAAAAAACAGAAACCAGCCATTCTGCAGAGACGACGTGGTCTGGTGAATACTGGTGTGATTTTGTTCCATGACAATGCGAGACCACACACTGCCAGTGTCACATTGTCTACCATTGAGGACCTAAAGTTTGAGTGCTTACCCCACCCTCCATATTTGCCCGATCTCACACCTTCCGATTTCCACACCTTTGGCCCGATCTCGCACTTTCCACACCTTTGGCCCACTTAAAGATGGACTAAGTGGATCAAGGTTCCAGAATGACTACAATAATCCAGTCTGTGGTGCATGAGTGGTTGCGCACGCGTCCAAAATAATTATTTTCCTGTGGAATCAGTGCCCATATGAAGCGTTGGCATAGGTGCATTCGACTGAGGAGGGGGGGGGACTATGTTGAAACATAGTACTGTAGTTATTTTGGTGCTTGTAATAAGTATTTGTTACAACGTATTTCCGGGTATATATTGAATGAGCCTTGTACTTAAAAATATGTAAAATTACTGAAAAAAAGAGAATATTATTGGATATAACTAAAAATTGCCATTTCGGTAAGTAAATATAATCATTTCATATTGAACACACTCAATTTTGTATAACGAACATCACACCAGTGGTACATCATGTAATTGTTGGTTTTAACTTTCAACATGTTCTGCTTATTTATCTTAGGTAATAATATGAAATATGCAAATTATTTTTTTATTAATTGGAATAATGTTTATATTGTGATCATGTAGGACACGTGGGTTTCAGACTAAGAAATATAATCTGTGATTATTTCAGAGCTCTGAAAATCTTTGGTTACAGGCCTTGTGTATATTGCATGCCCCAGGCCTTGCCTCCACCTAAGGCTTGCTCTGGCATGATTGGTGATAAGGTGACGGGGGTTGAAGTGGCAGTCACAAACATATATGTTTCTCAGAAACACAAGCCACCAGGGGATCATATTGGCTATGAGTCCAAATGTCAGAGCCTTGCTAGTCTGCATTGTACTAGATAATTCCAAACACTTGTTTGTTTACGTATAAAAAGAAAATTGCATGTAAACAAAATGGCATAATTTTGTTCAAAATGACAGGTTATTTATTTGGTCAATAATATTATCGGTATTTTTTTTGCATAAAATAATACACTGCCTATATTGACCGATGCCGATGGAGTACTCAAATGTGATTTTAGGGCACAAGGTTCAAACTGCCCATGATGTGGTTCTGTTATTTACAAGAAAATCAAATTAGCAATTATGTTCTTCATTAGTGTTCACATAAGCACTGGTAAACTACAACTAAATTATAATAGGAGAAATTGTGCTTGTATATGATTGTGTATACGCCTTCATGGCATGGTGCATTGCACAGGGGAGCACTTACTTTTTTTTTTTTTTTTACTTTTATGTTTGTGTCAGATAGCATTGTTACATTTGAGTGTCCTCACCAAATTTTAAAAAAAAAGTTAATCTGGTGGTGTTTTTAAAGTAACCTTTTAAATTTTGTAGTTTAAATATGTTAACATGAATAAAAAATTTATATGATAACTAAGGACACATTCTTTTTTGTACTTCTAATCCTCTGCTGGGTCTTTGGCCAATGCAGCAGCTTCTGTTTTCGAATTTTCTTCTCCTTCCAAAAAACCGATATGATATCCCAAAATTTGAAAAATTTTATATGCTTAGAATTCCTTCTAGAGCATTCTCGTGAATCTACTTTGTGGTTTGCTTTCACTGTTGTGTAGATGTTATTATTAATTATTATTAATAGACTTACATAGCCATGAAACTATTGAGAATATGTGGACAACAGCAACACAAGCCACAAGAAGATTCATATGAATGCTCTAGAAGAGCTGCCCTGTCATTGGTCCTGCTGAGTCTTAAGGTAAATGATTTTATAAGCAGAAAACCTATTTTATTGTTTCTGCAGGGAGGTTTATGGGAAAAAAGAAACAAGTTTTCACTTAGAAGTTAAAGCAGTATGAAATTTTGTATTACGAACTTCGCTAAAACAGTTAGATAAATGACTTCGGGTGCTATCGATGCATTTCTGTGTTTTGCAAAGTATGTTATGTAAGCATTGGAAGGAACCTCATTTAATATACATGTAAGGAATTACATTTTAATAAGGAAATCTGTGGACTTATCAAAAATTTGTGTGAAACATGATGTGTATGCAATCAAAAGAACTTTTAAAACAAAATTTCAAATACTCAGTGTATATAAGTTTTAAGATTAAGTTGTTAGTGAAATTACTGTCCAGTATGTTTCATTAATATTCATACGACCACATAAAGCTTTCATTTTTCATGCAATTATTTTATTAAGACAAAAGATTACCTACTGGAATGCTATAATTAAATTTGTTTTCTTCAGGACCTATTATTGCTTCTTCAGTCTGAATGGCATACCATTGTCAGGAAAGGATAAAACCTTTTAAAAATATGTTAACAATGCTGTTACACAATATTCACCAATGTACACTTCAATTAAATGCTTGCAAATTCTCGCATTGATAGTAGCATTAATTAAAACTATACTTTTTATTATGTAACTCCTGAAAAAGACATGTGAAATTTTGTCAAAATATTCAATAATAAAAAAATTTAGTCACGTATAAGAAAAAGTATAGTTTTAATTAGTGAATTAAGGATAATAGTTCCAAGCATTTGCTTGTTTGAGTTTATTTTTCAAGTCCACTTTATGCACAGAATGGCTAATCGAGACAGGACCTGCAGCTTAAAGTAGGATCTGAACCGCTATGTGCCTTTTACTGGTGACTAAACCAGGGACTCCTTCATTACAAGGTGACAAGTGTTTCTACTATGCCACCATGGAGGTCCCTGGAGATATATTTATTTCATACATGTTAGTCATTTTATTGCAAATTGTAACACTAATCCAAAAACATGTGCAATGGTTCATAACTAAGAAAATAACAATGCCAGAGACTTGCCTCATGTTGGTCAAATTTAGGACGAATGTACACCTGGCTGGCCTTTTAAAGAGACTTTTAATAGTGTAACAAACATGTTATTGTATTCTGAGTGGTGCTATACAAGGTATGAAGGATAGTGTATGTGTAGAGGTCTATAGTTAAAACATTTATCTTCTGCTACATAATGTGTAAGATTAGTTTTTAGTTCTTGCAGCTGTAACTTGGTTTTTAAGTTATTTTGATTTATATTATGTACAGTTGCAGAGTAACTTAATGTTTTATTTTTTTGGTACTTGCAAAAGTAACATGTTACATTTTTGCTATTTGCACGAGGATGTATAATCAGAATTGCATAATAGTCCAGGGGTATTTGTAGTCCCATGGGTTTTTGAATGAAGGGCATATAAGACTGCCGGTAATACATTGCTAGTGTAGTACAAAATCATGTGTTTTACCCGCAATTGTGGCAGAAGGCCTGTGTGACGTCATAAAATCCAAGATGGCTACCGCTTCATGCACTAACTAAAAATCCATCATAACTTCTTTAATAGTGGTTTTGGAAAACTTTTTATAGATACATGTTTTGTTCAGACTTGAAAAAGGAACAAAATTTATTCTTACAGTTTTTTTCATATCTCGCACTCTTATGAAGATATATCCAGTGAAACTATTTTGTGCCCTTTTGTGCAAGGATTCTATGCATATTTTATACTTTACTTGACATTCTGGCATATAAAGTGGAAAAATTACTGCCTGTGATATTTTGTTGATGCCTACTATTGTGGCGAATTGTCTGTGTGACATCATGCATCCAAGATGGCTCACCTGTTATCAAGATTGAGAGTGGTTGTAATCATTTGGGAAATATCATGCCATCAATACAGTCATTTTATTCAATTCCTTGTCACTCTGATCTGAGTCTCTGTCCTGTAAGTCATTGTTTTCCTCATCTGCACTACAAAGACACAATTCAGCAGTGATCAGAACGCTACATTTTATAAGTAGCTTCACTACAACTACAGCTACTCTTCCAAAATGTAGCTTCGCTACAGCTACAACTACATTTACCAAAAAGTAGCTCGCTACGCTACTCCTGTTCGCTACTCGCTACTTTTGCGCTACTTCTGTATTAAAAACTTAAACAACTTATCTTATCTTATGGCTATTCAAAAGAAGCCCTAGTATGATAGTTGTACATACTGAAAAATAGATTCTGTTATTTATTACCATGATTCCCTTCATTCTATAATTTTTATAGCAGTGTTACTTTAGTTACATAATTTTAATAAAGTGTTTGAGAATAAAGTACCTTTGTAAGTGGCATATCAATTCAAAAAACTAGGTCTTACACATAACAGTTGGGCTGAAAAGTTCGTAGGCTGACTCATAGATGGCGTTACTAGAATTAAATCCATGTGATTTTTACTTAGTACTAACCTTCAAAAGATACGTGTATAAATTTCACAGCTGCCGGATAATTAGTTCGTGAGATATAGCATTGTGAGTGAAGCAGCTTTTGTTATTGTGAAAAAATGGATAAAAAAGAATTTCGTGTGTTAATAAAGCATTGCTTTTTGGCGAAAAAAAATACTATTGAAGCCAAGGCTTGGCTTGATAAACATTATTCGGACTCTGCACCAGGAAAATCAACCGTTGAGAAGTGGTTTGCTAAATTTAAACGAGGCGAAATGAGCATGAAAGACGATGCACGCAGTGGATGCCCCAAAGAGGCTGTTACTGACGAAAACATCAAAAAAGTCCACAAAATAATTTTAAATGATCGTAAAGTGAAGTTGATCGAGATAGCTGAGACTTTAAAAATATCAAAGGAACGTGTTGGACATATTGTGCATGAATATTTGAACATGCGAAAACGGCCCTATTTGAAGAAGAAAAAAGTGCTGTTTCATCAAGACAATGCACCGTGTCACAAATCAATGAAAACGATGGCAAAATTATATGAATTAGACTTCGAATTGCTTCCCCATCCACCATATTCTCCAGATCTGGCCCCCAGTGAGTTTTTCCTGTTTGCAGACCTTAAAAGAATGCTCGCTGGAAAGAAATTTAGCACTGATGAAGAGGTAATCGCCGAAACTGAGGCCTATTTTGAGGCTAAAGAGAAATCGTACTATAAAAATGGCATCGAAAAATTGTATGACTGCTATAATCGTTGTATCGCCCTCGAAGGCAACTATATTGAATAATAAAATCGAATTTTGTCAAAAAAATCTTTTTTACTATGTTAGCCTATGAACTTTTCAGCCCAACTGTTATCCGTGATGTTCTGGTTGTCATTTGAAAAATATTTATGTGACAGACTTCTTTTTAAAATTAATTGGAAGAATACCACATGTATCGAAATTAACTAGAACGTGTTGCACAAAATGGGAATAAGATAAAAATGTGATATGTAGCAATTTAATCTTCTTAACTTAAACAGAATGTTATTTGGGGGTGGCAGATATTTGCTCGAACCTTGAGGATAGCTGGGGGATGCTTCTAATGGTATAAATGAGAAAGAGGTGGAACAATGCTTTACGTAAGTCTTTCCGTTGAAAATGCTTCCTCGAAGACACAGTGGAAATTGTAATTGTCACCTTGTATTCAAATTGCCCCAGGTTTGATACCTGGCGGAGGGCACATGGTGGTTCATATCAGTCTCGATCAGCTGATTTGTGCATAAAGTGGACTTAAAACAAACACTAGGAAAGACTCCTAGTTGGGAAGATGGGATCCTCCTGCTCCTCCATTCCCCACTCATTATTCTTCCCCATTCTCACAATTAGCCAAAAGTGGCAGAAAACGGCCTTAGATAAGAAAATAACTAAATAAACAATGCATCCTCTTTGCCATGATTAGAAAAAGTTACAGGAAAGCGACGCAAAAGTAGGAAAAAAACATAAATTTGAAAACTGTGTATTTTAACAAAAAAATGTCATTTCTGCAGGAAAGTCAAGAACTTGTACGTTTTTTTTTACAATATGATAAAATATATTGAGGAAACTGATGTGTAGTAATTTTAAGTGTAACAAGTTACTATTTTCACTAACTACCCAATTATGATACTTGTTCATTTTGTCGTATGTATGAAAATTGAAGTTTTTGTGAGTTTTGTGTTCTTTGCAGACTACAAGGCAGTATTTAAGCTTCTAATAACTTTTGTAACTTATTGTGAAAATAATTTAATTAGCAATTTAATTTTATTATTGATTAACCTATCAGTTTGAATTATTTTATTGTGAAATATATTTATTATTTACAACGGAAGAGCATTTATTTTCTGTTACTATAAACACCATCACATTCATATAAGTGTCTATACATATTGCATTGGTAACTGGCCCTTCTAAGATTTGCTGTCTGTAAAATATTTGATGTGGATAATTTCAAAAGGTTATGTCTACGAAATTTGTTTACTTAAGCTGAGTTGGTACCAGTATTGGGCAATACCAGCTGATCCTTTGCTGTAGTCGGGATATCTTATAATGTCCACAGAATGCTGAATGATACTTTCACAAAGTCTAATATAGGGTGTTACAAAATAATTCATCAGTTTCAAATGGTCTTATATTTGTAGTTTACAAGCTTAGAGTGGAAAGTGAATGTCAATCTGAAGGAGACTCATCACAGTTCATATTATGCCACTGAGTGGCCTCTTTTAGTTACACAAACAACATCAGGGTGATAGAGGAATTCATTCCACACCCCCTCCAGCATGTCCGTTCTTATTGTCTCCACAGCAGTTGCAATGCAATTTTTCAGCTCATCCAGAGTTGTGGGCAATGGTAGCAGGTACACTAGCGGCAGAAAGTTTAGACTCACCTATGAAATTTATTGTTTAAATGAAAATAAAATGCTATTAGTTGAAACCAATCATCATAGTGCATATATTTGAACTTGTATGGGTATGTTACAAACCAACCTACAAATAACACTATAGAAGACACCAATTTTTCACAAAAAGTTAAAAATGTTAAAAAATAATAATAAAAAAAGGCATCAAAATGCATTTTCATCACACTGCCTGTTCGTCAATGTGTCCTCCGCTTGATTTGATGACAGCTTTACATATGCGTGGCATTCTTGCTGTGAGTTTTTCTAATGTCTCTGTTTATATACCTCCCCAGGCTTCCAGTAGACACTGCCACAGCTCCTCCACAGAGCTTGGGGTCCTTGCTTTTGCCTTCCTGTCAAGTTCCTCCCACAATAGCTCAATTGGTGACAAATCAGGTGATTGGGAAGGCCAAATCATTGACTGCAATGCTCCTTTGGCTTCCTTTCCTGCGACATATTGCTTACACAATTTTGATGTGTGTTTAGGATCATTATCCTGTTGTAGAACAAATCCTCGACCAGTTAATCTTGTCCCGGATGGTACAGCATTGCATGAAAGAATAAGATGATACTGTTTCTGTTCCAGTGTTCCTTGCACTCTCACTAAATCACCAACCATATTATTACCAAAACATCCCCATACCATGACACTTCCACCTCCGTGCTTCACTGTTGAAATAATACAAGCTTCCAAAACTCTTTCTTCAGGGCGGCAACGAATGTATTGGTGGTGGTTAGAACCAAATTTTTCATATTTTGATTCATCCGTCCAAAGTACTTGTTTTCATTGTTCGATGGTCCAGTTAGCATGATCTTTGGCCCACTCCAGCCTTTTACGCTTGTGTACGGTTTTCAACAATGGTTTACGAACTGCTACTCGACCAAATAATCCAGCCGCGCGCAGATGACTTTTCACTGTTGTAACAGACACTGGTTGCTCTCTTGTTTTATTTATTTCTGCGCATATCTTCACTGCCGAACACCTTCTTTCATGCTTACTGAGGATGACAATGTGGTTGTCCTCGACAATAGACATCTTCCTTCGACACCAACAGAGTGGCCGATCCTCATGACTGCCAGTTTCCTCTCTTCGTGTAACTGCTCTATGGACACTGCATTCGGAAATGTTTAATTGTTTTTCTATTTGTCAGTTTGACCATCCAATTTCCTTATATGCACATGCCTTGGCCCTAATTTCTTGACTTATGTTAGCCTTTTTCCACATAGTTGCTGGTAAATGCGAACTTGTTCCCGCCTTTACGTCCAATTGGGCACTAATACTTCACAAGGTTCAAATACAAATAGCACCACAATAGCAGGTACTGTAAGTTAAAATGACACACAATCACTTCTGGTATAAGTACCACTGACCCCACAATAACTTGACAGTAGGCTGATGCAACCACTCACAATCAGTAATATCATTGCAACATTGAAGATTAACATAGCGAGAATGTATTAAAAGACAGTGAGAACTTGTTAAGAGCATACCGATAACAGAGGAAAAAGTTTATAGAAGAGGACTGGACACTGATATTACATAAACATCATAGATAAATAGATGAAAATTTCCAAGACATATCAAAACAGCTTTAAAAACATTCTATAAATATCAATAGTGAAACTCCAGCACAGTAGTGTCACCTGTTGTCACATTTTAAACTTTACTTTCAGTGGATTACAAATTTTTACAGGTGAGTCTAAACTTTCTGCCGCTAGTGTATATATCCGTATCGTATCCCCAGAAGCTGATCCGGTGACTTAGGAGGCTAAATGCACAATACCATCTGTGGTTGAGTTGAAAAATCGCATCTTAACTGCTGTGGAATATGTGGGAATGCACATGCTGGAGAGAGTATATTCCTCTTATCACCTTTGTGTTGGTCATAGAGCCTTATAAGGTACAATATGGACTGATGAGTAGTACTTTGTTACAACATATTTTTTATTTGACATTGAATCAACAATCAGTCGAATGTAAAAATAACATTCAGTGCATTATAGTCCCTACTCTTTTGGCAATCTAGTATGGGAGTTTCAAGATCACTTGTTGTTTGAACCATTCAAGTATCACTATGTACCAGTACAAGTGAATAGAATACCATGAACAAGAACTTCTGCAGCAAGTTTGCAAGTGCATTGTGGAACGGAAACATATTTAGTGTAACTTCTTCTGACAAAAAGTTTTGTAGGCGGTTTTTGAAATTCTATATACTTAAAGTCCCCCTAAAATGTGCTTGTGTATTGATTGCTGCCACAAGATGATGTAACATGTTTTCACAGGGTGTTTTTCAGATTCTATATAGTTAAAATCTGCCTAAAAAATGTGTTTGCGTATGTATTGCCTAGATTTACCAGAGCTGTAGTGAGCTGCCAATATGCTTTACTTTACACAAAGGTGCAAATCTGACATAATAATAAATGAAACTTAGGATAATTGCAATGAACCTCAAAATACAATACATTATTTTCAGTATTTTCCCACTACATTCTTCAGTGAAAAGAATTGCCATGGACATTATGGTGAGTGGATTGAGGATTAAATTTTTGGCCACAACATCAAGCTATAAAATATCAATGTTAAGTCCTAGATTGTCACAAGGTTTCTGTAAGGGGATCGAGTATTCAATTGTGAGGGACAATACAAAGTTGTATACTATTCTGAAACTCATAGGAAATATGAAAAAAAATTAGCATATAAATATATAGTGCGATGCTAGACAATCGTGAAGTTTCTCGTAATTTAAATGCATATTCCTGAGCATAGTATTTTCATCGTATGAGTTTTTGACTGAAAGAGTTTTCTTAGTCCTTGGGGGTCATACAAGGTTTGTACACTATCTGAATGTTTGTAGTAGCAGCGATTAGGTGCCAACATTTGAAGGGCAAGGACAATATACGTTTTCTTGGTAGAAAAGGCTTAGGATAAAAAGGCCATAGTGCGGAGGCAAAAAGTGGCAAAATGTGGCGGGGAAAACTGCATCCTCCACTTCCCTCTCCTCCTAATCACCGCCACTGAATGTTTGGATTAAAATAAACGTCTTATTAGGAATGATTTAAAACACACGCGGAAAACCAATTCTTTGTTCCTTGTCCATGAAGTATTCCTAGGCTAATGAAAGGCTATTTTGACAAAATATCATTCATAAGTAATAAAAAAGTAAGATTGAAAAATCTGTTCATTTTCTGAACTGCCATGTTACTAATGTGGGAGAAACAACACACGTATGGTTACATGAACATATTTTTTGAGGTAACAAAATGATTTACAACACAAGGATCACCTTACCAGTAATAATTCATCTATTTTTCATAGATGTCTTGGGTTGTATGGCATGACCATTTCGAACACACTAGAATCAGAATGTCAACTTCTATCCTATGCAGCATACCCTGGAAACTTTATTCTTTCAGGGCAACGAGTCCCTGGCGCCTGGAACCACTGTCAAAGTAATAATTCATGAGGGTTTATATTTTGAGTGTCAGCATGTGTTTCTTTTTGCCCCTTCGTTACTTTCATCTAATCACCATTGAATCTTACCGTCGTTATTATCAAAATTAGCAGAAAAATGACTTAAAATAAAACAAATCAATGGAGTTTCATTAGTTCATACCTCTTAGAAAGTTGAGGTGGTAGTTTCAATTGCACAGCGTTTCATTAGTGGATCAAGGCAGCTAATTACGTGAACAATGACATTGTTTTTCGAAAGTCTCAAATATTTGTCTCAGGCAATCACCCTCTTAAAATGGACGCATCTTCTGTGGTGATAAAATGACACGTTTGGTGCGAGTTCTTTCTGTATATTTATTTCCCAATGGCATAACGCTGTCGCATTAAAAATGAAGAGGTCCTGTGTTCGACTCCCCCCTCCTCTGGTGGAAACACAATGCACACTGGTTCGGACTACACGTTAAACTGTAGGCTTAGTCCCGATTAGCCTATCTGAGCATAAAAGTGGGTTTAAAAACAAACTTAACAAAATCGTCTTCTGGATGCTTCGTGACATAACTTTTTTTCTTTACTTCAGCTGCATCTACAGATTCTGTTGACATTTTTGGCTGATTCATGTGGCAAAATTTATGTGTGGAACGAAGATTTCTAAATAGGATAAGCCAGTGATTAGCAATTGAAAAATTCTGTAGCTTTTTCCATACATAACTGGTTTATTAAAATTTATTTACTTAGGTATTGTAGTGATTATTGTGATTCCTACTTATTAGTAGAACGATTATAAAGTTGCTATTTCGCATACCATATTGATATTTGAAGATGACAGGTATATAAAAATTGTAATGAAATAAAAAAAAAGGACACTTCTGGAATTTCAATGCAGAGCTAATTAAAACTATATTATACTCTGATCACATCACCTCCAGCTTCGGCCGAGATCAAGAAAGTATGGGGCCCAAACTCCACACCCCCTATATGCCTTCATGGCATGGTGCAAAGCATAGGGGAGCACTTTACATTACTTTTTATTATACTCTCTAGCATACTTAAACCCGAAGGTTTATGGCAGCAGCAACACAAGCCTTCCATCTGTCCCTATCCGGAGCCTCCTAAGCCTACTAGCTGCTTTTAATCATGGAAGTATTCATTTGATCACAATTTTTGTTTCAATAGCTCTAGTAATTACTTTCACTTTCTAATGACAAAATTGACTTTTTATGGGTTGATAATATGTGAACATTTCAGCATAGATAATATTCACAAGTAAAATATACATGTTATGAACACCAGAATACACTCATTTATTGAATCATTCATATATCCCCAAGTATATGTACTTATTGAATTTGATTGGGTGGGCAATCGGGTGGGCACAGGAATTTTTGGGTGGGTGCTTGCCCACCCGTGCCCACCCCTGTCGCCGTCCCTGCACTGACCGGAAGTCTGGTGAGGAGAAGGGGGAAGGAAATTGGGCTCCATCATTATCATGGACAAAACACTGAAACTACCATGAGGTACCTAAGATAGTAAGGTATTTCAGAAACTATTCTCAAGGATTTGGAGGAAAATTATAATGTCATTATGTAGCTTAGTTTTAGAAGACATGATCTTGCAACAGGAGTTGCAAAAATTGAAGACATCATGAATTTTCAGAAAACTGTTTTGTACCTTTGATAATAGATTCATGTATAAGAATGTAATTAGCACAAACTTTGTTAAGTAGACTTAGATAGACTTCTTCAGCTCCGTCATTTTGTTTTCCTGCATAGTTATATTTCTATTTGCTGTGGATTTTTAGAAGCAAATTACTGTTCTTGGAAATCAATTTATGTAACATAATAATATAGAAAACACTCAAGACTACGTCCATGTATTTAAACAGAATTAATATGTTCATGAAGGTATAGTCTTGATCATTTCTGGTTTTCCACCAGAATCTGGGGAATTAGTGTGCCCCAAAGAAACTTTTCAGGACACTGGGACAAATGATACCATTCTGGGACTGTCCTGAAAAATCAGGAGCATATAACAATTCGCGGTTTCACATGGATATCAAATGTTATTAACTTTTACTACTTAGGACGTTGTTTCGGACGATTGACACGGGTGGACGTGTCTGGCGTTATTCTCACATAACCACACGTATGTGCACGGATGCGTAGACGGCGAGGGGGAAGAACGACCCCCTGGTTCTATTCTGCTCTACTCCATGGCTCTGAAACACTCACTCGAGGAAAACAAATCCAGACCTCGCAGCTAGGTCGCGCGTAGCTCACACTCCGGTGGCGATTGTAGGCAAAACTGTGGCAAAACTGTGTCTCGCTATTCCAAATCAATCCTTTTATTCCAGATTTGAACGTGGTGACGCGCTACCCTCTATGATCAGGTGCTTGTTTATTGTTTCTGGTGCTTTGACCGTTGTCCTCCTATCCTGGTCAATGCTCACTCCGGTCCTTAACCCCTGGCAGCAGCCCCTCGCGCAGAGATTGGGCTAACTCTTCCTCTTTTGTATGCGACACGTTCAGAGAGGCCAACTCAGTAGGGTTCCGTCTCCCTTTCAATTCAGCGATGAATCTTTAATAATTCATAACTCCCGTATTTCTGTTCTGATTAGGCTCAAATCTTGGAATCAGTACTTTGATGATGTGTTCTTCCGCTGGTTGAAATCTCATCCAATTCGGTCCATTGGTTTAGAAGTTGCATTTTTCTTGATATTCCCATAAGAATGCATGTAAACCCGAATTCGGGCGAAAAACGGTGGTTGAGCAAGCTAGTGCTGGCTAAGACAGTTCGCTAGACACCTGTATTCGCGACGGATATTAATATTACCAATTGCAATTAATTCCTACTAACGGGCAATTAGATTAATTACTTGTCACTCAATATTTGACCGTTATATACGGATGTATTTATTTGGGCAAGAGAATGCGCTTTCATATTATTGTTGGTTTGGTTTATTTTACTTCGCTTTTCTGCCACATTTTGTTATCGCGAAAATGAAGATGAGTGATGATATAATGAAATGGATGAAGGGACCTCATATGAACAATCCAGGCCAAGATTCGAACTCATAATGAGCGCACACTCTTGTTCCTATGTGTTGTACTCTGCAGTGAATAAGGAAATAATTTGGAATGAAAAATTTATCTCGGAACTCAAAAAGCCAAATTAATATTATTGAAGAAACTACAAAAAACTGTGTTTTGTTACCTGTTTTCTTTCTGTGTATAAAGTGGACTTAAAACGCCAGATCAACTAACTGTGGGGGAGTGGTTGTCACAGTGAGGTCCGGGTTTGAATCCAGACCTGGACATGGGTGTTCTTTGTGTTTGTCCCTTCATTAATGTTATCGTATCATCTTCTCAATTAACCAAATGTAACAAAAAAGCGACGCTAAGTAACAAAAATCAAATCAAATCATTGATTGATTGCTTGATTTGGTTCATTTTACTTCGCTTTTCAGCCACTTTTGGCTAATCGCGAAGATGATACGATAAAATTGATGAAGGGACACACACAAAGAATACCCATGGCCGAGCCGAGATTCAAACCCAGGATCTCTGGCTTAGTAGTCGAATCAAATAGTTTTTATTTTCGATTGGGGTGGAGGTTACGTGTACTTTTTTTTTAGTACTCATTCATCATTTTGCAATCTTTTCCTGTTATTGACATTCATTTTTTAGGAATACTGCACCCTAAAGGGGGGAAGAGGTATGACCCAAACCAACCCCTCCTTGAGCATGCCACTGATTGCTACCCCAAGAGTTGAAACGCACCGCACGTCACTGTGCTTGAATATGATCAATTTTGGTTCTCTCCTCACATCTTGTGGTAGTTTATTATTAAGATCAATGGATGAATTTAAGGGACCTTTTTTTTTTTTTACTTAAAGCCGGCAGGGTTTTATATGAAGTTTGTCTTTATTCTTGTTATTAGGCCATGTACTTCCTCATTTGTGGCAAAAGTTGGAGGACGTCCGCAGGATTTTTTCCAGGGAGGGGCAAGGAAGACATTTTTTCCAGGGGGGCAAGCAAGGTACATTTTCCCCAATAATAGTGTTGTTCCTCAAAAAAACATTGTTTAAATTTGAATTTATCATATTCATGCAATAATTAACACACATTATTGTGGCTGAAATGAAATTATTTGTGACAAATATATATTTTTTTGGTTGACTTTCATTTTCCAGGGGGGGCACGGCCACCACTTACCCCCCTCTTCCGGACGCCCATGTACGCAGAGGAGACTTATAAATAAATTTACGGAAAAGTGTTCTACATGAAAAGTTTTTCTTTACTCCAGGCAGTGGCTTTGCAAGCGAAGTGAGCAAGAAAATTTTACAAAATGTATTTTTATTTGCATAAAATTTGAAATCGAAGGGGGCAATTCTCTTCTGTGCCTCCCCTGCAGGCACCCTTGGCCCTCAATGTTTGCCCCCTTGTTCCCCTAGAATTGACTTCTGTCGAAGGTTGTGGGCCAATGCCCACCTTCCCTGTGGTTGCGCCACTGCTAGAGAGAAAAACTATGTTGAAACTGGGTCAAATATCCTAGGTAGGACAAGTTTACTCCTGGCCACGAATTCGTTATCGAATCACTGATTGATTTATTTTTACGTCACATTTCTGCACTTTTTGCTAATCTCGAAGATAGGGACGAGTGTTGATATGATGAAAGTGTGAGCAGACACTCGCACGTGTCAGCAGTAAGTATAAGCTTGGAATTTGCTCCTGCCACGTAATTCGTTTGCTAAGAGAATGTTACAAATCTTAAGAACAGATTGAGACGAGAGAAATGGAAGTTTATGATTAGTGGGAATAAATGTACAGGTAATTTAGAACCTGTTTCTTTAGAAAGCATTTAGCTATATTATTTTAATGCTAACAGAACCTAACCTAACTACGAATTTAATAATAATAATCCGTCGCGCAACAGCCCATGAAGGGCCTAGGCATACCTACCGACTGCCGGTCTCCCTCCCACGCTTTCCTCCGTCACCTCTAAGCGTGGAGATCTGCAACCAGTATTGGAATAATCGGGGGGTCAGCCCGACGTATCCCCAGCCGTTATAGTAGGTCCCAGTGACCGGATTACGCTCACTCACTCGGAGCTCCCCAATTTCCTCACGATGGTGGGTTGCCACCGGCGCTATAAGTAAGCCGAAAAAATGCCGACCAGAGCCGGATTCGAACCTACGCCGTCCCGCAGCGAACGATCTCAAGACGAGTGAACGCCTTAACCCGCTCGGCTACGGAGGAGGACTACTACGAATTAGGGGGGGGGGGCTTATTAGACGAATGCTAAGGGACATAAACTTAAAACATTTTTGTGAAAGTAATCGCTACAACTTCACAGTATGTGGTACAGGCATAATTGCATACATAGCATGATGAAATCACGATAAGACAAAGACCGAGTCTGCTGCCACGCGCATCTCTTTTGAGGTTCCAGCAGAAAAAGAACGTGGCAGCAGACACTACCAAAGATATAACACCTACATAATGACTGTTGGTATAAAAAAAAACTGCAGGAGGCCTTAGAAAGAGCGCTTCGCGGGCAAACAGCAGACGTCGCTCGCACACTGTTGCCGATACTCTCCTGTCGTCTGCTCCTCAGCCGAGGTAGGAAGAGGCAGAGGTCACTCACCCTTCCAGAAGGGTCCAGCGAACTAGCTGTGGCAACCGGGCTCGCTCATTCGCGGACCTGATTGGTTTTCCCAGACAAACCCCCAGGGGCGGAGCCAGAAATTTTCGACCGGGTTGGCAGAAGCTGTATATTGATAGATTAGGGTGGGCAGGCATAAATGTAAGGCCATATATATATGCATGAAAGACACATATATGTACGACATACATGCATATGTATCCCCCTCTCTCTTTCACATCACATGTATGTGTGTGCCTGTTCGGTGCCTTCCCTGTTTCTATTCTAATCTATTCTCGCATCTTGATCTACTTCTTTGTCTCCGATGGACACAATTATTTCAAGAAGTGTTTGTGTGCGTGCAGCCATATATTCTAATCACATTCTCTCCTTCATGTCAATGTAGTGAAATAAATGTTAATTGGTAGCATCACAAGTCCTTCAAGTGCAAAAATACAAGGCACATACCTACTCCACTTTATATATTAGGCGACAGTGATAGAAATTGTGATGGTAGACAATGGTGAAGAATTAAATTACTTTTTCATCATATGAGGTTTTGACTGAAATTTGGGGTTTACTTTTCTTGGCTTACAAGATTATTACAATTGACAAATGTATCTGAACGTTTGCAGTAAGGGCTATCGGGTGCCAAAGCTTGTGGGCTAGGACAGTTTACTTTTTTGCTAGAAAAGTCTTAGCATTAAGAGGACATAGTGCGGGTGCAACAAGTGGCGAAATGTGCCGGGAGGCCTCCCCCTCGCTCCTCCTAATCGCCGCCACTGGATATTTGGATTGACATTAATGTCTTATTGGGAATGTAAACACACACACACGGAAAAACCAATTCTTTGTTCATTCTGCATAGAGTAGCCTATACCCAGGCTTATGAAAGGCTATTTTGACAAAATATCGCCCAAAAGTAATAATCAAGTAACATTGAAAAATCTGTTAACTAAGTTGTTTTTCGTTTTCTGAAGTAAGTCTTCGTTACTCATGCAGGAGAAGTGATACACGTATGATTAGGGAGCCTCCCCCATGGCGCAGTGGTAGCCTCATTGCCTTGTAATCAAGGGGTCCCGGGTTCGATACCCGGTGGAGGCACAAGTGGTTCGGATCCCACTTTAAACTGTAGGTCCAGTCCCGATTAGCATTACTGTGCATAAAGTGGACTTAAAACTCAAACCAAACGTATGATTAGGTAAACACATGCACTGAGGTAACAAATAGTTTAAATTTTGTAGAATGTGATTTTGGATACAAGGAATTCATCGAAATTGATCCCCATACCCGGTAATTCATCTCTTTTTCACAGACGACTTGGGTTGTATGGCGTGACCTTTTCGAAAGCGCTCAAATGTCAACCTCTATCCTGCGCAGTATACCCTGGAAACTTTAATCTTGCAGGCAAACGAGTCTCTGGCACCTGGAACCATAGTCAAAATAATTATTTGTGGGGGTTGTATTTTCAGTGTCTGCATGTATTTGTTTTCGTCCTTCGTCACTTTCATCTAATCACCGAACCTCATTGTCGCCATTAGCAAAATTATCAGAAAAGTGACTTCACATAGAACAAATCAGTCGAATCAGCAACAACTTAATCTTCCAAAAGTGGAGTTTCATTAGTTCATACCACTTCCAAAGTTGAGGTGGTAGCAGGGGCGCCGGCTTTTCAAAATTATTTGGGGGGGGCTCTGATCATTGAAATTAATGAATGACTCACTCCCTCCCTTTTTTAAGTTTTGGCCTCAGTAGTGTTCGGAATCTCGTAAAAGCCCATGAATTCCTCAAAAATATTCAATTACTGTTCGAATGCAAAATGTCAATTGTTCACGGATGGATATATCACAAGTTTCGTCAACCATAATAGCAAAATACTTCCGACTTTTAATATCTGCTACCACGAAGCGCAAAACAGATCTTCCTAATGATCTCGTTCTGAATGTCATGTGAGAGCCATTTGTAGCCAGAACGTCCCATCCACTTGTAACGGTATAGTTTGTGCTTTTACGCTGATTGTCAGTAACATACACAATATACACTACCATACATTTTTTGAATCCTTGTCCCGAGGTTCAAAACTTGCAGTACCCAAATTCTGTGGATGCTAGTTTAGGCAATAGACACGTACCTCTTCAAATTACAACTTAACGCCCTTTTCCTTTTAGATATATATAGGTTTATTCATATTATATTTACAGAAGTTAATTCTTGGCCGTTATTCACAAAATTACATTCCGGTGTACCCTGTCCCCCCTTCCCGAAGAGAGTGTGTAGACTCGCGTAGCCACTGGCTCCACGAGTAAAAAAAAAAATATAACCCTCAGTACCAAAAAAGGTGGCTGAAGGTATGTGTGTTGTGTACCCGGTTTCCCACATGAAATAAACTATTGGAATAATGTGAAAAGAGCAAGTGTGTGTACTAAAAGAAAGAGAGAAAGTTAAAGTATCCGCCTATTCATATTATCAAGAAAAGTCTTCGTTTCGCCCCATAGAGAAGAGACACCTCTTT
This sequence comes from Lepisma saccharinum, assembly GCF_977018435.1. Classification (NCBI taxonomy): domain Eukaryota; kingdom Metazoa; phylum Arthropoda; class Insecta; order Zygentoma; family Lepismatidae; genus Lepisma; species Lepisma saccharinum. Next base: position 32,884,332 of record NC_139238.1, read on the forward strand.
ACCTCGCCGTATTGCACCGAAACATCTGAGGCCGACTGCTCCCTTCCCTTCCTTTTATAGGCCCCGCTAATGACCTAAACCGTTACTGGAAACTTACCGCTCCCCAACGGCCAAGAACTCAAACGTACAGGACATAGACATAGAGTAGTGGGGTTTTATGCTACTACAAGCGCAACTTTTAAGTGTAGAAAAGGCGAGGCTATTTGATTGAACAATCTGATTTGCCTACACTTAAAACAATGCCAAGAGGGGCCTATACCCCAATTTTTCAGGTGTGATATGCTCTGATTTTTAAGAAATTCTGAATTTCTAGTGTAGAAAAGGCGAGGACTCAACAGATAGATTTACCCATACTTAAAACAATGGCAAGAGGGGCTTATACCCCAATTCTTCAGGTGTGGAGGTTCGGGTTTAAGTCCTCATAAAATGTGAAGCCTCCCCTGATGGCAAAATGTTAATATTGTTGTCTTGTAAACAAGGGGTTCTGGGTTCGAGTCCTGATAAAATATTTAAGATTGAAAACATGTGGCAAAATAATATGTCCACAAGTGAGATTTTGAGAATAATTATTGTTAGTTGATATACAACTCCCAGATCTGAAAACCTTCTTTCTCCTCTGCTCAGACAGATTCGGCCATGTGTGTAAAAGTTATATCTGTATGATTGTTGTTTATAAACTTGTCAAAAATATGGCTTTTTTGTATGAAAACATGCAATCCTGAATACAATTCTGGTTTTGTCTTGTTCTGTTAATATAAACACAAGTGAGACTTACAGAATATTTATTGCACAGTTCAAAATCCAATTTTGAATTGTATTTAGTTGATATAGAGATGAGGTTTTAAACCTGGTGAAGTGTGTTGTACATCAGCAAAACTATCACCAAAACCTAGTTACTGCTGTTGTTTTGGGTATAAAAGCACCAGCTCAGCTATTAACTGCTGAACCCAACTGATATTTTTATTAAGTATAAAGTTTTGAATTGAAGCCCAGAAAATCTTATATAATAAACAACAAGAAAAAATGCCAAAACAAAAATATTGCAATCAGTGTAATAAAAATATATCTAGTTCTCATTGGGCTAGGCACCGGCATATTTGTAAGCCTAGGAAATGCAGAAAGGCCATGAAAATATGTCCAAGATGCCATAAAATATTAAGCAAGGCATATTACAAATGGCATAAGTGTAATTCTTATGTACAGTCATCAACATTGCCCTCACAACCATCCACATCTGGTCTGAAAAGAAAGCATGAAGCACCTGTTAATGCTTTACCTGCAAAGCAGCCACGCTATGAACCTATCCACAGCAGTTTTAACGGCCAATTAAAGGATCACCGGTTTGTATCAGAGCCAAGATGTTGCATTCAGAATTTTTTGAACAGTAAAAAACCTGATGTACAGGCAATTCTAAATGCACAAAATGGCTCTTATAAGCTGTCCCTCAAATTGTTTGTACAATATAAGAAACCAAATGGCACAAAATTTACACAGCCCCACATAACAGAAACTGTACCTGTATATTCAAATACAAATTCAGACACAATAATAAGCAGGTTGATAGAACAACTGAATATTAAACACTCTGAATTTGCGGCAAAAGAGTCAGGATGGAGCCTATGCGGTTCTTCACACAAGTTATATGTTCATATTTCTGAATTCAGCCCATTACAAGGTTCCACTTATCTGCCATTACCTGACAATATCAAAAACAAAAGAGCCGTGGTTAATATAAAAAATGCCGACCAGAAATGCTTTTTGTGGTGTATTTTAGCTGCTTTGTATCCAGTTTCAAGGGATCCTCAGAGAATAACTTATTACAAGCAACATGAACATCTTTTTGACGATGCAATGGAGGGTTTGGAATATCCAATGTCTGTCCAGAATATTGATAAATTTGAAAAAAAGGCCAGGCACATCAATGGCAAGCAATTATCTATTAATGTATTTATTTGTTCCACTGGCAATTGCTTGATAGCACCTCTCAGAATCAGTACATTTGATGATGAATCTTCTATTCCGATTGATTTGCTCTTAATTGAAGGGGGTGGTACATATCATTACACTCTGATACAAAATCTTGAAGCTTTAGTCAGAACACAACTAGACAAAACTCATAGAATATTCAAGTTGTGCAGAAGATGTTTAACTGTATTTGATGGTCAAAAAATGGTGAAGGGGGTTCGTGAAAAGAGTGCAGAAATTGCCAAAAACAAGTTAATTGAGCATCTGAAATACTGTGGGAATCATAAACCTGTTCATATGGTGATGCCCAATCCAAGTGAAAATTGCAAATTCAAAAAGTTTGAAGCCTTGTTGGAACACCCAGCATTTATTGTCTATGATTTTGAATCGAACCTCAAGCCTCTTGCATTCTGCAATCCAGATCCTGAAGAATCCTCAATTACACCATACCAGCTACATGAACCTTCCAGTTTTTATTATATGGTTGTACAGGGTGGTGTAGCTGGTGAGCTGTGCTTATACATGGGACCAAATGCCGTCAAAGAATTTGCACAAAGAATAGAAAATGAGTGCCGTGACATAGCATCTAACATCTTATTAAAATCAAAGCCTATGTTGCCTTTAACAGAGGAACAGATTGAAGATTTCAACAATGCAGAAAAATGCCCGGTATGTGATTCTGAATTTTCAGATGCAAATATCAAGGTACATCACCATTCTCATACAGATGGTAAATTCTTAATGGCCCTGTGTAAAAGCTGCAATATTAAGATCAAGAGACCAAGATTTATCCCCATATTTTGCCATGGAGCATCCAATTATGATTTCCATCATCTGATCAGATACGAGGGTTTTGACAAGCAGAATTTAAATATTTTAGCTGAAAATGATGAAAAATATATTGCCATTACCAAGATAATTAAAGTTGATGGTGTTCCTATTCAATTAAGATTTCTTGATTCTCACAGATTTTTATCTGCTAGCCTGGCTACACTGGCCAGTCAATTACCTGATGATGACTTAAAAATTACACGTGCCTCGTTTCCAAATCAGGACCTGAAATTAATTAGGCGGAAGGGTGTATATCCATATGACTATGTCACAGATTTTTCTAAATTTGATGAGTGTTCCCTGCCACCTCAAGAAGAGTTTTACAGCAGAATCAGAGGATCTGGAATCACTGATGATGATTATCACCATGCCCAGTTGGTGTGGAACAATTTAAAATGCAAGACATTTGGTGATTATCACAAGGCATATTCGAAACTTGATGGGACCCTCTTAGCTGATATAATACAGACATTCAGAAAATCTTCCATGCAAAATTATAGACTGGACCCAGTGTATTTTTACAGTGCCCCGGGCCTAGCATGGGCCGCAATGTTTTTGAACACCAACATGCAATTGGATCTGATCCACGATCAAGATACGTATCTGTTTATGGAGAAAGGTATAAGAGGAGGGATGGTGCAATGTTCCCAGAGATATGCCAGAGCAAATAACAAGCATATTCACAATTATGATCCAGCACGGCCATCAAATTATATACTGTATGTAGATGCCAACAACCTCTATGGTCATGCCATGATGCAAAAACTGCCACATGCAGGGCTTGAATGGGTTGAAGATTTCAATATTGAGGATCTTCAGGACTTTGATGACAGTGACTATGGCCTCTTCTTAGAGGTTGATCTGACAATTCCTGATGATTTGCACAATAAATTTTCTGATCTGCCCCCAATTCCCGAGGTTCAGTGCTCACCTGGCTCTAAACAGAAGAAGCTCATGATGACATTGGAGCCGAAACAAGGCTATGTCATATATTACAAAAACCTCCAGTTCCTGATGAAACATGGTGTTCAAGTAACCAAAGTTGGAAAAGTTTTGAGGTTCAGGCACTCAAGATGGTTGAAACCATACATTGATACAAATACGGAGCTTCGAACATCTGCAAAAAGCGAATTTGATAAGGGCTTGTTTAAATTGATGGTCAATTCTGTATATGGCAAAACAATTGAAAATGTCAGAAAACATACCGATGTTAAAATAATTACTGACCCCAGCCTGAGCAAAAAATTGGTTGCAAAGCCCAACTTCAATTACAGAAGAATTTATGATGAGCACATGGCACTCTTCAACATGAAGAAAACAAAGATTAAGTTTGATAAACCTATTTATGTAGGGGCTGCAATATTGGAATTGTCCAAATTACATATGTTAACATTGTATTATGATGTGTTGAAACCTTTTTATGGTGATCGTGTAAAATTGATGTACATGGATACGGATAGTTTTGTTCTTGATATTCAAACAGAAGATGTTTATCAAGATATGTTACAGCCTGAATTGTTTCAATACTTTGATACCAGTGAACATACAATAATTCAACACCACCACAACAAAAAGGTGCCCGGCAAGTTAAAAGATGAGACACTTGGTGATGTTATTGTGAAATTTGCTGGGTTAAGTGCCAAGATGTACACTTTTAAAACATGTAGTGCTGTTGTCAAAAAAGCCAAGGGCATTGGCAGAGTGACTGTTGACAAAGAGCTTAAATTTGAAGATTATGAAAATTGCATCAAATCCCAGAGTTCAATCAAAACATCAGAATGCAGAATTCAGAGTGTGGATCACTTGCTGACTTCAAATATTGTAAGAAAAGTGGCTCTGGACCCACATGATGACAAGAGATGCATTTTATCATGTGGCATACATACTTTACCTTGGGGGCATTGTGATTTGAAAAATGGGAATCAGTGCACAAGCACAGAGCATGATTTGAAATAAATAAACATGCCTATGAACTTATTTGGGTTCAAAAAACAGGCTATTATGGACCTGCCAACACCACAACCCTCTCCTGATATAATATCTAAACTGAGTGGCTTGTTAATTATTCATCTGAACAGCATACTTACAGATATTGATGATGAAACAGGCAAAACATTGTACATATTTAACAATAATTTAAATCATTACCAATTACCTGTAGGTGGGCAATTGCAATTTATTACAACTCCTGAGGGTGATGTCAAAATTTCAGTAGGGAGAAATATTTACAGAATTAAGCACTCAAACATGATTTCTGGCACTGTTTATACTGTTTCTGCTGGTGACTGCTTATATATTGAGGTCCCGGGATCATATGACAAGCTTATACCCTTTTTTATAGAATTAAGAATCAGATATTCAATAATAAATAACCACTAAAACAAAAATGCCTAATGATATATTTGGCCATACAAGACATGAAGATCACAGTGATGAGATTTTGATGCTTGATGTCAGAGTCAAGAAATTAAGAAGTGATTTACAAGCTTTACAAACTACACTCAATGCCAGTCTTCAATTAGAAATTACAAATTTGCAATCACAATGCATGGACCCTCTTCTTAAAATTGATTCTGAACTCAAAGTGCTGCTTCAGAAATATACTGATCTGGCAACATTAGATAATTTTCAAAGTTTGGAAGAAGCTGTTGCAGCTCTTCAAGCCAAATTTAAGACCCAGGCCACCAACTCTGAGCAATTGAAGCAACAATTGGAAGAGCAGATAAATAATGTCCAGACACAGCTCCAAACAATTGTCAAAAGCATAAAGTCACAAGAAGATTTTGATCTAGTGATTTCCACTCTAAAGGAACAGATTCAGTCACTCCAAATACCTAATCTGGACCCTCTGAACAATGCCATAGCCGAGGTTAAAGAAAAAATTGAGACACTTGAAAATTTTATGAACAATTTGCCATCTTCTGATGCTTTGAATGCAATAACTCGGAGTGTAGCAAATATTAAGCTGCAACTTGAAACATATGAAGATTTTGGAAAAATTCAAAGTTCCATAACCCATCTTGAAGGTACAATAGCAGCAGTGCAAAGTGATTTGGCAAATGTATTAGAATCTCGCCTGCCCGGTATTGTAGACACCCTTGTAAGTGTCCAGCACCAAATCACAAAGCTTGAAAACCTCAACACTGAATCTGAATTATCTCATTTTCATCACTTGATCGATGATATCCAAACAAAGCTTGAAATTTTACAACAATCCACACCCTCTCAGGCAGATATAGCCCTGCTCCAAAATGCTATGCAAAATGTGGCTCATGCATCTGAATTAAATACAGTGAAATTGGCACTTGAATTTTTACAAAATACAGTATCAAATCTTCCCACATCACAGGAACTTAAAAATATTAAGAGAGCAGTGAATCGCATATTGAAATCAGAAGATATCAAGAATATCCAGGCAGAGATCAAACAACTCACTCAGACAGTGGCCACTCTGCCAACTAATCAACATATTAATGAACTGCATGCCCTGTTTGAGGATATCAGAAGACAGGTCCATGATCTTACAGCTCAAAATTCAAAATTGGCAGTTGTTGAAAATTTGCAACAAATTGTAGCTAATATCAAGCAACAGCTAGGGACCATGGAATCCAATCAAGCAAATGCCCTCTCTGTTTTTGCTACCCAGCTACAAGAGATTGTGCAACAATACAAGAAACTTATTGTGGACATAAAAATCAAGCCAGGCCATGATGATGTTGTCAGAACGATCAATGAGCACCTTGAATCTGTAACAAGTAGATTGCTTACAGCAGAAAAAGAAATAACAGGCATAATAGAAAATCCTAAACATACAGTAATTCTTGAATTGTACAGCATCCCCAACAAAGAATATGATTCTCCATTTACACCAGGTGGCAAAATATATATGCTGTCCCCTGCACAGTTTTATTACCAGTTTTTTGTTGGGGGCACATTGAGACCAATCAAGATCAAATATTGGCTTCAACCCCAGGCACACCACTACCCCACATTATCAATAACAAATGCTGATAACAAAGTGAAAGTCACCAGTGTAGAATTGGAGGATTTTACAGATCCCAATACATTAGAAACAGCCTATACTGAAGATGATGGCTCTCTGGAATTTCATATACAAATAGGAGACAAATTATATTTAGAAAATCCTGCAGTCTCAGCTGCTGAACACCCCATAGTTGCAATATTCTTGTTTACATATTATGTCTAGACAAATTATTGTTGATGAATTACACAGACAGGCCAGACATAATTTTAAGAGACTCCCAGTAGTCACAAAAGGCATAGATGATTTATGGCAAAGCGACTTGATTGAGTTGTCAAGTGGGCAGTTGAAAAACTTAGACAAAATCAACAAGGGCTACAAGTATCTACTCACTGTAATAGATACATTTTCAAAATTTGCCTGGGCTGTGCCACTCAAATCCAAGACTGGAAAATGTGTTACAGAAGCCCTCAGGACAATCATCAATCAGAGTGGAAGATCCCCGCGCTATTTGCAAACAGATAATGGCAAAGAATTTTATAATTCTGTGTTCCAACAATTTATTAAAAGCCAGGCAATAAAACATTACTCGAGTTACAGTGACCTCAAGGCCTCAATTGTAGAGAGATTCAACAGAACCTTAAAAAATCTTATGTATAAACAATTTACACTCCAAGGTAATTATAAATGGATTAATATTCTTCCAGAACTTCTACATAAATATAACAACTCGGTCCATTCCACAATCAACATGAAACCCTCTGAAGTAACTTCATCTGATGAGGAAAAATTGATCAGCACTGTTTATTATCCTAGATATCAGCCAACAACAAGAAAGGCCAAATACAAGATTGGTGATCAAGTAAGAATCAGCAAATATAAGCACTTATTCAAGAGAGGTTTTACAAGAAACTGGAGTACAGAATTATTTACAGTGGTTCAGGTTAAACCTGGGACCCTTAACACATATATAATAAAAGATCACCGAGGAGAAATTCTCAAAGGCAGATTCTATGAACAAGAGCTCAGCAAAACTAAACAGCCTGACACATATCTCATAGAAAAAATCATCCGCAGAAAAGGCAACAAGTTACTTGTCAAATGGCTAGGTCATCCGGAAAACAGCTGGATCGATGCAAACAAAATAATAATATGAACACCTGGGATGTTATAAAAAGGCTGCCAGAACCTGAACAGCAGATTAAGAGAAATGGCAAGTTGCTGCCTGAAAATATTAGATGTCTTATTGTTGGGCCATCTGCTTGTGGTAAAACTACACTAATGGTTGATAATTTTTTATTGGCACCCAACTGGTTAGACTGGAAAAACAGGCACTTGTATGTCTTCTCTAAGAGCTTGGAACAATTATAATATCAGCAGCTGATGAAGCTATATGATGGATTGGATATTGCCACTTTTGAACCAGATGTTAAGCCACTTCATGAATGTCTCGATAATTCTGTCGTTGTGTTTGATGACATTATACTGGATAATCAAAACAAGGTTAGAAATTTCTTTACACAGGGCCGACACAAAAACATTGATTGCTTCTACCTGGCACAGACTTTTTCAAAAATACCCAAGCAGCTGATCCGGGACAACAGCAATTTTATATGCGTGTTTCATCAAGACCATACCAACCTCAAACACATACATGATGAATATGTAGGTGGGGACTTGAGCTACAATGATTTTTCCAAGTTTTGCAGTAGGTGCTGGAACCAGGACAGTTATGGGTTTGTCACAATTGATATGACAAGAAAACCCAATACTGGCAAATACAGAAATAAAATCAACGATTTTCTAGACGTTGAGACATAAATAAATAACCATGAAAAGGCCAATCATTGACGATCTTAAGTTAAGAGATTATCTTGTAAAAAGATTTAAGGGATGGAAATCACAGAACCGGGGAATTTATGAAAAACACAAACAAACAGAACAGCCTGTAATTGATGCTATTAATAATTTAGGTAAGAATATCAAAACTGTTACAGAGCAAAATCAAGATTTGATCACGGAGCTTGTACCTGTAGCTGCAAGAAACATATTAGATTATCCATTCACCCCACTTTCCAGTATTCATACACCTAGTCCTGTTGCTCCTAGAAGAATTGAAGCTACTCAGGATCCTATTGAATTGGGTCTTCTTGCTCAAAAATATTTAACCACACCTAAAGACAACAAAGATGAGGTGTTTGGCTTATATGCTGATACAGAGCTTGATGGCAGCATCATACATAGAATTGGCAATTTCAGAGTAACATTTATGGGGGATGATATAATTGTATATTCAGAATCTCGACTTGGAGAAAAAGGTGCTTTTGTTAAGTACTCCGGAACACCTGGATTATGGGAACTGATGACTAGGAAGAGACCTGGCAGCTATACAGATCAAGATTATGAGGATTACAAAGAAATATTAATAAAATCAGATGCTCTATACCAGAACAATGATCCCACACAAAAAAGAGTCAAGTCTAGCAGTGGGGCAAAATACAATAATTTAATCAAGCCCATATGGTCACAGATCAAGACTGGCAGTGGAATCAAACAATACAACACTCTGCCTAAAGAATTTGTGTGGGTTGATGATGTCAGGAAACTTGTAGATAGGTTGCTGGTGATAGCTGGGGAGGAAAATGCTGGCAACCACAATTTTTACAATGAAAAGGTTGGAATTATGGACATGATAAGCACCAAATTGTCTAATTTTATAGTGAATGACACTAAGGGGATTGGATATCTCATAAAAATTATTAATACTCTACCACCTAAATTTTGGAATATTTCTGAGGGTCGGGGCTTGGTTAATGACATTATAAACAAGCTGCCATTTGAACTACACATTCCAGGCTATCAGTATTGTGGTCCAGGCACAAAATTGGATCATAGACTAAACAGAGGTGATCCTGGTGTTAATCCCCTAGATGCTGCTTGTAGAGACCATGACATAGCATACAACACACATTCTGATCTTGACAAGAGACATGTTGCAGACAAAAAATTAGAAGAGGCTGCATTTGGTAGATTTGTAAGCAAAGATGCTTCTTTGAGTGAAAAAATAGCAGCATTGGGGACCACCATAGCTATGAACACCAAACAAAAACTGGGGTGGGGGCTGTGAATATGTATATAATAAACCTACAATGAAGGCCAAGGGTGTTATGTATCAAATACCTTATGCAGGTCTCAAATCTCTTAAAACTATTGACAGTCTCTTGACCAAAAAGCAGCGCAAGAAAAAAAATTCTTGTATTGCCAAGGGCCATGGTATGAAATTGTTGCTTAGTACCCCCCAATTAAAAAAATTACAGCAATCAAGAAAAAAATCACATGTGGGGGGTTTCATATTTACCATCCCTGCCATCTTAGCTGCTCTCGGGGCAGTTGGGAGCTTGGCGGGGGGATCAGCTGCCATAGCAAAAACAGTAATAGATGCCAAGAAAAATAGGGCAGAATTAGATGAGCAGAGGCGCCATAACCTTGCTATGGAGAAAAAAGGCAAAGGTGTTATGAATAAGTTTAAAAAAAACAAGAGCCGCTTACAAACCAAGATATTGAAGCTTTAATCAAGCCACTGGGCATCAAACATTTTAGAGGTGTGTACATGTCTGATTCTTTACCGGAACAACCACTCAACAAAGAGTGTGGCATTGTTAATTTGGATGAGTACAAAAATCAGGGCACTCACTGGATCTGTTATCTTAAATATTTAAAAAAATGAGGCATTTGTGTTTGATTCATTTGGAGGTGTTCCACCTGAAAATTTAGTACAATATCTAAATTCAGCTAATCTTTATTACAATAATGCCCGTGTTCAAAACTTCAAAGATGTTAATTGTGGACATTTGTGTTTATCTGTTCTCAGATACATGTCTCAAATAAATAAACCATCAATTGAAAATTTTCAAAAGGCCTTGTGGTATCTGAAACATCATGGGGGTATTCCATCTCACCAGCCAAAATTCAATATTGAAACTCAAATTGCATGATGACATAGTGTATCCCAAAACAATAGCTCTCAGAGCATTTTACGGCATGTACTTGATCCCCAATATTACACACCACAACAACACAATTGCAGTAGGGGATCAAAAAATTGTCATCACTCCAGGGCAATATAATCTGTCCACTCTAAATGCTCAATTACCCAGAGGTATAGTTTTAAGTCAAAATTCTGTCACTCACAGAGTAGAGATTGTATCTGCTACAGAAACAGTGGATCTGGGTACTATAGGAGAGCTGTTAGGCTTTGAGAACAACACAAAACTTGAAGCAGGCATCAAACACACTGCTATGAATATACCTAAATTCTTAGCCATAGAGACTCTGAATATTCACTGCAATGTGGCTGAGGGTATGATCACCAAATCAAATGGCATAGGCACTCACAAACAAACCGGCATCATTGCAACATTCAAACCTAATTCTGAATTTATGGAGCCAATCATCTACAATCCATCCCCAACATTATATTTTCCTGTGTGTCATAATAGAATAGATTATATTGAGTTGATGGTCACTAATGAAAAAGAAGAATTAGTTGATTTTGCTGGAGCCACAACAACTGCTATCATAGAGATTAATATTTAAATAAAAATACATACAATGGAAAATATTGAGAGTTATGAGCTACAATCATTCCCCCCAAACAGGAGGACATTTGCAAATTTAAATCAACCCAACACAGAAATAGAGGTTGATCTTGATATAGGGGATGGCTTTATACACCCTCACAGAGCAGATCTATACATCAAATTTGATGTTGTAAAGCTCGATGGAACAGATTATCCGGCAAATTCTAATATAAGACTTGTAGACAATTTTGTGCCGCATCTGTTCTCTGAAATTGAGATCAGAAAGCATGGTGTTGTTATAAACAGAATAGATTATCCCGGCATTACCTCTACAGCTTTGGCCACACTAAAATTATCCAAAACCGAGGCTTCTTACTACCGAATCGGCGGATTTGAAGCTGGTGATAAAATATTATCTAAAAACCACACTGTGCTGTTCCCCATGCGCCTGTTGCCAGGATTCTTCTCGGATTACAAAGATATTATGTGGAAGGGTGGTTTAAGAATCACATTTAGAAGAGCTGCCAATGATAATAATGCTTTGATGAGGTACAGTGCAATAAACTCTACAGGGGAAGCTCTGCCTAATACCCTACCTGATGCAGGCAAATGCATTATTCAGACTATGGAGTTAAGAATCCCTGTTGTTGAATATGAGGCCAGTTATGCTCTTAAATACAAAGCTGATATAATAAAAAATCCACAGATTCCTCTGCAATTTTACACATATCAATCTGTACAGAAGCCCGCATCTGGTACATATTATGAATTTGATGCTACAAATTCATTCTCCAGTATTCAATACGACATGCCTGATTTTGTGGTGGTACTGTTTCAGACTGGAAGACACAACAATCAGGAAAAAAATTCAAGTAAATTTGATAACTGCAACATCAAGAACATATATCTTAAAAATGGCAGAAATGAGGTCTTTCCTAGAGAAAATTACAATTTAGACATGTCCAAGAATGATTTCCTCAAATTATATGAAGCTTTTTCGGCTTTCAAAAGGGTCACTACTGGCAATACGGATATATATTACACACCAGATGAATTCAAGGCACAGAGACCCATGTTTGTAATTAACACTTCAAAAAGAAAACAAGTTGTGGTAAATGATAGAACAAACATTAAAATTATCTGTGAATTCCATGAGGCATTACCTGATGATACCATTTGTACTGTTATTCTCATAGGTGAAAAATCATATGTTTATGATGTAAGAAATGAGAGGGTCACAGAGCAGTTCTAGAAGATATTATCCTGTTGTACAACACACAAACCTCAACTGTTTATCAGCTAACAGTTAATATCTTATGTGTGGGCAGTTGTATATATTTCAATCTTATATCAGGACTCAAACCCAAAGCCCCTGATTACAATGCCACAATATTAACACGTCTCCAAATGGAATATGCCCACATTTTACTGGGTTCTGAGACCCTTATACAGACAAAATTGGATTTTGAACTGTGATAATATTCTCCCAAGTCTTGCCTATGTTCATATTATCAGAATAGAATTGCTTTCAGCATAAAGGGGATGCAGTTCATTGCCACTGTGTGAAAATATGTATCTTTATCTCAATAATCTTTGTTACACTTTTACATGTTGCAGACATGTTACACTTTTTCCCCTGTCGCACAGAAAGATTAATGGCCCCTTCAGTGAATCGTACAGAAAAATCATTAATGCTCCCTTCTAGCGTGTCTCTTGCGTGTCTTGCCGGCACGCAAGCAATTAATTATGCTTACCCGCTCTTCTCCTATTGTATTGAGGAGGTGGTTATAAAACATGAGAAAATAAGAAAATTCAGTTTTTTGTACAATATATTATTGTAAAATACTTTTTACCAGGTTTTCAGATCTGGGAGTTGTATATCAACTAACAGTAATTATTCTCAAAATCTCACTTGTGGACATATTATTTTGCCACATGTTTTCAATCTTAAATATTTTATCAGGACTCGAACCCAGAACCCCTTGTTTACAAGACAGCAATATTATCATTTTGCCATCAGGGGAGGCTTCACATTTTATGAGGACTTAAACCCGAACCTCCACACCTGAAGAATTGGGGTATAAGCCCCTCTTGCCATTGTTTTAAGTATGGGTAAATCTATCTGTTGAGCCCTCGCCTTTTCTACACTAGAAATTCAGAATTTCTTAAAAATCAGAGCATATCACACCTGAAAAATTGGGGTATAGGCCCCTCTTGGCATTGTTTTAAGTGTAGGCAAATCAGATTGTTCAATCAAATAGCCTCGCCTTTTCTACACTTAAAAGTTGCGCTTGTAGTAGCATCAACCCCCACTACTACATAGACATACACAATTTATAACATAAAAAGGATCCAGTAATGATCGCATCATTACATAGTCCCCCCTTCCTGAAGAGAGAGATATCAAAGTTCTGTAACCTACAAAAAAAAATAATAATATACACAAAACACTTGTTCGCAGTTTCTGTTCACTTAACAGTTCACCCGAAATTCACAGTCAATGTTCACACGAAGCTTTCGGAAGTCCCACAGTTAATATATATCACTTGGTCCGACGCACAGCACATCACTTCACATACCTGGATGTCGTTCCTTCGTTGCTGAAGATCAGAACAGCTTCCTGCGGGCACTCATTGCAGTCTCTCCGTACTTCTGAAGCACTTCTATTTCTGTCCAAGGGATAGATTTTCCTGGGGTCAGGGGCAAGGATGGCTCGTCTTCGAACTCTGTGTCGGTGTCCAGAACCAAGATATCTTCCTGGGATTCGTCTACTTCCCTCTTGCCTCTTTGGATGTCACCACGTGGCACCCGTTGTCGTAGCTCGACCTGACACACCCCCCGCTAATACTGAGCTCTCTCGCCACCGAACTGTGACCTTGACGAAAAGAGAGTTAAAAAAAAAAATGCACTAAATTTTTGCGTTACTTTCGCGGCAAAGATGACTGCGGAACGAAACATTTGCACGAGTAGTGTGAGGTATCAGAGAGAGAAAAGAAATGAAACATAGAAAATAAAGAAATGAAAAGATAGATAAATCCCTATATACAATATTTACAAAAATCCCCTTTTGAAATTAGATCAGAATCTGTTTCTCAGCTTGTAACGCATCCGGGATATATCTTCGTCTTGCTCCTCCTGACGAAGTTACGTGCGCTCTCTCTGCTGAATTGGGTTCGGCTACTTTCCTTGCAAAGTCAGGTGGCGAAGAATAAGGCTTCAACTGGTCACTGTTGGCTCTCAATATTCTTCCGTCCCCGCTGTGTTTCATTTTGAAAGTATTTGCCGAAGTTTGCTCCACAATTGCGTGTGATCCAGAGGACTTCCCCGAGAATTTACTGGTTTCTCTGCGGGCCTTACCAGAGATAGGATGTTCCTTAAGCCAAGCTTTATCCCCCACCTGAAACGTGCATTTGCGGCGTTTCCTATCACAAGCTTTCTTCTTGGCGTCTTCCATCCTGAATTTCGTTTCCTCCTTACTTGACATGAAATCTTGCTTATTCCTGTCATTTTTTAATACGCAGCATGGCTGGCACGACTTACAATACTGGATAACGTCTTTAGTTAGGCCTATCCAAGTGTATTGTTCCCTAACCTTCGCTAACGTTTTCAATCTCCCAGGATGACAAGCGAATGCATTATCATGCAACGACACGAGAATTTGCGAACGTAGAGAAGTAGGTGCCCATATTTTCCCTTTTCCCTTCTCTTTGTACTTTTCCGTAGGCAAATTTCTCCTAAGAACTCCCTCGTTGTCGAAATACGAAGATTTGGCCTGGGTCTTCACCTTTTCCTTGTACTTCTTCCTTCCTTCCACCTCCTCATTCCTTGTAACCCTCGCTACGTCAGCAAGAAACTTGTCTTTCATTTGCTCGGAAATGAGGGATGCTGTGTTCAGAAGCCTACGTGGCTCCTCAGAATTGTATTCTTCATTTCCCTCAGTGGCAGAGAATGGCAACAATGAAGAATCTTCCATATCTTTACTTCCCGAGAGACGAAGCATGGGCAGTTTTGTGCTCGGAAGCAAATTTTCCCTCTGTTTCTTCCTCATTTGCTTCGCACTTTCTGCAGTACACAAAGCGCTGAAATCTGCAACTGATTTCTGCACTGTGTCAGTCGAACATTCAACACGGTCAATCATATCCTCAGTTTCGGGGTGTGGTTTGCAATTTCCCATCGTCGCGGTTGCTTCAGTAACAGTTTCATTTCTTTCCATCGTCGCGGTTAGAACAGCTCCAGCTTCCACAGTCGACGTTCTCTCCTGCTGCGAGAACGGAAGCCTCTTTCCCACTTCCCTCTTCTCCGCAGAAAACAAGTGAATGACGTTACTGTCCTCGAAACTGTAGCCTCCCTGCTTCAAATGTAGCGATATGCCGGCCTTCCTTATGAACCCACGACCTGCGATAAATCCCGTGAAACAATTGCGCAGAACGACGAATTTATGCTTAAATTTCATCCCATTCAAATGTGAGATACATTTCCCCACATGATTGTACAGAGCCTACTGCCAAAGAAATATTAATACGTTTATTGTGAATCTTATTTCCTTGTTTTTCCAATTCTCTTGCGATCTCAACAGACACGGTACTCACAGACGCACCAGAATCCAAATATAGCGAGAAGTACTTTCCCTGAACCTTACAGGTGACTAACGGTTTTTTGTCGCCAGAAGTGAAATTTCTGCAGTTGCGTATTTCCCTATTCCTCCCCCTGTTTTGCTTTCCTTCTACGTGTGCAAGAACTGGAGTTATTGGTTCTGGTCTAACGGTATCTTTAGAAATGGCAAAGGTGGCGCCCTTCTGCTGACCATCATACCCTCTTCTCCTCGCTGGATCTTCTGTTCCCGACGGGGTTCCAATATTCCCGGAAAGGCTCAAGCGGTTGAAAAGACTCGGATTTATGGCACTCATTGATACTTCTGTTCCCACGCGGCCGAAAGGGTTCATTGTCCCCGAGGCTGCTAATTGCCTTGCGACACTCCCTGAAGTTGACGCTAGTGGTAAACTGCTATCTCTTAGTTCAGGACAATAGTACAGAGCTTCTGAATACAATCTCTTTTGAATGTCCATAGAATGGGTTTCCAAATCTTTGATTGTTGCGAATGTTCTGTCGTACAGGTGTGTTCTGAATTTAGGATGGGAAAATTTCAAAACATGCTGGATAATCTCGTCTTCTGTCCCCCATTTCTCCCTCATTGCGAAAAGCTTCCTGGTGTGTCGAATAAATGCAAGAAGAGACTGGTCTGGTGACTGGTAATTGTTCTGAATGATCATTGCTATTTCCGAATCATAATCGACACTAAAGAATTCTTCCAAGAACGCCTTCTCAAATTCCATAAAAGTGCCGAAAGGTCTCGAAAATCTGAACCAATCTGCAGCGATTTCCTTCAACGAAAGCGGCAAGATTCTATCTAAGAGAAAAGTATCCCCAATTTCCATGATTTCCTGATAATTGCGTAATTCATACAAGTAATCGTGTGGACTTACATCGCCGACGTTTCCCTTAAAGATCGGAATGTTAATGTTGCTTTTTTCCAAGATTTTGCTCATTTTCTCCTCGGCCGTCCTTGTCGAAATTCCTTGCGTACGGTTTAGAGAAAGTCTCTCAAGTTCCCCAACAATATCTTCCTCAGGCCTTCCCTCCAAGTTCGCATTGCCTAGCAACTTGCCAATGAGCTCCCTGTCTATTTGAATTGCCATTTTGTCTTCTGTTACTTTCTTTCCACTTCGCAATAACATATGCCTTCAGTACTTTTCACAAAAAGATATCCCGGACGATCCCCCAGTATGTAACGGTATAGTTTGTGCTTTTACGCTGATTGTCAGTAACATACACAATATACACTACCATACATTTTTGAATCCTTGTCCCGAGGTTCAAAACTTGCAGTACCCGAAGTTCTGTGGATGCTAGTTTAGGCAATAGACACGTACCTCTTCAAATTACAACTTAACGCCCTTTTCCTTTTAGATATATATAGGTTTATTCATATTATATTTACAGAAGTTAATTCTTGGCCGTTATTCACAAAATTACATTCCGGTGTACCCTGTCCCCCTTCCCGAAGAGAGTGTGTAGACTCGCGTAGCCACTGGCTCCACGAGTAAAAAAAAAAATATAACCCTCAGTACCAAAAAAGGTGGCTGAAGGTATGTGTGTTGTGTACCCGGTTTCCCACATGAAATAAACTATTGGAATAATGTGAAAAGAGCAAGTGTGTGTACTAAAAGAAAGAGAGAAAGTTAAAGTATCCGCCTATTCATATTATCAAGAAAAGTCTTCGTTTCGCCCCATAGAGAAGAGACACCTCTTTACCTCGCCGTATTGCACCGAAACATCTGAGGCCGACTGCTCCCTTCCCTTCCTTTTATAGGCCCCGCTAATGACCTAAACCGTTACTGGAAACTTACCGCTCCCCAACGGCCAAGAACTCAAACGTACAGGACATAGACATAGACATACACAATTTATAACATAAAAAGGATCCAGTAATGATCGCATCATTACACACTCTCCTAGTTCATGCACATCGTCTTTTGAAACTCTTTTTAGTAAATATTTTAACAATACTCATAATTATATACTTAGTATATAGTAATAATTCATGTGTTTTGCAGTCTCTGGTCGTAGCCCCCCCCCACCCAAAGTTGATGGTTTAGCGGTCTCAGCCCCCCAAAGTTGATGGTCTAGAACATTTCAAATGTGTATTTCAAGTTAAGTTCATGTGGCACAATTCAGAGTAAACTTTACAAGAGAAGCAAAATAATACATTAGATCCTCTTAATATTTAGGGGGCTCTGCACATCGCTAACATTGGGGGGGCTCGAGCCCCCCCCCCCCAAGCCCTATGGAGTCGGCGCCTATGGGTGGTAGTTTCAAGTTCACAGTGTTTCATTGTTGGATCAAGGCAGCTAACTCCGTGAACAATAACGTTGTTCTCCGAAAGTCTCAAATATTTGTCTCTGGTAATACACTCTCTTACATGAACGCATCTTTTATGATGGTGGTATAACACGTTCCCTGTGAGTTCTGTATATTTTTTTCTCCAATGGCATAACGTTGTCGCCTTACAATGAAGAGGTTCTGCACAATGCACACTGGTTCGGACTCCACTTTAAACTGTAGGTTTAGTCCCGATTAGCCTATCTGAGCATAAAATTCGACTTAAAAACAAATAAACAAAATTTTCTTCTTTTAATTCTACGTAAGTTAATCACAAGAAAAATCGCATGATTACGTAACTGATAGGCAAAAATTATGTGTGGAACTAGGATTTCTAAATAGAATTAGCCACCCATTATCAATTCAATAATTCTGTTGCTTTATCCAAACCCACATAACTGTTACATCAAAATTAATATACCTCGGTATTGTAGTGGTTATTGTGATTGCTTCTTATTAGTATTTATTAGTAGAACGAGTACAAAGTTGTTATTTTGAATTCCATGTAGATATTTCAAAATGAAATATAAAAATTGTAATAAAATAAAAAAAGAGATACTTCTGGAATTTCAATGCAGACCTAATTAAAAGTCGAAATAATTTATTGAGTTGATGGAGGAAGCAACGCTGAGGTTTTTAATTGTTTATTTAGAGATTATTTTAATCATACGCAGGCCGGGATTTATATATGTGAAGGCCCAGAGCTTACAACACCAAGAACCCACCCCAATCCCCTCCACAGTTTCAGTTATAACTTTTCGCCAAGCTACATGAGGTGGTTAGTTATACGTATTTCGGCATTTTTTCATCACATCCGAAGTACTTAATCTTTTCTTTATGTGGTACTTTTAAAAGCATTTTCCCCCCACTGAAGCCCGTAGCTGCAGCCAGGCACGTATCCAGAGGGGGGCTTAGGGGGCTCGAGCCCTCCCGAAAGTTTTAGGTTTACATTAGATAAAATGAGGTTTTTTGTTTCTTGTGGTGTGAAATAAAATAATGTGACAATAATTTAAGGAGAGAAATAATTATCGAGGAAAGACGGAGAATGTTCCGTAACCCTGTTATTGACAATAGCACGTATCCAAGATGGGGCACAGGGGGCTCGACCTTCTTCCCAGGAAATTTTTCAGTTTACGTTAGATAAAATTAGGTTTTTGGCTTCTTGAATAATGTGAAAATAATTTAAGGAGAGAAATAATTATCGAGGCAAGGCTGAGAATGTTTTATACCCCTGTTACTGTTAATAGCACGTATCCAAGGTGGGAATGAGGTGGCTCGAGCCCCCCTTCAGGAAATTTACACTAGGTAAAATTAGGTTTTTGGCGTCTTGAATAATGTGAAGATAATAAATTTATAAATCTGAGAGAAATAATTATCGAGACAAGACGGAGAGTGTTCTATAACCCTACTATTGTCAATAGCACGTATCCAAGGTGGGAATCAGAAGGCTCGAGCCCCCTTCAGGAAATGTTTCTGTTTACACTAGATAAAATTAGGATTTTGGCTTCTTGAATAATGTTATGATAATTTGGGAGAAATAATTATCAAGACAAGACGGAGAATGTTCTATAACCCTGTTATTGTTAATAGCACGTATCCAAGGCGGGGTTGAGGTGGCTCGAGCCCCCCCCCCCCCAGGATTTTTTTTTCTGTTTCACTAGATAAAATTATGTTTTTGGCTTTTTGAATAATGTGACGATGATTTAAGGAGATAGACAATTATCGAGGCAAGACAGAGAAAGTTCTATAACCCTGTTGTTGATAATATTGCACGTAAACTTTTCTTGCGCTCTCGGTGTTGTCGCAGCGCACTTGAGCACTATGTAGAGACTTGTCAGCATTTGGAAGCTGCACAACAAAGGTAGCGCCACACGTAGGACGATTTGTTGTAATTTATAATCTCTGGAAGGCTGGAGAGGGTACGTTCTTGAATGAGAGAAGGAGTCAATTACTGGCAATATTAACGAATCGTTTTATCTGTGGAACGTTCTAGAATATAATGAAGATATAAATACGCGGATTCAATTTTTCGGTTCATCTCTACAAAGAATCGGTTAATGAGATTTCAGAGGTAAGTGTGACAATTCATACAGTCAAGTAGTGATCAGTCAGCGTCCTCTGGTTGCTTTATAGGATATAGTGATTCGAAAATGAAGACATTGACGACAGTAGAACTTCCGGGGGTTCAATGTAGTGCTAGTTCGAGTCGAGGGCCGAAGAGATCAAGGTCTCTCTCTCTCTCTCTCTCTCTCTCTAAAGTGAATATTTCAGCAGTACCGGATATTGGAGTGGTTTATTAAAACAAATATAAACTGCATACATCAACTGAAAATCAAAGTTTTGAGTGATGATTTAGTTTTGCCAGAACTAAATTTCGTATATGCAGTCCGAGAATTTCATGGTCTAAAAAAATACTTTTGTTTAAGCCTACTGGCTAAGAGCTGCAAACATGGGAGTACAAGACACGTTAGTGGTGTTCAGGCTCGAATCAGAGTCCATTTCTCAGCCCACAATTTGAATCTCGCGTTGTCGAGTGGATTGTCCATCCCGTGCATGTGTAATGCATGGAAACAGAGGAGTTGAGTGGTAAAAAATGTTCCGATTTCACGTTCTGATTAAAATGACAGCCTTACAGTGGCGACGATTTAAGGGATAGTTGCTCCCCATTTTATTGCCTCAACATTATGGCCTTTCTATGTTAAGCCTTGTCTACCAAGAGAAAGTAAACTTTCCTTGCACCACCCTCTGCCCCACCCCCGCCGTTTTGGAACCCAATTGCCACCACTGGTCTTAAACATACAATTGTGAGGTTCTTACTATACCCCTTAAAAATTGGTGTTGAGCCCCCCCCCCGAAAGGAATTCCTGGATACGTGCCTGGCTGCAGCCCTCAAGCTCACCGTAAATCCTGATCTCATTTTGACCATACCCTGCATAATTTTGGGCCTCCTAAGCCCAGTAGTTGCTTCTAATCATAGAAGTATTCAATTAGTCACAGTTTTCTTGTTTCAAGATCTCTAGTAATTCCTTTTGCTTTCCAATCACAAAGTTAAATCAGCTTTTTATGGAATGATGTTCATGAGTAAAATATACATGTAATGAACACCAGAATACACTAATTTATTGCAAGATTCACATTTCACTAAGTATATGTACATAGTGAATTTGATTGGGTGCGCACAGGAATTTTTGAGTTGGCGCTTGCCCACCCCTGTCGCCGTCCCTGCAAACCCCCATATTGTCGTCTGCTGCAAGCCCGCGAAGCGGTCTCTTTAAGTCCTCATGGAGTATAGTTACAGCGCCTAGAATAACGTAGTGTGGAAAACGGCATGCTTCTGCGCTCCCTGGCTGGTTCCACTCGAAAATGATCCGCTAGAGGCGCTGGTGTTGACACCGGTGCTTGGTGTTCGACTGCTTATAATGGAAGTGAATGGAGTTTTCGCTGCAACGTCTGATTCTTTTACATGAAGCATTTCTATGAATGTGATAATTGCTATGATATTTGGTACAGTGGTCGCGAAGATATTAACGAATATTCTAGACAGTCGACCACGTCCTGTTATCGTCATACTTTCGTTAATAATATGGGAGAAAAAATACGCGTGGAATGCTCTTGGCAACTAAATTTTTGTGTATGAATTAGGTTCATTATTATTATCATCATCATCATTTCTTTTAAAGATATACACACTGAAGCATTTGTATTTTTGATATTTGCTGTCTCTTTTCTTCCGCTTTAAACTAATCGCGGCGATGATGATAATGATGATTGCATGAAACGACAAGGGGAACCCCACAAAACTTTCTTAGTGCCATCGACATGAGTGTAAGGCAACTTTCAAACCAATGGGACAAGCGACACGGGATGTTCACACTGTCACACTAGTGACACACACTTCCAGATTGTAAAATAGCATCCATTGCACATGAGGGTCCAAACAGCAAGCGACACGTTCATATGGCGTATTCGCGTGCTACTTGTTACTTCTGTCGGAAAGCTCCTTAAAGGAAGGGCGCTGAGACCGAAACGACGCGCTACAGGGGGGAGTTCCCAACTAAGTGACAAGCGACATGGTGTCTTCAGTCTATTAGCAAGCGTTGCTTGCGAACAACAGATAGGCGACACGATAAACCGCACATTACAACAAGAGATCTAGGCGATACGAGAAGCCACACGTGTCGCTTTGTCGCTTCTGCGTCGCTCAAACTGGGACATTTCCTCAATAGCTTGCAACATGTTGCCGTGGTTTGTTGTTCGCGCATACGCGATGCAATGAGTGTCTTCCTTTAGTGAGATTGCGCACCAAAGCGACAAGCGGCACACGACACTTATCGCTTGAGGATTTCACTAACCGAACGCTGGCCTGTGCTTCTCGTCATGCCGCTACGATGTGAAATGTTGCTCTTGATTGGCTCCTTTCCAAGCAACATGTGTCACTTCGGTATGAAAGTTGCCTTGAACCGAATGACCCGTGTCGCTTTGATGTGAAATCCTCGTATCGTTTGTCGCGTGTCGCTTTGGTGTAAAATTTCCTTGAGGAAACGGTGCAGTCAGAGCTTTTGTCCCTACGGTTCGAAAGGCTGCATTGATTTCCGACTGCTCGCTTTCAAGCGACATTTGTGGTTTGTCGCCTCGGTATGAAATATCTCTCAGGATACTATTTATATTCTAATAATTCTAATAACATAGAAAAATAAACTCTAATACACAGTCCAAGACCTGACGTCCGGAATCACATTGCGATGTTTCTTCTTGTGTTACGCACGCATCCTATTTATTTATTCATTTTATTTTACTTTTCTTTCCAAATTAATGCCATTTCGTGACTGCAAATCACTCCACAAATATAACTGTTTCCATCAATTCACGTACCGCCTTTCTAGAGAAACAAATCTACACAATATATTCCAGTAGCGAAGCGTAGTCTTACGAAGGAGGCAAGCAATGTTTCCATGCCGAGGGGAAAGATTCAAGGTTTATAGCCTCATTTACCCAGTCGCTGGATTTGTCAAAATATCGTAATAAAGTGACTGTACTAAAAATAAACCATATGATCCGCAAACGTCACATTTACTTTTTTAAAAAATCCAGGTAACGTTATTCATATGATATTAAACGTTTTGCATATGCGAACTTTCCGCATACGACTAAAGGGAGACGGAATTTCTTACTTACTTATTAGTACCTTTATTTGTTCATTATTATTTAATATGGTCAAACGGTGACCAAACCGATTTAGATAAAAAAAAATGGGAATCATTTGTTTATTTTACGCTGCATGATGTAATTTAGTATTTTTGGGCACCCTAAAAACCGCATTGGAGTAACTTAAACACTAAATAAAAAGTTAAACACAAACAATAAAAAAATTCATTTCAAAGCAAAGAAACACATGCATAGACGATGTATTCACCACAATAAATTTCAAACTCTTGGTCCATTGGATGCCACCCTTTGGAAATGTCGCACAAAGCCCTTTGGGCTAACTTGTTTTTAAGTCCGGTAAATGCGGTGTTGGTATCTCTCTCGAGCGAAAGGAAGCAATTTTCAATTGCTCAATAATACACCCGCACTTCACATCAACCGTTCCTAAATACGCGTTCATTCCGATAAATTCACAGCACAAAACACGAAGCAACAAACACTCACACTATCCCACGCGCTTTCCACAACTGCAAGTATCCACACAAGATCACTTTGAAAATCTCTGAAACAACAGAAAGTGATACCAACCTATTTCCTTAATTTTTTTTATCCGTCACAAAAGATATATCAGTTTGGAGATAAAAATTACGCGGAGGAATCAGAATCATTTCAGCAGAACGAGTATGTACATTAATATTGAAGTAGAGTCCAGCGCAGATAATTCTGCCGTGCAATGCGCGACAGAACTAAAGAAGCAGTGTTGCTAATGGAGCAGATAGAAAAATCGCTGCGGTGCGCCGATGCACAGCTGTTACGTACAACAATAAAATTAGAGAATTCAGGTCTATCTAACGTTGAGTTTTAAACGTCATGCATTATACCGGGACTAGGATTAATATGTACTAACAAGTGACTATGTATGTAGCTACATACATATGGACTAAAAATTCGCAAAATATGAACTAACACATAAGTAAAATTACCAAAAATGCTGCAAAGAAGACTTCTTCATACGATTCCTTATTTGAGTGATTTCAAACAAAATAAAAAAATATATATATTATTTTTCATTGCATTAATGCACTGGTGGCGTTCTAACTTTTCACTCCCAAAACCCGTATACACTGGTATGGAACTGCAACGGCAGATAATAACATGCCAACGTGTTAAACCGCTACAATTGCACCATAACACTCCTCCTGAAGCAGTATTATTATTTCCTCTCTGAGATCGGCGACAGTCGGTTGCCTTTGTTGTACATTTACAAATGTTATGAACCAGGGCCGGCGCTAGTCATTTTGCCTCTCTGGGAGGTGGCGGCACATGCCGCTCTATTTCGACCCCCCCGGTCATTACGCAGCAACGGAAAATTGAAAATCAATATATTCCTAACTAAAACATCAAAATATAAAATAAATAATGAGACTTCTTATGCTATTTCAATACTATTCAGCGCAAAAGAATATCTCGCTCGATCACAGTTTTCAATAGGCTTATTTTTTTCTTCTCTTCAAATTTTGCCGCTCTGGGCGATGGGACGGTTCGCCCTCCCCTTCCGCCGGCCCTGCTATGAACTTGGTCACCCATCAAAGCATGGCAATTTTAACACAGAAAACAATATGTATCGCATTAAGCAGCAAAAATGACAGCCTCCTCTATGCAATTTCTACAAGAACACGTGCCGGAGCCAGAGTTGAAATGATGTTGGAGCCACATAATTTATTTATTTTGAATAATTCCAAAATTATGAAATATGAACAATTTGTTGCTGCTGTTCGCTGCTCTCTTGCCAAAATGCTTTATTGGGATGCTAACACCATGACTGGCTTCCTCCTTCATGAACTCGTGCACGTTGCTTAGAATTTCCCGAGCTTGGCTATGCAAGGTTTTTGATTTCAACTTCGACAGAACTGGAGGCATTATGGAATTTAACGTTCATCAGCAAACACACACTTTTACATAAACACACGCAATACACGCACACAACGTCAAACCGGTCAAATACTTAGTATAAAATAAAAATATGGTGCTTCCAATCCAACAAAACTCACCGCCACTTTACCTGCTTTCCCCTTCCGTGACAGAAATAGTGCTTCATTATTACAGGTGGCAACACTAGTTACTAGCTAGCCAATGAACATGCACTGCATAAAAGAAGCAACGACTACGCCGTGCTATATTGCCACATTGCCGTCCCTGCTGACCGGTGGGAACCGCGAGCTGGAGCGCTGTTCAATTGTTTTCAATGAAGTTTGCGCGAGTGTGTCCAGGAATGGAATGACAATATGGCAACAATAGCGAAGGTTTTCGAGCAGGGTAGAACACGTGATGCTAAGAGAGAGGGAGACGAAACGAAAATACGTTTCTACGCAACGGCAAATTTACGTGTGTGGCACTCTAATAAAGTGTCATTCAATGGCGTGCCCGGGGCGAAGGGGTGGGTGGGTGGTAGACATAACCCCCTTTTGGCCCAGTATATCTAAGAAAAAACGTCAAAGGAAGGAAAAGATGACAAAATGGGGACCGTAAAAAGACCCTGGGAAGACCACTTGCGTCATAATAATAGAACTTAAAACATATTCGGGCCTCCCCGATGGCGCAGTGGTAGTGTCGTCGCCTTGTAATCAAGGGGTTCCGGGTTCGATACCCGGTGGAGGCACAAGTGTTTCAGATCCCATTTTAAACTGTAGGTCCAGTCCCGATTAGCCTTACTGTGCATAAAGTGGACTTAAAACAACAAATCAATCAATCATTAAAACATATTCTTGTGCTCATAATATGCAGAATGTATACGATTTACTTCTATGCCATGTACAAATATCAGTAGATAGTTCTTTCTCAGATAGCTTTATTTTCACCCCAAGTTTTATTCAAAAGCAGTCAATTTATTGATTGTAAAATTTGTGAAAGAGCTCACTTGAATTACTGCGTAAATAATTTGGCAGTTGCAAACACTGGTAGCGGTCAACACTTCTGGCGTAATTTGAGCTGGACCGACCAGGAAGCAGGGTGCAGGACCAAGGTCCGTCCAATCTTCCCTCCCTCCCTGAGAAAACTCTTCACGGGGGTGCAGAAATTCCACTGCCCCAACTCCCAATGTCAACTTTTTTACGCGTTTTACATTTCGCGAAATCTAAAATAATTTGTAATATAATATGATATATATGGAATTTAGAACAGTGATAATAACTTCTTTTAGTTATTTTATGACTAACAAACAATTATTATTATATTTGCGATCTTGTTTACGTGTTCATGAAGACAAATATTCGTTACTAGTTTTTGCTGGCAACGTACCCATAGATGAATCCTCCTGCTTTCGGTTGAACTCGGCTATTTTCGGGAATCACGCAAGCTCGGAAAGCACAGCTTTTTGTAGAAGCTTTGTGGACGGGTTCCACCAGAATTTCACGCTTCGCCATGTGACTCCTTCGGAGGCCTTATTTTCCCGCAGAACGGCTGGAAGCATTGAGGCTGGTGCTTGCTACAGAGCTGCTGGGGAGTTTGCGGCCGCATTTTTTCGCGAAATCGAGTGCGATGGAATCTAAATACGGTTAGAACATTAAGTACATTAAATGATATTCGAATTATGCAAGCAGTGCTTGCATTGCTTGTACTATATCTTCGCCTCTGATATATTCCAAAAACTAACTAAGCCGCATTACTTTCATAACAAAATTAGCACCTGTGCCGATCGCACTGCCATCTACTTGTCATCGTCTCGGGGATCCAGTTTCTTGGGTCGTTTTCCACACTACTTTATTCAAGGCGCTGTAGTATAGTACTCGTAGATGACGTCAAAGTCATTCATCCAGAGGAGCCCTGTGGCGCCGCCAAGTGATACAAATCAGAAACTCCGTTGTAAACAAACATTCAAGGTTGCCGTGGGAATTGTTTTTCTGACAAGAAAGGCATTATCTGCAAAGAAATGTCTATTTTATGGATCTGCAGGTAAATATCTGCACAACATGCGAAATGGAGAAACAACATGGCTTGTGGTCACCAGCGAGCGTGTTAGTAATGTTATGATGAAGTGTTCTTTCCGGTAAGTTACTACAAGAAGAAGAGTAAAAGCTGTGCTGAAAGATATATGGCAGTGTCTGCTGCCACGTTCTTTTTCTGCTGGAACCTCAAAAAAGATGCGCGTGGCAGTAGACTCGGTCTTTGTTTTATCGTGATTTCATCATGCTATGTATGCAATTACGTCGGTAACACATACTGTAAAGTTGTAGCGATTACTTTCACAAAAATGTTTTAAGATTGGGTACTTTCACAAAAATGTTTTAAGATTGGGTCCCTCAGCATTCTTCTAATAATAAACCTAAATACTCTCGCAGTTAGGTTAATTTCTATTAGCATTAAAATAATATCGCTAAATGCTTTCTAAAGAAAAAGTAGGGTGACCAGATATTTGTTGACTAAAAAGAGTATAGTCTATAGGTTGAAGCTGCGCATGCATTTGGTAACAGTTTCATGCATCGGAGACACATTTCTTCAATTTTACACAAGAAACTACTTACGGAAATGAGTTTCTCCAAGGTTTACAACCTCCGTCGATATATATTCTTCCTAAAACTTCATCCTACAATGCAGCAATACAATAAATAATCACTTTTCATGTAATAATATTGCGCATTTGGTGAAAATCGACAACATCATGCCGTTGTTTCCAAGATGTACCTGCAGATGGCTCTAGCGTCGGAAGTCACGCGATCTCGCTAGTGGAATCAGGGTTTCCAAACGCGCGATTTTTTTCGAGAAACGCGATTTTTTTTTTTCGAGAAACGCGATTTTTTTTTTTCGAGAAACGCGCGGTTTTTTGTCGAGAAAGGAAAATGGTTTTTCGATGAATTTAGGGGTGAAATGGGTGCTAATGGAACCTAACCTAACAGGCCTAACCTAACCTCGTGTGAATGGTTCGTGGGGCTAACGTCAATGGTTTGTGGGGCTACCCGTGGATGGTTTTTGGGGCTAACGTCAATGGTTTGTGGGGCTACCCGTGGATGGTTTTTGGGGCTAACGTCAATGGTTTGTGGGGCTACCCGTGCATGGTTTTTGATCCCCTGTTTTTTACAACTTTCATGCACAATAGAGTTGGAAACATTGATATTCGAAAACAAAAGAAGCGTTACAATTCGCAAAGCAAGCGATATCGCACCGTGACGTGCTTTCCGTAGCATTAAGGAAAATGGTTTATTTTAGCAGGAAATGGGTTTGTTTTCGTGCAAAAAGCATATTGGCACCTTCCACTATGTTCCGCAATACATAATTGGTAAGTACAAACCACGAGAAAGACAAAATATCCGATTTAAATGTGTCTCCGATGCATGAAACTGTTACCCATGCATTTTGCTCTTTCACAGGGTCCGCAAAAATCCCGCGCGACTTCTTGACAGTCTAATTATCCTGGAAATTATACAAAATTAAAACTTCCTTTTTATTTACACTAATTTTGCACAAAAAACTATATTTTGTGACTACACAATATCTATTCTACTATTCTGATGCAATTCTTGAATATTCTAAAGCAAATTTCTTGGTATGATGATGCATATAATTGGAGGAGAATATTTACTCACCAATATTGATCAATATTTTGAACAAATTTTAATTATTGCAATTTTCAAGTATCGGTATCGGTGGGAAAATATTCTGTAAGAGTATCGGTATCGGTTCAAAGTGGTATCGGCTCAGCCCTAATCATTATCATTAAATTCCAATGAATTTGAAATATGTTTTGCTTGTTGATGGACTATGAAAATTACACTTGAAATTGTTCATAGGAAATTCTTGAGATAAGGAGTAAATACTTTTGTTGACATCTTGACGTTTTCCGTTCTGTGGATTTTAAGGAATTTGTACGCCTAAAATAATGAATGAAATTAAATATCAAGGAAAAGAGTATATTTGGGGATTTTTGCAAATTGAAAAGAGTATAGAGTATATGAACCTCTAAAATAGTATAATACTCTTAAAAAGAGTATGTCTGGTCACCCTAGAAAAAGGTTCTAAATTACCTGTACATTCATTCCCACTAATCATAAACTTGCATTTCTCTCGTCTTAATCTATTCTTAAGATTTGTAACATCCTCTTAGCAGACGAATTATGTGGCAGCAGCAAATTTGATGCTTATTCTTACTGCTGACACGTGCATGGCAGCAGACTCAGCCACGATATATTGGTACTACTTTACTATACCAAAGACACCTATCAATGATTTGGTAAAATTTTCGTATCCCCAAAACGTATTTCTTCAATTTTACAGGAGAAAGTACTTACCGAAATAGGTTTATTTATACTTTAGGAAGGTCTTGGAAGTTTGTTTTCACCTCGTTTAAATTTTTTTGCCGATAAATCATGTAATTTTCGACATTAATGTCACTCCGATGCACGAAAGCTGTTCCCTTGATGTCCGTCTACTACGTGAACCAAATATTTGCGAGCGTTTCATGACGTCACAACCGGTCAGTGTTCCCAAATGCGCGGTTTTGTAACTGTGTAACAGTTCTAGAACGTAAATAAACGCGAGTTAGTGTTCATCATTTCTGATTACGAACTTGCGAAATTTTAATAATGATTTATTTCGCAATTTTTTACATTGCTAACGTACTAATCTGCATTGCGGAACATTTCTTTAGCTGAAATAATGAATTTCTAACGAAAAATACCTAAATTAAAAAAAGAAGAAAAAAAAACATTTCACGAAATATTTTAAC
Source organism: Lepisma saccharinum (assembly GCF_977018435.1). Lineage (NCBI taxonomy): Eukaryota > Metazoa > Arthropoda > Insecta > Zygentoma > Lepismatidae > Lepisma > Lepisma saccharinum. Next base: position 32,914,492 of record NC_139238.1, read on the forward strand.
CAAAAAGAGTTGAATTTTTGACATAAACAGTAATTATTAAACCATTGATGTTGGCCCCAAAAACCATTGACGTTAGCCCAAAAATTCACAATAACCCCACGAACCATCACGCGGACGAGGTATGCCTACTAGGTTAGGTTAGGTTCCATTAGCACTCCTTTCGTTCAATTGAGCATATACGGACAACATCGGTTTTTCTCAATGACGTGCAGAAAGCAAATGGCGGCAGCAGCAATAGCACGTCGCAAATAGATTTTCGTAGAAAACCACATGCATTCGCATTAAAATGGATCAAAACTACATTCCCGAATATCAACAACGCTACAGAAAATTGTAACATCATTAAGCCTTGTTTCCATGATTATGAAAAACTAAATATGCTGACCAAGGCAGTAATTTATTTTATTAAAAACATAAACTAAGCGTAACGTTTCAACCTTCTAGCAAGGTCTTCATCAGACTATGTATCAAGTACAAAAGTAACTAGATACACAAAAAGGGCATTATATATACACAAACATTACTCCCTCCAGACTATTAGAAAGTTGTTAGGAACTTTCTAGCAGGTGGCTTTCACTTGCCAACTGTATTTTCACCTAAAAGGCTAAACATAATTACTTTCATATAGAATGTGGTTGGACTTTTTATCTTACGATCTTTTTCCTTCATTTTTCTCCCTTCTCCTCTCCTCTTTCTCTCTTGTCCTTTCCACTCTTTCTAACACCTTCTTCCATTCTTTGTTTGACTTTTTGTGTATCTTGTTACTTTTGTACTTGATACATAGTCTGATGAAGACCTTGCTTGAAGGTTGAAACGTTACGTTTAGTTTATGTTTTTAATAAAATAAATTACTGCCTTGGTCAGCATATTTAGTTTTACAGAAAATTATTTGCGTAAGTACTTTCTCCTGTAAATTTGAAGAAATCCGTCTCCGGTATAGTAAAGTGTTACCGATATATTGTTCGTGAACAAATTTACAGGAGAAAAGACTGGAAACTGCTTACGGAATTGAGTTCCTGTAGACTTTTGGAAACTGGGAATAGTGTTTTTTCCATTCGTGCAATTTATTCGGCCCTTAAATAATGTAATGTTCGACATTCGTGTATCTCCATTGCACGATAGCAATACCGTCGACTACGTGAATCAAATGTTCCATAGCGTTCGATTATGTAACCCCCTGTCAGTATAGCAACCACGCGATAGTATTACAAGATGACGTGTGAGCGTTTTTTTTTCCAATTCAATTTTCTATGTTTGCCTAACCTAACCTTCCGTGAATTGTTTGTGGATCAATTTTCGCTTAAAAACCTTTTGTGAATAGTTTGTGCGGCATTTATCGGTTCATAAGTTTGGAAACAGTGCATGTCAGCTGACGACACAGCATATCAGCTGACGATAGACAACATGAGTCAAGATTTGGCCGCCAATTAGCAACGACCAATAAATACTTATAATGTTAAAAAATAATGCTTTTTTCATTGAAAAAAAGTAATCCCAAGTTGAAAAATGTTCCGCTATGCATATGAGGTAAGTACAAATGAAATTAGTTTGAAAATAAACGAGTTAAATGTGTTTTCGCTATATCTAACTAGTACGAGAGGTGTACCATAAGGCTTGTGTTAACAATCTTGTCTTTATGGATATTTAACAAGTAACGTGCAGGGCATTTCAACAAAGCGTATACTTCATGAAATAATGATAAGATAATGAAGTCTTTGGATTAAAATTTTCAGAATTACCATTTTGGTAAATTTCTTATATCAGACAAAACGGATTTCTTCAAATTTACAGGATAAATTGGTAATACTGTCAAAGCCGGGAATCGGTTGTAACTCGTTTATTCTGTAATTGTTGACATTCGTACTTACTTGCATTGTGAAAATTGTTTAACATGGGATTTCACATTTTTTTAACGAAATTAGTATCTATTGTCGACATAACGATTAATTATTGTTCGTTCTTTTCTCGCTTCCTGAACATGCAAAATGTCGGGCAAATCTTGACTAGTGTTGTGTTTCAACCTTCTTAACAGAAAAATTCCCGCATAGCCCCGTAAACCATTCACGCATAGCCACAAAAATCATTCATGCATTGCCCCCAAAACCATCCACGCATAACCTCTAAAACCATCCTCGATCGTATAACCATCCACAAATAGCACCACGCACCATCATGGTTAGGTTAGGTTGGGCAATATAGTGAAAAAATTGTGCATTTGGAAACACTTACCGCGGATTACGTCATCAGATACTCGCAACATCCGGTCAAGTACATGGATGGAAATGCAAGCAACAGCTTTCGTGCATCTGATGGACGTTATTATAGAAAAAGACATGAATTAGTGGCCAAATACCATGAAAAATGCGAGAAAACACTTCTACGACATTCCGAAATTACACAGAAACTCAATTCCGTAAGTACTTTCTCCTGTAAATTTGAAGAAATCCGATTCCCAGCTTTGACAGTTTTACCGAGAAATTACTTACCGAATGCAGTTTCTTTATAGTTGTGGAAGTTCGGGGAAGTGTTTTCTCGTATCATTCATTGAATTTTGACGGTAAATCATCTACGATTTTGTAACTGTCAAATGGTTTGTAGGGCTGTGTGCCAATGGTTTGTTGGGCTATGCATTTTTTTTTCTAAACCAATTTTTAACTATTCTAACCTAATGTGACCCAACCTAACCTAACCTTACTGGAAATGGTTCGTGGGGCTATGTGCCAATGGTTTGTGGGGCTATGTAGGTATTTTTGGGTGCAGTGGGGTGGAAACACTGCATGCCAAGTATGGTAGTGAAACTGTAACCGCCATTTTGCATTTTACCAAAGGCAAAAATAAACTAAGGAAACTTACTCGATATGTTGCAAATACAGCTTATTTCCGTGAAATAAGGGAAATGCCACCTTCAACAATGTTTCTCAATGCAGAATACTTAAGTACGAATATTCAAATTAAATGATCTAGCAAATTTCCGCCGTTTGTCCAATATGAGAAATTTACCTTTCTATCCTACTTCTTATACTCACGAAATACGTATTCCCGATGAATTATCTGAGGTTAACATCTGGGGGTGACGTGTAGAAATTGTTCATTAACATGTAGAAGTTGTAAAATAAGCTTCACAATTTTCGCAATCATGGGAACCATGTTTGTTGATATGAACAATTGACATTCGCAAACAGTTACGCTGTCTGAAAATGGTGTCTAGTGAGGAAATTTTGCTGTTATAGTGCTACGAGACTAACATTTTCTATCGGTCCGTGATCACAATTTTTGGCCCACGAACCATTCTCTGTAAGGTTAGGTTAGGCAAACATAGTTAAAATTTGGGGTCATAGAACCATGAATGGGTAGCCCCACAAACCATTCACGGATAGCCCCATGAACCATTCTCGGTAAGGTTAGGTTAGGTTAGCTTAGGTTAAGCAAGCATAGTTAACATTTGGGGTCGTAGTAATATCAGGAATATATTAATGTTGTTCTAAAACGTAAAATATTGCAATAAACAATGTTTTCGTGGGGAAATCTAGGGTTTCTATTCCGATCACGGACCACTCAATTTTGATTATTTTGCAATTTGTACATGTGACCCCCAAATTTGAACTTCAAATTCGTGATTAGAAAGCCTCAATTAGTGAGTATGCGAAATATTACAAAAATCGGGGATGGGGCCGGTATTGTAAATTCACTCCTTTAAAATTTGGGGTCACGTGTAGAAATTGCAAAATAAGCAAAATTGAGTGGTCCGTGATCGGAACAGGAACCCTGGATTTCTCCACAAAAACAATGTTTTTTTGCTATACTTTACGTTTTAGAATGAAATTAATATATTCCTGATATTACTACGACCACAAATTTTAACTATGCTTCCGTAACAGAAGGATCCGGTATTGTAAATTCTTACCTGCAATTATTCTCCAGGGTGTTTCCATTTTTCTGTATTAAATTTGCACATATAATCATAAAGGTAACAGATATAGGAGGCAAAATTCACACAATAGGTCTATATCACACTCCCCCTCTTGGGATCTGTGTTCTGAAATTGCACTCATACAAGTGACAGTGAATTATATTGTGTCTGATTATTATTAGTATTATTTAATTATTATAATTACTATATAACTAAAGTGATGTGCACAGGATTTTCAAATGAAGGAGGGTTTACGTATACTGTTGTTAGTAGTCAGCCCTCATTTTGCCTGTAACATTCTTTTTTAAAGAATACTGGAACAAATAATGGGTTATGATTCCTACCAATCCCTCCTTGGCCAAGGCATTAATGCAAAATCAATATGTTTCTTTAAGTTTTAGTGAACAATGAAAAATATGTGTGACATTCATGCAGTAAACAATTTATTCTTGTTATTACTAATTATGGTAATTGTTGAAATTTTTATATAAGTGCATCTATATAAACAACAAAGGATTTTTGCTTTGATTTGATTTAGTTTATTTTACTTCGCGTTTTGTGCCTCTTGGCTAATTTGCGAAGATGGGGATGAGTGATGAAATGATGAAATTGATGAATGGACATTCACAAACAACCAAGCCCGATCGGGATTCGAACCTGGGACCCTTGGCATCGCATTGCGATGTGCTACCACTCAGCCACAGGGTCCGGCAAACAACAAAGGAAGCTGTGATTCAAAAACAAAATGGTTTCTTGAATTTTAGTCATAAAGAAAAATAAAATATGTGGGCCTCTAAGACCTACTCCTACCATGGAGTAGGAGCTAGACTTCTTACTACGCCACCTTCCTAACCGCTGAACTACGTACCAGACTAATATTTCCCTTCTACTTATAGTTTTAAGAAAACTGACAAGAAAGGTTATTCCTTAATATGGACCAATATGAAATTTTGGTGGATACCGATAACTGATATTCTACCAATCCGATATAAAATTCCAAATTGACCTCCTTAATGAATATATGTTACCAGATGAACCAAGCTTTTGCAATGCTAAAAAGCTGTATATTTAAGCATTTACTTTTTTAAAAAAGGACAGAAGTGAGGTTATATGTGTAAACCTATAAAAATTGTAAGAAAATGTCAGAATATTGCACTAAATTGTAAGATTTTTTCAGATATATTGGATTGGTAAAATTTTTGGTAATTTTATCAATACACTGATATGCCTATATTGGCCGATACCAATAGACTACCGATTAATCTGTCCCATCCGTACTTATTATGAATGTTGAATAAATTTCGAATCAAAATACAGAAAGGAAAAATATATGTGGCAGTTATTCTTGACGATCGTAAAATACTTGTTCTAAAATTTACTTCAAAAGGCATGAATATGGTTCGTAGTTGTCCTCAGAAGTATGAGATGAATTGAATTTTTACCAAATGTGCTATAAAGGAATGAATTAAATGCTCATAAATTAAGTACCATATGAATCCCAAACTAGTAGCGGGGTAATAACTTGGTGCCTAGTTCAGCAGCCAGAAGGTCATTCTAGTAGGAATTCTAACTTCTTGGGAGATGTGCTTTAATCTTGAAAATAGCCACTGCTAGATAAATACGATAACAATTACATATCAGTTGATGACTGTATCAGAAAAAAAAAAATTGAATGGGGAGGATATTTTCTGGTGGAAGGAGGTCAGTTAAACCTAGTAATACACCTAAAGATGCACTTTTACTTGAAATAATACTATTTATGTTATTCTTGAATATGTATGTAGTTTTCCTTGTTTGTTTGAGTGGATGACTAGGAAGTGGTCTGCCCCTCTTCTGGTGCTGTCACATACTGGTTAAGAATGTGTAGTTGCAAACAATTTTTTTTCTGTTACTTTCAGAACTTACACCTTACATGCGGAGAATGCAGTATGGATATAAAAATGGAATCAGATAATGTTGTTCATCAAGAGAATGACCTTCCCCTCCTTGCAAACGTGGATGACATCCGTGTTCAGCATTACATGCTAAATCTGTCATGCGATTTTCAAAAGAAGTGCTTTTCTGGGTTGATGCTAGTGTTCTTACAGCCAACCCAAAGCAAGAAGTCAGGTGATATTTCTCAAGTTGATTGTTCTAACGTGGAATTGTTTGAATGCATTTTGGATAGCTGTGATATAATAGTACATAAAGTGGAGGAGGTAGTGCACTCAGAAGCAGAATTGGATGAAATAGTGTCGAGTCATGAGAAGAGACAATATGAAGAATCAATGGATGAATGGGCAACAAAGCTGAGAAATCCTCTCTGTCACTCGGTCGAAGAATGGTGTGTCAAAATTTGGAAACCTAATGTTACATCAAAGATTCATTTTCCGCGAGTTGTAGCATTGTCTTATTCCACTATGAGTAAGGGTGCCTCTTTACATTGGAGATTAGATCAAGATGGCAACGAGTGTGTGTTCACACCTGCAGCATGGATTAACAACCGTTCACTACTTGCTTGCCAGGAACCTCCTGTTGCCATGGCAACATGGCAAGCAAAAGTTACTGTGCCGAGAGGATATGTTGTGTTAATGACAGGTGATAAAAATCCTAATGTTACGGAGTGTGATTCGTGTTTGAATGTTTTCTATTATTTCACAGTGATGTTGTTGCCAATTTCAACACTAGCTATAGCAGTGGGAAAGTGGTGGTATGCTGATATACATGATGGTGTGTCTGAACTTAGTGTTCCTGCGAATGAGGTAGCGGATGTTGTAAGAACTAGGCTTGAGGAAATTTGCCACTCTCTTGATACGACATTATGTTGCAGACATGATTCTTACCCGTGCTACTTACAGAAGAGAGAGGCAAAGAAAGTGATCCCGTGCAGGTTGTTTGCACCGTTATCGATCCTAAACCAGGCGAAGATTGAGTTTAAAGTGTACCTTCGTGCATGTCTGGAAGCCGCATACAATTTGCTAGGGCCACATCCCTTTGAAAGGTTAGACATTTTGGTGGTTCCGCGAAGCTTTGCTCATCTCGGTCTGGCCAGTCCGAACCTCGTGTTCATATCTCAAACAGTTGTGGCTGGCGATGGAACGATGTGCATTCGCCTATCACATGAGATCAGCCATTCATGGTTCGGCTTACTCATCGGTGCATTGGACTGGGCCGAAGAGTGGTTAAGTGAAGGTTTTGCAACATACATTGAGGATCTCATTCACTCTGCTGCGATGAAGATTGTGCTTTCAATGTCTAAAAAATGCAAGAGGGGACGATGCTGTCATGAATACTGTCATCACAAAGCCAATGGAAAGAAGATAAGATGGTCGGATGTAGCTGAATTGAGGGCGTGCCTTCGGTACAAGATTCTCAAAGCCGAAATGCAAAACACTGACAATGATTTGCAGATTCTGATACCGTGTGATAAAAGTAGCAGTGACTCTACAAAAGCTTTTGTGAAGAATGGAATGAATCCACTTAAAAGCTTCATGCAAGTTCATTACCTAAAAGGATATTTTCTTCTCAGGTACATGGCCTACTTTGTAGGATCAGATAACTTTGTTAGGATGCTCAGGCAGTACGCTTTCAAGTATCATGGCCAACTGGTACATTCCAGTGATTTTCTGCATTTCTATTCTGATTACTTCCGAGAAACAATCTCTCATCTTGACATGGATGAAGTTTTCAGGGTTTGGCTGGAGACTCCAGGCATACCGTCCAGTTTGGGTTTCTTTTGCACGCCGTCCCAAAAGAACTTACTATACTATGAAGTAAAATACCACTATTACGTTTGGCAACAGGTGAATTTCCTCCCAAAAAACAAATTTAAACTGGGGTCTGAATCCAAAATCAAAACCCTTCCGCAGTTGATTTCAGATCAGCTAGCTCTCTTACTTGAGTTGCTGCTGGCACTTCCCAAGCTGTCTGCCAGTTGCGTTAATGCACTGATCCTTCATTATCAACCTGAGCAGAAGAATGCCGATGTCCGACACAGAATGTGCGAGTTGATTGTGCGTTATGGTCACAAGGCTAGTCTTCCCATGGTGAGCAATTTTTTACAAGATGATCAGGGAATGGGTGTATACCTGTATGGTGAATTGTTAATCAGAGGTGGACCATTTTCTGATATTGCCAGAAGGAATTTTGACAAATTAAAGGATGAGATGGACCCTTCTAGTAGAGTGGTTGTTGAAGATATGATTAATGGTAGTTAGTGTACTCTTGCAGACACCATTCTATTTTTCTATGTTAGAAGTTTCTATGTTGCCTACCTTTTCTGTACTACGAGGGCTGGAGCATAAGTCATGACAACTATAGTTTTTCTCAAACATTGGTACCATAATATGATTCTATGTCCTGGAGAACATGACACCTGTAGTATGTGGACACATCACTAGATGGCAATGTGTTGAACGGTTATCGTACAGAGTGCAGTGATAATTCTTTGTTGAGTCAACCACAATTCCACATCTTGTTACCTTCCCCGAAAGTACCAGACACCAGAGAGAGTGCCTGAGTGTGGGCGGCTGCCTTTTTTCATTCCCCTCAGCCTTCAGCTCGAATTCCAGTGTGAGAGAACTAAACCAAAATGATTGTAGAAAACGAAGGCACGAGGAAGATTCATCATTCAAAACTGAAGAATCGAGTTCGGAACAGGAAGATGGTGACAAAGTAAAGAAAAGGCACAAAAGGAATCACAGAAGGAAAGAGAGAGTACAGCAAAAGGAATATGAAAGAACTCAGGAAGCCTTTATCCGAAGAATTATCTCTGACTACGAGGGAAGAGACAAGAGCTCCCAAGAAAATTCCCAGACCACAAGATCTTCAATATCTACCCAAATTCACTGGAGATATTAAGAACAAGTGTCCCAAGAAATTCATGGAGGAACTTGTAATGCAAGTAAAACTGTTGAGGCTGTCAGATGAAATGATAAAGGATGTCCTCGAGGGATGCTTCACCGGTCAGGCTAGGATGGTATAGACTTGGGAAAGATAATTTCGACACCTTTAATGACTTCTGTAGAGAATATATAAATTACTACTGAGATAAAGAAATGCAGTAGTAAGGCAATTGGAATCCATTAAAAGAAAGAGAATCGACTGGACAAGCCAGCAAAATTTCGAAGATTTTGCATGGGAAGTGATAAGCAGCCTGAAAAATGTAAATTAAGGATACACCGAGAAGGAACTAGTAGAGGTAGCCATTCAAACTCAACCACAACATAAACAAAGAATCCTCAAGGCTAGGGAATATGAAAAGGTGAATGAACTTGTGCGGTATCTGAGAAACAAAGATCAAATACAGACTAATGCAGCTAATGAGATGAGTAACCCTAGAGGAGAAAGAGATCGAAATGCTAAGTGAGAGTTCGAAACAGAAAACCTTCAAACATCCAAGTACAAGAGGAAACATGCATATGCTAACCTGGTCCACAGAGGAAAGTGATACTACTCCGACCCAGAGGAGAGGACAGAGGGAAATCAAGCTAACTCTCAAAATGTCAATCGCAGAGATGGAAGGTGACATTGGTATTCTTCAGATAGTGGTGAAAATGCTGGTAGCAGCCATGAGAATAGCAGAGCCCCTTTTGGTAGAAGGCATAGAAGACCCAATAACCAACAGTATGAAAGACAAGAAGATGGCAAAGAAAAGACCAAGACCGAGTTATTGAACAGACTAGAGAATATTTTGGAGGAGCAAACCAAAACAACAATGAACCTTGCCAAGATGAGAGAAATTTAAACTAGGACAGCTCTGGGAGAATGCCCAAAACCTCAGTGCCCCTAAACAAGAAACGAAGTGCGAAGAATTGATTATTTGTTTCCAAACTGAAGACACAAACTTAAACCTGGAGAATTACTCATGGTTGAAGCCAAAATAAATAACATTAAAATCACAGGGATAATAGACTCTGGGACAACTTGTAACCTCATGTCCGAGACCATGTGGGAAAGATTCAAAGAAAGGTGCCCTCAAATGAAGCTCGATAAATCCAGCATACTGGAAACACATCATATCGAAATAAAGGATGGAGTGATGGAAATAGGAGGACTATATTTCAAATCTGAAATGATAGATGTCAAATGCTCCTGGGACTTCCATTTCTGGAGAGATATCAAGCTTGGTTAGATATCGTGGGCAAGAAGCTGTCCCTGAAGTTGAATCAAGGTGAAGAAGTTTGTGTTAATCTCCAACGTAACGAGACACTTGAGTAAATCACAGCAGCCTGCGTAGAAGAACAAACACAAGCCACTCCAGAGCAAATTGCCAGTATAGTAGAAGAAAGTTTCAGTTTAAGCGCAGTGAAAGAAAACAGCAACTTTACACAGTATTAATGAAATATGCGACAGTCTTCGATGAGAAACCAGGGTAAACTAGGAGATTCCAAAGCCTCCCCGATGGCGCAGTGGTAGCGTCGTCGCCTTGTAATCAAGGGGTCCCAGGTTCGATACCCGGTTGAGGCACAAGTGGTTCGGATCCCACTTTAAACTGTAGGTCCAGTCCCGATTAGCCTTACTGTGCATAAAGTGGACTTAAAACACCAAATCAATCAATCAATCAATAGGAGATTCCAATTCAAAATGGAACAGTCCAGAGAACCATTGGTAACAAAGCAATATCCAGTACTTATCTTAAAGTGCAAGGCAGTTGAAGAAGAGATAAGTAAATGGTTAAAGTGGGGAATCATAGAACCATCGAACAGTCCAAATGTCAACCCCATGCACGTTGTTGACAAGCCAAGTGAAGGAGTAAGGCCAGTGCTGGACTTGAGAGAGTGAATAAGAGGATCATTGTGCCCCAAAATCAAGTAGAAAACCTGACAGAAATCTTACACTCCTTCTCAGGAAGCAAGTATTTTTCCAACTTTGACCTATCATTAGGGTATTTTCAAGTGGAGCTACATGAAGAGAGTAGACCGTGCATAGCTTTCAGAGTCGGATCCTGACTATACCATTTTAGAAGGTTCCCGTATGGAATGAATGCTTCAGTATCGGCATTTATTGCTGCCCTAAACAGAGCTCTACATGAGAACATGGGAGAGTGCATGAAAATGTATGTCGATGATGTTTGCATTCACACAACGAGCTGGTATGGACACACTCTTGGGTATGTTAGAGAAGGAAGGGCTGACCGTCAAGTTGTCCAAATGCACTTTTGCCCAGAAGGAGCTAAAATTCCTTGAACACGTAATATCTGGAGGACAGATCTCCATGTGCAAGGAGGAAAATGAGGCAATAGTGAACTACCCCATGCCAGGGACAAGGAAAGCACTCCAGAGGTTTTTATGCCTATGCACGTGGAGAAGCAGGTTCATTATCGATTTCGCCAGGAAAGCTCAACCACTATTTGACATGTTAAAAATCAAGACCAAATGGAGCTGGAGCACCATCGAGGAGACAGCTTTTGAAAATCTAAAAAGTGAAATGATCCAGTTGACGGGGACTTATACCAACCTACTTCTGTAAGCCATTTGCAGTTGGCGTAGATGCTTTGAAGGTGGGAGTTGGGGCAATACTTTTCCAATTAGACAATGGCAGAAACCAAAGAGTCATCTAATATACTAGCCTCGCACTAAGGCCACATGAAATATCCTATACTTCTACAGAGTTAGAGTGCCTCGCTGTTCTGTTTGTGGTAACAACATTTTCACAATACCTGAAGGGAAGATACTTCATGCTTTACACAGACCATGCCAGCTTGGTTTGTCTTCAGACAGCAAAACTGTGGAATGCCAGGTTCACTTGCTGGGCACTGGCACTACAAGAATATGATTTTTCCATCAACAAAATAAAAGGACGCAGGAATACAGGATGGGATGCTTTAAGTAGAGTGCTGGTAAGGAACCAAGAAAATCCAGAAGAGATTTCTTCATTAACACATGTGTAGCTGAGGAAGCACCATACTTAGATAAGAATATTTCGAAGATGGAATTGCAAGGGGACAGTCGAATGAACAAAATCATAAAGTCTCTCAAGGGAGAATTGAACGAAAGACCAATTAAGTCAGGTGAAACGAATAAATGGTTTCTAATCCAGCAGGAAATTTTGTTTTATAAGAATGCTGGAAGGCCAGACGAGTTGAGAATATGTGTACCCCAGGGACAAGTAAAGTCAGTTCTGGGTAGGCTACACGAACAACAAGGTCACTTCAGAGTAGAGAGAACACTTAAAAAAGCAAGAATGTTTTATTATTAGCCCAAGATGAAACATGACATTAGAGAGCACATACGAAACTGTGTCCTTTGAGCCAAGACCAAAGTAGACAGGCAGGGGATACAGAAACATGCCCTGAGTATCAATGCCGAGGGCCCAATGGATTTGCTCGCCATTGATCTAATAGGTCCACTACCGAGTTCAATGGGATACGAATATATATTATCTGTACTTGACATGGCGACCAAGTATGTAATGGTGTATCCAATTAAGAAAGCAAACATGCAAGCAATAACAAGAAACTTGGAAGATGGCATCATGAAGCACTTGGGGAGGCCAAGGACCATATTGTTAGATAATGGGAGTCAGTTTGTTTCCAAGCAATGGCAAGATTTCGTACACTCCCAACGGCATAAAATATGTCAAGACTACCAGGTATCATCCATGTAGCAATTCTGTAGAACACTATAATGCAGAAATAGGTAGAATGCTAAGACTGTACTACAACCAGGAGCAGACAAAGTGGAGTCAAGTCATTTCCAAAATAGTCGATCAAATAAATGCAGCAGTTTCAGAGGGAACTGGAAAAACTCCAAATAAACTCGTTCTTGTACTCAGTGAGAGAATGGATATTTCCAAGAACTTCGTATGGCCAAAGCTGACTGAGCCCCAGGAAGGCAGGGTAAAGACAGTGAGGATATATACCTGAAGACAAGGCAGGGAGAGAGAAGAAAACCTAATGAGAAGACAGGTCCACTAGTAAGGGAGGGAGATCTGGTTATGCAATGGACTCATCCTGTGAGCAGCAAAATTGACAAGGTGGCATCCAAGCTCTTTTGCAAATACGACAGCCCCTATAAAGTTCAAGAAACATATAGGAACACAGTGGTACTAACCGAAGAAAAAAACGGAAAGGGAAGTTGGAAGAGAGAACTTCAACAACAGCAAAGTAAAGGATCTACTCATTTTCAACCCTAAATGAAAACTTTGACAACTTGAAGTTATTTAGGTCTAACAGCAAAGTAAAGGATTACTCGTTTTCAACCCTAAATTAAAAAATGGTCAACAGATGGCAGGTCTACTCAAGATGGAAAAAAGTATTTGCCCTGAACTGCTAGCGTCGCCGTAGCAGGTCTATAAATTAAGAAGAAATAAATATTAACATGATACGAAGGGCGAAATAAGAGACAATAAAAGGAACCAAGTATTAAATGAAAACTAGCAAACTTTATGGCAACTCTTGTAACTAACCTTTCATACTTCAGATATAATATGAGGGTTGCTGGAAAGGTTTCTGCCAACTATCACTAACAGTGGTGCTAGTGTTCTGCTATTATAAAAATCGGAAGAGTGGCCGCGGTGGCTCAGTCGGTAACGCATCTGACTACCATGCTCAAGGTCCCGGGTTCGAACCCCGGCCGGTTCAAATCCGGGAACTTTTCTAACGGAAGCGGCTCCGGTGCCCACCCAGCGTCGAATGACATGGGTACCTGGGGGAAACCCTGGGGGGTAAAGGCAGTCAGGGGCGTGATGCTGATCACATCACCCCCACTCACGACCGGATCAAGAAAGTGTGGGGCGTTACCCCCACACCCCCTAAACGCCTTCATGGCATGGTGCTATGCACAGGGGAGCACTTTACCTTTATTATCTTTGATTGTTTGTTTAAGCCTGTTTGTTTATTTTATACAGCAGTTTGAAGAAGTAGTTTCGTGTGAGAAATGGAAATTTCTCATGAACACTTTCGGGCAATGATTTTTTATGATTTCAAATGTAGTTTAACACCAAAACAATGCATCGAGCGACTTCATTTGGCTTTTGGGGATGAAGCACCATCCAATAGGACTGTGTACAATTGGTTTTCCGAATTGCAGCATGGTCGCACATTTCTCAGTGTGAATTTCGTGAAGGTCGTCCATCCATGCCTGTTGTTGCCAGTAATGTTGATGCTGTGCTTGAAATGATTGAGAGAGAGATCGGCATGTGAAATACCGTGAGATTCAGGCATCCTTGAACATTGACATGAAAGCAATACATACGATTTTGCATGGTCATCTGAACATACGGAAACGTTCAAGCCGTTTTATCCCCCACAACTTGACCGAAGCTCAAAAACAGGCTCGCGTAAATTGGTGTAAAGAAATGCTCAAAAAATTCAACCGAGGCAAGTCAAATTTGGTGTACTACATCGCTACAGGGGATGAAACTTGGATCTATTCAAACAAACCTGAAAGCAAACAGTTATCCACTGTTTGGGTGTTTCAAAGTGAGCCGAAACCAACAAAAGTTGTTCGTTCGAGGAGTGCTGCCAAGCAAGTGGTTGCTTGTTCTTAGGTTATACCGGACATGAGGCAACAATAGCTTTAGAAAGTTAAAAGAACTGTAAATGCTGAGTGGTATACAACAATGTTTGCCAGAGGTCATCAATGAATTGGGTAAAACAAACCCAAATTGTCGCATTATTCTTCACCACGACATTGCCAGTTCCCAGTCAGCACACCAAACTTTTTTATTTTTTGTCCTGTAAAAATGTCAAATTAATGACTCATTGCCCATGCTTACCTGATTTATCACCTAATGACTTCTTTTTGTTCCCACACATGAAAAATAAGATCCGTGGTGAGCTATTTTTATCACCTGAAGCAGCTGTTGACGCATTCCGAACAGCGGTTTCTTAGGTTGAAATGCTTTCAAAATTGGTTTGAGCTATGCAAAAGTGTATCGATCTTAAGGGTGAATACTTTGAAAAACAATAAAGCTATTCCCAGAATTTCACATGTCTATGTTCATATTGATTGCAGAAACTTTTCCAGCAGCCCTCGTACAGGACCATGCCAAGGTTCACATTTTGCTATTTTTGAGTTCAGTTAGTGTACCCGGAGACATGAGAGAAGACTGAAGCATGTGTATAAACAACCGAAAGGGAGCAGGTTCTCATGAACAGAATTGACTTTTTTTTTCCCAAAGGAAGCATTCTGTTACCTTTCCCCAAAGTAACAGGCACCAGGGAGAGTGCCTGAGCGTGGGCAGCTGCCTTTATTCATTCCCCTCCCTAATATAACACCCAGGTAATATAACAATAAGGACAAACTATAAAATACAATTATATAATTATAGTGACATGAAATATAAAGTGCAAAATTTTGTGTGAGTCTGCAACTTCATGGTGGCTGCAGATATATGAGTTTCATGCAATGGACACACTAGATGGCAGTGCCAAATACCGGTATGAAAACCATTAGTTTTCAAGGAACATTTAAGAATATTTTCAGCTAGAATCAGTGAAAAAAGTTGTACTTTAACACATTTTGAAAGGTTTGTGGACATTGAAATGACAATGAAGAAAAGAAATGTGTAGTGCTGTGTGTAAAGTGGAGCTCTTGTAACCAATTTGTTGAGGGAAGACTTCATAAGCAGGAGCTCTGTGTGTGCAAACCTTCACGATCAAATCCACATGCGAGAAGAAATAGATACTGCAGTTGAGAAAATCACCCAACATATTCAAACCTCATGTAGAAACAGTACCTTCCGGATGGTAGAACCAGCAGCCAGACAAAACACGCAGGATCTCTTCCTCACACTGCTTATCCGACTCAAGAGATAGGCTCGAAAACAGTGGCAGAGAACCTGACATCCAAATTTTTCATACGCATTTGACACACTCAGCAAACACATTTGAGATTACATCTCCAGGACTGAAGCCCACCACTGGGATGCAAAGATGAAAGAATTCGCGGCACCGACCAAATCATTTTGGAAGACTGTAAAGAATATTAGCGGAAGAAAACAGAAATCCACCACACCAGTAATCCAGGGACCACACGAACTGCTATGCCACCCACAAGAGCAAGCGGACACCATAGCAGACAAATTACAACAGCAGTTTAGTCCCAATAACATGCAACCACAATACAAAATTCACGTAGAAAGGGTAGAGGAATTTGTGGAAGAATACAGACAAGGTCCATGTAACAACAACCCACAGCTTGTAACTCCATGAGCGGTAGCAACAGTCATCAGTCAGCTACCAACAAACAAAGCACCAGGACTTGACAAAGATCTCCATAGAAGCAATAAAGAAGAGTTCAAGAAAGCTGCAAGTATACCTGACAAAGATCTTCAACGCCATGCTGCTGACTGGCTACCATCCAGAGCAGTGGAAAACAGCCAAGGTCATACTCCTGCCGAAACCTGGGAAAAATCCACTCCTCCCCGAGAGCTATCATCCGATAAGCCTTGTCAGTCATCTCAGCAATGTGTTCGAAAGACTACTGCTGTGGCGCATCCAGGCTCGTGTAGAAGAAAATGATCTACTTCCCGCAAACCAGTTTGGATTCCAGAAACGTCACAACACAACCACTCAGCTAGTTCGGGCGGCCAAGCAGCCAAGGACATGTATGCAAATGAACTATCTGTGTTATTCTTGGTGGCCAACTGCTGTACCGATCCTTCGGGATGGAACATTGAAAGACTCCAACTATACTGCTGGACAAAAAAAACTGGACACCTTAATATTTGACATCTGAATTGCAATTACTTATGAATTACGCTCTCAGTTAAGTATTGAACAATTGAACATTCATTATTGAACATTTTGCATAGTTTTCCATTTACTATTTATTTATTTATTTACTCGTATTTACTTATTTGGGACACCTAGTAGGCTCAAAATTAATTTCATGGAATTTTGTTTTAATTTATTGATTTTCAATTCCTGTTGATGTTATTTTGTTTAATGTCTAGAGAGGCATGAATTTTGGTTCATAGTAACCATAGTAACAGATATTATTGATATTATCATTTCTGGTGTTTATCTTGCAAGTGTATTGTAAGTTTGCTAGCTTGAAAATGAGACGTGAAGAGGTAGTAAAAGCAGTAGCTCTTCGTGATGATGGTCGTATATTGCTAGGGTGCTAAATATAGCACAAAGTACTATCAATGAAGCTCTCAGACGGTATGATGCAACTTGTTCCTATGGTAGAAGACCGGGTTCTGGTCGGAAACGATGCACAACAGCACGGGAAGATCGTTTCATGTGTATCATAGTTTTAACGGAACCATCGTACGACTTCAAATATTGTGGCACGGCGTTTGAGAAATGTTCATAGAGCTGTGGTTTCTTCGCGAACAGTTCGTAGAAGACTAAATGAAAGTGGTTTATCATCTCGGAGGCCGGCTACACGTCCCAGGTTGTTAGCACGTCACCGGAAGCGAAGACTGGAATTTGCTACACAACACTTACATTGGAATGTGGAGCAGTGAGAAAAGGATTTATTCTCCGATGAGTCAAAATTCAACCTACGTTCATCAGACGGGTGTGAACAAGTGTACAGAAGACCTAGTGAGCGTTATGCACAATGTTTGGAGGCGGTGGTGTAATGGTCTGGGGAGGTATTTTTTTACAAGGACGTACAGAGTTGGTTCTTGTAGAGAATGGAGCAATGACAGCTCGCAGGTATATTACAGAATGTTTTGCAGATCATGTAGTACCATATGCACCATTCATAGGCCCAGATTTTGTTTTTATGCATGACAATGCACGTCCTCACATTGCAAATATTGTCACGGAGTACCTGGACAAAGTTGGGATTACGCGATGAGAATGGCCACCACAAAGTCTGGACCTAAATCTGATAGAGCATGTCTGGGATCAACTGAAACGACATATCATAAACCGTGCAATAGTTCCAGGAACAATTGAAGAGCTAAGACTTGCTATTCAAGAAGAATCGGAGCAATTGGACCAATAAGTGATTGCCAACCTTATTCGAAGTATGCCACGGAGGTTACAAGTTGTAATTGATGGCAGGGGAGGTAACACCCGCTACTAGACAGCTTATATACCCCACCAGTAGCACTTAACAATATTAAAACAAAATATTGCTAAGATTTTTTTTTCTAATTTTTTTTGGTAGTTTTCTGTAACTTTCGTTTATGTTCTAATTTAACTTATTAACAATAAATTTTAATTTGCTTTCTGTTGAATATATTCAGGTTTTTTTATTTCCAATAATTTCTGCAACATTTAGTTAGCCTTCGAATCAGAATTTATGCGTTATCACAAAAAATGCAAGTGTCCGGTTTTTTTTGTCCAGCAGTATATTTATGTTATTTTCTACATGAAACCGAGTCCGTGGCTAACAGCTGTCCAGATCTCATGGGACTGGATGTTGTGAAAACCCATTTTAAATCCAACATTTCGAAATTACATGCTAACAAAAATGAACTTTCTATCGAGTTTAAGTGTTAAGTGAGGGACATATAATTGTCAAGTGAACATTATCTCGAACTGTCAATTTAACATATTGAGGAAATTGAACTTTCCAGTGATGTTTTGATAAATTGCGAGGAACATTGAAATTGAAACAAATATTAATGCTAAACTGTCATTTTGCCTATAAATTGTTATATTATCTTCAGCATGTTATTTTTATGTGCTTCAAATTAATTCTTTTTATTAAATCCTTGTTCAAAATTTAACCAATGCATCGTCAATTACATGAGACATTAAGCATTTCCTTTATCTGTATAAAACTTGTTCTACTGACAACTGAGCCCCACTGTCAAACCCATGCTACGTGGCTCGCACCAAGATAATTGCTGAAATTCAGGAAGGAGGCAACTTTGAACAGCGTTCATGTATCAAAATAACCATTCTTCAGGACAGAAATGCCACACAATGCCACAGGGAGCTGGTGGGAATTGAGGGAATAGTGTGCTCCTCTTTTGTTCTTGTAATGCTAATGTATACTTTCAAACTTGTAAAGACATGTGCACAATGCAATCTTTAAGGATGTTTTGCTCGCTTCCCTATCCTACACCTGGTAGGGACCAGGGTCGGTCAGAGCTTCCTCATACCCAATTTTTAGGAAAAAAATCACTGTTAATATACCTAGTTCGGCCATAAATAAAATACTGTTACAAACTTTTGGCTTGGACTCTACATCCGGTAGTCAGGCTCATGAACCATGCTTGTGCTGAAGTTCACTTCTGACCATTGTGTGTTCAACTGTGAAAGAGCGAGCGTGTATCTTCTTGTGCTTAGCATGGAGTGGGGCAAATATGAAAACAGAATAGCTGTAATTGCTCTGCATATGATTGCGAAGTCACTCACTGAGATTTTCCAGCCCCTAAAAATCCCGGTGATCAGAAAAGGTTTGTGTATCGGACAATTCAGAGATTCACTGGTACTGGTAGCATGAAAGATTGCCCAAGAGTTGGTCGACTTCACACCGTATGAACAGCTGCGGCTGTTAAAGCAGTGATGGCTCGCATCCGCCGAAAATTCCATCCGGAAGCAAGTGATAATGGCAAAGGTGCTGAACATTTCACAACAATCAATGTTCAGGGTACTTCGGGAAGATCTTGGAATTGGAGCTTACTGGTGAAGTACTGGAAAGTTCCTGACGACACAAGTGAAGAAGCAGAGGGAACTGAAATCGACACAGCTCCTGCAGCAGTACGTTGCCAATGGGCATTGCAGGATTCTCTTCACTGATAAGAAATTGTTCACCACTGAATAAAGTTTTAACGGCCAAAATGAAAGGGTGTATGCTTCAAACTCTTTTTTTTTTGAGAAGTTTGTGAGAGTTCCCAAAAATCAGAGATGCCCCCAGCCCTCTTCAGTCATGGTTTGGTGGGGTGTGTGCTATGAAAGTTCCACCAGGCCTCATTTTTGAGAAAAGGGCTTAAAAGCCGTGTGAATATGTATGTGAAAAGTGTCCTGGACCCTTTCATGACACTGTTGAACCAAACAATGTTTCACAATGAATCCCTGATATTCAAGAAATATTCTGCCCCAGCTCATAAGGAAAGGATGCTGCAACGGTGACTGGAGACCAGTGTACTCGATTTCATCTCCACTTTTGATTGGCCATCTGATAGCCATGAACTCAGTACCTTGGACTACAAACTGTGCCCAGTGCTAGAGGGGACTGTCTGCAAGATAGCAGCAAGGGTGGACTTTCCCATCAAGACCATCCGTGCTGCAATAGATGCCTGGCCAGGGAGACTTCGAGCCTCTGTGAGGGCAAAAAGGGTACATTTTTAAAACTGATTGGTGCTATTTGCGTGTAATATATGTAAGTGTAACATATTTAAAAAAAAAAAAAAAACATTTAAAAATCTGAAACCATATTCAATTTATTCACAAAATAGTGTGTAACAGTATATAAAGGGATATGAAATTTTGACCAATGCCGATACAGTACTGATATAAAATTTACTGATACTGATAACTGATATTCTACCGATCCGATATAAAATTCCAAGTTTTCCTTGAAGAACCTGAATGTTTCATTGAGGTCCTTAATAAATGTGTTTCAAGGTGACTGCAGTGCAAAATAAAAATTGCACATTTAGACATTTACTTTTTTTTTTTTAAAAAAAAATGTTGTGCATGGAGATTATCCATTGAAAATTATACAGAGTGTCTACCAGTCTGGAAATCCTGGAAAAATCAGAGAATTTACTTTTTGTTTCTGGAAAAATCAAAATTTTTGTATCAGTTCACTGAAAGTAGGTATTTAAAAAAAAAAAATTGTTGTGGACAAACTATACTTCAGTTTAGTATATTGAGTATTACCGGTAGTTACAGTAGAACTTTCATCTTAAATACTCAGGAAAAGATCATGTTTTGAACAATTTTCAAGTCTAAATCTTCTACATTAAGTGGCTATTGGCATTTACACTTTGTCGTTGCAATTTTTGGATTGTTTTTGGGTAAAATTACTAGTAAAACGTATGTTATTAAGTTCTACTCAAATTGATCAGGTGCATATATTCAAGGCTAGCTAGGCTATCCGAAGCGCAAACAAAAATTCAGGAAATAATCGACTAGCAAATGTAACTGGTGCTTCACTCTCACATAACAAGCGTGGGGAAAAAAGTGCTAGTGAGTGGTCGTCTCTAGACTTCATCCTAAATGATTCTTCACCAACCAGTGCCTGCTCAGCAAGCTACCAACCCATGACGTATTTGTTGTGGCTTCTAGCTCAAGCGCTGGACAGAGAAGTCTTTAGTTCATCCCGGAGACCCCTTCAGTGTTGCCAACAACACTGGCAAAATCTGCTAAATCTCAAACTCCTCTAAATGAAATGTGTATAAAATGTACACGTGCTTAATTGATGACAGCGCATATTTTCCATGTTGACAAAACATTCACGTAAAAGTTTGTATAAAAAGACATTACACAAACTTTAACTAAATGATGTAGATGACAACAGGGTGTGAAATCATTAGAGAATTCTTCTCGGTCCTAAACCAGAGGCCAGACAGAGCACAGGCCGTGGGCGAGAGGACCTCCCCCCCTATGGTGGAAAGACTTTCCACCATGCCTCCCCCCTGCCTTCACCACCCCCTCCCTTTCGTGACCCCTGCGAAAGGGCACCACCTGTTTCATTTCATTCTGGTCCCGGCTTCTTTCAAGAATTCTCCACTGGCAAAATATTCAATTCACTGCTGGCAAACAGTCAGGACCTTCACAAATGAGATTTGGATTGAATAAATTTTGTTGATTACAGTGGATGCTATAATTATGTGGAATTCCTCTTAGTGCAGTTGAGATTATAAATTGAGAGAAAAGAACGAGGTAGAGATTATCAGTTGAAAGTAACGACGAATCAAGTAAGAATAACTAATTGAAAGTACGCTGGGGCTGTGTAGTCTTTCTAATGGACCGTGTTAAAAATGTAAGCATAAACATTGGTGAGTCTCTTCCCACCCCCCCGGAACTTCCGGTTTAGGCCAGTTCCTGTTGTTTCCAGTACAGATTCACCGGCATACGAAGTAAGAAATGAGCGCTTGTTTTCATCAATTGTGCGACGATAGTCAAGAAAGGTATTTGTTAAAGTTCTACTATGAAGGAATGGACGTCAAGAATTCGTCGGATGATCAACTGCAGAGCAGATTATTAAAACATGACGTGTCTTTGTGTCCACCAGTTGTATAGCATACTACCACTACGTATCTCATGTACACACACGACGAATTGAAAACGTACGAAAGTTTAGATATATTCAATTATTTTGTAAATGGAAAAGTGAGGGAAAGAGAATTCTATAAAACTAGTGATATTATTATATTATAAAGTATGCTTAAGTGAATCCTTGCCAACAAATCTGCAGAAGTAATGACACATGCAAATTCTAGTAAGTATGTGTGGTTTCAACTTCACCGGGAGAACCTATACTATGGCATGCCACTTTCACTTGCACGAATTTTCTTCAAACAACAAGGGAGTTTTCAGACTGAAGCGACAAGCGATATCAAGATTTTGCACAGAAGCATTCAATCTAAAGCAAACCATTCACCATGCTCGCGCAAATAACTGGCCGGTTCAACACAATGCACAGTATTGATAAAACGGCCCAGTCCAAGTGACATGAAAGCAAGAAGCGACACCTGCAATTTGTCGTGTCGCTTTAATTGGGAAGGTGTTATTTATTTTTTTAATGTTGGTTTCCAAGAGACACGTATCGCTTCAGTCTGAAAGCTTCCTTTCGAACCAATTCACCACGAGAAAATGCACGTGCCGCTTGGACTGGTCTGTTTTATCAGTACTATGCATCGTGTCTCCTCGGTCTGTTGTACTTGTATGCAAGGTGGATTGTTTCCTTTAGAATAAGGGGTCATTGCTTGTCGCTTCAGTGTGTAATCTCCGTGCCACTTGAAAGTGAATCCTCAGTGATCAACGAAATGTATCGAACCGAAGGGACGCGACAAGCTGCACGACGCTGAGATTCCAATGGCGTGTATTGTGCTGCCTGAGACTTGATTTCCCATGCACGGTAAATGCTTATTTATAGACTAAATGGGTCTGTGTTGCTTGTCACTTCGGTGTGAACCACTGTTGTCGCGTGTCGCTTCGGTTTGAAACCTTACTAAGAGCCATTCTTTTCACCACAACACAATACACAGATAAGCGATCAACATGCTTGTAACAAAATGCAAGTCGTATAAATCCTTTCCGGGTACCAATCCTTTTTTCGTTCTGCTTGTATCCACAGGTTTCGTCTCTCTACGTCCTTCGGAAACCTACGAAGTGATACTTGACTCAATAAATTTATTCCCGATCGAACTCTACAACCATATGCTACACAGCTGACACGCTATTTCCTTGTAAAAGAATCTCCACTTTGCCTTTTCATATTATCGTCCATAGCACCGTAAGCGTAACCGGATGATACAAAATTTGTATCTAATAGTAATAAGCACAAAAATTAGTAACAGTTATTATTTTAACTACTACGAACAGTATTGATAATAATTCGAGATGGACGGGAGCGAGACTATTTCGAATTTAAAGAAAAAAGTCTCGGAAATGTGGAATGACCTAGGGATAATCAGAAGACGCAAAAGACAAAACAATGCAACAAAATGTTCAACTACAGTAGTAGCAATGATGTAAGGAAACAAATAGTTAAACATTGAACTTACAGTTTATGTATTACCCATCTTAAAAACAGCTCAAACGTATCTGAAACTTTCTACATGTTATCATTTTGTATCATTATGACACGTGTTTCCCCTCGGACTAATATTTATTGTTGTTAATTTCCTTTCTCGTTGCACAAATGTTTATTGCTCTTTCCAGTTCTAGAAATTTGTTTAATTATATATATATATATATATATATATATATTGAGCACACATGTTCTTAGATTAAGAGGTGTTGATGCGGAGGTTCAGGGCTCATTTATATCCTCACCTGCAATATCTGTGGGAGCTTCTACCTGGGGGAAACATCCACAACTCTGAACCTCCGCATCAACAACCACCTCTCCTCCACCCAAAACCTGGACTTTGATGTTGCCATTCACACCAACTACCACAATATACCCTTCAATGACTGCTTCCGGGTAGTGATTGTCCACTCCTTGCACCAATCTACCAACACCTCATTTCGCAAAAGATGGGAGAGGGGCTACATATCAGCCATGAGTGCAACCACATCCCCTGGTCTGAACAAGGCCCAGTAATGTTCCCCTACACCGTTCACCACTCACAGTTTTCGACTGTCTGGTGAAGGAACAACATGATTTTTTCGTGTGTGTGGCAACACTGCAGGCCATTCTATCGCACTGTTCATGTAGTTCACTTAACAAATATTTTTTTCTACTCCTGAAGATGTGACACGGCATCACGAAAGTTTGAAGTTTTTCTGAAATACATAGAAATGAATGTATGTATTACTTTAATATATATCAGATATTTATAAAGTAACAAACTGATTCCCTTACTAACTGGTTAAAGATGTCAATAAATTACCAAATAGTTTAAATAATTTTATTATGTATATGTGCACAATAAAAATAAAACGAAAATGCAATACAAATATAAGTATGAAATCAAGTCCCGGGACGGCGTAGCAACCGGTGTGCAATCACAGTGCAGAACGGTTATTTTGACAAAATCCTGTTTCCCTACTGGCTGCTTTAGAGGGAGATTTTTAACTTTGTCGCTTCTTGACAAGCTGTTGTTTTACTGCAAGTTCCTTTGTAGGGAACCATGGGAACAAAGGGTCACTGTCATAAAGGTGGTATCCACGCCGGATATAAAAGCGGCACAGCCTTAATTGTTTTCTACAGTACTAAAAATGCTTGTCTTGTTTTTTCGTTTTACTTTTATTGTGCATGTTGTTTTGTATGTTCAATATTATCCTTAGTGAAGCATATAAGTCAAAACTAATTGCTTATCTCTTGTTGTTATAACAAAATCCCTCCCCCCTGGAAATTTTTGGTGGGGGAATTTTAGAGGCCAAGATTGGTGGGGGAATTCCCCCCAGGATTTAGCTTCCTAGATGACAGCCAGCTGTAGCACTTGCTGTACCAGATTTAGCGATTTTACGATACAGTTGGCAAATTGTTCCCGGCTATTGCAATTCCGCTTTCGTTGCGAGACAAGTTGAAAAGCAGACTTACCCCTCAAGGTTGGGGTTCCTTTGGTAATTGGCCTTGGGGGACCCTTCGCTCTGTGTCTTTGAGTCTGTCCACAGGCAGGAAAACTTAAACATCCTTGCATGATAGGAAAAGTTGAAGTGTCGTCTTCAATACTACAAAACTGGATGGGAAGGAATGTTTAAAATCTTTGCCGTGACAGAGTTCATGCGAGAATGGCATGTGTTTATGTCCTATGCTGTGTGCATGTATCTAAAGTAAGAACAAATGTATCTAATCCATGAACTTGTGGAATAGATGCCATTCTCTTGCATTTCTTATGAGGATAGACGTGAAATAAATTTGGATGTAGTGTTTAGTGTGTAAAATTAGAAAAAAATCATCTGAAGAAACATTTTGTGAAAAAGTGACCGAAAAATTCACACACATGGAGAGAAGAATGGAGTTTATGTTCAAGTAATTGATTTAAGAGCAGAAGTTAATTATTGATTATTTTGTACTCACATTAGGTCTAATGTAAACATTGCATATAGTATTGAATAAGTTTTCTTGGGCAATCAGCCAGGTGATTTCCGGAAAGGCTTCCGATCTTTCGAGAGCTAACATCACTCTCATCTTCAGGGAATGAAGTGCAGAGATAAGTCAGGGTGACGTTATATGTAACGTCGCCCTGAGATGCCACACCACCTGATTGACCTGCCACCTACACCGGACCCCTCCCACACCAAATACATATAATGTCACCCTGACTTATCTCTACATTTCATTCCCTGAAGATGAGAGTGACGTTAGCTCTCAAAAGCTCAGACGCCTTTCCAGAAATCACCTGGCTGATTATCCGAGAAAACCTGTTCAATATTTGCTGCCAGGAAAGCTTCAAGAATTATTGCATATACAGTATTACATCATTTATACAGTGAAAATTAATTACATGAAACATAATTAATGTTGAACGAAAGTAATTATTATATAAATTTTCAACCTTTAATACAAAGGTCATCCTGAAATTAAACCCCCCTCTGCTGTGAAAATAGATACACATGTTTGGTATCTATTAAGGCCATTCAAAATACTGTCCTTTATTTCAATATATTTCTGCCACCATTCAACCCAATGCCAAAATCCACGCTGGGAAAAATTCTTGGTTGTTTTTTGACCCATGCAATCACAGCGATTTAATGTCTTCCATGTCCTGGAAATACTTTCCACGAAGGTTGTTTTTGAGAAGGGGCTAAATCAGGACTGTAAGTGGGTTGGGGCATTACCGACCACCCCATTTTGGCAATGGCCTGTGAAGTTCCGATTGACATTATCATGGTGCAAAACAACACTGTCAAGTGCAATGCACTTTCTTTCTCATTGAATAGCATCCCTTAACTTTTTTAAAACCTGCACATACCAAGCACTGTTTGTTGATGCACCACGTTCCAAGAACAGATGACATCCACTGTGTCCCAGAACATTGTCACTCTTTCTCGGTTTTCATCCGTCACTGCGGTTGCAGGTTTGCCACTTCGATGTTTATCTTCCACCAAGGTTTCCCCCTTTCGGAACTTCTTCATCCATCTTCTAATATTGCTAATGTCAATTGCGTCCTCTCCATATGCCACCTGCAGTTTGCTATGGATCTCCAGTGCCCAACAACCCTCTGTTCGCAAGAGCTCTATCACAGCTCTTTGTTTTTCTCTGCTATTCATGTTTATTTAGTTACCCACAAATGAAAAATTGTGTTCATTAGTAACATATCACATTATATGTGTGTTGAAGTTTAATTGCAATCTGATAAGGTGGAGGCATTAATTTCAGTATGACAATGAATTGTTCAACTTAAATCAATAAATTACATAAACATACTGTATAATCATTTTGTGAGAATCTGCTGGTCACAAACTAACCAGCTTCTTACGTGAAGGCATTCCTATAAAAATTACCATATATTTTGTAACCATCCTTTTCAAGAGTGTTGAATAAACCTGATTACCATGAGAAGTCGAAGGCTTTATTAGTGTATTAAAGCATTATAGTGTGTTCTGGAAAAATCATGGGTTTTGGTTTTGTGGCGAATACTATCATATTTTGTAGCGCTTCGTTCCTCTTAATAATCTGCTATCCAAATTACACCAATTTTAAAATAAATAGATGAAGCGTGTAAACGTAAGAAACTGCTACACTAACTATAAATCACCCAGCCCATCGTCTAGTTCGCCTCTCAACAAAATTACGTACGCCCAATAAGAACCACCGATATAACACTCATTCACACAGGATTTCATGCATCGATACCTTATCTATAGAATTATCAGGATTTTTGCTATTTGCTTCATTCAAAGATACTCAATATTAATAGCATTTTTTTCATAAATAGTTTCTTTGTAGAATAACATGAATGACTCAACGAGAACATATATATATAATTATTTGATCGAGAAATACGTACTTTCTACTTCCAGTTTCACTTTGTAAAATGTCTACAACTTCTCAGTTAATTCAGTAACCATAAACAAATCGACGAACATATTTTATGTAGCCAATAAAATTCATATACTACCAATAACTGGACCTCAGATATAGTTACGTCCTTCCATTCCTTTTATTTGTAGTTTTATTTGTTCACTGCCAATAATACTTAGAATTCCATTCTGCCACAATTTATAATTACACATTCACGCACTCAATCATGCACCCAATTCTTCATACAAGACAGTTATAAAAAGACCCTATATACACTCACATGGAGTATATTCCATCAATCATACTTACACTCCATACAATCACCGAAAGAAGTCACCGATATAAATTGTACTAATTGTTGCATGTTATTCGGCCAGGTCGGAGAGAGAGAAAATAAATCTATCGCTCTGATTTATTTTTGTTCATAGCAAAAGAGACTAATTAACGTTAACTGGTCAACTTAGATGAAATTGATAAGATTCTTAACAGCAAAGATCGCATTTTAGCGGGATTACACAAAACTTGATTAAACAAAAACCCATAGTGACCATTTTCCTTCCCCGTTGTGTAGGTTGGCAAAATCCAGATCAAGGTGAAAGATAGGCAGCTCAAACGAACTTTCGTCAGCTACATACGCCCTTCCAATCGTGCAATGAAGGGGATGTAAAACGTCAGGCTGTTGTTCCACGAAGTACTTGGTGAAGTTCAACTCTCTCCGTCTGGTGTCTACACGAATCTCTGTCTGTGCCTTGTCTGTCTAGTTACCAGCTCTGCCCAATCGGGAAGAATATATTTACGCATTCGCAAGGCCGGCTCTCGGCGGAAGCAAGCACCCTCTGTCGAGAAGACTGCGCAACTCAGCCAAAAGTGGCAGAAATGAGAAGTAAGATAAACTAATTCAATCACAATTAATCAATCATTACTCATATGTTCATGGTCACATTACATGTATTTGGGAAGGTGCGTGCAGATTTTGGCAGTGGAGGGGGCCACGACAGCAAAAAGTTTGAAAACTCCTGATGTAGGGAATATAGGCTCAGATAGGTGGTTAGATGTGGTGGGAATGGCCGAGCTCATTTCTCCGTTGTAAATATGTTCTTGTGCTGCGTAATCCATCATTGAAGTCATGGCAAGCGGATTTCTCCTGCACCACAGTCATGGTTTTATTTAATGTTTTAACCAATTACCTGGGCTCATACGTAGCCAGATGGTTAGTACAGTACTATCACCTTTAGTGTGAGATGTACCAGGTTTAAGTAACTCCTGGTGGGTGCTCTAAAAATTTTGGAGTTGATCCAAAGCCATGACGACAATTGGGGAGCTACTTGGGATACTACCTGAAACCATATTGCCAATGAAAAAGTCACTGTGGCAGGCATCGTGGAAGGTGTTTCTTTTCTTTTTCCACCCTTTGGTAAATGATGATGATCAGTATGATTAGATGAAAGTACACTCACCATGGAATGCCCATGACTTTTTTTGGGACTGGAACAATTATCCTTTGGTGGTGAGTAGATTACTCGATATACTCAGAAACCTA
Organism: Lepisma saccharinum; assembly: GCF_977018435.1. Taxonomy (NCBI): domain Eukaryota; kingdom Metazoa; phylum Arthropoda; class Insecta; order Zygentoma; family Lepismatidae; genus Lepisma; species Lepisma saccharinum. The sequence goes on from NC_139238.1 coordinate 32,943,425, forward strand.
GGTGAAAACATTGATTAAATCCAAATACAATTACTACTACATTGTACTATGAATAGAGTCGCTGCTGCAAAATTAAGTTGATTAATGATCTTCAAGTTAGGCTCACGCAAATGCTAAGAGAAAACCTCTGCTTTATTATTAGTTCTTTATTTCATTCTATACTTAATTTTGTCACACTATTTATGTGAATTCTCATTCCATGAATACATAAGGAACAGTTTCAAATCTTATCTATTTTTCCTACTTGGAAACACATGTAATTTATGTTTATAAATAGTCAAAAACTCAAATACCCATTTTCTAGATCATTTCTGGACTGGCTGCTACCATGCAGCAGGGACACAGGATCCTCCAGAGTGTTGCCCACTTTCTTTCGATGTGCCAGATGTTTTTCTGTCTTAGGTTCTCCTCACATTTTTGCCTATTTGTTTGTCATCGCCTGATTTGTCTATGGCTCTCCTCCCATTCAAAATTTGTTCTTCTGCTTTCACAGCACATGCCATTCTTAATCTGTGTCTCCAGAGTGACGGATGAAAGGTTGTTTCTGTGACTGTTTGTTGCAAACTTGTTGCCAGCTGGACCATCAGGATTGGTCGACAGTGAACAAGGAGAAATATCCATGCTGTTACCTTTTGCATCTTGATAAGAATAAGACTTTGAAGTTTTACGTTGCACTTTTACCGCCTATGGTAGTTTCAGTGGTTGCAGAACTAGAAGTAAATCTACTATATTTATCAATTGGCTTATCTGTTTCTTGTTTCTGACATGAATTGTTCTCTCAACTTCTTTGTAAGCATTGTACAATGTGTCTGGGCAGTCCTTTCTGTTTCCAAATCTGCTGGATAAGGTGTTCTATCAGCATTTTCAACTGGTGGCAAAGAATGAGCCTCCCCCAAAGCCATTCTTCTGCCATCTATTCCATCCTTGGTTTTTCTGTTAGTATCGCTGCATACCCTTTCCAGAGCACATGTACTTGCAGTTGAAGAGTTTGCGATATCCGAAATGGTGCTTGCTTTTTGTGAGCAGACTTGAGTTGTACATTCTGCACCACAGTAGTGGTACACATGTCGGTACTATGTAAGTTGTTAACACCAGCATCTTTCAACGAACAGATAACCCCCAATACTGTTCGTCGATGATTCACCAGTGCAGTTGGTACCTGCTCACACTGTGTTGACCGTGACCATTGTGCTAAGTGATATTTATAGTCTTTCTGATTTGAAACGGCCACCTTGTTACACCTTGTTTCTTTACTCGAATTTGGTTAGATAATAACTTGTTCTTTTAATTGGTCCATTCTCACTACTTGTCTTGAGAGGAACTAATCCAGGAAGTGCTTGTTCCACAGAGGAAGGTTTTTTTTTAAGTTTCTCTTATTTTTTGCACTTCCCTTTCTCTCAGCACTTGCATTGTCTTTGTCTAGCTTGTCCTGGTTAACATTAAACACTGTGTCATCATCAGTTAATGTTTCTTTCATTGTTTGGGTATAAAAACCCTTCACAATTTGTTCTTTCTGCTTGATCTGTACCTGTGTCATTCTTAATCTGTCTCACCAGAGTGACTGAGGAAAGTTTGTTTCTGTCACTGTACGTTGCAGCAAGATTGTTGCCAGCTAGACCATCAGGATTGGTTGACAGTGAATAGGAGAAATATCCACGCTGTTACCATTTGCATCTCAATAAGAATAAGACTTTGAAGTTTTACGTGGCACTGTACCCCCTATGGTAGTTTCAGTGGTTGCAGAACTAGAAGTAAATCTACTATATTTATCAATTGACTTATCTGTGTGTCTTGTTTCTGACATGAATTGTTCTCTCAACTTCTTGAAAGCATTGTACAATGTGTCTAGGCAGTCCTTTCTGTTTCCAAATCTGCTGAATAAGGTGGTCTATCAGAATTTTCAACTGGTGGCAAAGAATGAGCTTCCCCCAAAGCCATTCTTCTGCCGTCTATTGCATCCTTGCTTGTTCTCTTAGTATCGCTGCATACCCTTTCCAGAGCACGTGTACCTGCAGTTGAAGAGTTTGCGATATCCAAAATGGACTTATGGATCGAAGTTTGTTTCAACGAACAGATACCAATACTGTTCGTCGATTATTCACTAGTGCAGTTGGTACCTGCTCACACTCTCTTGACCATGACCTTTGTACTAAGCGATACATATAGTCTTTGATTTGAAACGGTCACCTTGTTACTCGCAGCTTTGTCCATAACTACATCAATAGAAGTGTAATCTGTTTTGCTCTCACCTTTCAGCTCTGATTGCAATCGATTTTTGAGTCGATTCTGGTTGCACAATGATTTGTTTTACTTGAAATGCATCTACACAGCATGCAATTGTTTTCAAAGTCTATGTCTTTCCTGTTCAATGTGTGAAGTATACACAATTCATCTTCCGTACAGTGTCCTTTCTTCATTGATATTTTTGTCTGTTTTTGAGAATTATCCTGGTCCGTGTTGTGAGAATCAGATATCCCGGAATGGATACATGCGGATTCACTTGCATCACTTCTTTTGAGTGTTCACTTAAGTAACTCTGGTTTTCTGCCTTGCACACTTGACATAGTCTTTCCAGAGCCTCCCTGTTTCAATGCTTCTGGCTGTGAACTTTATCCAGGTGCAGTTTCCATCCTTTCCAAACTCTGAACATGGACTTCTGTGGAATAGTTATCGCTTGGTGATATGTCGTGAGCCTTTTGTGAATGATTCCCTTCTTCCGAATATGTTCCACTAGAATTTGCTGAATATGTGTTGTCTGGCTGCTCCACCTGAACAACCACGCTGTTGTCTCCATCCTTACATGAAGAGGACTGGAGTCAACTTGATTCATCACTCTCTACTGGGCAGCTTTTCATTATGCCACATGCGCTACCAACTACAAAGCTGTCACTGTCCGTGAAATCACCCTGTTTCAAATTGATGAAACTGTTATCGGTGCGTGTTCCATCTTTCTTTCCTGCTTCTTTTCTTATTCTCCTCGTAAAATACACCAGGGCATGTTGGTGTCTTGGCGTTTTTGTCTCCATCCATGCTTGAAGACTGGAGTAAAGTTGATGTGTCGCTCTCTATTGGACAGCTCACAGCTTTGTATTGTTCCTGTTTCCCTGTGCCAAGTGGGCTTCAGATTCCAAAGCTGTCACTATCTGTTTAGTCACCCTGTTTCAAATTGATGAAACTGTTATCGGTGCATGTTCCAGGTTTCTTTCCTGCTTCTTTTCTTGTTCTCGTAAAATACACCACGGCATGTTGGTGTCTCGGTGCTTTTGTCTCCATCCTTGCGTGAAGACTGGAGTAAACTTGATGCATCGTTCTCTATTGGACAGCTCACAGCTTTGTATTGTTCCTGTTTCCCTGTGCCAAGTGGGCTACAGATTCCAAAGCTGTCACTCGTGAAAGACACCAGGGCATGTTGGAACTGACTCTGAAGAATAACCCTTTTTCTCCCTCTTTGTAGCCTGTGAATGTGTGCTCTGCACGATGTCCGACATGGTCTGTCTTCTCCGATGGTCCATCTTTGCTTGTCTGTCTTCATTGGTATGTTTGGTAACTGAAAACAGTTTGATTACTCACCTGCATCTAAATCTTAATGTACACATTCATTACATTTTTATTGCTATTCTTACACTAGAAATGCAGAATGCAGCTTAAAATAATTTAGAGGGTTTCCACAACCTGGAAACTGTAAGTTTTTTTTCTTTTCAAAAATCAGGGAAAGTTTTATAATTGATTAACAACTCCCTATGAATAACATCTGAGAGGCTCCAGACTGTTGTAGCATTTCTCATTTTTCTCATTTAACAGTTGTTGTTTGTCCTTTTTTTTTATTCAGGTGTTCTAGACAGTGATGTCAATTCTTGAAAAAAACATTTGGTGGGCTGAACTCATATTTTTCGCATAAATTTATACAATACGTAACACATGTCATAATCTCTTATCCACCAATATTTCCATAATAATGATATGAGCATGGATAGTGTAAATAATATAGAACACTGACAAGTATCAAATTAGAGATATTATTAAGAACCAGTAATTCAGTTGTGAGAATTATTTACGTGTATAATTACTATACTTTTTGTTTTGTTGAATGCAGAATTTTATTTCTAATAATAATAATAATAATAACATCAACAACAATAAACCGTCACACAACCCTTGAAGACCAGGGCCTGTCTGCAGACTGCCAGCCTCACTCCAATTTTTTATTGTAGGTTTCCATGACTTAGTGGGTAGCCCCCGTTCCCATACACTAGATGAAATCTCACGAGAAAAGTTGCAACACTTTCCCCCAGGAGACTTGAGCCAGCATGCATCCCATAGCCTGAGTCCAAAACCTGATGCCTGCCATGGTGCAAGACACTTTATTTTTAGAATATAATAAAAATATGAGAAATATTATTGGGTGGGCTTGAGCCCCATGCCCCATATAACTTGACACCACAGATGTAAATTTGATTTTGAACTATCTGTTGTAAATTGACTTGAATTATCTTAACAACTTGGTTTTAAACAAAGATGATACATCATCTTATCAGTTGGAAGCTGTGATCTTTACATTATGTTTGCATTTGGAAAAAGAAATGCAAAAATTTTGGGAAATTTATTTCAATTGTAAATGCTTTCCTTTCTTCACTGCCAACACTTTATTATCAAAGGGTTGAGATTCAAACTGTGGTGAATTGTAGTTACATGTTCGTACTATGAGGCGGAATCATAATTTTCGAATAGTGGCAATTGGGGGGCCAAATGTGATATAATGGTGTCCAAAAATTTAAATTAATTGTAATGTAATTTCTGCATTTTTGCCAAAAAAGAGGCTTTTTCTTCCAGAGTTAGAATTAGAAATTCTTTATTGGTGGGCAAAGTTCAACCTGTGAGTGCTCTACCACTTACTAACTAACTAACTCCCTAGCCTTCTTAAACCCGAAGGTTCATGGCTGCAGCAACACAGGCCTTCCATCTTTCCTTATCTTGAGCAAGTTCTATATACTCTTTTCCATCCCTACCGATTTCGCTTAGGTCCATCTTAACGTTGTCCCTCCATCTTCTTCTTGGCCTTCCTACAGGTCTCTTACCATCAGGTTTCCCAACAAGAATCCTGTCAACTCCTCTTTCCTCTCCCATTCGTGCCACATGGCCTGCCCACCTAAGTCTTCTTGATTTAATTATTCTAATAATATCTGGACATGAATACAAATTATGTAGTTCTAAATTATGTAACCTTCTCCACTCACCTGTCTCCTCATCCCTTTTAGGTCCAAAGATTTTCCTAAGGATCTTATTTTCAAATACTCTCAATGTATGTTCCTCTTTCAATGTAAGGGACCAAGTTTCACATCCATATAATACTACAGGCAAAATTACGGTTTTGTATATTTTAACTTTTAGTTTCTTAGATATTAAACGAGAAGACAAAAGTTTATGAAGAGAGAAGTAACATGCATTTCCTGAATTAAGCCTACATTTTATTTCCTCTTTAATATAATTTTCATTTGTTAGTATTACTCCTAAGTATTTGAATTTGGAAACGGGTTCAAACGAGTTGTTATCATTAATTAGATTTTGATTATTACCTAACACTTGATTTCGGCCTGTAAGCATATATTTAGTTTTCTCTTTGTTAACTTCCAAACCTATCTCTTTAGCAGTTTTAAAAAATATTTTAGCATTATTCTTAATTGTATTTATATCATCCCCTAATAAGTCTACATCATCTGCATATGCTAACAACTGAGTCACACCATTTAATTTTAGTCCTACTTTAGCTCTACCACTTAACCTGCAAAATTTGTACAACGAAAAAAAAACATACAAAACTAGTCCAACATATATAAATATTCAGTTACATTTATCCATACTAAATATTTCGGTAACTAACAATATGAAACAGATAAAGACAATTTTACTCATTCTCTGGTTCAAGTCTGCTCATATATTTGATTTCGAATATGCTGAATCTAGTCATCTAGCAGGCTCTGTTACTGCTCATAATAAAATGTGGAAACCACAAGTAAGAGTGGAATTTTGTCATCATTACCTGCAAATTTAAAGGTAATTGCATCCATCCTTCCAGTACATGAGCCATATTTCAGTAACATTGCAAATGTTTCTGGGAATAATACCTATTATAAAAATCATTTTTTAAAAACTGAAAATAACTTCTTTTGTTATATATCCTATCTCCGATTTGTGAGTATACGTTTTATAAAAAAACATTTCCAGACGCAACTGGTCCCTTCATCAGGTTCACAATCCATAATTTTTACCATTACCTTATTCCTTGTCTTCTATTCTTTGACGTGGCCATGAAGTGATTCCACTCGCCAAGATTGTGAACCTGATGAAGGGACCAGTTGTGTCTTGGAACGTTGTTTTTATAAAACGTATACTCACAAATCGTAAGTAGTTCATTTTATAGTATTTTTAAGTACTTTTATTATATATATCCTTTCGTTGGTATAAGTGTCCCAGAGTAACACGGTTGGTGTACCGTGAGTGTGGCGCTCACAAAACGATGTTATTGTTTTTTGTCATTTTTCACATATCTTTTCACATTCATTATATATCGAATAGTTTATCAATATGTATTGTCTCATATATATCACTTACAAGTTAATATTACAAGCAATATTACTCATTACCTATTGAGACAAATTATGAGAAGGAAACAACATTTTGTATAATTTTATTTCAAATTTACTTCTGATATTAACTAATTTGCATACCATTTGTACTAAATTCATAATTTATTACTTGTTGACGAGAGACATTTATTTACATTTTACTTTGTAGTTTCATCCCACTCGATATATTGAGGAAAAGTGCAAGTAAAAATAGGCTCATCTTCATAAGGAGATTGATTCATGTTCCTTGCATTATCAGTTTTCAATGACTCATCAGCAAAACATTATCTTCTGGGCCCTGAGAGTCAAACACTACCCAGGTCTTCTCTTTTCTGATTGCTTGTTTCAGTAAGCAATGTTCGGAACTGCTGTTGTTCATTCATAATGAATATCAGATTTCAAGTGGCAGTAATAAGTGAATGGAGTCGAATAAAATAATTACCGAAGTATCAAATCTACACAGAAATAAAATACCACATTTACGCATGTATAATGCACACTCTGGTTTTTGATGGGGAATAGTGACAAACCATTATTATTTGGTACGGTCAATAAATAACCGGAATGAATGTTGTACGGACTTAACCTTTTAATACTGGTCGTTGTTGACGAAGGCATCCCACCGCTTCACCAGATTTTTGATGCCCCTGTCCCAGAAGTTCTGTGGCTGCTGTGAGCACCAATGGAAGACCATCTCCTGCAGTTGTGCATCCGAGGCAAAGTGGATTCCACTTAGGGCTAAACACATGAAAGTCACATGGGGTAAGTCAGGGCTGTAGGGGGGATGATCTAAGCATTCCAGACCCACACCACCTTTCCTCTCCCTTTACTGTGTTTAACATTCCAAAGCTTTCTCTCTTTAACCACCTTATTTATTCTGTAATAGTAGAAAGCAAGATCAAAATTACATTATGGATTTGCAGTGCTCAAGGAATTATTTTCTATTATTACTCGCCAACAAATACTGCTAATACGCATCCCATGTGACAGAAGATGCCTGCTCGAATTACACCAGAATGGCACTGCTTTTCTTGGTGTTGCAGAAAATTACATTACAAAGTGAAAAATCATGAGAATTGACCTCAAACTTTTATACATTGTGTTGCCCATTCCTCCTTTACTTTTTTCTAATAAATAAAACAACTTTAAAATATGTACTTTTTCTGTGACTAACTTAACATTTATACAAGGCATGTTCAGGACCCTCAAACTAGCAGTTAGCAGCAAAAGATTTCTTCCGTTAAGGCATATACACACTCCACATACAAATATTATTTTGCCAATAATACATTTTAATTCAGCGTCGAATGACATGGGTACTTGGGGGAAACCCTGGGGATTAGAGGTGGTCAGGGGCGTGATGTTGATCACATCACCCCCACTCACGACCGGATCAAGAAAGTGTGGGGCATTACCCTCACACCCCTATATGCCTTCATGGCATGGTGGTGCTAAGGACGGGGGAGAACTTTACCTTTACACATTTTAATTATTTTTTCCTTATCTTTTCTTTCTTCCCAAGTACCATAAAAATCAGAATGTTCCTTCATTTTGTGATGAACTTATTTCAACCGCATTTCGCATTAATGTTGCTATTTTGAATGGAATAATGTTGCCATATTCAAAATCTGCAAGGATTTAAGCTTTACAACGATATATAACATGATAGGGTTCCGTAAACATGAAAAGTCAATGCAAGTGTCACAAAATCATGGAATGACCCTGTACGGTTTCATGTTGGCTGTCCGAATTATTCCATGTATAATACGCACCACAGTTTTTGAGGGATTTTTTTTTATAAACGTGCACATTATACATGAGTAAATACGGTATGTTTGCAGAAAATGGTTATGCGGTTGTTATATATGTGAGCGTGGCGTTCATAGAACATGGACTATCATCAAAATGTTGTGTCTGCACAGAACAATGCCATAACCTATCACTGGTATCATCTGGCTATAGGCATTACAAAAGACACTACACAAGACCAGATTACCAAGTGATATGATTACCTGGGCCTGAGAAACTTACAATTGTATCCTAGAGTGAGCGCTGCACTCACACTTATACCAACGGAGGGATTTATAACTGAAGTATCATCATTAGTTTTAGAGATAGCTTGCTGGTTGACATGATGGACCATACCAGCAGCAATCGAGAGGCCATGGACAGTAGGGTGGATCGAAAAACCGTTTTTTTTTTTCGAAATCGGTCTGCGGCTAGTGCTTAAAGTTTGTGGTTGGTGGTCCTTATAACCCATAAAAATTTCCAACTTGATCGGATAATATCTTCAGGTTGCGCTTTTTAGTCAAAATTTTAAATTTTTATGAAAAAATGTCAAAAATTTGCAATTTTTCCTGATGGTTTCTCGATGATTCTGGAGTGATTTAATGGCAAAAAATTACATATATTGCATGTATGTTGCTTAACATTAACGATTTAGTGTGTTTGAATCAGGGAAAATGGTTTCTTAGTTCGCCAAAATTCATCAGAAAATGCCAAATATACAGAAATGTTACGGATGTTGGGTAGGCAATAACCCGATATAATCACTCGACCCCACCGACTTAAATTTACCAAAAACGATAAGGTTATAGGAAAGGAAGTAAACTACAGCTCTTAGTTTATCGACTAATCGACTATCCAGCACTCACCACGAGGAGGTGGCTGCAATCGAGCGCTGCCTGCCCACCCACCCAGGTAGACTGGCCTATTAGGTTTTAAAGTCCACTTTGGTAATATTTTCGTGTCCTGCAATCCATCTCTAATATAGCCATCTCGGGAGTCATAACCATACAGCATACATACAGCTTATGTCTTAAGAGCAAGTGATGGATTTGACGTTGCTATATACAGCAATTGATGCAGCAGTTACATCTTTGACGCACCGTTCCACTGCCTGGCTATGGCACGGCACGTCAAAAAAAAGTCTGCAGTTTTCCTAGGGAATCGTCTCTTCCTGCTGCGATCTCTTCTAAGTCTTCATTCGTAATGGGGGTGCAAATTTTCTAATGGTGTTGTTTGGTTGGCTTTGGCTTTTTCTTGCTTCCAGGATCTTCTTCGCCGCGTTTTGACGCACATTTGGACGACTGTCTGCCAACATACCAACAAGTATGTTTTCTGGATGCCCCTAGAAAGCATGATTTTGAAGACGTTCATAGAGGAAAGTCTTTAAATCGTTTGGTAAGTACTCCATTTTCTGCAATGTTAGCCAAAGGTATTTTGACGCGTCCTTCATAGTTCCATTGCATTTGATGTAAAACCACATGGGAGCGTAAACTTTAACGACAAATTCTGTCAATGTCTTAAGAGCAGGTGATGGATTTGACGTTGCTACATACAGTCGAAAGATGCGCCCAGCAAGAGTCAGCCATCAAGCATGGTGAATGGGTCCAGGAAGACACATCGCAAGATCATTTGGACACATTCCACTGTTTGCAGCCTGGCACATTTTGTAGAGGTAAGCCTGGTCTGTGCTGAGAACATCAACGTCAATATCAGGAAGAACTGCTTCAATTTTTTCGAACTGGACGATGGGCCGGTCTTGGCAGGTAGACAAGCTCTTTCCTACGTCGCCATGAAATCCCTTCAGGCTGGATGTCTTGCCGTCAATTTTCTCAAAAATGTGTCTTAGGGGCAGTTCATTAGAATGCAATTGACACACAATCCATTGGAGAGGAAGCTGAATATATTCTTCTAAACGCGAGATGATGCCGGTGTGCTTCCCCTTGTTCTTCCTCTCTCCGTCGGATACTATGCACGACAATTCCGTCAAATCTAAGCCTTCTTCGCAGAGAAAGTTCCAAATAGCAGCAGTTGTTCCTTCTGCGTAGGCTGTTTTGAGCGTAACATGGGTAAGGTAGAATGAACCAGGTTCCTCGATGAGAGAAATGTGCTCTTCTTGACAAGTCCGTTGGTACGTTTTTCCAGTCTCTTCACATGTCTCTTTCAACAAAGTAGAATCTTTCCTTCCATCAAAGTACAGCGACAAAATTTTCTTGTTCTGGGGACATTGTTGTTCTTGTAGTGTTTGTCGCGTTCGTGAGCCCTGTCGCCTGACATTGTTTCTGTCTATAACAATGTTAAATTTCTTCTTTTGAGGTAGTGTTTTATCTATATCACTCAGAAGACTTGACGCCAAATGTGTATCTACTCTGTCTGACACACCACGCCTCTCACATGCACGCGAAAACGAACTCAGATTGACCCTGGTCTGACTACTTGTTCCCGAGTTAAACTTTTTATTTTGCGAAATTAATTCTCCATCTTCATCATCGCCAGGTAAGTCTTCCTTGTCTTCGACATTTTCAGCTTCGTCCACTTGCCGCACTTCTGAAAATGAAAAAAAATCACACGGGCGATGGGAGCACTAGGGTGACGGAAGAAGAGTCCTACAGGTGCAGGATATAAGCAACGCACGTTCTGGCGTCATTAATGTATTTGCATCTACCTTTTCATGGTAAGTGTTGGATAGTCGATTAGTCGATAAACTAAGAGCTACAGTTTACTTCCTTTCCTATAACCTTATCGTTTTTGGTAAATTTAAGTCGGTGGGGTCGAGTAATTATAGCGAGTTATTGCCCACCCAACATCCGTAACATTTCTGTATATTTGTCATGGGGGCAGCGCCAGAAATTTTCGACCAGGTGGGCAGAAGCTCCATAGTGATAGATTAGGGTGGGCAGTATAAATGTAAGACCATGCATGTGTATTTAAGACGTATGTATCCCCCTCTCTCTTACACTCCCGATTTTCCTCTTACTTCTTTTCCCTTTCCTTGTTTTCCTCTTTATTCTTTTCTAATCTATTCTCGCATCTTGTTCCATTTCCTTTCGTTTTATCTCTGATGGACACAATTATTTCAAGGAAGTGTTTACACATGCTCAGCCATACCCCAGCCATACATTCTAATCACATTCTTTCATGCATGTTAATACAGTGAAATAAATGTGAATTAGGTTTAAGCTTGTGTTGCAAATACAAGGCACATACTTGATTTTATGTATTCGGCGACAATGATAGAAAGTGCGATGGTAGACAATCGTGAAGTTTCTCGTAATTTAAATGCATGTTCCTGAGCATAGTATTTTCATCGTATGAGTTTTTGACTGAAAGAGTTTTGTTACTCCTTGGGTGTTACTTTTCTTAGCTTACAAGGTTTGTACAACTGACAAATCTATCTGAATGTTTGTAGTAGCAGCGATTGGGTTCCAACATTTGAGGGGCAAGGACAATATACGCAGGGGTTCCCATCCCCCCCCCCCCCAAAATCATATCATTTGCGCCCTGAAACTATATCGTAATCCCTACACCGAAAGTAACTTTCTTCTTAGCTTTTTGTTATAAATGATGCACCTGCTTTAATATAAGCAGTATACCACCACTAAGCACTATATTTTAAGAAGTGATGTTACTCATGAATATGGAGAATATCGCTCATGTCTTGTAATGCAGCCATAGCATAAAAATTCACATCCACCTCAGTAACAAACACATTATTGTGAGCGAAGCAAGCAAGAACATTTTTACATCCATTTCTTTGTAGGCTTTGAAGAATATTAATTTAACGGGGTGTCAATACTTTCTTAGGATCCCAGGATATTTAGTCTTTTCCAACTTCTGTTTTGGCACGTTCGGGGTCGAAAACATGTGGATACCATATCACTAAATACAGTCTCCAAAATTTAATGTTCAAACTCTCTCTTCACTACAGAAATCCCTTTACAATCTAAGATTTAACACTTTATCAAGAGCTTCCTATCTCCCCCTTTAAATTTAATACTCAATCCATGCCAATTTTAGACTTACTGTTGATATTGAAGACTGGATATTGCCTCCTCCAAAAAATTAATTCTCAGTCTCCACACCAGAATTTCTGCAACATTCTAAGACAATAGTAATACACAAGAATTGGATACCTTAATTCTCAATGCCCCTCTAACTAAAATACCCGCCATAATCTAAGACTTAGAGTTGAATACTGTCCCCGCCAACGTTTAATTCAGAATTCCCCCCAGAACCCACGTGTCAATTAAGGCCTAATATATAAGAGTTGGATATTTATCCCCCCCTCCTCGCACCTTCAATAATGACCTTAAACGCTTTCTTTTCTTCATCTAATGGATTAAATATGGTGAATTTAAGGTGTAAAATTTTTACCTGTATTTTGGAAAAATATATAAATGTTCAATTTTACCTTATTTGAAGGAAAAAATCCCCCAAATAATCTCGATGGTGCAGCCTGCGCCATAATCCCCCCCTGTGGGCACCCCTGAATATACGTTTTCTTGGTAGAAAAGGCTTAGCATAAGGAGGCCATAGTGCGGGGGCAAAAAGTGGCAAAATGTGGCTGGTGAACTGCACCCCCCCACTTCCCGCTCCTCCTAATCGCCGCCACTGAATGTTTGGATTAAAATGAACGTCTTATTAGGAATGATTTGAAACACACATGAAAAACAAATTATTTGTTGATTGTCCATTAAGTATCCCTAGGCTAATGAAAGGCTATTTTGACAAAATATCACTCGTCATAAGTAATATACAAGTAAGATTGAGAAATCTGTTCAGAATTGAAGAGATTATTAGCTAAGTTGCTATTCGTTTTCTGAAGAACTTTCATATTACTAATGCACGAGAAGCAATACACGTATGGTTACATGAACATATTTTTTGAGGTAAAAAATGATTTAGGACAAGGTATTCATCGAAGTTGATCATCGTACCAGTAATAATTCATCTATTTTTCATTGGGTTGTTTGGCGTGACCATTTCGAACACACTAGAATGTCAGCCTCTATCCTGTGCAGCATACCCTGGAAACTTTATTCTTTCAGGGCAACGAGTCCCTGGCGCCTCAAACCACTGTCAAAGTAATAATTTATGAGGGTTTGTATTTTGAGTGTCAGCGTGTGTTTGTTTTCGCCCCTTCGTCACTTTCTTCTAATCACCATTGAATCTTATAACGTCGTCATTATTAAAATTAGCAAAAAAAATGACTTACAATAAAACAAATCAACCAGAACTTACTCTTCCAAAAATGGAGTTTCATTAGTTTATACCTCTTAGAAAGTTGAGGTGGTAATTTCAATCGCATAGCGTTTCATTAGTGGATCAAGGCAGCTAATTCCGTGAACAATGCCGTTGTTTTCCGAAAGTCTCAAATATTTGTCTCGGGCAATCACCCTCTTAAAATAGACGCATCTTCTGTGGTGATAAAATGCCACGTTTGGTGCGAGTTCTCTCTGTATATTTTTCCCAAATGGCATAACGCTGTCGCATTATAATGAAGAGGTCATGTGTTCGACTCCCCCCCCTCCTCTGGTGGAAGCTCAATGAACACTGGTTCGGACTACACGTTAAACTGTAGTTTTAGTCCCGATTAGCCTATCTGAGCATGAAAGTTGGCTTAGAAACAAACTAACAAAATCGTCTTCTGGATACTTCGTAACATAACTTTTTCTCTTTACTTCAGCTGCATCTACAGATTCTGTTGACATTTTTGGCTGATTCACGTGACAAAATTTATGTGTGGAACGAGGATTTCTAAATAGGATAAGCCACTCATTAGCAATTGAATAATTCTGTAGCTTTTTCCATATATAACTGATTTATTAAAATTTATTCACTTCGGTTTTGTAGTGATTGTTGTGATTCCTTCTTATTAGTAGAACGAATATAAAGTTGATATTTCGTATACCATATTGATATTTGAAGATGACAGGTATATAAAAATTTTAATGAAAAAAAAGGGACACTTCTGGAATTTCAATGCAAAGCTAATTAAAAATATATTATACTCTATAGCAGGCATGTCCAACTTCAATCAAGCAGTGATCTACTTTTTATTGTCACAACAAGCAGTGAGCTACTATTAATCGTTAATCTTTGCAAAAAGTTGTACCTACTCAGCCATTATACATTATAGAAGTTGAATTCAAATAACGTATATTCGTATAATTACAATAGATAACTGCGATCGACCAATAAACACCCCGCGATCGACGCGTTAGACATGCGTGCTCTATAGCATACTTAAAAACTAAGGTTTATGGCTGCACCAACAAGCCTTCCATCTGTCCCTATCCTGGGTAAGATCAATCCAATCTTTCCCATCCTTACCGATTTATCTTAGGTTCATCTCAACGTTATCCCTCCATCCTCGTCTTAGCCTTCCTACTGGTCCCTTACCATCAGGTTTCCCAACAAGAATCCTGTAAACTATTCTTTCCTCTGCCATTCGTGTCACATGGCCTGTCCATCTAACTAAGTCTTCTTGATTAAATCATTCTAATAATTATTAAAAAGTCGAAATAATTTATTGTGTTGCTGGAGACAGTAACGCTAAGATGATGTTTAGATTTGTTTATTTGGAGATTATTTTAACCATAGCCAGGCCGGAATATACGTATATACGTAGTGGAGGCCCGGAGCTGCAGTCCTCAAGTTCACCCTCAATTCTGATTTAATCTTGATCATACACTGCATAATTTTTGAGCCTCCTAAGCCTACTATCTGCTTTTAAACATGGAAGTATTCATTTGATCACAGTTTTTGTTTCAACAATGACAAAAGTGGCTTTTTATGGGTTGATAATATGTGAACATTTCCAGCATAGATAATATTCACAAGTAAAATAAACATGTTATGAACACCTGGTTACACTTAAATATTTAATCATTCATATATCCCAGAGTATATGTACTTATTGAATTTGATTGGGTGGGCACAGGAATTTTTGGGTGGGCGCTTGCCCACCCGTGCCCACTCCTGTCGCCGTCCCTAATGTGTATGTGATTACTTTAGTGTTATTTCATGCATAATATGGACCAATGAAAATACTACCACTATTATATTCATCTTGAGGTGAAGGGTAAAATTGGTCCAAAAAGGATATTGTGTCCTGTGATTGTGGCAACAAGAACGTATTTAGGGAGCGGGTCCTGACCCCACCCCCTTCCCCCCAAAAGACTTACAAAGTACTAAAATTAAATAATCAAAATAAAATTGTTTAGCATTTGTTATATAATCAATACTTATTTTCAACAAACTTATTGGAAGGCAAGGAAATGGGATCATACGGCTTTGAAGTACAGTTAAAAATATTTATACACACTACTATCTACTTATTATGATATCCATAAAATTTTAATCAGGACTTTACTTTTCTTCAATTGGATCTAACTACTTTTTTGTTGTTCAACGAATATTCAAATCTTTATCTATTTTACATTAATTTCATTGCCAGGGCAGTTGTCTCATAAAAGTTCTGGTGATCTTCACTACACGTAGATAATGAATAACTGCTGTTATATATGTCCTTTTTACCATCTTTTTAACTATTCATGTAATAAGAACAATACAATATTAATTAATTTACATATTTAATTAATATTGTAATTTACTTAAAAATTATTATTTTTGTTGTTATCGTTATTGACACACTTGGGTGGATCATCCCCCCCATTCAAAATGTATTCCTAGAAACGTGCCTGTGTGGCAACACTGTTTACAAAGTGCTTGGTACTCACTCACGACTGGTTGATGCCCGTTGCCGATGGCTGGAAATGACGGCCGCCAGGAGAGCTTCTTTTGCCTTCTCTTGCTGCGTGATGAAAGACTGCCAGACAAGACCATTGGAGAATAGATTGGAGTCTCTTTCCTCCAAGGTCCAGTTGATTGTTCCTGTACTGGGAATTGGAGATTCTGAAAGGATAATAAAGGCATGATTACCACCGTTGCCACATTAGAAACAATGTTTTGATTGTTTATTTAGATGAAGCTCGTAGGCTATTCCGTAGCAGGTAGATATAATTAAGGTAGGTGAACCAAAGGTGACCATAGTTAAGCTTCTAGACCAATTTACAAACCTCTAATGGAAGATAATTTTCTGAAATAAAAAAATACCTTCTATAACTAATTAACAACATGTACCAAGTTGATATTTTGTACAATTGCTTGTAACTTAAAAATAAAAATTACAAAAGCGTTGCATGTGGAACAGGGGTCCAAAAAAGTGGCCCACTGTTTAGAGTTGCTTCGAAAATGTTACTTATGCTCAAGATAACTTATTTATTCACGCTTCTACAATACATTGCACAAAATTGTTGGTCTCAAACTTGTGATTGTTGATATGCAGTATGTACGCCAACAACGAATAGCCAACCTTTGTGGTCGAGTGGTTAGCACAGCCCCTATGACACCAGGGGTCCCGGGTGGGAATCCCAGCCTGTGCATGGGTGGTCTTTATAAGTGTGTCTTCACAGACTTCATCACTCATTCTCATCTTCACGATTAGCTAAGAGTGCCAAAAAGAGAAGTAAAGTAAACCAAATCAGCCACAGGCACTTTAGGAACTCTATTTGGACCACGTTTTTAAACAAAAATAGGTACCATTGCTTTGACGCAAAAAAACATTTTTACAATGTAACTATATGATCGAAAAGATTAAATGAGATTTCAAAAAAATGTATGAAAATTCGTTAATTTCGAGGATGTTCTTACTTAGTTGAAAATAACAATGAAGACTAATCTGCTGGATACCCGACACAATAACTTACATAAAATGGCTGCTGGCAGCGCGAGACAGTTGGTTTTCTGCATGGTGCACCAGAGGGGGACTGGGTACAAGGAATAGTACGTTAGCTGTGTTAAATACGGGTTCTCTTTGGCTCACCTACCTTATAGAAATAAACCAGTTTTCTTGTATTCAATATTTAAAATTATTTTATTAAATTTTGAAAGATCGTACTGTGTATTAGCTATAAGGATCTAAGAATAACTATTGATTCAGCACTATTATTAGATGAAATCATAAAATCAATTTTAAAAAAAAGTTCCTAGATTTTATATTTTTTCATTGGACACTGTCTAACAGATTGGAAACTTTCAGGCTTTTATGTGTCACAATTGTACATCCAGGACTGTAATATGGTAGTGAATTGTAGAGCTCAACAACTAAATGCCATGCAGAAAATAGAATCAATTCAGAAATAATTTATCAGATTGTTGTGTGGTGTTTGCTTTATGGCATGGTACAAAGCCCAGGGGAACACTTTACTTTTCTTTACTTTTATTGTGTGTGAAAACTCAAAATTGTTATAACATTTAATATAAGTAGTGATTGGAATCTCTCACTTACAAACATTGTATTTAAGGAGTAACAAAATAGGTTTTTATTAAGTTTATTTATTTATATTAGGTTTTATACTGAGCTCAGCTCAGCACTTAATGAGCGGCGGTGGTCTAGTGGGGAAGGGGGGGGGGTCTGACTGCCACGTGCAAAACCCGGGTCAATTCCCGGTGTGGGTGATCTAAGTTCGGAATTTTTCTCACCTTGTCCATAGTTTAAAGCGGCTCTGGGGCTCACCAAGCCTCTAATCAATGGACATCTGGGGTAAAAGCAGGCGGAGCATGGTCTTGATCACATCAACTCTAAAATGGCAGAGATCGAGAATGTGTGGGGGCTCTACTGCCACATCCTCTAAATGTGCCTTCATACTGTGCTACGAGTATATGCACAGGAAACGTCACCTTACGAGCTTATCATTATTATTATTATTATATTATATCATCGGGAAGATGGACATCCGAAGGGGGATCAAACCAGTGTGTCGACCCCCTTGGAAACTGGCATCTATCACTTAAATTTAACACAATGACAGTACAGTCAGTGGCAAATATAATATGTAAATTGTACTTACATCAGCATGTTTATTCATTCTCATTTCAACAAGGTGGGATTCAAGAATTGAAATAAAATCCATGTAGGCGTGACTTGGCAGGCACAAGAGGAAACATGCCCCCAAATTTTCAGGTTCATTAAAATTGGCAAGTTAATGGTACTTACGTTAACCCCATGGCACCAGAAGAGCAAAGTAATGAGTAATTTTTACAATTTCGCTCGCAAATGTATCTCTTATTTAGTAAAATAGAGTTGGATGCTCTTGTTATTGGATAGCAAACTTTTTTGATCCTGAATCCCGCCCCCAAAAAGTAAGCCCAAAATTGATTCTGCCCACCCGAAATTAGGTCCTAAGTTACGCTCACGTGGACAGTTCTGAATTATAACGATCCCATTCACATTCAGTGGGAATGCTACAACCCAGAAGTGTCCGTAAGTGTACAAGCAGAACACAACCTCTGCTCCAACACAAGTACAACTTCCTTCCCTGGAAACACAATAAATGAAAAAGAAGAAGAAGAAGAACGAAAATAGCTATTGGCACGTTGCTTACTGATATTTTGAGTTTGATTGTACAGTCACCGGCAATAATAATGGGACACCTGTATCCTGAAATACTGGCTTCCTTGCAATGTGTTATGTACGTTGCCTAACTATATGGCGATGACCCGGCTTCAATAGGAACTTCTGCTATTGTTGGAGAGTTAGGCAACACACACAACATAATGCAGGGAAGCCAGTATTTCAGATTGTGTGTGTCATTTTTATTGCCGGTGACTGTACGTCTCATACCATCAGATACGTCAGCAGTGTGTACACTTTAACCAAAATGACGAGACCCCTCCACAAACCCAAGAACTAAAGTGAACAGTCATTTGTTTCTGTTCTCGCTCCTCCCTTTCAGGGACGCATTTACGCGCAGACTATCTAGCCTGCAGCCTATGGGTCCGCACCACAAAAAGAAAAACTGTTTAAAAATTTTAATTTTCAATAGACTAAAATAAAAATATATTTCTTATCAGTGAAAGAGGTCTAGCAAGAATTTTGAGGTGAAAATCGGACACTTGGGTCACCGAGCTTATACTGGAGCTTATAGCAGAGTATTACGACTTTTTAAGCAATCTCATAAATAACCTTGGAAACTGTGCAAGTGCAATGTTCATATGCGTTGACGACATCTCCGTTAATGCTAGTGCTACTAGAATTGTTTGTACGTCGATTTATACTTACCGAATCCCTTGCAAGTCGCCGTCCGTGATTTCGTATTCAATCCTTTCACTCGGAAGGCCTAGCATCTCGACTGTTAATTCGTGGTCTTCTCCCCTGTGAAACTTGTATCTTTCATGATCTAAGGCGAGAACTGCCATCTGTAAGAAAGGATGATTTTTTTTTAAAGGTAACATTGAAAATTTGACACACACACACAAATTTGAATTCATACAGAGGCGCCAACATTTGAAAAACATTGTTGTTTTTTTATTTGCTTTATTTTACTTCGCTTTTTGTGCCACTTTTGGCTAATTTGCGAATATGTAGCTGAGTGACAAGATGAAATTGATGAATGGACATTCACAAACATACACGCCCAGGCCGAGATTCGAACCGGGGACCCATAGCGGAAAAACATTGTTCTCGCACACTTCAGTTACAAGTTCATCCAATGCTGTAGTACCAAAATTTTCAGAGGTTATACCATACGTTTCGTGACACGTTGACTGGAGACCATATTTCCACACAGGGGTACCCACAGGAGGGGATTTTGACTCAGTTTGCGCCATCGAGATTTTTTGTGGGAATTTTTTCCCTTCAAATAATATAGAATTCAACATTGATATATTTTTCCAAAAGATATGTAAAACTTTACACCTTAAATGCACCATATTTAATCCATTAGATGAAGAAAACAAAGTATTTGAGGGGATAATCGAAATATCCAACTCTTACAAATTTGGTCTTAATTGACACGCGATTTCGGGAGGGGGGATTCTGAATCAAACTTTGGGGGGTACAGTATCCAACTCTAGGTCTTAAATTAACCCTTTAAGTACCACACTTTTTCTTTTGATTTTATTGACTGAAATTCTGATTGGATATGATAAGGGGGTTGTTTTAAAGTGATCCACGCAGCAATAAAAAATTTACCTGTTACCAGTTTCATATAAATAACTGTCCTAAAAATAGGACGCTGGTACAAAAGGTTATCATACTCAACATATGCACCTTTCTGACAGAACCTGAGATGATATAAGAAGTTTCATAGCTTGGTTAAAAGTTGTATTACTACTTCTCTGTTTATTGATTATTACATTTGATACACACGATATACATACATTTTCAAATAATAAGAAAAGGAAACAATACATATATGGAACTCTGGTTGCTTATTGTGTGTGGTAAAGTGTGAAACAATCTTTGCACAATGTTACCTGACATTTCTCACAAAATGTTAAGGGTTAAGATTTGCAGTTCAGTCCTTGCCACCTTCTTTGTTTATCTCTTCGCACAACATAATGTCCAATGCCATCATACCTCACATCTTGAAATGTGGATTACGATGATGTTTTCGTGGGTTTTCCAAATGCAGATGGACGTCCTTGTCCTGCCTTCAAATATGCCACTGCAATTGATCTTCTGTATTCCAGCAAGTCCATTCCTGATTGCGATACCTTTCTGTACACAATCCACGGATTTACAGCTGCCATGTCAAGCATTCTTGTAAACAGACACCAATACCATTTTTTACCTCGAACAGAAGTATTGTATTTGCTCACGAGTCAGTCATGTTGGTCAACGCCACCCATGTATTTATTATATGTGTTTACAATATGTGGCTGAAGGATGGAAATTTTCGCAATAGCTGTTCTGCTCCATCGTGATGTTTGACACAATGGCTCAATAGTATCAAAGTTGGTACCGATAGCAACACATTTATTATCGTTCCACTTGACAAATAGTATCTCTCCTTCCACATCAAAATAGTAGTCAAATGTTCCCCTTGCATCTTTACTCAATTCTTTTGAATCCTTCAAGGATTCTGTCTCAAACTCTTAATTTTGAGATATTTATTTCTTGGCATGGCCTTTCTCACAATATCTACACATAAATCATCATCTTCACTCCAAAAGTGCTTCTCACTTGGCACCTTGTGATAGCCTGATAGTAAAGGAATCCCTAAGAATCGCTTTAACTCAACAACTGATAGAGAAAACTTCAATTCTTTTTTTATTTTTGTTGCATACTTCACAGACTGTGTAGTAATCAAATTCAAAACATCGCAATCGAAAAACATTTCAAAAACTTGAAGCGGAGATTTGCCTGCCAATGTAGTTTCCATATCGGCTGCCTGTGATTCTGCACAAAGACCTTCAACTTGGAAGTTGGTGTACACTGGGTCACATATCCTCCAATTTACAGCACATGTTGATAGCTGCCTCTTCTTCACTCCCCCTCGTAACTTTCTACTTTTGCTGCAACCAGGTGTAGGGATTTCTTCAGGTTCTTCCACATTCTAAGATGAAGACTCCGTGTTTTCTTCATGTGGTACAATTTGCAAAAGTAACTCACCAGGAACATCTGCAACCTCCACATCATTTATTTGATCATCTTCAGAAATATCTTCATCGCTGATGATGTCTTTATCGGGAGGCAGAATCACCACACTCAGTTCTGCAGAGTTGTCAGCTACGGCTGAATCTAGGAGAATATCCTTTATTTCACTTGCTGTAAGCCCCTTCCTAAACATGTCGAGAAAGGTAAGATGATGGATAACGGACACTGTAACAAGCAAGCTGTTACTTCCTGACACGCAAAAATCACAATGGCTTTGCATACGCAGCTACTCGTTTGTCTTATGTT
Organism: Lepisma saccharinum; assembly: GCF_977018435.1. Lineage (NCBI taxonomy): Eukaryota > Metazoa > Arthropoda > Insecta > Zygentoma > Lepismatidae > Lepisma > Lepisma saccharinum. Next base: position 32,965,583 of record NC_139238.1, read on the forward strand.
GCAAAGTTGATACCTTTAAGTTCCAGCGTCCTATAAATAGGACAGCAAACTTCATTACCATTCCACAAAGACAAAAACCTCGTGGGTTTGAGAAATTCTTCATATAAATCGTATGGAGACCCTTTCAAAGTTATATATAGCATTTTTACACGCCCACTGCATATTGTTTGCAAACTAGATGAATGAAACTGATAGCATGACATAGTACTAAATATTGCTTTAATTAACTGTACTTTTACTTATGCTGTTCTCAACCCAAATTGTTATCTTTATTGATGAACATAGTTATTAATATGCTTTATTGAATAATAAAACAATTGCTTGTTTATAAACTTAGTTTTACATTTAATAAAAATTAAGAAATCAACTGTCCTATTTATAGGACGCTGGTACATAATGGGTTAAGGCGGGTATTTGAAAGGGATTGATATCATTAGATTGATTTGGGGTTTTAAATCCACTTTATGAACAGTAAGACCAATCGGGCAACCAAAGGTTCACACATAGAAGTCTACTGAACAGATAAGAAACTTGGAGAGTTTCTCTTTGCTTTGACATATTGTTCAACTCTCTACCATGATTTGTTCCGAAACTATGGCTGTTTAAAACGCCACTATTATTTTACGGACACACGAGAATTCTGGCTACGCCGCGTCGCTGTTATTTTTGTTAGTTTTATGAAATGGTTGCTATTCGTGAGTTTTTACAAATCCTTACATTTGACATATATATTTTTTATTTCATTTATTTTGTTTATTTGCTGCCATCCTGACTAATCGCACGACAAGGGTAAGTGATTATATCGTCTAAAATCTAAATGATGAAGGGACACTCACAAAGGATACCCATGGCAGGCCGGAATTCGAATCCGGGAACCATGGCATCGTTGCGTGCTGTCGATTTTCTGCAACTTCGGATAAAAGTAACAATGAAGATTAACGATTTAATGGATTCCTGACCAGGATTCGAACCTGGGACATTTTAGACAGGAAGTGATGAACCTGGCATGTATGTGAAAGAATTGTTTAACATATTTTATTCATTGATGCGATTTGTTTAGGTGAGGGGAAAATTGGTCGAGAAAGGGAAATTTTGTCCCTTTGAGAGGGAAACTGTGAACTCCAATTGTGGCAACACTGTTGGAAAATACGATCAGTATATTGCTCTCTCCACGAAAATAGACCAGTCAAGTTCGGAGGGAGCTTCCCCTTGCCTCCTCCACACCCCTGGCCATCCAGGGTTGCCACTTCTTCTAAGTTGCTCAGTCGACACTTCGCGCGTTGTACAGTCACGGACACTGCCGGCTTGTAATCAATACATTAACTTTCAATGGAATCGTTACAAGCCGGCAGTGTCCGTGACTGTACGTATGCTCGGTTGATATTACTGCATATTGGCAACACTGTAGGTGGACTGCGTAACCTTGACTGGACTATTTTCATGGCTTTAGCTTTAGAGATAAAAGGAAAGGTACATGTCCTTACCTTCGTGGCGAAGGCTTTATTTTCAGGACCCCTCACTATCACTGAAGTGCTTCTAGCGATGTCCTCTACGCATCTACTTGACCGCGGAAACGAGAACTGAATTTTGTTTTCCAATTGGTATGTATCCAAAAGTATCTCTCTGGTTTTCCTTGTAGCTTTGTCTTCATATAAGCCCAGCATTGATCTTACTTTCTTCTGGTCTGTAGCTATCCACTCCTTAATTAAATCGTACATCTCTCTAACTTTAAGAAGCGCGTCGTACCGCCTAGAGGAGCACAAGGTTTCATACGCATACAAGCGCTTATATATCTTCATCCAGTGCTGTTAAATAGTCCCTTAGCGAACTGGCGTACTGGGATACCTGATCCTGTTAAAGGTAAAGAAGGCGATTTGTTTGTACCATACCAACAAGTATCGATCTACGCAGATATGTCGTTAAATGGGTAAGCAGTGCTTAGTGTGTCAGTACATGGTAGTAGTGTATATTTATTCTTTCTACGCCATCTTTTTGGTCGTTTTCCATTTTCTTGGGCGAAATGCATCGCTACTTTTGTTTTTACGACCTTTTACGGGCTAAGTTAACCTACAAGATTTTTTTGTCTACATATTTATTTTCATATGACCTTTTACGATCTTATGTGATATAACTTAACCAATTCGTCTTTTTTTTTTACGATCCTTCACGAGTTAAAAAAACATACACATCCTTTGGCCTACTTGTGTAGTAGTAGTGTGAAACGGTATGAGCGTAGTGGGTGAAACGGTAGGAGCTGGAGATACCCTTTGACCTACTTTTCATTTTACGATCTTTTATGTGCTAAGCTAACCTAAAAGGAGAGGCTCCGGCAACAATTTTTTACCTCTTGCAAATATGCACCATGTTTCTTCTTACGCTTAACGCGCCTTTTGACCTACTTTTGTTTTTTACGATCTTTTACGAACTAAACTAACCTCTAACATCACATCACACCTCTTACAATATTCGACGGAGTAAAATGATAAAGGCAAACTCTATAATGCGTGTTAAAAAAAGGGAACCCGTTAAGAAAATTATCCCGCCAGGGATTTACTTGGCAACGCAACAATCCCTCAGCGACTCTACTTTCTCTCTCGATCTCTCGATCTAGTTCTATAGCAAAAAATTGTTTTTCTAAGAAATTAATTTTGCAAGTAAAGTATCTGATTTCACCATCAACAGATAGAGGATTGAAAGGACCATTAACTGCCGACGAAGCAACAATTTGCACCCGATTGTTTCCCCGCTATTTTAGATTAAAGTTCCAAGATGATTTTTCTAAGGTGTTACGTAATTCGGAAACTATAAATCAGAGTAAGACTTTTTTAGTTTTTTAAGTTTGATATATCGTATCGAGAGGTGTTTTTGCAATTTCAATATGGCGACCGGTGATCGGAAAAAAAATTATATATATAAAACGTTATGAAACAGACTTAGAACTTTTCCCGTTCTTGACATCTTGGACGTACTACTTCTCTGCCACCTGGATTACTCTGCAAACGGTGTCGTCGGGGATTGGATTGTGTAATTCGCACACTATCTTGATGATTGTTCCATCGTTGACCACAACCTCTTTCCTCATCGACGTGTTGATGACGAACAGGGGTCTGTGTGCCTTGAATTCGCTTGGAGTGTAGTATCTATCTATGTTTCCCTCGATCACTCTTTTGTAAGCAGTGTATGCTTCGTATAATTGAAGAAAATCATCTTGTGCTTTGTCGAGGTTGTAATTTTCGCGCGGGAAAACTTCGTTTCTTCCGTTCTTGAAGGTATGCGTTCTTGATCTTGCAGTTGTCGAACTTGCTGGAATCTTTTTTCTGGTTGTTATCGCGTCCGGTCTGAAAAAGCACAAAAACGAAATCTGGCATGTCGAACTGCGTCGTGACGTCAAATTCGTAATGATTACCGGAAGCGGGTTTCTGCACACACTGGTAACTGTAAAACTGGATACGTACCTGTGCATTCTTCAAGATTTCCGCTTTGTACTTGAGAGCGTGGTTGGTTTCGTATTCTACCACTGGAATTCTCAGCTCCATGGTTCGAATGATGCATTTTGCTGCTTCGGGGAAAGTGTTTGGAAGCAAAGAGAAGGCGTAAAAGGTCAAGGCGTAAAAATCACGCATCAAGACGATGCTTATCACTTTGTTTGACAGTGATGGCATGATCCACAAGGAATTCCTGCCGGAGGGAACAACAATTTTTCCGCCTTGGCCTTCTTCCGACGGGGTGATGCAGGATAACGCCATTCCATGCTTTGGCGTTTCGTTTAAGGGTCGTACCTCACACACCAGCTCTCATCCTCTGTAGCAATGCATTGCAAGAAATTTGGATCTGAATCCTCCAGATTTCTTTCTCTTCCCACACCTCAAAATGGCTTTGAAAGGTCAGAGATTTGAGGATATTTCGGACATCCAACGGAACGTGACGAGGGTCTTGCACACCATCCCGAAAGATGACTTTTCTAAACGTTTCCAGGACATGTACAGTCGTTCTCAACGGTGCATAGCCATGGGAGGGGACTACTTCGAAGGACAGTAAGGTAGGTTTCATTAAGAATTCGTCTACTTTCGATATTCAGGAGCATTCACCGAACTTTATTGTCAGAGGTTGTATATGTATATATATATATATATATATATATATATATATATATATATATATATATATATATATATGTATATGTATGTATATATATATATATATATATATATATATATATATATATATTCTGGGAAAACTTTTTTGTCTCACTCAGCGTGATAATATTATTAGTCTCTGTGTTCGATGTGATATTACTAATTTCTCGTAGGTGATTTCTCCCTAGGTCTATGACTTTTGTGAATAATTCACGTGATAAGTTTTTTATTTTTTTTATTTTTGACAATCGGTTATTTATATATCGTGGGAGTCGAAGAAAAACGTTCGTGCTTGGGACAACGGGATGAGCTGCACGATGATGCTAGCTAGCTGTTTCCATGTTGGACCTATTCCAATTGTCGGTGTATTGTCTTATTACTTGTCTCGCCTTGTGAAGCTCGTCCAACCTATTGTCCAATTTTTCTCCTGCAGCTTGAAACATGACGTCGAGATCTTGCAAACTCTTCGTGCCGCATATTTTCCGAAGGTGGTCCAGGAGAACCATTTGCACGGTGATCAAAATTTCGATGTTATTTTGATCAAGTCGATGTTCCCATCACCTTCATCGAACGTGATTGTAAATATGTTATGCAGCAATTCGATAGGAAATTCTGTTATGTGAAGCTGCGTCATTTTTTTTACGGGGTGTTATTTGTAGTGTAGACCCCATCCCAATTTTTGTTTTGTGTTCATGGCGATTGTCCTGCCTAAAGCTGCAAACCGTTCCCCCAGAGAAGCGTCCTTGCTCATGAATCTCCTGATTGCTGCATGTTCCAATTTTCTATTTGCTTCGTGACGTGCACCTAGATTTGTTTGAGTGTTGTAAGCGATGTCGTGATCTTTGCATGCAGCGTCCGACGGATTCACTCCCCTGTCTCCTTTTTCCAGTCTTTGTTCGAGTTTGTATCAGTACTGATAACCTGGGATGTGCATTTCGAACGTTAGTTTGTTTATTATTTGGTTCACAAGTCCCTTGCCTTCTGCCACGATCCAAAATTTCGGTGGAAGAGTGTTGATTATTTTGATCCGGTATCCTATTCCTTTACTGTCATTCACGATGAAGTTGGAGAGTTTGTTGCTGATCATGTCCACGATTCCTACTTCCTCGATGTAAAAATAACGATTACCTGCATTTTCTTCGCCTTCTATGACAAGTAAACGACCCACGACTTTCCTAACGTCGTCCACCCATACGAATTCCTTCGGTAACGTGTTGTAGCGTGTGTCGCCGCTTCCACTTTTTATATCGTTCCAAATAGCTTTGATGAGATTCCTGTATTTTTCTCCGCTGCTGGATTTGACACGATTCTGAGTGGCGTCGTTGGTTTGGTACAAGGCATCCGACAATATTAAAATGTCCGTGTAACTTTGATAATCTTCGTCCGTGTAATCTTTCGGATATTTTTTGGTGATGAGTTCCCAAAGTTCAACAGTATCTGGGTACCTGGACCAACTATTTTTTCAACTAAATTAATTTTTACGTCGCTCCTTCGAATGTGACTTTCCATTTCCCAATTTTCCAAATCACTCCTTCGTTAGTTTCCACGCTCGGGTACAATCCGAACACCTCGTCCTTGTCGAATTTCCCGGTACTCAGGTAATCTCTTGCCAATGGACCCAACTCGATCTTATCCGAAGAAGATGAACTGAATATGTAAATGAATGTAAATGAATATGCATTGATAGCTAAGCGATTGCCTTCACCGTCTCGAGCACGCGACTCTAATTTTGTTTCATCTTTAAGAGCAACTGGATACTCGATGCCCGTCATAGGATATTCAAACTCATCTGCATGTTGCGTGTAATGACTAACCCGCTCCGGATGATTTGACCAATGAATCGAATGCAGAGCCGCCAAGACGCACCAGAGAACATCTGTTGTGTGTGTTTTGAATATTCAACACGGCTTTCTTATTTTGAATGTCCGGTGGAAGGGGAATGTAACTAGGTGCCGAAAGGTGATCGAATTGATCCAATTTTATCTGTAATTCGTGAGGGGTTCCCGAAAGGGACGTGAAATGACTCACTTTCAACTCTAAATCATGACGAACTCCGCACAACGTCCAACCTGAACTATTAGCCTCGAACTCTTCTTGCTTTTTAACCATTTCGTCAATTAGACGATCGTAAATGACGTTCAAATTACTAATATCGGATAAATATAGAGTTTGGGTTTTTGAGCAATGGTGAAAAGTGTGTATCGCATCATCGGAATTCCGATATTCAGAAGATAGAATGAAATGAAATCTAATCGGACCGATTTCGAGTTCGTTTTTCACAAGGTCTACTACTGAAGATTTCATATCACCTAAAGCGCTACTGATGTCAGAGCATGCTTCTGATCTGAATATATGGAAGTCTTTGAGTTGTGCACCGAAAGCAGTTCGACGTAGTTTGACTTCAACCGGCAACTTCTTACTCTGTTTTGACTTGGGCGCATGAGTTACAGGACTGACAGTTTTTCTTTTCAGAACTATTTGACTAGTCGTTGCTGCTTCCGGAATTGCAGAATTAGATGACGCTTTGCAAATCTTAACGTGCCTTTTTTAGGTTGATAATACTAATTTTCTTCCCACATTGAGGACAAGCTTTGGTGGGCAACAACTTTTTTCCGTGCGCAATTACGTTGATGTCGGGCCCAACGAGAACTGTCGACACTAGCTTGACACTTGTCACAAATTTTTCGTGCTGGCATGATAAGTTAGTTGTACGTCCCAGGAAATCAACGAAATTAAAAATCAAGTAAACAACGGTGGAATTTTTGCAGATATGTTATTTACAGATTTTTTCCTGGGGACAACAAGTAAAATCCGATCGTGCAAAAAATTCAAAAACTAAGAAACACCTTCTAAAAAGACTCTTTAAACTTGAAATAATTTGTCTAAAAACAAGCTAAAGGACTATGGTCACAAATACGATAGAATTTTCTGGAATGTTATTTATATAGAATTCCTCTGGGACAACAAGTAATATCCGATCATGTAAAAAATTCAATGTGGTCGAAAAAACTAGGAAACACTCGAAACAACTTCTAAAAAGACTCTTTAAACTTGAAATAATTTGTCGAAAAACAAGTTCAAGGACTATGGTCGCAAATGCGATAGAATTTTCAGGTATATTATTTATATAGAATTTCTCGGGGACAACAAGAAAAATTCGATCATGTAAAAAATTCAATGTGTTTATATTTTTAAAACAATGCAAAATACACCTTGGAAATTTCAACCAACCTATCTAACTAGATTCGGGAAACCTCTAACTATTGTCATTTCCGAACATTTAATTGACATCTCCATTGTTATTTTTGGCTCATATTTTCAGTGCGAATTTCACAATCCAATCCCCGACGACATCGTTTGCAGAGTAATCCTGGTGGCAGAGAAGTCGTTCGTTCAAGATGTCAAGAACGAGAGGGTCACGGAAAAGTTCTAAGTCTGTTTCATAACGTTATATATATATATATATATATATATATATATATATATATATATATATATATATATATCCTGATCACCGATCGCCATATTGAAATTGCAAAAACACCTCTCGATACGATATATCAAACTAAACAAAAACGGTCATTCTCTGATTTATAGTTTCCGAGTTACGTAACACCTTAGAAAAATCATCTTGGAATTTTAATCTAAAATAGCGGGGAAACAATCGGGTGCAAATTGTTGCTTCGTCGACAGTTAATGGTCCTTTCAATCCTCTATCTGTTGATGGTGAAATCAGATACTTTACTTGCAAAATTAATTTCTTAGAAAAACGATTTTTTGCTATAGAACTAGATCGAGAGATGGAGAGAGAAAGGAGAGTCGCTGAGGGATTGTTGCGTTGCCAAGAAAATCCCTGGCGGGATAATTTTCTTAACGAGTTCCCTTTTTTTAACACGCATTATAGAGTTTGCCTTTATCATTTTACTCCGTCGAATATTGTAAGAGGTGTGATGTGATGTTAGAGGTTAGTTTAGTTCGTAAAAGATCGTAAAAAACAAAAGTAGGTCAAAAGGCGCGTTAAGCGTAAGAAGAAACATGGTGCATATTTGCAAGAGGTAAAAAATTGTTGCCGGAGCCTCTCCTTTTAGGTTAGCTTAGCACATAAAAGATCGTAAAATGAAAAGTAGGTCAAAGGGTATCTCCAGCTCCTACCGTTTCATCTACTACGCTCATACCGTTTCACACTACTACTACACAAGTAGGTCAAAAGATGTGTATGTTTTCTAACTCGTGAAGGATCATAAAAAAAGGCGAATATGTTAAGTTATATCACATAAGATCGTAAAAGGTCATAAGAAGATAAATACTTAGACAAAAACAACCTTGTAGGTTAACTTAGCCCGTAAAAGGTCGTAAAAACAAAGTAGCGATGCATTTCGCCCAAGAAAATGGAAAACGACCAAAAGGATTGAAAACGACCAAAAATATGGAGTAGAAAGTATAAATATACACTACTCATGGTGCAGTCCATGCACATAGACGTCGCCAGAAATTTTTTAGGAGGGTCAGGCCATTCATAAGGCGTTTATAGTAGAAACAACAATAACAATTATTATTATCATACAATAGTATTATAAACTTAAGAAATAATGAAATTTCATTTCAAATTTATAACTAAAGCTACCAATGCGCCATATCGGGGAGGCCTTTAGGAAATTGTTTTTGAATTCTGAAAACTGTGGAACCAATTATTCCTTGAATTAAAGGGTTAAATATGAAAACGTAAGTTGATGCCTGTATTTTACACATACTTGTTTTGATCTAACACAATTTTTAATTTTGTTATTCTGTGTTCCAATAACTATTAATAACTGAATTTTATTTCTGTTATTAACAATAAAAATAACGAGCTCTCTGGTTTTCTGTAACTTGAAACCAACTGTGTCAATTTTCAGTTTGGTTGACGGACCTGTTTCAACCCCCCTCACGACGCCCATGTCCATGAAAGATGCGGGAAGATTCATCTAAAAATAGACCAACTGATGCATTCAAGTACAGGTCAACATAGTCTCTTGCATCATATGATGTACTTGAGCGTTACCTTTACAAGCGATATACATCAAGGGGTTCGATACCCGGTGGAGGCACATAGTAGTTCGGATCTCACTTTCAACTGTAGGCCCAGTCCCGATTAGCCTTATTGTGCATAAAGTGGACTTAAACACCAACTCAAACAAACATATCAAGTTATATACAAAACTGTAAACCTGATTCTTGGTATAGGCCAAAATAATTCATTTTAGTGAATGAATGAATCAGTGTCTTTCTGGTTCATCAAATAGACTTGATGCATTTAGTGTTCTCTCTATTGAGTTTTATATTGAACACACGCAGTTTTGTTATTAAATATAATGAACATCGCCACCCAGTGACACATCGGAAATGTAAAGACACACTTAGAAACTTTCATTAGCCTTACACAATACAGTAAAACCTCGTTAATCCGGAATAATGGGAATAAATAAGTTAACCTGTTTAACGAAAGTCCGGATTAACTGAAATAACCTAAAAGAACTGTAGAAAGTGCATTAAGTCTCCGTTTATAGCAACAAAACACGTTTAGTATGGTGTACTTAAAGGATATAGGCCTAAAAAGTCTGCGGGAAACAGAATGAAATGAAATCATTTAACATACAAAAAATGTATTCATGGTAAAATACTGATGATGTTAATATACCCATAATTGGCATAAAAGAGGAATATTACACTATAAACTGTTCACGTTTGGTTAAAGTTTTTGGTATTCAAAAAGAAAAAAAAGTTTCGTAGCCCTTAATAAATGTCACAAATTTGATCAAATTTTTGATAACTAAACAAATAAACACGATTATTTAAAGAATTCACTTCTGGGGAAGAATCGTTTGTTTGTTCCACATTTAAACAAGTATTTGCTTTCCGAAAACTTCTTTTATGAAAGGATATTTTAATGATTTCATTTAAACATAAAGCTATTTTATAGTTTACAAGCTGATTGCCCGGCGTTGCCAGGGCATTTATTTATCCCGATCTTCTATTAGACAGGAAAATAATTAATTCTAACTATAGTGTAAAATGAATTGGAGTTGAACTGCATTGGGAGTGTCACACGCATCTTAGCGGCCCCAAAAACTATGGATTCCACACTAATATCGCTCGTTTTCGATTATTTTTACATGTTACCCATTCCCACCCCCCATCCTAGGGGTGCCAGGGGTGTCTTACCCCCACAGTATTTCATTCCAGATTGTAAGTGATATGTGTACCAAGTTCGGTTGAAATCGCTCCAGGCGTTCGAGAGTTATGCTGGAACAAACACACACACATACATCCAATTTTATATAACATATTAGCTTGCATTTGCTGATAATGTTTTCGTGAATTATCATTTTCGAAATATACGTTGGATTTGTGAAGAAAAGGTAGATAGCATATTTCTCAAGATATGCACAAAGAGACCAATCAAGCAACAACAGTTGACTAAAATTAATTGCACAAATGAAAGTAGAAGTATCTGAGCTCGCTGAACAAGATTTTCGCTCGTTGAGTAGTGTGTGCACAATGTACTGTACATTGATCAAAATATCACGATCGTCGACGTAAAGATATGGTTAGGCATAAGACAAGAGAATGGTTATACAGTGTAGTGTAGTGTTTTGCTTCACAAAACAATAACCGGGTGCTATGAATGAGAAGTAAACCAAACATTTTTCACAAAACGTTGTTCGAAATTTTCTTATGCAAACACTTGCACAACTTTCCAAAACTAACATTACAAAACTATCACTTTTTATTACTTGTACAGTAAAACCTCGTTAATCTGGACCCCGATAAGCCGGACTTCGCTTAATCCGGACAGGCAAAAGCCCCCCCCCAAAAAAAGGCAGAATGCAGGGTTTAAATGTTCCTAGAAGTCAACAAGAGAACTTCCCAAAGAAAAGGCAGTCAACCACTGATGAAATTCTGTTTTTCGCAGACTTTGTACTGTACTGTATATTATAACACCATTAAGCCTTGTTTCCGTGATATGAAAAACTCAATATGCTGACCATGTATGACCGATGCACCAATTTCCATTTACCATTACCATCGGTCTTTCTCCGCACTTCCCCAAGATCTCATTTTATAACGGCATGGAATGCAGATGACATAAAAGAACAGAAAGGGATTTTCACCAAATTCATGACAGAAAATAACATAGATAAAGCATTAGTAAATTAAACTTAAAACCCAAAATCCAATTTAATATAAGGAAGTATACAATATTTAGAGATGACAGAGTAAACATTGCAAAAGGAGGTACAATGGTACTAATCAAGAAAGAATTGAAGGCCATAAAAATATAAAGAAAAGACAGAGAACGAGGATAAAGTCCTAAACATGTTAATTGAAAAAGAAATGGTACAGAAAAAATAGAATAATTCCAAAAACAAAAAGTATAAATCATTGTGGAACATTCTCAAGAAGAAAGTTACGGCAAGAATAATCGAATCCAATGAAAAACAATGGGAAAAAATTTTAAAGAACAGACGAACAAACAAGCGCAATTAAAAACGATGATGGCCAGTGTTTAGAAGAAGAAGAAATTGCAGAATTTTAGAAGAACAATTTCAAATAAATAAAGAACTGGATAATAAGGGAACAACAAGTGAAGCAGAAGAAAACTTAAAAACAAATAATTATAATGAAAGACCAGATTTGACAACACCTCAAGAAGTCTTAATCACTATAAAAAAAGTTAGAAACTAACAAAGCAGCGGGACCAGATAAAACTAAACCACAAATGCTGAAACATATTCCAAGAAGAACCCTTGTACTCTTAACAAAAATCTTCAATGTTATCTTGTTCACAAGCTAGTTCCCAAAATGCTGGAAAAATCCAAAGTAACCATGATTCCAAAAGGAAGTAAGAACTCCACAAACCTGACGAATTACAGACCGATAAGTCTTCTGTCTCAGCTCAGTAAAGTATTCGACAGAATTTTAATAAAAAGACTGCAAGATCACTGCAATGAACATAAAATAATCCCAAACACCCAAATCGGTTCAAGGAAAAACATGGTACAGAAGTTTACTATTAAAAAAATATTATTACTACCAATTTTAACAGAAGACATTATACCCTAGTAATATTCCTGGATATAGAAAAAGCGTTCGATAGGGTATGGCACCAGGGACTCCTCCTGAAGCTCAAATATTTTAAATGCAATGACGCATACATCAAGCTAGTAGCAGATTATTTGGACGACAGGACTTTTCAAGTTCAACATAAAAAAGCTCTATCATCTATCATGATAATCAAAGCAGGAGTACAGCAAGGTGACGTGATTTCACCTCTTCTATATTCTATTTACACCAGCGACATAGCCTCATCAGAGCACTGCACAATAGGTATTTATGCGGATGACACGGCACTCTTTGCCTCAAGCAGGAATCAAAAATTCACGTACAAATATATGGAGAGACTACTTATAAAATATGACGACTGGACCAATAAGTGGAAGATTAAAGTAAATGCAAAAAAAAAAAAAAATAAAAAAAAAATAGTGCTGTACTATTAACAAAGGCTCTCATAGAAAAGAGAGCGAGGGAACACATCTTCCTGGAGAATATTCAGATATCTTTCCCCATTCAGGTTGCCATGGATGAAGACAGGTCCCACAATTCGGGTGTTCCAAATCCCACACCACGCACCATTACCTTTGCCGCACCGACTTCCTTACGAGGATCCGTCGACGACGGGTTGGTATCTGACCAATAACGATGATTCTGCTTATTTACCTCACCGTTCACGGAGAATATGGCCTCATCGCTAAACACAACACTTTTCGGGAACTGGGGATCCTCGTTGCAACGAGCCAAAGCCCAGTCTGCAAACTGTAACCGCCTGTCTGGGTCATCCTCAGCTGAGAACGACTGCATGTGAATTTTGTAGGGATGCCACTTCTTAGTATGCAACACACGGAGTATCGATTCTGACTGACTCCTCACACTGAAGCCAAACGCCGGGTACTGCGTTTCGGGCTCTTTACCAAGGATGCCACAATTGCCGTTGCTGTCTCTTCGTCGGTAACTGTTCTCGGCCGTCCACTACGTTCTCTGTCGCACACGGATCCCGTCTCCTTACTTCTACATTACACGCAATACTGTGGTATGTGAGATGTCCTCTCTCTCTCTGATGCCGGGCATTGAAATCTTCTGCAATGACTCTGGCACTACGCTCCCCATTTATAACAACAATTTCGATCCGTTCTTGGAGGGTTAGAGCTACGTTAGATCACCTGGTACAAATAAATACCAACCCATTACATTACGCCAAATGTGAACTTCAACTGTGAAAATATCCTCACCACATAAAGTTAGGGCGAAAATATCTGCATATTCTTATATATGAGAAGACGCACATGTAAAATGATATGCTACATGACCCCCTTCCCATTTGAAAATCTGGATGTAATTCCAAGATGGCGGCTTTCAAGATGGCCGCCATGTAACACACTAGCCCCATCTAGTGTGCCCCACCCCAATTACCCATATCAGAAATATCATCGCCCCCCGTTAATTCGTTTTCTACTTATTAGGGTGTCCTTAGACATTTGACTCACCCTGTACATTCTCATAGTTTCCCCACTCCTCGCCATTTAGCTGGTTGACACTTGTCAGCTCTTACGAAGGACGCCGCTCAGTGGCTAAGTCATGATCTAGTTCCTTCCTTTGTTACTGCGCATCCGTGTTTGGTCAGGGTCCACCCGCAAAGATACAGCTCCTCAACTCTAGGATTCACCCGCAAAGGTTCATCGCGCTGCGACGCCAAGGGTCCCAGGTTCGAATCCCGCTCGGACTTGGTTATTTGTGAATGTCCATTCATCAATTTCATCATTCCATTACTCATCCCCACATTCGCAAATTAGCCAAGAGGCACAAAACGCGAAGTAAAATAACCTAAATCAATCAATCAATCACCAGCAAAGATACAGCTCGTCAAATCTGGGATTCACCCGCAAAGATACAGCTCTTCAACTGTAGGATTCACCCGCAAAGATACAGCTCATCAACTGTAGGATTGATCCGCAAAGATACAGCTTGTCAATTCTAGTACACGTGAAAATTTAAAATTTTCTATAGTTAAAAGCGTTCAAGGAGGGCCGAGAGATCGTCGAAGACATGCCTCGTTCTGGTCGACCTTCGACCTCTTCAACCGATGAAAACATCGAAAAAGTGAAGGAAATTGTGCTCGATACGGAGCGGCGATCCTCCGCCTCCACTCGCCACTCTCACTTTTGGTACCCTCTCACTCAGATCTTCTTTCTTGATCTTATCTGAGTGTGGTATCCGTATCCCGGAATAGGATATAAGGATTAACTTGGTAAGTGGAGTGGTCAGAAGGTACGTAAGAGAGAAGAGGCAAGTGCTCTGAGTCTTGGTACCTAAGATTTAAACCAAGACGTTTTTGAAAAATTAATATTGTGAAATTGAGTAGCTCCAAACAATAAGCAAGATATGAAATATAAAGATACATATAACATAGAAATAAAATAATGAATATATAAGAATATAATATAAGAATGAGAATATAGAATAAGATATTCGAGGAACCCTTAGATCCCATAAATAAGAGAATAATAATGGCACTTGATGAGGAATCCTTAGATCAGAAGACAAGTACATATTCATAAGAGTTATATTGAAGAGACATCCCTGAAGAATAGGGAGTTCTCAAGCCTCCTCTTCTGTCTTCAATCTTCTACTCGCAGTCCTCAACTGGTAGACAGCATCTGGATACTGGAAATGTATATATTGGTTTCAGTCATCCAATTCTGGTATGTCGGGTTCTCTTCTGAGGGATGTAATGTAGTGTTTTCTTCTATTCAGGGAAGCCGGTCCTTCTTCATACTATCTTATTTCATTTAAGCAATTATTTTGTGCACAGCTGCTTTCTCCCATTAATTGGGCAGCAAGTCTCATGCTCGATCTAGTCTTAGTTCCAGTGGGTTCCATGTTTTCAATAAATGATGATATTGGAACCACTTGTCGGGCTCGTGACTCTTGATGGTGTTTGAATTCCATTTCCTCAAGCGTAGATATCAGCTCAGCCAAAGCATTAATTGTAGGAAAGGTTCGTTGACAAGTAAGTTGTTGTCTTACAAGGTCTGGTTCTAGCTTAGCTCTAAGTTCCCTTATTTTGTGGTCTTGAAATTTATTGCAATAAAACACAGCGTGTTCTGGAGTATCAGTAGTCTTACATACTTGGCACTGGTCATCTAGACTGAGGCCAAAGCGTTTCAAATATGCCTTATAAGGGCCATGCCCTGTAATGAGGTGTATCAACCCTTTAGTTGGTTAAAGAGTGAGTTCATTGTCCAGAATTTAACGTCAGGCATATATAGCTTCGTGTGTACTGATCCCGAGTATTGTCTCCACTCTTGTTGCCATTTGCTTTGTAGAACCTGGTCAATGTCCTGCATGGTATTCACATTAATTCCCAACAGCATGAATATCTTAGCTTGGTCTCCCTTCCGAAACCAATATCTAGAAGCGTGTCTTTGAACCTCAAAATCAAGAGGCAAGACACCAGCTAGCACTATAGTTGACATAGTTGACGTTGTGCGAAAGGCCCCAAGAATTCTCAACAAGACGTTGCGCTGTGCCGATCTCAGACGGTCCCGGACAACTTTCTTCCTAGAAAGGAAAGCCCAAGTAGACGCTGCATAACATATAGTTGTAACAAATATCGCTTTATAATACAGCATTGCGATCTTGAATGGTATCTTAAATGCAGTATTACCCATGTTTAAGATATTGTGTAAAGCTGACTTGGCCTTAGCTGTAACACTGTTCACATGAGCTCTTAGGCTCATTTGAGCTTCCATGTGAATTCCAAGGTATTTGATGACTTGAACATTTTTAATTGAAGAGTTCTGAAACTTGAATATAGGCGCTCGAGCCAGTTTTCCCTTAAGGAGGATTTGATATGTCTTCTCCTTAGCTATGGTCAACTTAGATTCCTCAGACCAAATGGCCACTTGATTCAAGATCTTGTTAGCATTGAACTCCAAACCTTTGCGATTATTCGATCCGGTTATGATTAATAGATCATCTGCATAAGCAACACTATCTATGATCTCATCCATCCTGCTGAGAGCCAGCAGTAGTGGTTCCAAGGTTATATTCCAAAGGACTGGCCCCAGGACAGAGCCCTGAGGACAGCCTTTGTTGACACTCCTGCAGATCGTCTCATGTCCCCAAACGAACTGTATTCTCCTGTCTTTCAGGTAATCACAGATTAAGCTGTATAGAGGCTTAGGAATCTGCAATCTCCTTAGTTCTCGTAGTAAGTATGGCCACCATACATTATTGAACGCTCCGCTAATGTCAATTGTATTGGTTATTTGTGAATGTCCATTCATCAATTTCATCATTCCATCACTCATCCCCACATTCGCAAATTAGCCAAGAGGCACAAAACGCGAAGTAAAATAACCTAAATCAATCAATCAATCACCAGCAAAGATACAGCTCGTCAAATCTGGGATTCACCCGCAAAGATACAGCTCTTCAACTGTAGGATTCACCCGCAAAGATACAGCTCATCAACTGTAGGATTGATCCGCAAAGATACAGCTTGTCAATTCTAGTACACGTGAAAATTTAAAATTTTCTATAGTTAAAAGCGTTCAAGGAGGGCCGAGAGATCGTCGAAGACATGCCTCGTTCTGGTCGACCTTCGACCTCTTCAACCGATGAAAACATCGAAAAAGTGAAGGAAATTGTGCTCGATAATCGCCATTCCAGCTAGTGACCTTAACATCTCTCACGAGTCTGTTCGTTCCATTTTGGTGGATATTTTGGGCATGAGACGCGTCGCCGCACGGCTTGTTCCAAAAGAGCTTAATTTTCTTCAAAAACAGTACCGTGAGCAGGTCTCTTTAGACATGCTGGATCGCGCCAATTCTGATCCTACATTCATGGAACGCATCATAACTGGTGATGAGACATGGGTCTACGAGTTTGACATGCAATTAAGTCAACAGTCATCAGAATGGAGGACAAAAGACGAGCCGAAACCGAGAAAACCACGTCAAAGTCGCTCAAAAGTGAAGGTGATGCTCATTGTTTTCTTCGATATTCGTGGTTTGGTAAATCTTGAATTCGTTCCAGAGGGACAGGCGGTCAATAAAGAATACTATTTGGCCTTATTGAAGCGTTTGCGTGAGAAAATCCGTCAGAAACGGCCAGATTTGTGAAAGAACAATTCGTGGATTTTACACGACGATAATGCGCCATCGCATAGAGCGACAGTTGTGACCGAATTTAAGGCCAAAAAACACAATAAATACCATCAAACAACCACCGTATTCACCAGATCTGGCTCCGTGTGACTTCTTTATGTTTCGAAAACTAAAATTTCCGCTCCGGGGTACCCGTTTTGACTCGATTGAAGCCATAAAGCAAAATTCGTGGAAGGAGCTGAAGGCCATACCGGAAAGCGCCTATAAAAAGTGTTTCCAAGACTGGAAAAAACGCTGGCATATGTGTGTTGCATCAAATGGGGCCTACTTTGAAGGCGACAAAATAAATAGTGATGAATAAATGAAAATTGTGCGTTTTATTTAACAATTCCCGGTACTTTTTTTGACAGAATATATATATTCTGGTTCGATTTCAAGTTTATTTTCTTTGTTTTGATCATGTCCATAATTTTTTGCTATCGAATGGTGTATAAATGGTGCATCTAATGGTAATACCAGAGTGCAAATCAAAAAGTCCAGGTTCGATACCCGTCTGAAGCACATTGCACAGTGGTTGTGATCCCACTTTAAAACTGTAGATCCAGTCCCGATTAGCCTATCTGTGCATAAAGTGGACTTAAAGCCCAACTCAAACAAACAAAAGAGTGTATTATAGTTGAGGGAGAGTACATTTGCAACAATCAGTTCAGTGTAGTGAACGTGGGCTCTAGCATTGATTAAATCAACGTTCGTGGACAATTTGACTCAGGAACGTATCCAGTGATACTCAGCGCCTCATGAGGCCAGTTGCTTAAACTAATAACGCATTGTTTTTCACACGTTATAAGCACATATCTATAGAAATCACATAACATTTTACAAAGTTCTTATGCTTGCATTTCCACACAGTAGAAGAAGTCCAAGCAATACCTCTGGCTGACTTTCAAGTTTCATGATTTCAAACAAATGAACAACGAACCAGCAAGTGTGCATTGTTGTTTACTGCATTCTGCTAGCTCAATTGCTCGTTTCATTGGCGCCTTCAAGCAACACTAGGTGACGTCACTTCCGACAATTAGTACCTACCTTTCGGACGCAACCTAAGGGAGAATTCAGACCAAAGCGCTCAAGGATTTCACCAATCGAACGCAGGCTTGCGTGGCGTGTCACGCAGCTGCGGTGTGAACCGTTGCTGCTGATTGGTTCGTTCCTTACGGTCCCTTGTCACTTCGGTGCGATTCCTCCCTAACGGACAACGCTCTAAGGATCACACATGTGCCTGATTTGACTACTGTTCTTTTATACGTAGGCTGTTCAGACATGCCCTTAATATTGAGAATTTGCCACAATCTCTCAGATGGAATTTTTGGGTTAGGCTCCTGGCCAGGCTATTTTTTTTCATCGTGGTTATCATCTTGGGAAAATTTGAAGTGAAAATTTCATTGATTTGATTGTTTAATTTTAAGTCCACTTTATGCACATGAGGCTAATTGGTACGGAACCTGCGTTTGAAGTAGGACCCGAACCACTATGTGCCTTCACCGGGTAACGAACCCGGGAACCTTTGATTGCAATGCGACGAACTTGCCACCATGCCATCGGGGAGGTTTGGAAGTGAAAAGCTCCACGCGATCTGAAGAAACGATTTAAAGCACTGACATGCTGGAATTCAGTGTGACTACTTCCGTTTGGGGGCAAGTGTTTATTGCATTGAGATTGGTGATTACTGACTTTTGTTGCTTCGAACCTGCAACTTTCGATGGTAAGATTGTGAGTCGACCACTCAACATGGTCGGCAACAGGGACAGCCTTATTAGTCTCATCGAAAAATTTATCTTCATCTTTGCCATTGACTACATAGCCACAAGCGCAATAACCCAATCGTAAGTTATGGGGAAAAAACACCATCAATATGGTGTCGCAAGCCTCATTTAACTAATTAACAGTTAAAAGCTGTCATTTGAATGCTAATTCATTAAAAAATATATATTTTTTATCGAGCTAAAAAGAATATAAACTTTATACTTACAATCCAAATTGCTTAGGCAAAGCTTCATTCATTGTTGGCTGCAATATTAATTTTTCTTTATTGTTGTCCTCTGTCACAAGATGCAAGGCATAATGATGATAATTTTTTTTAATCTCTGGATGGTATTGGGGGCAATCTGTCCATAATAATCTCTACGGGCGAGCCGATATTGCCGATGCATCGGTAGAAGAAACTATCGATTGGAATTCAATCAACGATACCAGTCGATACTTTTACAGAGACAAGAATGCCGTGCGACATTTTCGCAAAGTGTAAATTCTTGAAAAGTATGAAAACTGAATAATTTTACTCATACTTGCATACTTGCAACAACATAGTTATGGAAAATTGAATTTGTTGTTAAATAAATTTTGCTTGTGCAGTTATGAATATTTGAAAGCTGGTCCAGCGTTATGGGTGTACGCCGCGTGCCACAGCACAGGTATTTGATTCAAATTGTTTTTTTTAAGTTCACTTTATGCAGAGTAAGGCTAATCGTGACCGAACCTACAGTGGGATCCGAACTACTATGTGCCTCCACCGAGTATCGAACCAGGACCCCTTGTTTACAAGGCGACGACGAAAATCTTACAGTAGTTCTTCAAAATGGCGGCCTCGAGGCAAGACAGTATCTTATCCGCTCTAACATCCCTGGAGCCGTTCTGACCATTCCACACGCAGCAAGGATTCTTGGCAGAAGGCTATGCACGGGGCGTCGTAAAGTGCTAAGATACACTGTAGTAGTAATGTCCGTATTAAAGCTAGAAGTCGCATCTTTCAGCTGTCTTACTTCACTGTCATAGGCAGCCCCAACTACTCTTGGCTTATAACTTTGTCATGGCGCGTTTCCAGACCGTTGTTCCATATCTTATATTGGTTCAGTCTCCATCCAGCATGCAAGTTTGAATCAAGGTTACGGTAACACCCTGTATGTCTAGGAATTGTAACTCTAAATCAGGATTTTAAGAGGCTAAAAACAAATGACAAATATGAAGAGTTTTTATAAGGTTTGAAAGGTGCTTTCGAAATATTTTTACGACCTTTAAATACCAGCCAACAATGCCTGAATGGAGCAAAAGGGTTAATTTCAGGGTTTCATCTTGTTGAGTTCTCTGCCGTTTATTTAGACGTGTTATTTGAGGGGAAAATATAATAAATATGTAATCATGACTGCAACTATACTCTGTCCCCAGGAGTCTACGCAGCAAGCGAACGAAAACATGTGCATGTGACTCGAGAGAGAAATTGCATGGAGAGGAAAATGCAGCTGCAGCCACCAGGCATTTGAACCATTACGCGTACTGCTTTGGTCCGCCCACTCTCTTTCTCTCCTTCTCTACCGTTATGCATGACGTTGCTCCATAGACTCCTGGGGCATGGTATTGATGAAATACTAGCTGATTGCCCGGGAATTTATTTATTCCAATCTTCTATTAGACAGGAAAATAATGAATTCTAACAATAGAGTAAAATGAACTTGGAGTTGAACGGCATTGGGAGTGTCACTATTCATCTTAGCGATCCAGAAAACTATGGATTCCGCACTAATATCGGTCGTTTTACATGTCACCCCCTTCCCACCCCAACCCTCGGGGTGCCAGTTGTAGTGTTGCCCACGAGACGAGACTTTGACCTGTCTCGTCTCGTGGAAATGCTGTGAAATGCTGTCTCGTCTCGAAAATATTCATTTGTCTCGGGACACATGATCAATCTCGTTTCGTCTCGAATTTTTAAAAGCCTGTCCCGTCTCGTCCCGTGGACAACACTAGCCAGTTGTGTCTTGGAGTTGAACGGCATTGGGAGTGTCACTATTCATCTTAGTGACCCCGAAAACTATGGATTCCGCACTAATATCAGTCGTTTTCAATTATTTTTAGATGTCACCCCCTTCCCACTCCCATCCCTAAGGGTGCCAGGGGTGTCTTACCCCCACGGTTTTTCTTTAAATATTTCAAGTGACATGTATACCAAGTTTGGTTGAAATCGCTCCAGGCGTTCGAGAGTTATGGCGGGACAAACACACACAAACACACACACACACACACACACACATATACATATATACATCAATTTTTATATATGCAGCAGCACTGAAACAAGATCTCACCTGTAGAAAATGTGGTTAAGACTTCATATTCTGTACACACTGTCTAATTAGGTGGTTGGTTAATGGTGAAACCCCATATTTGCTTGTATACAATTTTGTATTATTTATGAATTCATACTAACCATGTGTTTTAAGTGTAGAATTTTCTACGAGAAATGGAAGTTCCCTATATTATCCTATAACCAAAATTCTGGTAGATTGATAGGCTATACGAGGGTGATTCAAAAAGCAAGGTAACAAGAGCTCTCACGGGTGTCATATCCCTCCTGTTCTTTGAATTCCCCGCCAGGCTCGCAGCAGAAGAGCACAGCTTTATCACACAGTCGTTAGATGGCCTAAATGTTGCGTCAGATCCTCGCAATATCAATTGGAAGATGGATGCGCTCACGGAAATATTGTCAAGCGTGGAAGTGATTAGTGTGATCAGGTTTCTGCGTCTAAAGGGCACCTCACAAGAAAAAAATCATCGTCAACTGGTTGAGGTGTACGGTGATAATGTAATGTCACTGAAACATGTGTGGGTTTGGTGCACAGAGGTCTGTATGAGACCCGGAAGAAACTCGTCCACAAGGAGTTGCGCCTACAATAATATACAACACGCACGTCAAGCCAGGTGCACAAACGAGCTTCCCCGGACAAGAATTCACACTGTCAGTGTTGCCAACGGCCATTATATTTCACTACGCATGGAGACATTTAAATTTATACTAAGTTAGTTGCATGGACCTTGAGGTTGTATAACTGTTAGATTTTGTAACTTATGAAATTGGTTTCATCATTATGTCACATATTTTCAAAAATTTGTTTTGAAGGTCTTGAAATAGGTTTGTGTGTTTTGTTCATTTTATGTCACTTTTCTGGTCTTTAAATCGTAAATATTCTCTCGGTTTCATTTTTATCTCGTTTGTTTGTTGAAATGTATAAATAACATTGTCTGCTATCTGCACCCGTCTGAAGATACAAGCTAACAATTATATATTTTACATCGTGTTACTATCAATATGGTGTGTCGTGAGCGAACGACGATTTGTTGAAATAGATGGCAATATGGAAAAACCTTTTGTAATGTAAATTATGATTTCATGTTCCATTTTGTGGACCCCTGTGCTTTAGTGTTCAGCATCACGTGATATCAGAAATGTAATGGTACATTACACCTCTATTAAGTATAAAATTCCCTTCACAATGTAATTTACGAAAACAAAAGAAGCTATCTTTGTGCCGTGCAGAGGATAATGACATTATGTAAGTCACGAACAGTTTAACTTTTCAAAAAGGAAAGAGAATATCTTGATCAACTAATTCGGATATTGAATTTATTGAATTGGAAAAATTACACCAGAGAGAAAATCTGTACCAACTGTTGTCAAAGTTTTTCGAAAAATAGTTTGATTGATTTGGTATTTTAAATTCACTTTATGCACAGTAAGGCTAAAGGGAACTGCACTTACTGTTTAAAATGGGATCCGAACACCATGTGCCTCCATCGGGTATCGACCCCGGGACCCCTTGATTACAAGGCGACGACGGTACCACTGCACCATCGGGAAGCCCTTCCCCCTCAAAAAAAATAATATAGAACAACCACCAAATGATCCAAAATATTTAAGATGGGGCTTTTTGCGAAACTTTGTTCGTACTCATTTACAGGTGTCAGCAGTGGCGGCAATCTGGTAGGGAGCGAGAGTGGGCAGTCGCCCCCTACTTTTTGCCACTTTTGCCGCCGCACAATGCTAACCTTATGTACCAAGGGGAATTAAACTGTCCTCCCCCCTCGTACTTTCTGCACCTTGCCCCTTAGTTTTGGAACCCAATCGCCGCCAGTGGGTGCGAGATAAAGATATACAAGTGGAAAAAGCTGGCGTTACAAGGGACACGCTTCTCATATGAGCAAGAAGAAAAACCGGTTGCATAACTTCTTTGATTACCCTGCTCCTCCACGTGTTCCGGGTTCGAATCTCGGCGTCAGGGGGTTCGTTGTGAGTGTCTCTTCATCAATGTCATCATGACGTCACTCATCCTCAACTTCCCGATTAGCCAAAAGTGGTAGAAAAGTGAAGTAAGGCCTGCTTTAGACGAAAGCATATTTTCTTAATATTTATGCCATGACCGAAATGTTACCGTGTAAAGTGGAAAATCTTAAGGCATTTCAGATGCCATGGCATATTTCATGGCATTTTTCAAGGATAGAATCGGTCCTATTAAATAGCATTTTTCGTAGCATAACCAATCAGAAGCGAGCTCTAGATCACGAGTGCAGAAGTAATGGCGGCGGATTGAAATGTAAACAATGCATCACTTCACACTTTTAAAAGCCGATGACAACAACGTTCCTATAAACCGGTATTAGGTACATAGCAGCGGTGCTGCTTAAATGCATGCTTTATAATGTATACAGTACACGTATGGAAGAACATTTTAGTTGTTTCAATTCTGAACACCGTGCACTCACCACAGATGGTGTAACTCGACGTGCCTTTCGTGCTGTATATATTATACATTGCTAGGGACATTGAATTTTCGCGATGCGCGAAATCGCGAAATGTGAAAAAAATATTCAATTTTGAGCATTCTGCACGTAACTACACCCCGAATGATGAAATATGCATGAGTTTTATTCGCGATGTAATGCGAAATGTGTGCTTTTCCACGAAATGAACGCTTTTTCGCGAAATAACCGTGAAATATCATCAAATTAAGTAGGAAACAAGCAAAAACCGGCAATCGAGGTTTTTGAAATAATAACAATAATAATAATGATTAAAATTTCACAATAATAAACTAATTTATTCCAAACGTATTATTATTATTATTATTATTATTATTATTAGCTGATCTTGTTGAAACCTACAATTTGAATTTATGTTGATGTATAAGATTGTAGGATCCACTGTTTTATTTTATAATTATGTATTCAATTTTTTAATTTTGTATAACCAATTTTGACATAGTGATATACCTGGTTGTTTAATTGTTATCATCACTTCAATAAATATGATGATTATTATTATTAGAACAATACACAGTTAATTGTACAATATTATATAAGAATAAACAATTATTAGTATCAGAGATATAATAGATCTCGTTGAAAACTGTAACTTGAAGTGTAAATATGCAAATTTGTTATGTTATTCTACAGCTTACGTATTTTATTCGTGTAACTTTGTACTTTTGTATTTGACTTAGTGCTGTATTAGATTTCATACTGTGCTCAACACATAAAGTAAACGATTATTATTATTATTATTATTATTATTATTATTGATGTCCTTATATCCAACAGAATTTTGAATATGCAGCACAACTGTTTTTATTTTATTATTTTTTAAGTTTCATGCAGTGTGTACTGTAATGCACAGTTATTATGTTTAGTTATTAAATTTTAGATACCTCAAGAAAAGACTTTAAAAGTAAGAGAGAAATTTTAGTCATAAAGTAATGTTAGACCATTCACATAAAACTATTTTTTTTAAATTTTGATAACTGTGGAACCACTAATTCTTTGGATTAAATGGTAAATCATAACCTGGTGCCTGTATTGTAACCTCAATTTTTCGATTTAACGCAGTTTTTTCTATTGTTATTCTGTTCGAATACTAACTTGCTGGACTTTATTTCCGTTATTAACAATAAAACTAACAAACGTTCTGCTATTTTGTAACTTGTAATAAACGATGTCAATTCAGGAGTGAACGGGGGGGTGGCGTCCCCTATGGATCAATTCGATCCCACTTACAAACGCTCATATTGTTCCTATACTTACCAAACAGCATTACATACAACCACTATGCACTATGCCCGCTACGAAGCTGGATATCCTAGGTTTGAACTCTTATGAAGGGTATTTAAACCCTTATCGAACAGGGAATTTAAAAGTTGAAATGGGAATTTTGGGACAATCACAAGTGAATTTTCAGTCCGATCCAGAAACAGCACTGGAAAGAGAACAGCAGAAGTGAAAATGAAGGGGTCGCTGATGGGCTGCGATTATGAGAATTAAACCAGTTTTGCTCAAATTTCAGAATTCAAAATGTTTCAAAATTCTTGCTCTATCATTTCAGGATTGTCTCCCTGTTGTATTTTTGTGAAACTGCGAATAATTTTTTGAAAATGTGTTACAAATTTTTGTTTCTGAACTTCCATTACTCCAACATGCCAGAAGTTTCGGGGGTGGGGGTTTGAACCCTAAACCACCCTCTAAATACGGCCATGCCTATTTACATAATATTAATTAACCCTAAGCCATTGAGTGGCAGAATGGACATCAGTTGCAGAAAAGCCCTGATGTCGGAGAAAGAAAACAAAGTTTTTTTTATCCTTCTGTTCAGTGGTGGCGAAAAGAGATCACAGACCTATCGGTGCGGGTGGAGCTAAATGCCCCTTATATGGTTGGTTTTGTATTGCAGTCATTGAGGATCCTTTCTTCCATAATGTAAAGACTATACAAAATTCCCCTCTATTCTAATTATGTGAAATATTTGTGACCGAGCCGAGGCGAAAAGGTTGGGACATGGATCAAAAGGAATGGACTGTCCCGACTAAAACTGAACATCTGATAGCCTTGCATCAATGGTTATAGAACTTAAATAACCCATTATTGCAGACAGCAGACTTCTAGAGCCTGCATCTGTCCAGAAACAACCTATTCATTTGTGCAAGGACAAAATCGAAATTCATGCAAAATTTGAAAAGCCATCAACGTAATTTTTTCAGGTTTTTATACGTTCAAATTAGAAATTTTCATAGCTCGAGGGGGGGGGGCATGTCCCCCCACCCTTGAGTACGGGCCTGTATCAAATGATGCAATTTTTCAAGTATTAGTATCATTGGGAATAAATTTGAGAGGTTTAGAGCGCAAGTGGCGTAACTCCATTCAAGACAGTTCTGAGAAAAAGGCACATTTAGATCTCTTAGTCTTATGTTTAGCTGTTGGAGCACAAACATAGTGGTACCTCTATGAACAACAATTTGAAATTAAGCAGATACTTACATCTAGCATCGAAATGTTGATACTTCAGAGTTCTAAGTTATACATGTAGCTCAATTTCCCCCAAAGTGGAGTTATTCCACTTGTGCTCTAATCAGTTTAAAGTGGACTTTATAAATACAAAAGGCGATAGGAGGAGCATGGGAGAAATTGAGCAGAGTACATCTGACTTTTTGCTCATTTATGGTGGTGTTTTAAAGTAGCTTGCTTCATAATGTTTTGGTTTACACTCTTAATAACATGATTTATGAACACGGTAAAGGATAGTACGTACTCGATAAAGAATCACTGTGTAAATGTTCCAGGGGGGGGGGGTCCGGACCCCCCTCTCTTGAGAGACCTACGAAGTGCTAAAATTAAATAATGAAAATGTGCTTCGTCAGCTTTTTGTTGTGTAATCGATTGTTATTAATTTCCTCTGAACATATTTCAAGGCAAGGATTATATTGGGATCATATGGCTTTGAATGGCAGTACCAAGGATTTATGCTTGCACACTACTATGCATAAAATATTAATCAGGAACTTTACTTTTCACAAACTGGATCTAAAGTCCTTTTTTGTTATTGAATAAATATTCAATTGTTCATCTATTTCACATGAATTTCTTTGACAGAGCACTTGTTTTATGCAAATTATGCCGATCTTAACTCCAGGTAAGCTAGATATTGAATACGTACTGTTATATCTATATTCTTACACAGTCTTTTTTTACCTATTCGTGTAATAATATATTAATTTATTTATATATTTTAATTAGTATTTTATTTAATACACTTATAATATAATTATTTTAATTTAAACATTATTATTACTCTTATTATTATTATTCCTTAAGACACTTGGTTCGGACCTCCTCCCTGAAATAAATTTCTCAATACGTGCCTGGTTCCAAACTAGAAGTTTAAAAATGCAATTGAATTTGTATAACACCAGCAAGTACAGAATGTGTTGGAAAAACTTGAGAATGTATCAAACCTTTCACTGAAGAAGGGTTAAAAACATATTGAAAGTTCTGTTTCCCATGCCAAAATAAGAAAGAACTTCAGAAAGGTTTTGCATAAGCTCGCTGAATCCAACAGATATAGGGACCTCCCCCATGGCGCAGTGGTAGCGTCATTGCCTTGTAATCAAGGGGTCCCAGGTTCGATACCCGGTGGAGGCACAAGTGGTTCGGATCCCACTTTAAACTGTAGGTCCAGTCCCGATTAGCCTTACTGTGCATAAAGTGGACTTAAAACAGCAACTCAAACCAACTCCAACAGATATAACCGTATACGATTCTTATGGCCACTGTGGGGCACTAGAACTGTTACCACTATAATGGATATGCGATACAATGCTTGCTTACATTTGTCAATAAGAATTCACAATCTCAGGAACGTGTGGAGGTGATGTGATCAGCACCACGCTTCAGTCACCTTTACCTCATCTTCAAGTTTGCTCCCAGTTATTACAGACTAGGTGCCGCTCCATCCAGGGACATTAGTGGGGGAAAAACTTGAAATCATCCACACCGGGATACGAACCCAGGTGAGACAGAAGCCTACCTACTGGCCGGACCACCGAGAAAGTAAATTTGTGGAAAATTTTCATTATGGTGGTCGCATTGTAAACTCTAATATAATAGTTTCATTCATAGGCGTGCGCACGGTTGGGGGGGGGACAAGAGGAGAAAGTTTGCCATCTCTAATACTCTCGCTTAGAAATTTAGTGGAATCTTAATATTGTTATTAAACAAAATTATGTTCTTAAAAAAATTAAGTATTTTCAACCCGACAAGTGTTCCAAGCAACTACGAAGGAGGTGCATTATTTCCTTGAACTATCCTACTTTGTTCTCAAGCAAATTCTTGTTATTGACACTCCCATGTACTTTATTCGTTAGTTTTGTTACCTCTATTTGTATTCAGGATAAATTGCCCATACATTGCAAAGAATAAATTATGTGTAAATGTTTTGAACTACTGCAAGAAACCATATTTATATTTATGTAAATTAGTTTCTGATCCACAAAGAAGGGAAATAAAGGGGGAATAAAACATTGGTGCCACGGGAGCTAGATTTTTCCAATACAGTGATTTTCGGTGGGTTCGGACTCACTCCATATATTTCGTATTCATTAATACAATAAAACAGTGAGATGGAATTATGTTTTTCTTTCCAACGCTGAACTTTTATCAAGACCTTTGGCCCCCTTAATCAGAGGATCTGCGCACGCCTATGGTTTCATTATAATTACAATTAACTAGAGAATGTGGTAAGGAAACACGATTTCAACAATATAATTTATTATCTTATAATGCATAACATCACAGCAGTATTCTTAGATCAACAGAGTAACTCTTCACTGGATAATTTACAGCAGAGATATAATAGTAGTGTTATTTGTGGTACTATGAGGACGAGAAAGTATGAGCCCCCCTCAGGCAGATTTGGCTACACTTAAAACTAGCTCAAGATGTGCATATGAGCTTATTGCTCAAGTGTGGTACTCTGTCTAACCCAAGATTTTTGTAAAAATGCCCTCGGGAATTTCCCGTGAAAGTATGACCCCCCTCAGATTGATTTGCCTACACTTACAAAAGCTGCATCTGGCAGATTGTTGTCCATAAGCTTGTTAAAAATATGGCCTTCTTGATACTGTTTTTGCTACACTTAAAACTAATCCAAAGAGCTACACACACACACACACACACAAATACATACATACACACACATACACACACACACACACATACATACATACAAAGCACACTGCTGAACCCAACTGCTATTTTTTATTAAGTATAGAATTTTGATTTGAACCCCAAGAAATTTTATATAATAAACCAACAACAAAAATGCCAAATCAAATATATTGTAATCAATGCAATAAGAATATAACCAGCCCCAATTGGGCTAGGCACCAAAGGAATTGTGATCCAGAAAAAAGCAGAACACCCACAAAAATATGCCCAAAATACCATAGAAAATATAGCATGGAATACTTCACATATAAACATAAAGGTACTTGTTCTGCACAGTCATCAACATTGCCCCCACAACCATCTACATCTGGTCTGAAAAGGAAGCTTGAAACACCTGTTCATGCTAGAGCAGCAAAGCAGCCACGCTATGAAACCATCCATAGCAGTTTTAATGGCCAACTTAGGGATTAGTGTTTTGTATCAGAGCCAAAATGTGACATTAAGAATTTTTTGAACAGTGTAAATCCTGATGTGCAGGCAATTCTAAATGCACAAAATGGCTCTTATAAGCTGCCCTCAAATTGTTTACACAATATAAGAAACCAAATGACACAAAATTTACACAGCCCCACATAACAGAAACTGTAGCTATATATTCAAATGCAAATTCAGACAAAAAAATAAGCAGTTTGATAGATCAATTGAATATTAAACACTCTGAATTTGCTGCAAAAGAATCGGGTTGGAGCCTATGCGGAACTCCACACAAGCTCTATGTTAATATTTCTGAATTCAGCCCATTACAAGGTTCTACATATCTGCCATTACCTGACAATATCAGACACAAAAAAGCCGTGGTTAACATAGAAAATAATGATGATAAATGTTTTCTGTGGTGTATTTTAGCTGCTTTGTATCCAGTTTTAAGGGATCCAGAAAGAATAAGTTATTATAAACAGCATGAACATGATTTTGATGAAGCAATGGAGGGCTTAAAATATCCAATGTCAGTTCAAAATATTGATAAATTTGAAAAAAAAAGGCCAGGGATATCAATGGTAAACAATTATCTATTAATGTTTTTATTTGTTCTACTGGCCGTGGCAATTGCTTGATAGAACCTCTCAGAATCAGTACACTTGATGATGATTCTGCTGTCCCGATTGATCTGCTCTTAATTGAAGAGAATGGCACATATCATTACACTTTGATAAACAGTCTTGAAGCTTTAGTCAGAAAACAACTAGACAAATCCAATACAATATTCAAGTTGTGCAGAAGATGTTTGACTGTATTTGATGGTAGGAAAATGGTGAATGGTGTTTGTGAAGAGAATGCAGAAATTGCTAAAAACAAGTTACTTGAGCATCTGAAATACTGTGGCAACCATAAACCTGTTCATATGGTGATGCCTAGTCCAAATGAAAATGCCAAATTCAAAAAATTTGAAGCCTTGTTGGAACACCCAGCATATATAGTCTGTGATTTTGAATCAAACCTCAAACCCCTTGCATTATGCAGCCCAGATCCTGATGAATCTTCAATTACACCATACCAGTTACATGAGCCTTCTAGTTTTTATTATGTTGTTGTACAGGATGGTGTTGTTAGTGAAGAATATTTATACATGGGACCAGATGCCATCAAAGAATTCGCACATAGAATAGAAAAGAAATGCCTTGACATAGCATCTAATATCTTATTAAAATCAAAACCCATGTTGCCTTTAACAGAGGATCAGATTGAAGATTTCAACAATGCAGAAAAATGCCCGGTATGTGATTCTGAATTTTCAGATACAAATATCAAGGTGAAACACCATTCTCATACAGATGGTAAATTCAAAATGGCCCTGTGTAATAGCTGTAATATTAAGATCCAGAGACCAAAATTTGTCCCCATATTTTGCCATGGAGCATCCAATTATGATTTTCATCATTTGATCAGGTACGAGGGGTTTGACAAGCAGAATTTAAATATTTTAGCAGAAAATGATGAGAAATATATTGCTATTAGCAAGATAATTAAAGTTAATGGTGTTCCCATTCACTTAAGATTTCTTGATTCCTACAGAATTCTGTCGGCTAGCCTGGCTACACTGGCCAGTCAATTATCTGATGATCAATTCAAAATCACATGTGCTATGTTTCCAAATCAGGACCTGGAATTAATTAGGCGGAAGGGTGTATATCCATATGACTATGTTATAGATTTTTCTAAATTTGATGAGTGTTCTCTGTCACCACAACAAGAGTTCTACAGCAAACTCAGAGCATCTGGAATCACTGATGATGATTATCACCATGCCCAGTTGATGTGGAACAACTTAAAATGCCAGACACTTGGTGATTATCATAAGGCATACTTGAAACTTGATGCGACTCTCTTAGCTGATATACTTCAGGCATTTAGAAACTCTTCCATGGAAAATTATAAGCTGGATCCAATGTATTTCTACAGTGCACCAGGCCTTGCATGGTCTGCAATGTTTTTAAACACTAAAATGCAGTTGAATCTAATCCAAGATCAAGATATGTATCTGTTTATGGAGCAATGTATAAGAGGAGGCATGGTGCAATGTTCTCAGAGATATGCCAGAGCAAATAACAAGTATATTCCTGATTATGATCCAGCACTGCCATCAAATTATATACTGTATGTAGATGCAAACAGCCTGTATGGTTATGCTATGATGGATAAACTGCCATATGCAGGGCTTGAGTGGGTTGAAGATTTCAACATTGAGGATCTTCAGGATTTTGATGACAGTCACTATGGTCTATTCTTAGAGGTTGATCTGACAATTCCTGATGATTTACACAACAAATTTTCTGATCTGCCCCCGATTCCTGAGGTTGAGTGCTGACCTGGCTCTAAACAGAAGAAGCTAATGATGACTCTAGAGCCAAAACAGGGTTATGTCTTATTTTACAAAAACCTCCAGTTCCTGATGCATCATGGTGTTCAAGTGACCAAAGTTGGCAAAGTCTTAAGGTTCAGACACTCAGGATGGTTGAAGCCATATATTGATACAAACACAGAGCTTCGAACATCTGCAATGAGCCAATTTGATAAGACCTTGTTTAAAATGATGGTCAATTCAGTGTATGGCAAAACCATAGAAAATGTCATAAACATACTGATGTTAAATTAATTACTGACCCCAGCCGGAGCAAAAAATTGATTGCAAAGCCTAATTTCAATTATAGAAGAATTTATGATGAAAATATGGCACTTTTTAACATGAAAAAAACAAAGATTAAGTTTGATAAGCCTATTTATGTAGGGGCTGTGATATTGGAATTGGCCAAATTACACATGTTAAAGGTCTATTATGATGTGCTGAAGCCTTTTTATAAGGTTCGTGTAAAACTGATGTACATGGACACAGATAGCTTTATTCTTGATATTCAGACAGAAGATGTCTATCAAGATATGTCACAGCCTGCATTGCTTGATTATTTTGATACCAGTGAACATGCAAAGATTCAACACCACAACAAAAAGGTGCCTGGCAAGTTAAAAGATGAGACACTTGGTGATGTTATTGTGGCATTTGCTGGGTTAAGGGCCAAGATGTACAGTTTTGAAACATGTAGTGGTGTTGTTGCCAAAAAGGCCAAGGGCATTGGTAGAGTAACTGTTGACAAAGAGCTCCAATTTGAAGATTACAAAAATTGTCTCAAATCACAGAGTTTAATGAGAACATCAGAATGCAGAATTCAGAGTGTGGATCACTTGTTGACTACAAATGTTGTAAGAAAAATTGCTCTGGACCCACATGATGATAAGAGATGCATTTTATCATGTGGCATACATACTCTACCATGGGGTCATTGTGATTTGAAAAATGGCAATCAATGCCCAATTACAGAGCATGATTTGAAATAAATAAACATGCCGATGAACTTATTTGGGTTCAAAAAACAGGCTATTATGGACCTACCAACACCAGCACCCTCTTCTGATATGCAATCTATGATATCCAAACTAAGTGGTTTGTTAATTATTCATCTGAACAGCATACTTACAGATGTTGATGATAAAACAGGTAAAATATTGTACATATTTAACAATAATTTAAATCATTACCAATTACCTGTAAGTGGTCAATTACAATTTATTACAACTCCCGAGGGTAATGTCAAGGTTTCAATAGGGAGAAATATTTACAGAATTAAGCACTCAAACATGGTTTCTGGCACTGTATATACTGTCTCTGCTGGTGACTGTTTATATATTGAGGTCCCAAGATCCTATGACAAGCTTATACCTTTTTTTATAGAATTAAGAATCAGATATTTTATAATAAATAACCACTAAAACAAAAATGCCTAATGATATATTTGGCCATACAAGGCATGAAGATCACAGTGATGAGATTCTGATGCTTGATGTCAGAGTCAAAAAATTAAGAAGTGATTTACGAGCTTTACAAACCACACTTAATGCCAGTCTTCAACTAGAAATTACAAATTTACAGTCACAATGCATGGACCCTCTTCTTAAAATTGATTCAGAACTCAAATTTCTGCTTCAAAAATATACTGACTTGGCCACATTAGATAATTTTCAAAGTTTAGAGGAGGCTGTAGCAGCTCTTCAGGCCAAATTTAAGACTCAGGCTACCAACTCTGAGCAATTGAAACAACTATTAGAACAACAGATTAATAATGTCCAGACACAGCTCCAAACAATTGTCAAAAGTATAAAATCACAAGAAGATTTTGATCTAGTGATTTCCACTCTAAAGGAACAGATTCAATCGCTGGAGATTCCAAATCTGGACCCCTTGAACAATGCCATAGCCGAGGTTAAAGAAAAAATTGACACACTTGAAAATTTTATGAACAACTTGCCATCTTCTGAGGCTCTGAGTGCTATAACTCGCAGTGTAGCTAACATCAAGTGTAGACTGAAAACAAAAACCGAGCTAAGTGCCAAAATCTAAGTTTCGAGAAAAACAGAAAAAACATTGTCTTGGAAGATATCCTACAAGGTTAACATTACCGTTCTAGGCTTACCTCATTAGACGGGGCTTGTTTTGGAGGAAACGCAGCACACAATAACCTCCAAGACGTCCAAGTGACCACAAAACCAGTCACATGTCGCTTGGCACATAGCCCGTATTTTGATACACAGCAGGTGGCACTTAGACCAAGGCGCATTCTTATGGATAATGTTTGAACTACTTGCAGACTGCATATCACATAGCCCGGTTTTTACCGCACTGGCATAGGCCCATAGCCCATATTTTAGCAATAAAATGGAAATCGATTGTTGTGGCACTTAGCCCGGTTTTTATTTTCAGTCTACAAGTTGCAACTTGAGACATATGAAGATTTTGGAAAAATTCAGAGTACCATAACCCACCTTGAAGGTACCATAGCGGCAGTGCAAAGTGATCTGACAAATGTACAAGAAACTCTAGAATCCCGATTGCCTGGTATTGTAGATACCCTTGTCAGTGTCCAGCAACAGATCACAAAACTTGAAAACCTCAACACTGAATCTGAGCTATCTTATTTTCATCATTTGATCGATGATATCCAAACAAAACTTGAAATTTTACAACAATCAACACCTACTCAGACAGACATAACCCTGCTTCAAGATGCTATGCGCAGTGTGGCTGATGCTTCTGAATTAAATACTGTGAAATTGGCACTTGAATCTTTGCAAAATACTGTAGCAAATCTGCCTACATCACAGGAACTTAAAAATATTAAGAGAGCAGTGAATCGGATATTGAAATCAGAAGATATCAAGAATATCCAGACAGAGATCAAACAACTTACTCAGACAGTGGCCACTCTACCAACTAATCAACATATTAATGAACTGCATGCCCTGTTTGAGGATATCAGAAGACAAGTCCATGATCTTACTGCTCAAAATTCAAAATTGGCAGTTGTTGAAAATTTACAGCAAATTGTAGCCAACATCAAGCAACAGCTAGGGACCATGGAATCCAACCAAGCAAATGCTCTGTCTGTTTTTGCCACCCAACTTCAAGAAATTGTGCAACAATACAAAAAACTTGCTGTAGACATAAGAATCAAACCAGGCCATGATGAGATTGTTAGGATTATCAATGAGCACCTTAAATCTGTAACAAGTAGATTGCTTACAGCAGAAAAAGAAATAACTGGCCTAATCGAGAATCCTAAGCATACAGTATTCCTTGAATTGTACAGTATCCCCAACAAAGAATATGATTCACCATTTACACCAGGTGTCAAAATATATATGCTGTCCCCTGCACAATTTTATTATCAGTTTTTTGTTGGGGGCACACTCAGACCAATCAAGATTAAATATTGGCTACAACCACAGGCACACCACTACCCTACCTTATCAATAACAAATGCTGACAACAAACCAAAGGTCACCAGTGTAGAGTTAGAGGATTTTACAGACCCCAATACATTAGAGACAGCTTATGCTGAAGATGATGGTTCTCTTGAATTTAATATACAAATAGGAGACAAGTTATATTTAGAAAATCCTGTAGTATCAGCTGCTGAACATCCCATAGTTGCAATATTCTTGTTTACATACGATGTCTAGACAAATTATTGTTGATGAATTACACAGACAAGCCAGACATAATTTTAAGAGATTGCCAGTGGTTACAAAAGGCATAGATGATTTATGGCATAGTGACTTGGTTGAAATGGCAAGTGGACAGCTGAAAAACTTAGACAAAATCAACCAGGGCTACAAGTATCTACTTACTGTCATAGACACATTTTCAAAATTTGCCTGGGCTGTGCCACTCAAATCCAAGACTGGAGCATGTGTTACAGAAGCCTGCAGGACAATCATCAATCAGAGTGGAAGATCACCCCGATATCTACAAACAGATAATGGCAAAGAATTTTATAATTCAGTGTTTCAGCAATTTATTAAAAGCCAGTCAATACAACATTACTCGAGTCACAGTGATCTCAAGGCCTCTATTGTAGAAAGATTCAACAAAACCCTAAAAAATCATATGTATAAACAATTCACCCTTCAAGGTAATTATAAATGGCTTACAATCCTACCAGAACTTTTGGATAGATATAACAACTCGGTCCATTCCACAATCAACATGAAGCACTCTGAGGTAACATCATCTGATGAGCAAAAATTGATCAGTACTGTTTATTATCCTAGATACCAGCCAACAACAAGAAAAGCCAAATACAAGGTAGGTGATCAGGTAAGAATCAGCAAATATAAGCACA
Organism: Lepisma saccharinum; assembly: GCF_977018435.1. Classification (NCBI taxonomy): domain Eukaryota; kingdom Metazoa; phylum Arthropoda; class Insecta; order Zygentoma; family Lepismatidae; genus Lepisma; species Lepisma saccharinum. The sequence goes on from NC_139238.1 coordinate 33,001,970, forward strand.
TATTCAAAAGAGGCTTTACCAGAAACTGGAGCACTGAATTATTTACAGTGGTTCAAGTTAAACCTGAGACCCCTAACACATCTTCCGCAGAAAAGGCAACAAGATACTGGTGAAATGGCTAGGACTTCCAGAACACAGCTGGATCGAGGCAGACAAAGTGATACTTTGAACACCTGGGATGTTATAAAAAGACTACCAGATCCTGAACAGCAGAATAAGAGAAATGGCAACCTGCTGCCTGATAATATTAGATGTCTTATTGTTGGACCATCGGCTTGTGGTGAAACTACACTAATGGTTGATAATTTTTTATTGGCACCCAACTGGTTAGACAGGAAAAACAGGCACTTGTATGTTTTCTCTAAGAGCTTGGAACAATTAAAATATCAGCAGCTGATGAAGCTCTATGATGGACTGGATATAGCAACATTTGAACCAGATGTTAAGCCACTCCATGAATGTCTTCATAACTCTGTTGTTGTGTTTGATGACATTATACTGGATAATCAAAACAAGGTTAGAAATTTATTTACACAGGGCCGACACAAAAACATAGATTGCTTCTACCTGGCACAGACTTTTTCTAAAATTCCAAAGCAGCTGATCCGAGACAACAGCAATTTTATATGTGTGTTTCATCAAGATCATACCAAGCTCAAACACATACATGATGAATATGTAGGTGGTGTCTTGAGCTACAATGATTTTTCCAAGTTTTGCAGTAGGTGCTGGAACCAGGACAGATATGGGTTTGTCACAATTGATATGACAAGAAAACCCAATAGTGGTAAATACAGAAATAAAATCAACAATTTTCTAGAAATTGAAACATATATAAATAACCATGAAAACGCCAATCATTGATGATCTTAAATTAAGAGATTATCTTGTAAAAAGATTTAAGGGATGGAAATCAGAGAACCGAGGAATCTATGAACAACACAAGCAAACAGAACAACCTATTATTGATGCTATTAGTGAATTAGGTAAAAATATCAAAACTGTTACAGAGCAAAATCAAAATTTGATCACAGAGCTTGTACCTGTAGCTGCTAGGAACATATTAGATTATCCAATCACCCCACTTTCTAGTATTCATACACCTAGTCCTGTTGCTCCTCGAAGAATTGAAGCTACTCAGGATCCTATTGAATTGGGTCTTCTTGCTCAAAAATATTTAAGCACACCTAAAGACAACAAAGATGAGGTTTTTGGCCTATATGCTGACACAGAGCGTGATGGTAGCATCATACATAGAATTGGCAATTTCAGAGTAACATTTATGGGAGATGATCTAATTGTATATTCAGAATCTCATCTTGGAGAGAGAGGTGGTTTTGTTAAGTACCCTGGCACACCTGGATTGTGGGAACTGATGACTCGTAAGAGACCTGGCAGCTATACAGATCAAGATTATGATTATTACAAAGAAATATTAATAAAATCAGATGCTCTATACCAGAACAATGATCCCACACAAAAAAGAATCAAGTCTAGCAGTGGAGCAAAATACAACAACTTAATCAAGCCCATATGGTCACAAATTAAGACAGGTAGTGGAATCAAACAATACAACACCCTGCCTAGAGAATTTGTGTGGGTTGATGATGTCAGGAAACTTGTAGATAGGTTGCTGGTGATAGCTGGGGAGGAAAATGCTGGCAACCACAATTTTTACAATGAAAAGGTTGGAATTATGGACGTGATAAGCACCAAATTGTCTAATTTTATAGTGAATGACACTAAGGGGATTGGATATCTTATAAAAATTATTAATACTCTACCACCTAAATTTTGGAATATCTCTGAGGGTCGGGGGCTGGTTAATGACATCATAAACAAGCTGCCATTTGAACTACACATACCAGGCTATCAGTATTGTGGTCCAGGCACAAAATTGGACCATAGATTAAACAGAGGTGATCCTGGTGTTAATCCTCTAGATGCTGCTTGTAGAGACCATGACATAGCATACAACACACATACTGATCTTGACAAGAGACATGTGGCAGACAAAAAATTAGAAGAGGCTGCATTTGGTAGATTTGTAAGCAAAGATGCTTCTTTAAGTGAAAAAATAGCAGCATTGGGGACCACCATAGCTATGAACACCAAACAAAAACTGGGGTGGGGGTTGTGATAAATTAAATAAATTTAAGCCACTTAATTAAGCTATGTAATCCCAGAATATGTATATAATAAACCTAGGATGAAGGCCAAGGGTGTTATGTATCAGATACCTTATGCAGGTCTTAAATCTCTTAAAACTATTGATTGCCTTTTAACTAAAAAGCAGCGCAAGAAAAAAATTCTTGTCTTGCCAAGGGCCATGGTATGAAATTATTACTTAGTACCCCTCAATTAAAAAAATTACAGCAATCTAGAAAAAAATCACATGTGGGGGGGTTTCATATTTACTATCCCGGCCATCTTAGCAGTTTTGGGGGCTGTTGGGAGCTTGGCTGGGGGATCAGCTGCTATAGCAAAAACAGTAATAGATGCCAAGAAGAATGAGGCAGAATTAGATGAATTGAAGCGCCATAATCTGGCCATAGAGAAACAAGGCAAAGGTGTTAAGAGAGCCATGAATAAGTTTAAAAAAAACAAGAGCCACTTACAAACCAAGATATTGAAGCTTTAATCAAGCCACTGGGCATCAAATATTTTAGAGGTGTGTACATGTCTGATTCTTTGCCAGAACAACCACTTAACAAAGAGTGTGGCATAGTTAATTTGGATAAGTACAAAAATCAGGGCACTCACTGGATCTGTTATCTTAAATATTTAAAAAATAAGGCATTTGTGTTTGATTCATTTGGAGGTGTCCCAACTGAAAATTTAGTAAAATACCTAAAATCAGCTAATCTTTATTACAATAATGCCCGTGTTCAAAATTTCAAAGATGTTAATTGTGGACATCTGTGTTTATCTGTTCTTAGATATCTGTCTCAAATAAATAAACCATCAACTGAAGATTTTCAAAAGGCCCTGTGGTATCTGAAACATCATGGGGGTATTTCATCTCACCAGCCAAAATTCAATATTGATTGATTGATTGATTTAGTTTATTTTACTTCGCGTTTTGTGCCTCTTGGCTAATTTGCGAAGATGGGGATGAGTGATGAAATGATGAAATAGATGAAAATGGACATTCACAAGCAACCATACCCTATCGGGATTCGAACCCGGGACCCTTGGCGTCGCAGCGCGATGTGCTAACCACTCGGCCACAGGGTCTAACTAACTAACTAACTCCCTAGCCTTCTTAAACCCGAAGGTTCATGGCTGCAGCAACAAAGGCCTTCCATCTTTCCCTATCTTGAGCAAGTTCTATATACTCTTTTCCATCTCTACCGATTTCCCTTAGGTCCATCTCAACGTTGTCCCTCCATCTTCGTCTTGGCCTTCCTACAGGTCTCTTACCATCAGGTTTCCCAACAAGAATCCTGTAAACTCCTCTTTCCTCTCCCATTCGTGCCACATGGCCTGCCCACCTAAGTCTTCTTGATTTAATTATTCTAATAATATCTGGACATGAATACAAATTATGTAGTTCTAAATTATGTAACCTTCTCCATTGCCACAGGGTCGGGCAATTCAATATTGAAGCTCAGATTACATCATGATATAGTATATCCCAAAACAATAGCTCTCGGAGCATTTTATGGCATGTACTTGATCCCTAATATATTACACACCACAACAACAAGATTGCAGTTGGTGACCAAAACATTGTCATCACTCCAGGGCAGTATAATCTGTCTACTTTAAATGCTCAGTTACCCAGAGGTATAGTGTTAACTCAAAATTCTGTCACTCACAGAGTAGAGATTGTGTCTGCTACAGAAACAGTGGATCTGGGTACTATAGGAGAGCTGTTAGGCTTTGAGAACAACACAAAACTTGAACCAGCCATCAAACACTGCTATTAATATACCTAAATTCTTAGCTATAGAGACTCTGAATATTCACTGTAATGTGGCCGAGGGTATGATCACCAAGTCAGATGGCATAGGCACTCACAAACAAACTGGCATCATTGCAACATTTAAACCTAACTCTGAATTTATGGAGCCGATCATCTACACTCCATCACCAACATTATATTTTCCTGTGTGCCATAATAGAATAGATTATATTGAATTGATGGTCACTAATGAAAAAGAAGAATTAGTTGATTTTGCTGGAGCCACAGCAACTGCTATCATAGAAATTAATATTTAAATAAAAATACATACAAAAAAAATGGAAAATATTGAGAGTTATGAGCTACAATCATTCCCTCCAAACAGGAGGACCTTTGCAAATTTAAATCAACCCAACACAGAGATTGAGGTTGATCTTGATGTAGGAGATGGCTTTATACACCCTCACAGAGCAGACCTATACATCAAATTTGATGTTGTAAAGCTCGATGGTACAGATTATCCGGCTAACTCAAATATAAGATTGGTGGACAATTTTGTGCCACATCTGTTCTCTGAAATTGAGATCAGAAAACATGGTGTTGTTATAAACAGAGTAGATTACCCCGGTATTACCTCTACAGCTTTGGCCACACTAAAATTATCCAAGACCCAGGCATCATACTACAAAATAGGTGGATTTGAGGCTGGTGATAAAATTATATCTAAAAGCCACACAGTGCTGTTTCCTATGCACCTGTTTCCAGGATTCTTCTCAGATTACAAAGATATTATGTGGAAGCGTGGTTTAAGAATCACATTTAGAAGAGCTGCCAATGATAATAATGCTTTGATGAGGTACAGTACATTAAACTCTACTGGTGCAGCTCTGCCTAATACCCTACCTGATGAAGGCAAGTGCCTTATTCAGACTATGGAGCTAAGAATTCCAGTAGTTGAATATGAAGCCAGTTATGCTCTTAAATACAAAGCAGATATCCTAAAAAATCCACAGGTGCCTTTACATTTTTATACATATCAATGTGTGCAGAAGCCTGCCACTGGTAGCTATTATGAGTTTGATGCTACAAATTCATTCTCCAGTATACAATATGACATGCCAGATTTTGTGGTGGTACTGTTTCAGACTGGAAGAAACAATAATCAAGAAAAAAATTCAAGTAAATTTGATAGCTGAAACATCAAGAATATATATCTTAAAAATGGCAGAAATGAGGTGTTTCCTAGAGAAAATTACAATTTAGACATGTCCAAGGATGATTTCCTCAAATTATATGAGGCATTTTCAGCATACAAAAGGGTTACAACCGGGAATACAGACATGTATTATTCACCAGATGAATTCAAAACACAGAGACCCATGTTTGTCATCAACACCTCAAAAAGAAAACAAGTTGTGGTTAATGACAGGACAAACATTAAAATTATCTGTGAATTCCATGATACACTCCCTGATGATACCATATGTAGTGTTATTCTTATAGGTGAAAAATCATAGGTTTATGATGTAAGAAATGAGAGAGTCACAGAGCAATTCTAGAAAGCCTCTGCATATTACATTGTCTTAGTACTAGATATACAAGTTGAGCCTGGTGTCTAATTAAAATATTCGGGTTAACATATTAATACTCTGAACTGACTGTCAAGTATTTAAGCACACTTGACAGGGTATTACACTAAAAGCAATAAGCTCATATGAGCATCTTGGCTTAGTTTTAAGTGAAGCCAAAACAATGTCAAGAGGGGCATATTTTTAACAAGCTTATGGACAACAATCTGGCAGATGCAGCTTTTGTAAGTGCAGCCAAATCAATCTGAGGGGGCTCATCATTTCACGGGAAATTCCCGAGGGCATTTTTACAAAAATCTTGGGTTAGACAGAGTACCACACTTGAGCAATAAGCTCATATGCACATCTTGAGCTAGTTTTAAGTGTAGCCAAATCTGCCTGAGGGGGGCTCATCTTTTATCGCGCCAGTAATACCACAAAACACACTACTTATAATGTATTACATTTTCAAAGGATCTTAATGTATTTGTCTAAAAGTAGCTCTTAAAAGAGAATTGGAGCAATGGCTGAAATAGCTAAACATCATGAGATCATTGTAAATATTGTAAACTTCAGACACTGACTGCTAGAAGACATTTTCCCATAAATATTTTGAAAGAGTTACCTTAGGTCATTTCTTGCAAGCCTGCATTTATATATATAATTGTGTGAGAACCAGAGGGACGTAACTACAATTTATCAAATTTACAGGAGAGGAAATAATGTATTCTTAGGAACATGTCTGACTCTTAAAAAGTCAGTTAATTGGAGATCCAGCTTACTGCTAAGGATTAGAAGTAAAGATATGTCGACCTGACTCAAAATAGAACTTTTCGGGGGAGTTTATGTAAACAAACTGAAAACAGCATTTTTTGGAGTTACGTTCCTCTGGTTCTCATACAACGATATGTGGAAGCCCAGGCTTGCAACATAGTGAGGTCCCAAAATGATTATCGGGGTTTCAAGTAGTAGGCACACTGCAACAGACGAAGGTGAATGTTTATATCGTACATGTACGTTAAGAACACCTGTGGAAGTTTGCTATGCTTAGCGCGTATCATTTGTTTCCCATCAGACACAGCGGCGTAGGTGTATTACAAGATGGCGACTCCCGTGCAGAAGTCCTTTTGTGTCATTGAATTTGCAAGGTGTAATTTTGCTGTTTCAGTTCAGCGAGCTTTTCGACGGCGATTTGGAAGCGATCCTCCGTCCGATAACAACATTCTTCGATGCGCCATATCGTAATTTTCCAACTCCGTATATTGTGACCTCTCTCTCGGGGGAACGATGTGCCACACACACACACACCACACACACACACACACACACACACACACGCGCGCGCGCGCGCGCGCGGGCATATGTATTGTAACACAAACAAACAAACAAAATAATAATTGTTGTTTTTAGGATGCCTGGCCCCTATAACCTCGCCAGGGTGCGTGGTGCCCAACCAAAAATGTAAAAGTTTTCTAATGGCTACGGTTATAGATTACCGCACCTCTGTAGAGTTTCACGTGTTTTTTTTTTCCCCCAAACTTCCATGAAACCCTACAGAGGACCTCCGTAATGCATGCAACGTGTACTAACGACTCTAGTGTTATTTGATGTTGTGATATTTTTGGATATAGAGTTTTATTGTGAGATAGATAAAAATAATTATGTTTATTATAATATTTTCTTGATGAAGATGGAGAATGTATGTGTGTGTTACAAATAAAGTTGCATGCTTTTTTTCTAGTGTGTGTGTTTGTGTTTTTGATGTTCGACAGCATCTGAAACGATAAAAAAGAAATTTTATTGTTAATTTTCACGTGTAAAAAACAACAACAAATTTTTTTTGTGCAAATTTTCTGATTGTCTCGTGCTATAGTGCAAAAACTGATGAGAAAAAAGATATTGTAACTGATAACTAATGAAATTGATATTTGTAACTGATCTGAACTAGTGAAATTCGTATTGTGCCATTGTAACTGATTGTGCTAGTACAAAAAATTTCTTATTGTGCAAGAAAAGATGTTAAAAACTTGTTAAAACTGCTCTGTGACCCTCTCGTTCTTCACGTCGTAGGCGAAGGACTTCTCTGCAATCAGGATGACACTGCATAGGGTATCCTCGGGCAAGGCATCGTGGAACTCGCAGACGACCTTGATGTTGGTTCGATCGTTGACCACAACCTTCTTTCTCTTAGATGTGTTGATGACGGTCATGGGTCTCCGTGCTTTGAACTCGTTGGGCGTGTAGTACATGTCCACGCTTCCCTCGGTCACGCGTTTGTAAGCTGTGTAAGCTTCGTAAAGTTTGAGGTAATCGTTTTTGGTCACGTCGAGGTTGTAATTCTCGCGCGGGAACACTTCGTTGCGTCCATTCTTCAGATAAACGTTCTTGATCTTGCAGTCGTCGAACTTGCTGGAATCTTTTTCCTGATTCTTATCGCGCCCGGTCTGAAAGAGCACCACGACGAAATCTGGCATGTCGAACTGTATGTTGTTGAACTGCGTCGTCACGTCGAATTCCATGTGACTTCCCGACGCCATCTTCTGCACGCACTGGTAACCGTGAAAGTGAATCGGCACCTGCGGACTTTTCAAGATCTCCGCTTTGTACTTGAGGGCGTAGTTTGTTTCGTATTCCACCACCGGCATTCTCAATTCCATGCTCCGGATGACGCACTTGGCTGCTTCGGGTAGAGTGTTGGCTATCGGCGTGGTGCCGTCCGGACCCAAAGTAGCGTATCGCATTAGTGCGTCGTTGTCGTTGGCCGCTCTTCGAAACGTGACCCTCAGTCCTCCCTTCCACATGATCTCCTTGTAGTCCGAGAAGAAACCTGGCAGCAGACGCATGGGAAAAAGCACCGTGTGACTTCTCGTCGATATTTTGGTCCCGGCTTCGAATCCCCCGGCCTGGTAGTACGCTGCGTCCGTTTTGGATAATTTCAACGTTTTTAAATTTTTTTACAGGGTTTATTAAAGCACATATTTGAGGAAAACAACGCCACCCATATATAAATAAACCCCTCAAACTAACACTAATTAGAATTAGCCTACAAAATTTTTCTCGTAAGGTATTTTTTTTTGTAAACACTCTACCACCAACAGATCACATATAAATAAACATACCACCCAAAAAATGCGCTCTATGAAAAGTTGTCCTGTGTGCAAGATAACCATATCAAGCGAACATTTTGCAAGACATTGTCGCACCTGCGTGCCAGGCAAGCATTTGGCTGCCACTGAACTATGTTCCGGATGCAATATACAGATCACAATTGCGTATGTCAAGGAGCATAGGCTTAATTGTCTAAGCAAAAATACATCTGGGGCCCAGCCTTCGACCTCCACCAAGAGGAAGGCAGAAGCAGCCTCCATCAATGCACCACCCACGAAACGCGTCAAGCCTGTGGCGAAAGCGAACCAGACTGCTTTCGAGCGGTTGTTAGAGGACTTTGTCATCACTTCGGAGGGCTCATGCGACGTGCGTAGTTTTTTGGAGAACGTGCAAGCCAAAATCATTTCCATCCTCGGCGATGCGCTTGCAACGCACTCCACCAAATTCTACGCATCGCTACGTTGCCAGTACAAGAAGCCGTCCGATGAAATTTACAGCTTCTGCCACAACACCAAGGCGAAGACGCTGCATCTGGCGGATGTCGACAACCTCGAGGTCATCTACAACCAGTTTACCGATGAGCTGGTGGCAAAACAAGAAGAACATCAAGCTAAAGGCTCGGGGGGTTCGCTGTGTGGCGAGCCTCACGAACTGTGCGTCAAACTTTGTAAGTTCATACCTCTCTCCGCCTCCAGCTACGTCCCCTTACCACCTACTATTGCGGCAAAGAAGGCCGTCCTGAACATTCAGAACAAGGACGCCAAGTGCTTCGTATGGTCGGTGCTTGCAGCATTACACCCTGTCCACCGGAAAAACCATCCACACCGAGTTAACCACTACCGACCCTACGAGGCAGAGCTGGAAGTTGCGATGGCTGGGATCAACTACCCGGTGGCGCTTTCGGACATTCGAAAGTTTGAGGCTCGTGCGCGGTTGGCCATCAACGTTTACGGTCTCACTGACAAAAATGCGGTGTACCCCATCCGGGTGAGCGACGTAGAGGACGATGGTGCGCAGGAAATTCATCTTCTGCTCATCAAGGATGAGACCCATTACCACTACACCCTCATTCGCTCCCTCTCTAGACTTGTTTCGAGCCAACGGAGCAGTGAAAGTCACCACGTCGAGGTGTGTCGCAGGTGCTTGTCTACTTTTGATAATCAAAAACAGCAGGATTATCAGCGCATCAGAGGTCCCAACATCGCTGCCGAGAAGCTTGCCAGCCACAAGCTCTACTGCAATATCAACGAGCCGGGTGTGGCAGTCTTGCCCAAACCTGGCACTGTGGAGCGTTTCCACATGCACGGTGCCATGGTGGAGCATCCCGCTATCATCATCGCGGATTTCGAGGCCTTCCTCAAACCCCTGTCCACTTGCGATCCCGATCCCGAAGTTTCCTCCACCACCCCTTACCAACTCCACGAGGCATCCAGCTTCGCATACGTTGTGGTGCAACGTGACCAGCACATCGCCCCCGAGCCCTACGTGTATCGCGGTCCCGACGCCGCCAAACACTTCCTCGAGAGGATGGTTGTGGAAGCCAGCGAGATAGGGAAGGTACTGTTGGCCCCCAAGTCTATGCTCCCACTGTCCCCCGATGATCAACGTAGACACGACGAGGCCATTGCTTGCCCTGTCTGCGTCAAGGAGTACACCGCCAACAACCGTAAAGTCCAACACCACGATCACTTTAACGGTAGGTATGTTGGTCCATGGTGCAACGGATGCAACCTCATGGCCCGGGACCCGCGCTTCATCCCTGTGTTTTTTCATAATGGCTCGGGATACGACTTCCACCACCTCGTCAAGCATCTTGGGTACGACGGCATGCGAATCAACGTCCTGGCGCAGAACGAGGAGCGTTACATTAGCTTGAGCAAGTGGGTGCGAATCTCAGGAACACACTCTACCGTCGAGCTTCGCTTCCTCGACTCTCTGAGGTTCCTCCCGGCCAGCCTCGATGCTCTCGCAGGGAAGCTTAGCGACGAGCAAATGCTCATCACCTCCGCGAACTTTCCGAACTTGGACGCAGGTCTCTTCAGGCGTAAGGGGGTCTACCCCTACGAATACATCACAGACCCTTCCAAGTTCGCAGAGACGTCGCTACCTCCTCGAGCAAACTTCTATAGCAAGCTGCGAGGCTCAAACATCACCGACGAGGAATATCACCACGCCCAGTCCATGTGGCGCGAGCTGGGCTGTCGAACTCTCGGGGACTACCACGACGCCTACCTCAGACTTGATGTGACGCTCCTCGCCGACGTGTTCCAGACGTTCCGTGCGACCGCAATGAAGATCTACCAGCTGGACCCTGCATACTTCTACAGTCTCCCCGGACTGGCGTGGTCGGCCATGTTTCTGGTGACGAAGATCGAGCTGGAGCTTCTTTCGGACGTAAACATGATGCTGTTTGTGGAACGTGCCGTGCGGGGTGGAATGGTCCAGGTGTCGCAGCGACACTCGCGCGCCAACAATCACCACATGTCCACCGGTTACGACCCCTCACAACCGTCCAGCTACATCATGTACACGGACGTCAATAACCTCTACGGACACTCCATGATGCAGCAACTCCCCTTTAGAGGCTTCGAGTGGGCTGACCCTTCCAACTTCGACATCGAAAACTTCGACGATTCGGAACATGGGTTCTTCGCCGAGGTGGACCTTGAGTTCTCCGAGAAGCTGCAGGATTTGTTCTGTGATCTTCCCCCTGCACCCGAGTTCAAGTGTCCACCCGATTCCAACCAGAAGAAGCTCGTCATGGATTTCGAGTCCAAAGAGCGTTATGTCCTGCACTACCAAAACCTCCGGTGGCTGATGAAGCAAGGGGTTACCGTCCGCACAGTACATCGAGTTTTGATGTTCGAGCATTCTCCGTGGTTGCGACCATATATTGAAGTCAACACGAAACACCGCACCGCAGCTACGTCCGAGCTTGATAAGGATTTCTTCAAGCTTATGAACAATGCGGTGTTCGGGAAAACCATGGAGAATGTACGGAATCGTGTAGATGTGAGGCTAATATCAAACAAAGCACAATGTCGCAGGCTCGTAGCAAACCCGTTATTCAAATCGAGGACTATTTATAACGAACAGCTTGCTCTGGTGCATATGAGGAAGGGCGAGGTGAAGCTCAACAAGCCAATTTATGTTGGCGCCTCAGTATTAGACCTGAGCAAGCTGCACATGTTTCAAACATATTATGGGATACTACGCCAGCACTATAACGACAATATTAGCCTACTCTACACGGACACGGATAGCTTGGTGTACCACGTTCGCACGGACGATGCGTACGGGGATATAGCCACAGCTCCATCTTTGGTTAACCTTTTCGACACCTCGGGCTATCCCCAGCAAAACAAGTACGGTATCCTGGCCCGTAACAAGAAGGTGCCTGGCAAACTCAAAGACGAGAAGGACGGTGATGTAATTCTCGAGTTTGCAGGTCTTCGCGCCAAGGCCTATGCCATCAAAGCCGAGGGCAGCGTTACCAAGAAGGCCAAGGGTGTCGGCAGACAGGTGGTTCGGGAGCATCTCGCATTCGAGGACTTTGTCGATTGCCTCAAGACCAGGTCGTCGGTTCTAAGAGCAGAACAGCGTATCCAGAGCGTCGACCATGTGTTGACCACAAACAAAGTTAGAAAAATTGCGCTGGATCCCAACGACGATAAGAGGCGCGTCCTCGAGTGTGGTATTCACACATTGCCGTGGGGACACTATCGCTTAGCAGAAAGCAAAACCTGCAACATATGTCCATCTTCAACAGAAGATTCATAAAAACAAAACAAAACAAAACAAAAAAAAAAAAAAAACACTTTGACTGTCATTACAAAAAACATTGACCGTATTCTTAAATAACCAGCATGCCTATGAATTTGTTCGGTTTCAAAAAACAGATCATTATGGAAACCATACCAGATCATGAAGTCTTACCTTCCGTGTTACCTAAACTCAACGGTCTGTTGATCATTCACCTCAACAGCATTTGGACGAAACTGAATGACGATGTGGGCAAGATGTTTTATGTTTTTAATAACAATTTACATTTCTACGAAATTCCAATCGACGGGAAACTTCAAATCACCGTGAATCCGGAAAACGCAGGCGAAATCAAAATTTCTACCGGCAAGAACATTTTTCGAATCAAGCACGACAAGATGCTTTCTAACATTACGTACGATGTTTCCGCTGGAGATTACCTGTACGTGGAACTCCTCGGAGATTACGACAAACTCATTCCTCTTTTTGTAGAATTACGAATCGTCTATCCTATTATAAATAACCGTTAACCAAAAATGCCTAACGACATTTTCGGCAACACCAAGCGTGTAGACCACGCAGAAGAGATTCTCATGTTGGACATTCGAGTTAAGAAGTTGAGGACCGATTTGATCGCTTTGCAGGAGACCTTAAACAAAAGTTTAGAGTCGGAAATCGCTACGCTCCGCGAACTTTCCGAACTTGGACGCAGGTCTCTTCAGGCATAAGGGGGTCTACCCCTACGAATACATCACAGACCCTTCCAAGTTCGCAGAGACGTCGCTACCTCCTCGAGCAAACTTCTATAGCAAGCTGCGAGGCTCAAACATCACCGACGAGGAATATCACCACGCCCAGTCCATGTGGCGCGAGCTGGGCTGTCGAACTCTCGGGGACTACCACGACGCCTACCTCAGACTTGATGTGACGCTCCTCGCCGACGTGTTCCAGACGTTCCGTGCGACCGCAATGAAGATCTACCAGCTGGACCCTGCATACTTCTACAGTCTCCCCGGACTGGCGTGGTCGGCCATGTTTCTGGTGACGAAGATCGAGCTGGAGCTTCTTTCGGACGTAAACATGATGCTGTTTGTGGAACGTGCCGTGCGGGGTGGAATGGTCCAGGTGTCGCAGCGACACTCGCGCGCCAACAATCACCACATGTCCACCGGTTACGACCCCTCACAACCGTCCAGCTACATCATGTACACGGACGTCAATAACCTCTACGGACACTCCATGATGCAGCAACTCCCCTTTAGAGGCTTCGAGTGGGCTGACCCTTCCAACTTCGACATCGAAAACTTCGACGATTCGGAACATGGGTTCTTCGCCGAGGTGGACCTTGAGTTCTCCGAGAAGCTGCAGGATTTGTTCTGTGATCTTCCCCCTGCACCCGAGTTCAAGTGTCCACCCGATTCCAACCAGAAGAAGCTCGTCATGGATTTCGAGTCCAAAGAGCGTTATGTCCTGCACTACCAAAACCTCCGGTGGCTGATGAAGCAAGGGGTTACCGTCCGCACAGTACATCGAGTTTTGATGTTCGAGCATTCTCCGTGGTTGCGACCATATATTGAAGTCAACACGAAACACCGCACCGCAGCTACGTCCGAGCTTGATAAGGATTTCTTCAAGCTTATGAACAATGCGGTGTTCGGGAAAACCATGGAGAATGTACGGAATCGTGTAGATGTGAGGCTAATATCAAACAAAGCACAATGTCGCAGGCTCGTAGCAAACCCGTTATTCAAATCGAGGACTATTTATAACGAACAGCTTGCTCTGGTGCATATGAGGAAGGGCGAGGTGAAGCTCAACAAGCCAATTTATGTTGGCGCCTCAGTATTAGACCTGAGCAAGCTGCACATGTTTCAAACATATTATGGGATACTACGCCAGCACTATAACGACAATATTAGCCTACTCTACACGGACACGGATAGCTTGGTGTACCACGTTCGCACGGACGATGCGTACGGGGATATAGCCACAGCTCCATCTTTGGTTAACCTTTTCGACACCTCGGGCTATCCCCAGCAAAACAAGTACGGTATCCTGGCCCGTAACAAGAAGGTGCCTGGCAAACTCAAAGACGAGAAGGACGGTGATGTAATTCTCGAGTTTGCAGGTCTTCGCGCCAAGGCCTATGCCATCAAAGCCGAGGGCAGCGTTACCAAGAAGGCCAAGGGTGTCGGCAGACAGGTGGTTCGGGAGCATCTCGCATTCGAGGACTTTGTCGATTGCCTCAAGACCAGGTCGTCGGTTCTAAGAGCAGAACAGCGTATCCAGAGCGTCGACCATGTGTTGACCACAAACAAAGTTAGAAAAATTGCGCTGGATCCCAACGACGATAAGAGGCGCGTCCTCGAGTGTGGTATTCACACATTGCCGTGGGGACACTATCGCTTAGCAGAAAGCAAAACCTGCAACATATGTCCATCTTCAACAGAAGATTCATAAAAACAAAACAAAACAAAACAAAAAAAAAAAAAAAACACTTTGACTGTCATTACAAAAAACATTGACCGTATTCTTAAATAACCAGCATGCCTATGAATTTGTTCGGTTTCAAAAAACAGATCATTATGGAAACCATACCAGATCATGAAGTCTTACCTTCCGTGTTACCTAAACTCAACGGTCTGTTGATCATTCACCTCAACAGCATTTGGACGAAACTGAATGACGATGTGGGCAAGATGTTTTATGTTTTTAATAACAATTTACATTTCTACGAAATTCCAATCGACGGGAAACTTCAAATCACCGTGAATCCGGAAAACGCAGGCGAAATCAAAATTTCTACCGGCAAGAACATTTTTCGAATCAAGCACGACAAGATGCTTTCTAACATTACGTACGATGTTTCCGCTGGAGATTACCTGTACGTGGAACTCCTCGGAGATTACGACAAACTCATTCCTCTTTTTGTAGAATTACGAATCGTCTATCCTATTATAAATAACCGTTAACCAAAAATGCCTAACGACATTTTCGGCAACACCAAGCGTGTAGACCACGCAGAAGAGATTCTCATGTTGGACATTCGAGTTAAGAAGTTGAGGACCGATTTGATCGCTTTGCAGGAGACCTTAAACAAAAGTTTAGAGTCGGAAATCGCTACGCTCCAAACGCAATGTCTCGACCCCATTCTGAAAATCGATTCCGAACTGAAGACGCTGATAAAAAATTATGTCGACGTACCTTCTTACGACAACGTTCAAAATATACAGTTGAGCGTGGATTCGCTTCAAAATGATTTGGCCAAATTACAGCAATTTCAATCGAAAAATGAAGATTTGGAAAAATTGAAACTCGAAATCGAAGAACGAACTTCCGCAATAGAAAAGAATTTCTCTGAACTTCAAACCGTGGTGAACGATATTGATGTAGAACGCTTGCATGTCGTCGTTTCCAAATTACAAGAAGAATTCACCGACACGTTGGAAGAAATTAAATCCAAGTTGCAGACTTTGGAAGATACAATGACGAACCTACCATCGTCGGACGAACTGCAGGTCATCGGTAAAAGCGTCGCGAACATAAAAATTCAATTGGAGGCCTATCAAGATTTCGAACACATTCAAACCACCATCGCTACGCTTCAGGCGTCCTTGGAATTGATCAACGAAGAAATTAAAAATATTCACGCTGAAGCGAGAGCGTTGACGAGCATTCAAGACACGTTGAGCACGGTTCAGCAGAAGATCGAATATTTAGAAAATTTGAACGTCGAAACGAATCTCGCTCATTTTCATCATGTACTCGACAACATACAGGGTGACTTGGAATCGTTACGGACGAGCGTGCCTTCGAGCGAAGATTTGGAAAAATTGAAAACGGCGGTGACGGCACTATCCGATTCGAACGACATCAAAAGCTCATTGAGCGATCTCGAGAGTAAAGTGGCCAATCTCCCCACCTCCAAAGAATTGCACGCTTTGAAAATAAACATATCTGGAAAAAAATGCTGAAACGACTGGAAACGGAAACGGCGAACGTGGAAGAGATTCGAGACGAAATCAGTTCGCTGGTGTCGACGCTGCCCACTTCGCAGAGCGTCGCCGACCTTCACACGCAGTTTACAGAGATGCGAAGCATCGTGAACGATCTTACCGAGAAGAGCTCGAAATTGAATCAAGTCGAGAACCTTCAGAACATCGTCGTCAACATCAGAGATCAAGTCGGAGTGCTGGAATCCACGCAGGAATCGACGCTGGCTTCTTTCGGTGCCAAGTTGCAAGAACTCAACGAAAACTACAAGCAGTTGAACGTGGAAGTGAAAATCAAACCGTCGTTGTCTGTCGTAACGGATACCATAGTCGAGCATTTGCTGCCCATCGAAAATAAACTCGGACATGTTCACAGTAATCTGCTCGGCGTCGACACTAAATTCGCTAAACTGCATTCTCTGCAAGCCATCGAAATCAACAGCGTACCCAATCAGCAGAGAATCTCCACGTTCGTCGAAGGTAACAAACTGTACATGTTACATCCTTATCATCCGTACTACAAGTTTCTCCTCAATGGCACGATTCAGATAAACGAATTTTCGTACTGGTCTCACGGCAGAAAAGCTAGCGTTCCCACCATGACTTTGATATCGAATCGTGGTGTCCAGAAAGCAGGAAACATTCCTCTGGCACGTTGGAACGAAACGCGCAACATATATGAAATACACGAAGACGAAGATCTCACCGTTTTCGACGTGAGTGCCGGCGATAAGCTGATCATTCAAAACACGAGCGAAGTGCCACCCTCTTTGAATCCCATCACGCTTGTGCTTCTCTTGAAACGTAATCTCTAAAAAATGTCTAGGCAAGCCATCGTCGAAGAATTGCATAAACCTGCACGCCGCAACTACGAACGTTTGGCTGTGGTAACCAAGGGTATCGACGACCTCTGGCAAAGTGACCTCGTGGAGATGAGTAGCGGCAATTTGAAAAACATACATAAATTGAACAAGGGCAACAAGTACCTCCTCACCGTCATAGACACATTTTCGAAATTCGCATGGGCTCTACCTTTGAAGGCGAAAACGGCAACGTGCGTCACGGAAGCATTCAAATTAATTTTTCGCGAAAGCGGCGGCAGACAACCACGGTTTCTGCAAACGGACAACGGTAAAGAATTTTACAACGCCGTATTCCAAAAGTTTATTCAAAAACACAAGATTCGACATTATTCGAGCTTCAGTCACATCAAAGCCAGCATCGTGGAAAGATTCAATCGAACCTTGAAAACACACATGTGGAAACGATTCACGCTTCGGGGAAATTACAAATGGGTCGACATCCTGCCGGAACTCGTCGACACCTATAATGATACGGTACACAGAACGATAGGCATGAAGCCAGCCGACGTTACCAAGTCCGACGAGCAACGTTTAATTTCTACAGTTTACTGTCCAAAGTACACACCCACGACAAAAAAAGCTAAATACAAAATTGGAGACCAGGTGAGGATCAGCAAATTCAAACGCACCTTCGAGAAGGGGTTCACAAAAAATTGGAGCACGGAACTCTTTACGGTGGTTCGAGTTCTACCTGGAAACCGACACACGTATATAATAAAAGATAGTAGCGGCGAGATTTTGAAAGGAAGATTTTACGAAGAGGAACTCTCTAAAACGAAACACCCCGACACGTACCTCATCGAGAAAGTATTGCGTAGGAAAGGTGACAAACTGTTTGTCAAATGGCTGGGACTTCCGGAAAAGAGTTGGATCGACGCGAACGAAGTGATCTTGTAAGTGCGTGGAACGTGGTGAAGCGTCTACCGGATCCAGAAAGTCAAACGAGAAAAAAAAAGAACGGCGAGTTGCTCCCCGACAGCATCCGCTGTCTGATCGTAGGTCCTTCGGGGTGTGGGAAAACGACACTGCTCGTGGACAATTTTCTCCTCGCACCGAATTGGTTAAATTGGAAGAACAGGCACCTGTACGTGTTCTCGAAAAGTTTGGAACAATCCAAATACCAGCAACTGATGAAACTGTACGATGGTCTGGACATTGCAACGTTCGCTTCGGAAATAAAACCACTCGACGATTGTCGTGAAAATTCAGTTGTTGTGTTCGACGACGCCATCCTGGAAAATCAAAATGAAATTCGCAACTTTTTCACGCAAGGTCGTCACAAAGGAGTGGATTGTTTTTACCTAGCTCAAACGTTTTCCAAAATTCCAAAACAGTTAGTGCGCGACAACGCTAATTTTATATGTTTGTTTCGTCAAGATCACACCAACCTCAAGCACGCGTACGATGACTACGTAGGCGGAGACATGAACTACAATCAATTTTCGGAAGGCTGCTCTACTTGCTGGAACGGTGACGATTTCGGATTTGTGACGATCGACATGACGAGAAAACCCAACGATGGAAAATACAGAAACAAAATCAACGACTTTCTAAACGTTGCAACGTTGTGAGAAACGACGTGTATAAATAACATCATGACGAAACGAAAAATCGAAGACGAAAATCTCAAGCTTCGCGATTACCTCGCGAAACGCTTCAAAGGTTGGAAATCCGAGAATCGCGGATTCTACGAAGAGAAAAAACGTCAGGATCAACCTGTGATCGATGCCATCAGCGGTTTAGGTAAAGAAATTAAAAGTGTCACGGAACAAAATAAAAATTTGATTAATGAACTCGTACCGCTCGCAGCTAAAAGTTACGCCGTACCCACGCCCATTTCGAGCATTCCTTCGACGCCGTTCGAACTGAAGGATGCACCGGCACGACGTCGAGCCATAGGCAGCACGTCTTCGGATAAAATCGAGTTGGGACCTTTGGCACGAGACTACCTGAGCACGGGGAAATTCGACAAGGATGAAGTGTTCGGATTGTATCCCAGCATGGAAACCAGCGAAGGCGGCGGTGTGGTGTGGAAGATTGGGAAATCGAAGGTGACCTTCGAAGGCATCGACATTAAAGTCAATTTAGGCGACAAGGATAGTTGGAACAGGTATCCGGGTACGGTGGGACTGTGGGAACTCGTCGCCAAAAAGCAGCCGAAAGATTACACCGACGAAGATTACCAAAGTTACAAGGAAATTCTGATCATGACGGATGCCTTGTACCAGAACAACGACGCCTCGCAGAATAGGGTGAAATCGAGCAGCGGCGAGAAGTACAGGAATCTCATCAAACCGATTTGGAACCAGGTCAAAACGGGCAGCGGCGTCAAACGCTACAACACGTTACCCAAAGAATTCGTTTGGGTGGACGACGTGAGGAAGCTCGTGGACCGATTGTTGGTGATAGCCGGCGACGAGAATGCAGGCAACCGTAATTTCTACAACGAGAAGGTTGGCATCGTGGACATGATCAGCACGAAACTTTCCAACTTCATCGTGAACGACGACAAGGGCATAGGTTACCTGATCAAAATCATCAACACGCTGCCTCCGAAATTTTGGAACGTGGCCGAAGGAAAGGGACTCGTGAACGACATCATCAACAAGTTACCTTTCGAGATGCATCTACCTGGCTACCAGTACTGCGGACCGGGTACCAAACTCGAGAAAAGATTGGAGAGAGGAGACAAGGGTGTGAATCCGTTGGACGCCGCATGCAAAAATCACGACATCGCTTACAACACCACGCAGACGGATCTGGACGCACGTCACGAAGCAGACAGAAAGTTAGAGCACGCAGCTTTCGAAAGGTTCGTGAGCAGAGACGCATCGCTGGGTGAACGGGTCGCCGCACTGGGTACCACCATCGCCATGAACACGAAACAAAAATTGGGGTGGGGTATATAAATAACATACAGTAAAAAAAAAAAAAAAAAAAAACATGGCTCGCATAACTGATTTGCCGCACGAACTACTATCTAAAATATTCAAAAAAGTAGTTAACGGAGATGTTAATAAACTTGTAATCATGGCAAAAACAACGCCGGAATTTCGCATCCCTTGTGAAATGGTTCTCAAGGACCATCTTCGGGAGATCAGCGGCCTGAGGTGTGGTGATCTCAACATTCTGCTTTCGGCTGCAGGGGAAAAATTAAACGAAAGGTTAGATGAATTGCACGAGGCGAGGCAGGGAAGAAGACGGTACACAGTAGATTGGCGCAAGTCTAAGCAGGAGACGGAAGATATCATTACGCACATCATCGCGTTTTCCGAAGCACGGACTTTCTTCCTCTGTTAAAAAAATAATAATATATATACGTGTCAAAAAAACTTGATATATAAATAACACACATCGTAAAAAAAAAATAATCTTCGGTATATATAAATAACACACATCGTGAAAAAACAATTAAATTTCTCTCTAACACTCTGAAATTTTTTTTTGATATGACGACTGAAAAAATGAGTGATCTCCAAGCATTAAAACAAATGCTAAATTTGTCAGTCGAGTATGTAAAAATTCAGGAATTGGAAGTCGACAAACCTTACACGATAACTTCCGGTTCAATCGTTTCTACCCAGTATGGTCCCAAGGTACGTCTGTTGCTCAACGCACAGTACAGTCTATTTTTACCAGATCGATACGCTAACATGTTATCCGACGAGAAGCTATCTATTTTAATCGAGAACAAAACTCGAATCGTGTACAAGGGGACAAAGGAACTTCTTGGCAAGAAAACGAAGCACGTAATAGAATTTGTGTAACGACTGCGAGGCCTTGAAAATATATAAATAACATACCGTAAAAAACTACACAAGAAAAAATCTCAGAATATATATATAAATAACATACCGTGAAAATAACACATAGAGCATCAACATGAAGCCCAAGGGTGTCGTGTACCAGATACCATATTCGAATCTAAAAAATCTAGGTGTTCTCGATGGGTTACTCACCAAGAAACAACGCGAGAAGAAACGTTCTTGCTTGTCGAAAGGACACGGAATGAAATTGCTGCTCAGCACACCTCAATTGAAAAGATTGCAGCGTTCGCGAAAACAGCAAAAAATCGGAGGTTTCATATTCAGCATCCCGGCCATCCTGGCAGCATTGGGGGCCGTTGGAAGTTTGGCCGGCGGAAGTGCCGCCATCGCGAAAACCGTCATCGACTCAAAGAAGAACAAGGCAGAATTGGAAGAACAGAAACGTCACAACCTGGCCATGGAGAAGAAGGGGAAGGGTGTGATGAAAAAATTTAAAAAAAAGAAACAGAAGCACTCACCAACCGAGACATTGAATCTCTGATCGAACCGTTACGAATCAAACACTTCAGAGGAGTTTTCATGTCCGACTCGTTACCTTCAAGCGTCAAAAGAAGAGAATGCGGAGTAGTCAACTTGGACGGTCAAGAAAATCCAGGCACGCATTGGATATGTTACCACAAAAACGATGATAAAGCATTCGTTTTCGATTCTTTCGGAGGCGTTCCACCTACAAATTTAGTCTATTATCTGAAAACGAACAAAACCTCCATATACTACAACGACGAACGCATTCAAAATTTCGGAGACGTGAACTGCGGTCATCTCTGCCTCTCCGTGCTCGCGTTTCTCTCTAAAATAAATAACCCTACGATCGAGGATTTCCAGAAAGTATTGTGGAACCTCAAACAGCATCACTAGGATGGGCGTGTTCCATCTCACGAGCGAATCTTCAATCTTGAAACTCACGCTGCACGACGACATCGTCTATCCTAAATCCGTGGCTCTGCGTGCATTCTACAGCATGTACCTCATACCCAATGTTACGCAGCACAACAACAAAATTAGCGTCGGAAGCGAACACATCGTCGTCACGCCAGGACAATACAATCTTTCCACTTTGCAAGCTCAATTACCCAAAGGCACATACCTTTCTCAAAATTCGGTCACGCACAGAGTGGAAATCCTATCCGCGACGGAGACCGTGGACCTGGGCACCATAGGAGAACTTTTAGGTTTCGAGAACAACACCAAACTCGAGGCTGGCATCAAGCACACGGCAGTCAATATTCCTAAATTCTTGGCCATAGAGACTCTGAACGTACACTGCAACGTGGCGGAAGGCATGATCACGAAATCCTCGGACGGATTGTTAGGAAGTCACAAACAGACGGGAATCATAGCCACGTTCAAACCAAGTTCCGAGTTTATGGAACCGATCATCTACACGCCCTCTTCGCCGATCTATTTTCCAGTATGTCGCAACCGCATAGACGACATAGAGTTGGTGGTGACGAACGAGAAAGGAGACGTGGTGGATTTCGCAGGTGCCACTACGACGGCCATCGTGGAGATCAACGTATAATAAATAACACACATAGTGAAAATGGAGCAAATCGAAAGTTACGAATTGCAATCTTTCCCTCCCAACCGTCGCACGTTCGCCAATCTCAACGAAGCGAACAGGGAGATCGAATACGACGTGGACGTAGGCAATGGGTTTATTCATCCTCACAGAGCGGACCTCTACCTTCAATTCGACGTGGTGAAGAAGGAAAACGGAGAAGCCTTTCCGCCCAATGCAAATTTGAAACTCGTGGACAACTTCGTGCCTCACCTGTTCTCGCAGGTGGAGGTTAGGAAACACAACACCGTCATCGACAGAATCGATTATCCAGGCATCACGTCGACGGCAGTGGGAACGTTGAAATTATCCAAAACGGACGCAGCATACTATCAAGCAGGAGGATTCGAAGCAGGGACGAAAATATCGACGACAAGTCACACGGTGCTTTTTCCCATGCGTCTGCTGCCCGGTTTCTTCTCCGACTACAAGGAGATCATGTGGAAGGGAGGACTGCGCGTTACGTTTCGAAGAGCAGCCAACGACAACGACGCACTGATGCGATACACCAACTTGAACGCCGACGGCACGCCGATAGCCAACACTTTACCCGAAGCGGCGAAATGCGTCATCCGGAGCATGGAATTGAGAATACCTGTGGTGGAATACGAAACAAACTACGCCCTCAAGTACAAAGCGGAGATCTTGAAAAGTCCGCAGGTGGCGATTCACTTTCACGGCTACCAGTGCGTACAGAAGATGGCGACGGGAAGTCACATGGAATTCGACGTGACGACTCAGTTCAACAACATACAGTTCGACATGCCAGATTTCGTCGTGGTGCTCTTTCAGACCGGGCGCGATAAAAATCAGGAAAAAGATTCCAGCAAGTTCGACGACTGCAAGATCAAGAACGTTTATCTCAAAAATGGACGCAACGAAGTGTTCCCGCGCGAGAATTACAACCTCGACGTGACCAAAAACGATTATCTTAAACTTTACGAAGCTTACACCTCTTACAAACGCGTGACCGAGGGAAGCGTGGACATGTACTACACGCCCAGCGAATTCAAAATCCGCAGGCCGATGTTCGTCATCAATACATCTAAGAGGAAGAAGGTTGTGGTCAACGATCGTACCAACTTCAAGATCGTCTGCGAGTTCCACGATGCCTTGCCCGAGGACACCCTATGCAGTGTCATCCTGATTGCAGAGAAATCCTTCGCCTACGACGTGAAAAACGAGAGGGTCACAGAGCAGTTTTAACAAGTTTTTTACATCTTTTCTTGCACAATAAGTAATTTTTTGGACTAGTACAATCAGTTACAATAGTACAATACAAATTTCACTAGTTCAGATCAGTTACAAATGTCAATTTCATTAGTTATCAGTTACAATATCTTTTTTCTCATCAGTTTTTGCACTATAGCACGAGACAATCAGAAAATTTGCACAAAAAAAATTTGTTGTTTTTTTTACACGTGAAAATTAACAATAAAATTTTTTTTATCGTTTCAGATGCTGTCGAAACATCAAAAACACATACACACACACTAGAAAAAAAGCATGCAACTTTATTTGTAACACACACATACATTCTCCATCTTCATCAAGAAAATATTATAATAAACATAATTATTTTTATCTATCTCACAATAAAACTCTATATCCAAAAATATCACAACATCAAATAACACTAGAGTCGTTAGTACACGTTGCATGCATTACGGAGGTCCTCTGTAGGGTTTCATGGAAGTTTGGGGAAAAAAAAAACACGTGAAATTTTACAGAGGTGCGGTAATCTATAACCGCAGCCATTAGAAAACTTTTACATTTTTGGTTGGGCACCACGCACCCTGGCGAGGTTATAGGGGCCAGGCATCCTAAAAACAACAATTATTATTTTGTTTGTTTGTTTGTGTTACAATACATATGCCCGCGCGCGCGCGCGCGCGCGCGTGTGTGTGTGTGTGTGTGTGTGTGTGTGTGCGTGTGGCACATCGTTCCCCCGAGAGAGAGAGGTTTACAAAGGTCACAATATACGGAGTTGGAAAATTACGATATGGCGCATTCGCTTATTACTGTTGCCAGCCATAAATCTCTCTCTCTTTTACGGCAGTATATATTTGTTGCCGGCTCTGCTTGTTTAGTGTGTGTATGTTACGCCAGTATATAAATTGGCTAAGCCTCAAAAAATAGTAGCTTTTGCTAAGTAAAAAAAAAAGACTGTAGGTAGGCTGTCGGTTGTTTAATTCTCTCTCTCTCTCTCTCTCTCTCTCCTCTCTCTTTTGTAAAAAGCCATGGTAAAAGTACCAGTAGGTTACCAAAAATTGCTTTATGCACTGTAACTCAAGCCTCAAGCAAAGTTGCCAGCTCCTTGCTTTAGGTTAGGTTAGACAAAAAAAAAGCTGTAGGTAGGCTGTCGGTTGTTTAACTCTTCCCCCTCTCTCTCTCTCCTCTCTCTTTTTTGTAAAAAGCTATGGCAAAAATGCCAGTAGGTTACCAAAAATTGCTTTATGCACTGTAAAACAAGCCTCAAGCAAAGTTGCCAGCTCCTTGCTTTAGGTTAGGTTAGACCAAGACAAAAACCTTGGTGATTTTTTTCGAGTAAGATGTTGGCAACACTGTGAGTTTTACTTTCGGTTGCAGAACTCTCAAGCAAGATTGCCAGCTCCTTGCTTTAGGTTAGGTTATACCAAAAAAACCTTGGTGATTTTTTCGAGTAAAAAATTGGCAACACTGCGAGCGCCACCGAGCGCCACTTCCGGTTTCTGAACTCTCAAGCAAAATTGCCAACTCCTTTGCTTTTTAGGTTAGGTTAGACCAAAAACCTTGGTGATTTTTTCGAGTAAACAGTCGGCAACACTGCGAGCGCCACCGAGCGCCATTTTCGGGCGCAGAACCGGTGCACTTGGACTACTTCGATGGGCATTCGTGACTAATGTACAGATACTAAAGGTTTCTTGTTCTAGGATAAAAGTTCTCTCTTCAAAAATACAAAATAGACATTTCTAGCCAGTTAGACGTGCATCTCTACTATGGATTGTATTCATTCTACAAGCCCTGTGGTTACAGGAGCAGTCTGTATGATTCTAATTGGTTTTTACATGTTTTCTCGGTTTATTAAATGTCTTTGTGAACGATGTTCTAAAATAAGGTTCTAGATAATGTTCTTAAGAATATTCTCTAACTTCGTGGGCCAACTGAAAGAAAAATGATACATTTGTTGCATTTATGTACAAGCAACAATATACCAATTACGTAGAATAATCATTGCCAGGCGTTGCACATGACCCATACTGGCTGCAAACTGCAAGTTAGCATGACAGGCCTATCATTCATGAAACTTTGAATCATGAACCTGTGAAAAAACTTTCATCTCCCTTTCCATCCGAAATATTCTGGAAAAGGACATCAGGGCTGATGATACAAACTTTCAGGTATGATTGAGAATGGCACATGTATCAATTTGAGATAAGGAACCCTGGTCCGGAGACGACTTAGTCGAAAGTTATAAGTGAAAAATCGGTGTACGAAGATGTAATACTTTTATTACCTGCACAAGTTTCACAAGCTGCTACATTCACAACAGTTCTTCAAAGTGGCGTCCCCCGGCTTCGCTGCAGGCATGATATCGTCGCACAAAGTTCTGGCGTACCCGTTGGAACAACCCTGGGGAGAATCTCCTGGCAAGAATTCTCGCTGCCTGTGACATCGTTCGAACGACCCCGGGGTTGTTCCAACGGGTACGCCATGTGTTGCTCTCTACCAGCCTAAGAAATAATTAACATCCCAGCGTTTCCTGCCGGCCCGTCATGAAGTCTTCCCTGCGTGCACCTGGTGGGCGACCTTTGTTGCACAGTCTCTGCAACGAGGAGTCTGCTTAGGCAAGAGGATAGGAACAACGTGTGACGTAACGCGACGTCTACTTATTTAACGTGCCTGACGTCATTCTGATTCTACGTTACGAGGGTAAGGTCAAACCCACAAAACAATTAAACACATAAACAAAAGGCAATCATTAACAACCTATTTACCTTTTGTCCCAGGGTAAGTGCCATCAGTTGGAGCCCAAGAGATTACATAGGGTAGAACGAATCACACTACAGGGTTAGTTCTATATATATACTGTAATTTCTATAAAAGAGCACATGCATAAACATTACATCATTGCCCCTTTCACTCATACTTTCACTCTCGCATTCATTTCTCAGCAATCCAAAATACATTAGTAATTAATACAATAATAGTTCGGCGGCATGTTTACAGTTAGCTACATTAATTTAAACAGTTCTTAATTTGACATTTACTTTTGCATTTACGGAAAAAACTGTTCCGGTAGGAGCTTAACCTGCACTGTAAAAACACTACTCCTTTTATGTTGTTGTTGTTGAATGAATGTTAATCTATATATTGTTAATTTTGAGGTTAACGAGGATCACTGATATATAATTATGTTGACAATTTATAGCGTCGTACAATCTGAATATTAAATACTTTGGATGAATGTATAATTGAACGCTGTACGGTTTTACATGTTAAAATTATAGTTGATGCAATTTAATCACCGTAATAAGCAATGTCTGTTCGAGATTTTTTTATGTAATTAAAGCGAGTTCATTGGATGTCACGACGGGGCGAACGAAGCTTATCATTTTCACGTCCATTCCGGCTTACCTTTGTCGGCTCAGGCTAAAGTCCTCGTGGTGAAGTCGTGGATGTTTGTGGCGTGGTCAATTGGTAGCTTCCGGGCGATAAGATAGGATCTCCGCATCTTCCTAGGTGGTAACTGGGTCGGACGCCCCCCCAGCAGGGCCTTTCTCTGTCTCTACTCCATATTGATAGTACACAGACACGTGCGAAATAACACAACACGGAACGGTGCGACACACAAAGCGAATACTTTAAGCGGATGGTTCGCGAAAGATTGACGATGATAACACGTCGAAGAAAATCTGAGTAAAACTGGTTGATAGCGCGTCGAAGAAAATCTGAATAATACTGAGTCTTCCGCTTCTCTGCTCGTCTATTTATTTGCTATTCAAACGGTTCGTTACTGTACCCTCTCTGTCCAAGCGTTGCTAAATTGTCCTCAAGTCGTAGGCTCTTGTCTTGCTATCTTCCCCCGTGTAATTGGAGTTCTTTGACCCTTTCAAAAAGCACCTCGAAGAGAGGTTAGCCTAAAACTGGGTCCATTGTAACCTGCACGTTCGTTCCGAAGACCGTGCCAGGAAGTCTGTAGCTATTGTTATCCAGTCTAGCTGTTTAACCTTTAATATCGGGCTTAATTTATCTCCTATCAAATTCTGCTTTGGGAATTTCGTCGATGATAATCTGCTGCTGGGCTGTCTTTAATTTCAGTTGAATCTGACCATTGGTAATAAAGTTGTATTTTTATATTTCTTTACCCGAGGCTCGGCCTCTTCTCTCGGGAAACAGGCTAGTCCTTCGCACTCCGCCGTCCAACTCTCGGTGAACAGTCACAATCCAATGCATATTATTGCTTATTACGATGATTAATTGATTTACCTGATAATTAGCAAGATTTTATCGTTATAAACGGTGTTGACCCTCGCTCCAATACTCCTCGCTGTAGAGATCAGGCCGTTGCTTCACCGCTGCAACGTCGACCTGTTCGTCTACTCATATACTGTGAAATCTCGCAGGATGCTTCCTTCTTTTCAGAGGATCATAATGGAATTATCTTTTTTGAAGCAATCAAGGGTAAAATTATTTGTTTACGTTCAATATATTTAATAGGAAAGAAATGAAAAAAGCATTACATTTCTTACTTACTTACTTATTTCTTCTTCCCCTTCGTGCTGTTAGGCGTCGGGGTCCTTCAGCCATCTGCTAAAACTCTTCCTATCTTGTGCCATTCTCTTAACTTCCATTAGTGCCTTTCCTCTTCTAGTATCCATCTCTGACAGATATTGCTCCCATTCTATCCAAGATCTTCCTCTTCCTCTCCTTCCTTCTGGTCTCGCTTCCATTACTTGTTTCGGTTTTCTTTCTTCTCCCATTCTCATGACATGGCCATACCAGCCCACTGTCCTTCTCTCTATTATCTCTTCAATTGATTCTATTTGTAGCTGTTCCCTGATTTTAGTGTTCCTGATTCTATCTCGTCTGGTTTTTCCTACGACTCTTCTGAGGTATTTCATCTCTGTTGCTCTTAATCTACTTTTATGTTTATTTTGGAGCGTTAAGCTTTCTATGCCATAGAGAATTGTTGGTATAATTATGGTTTTGTAAATCCTTAATTTAGTATTTTCTTGTACCTCCTTTTTCTCTACTATTGTATTAGTTATTTGGTAATATATTTTATTTGTTTTTTGAACTCTGCTATTTATGTCTTCTACTTTTCCATCGGCTGTTATTACTGTTCCCAAATATTCATATCTATTCACTTGTTCTAGCTGTTCTCCTTGCCATTTTATTTCCAATCTCTCTTCATTTCCATGCTTTGATATATGCATTACTTTACTCTTCTTTGGGTTCACTATCATTTCTCTATCTTGTATTGAGCTGGACCATTCTATTACTGTATTTTGTAGTTCCTGTTTTGTTGATGTTATTAATGCTATATCATCAGCATACAGAAGTGATTGTGCATAAACTGGTTTCAGTTTCCTATTTCCAACCTTACATTTTCGTGTTCTTCTTCTACTTTGTTTATGTATTTGATCCATTAGTATTATAAATAGTAAGGGGCTGAGGCTATCTAATTGTTTAACTCCTTTGTTCATGTTAAGTTCTTTGATTTCTGCCCTCGTATTCTCACTATTCCTTTAACTGTCTTGAAGACACTTCGTATTCTTCTTACTAATTTTTCTAAGGCTCCTATTTTCTGTAACGCTGACCATAGTTGCTGTCGTGGTACTGTATCAAAGGCTGCCTTTAAATCCAGAAAGGCTACAAACAATTATTTTTCTCTGCTAAGAAATTTTTCTATGGCTTGTCGTAGCGTAAAAATGTGATCTTGAGTTTGTCTTCCTCTTCTGAAAGCTGCTTGTTCTTCTTCTAACTGCTCCTCCACTTCATCTCTTAGCCTTCTTTCTAAGATTCTTGTGAATATTTTTAGAGCTACTGAAGATAGACAGATTGCTCTATAGTTTTCACATTTTACAGTGCTACCATTTTTGTGGATTGGTATGAGTAGTGTATGTTGGCCGGTTCAACGCAACACTTGGTACGAGCCCTCTTTTAGCCTCTTTTTTATCAATTGAATATCACTTTTTGACATATTTTGACAATTTTTTGTCGATGTTTTAGCGTTTAGCGATGTTTTAGCAAAATTTCCCATTTTTCCCACCTCACACTTGGTACGAATGCCACGATCTTACGTGATATAACTTAACCTATCCTTTTTTCTTACTTATTGTTTCAAAATAATACTTTGTAGGTATCCTCTTTTTTTATCAATTGAATATCACTTTTTGATATATTTTGACAATTTTTTGTCGCTGTTTTAGCGTTTTAGTACAATTTTCAATGCAATCAAACAGATTTTTCCTAAGTCTTACCGTTTCCAAGATAACCCCACTTCCGGTCGCCATTTTGGATTTCCGAGCATAGGTTCTATTCATATTTTACTTACATATAGACGTACGTGATGAATCCCCAAACAGATTTCTCCTAAGTCTTACCGTTTCCAAGATAACCCCACTTCCGGTCGCCATTTTGGATTTCCGAGCATAGGTTCTATTCATACTTTTTCTCACATATAGGTGTACATGATGAATCACCAAACAGATTTTTCCTAAGTCTTATCGTTTCCAAGATAACCCCACTTCCGGTCGCCATTTTGGATTTCCGATCATAGGTTCTATTCATACTTTATCTCACATATAGGTGTACATGATGAATCACCAAACAGATTTTTCCTAAGTCATGAATTGGAGGGTTCTATGACAACCTATATTAATTCTCGTAAGAGAACAGAAAACACAAAAAAAAGAAACCAATACTGTGGTCACTACAACAAATAGTCTTCTTCAACCCCAATCCAACAACCCAAAAATCATCATCCTAACTAGAACCATGTAACTATCTGCCATCTGTTAGAGGTTTTGTGAACTAAGTGGTGCTTTGTTTGTGTGTAAAAAAAAATGCAATGCTTTTTGCACTTGGTTATCATCACCTAACATGTTATTAATTGTTTTTTTAAAATTAATTACAACTGAAAACTAATAATTAATATTATCTAAAGTTACTAATTAATATTATACAAGTAATTGATATATTTTTTTTGTTCTTGTTGCTAGTGTTGGGTAATTATAGTTGTTGCAAAATATAGCTCTCGCGTATGACAGTTTCTGAGTTTTGTTGGGTATATAAGAACAATTATACACGACCTCTCTCGGTTCTCCTCCGTGCGTGTTAAGGCGTGTTAAGGCGTTCACTCGTTCTTGTCATTGTTCGTTCTACGTGTGGCCTATAGGTTCGAACCCGGTCGTGGTCGAAAGTTTTTCAGCGTGTCTAGGAGTCTTTAACAGTGTGTATATTTACTTCTCTGTGTTGAGTCTACGGATTCTGAACGGGGTTGTTTAATGTATATGTTGTTCTTGATATATATATATATGGTGTTCATGTATGTATCCAAAGCACATTGGAAACAATATTCGATCATTAGCTGCGTTCAACCACTGCTGTGGAGGAGTGACCACCCAATGTCCCCGGGGGTCCCCCCTTGTCCCTGGACCCCTGTCCCCGGGGTCCTATTCCTGTCCCTGGGCTCGTGTTCCCGGGAGTCCCTTTCCCCTTGTCCCTGGACCCCTGTCCCCGGGGTCCTATCCCTGTCCCCGGGCTCGTGTTCCCGGTTGGGTAAGGTTAAGTTGTCTAATGTCTATGTCTATGTGTAATGTCTATGTCTATATGTAATGTCTATGTCCATGTCTCTGTCTTTGTAGGTTTTTTTTTGTCCTAAGATTTTTTTAACGCTGGACTTAGAAAATTTTCGATTGATGAAAAACAAAAAATGGTTCCATGACGACCTATGTTTATTTTGGTATGGGTGGACAGAGGACACCGAGACTCGACCGACGCACTAAACCCGACCTCTCTACGACTATTCGTTCAAAAGTTACGAGTGATCAAAGTTTTTGGGAGGGGGTGGGCTAACTTCTTACCCCTTGACCCCAGGACCACCAAAACTTGGTATACCTATTCTACACCTCCAAAATCGACAGGGGGCATCTAACGATGCCGTATGGGGGTGTTTTTCGATATATTTTTTCGATAACTCTTACCATTTTCGAGATATTTGCAATTTAAGATTTTTTTAACGCTGGACTTAGAAAATTTTCGGTACATTTTTTTTTGTTCCATGACGACCTATGTTTATTTTGGTATGGGAGGACAGAGGACACCGAGACTCGACCGACACACTAAACCCAACCTCTCTACGCGTACTCTACGTCACCAAAAAAGGTTAAAGGTTCCAAATAACAATAGTTATAGTTTCTCCAATCTAGTAAAGTGGATTGGTTGAAATATCCAAAGCGTATTTTGCATTTTTTTTTTTTCAAATATGAACACGTTAAAACTGAACTGTTTCGGATTTTGAGTTTTGTAATTACCCCGAGAAATTCTATATAAAATAACATACCTGGAAATTATATTCACGTTAAGTTGAATTTTGATTTTTGTAAACGTTTCTCACAACGTTGCAACGTTTAGAAAGTCGTTGATTTTGTTTCTGTATTTTCCGTCGTTGGGTTTCCTCGTCATGTCGATCGTCGCGAATCCGAAATCGTCACTGTTCCAGCAAGAAGAGCAGCGTTCCGAAAATTGATTGATCAACAGACCGTTGAGTTTAGATAACATGGAAGGTAGAAATTCATGATCTGCCGTGCGGTGTACAGTCTCCATTGTTTGCTTTCGGAAACCAAAGAGATTCATTGTCCTTGCTAGTTATTTATTGTGTATGTGATAATTTGAGACAGTTAAAGTTGTTTTTTTATTTTAGTTATAGTTATTTAAGTTTTTTTTCATTTGCATTGCCTACAATTTTTACTAATTTCTAAACGATAGTGTCCCCAAGGCAACGTGTGGATTCCACAAGACAAAATACATCTTTTATCGTCATGCGGATCTAATGCTACTTTCCTAACTTCGTTTGTTGTAATCACATGGTCTACACTTTGGATTCTTTGTTCTATACTTAGTATCGTCGATTGTGAGTAAAGGCAATCGATGTAATCGTGGAAGGTGAGTTTGTTCTCCACCGTATTCTTGCCCACACCTTTTGCTTTCTTCGTGACGCTACTCTCTGTTCTCATGGCATACATCTTCGAACGCAAACCCGCGAACTCGACAATAATATCACCGTTACATTCATCTTTCAGTTTACCTAGGACTTTTTTGTTACGAGTTGGAATTCCAAATCTGTTGGGTTGAGGATACGCAGAAGTATCGAAATACTCAAGCATGAAGGATTTTTTACGTCTTCGTATAGGTTAGGTGTTTGTATGCTGTAAATAAAGCTGTCGGTGTCCGTGTACAAAAGTGATATTTTATCATTGTAGAAGGGTTTCATCACGTCATAATGAAATTCGAACATGTAAAGTTTCGTCAAGTCGAGAACCGTTGCGCCAACGTAAATTGGTTTTCTGAATTTCAACAATTTTATATCTAGATTGAAAAGTGCCAAATTCTCGTTGTAAATTTTTCTCGACTTGAATCTAGGATCGGCTATCCACTTCCGACATTTATTCTTATCGGAAATTAATTTCACGTCTACGTGCTTTCTAACATTCTCCATGGTCTTTCCGTACACCGCATTGTTCATTAATTTAAAGAAGTCCTTGTCTAAATCGGAAGTGGCAGCTGTTCTATGTTGTGTGTTAGTTTCTATGTAAGGTCTTAACCACGTGGAATGTTTAAACTTTAGTATTCTTCTAACATTTACTATCTGAACACCCTTCCCAATAAAAAACCGGAGATTCTTGTAGTGGACGACGTATCTCTGTTTAGGGTCCAATGTTAACAAAAGCTTGTCTTGAACCGAGTCGGGTGGACATTTGATTTCGGGAGTCGGAGGCAAATCCGAAAACATGTCGTGCAGGTGGTCGGAGAATTGGAGATCTACCTCTGAGAAGAAACCACACTCGCTATCGTCGAAATGAATAATGTCTATCGAAGTGGGATCTAACCATTCGAATCCCCCGTAAGGAAGTTTCTGAACCATGGCATGTCCGTAGAGATTATTAACGTCGGCGTAGAAGATGTAATTCGATGCTCGATTTGAATCGTAATCTTCTTTCATGTGTACGTTATTAGCTTTTGCATGTCTCTGTACGCATTGCACCATTCCACCTCGTATCCCTCTTTCGATAAATTGCAACATGTCAACGTCCGATATCAGTTTCAGCTTGACCTTTGTCTGGAATAACATTGCCGACCACGCTAATCCCGGTAGACTGTAGAAATACGCTGGATCTAATTTATAAATATTCGTTGCCGTTTTCCTGAACGCTTGAAAAACATCCGCGAGTATCGTCACGTCTAATTTTAAGTATGCGTCGTGGTAGTCTCCGAGTGTCCTACATTCTAATTTCTCCCACATGAGTTGCGCGTGTTGGTATTCTTCGTCCGTGATTCCTTTCTCTCTGAGTCTGCTGTAAAATTCTCTTGGAAGTGGAAGAGCGTCGTCGTTAAATTTAGAACCATCACTAACATATTCGTAAGGATAAATCCCTTTACGTCTAACGAGTTCTATGACTACGTTGGGAAAACTAGCTCTAGTTATTTTAAATTGATCGTCGGTGAGTTTGTTCGCTAAAGCATCCAGACTTGCAGAGAGAAATCTATACGAATCCAGGAAGCGCATCTCGATTGTATTTTTCGTTCCCGGAATCGACACTTGCTTGCTGAGACTAATGTAGCGTTCTTCATTCTCGGCAAAGACACCTATACGTTTCGGATCGTAGCCAAGATGTCTCACCAGGTGGTGAAAATCATATCCGCTTCCGTTGTGAAAGAATATGGGGATGAATTTAGGTTTCTGGATTTTAAGATTGCACGTGTTGCAAATTCCACCTATGTAGTTTCCGCTAAAATGATCGTGGTGGAATATTTTTTTGTTCTCATCAGTGAAACTTTGATCACATACCGGACACACCTCAGTGGAATTGTAATTTTGAAGTTCATTTTCAGTTAAAGGTGCCATCGGTTTTGATGTAAGCAGTACGCTACCAATTACCTCAACCTCCTCCACCATTTTTTCCAGGAAGTATTCGATTACATTTGGCCCGCGGTATATATATGCTTTATTTATTTTATCACGTCGCACAACAACATAGCCGAAACTATTAGGTTGATGAAGCTGGTACGGCGTTGTGGAGGAAATTTCAGGATCCGGTTCGCAGTAGGAGAGTGGTTTCAGGAAAGACTCGAAATCTGCGACGATGATTGCGGGATGTTCCAACAATGCTTTGTGCATTTTGAATTCTTCGACTTCGTTCGTTTCGGGCATCAACATTCTAGCCGGTCTGTTGTTGCCGCAATAAATTTTATGTTCGACAAGTTTATCGATAGCAATTTGACGTCCGGTGTAATTTTGATAATCGAGTTGTTTTCGATCGTCGAACATGGTTAGACATCTCGGACAAACTTCGATGCAATGTTCATGCTTGGTTGTTTGGCTTCCTAGTAATCGAGACATTGAACGAATTAGCGTGTAATGATAGACATCCTCGTTGGAAATGAGAAGGAGATTTATTACACAAGCATCGTCATCGTCGATATCGCTTATCCTGACGGGATGCACGAGATATTTATCTGACGTGAAGGAATATACATTAATAGCGATGCGTTTTCCTGCACGATTTTCGAACTTTGTTATATCCGACAATGTCACCGGGTATTCAATGTCAGACATTACACTTTGAAAGTCGGTCTCGTATTGTTTGTAATTAGAAACCTGTTCTGGATGATTTGACCAATGAACAGGATGCAGTGCAGCCAATATACACCAAAGGAAACACTTTTTAGCGCTGTTCTGTATATTTAACACAGCCCTCTTGTGTTGAATGTTCGGTGGAAAAGGAACGTAGCTGGATGCACGAAGAGGCGAGAATTGGTTCACGTAAACAGTTAACGTGTGAGGACTTCCACATAGAGACCATCCCGACCCTTTAGCCTCGAAATCGTCATGTTTCTTAACCAGCTCGTTGGAAACTTTATAATAGAAGTTGTCCAAATTTTCGACGTCAGCAAAATAAAGTGTCTGGTTTTTTGTACGATGATAAAAAATACTCGTTGTGCCATCAACTTTCTCGTATTCAGAAAACAGAACAACGTATACTTTTATAGAGTTGTTTTCAAGTTTATCTTTTAAAATATTTATTACAGATGTTTTCGTTTCATCCAAGAAACTAAGGATGTCACGGCCTGGTTCTGACTTAATTGAAAAATCCTGGAGTTGGTCGTTGAATGCAGATCTAATTGGTTTGCGTTCATTAGATAATTTAATTTGCTTGGAAGTGGAAGCTTCCGTTTCTGAATTATCGATTTTCCTTTTCGATGCTTGTCCGGTCGATGGTTTGCAAATTTTGAGGTGTTTACTTAAATGTGCAATGCTGATCATTTTTCCGCATCGAGCACAAGACTTAGAAGGTAAGGAACGATTAATTCTCGAACCTGTTTCGCTACATCTTGCCCTGTGCTTGCTAATATTAGTTTTAGATATTAATTTTTCGCAAGTAACACATTCGATCAAACTGGTGGATTCCATTATGCTTTCTCAGATCACACAAACCAAAAAGTCTAGTATATAGCGATACAATTTTCAGGTATGTTATTTATATAGAATTTCTTGGATGCGAATACAAAACTCAAGAATTCAATCTATTGTGAATACAATTTTCAGGTATGTTATTTTATATAGAATTTCTTGGGGTGATTACAAAACTCAAAAATTCAATCTACTGTAAATAGAATTTCAGGTATGTTATTTATATAGAATTTCTCGGGTGCGAATACAAAAATCAAAATTCAACTTAACGTGAATATAATTTCCAGGTATGTTATTTTATATAGAATTTCTCAGGGTGATTACAAAAATCAAAATTCAACTTAACGTGAATATAATTTCCAGGTATGTTATTGTATATAGAATTTCTCGGGGTAATTACAAAACTCAAAATCCGAGACAGTTCAGTTT
The DNA here is from genome assembly GCF_977018435.1 of Lepisma saccharinum. Classification (NCBI taxonomy): domain Eukaryota; kingdom Metazoa; phylum Arthropoda; class Insecta; order Zygentoma; family Lepismatidae; genus Lepisma; species Lepisma saccharinum. The sequence continues at coordinate 33,038,665 of NC_139238.1, forward strand.
TAACGTGTTCATATATGAAAAAAAAATGCAAAATACGCTTTGGATATTTCAACCAATCCACTTTACTAGATTGGAGAAACTATAACTATTGTTATTTGGAACCTTTAACCTTTTTTGGTGACGTAGAGTACGCGTAGAGAGGTTGGGTTTAGTGTGTCGGTCGAGTCTCGGTGTCCTCTGTCCTCCCATACCAAAATAAACATAGGTCGTCATGGAACAAAAAAAAATGTACCGAAAATTTTCTAAGTCCAGCGTTAAAAAAATCTTAAATTGCAAATATCTCGAAAATGGTAAGAGTTATCGAAAAAATATATCGAAAAACACCCCCATACGGCATCGTTAGATGCCCCCTGTCGATTTTGGAGGTGTAGAATAGGTATACCAAGTTTTGGTGGTCCTGGGGTCAAGGGGTAAGAAGTTAGCCCACCCCCTCCCAAAAACTTTGATCACTCGTAACTTTTGAACGAATAGTCGTAGAGAGGTCGGGTTTAGTGCGTCGGTCGAGTCTCGGTGTCCTCTGTCCACCCATACCAAAATAAACATAGGTCGTCATGGAACCATTTTTTGTTTTTCATCAATCGAAAATTTTCTAAGTCCAGCGTTAAAAAAATCTTAGGACAAAAAAAAAAACCTACAAAGACAGAGACATGGACATAGACATTACATATAGACATAGACATTACACATAGACATAGACATTAGACAACTTAACCTTACCCAACCGGGAACACGAGCCCGGGGACAGGGATAGGACCCCGGGGACAGGGGTCCAGGGACAAGGGGGGACCCCCGGGGACAGGGGGTGGTCACTCCTCCACAGCAGTGGTTGAACGCAGCTAATGATCGAATATTGTTTCCAATGTGCTTTGGATACATACATGAACACCATATATATATATATCAAGAACAACATATACATTAAACAACCCCGTTCAGAATCCGTAGACTCAACACAGAAAAGTAAATATACACACTGTTAAAGACTCCTAGACACGCTGAAAAACTTTCGACCACGACCGGGTTCGAACCTATAGGCCACACGTAGAACGAACAATGACAAGAACGAGTGAACGCCTTAACACGCCTTAACACGCACGGAGGAGAACCGAGAGAGGTCGTGTATAATTGTTCTTATATACCCAACAAAACTCAGAAACTGTCATACGCGAGAGCTATATTTTGCAACAACTATAATTACCCAACACTAGCAACAAGAACAAAAAAATATATCAATTACTTGTATAATATTAATTAGTAACTTTAGATAATATTAATTATTAGTTTTCAGTTGTAATTAATTTTAAAAAAACAATTAATAACATGTTAGGTGATGATAACCAAGTGCAAAAAGCATTGCATTTTTTTTTACACACAAACAAAGCACCACTTAGTTCACAAAACCTCTAACAGATGGCAGATAGTTACATGGTTCTAGTTAGGATGATGATTTTTGGGTTGTTGGATTGGGGTTGAAGAAGTCTATTTGTTGTAGTGACCAGAGTATTGTTTTTTTTTTTTTTGTTTTCTGTTCTCTTACGAGAATTAATATAGGTTGTCATAGAACCCTCCAATTCATGACTTAGGAAAAATCTGTTTGGTGATTCATCATGTACACCTATATGTGAGAAAAAGTATGAATAGAACCTATGATCGGAAATCCAAAATGGCGACCGGAAGTGGGGTTATATTGGAAACGGTAAGACTTAGGAGAAATATGTTTGCGGATTCATCACGTACACCTATATGTGAGAAAAAGTATGAATAGAACCTACGCTCGGAAATCCAAAATGGCGACCGGAAGTGGGGTTATCTTGGAAACGGTAAGACTTAGGAAAAATCTGTTTGGTGATTCATCATGTACACCTATATGTGAGAAAAAGTATGAATAGAACCTATGCTCGGAAATCCAAAATGGCGACCGGAAGTGGGGTTATCTTGGAAACGGTAAGACTTAGGAGAAATCTGTTTGGGGATTCATCACGTACGTCTATATGTAAGTAAAATATGAATAGAACCTATGCTCGGAAATCCAAAATGGCGACCGGAAGTGGGGTTATCTTGGAAACGGTAAGACTTAGGAAAAATCTGTTTGATTGCATTGAAAATTGTACTAAAACGCTAAAACAGCGACAAAAAATTGTCAAAATATATCAAAAAGTGATATTCAATTGATAAAAAAAGAGGATACCTACAAAGTATTATTTTGAAACAATAAGTAAGAAAAAAGGATAGGTTAAGTTATATCACGTAAGATCGTGGCATTCGTACCAAGTGTGAGGTGGGAAAAATGGGAAATTTTGCTAAAACATCGCTAAACGCTAAAACATCGACAAAAAATTGTCAAAATATGTCAAAAAGTGATATTCAATTGATAAAAAAAGAGGCTAAAAGAGGGCTCGTACCAAGTGTTGCGTTGAACCGGCCAACATACACTACTGGTATGATCATGTTTCTTTCCCAATCTTTGGGTATTTTAATTCTCTTCCATGCTTCATTACAAATCTTCCACAAACATTGTACAACTTTCTTTCCTCCCATCTTTATTAGTTCTGGGTATACTCCGTCTGCTCCTGCTGCTTTTCCTAATTTCACTCTCTTTATTGCATCCTCCGCTTCTTGCATTTGTATTTCATCTCTTGCATCCTCTTCTACATTTGCACTCTCTATTGCATCTTCATCATTCATCTTCCCATTTTCATCTCTAAATGTGTTTTCGTAATACTTACTCCATGTCTTCAATATATCTTCAGTTTCTGTTTGGATCTTTCCTGATTCATCTTCTATGTTTCTTATTCTCTTCCCGTATTTTTCTTTCATTGCTTTTATTGTCTGCCAGAACTTTCGACTATTCCCTTGATAGTTTTTATCTAATTCTAACCCAAACTCTTCCCATGATTCTTTCTTTGCTTGTCGGACTGCTTCTTTTGCTTCATTTCTCCTCTGAACATACTCATTCCATTTCTCCTCTGTTTTATTTTCCATATACCTCTTCCATGCTTGTTTCTTCCTTTTAACTATTTCTTTAACCAAGTTATTCCAACATCTTGATCTTTTCTTTTGATCTCCTACAGTTGTTAAGCCACGAACGTCTGTACCTGTTTTAATCAATACTCTTTTTAGAATATTCCATCTTTCTTCTAATTCTTCTTTGTCTTGGTTCTGGATACTTAGCTCTCTCTCTTTTGTTCAACTCTTCCTTCACTTGCCTTTTAAATTCCTTTTGCTTACATTCTGTCCTTAATTCTCCTATTTTAATTTTTGTGTACTTTACTTTTTGTATTTGTTTAGGTTCCTGAAATCTTGTTTTCATTATTAGTAATTTATGCTCGGTGCTTAGTTCTGCACTTCTGTACACTCTGACATGTTGTATTGCATACCTTGTATTTTCTGTGTAAGCAATTCTTGCTCTTCTCCTTTCTGCTACAAATGTTATTTTATGTATTGTTTTATGTGGAAAAAATGTATTTCCTATAAGTAATTATTGTCTATACAATATTCAATCATCCTCTCTCCATTGCCATTTTTCACTGTTTCTGCTGTATGCTTTCCCATACACTCGTTCCCCTTCTCTGATTCATTTCCAATTCTGGCATTCCAGTCTCCCATGATGATCACATGTCTAGCAAAGTCCTTAGCCTTATTTATAGTATCCTGTAGGTTGACATAGAAAATATCTTTTTCACATTCATTTGCATCCTCTGTAGGTGCATAGATCTGAATAAATGATATCTTCTCCTCCATTTCCATATCTACTCTTAATATTCTTGATGTAATTGGTTCCCAATTTACTATTTCCTTTGTACATTCTTCTACAAATATTATACCTACACCTTCTTTTGCTCTTGCTTTCCTATCTACTCCTGAGAATATTAAGGTATATTCCTTATTCATCAGCATCTCTCCTGATCCTTTCCTTTTGGTCTCGCTTATGCCTAAGATTTTAATCTTGTATTTTTCCATTTCTTCTATTATCTCATATTATTTTCCTGTCAGAGAGGTTATATTCCATGTTCCAATAATCATTTTACTTTTCTTGCCTTGTCGTTTCCATTTCACCTGTCCGGCATCTACCTTATGTCTTCTCTGAATACAATGAATTTCGACGCCACGTGGGTTATTAGCCCTACGGTGAGTCTAGCCGAATGAAGGGGTTGCCTTCTTACGGCTTTCCGGCCTGCCAGTTTGGAGGGTTTACTCCCTCGCAGTGTCACAGCCATTCTGTTGCTCCAACTCCGCCTGTGACTGTCTGGTTCTAGACTCTTTTGGACTGATGTCCTCATCGACTCTAGGCCAGTACTGAAGAGACTGATGCCCCTCTTCAGGGATTTTTATCGACTTCCCAGTCTAGATCCACAGTGTTTAGCGAAATCAGGGTCACCTCGAGAAGGATGTGTTCATCGAACACGCACTGCGGTCTTGGCAAGGGAGAGGTTACATGTTCACTTCACCTTACCCTGGGTCGCCCTTCGACCCCACATTTCATTACATTTCATGGTAAAATATCCGGTCGTTGCCCAACACTGCAACAATATCAGTAACCGCCCATGCATCATACGTTTTCCTAACTGTGCCGATGTCTTAATATTTGCCAAAAAAGTGTTCCATTGGCTGAGTGATTTATTTCACTTTTCCTCTCAGCAAACGTGTAGGGGGAGGGGGGGGCGGTGATGCCGATTGTTTCAGCAACGATTTTCTTGCTCGTGTGTGCCAATGGGGTGATTGCAGGCGAGAGTGAAAGTGGACCCATCTTCCTTTCCTTTGAAGTCTAAAATGGGGCAACCACTTCTGAATATATTCTTGAAAACTAACAAAAACCATAGGACAAGTAAAAAAAAGTGACCCCTCCCCTAAATATTGCCCGTATTATTGTCTGTTGCATAGTAAAACGTAAAGCAAGGGTAATTTTTTTCTTTATCTTCACACTGCTGATAAAAGTTCAGTCTTTGACAGTTGCGGTATCTTAAAATGTCTCTCCGTTCACCTGTTGCTCGAACTTCCAGCCCTCCTTGTTTTTACACTGCAGCTGGCGCCAGTGTTTTGTATAGCATCTGCAAAGCTGTCCCTTGGTGATAACAGCAATGACTCAAACAGGGCCAAGCAAAAAGTCATTGTTTTGAATCTCGCAAAGCTCTTTTGATTTGAAGATAACGAAATTGGATCTCCAGAAAGAAAAACCAGAGTTAAAACTGTAAATTTTATTTTGCATCTGACACAAGAATAAACTTTAACCCTGGGAGCGTGTTGGAAGGAAATGCACACAATATAATTGCTGCTTTTCTTCAGAACCATTCATGTGGGAGAAAAAAAAGTGCACAATGTAGGAATGGATGCTGAGGCAAATTTAAAAAAAAAACATTATTCAAGGGGAAAACGTTTGGAGGAGCGATTTGACATCGAGAATGCTCCTAAATCCTGTAACGAGTGCACTCACGGTCCCCGAAATGACGTGTCATTCATACCCCGGCAAGAGGCCAAACGTCGTTATGTGTACGGGAAACCGGTCGTGGCTCTTACGGTCCAGGTTTTCAAGTTCGGTACTGAGACGGTCGTTTATTGTCGTACTATTGCGAGGCGGAGATAAATACCTTGAAATGTTACACTGTTTTGTTTACCTTTGATATGTAGATTCGAACAATCATAACACACTAATAGCATAATATCCGATACCTGAAAAACGTCAAATAACAACACTGACGAACGGTAAAAAGTGAATATATATTGTAACAACAAAAAAATATTGCAATCAACAACTGTTTACAAAGCCTCCTCAAACGCTCACTCATTCACTCTTTCTCTCTTTCACACCTCTGAGGTATTTTTACATGTGAAGTATAGATACAAATCATGGATCTCATTAACATATAATTCCTTTTTAGTTTTAAACCTTAATGTGAATTTAGGGCAGTAGTGTAAAAGTATATACTACCATCTCGATAAATGATGAGCCCCCCTCAGGCAGATTTGGCTACACTTAAAACTAGCTCAAGATGTGCATATGAGCTTATTGCTCAAGTGTGGCACTCTGTCTAACCCAAGATTTTTGTAAAAATGCCCTCGGGAATTTCCCGTGAAATGATGAGCCCCCTCAGATTGATTTGGCTACACTTACAAAAGCTACATCTGCAAGATTGTTGTCCATAATCCTGTCAAAAATATGCCCTTCTTGATATTGATTTTGCTACACTTAAAACTAAGCCAAAAATGCTCATAAGAGCTTATTGCCTCTAGTGTAATACCCTGTCAAGTGTGCTTAAATACTTGACAGTCAGTTCAGAGAATTAATATGTTAACCTGAATATTTTAATTGGACACCAGGCCCAACTTGCATATCTAGTACTAAGACAATGTAATATGCAGAGGCTTTCTAGAATTGCTCTGTGACTCTCTCATTTCTTACATCATAAACATATGATTTTTCACCTATAAGAATAACACTACATATGGTATCATCAGGGAGTGTATCATGGAATCACAGATAATTTTAATGTTTGTCCTGTCATTAACCACAACCTGTTTCCTTTTTGAGGTGTTGATGACAAACATGGGTCTCTGTGTTTTGAATTCATCTGGTGAGTAATACATGTCTGTATTCCCGGTTGTGACCCTTTTGTAAGCTGTAAATGCCTCATATAATTTGAGGAAATCATCCTTGGACATGTCTAAATTGTAATTTTCTCTAGGAAACACCTCATTTCTGCCATTTTTAAGATATATGTTCATGATGTTGCAGCTATCAAATTTACTTGAATTTTTTTCTTGATTATTGTGTCTTCCAGTTTGAAACAGTACCACCACAAAATCTGGCATGTCATATTGTATACTGGAGAATGAGTTTGCAGCATCAAACTCATAATAGCTACCAGTGGCAGGCTTCTGGACACATTGATATGTGTAAAACTGTAAAGGCACCTGTGGATTTTTTAGGATATCTGCTTTGTATTTAAGAGCATAACTGGCTTCAGATTCAACTACTGGAATTCTTAGCTCCATAGTCTGAATAAGGCACTTGCCCTCATCAGGTAGGGTATTAGGCAGAGCTTCCCCGGTAGAATTTAATGTACTGTACCTCATCAAAGAATTATTATCATGGGCAGCTCTTCTAAATGTGATTCTTAAACCACCCTTCCACATAATATCTTTGTAATCTGAGAAGAATCCTGGCAACAGGCGCATGGGAAACAGCACTGTGTGGCTATTAGGTATAATTTTATCACCAGCCTCAAATCCACCTATTTTGTAGTATGATTCCTCTGTTTTGGATAATTATAGTGTGGCCAAAGCTATAGAGGTAATACCTGGGTAATCTACTCTGTTTATAACAACACCATGTTTTCTGATCTCAATTTCAGAGAACAGATGTGGCACAAAATTGTCTACCAATCTTATATTTGAATTTGCCGGATAATCTGTACCATCGAGCTTTACAACATCAAACTTGATGTATAGATCTGCTCTGTGGGGGTGTATAAAGCCATCTCCTACATCAAGATCAACCTCAATCTCTGTGTTGGGTTGATTTAAATTTGCAAAGGTCCTCCTGTTTGGAGGGAATGATTGTAGCTCATAACTCTCAATATTTTCCATTTTTTTGTATGTATTTTTATTTAAATATTAATTTCTATGATAGCAGTTGTTGTGGCTCCAGCAAAATCAACTAATTCTTCTTTTTCATTAGTGACCATCAATTCAATATAATCTATTCTATTATGGTACACAGGAAAATATAATGTTGGTGATGGAGTGTAGATGATCGGCTCCATAAATTCAGAGTTAGGTTTAAATGTTGCAATGATGCCAGTTTGTTTGTGAGTGCCTATGCCATCTGATTTGGTGATCATACCCTCGGCCACATTACAGTGAATATTCAGAGTCTCTATAGCTAAGAATTTAGGTATATTAATAGCAGTGTGTTTGATGGCTGGTTCAAGTTTTGTGTTGTTCTCAAAGCCTAACAGCTCTCCTATAGTACCCAGATCCACTGTTTCTGTAGCACACACAATCTCTACTCTGTGAGTGACAGAATTTTGAGTTAACACTATATCTCTGGGTAACTGAGCATTTAAAGTAGACAGATTATACTGCCCTGGAGTAATAACAATTTTTTGGTCACCAACTGCAATCTTGTTGTTATGGTGTGTAATATTGGGGATCAAGTACATGCCATAAAATGCTCTGAGAGCTATTGTTTTGGGATACACTATATCATCATGTAATCTAAGTTTCAATATTGAATTTTGGCTGGTGAGATGGAATACTCCCATGATGCCTCAGATACCACAAGGCCTTTTCAAAATCTTCAATTGATGGTTTATTTATTTGAGACAGATATCTAAGAACAGATAAACACACATGTCCACAATTAACATCTTTGAAGTTTTGAACACGGGCATTATTGTAATAAAGATTAGCTGATTTTAGATATTTTACTAAATTTTCAGGTGGAACACCTCCAACTGAATCAAACACAAATGCCTCATTTTTTAAATATTTAAGATAACAGATCCAGTGAGTGCCCTGATTTTTGTACTTATCCAAATTAACTATGCCACACTCTTTGTTGAGTGCTTGTTCTGGTAAAGAATCAGACATGTACACACCTCTAAAATTTTTGATGCCCAGTGGCTTGATTAAAGCTTCAATATCTTGGTTTGTAAGCGGCTCTTGTTTTTTTTAAACTTATTCATGGCTCTCTTAACACCTTTGCCTTGTTTCTCTATGGCCAGATTATGGCGCTTCAATTCATCTAATTCTGCCTTATTCTTCTTGGCATCTATTACTGTTTTTGCTATAGCAGCTGATCCCCCAGCCAAGCTGCCAACAGCCCCCAAAGCTGCTAAGATGGCCGGGTAGTAAATATGAAACCCCCCACATGTGATTTTTTTCTAGATTGCTGTAATTTTTTTTAATTGAGGGGTACTAAGTAATAATTTCATACCATGGCCCTTGGCAAGACAAGAATTTTTTTCTTGCGCTGCTTTTTTGTTAAAAGGCTATCAATAGTTTTAAGAGATTAAAGACCTGCATAAGGTATCTGATACATAACACCCTTGGCCTTCATCCTAGGTTTATTATATACATATTCTGGGATTACATAGCTTAATTAAGTGGCTTAAATTTATTTAATTTATCACAACCCCCACCCCAGTTTTTGTTTGGTGTTCATAGCTATGGTGGTCCCCAATGCTGCTATTCTCTCACCCAAAGAAGCATCTTTGCTTACAAATCTACCAAATGCAGCCTCTTCTAATTTCTTGTCTGCCACATGTCTCTTGTCAAGATCAGAATGTGTGTTGTATGCTATGTCATGGTCTCTACAAGCAGCATCTAGAGGATTAACACCAGGATCACCTCTGTTTAATCTATGGTCCAATTTTGTGCCTGGACCACAATACTGATAGCCTGGAATGTGTAGTTCAAATGGCAGCTTGTTTATGATGTCATTAACCAGCCCCCGACCCTCAGAGATATTCCAAAATTTAGGTGGTAGAGTATTAATAATTTTTATGAGATATCCAATCCCCTTAGTGTCATTCACTATAAAATTAGACAATTTGGTGCTTATCATGTCCATAATTCCAACCTTTTCATTGTAAAAATTGTGGTTGCCAGCATTTTCCTCCCCAGCTATCACCAGCAACCTATCTACAAGTTTCCTGACATCATCAACCCACACAAATTCTTTAGGCAGGGTATTGTACTGTTTGATCCCACTACCTGTCTTGATCTGTGACCATATGGGCTTGATTAAGTTGTTGTATTTTGCTCCACTGCTAGACTTGATTCTTTTTTGTGTGGGATCATTGTTCTGGTATAGAGCATCTGATTTTATTAATATTTCTTTGTAGTGCTCATAGTCTTGATCTGTATAGCTGCCAGGTCTCTTCCTTGTCATCAGTTCCCACAATCCAGGTGTGCCGGGGTACTTAACAAAAGCACCTTTTTCTCCGAGACGAGATTCTGAATATACAATCAGATCATCTCCCATAAATGTTACTCTGAAATTGCCAATTCTATGTATGATGCTACCATCACGCTCTGTGTCAGCATATAGGCCAAAATCCTCATCTTTGAGCTTCAATTCTTCGAGGAGCAATAGGACTAGGTGTTTGAATACTAGAAAGTGGGGTGATTGGATAATCTAATATGTTCCTAGCAGCTACAGGTACAAGCTTTGTGATCAAATTTTGATTTTGCTCTGTAACAGTTTTGATATTTTTACCTAATTCACTAATAGCATCAATAATAGGCTGTTCTGTTTGCTTGTGTTGTTCATAGATTCCTCGGTTCTCTGATTTCCATCCCTTAAATCTTTTTACAAGATAATCTCTTAATTTAAGATCATCAATAATTGGCGTTTTCATGGTTATTTATATATGTTTCAATGTCTAGAAAATTGTTGATTTTATTTCTGTATTTACCACTATTGGGTTTCCTTGTCATATCAATTGTGACAAACCCATAGCTGTCCTGGTTCCAGCACCTACTGCAAAACTTGGAAAAATTATTATTGTAGCTCAAGTCACCACCTACATATTCATCATGTATGTGTTTGAGGTTGGTATGATCTTGATGAAACACACATATAAAATTGCTGTAGTCTCGGATCAGCTGTGGGACTCCCCCATGGCGCAGTGGTAGCGTCATTGCCTTGTAATCAAGGGGTCCCGGGTTCGATACCCGGTGGAGGCACAAGTGGTTCGGATCCCACTTTAAATTGTAGGTCCAGTCCCGATTAGCCTTACTGTGCATAAAGTGGACCTAAAACACCAACTCAAACCAAACCAAATCGGATCAGCTGCTTGGGAATTTTAGAAAAAGTCTGTGCCAGGTAGAAGCAATCTATGTTTTTGTGTCGGCCCTGTGTAAAAAAATTTCTAACTTTGTATTGATTATCCAGTATAATGTCATCAAACACAACAACAGAGTTGTCAAGACATTCATGGAGTGGCTTAACATCTGGTTCAAAAGTGGTTATATCCAGTCCATCATATAGCTTCATCAGCTGCTGATATTTTAATTGTTCCAAGCTCTTAGAGAAAACATACAAGTGCCTGTTTTTCCAGTCTAACCAGTTGGGTGCCAATAAAAAATTATCAACCATTAGTGTAGTTTTTCCACAAGCCGATGGCCCAACAATAAGACATCTAATATTATCTGGCAGCAGGTTGCCATTTCTCTTATTCTGCTGTTCAGGATCTGGTAGTCTTTTTATAACATCCCAGGTGTTCATAGTATCACTTTGTCTGCCTCGATCCAGCTGTGTTCTAGAAGTCCTAGCCATTTCACCAGTATCTTGTTGCCTTTTCTGCGGATGATTTTTTCTATGAGATATGTGTCAGGCTGTTTAGTTTTGCTGAGTTCTTCTTCATAGAACCTGCCTTTGAGAATTTCTCCTCGGTGATCTTTTATTATATATGTGTTAGGGGTCCCAGGTTTAACATGAACCACTGTAAATAATTCAGTGCTCCAGTTTCTGGTAAAGCCTCTTATGAATATGTGCTTATATTTGCTGATTCTTACTTGATCACCAACCTTGTATTTGGCTTTTCTTGTTGTTTGCTGGTATCTAGGATAATAAACAGTACTGATCAATTTTTGCTCATCAGATGAAGTTACCTCACAGGGCTTCATGTTGATTGTGGAATGGATCGAGTTGTTATATCTATCTAGAAGTTCTGGTAGGATTGTAAGCCATTTATAATTACCTTGAAGGGTGAATTGTTTATACATATGATTTTTTAGGGTTTTGTTGAATCTTTCTACAATAGAGGCCTTGAGATCACTGCAACTCGAGTAATGTTGTATTGACTGGCTTTTAATAAATTGTTGGAACAGCAAATTATAAAATTCTTTGCCATTATCTGTTTGTAGATAGCGCGGTGATCTTCCACTCTGATTGATGATTGTCCTGAAGGCTTCTGTAACACATGCTCCAGTCTTGGATTTGAGTGGCACAGCCTAGGCAAATTTTGAAAATGTGTCTATGACAGTGAGTAGATACTTGTAGCCTTTGTTGATCTTGTCTAAATTTTTCAGCTGTCCACTTGCCATCTCAACCAAGTCACTCTGCTATAAATCATCTATGCCTTTTGTAACCACTGGCAATCTCTTAAAATTATATCTGGCTTGTCTGTGTAATTCATCAACAATAATTAGTCTAGACATGGTATGTAAACAAGAATATTGCAACTATGGGATGTTCAGCAGCTGATACTACAGGATTTTCTAAATGTAACTTGTCTCCTATTTGTATTTTAAATTCAAGAGAACCATCATCTTCAGCATAAGCTGTTTCTAATGTATTGGGGTCTGTAAAATCCTCTAACTCTACACTGGTGACCTTTGGTTTGTTGTCAGCATTTGTTATTGATAAGGTAGGGTAGTGGTGTGCCTGTGGTTGTAGCCAATATTTAATCTTGATTGGTCTAAGTGTGCCCCCAACAAAAAACTGATAATAAAATTGTGCAGGGGACAGCATATATATTTTGCCACCTGGTGTAAATGGTGAATCATATTCTTTGTTGGGGATACTGTACAATTCAAGAATTACTGTATGTCTGGGATTCTCGATTAGGCCAGTTATTTCTTTTTCTGCTGTAAGCAATCTACTTGTTACAGATTCAAGGTGCTCATTGATAGTCCTAACAATCTCATCGTGCCCTGGTTTGATTCTTATGTATACAGCAAGTTTCTTGTATTGTTGCACAATCTCTTGAAGCTGGGTGGCAAAGACAGACAGAGCATTTGCTTGGTTGGATTCCATGGTCCCTAGCTGTTGCTTGATGTTGGCTACAATTTGCTGTAAATTTTCAACAACTGCCAATTTTGAATTTTGAGCAGTAAGATCATGGACTTGTCTTCTGATATCCTCAAACAGGGCATGCAGTTCATTAATATGTTGCTTAGTTGGTAGAGTGGCCACTGTCTGAGTAAGTTGTTTGATCTCTGTCTGGATATTCTTGATATCTTCTGATTTCAATATCCGATTCACTGCTCTCTTAATATTTTTAAGTTCCTGTGATGTAGGCAGATTTGCTACAGTATTCTGCAAAGATTCAAGTGCCAATTTCACAGTATTTAATTCAGAAGCATCAGCCACACTGCGCATAGCATCTTGAAGCAGGGTTATGTCTGTCTGAGTAGGTGTGGATTGTTGTAAAATTTCAAGCTTTGTTTGGATATCATCAATCAAGTGATGAAAATAATATAGCTCAGATTTAGTGTTGAGGTTTCAAGTTTTGTAATCTGTTGCTGGACACTGACAAGGGTATCTACAATAACAGGCAATCGGGATTCTAGAGTTTCTTGTACATTTGTCAGATCACTCTGCACTGCTGCTATGGTGCCTTCAAGATGGGTTATGGTACTCGGAATTGCCTTCAAGATGGGTTATGGTACTCTGAATTTTTCCAAAATCTTCATATGTCTCAAGTTGCAACTTGATGTTAGCTACACTGCGAGTTATAGCACTCAGAGCATCAGAAGATGGCAAGTTGTTCATAAAATTTTCAAGTGTCTCAATTTTTCTTGAACCTCGGCTATGGCATTGTTCAGAGGGTCCAGATTAGGTATCTCCAGTGATTCAATCTGTTCGTTTAGAGTGGAAATTACTAGATCAAAATCTTCTTGTGATTTTATGCTTTTGACAATTGTTTGGAGCTGTGTTTGGACATTATATATTCTGCTCTTCTAATTGTTGTTTCAATTGCTCAGAGTTGGTAGCCTGAGTCTTAAATTTGGCTTAAAGAGCTGCTACAGCCTCCTCTAAATTTTGAAAATTATCTAATGTGGCCAAGTCAGTATATTTTTGAAGCAGCAATTTAAGTTCTGAGTCAATTTTAAGAAGAGGGTCCATGCATTGTGATTGTAAATTTGTAATTTCTAGTTGAAGACTGGAATTAAGTGTGGTTTGTAAAGCTTGTAAATCACTTCTTAATTTTTTGACTCTGACATCAAGCATCAGAATCTCATCACTGTGATCTTCATGCCTTGTATGGCCAAATATATCATTAGGCATTTTTGTTTTTAGTGGTTATTTATTATAGAGTATCTGATTCTTAATTCTATAAAAAAAAGTATAAGCTTGTCATAGGATCCTGGGACCTCAATATATAAGCAGTCACCAGCAGAAACAGTATATACAGTGCCAGAAATCATGTTTGAGTGCTTAATTCTATAAATATTTCTTCCTATTGAAACCTTGACATTACCCTCGGGAGTTGTAATAAATTGTAATTGCCCACCTACAGGTAATTGGTAATGATTTAAATTATTATTAAATATGTACAATGTTTTACCTGTTTTATCATCAACATCTGTAAGTATGCTGTTCAGATGAATAATTAACAAACCACTTAGTTTAGATATCACAGATTGTATATCAGAAGAGGGTGCTGGTGTTGGCAGATCCATAATAGCCTGTTTTTTGAACCCAAATAAGTTCATCGGCATGTTCATTTATTTCAAATCATGCTCTGTAATTGGGCATTGTTTGCTATTTTTCAAATCACAATGACCCCATGGTAGAGTATGTATGCCACATGATAAAATGCATCTCTTATCATCATGTGGGTCCAGAGCAATTTTTCTTACAACATTTGTAGTCAACAAGTGATCCACACTCTGAATTCTGCATTCTGATGTTCTCATTAAACTCTGTGATTTGAGACATTTTTTGTAATCTTCAAATTGGAGCTCTTTGTCAACAGTTACTCTGCCAATGCCCTTGGCCTTTTTGGCAACGACACCACTACATGTTTCAAAACTGTACATCTTGGCCCTTAACCCAGCAAATGCCACAATTACATCACCAATGCCCGGTTCGCTCAATGCGCGTTAAATTTTAAAGAAGCGTTAAATCAAGTTAACGTTACATTAGCACATCGAGGCATTTCTCCAACCTTCGTTAAGGCTAACAGACCTCTAATGTCGTCGTTAAATCTAAAGGCACTCTTTTGCTTCATTAACGTGCTTAACAGCGCGATGTGTTGGGTCGGAACAAGGTTATTAGGGTCGGAAATAAGATGGCGAAATTGCGTATGACAGCTGTTGTGTTGAAAGGTTATCCCAAACAGATTTGAACACATTATTTCATACCATCGCAAAACGTACACTAGTTCGATTTCTTTCTACAGCAAAAATAATTTTCCCATTTCGTATTTCATATTATAAATTCGTACTGCAAATCAGAAATCACATGTAAGTTAAATGAGAAATATTGTATCAATGTACTTTTTAAAGTTTTGTCAATAATGGCATCGTGATCATCACACATTATTCAAATTTTATTAATTTTGCCTGTCGAGCCAAAAATATATGCTTATAGTTAATTATACGAACTTGATGTTTTTAAAATGAATATTGGGTTTCGACCTTGAATGCACTGTAACCATAAACACAAAATATCGCATGACTTTTTAAAATAATGTAACTTCCTTTTACATATTTCAATTTGTATAAGATAAAGTTATTCACCAAAATATTCGGTGTCGTCGTCCACGCCGTTTTCCAGTGGATCATATAGAAACTGGAGAAAGTCGTGGTTTCTTGTGTTTATGCTTATGTCTGCTTATAACTACCATTCCAATTTTTTGTTGTTTTTTCAACTGAAAAATGACAGAAAACGTAAGAGATAAAATTAAAATGAAGCAACTGTCCTACAAATAGGCAATACCCGTCCTGTACTCTCATTTAATGTAAAATAAATCTGTGACATTACACAATGTAGCCTGCAATCTTTCAAAGTAGTAGGGAATTGTTCTTTCGAACTTTTCAAATTATTATCCACCTACTCCAATTAACATCATGGAAAAAAATAATTTTGCAGTGAAGAGAATGCTCGACACAAATGTTCATCATTCTATATTCTGAATCACAAGCGGCTAGGGACAGCTGTAGCAAACTGGAGATGCTAAAAGCACCAAACCTGACCTGCCTAACCTAACCAAGTACAGAAATAAAGAAAACCTGCCTAACCTATTTACTTATTTAGCTCGTAGCTGTACGTAAGTACTGTAGAATAAAACATGTTGTTTAATATAACGTGAGTCTTAATATAATCAAAAAATCAAAACAATTATTATGCAGTATATTGAAAATGGGCTGACATATAACGGTGCAAATGGAAGTTAAATCGTATTCGTACCAAACTGAAAGAGCACTTAAAAATTTTAAAAAATAATCAACCGTTACATGTACAAGGTACATTTACGAACGACTACCATCCCATCACGTAATATAGCTTACATATGTTGTTTCATTAAAAAAAAAAAAAAAAAAAAAAAAAGCTTGAGGTCCTAAGCAGTTTCAGGTATAGAGTTTCGTGCATGGACATTGTGCAGTGACATAAAAGACACTACCATCCATTCGGAAATTATATTCCTTGTACATACGTACAAGTGGTAATGATATTGTCTGAGTGCACTTGTTATATTTTTTACCAGTTATGATAAATTAAATGTAAAATATCATATTAATCAACCGTTCCTTGTACAAGGTACATTTTCTGAATGACTACAATTTCATCACATAATGAAAAGCCAAACATATTGTAAAGAACCGTACTACACATGTATGTTAAGCTTCAGGTCCTAAGCAGTTTAAAGGTGTTGTCGTTTCGTGCATGGAAATTGTAAGAGTATACATATTTGTTTGAAGAACACACACACATCCATTCGGAAATTTTTCCTTGTACTTATGTACAAGTGGTAATGGTACTGTCTAACAGTGCACTTGTTTTTTTTTGTTTTCATGAATGTCTCGATAATTCTGTTGTTGTGTTTGATGACATTATACTGGATAATCAAAACAAGGTTAGGAATTTCTTTACACAGGGCCGACACAAAAACATTGATTGCTTCTACCTGGCACAGACTTTTTCTAAAATTCCGAAGCAGCTGATCCGAGACAACAGCAATTTTATATGTGTGTTTCATCAAGATCATACCAACCTCAAACACATACATGATGAATATGTAGGTGGGGACCTGAGCTACAATGATTTTTCCAAGTTTTGCAGCAAGTGCTGGAGCCAGGACAGTTATGGGTTTGTCACAATTGATATGACAAGAACACCTAACACTGGCAAATACAGAAATAAAATCAACGATTTTCTAGACGTTGAAACATAAATAAATAACCATGAAAAGGCCAATCATTGATGATCTTAAGTTAAGAGATTATCTTGTAAAAAGATTTAAGGGATGGAAATCACAGAACCGTGGAATATATGAAAAACACAAACAAACAGAACAGCCTGTCATTGATGCTATTAATAATTTAGGTAAGAATATCAAAACTGTTACAGAGCAAAATCAAAATTTGATCACAGAGCTTGTACCTGTAGCTGCAAGAAACATATTAGATTATCCATTCACCCCACTTTCCAGTATTCATACACCTAGTCCTGTTGCTCCTAGAAGAATTGAAGCTACTCAGGATCCTATTGAATTGGGTCTTCTTGCTCAAAAATATTTAACAACACCTAAAGACAATAAAGATGAGGTCTTTGGCTTATATGCTGACACAGAGCTTGATGGCAGCATCATACATAGAATTGGCAATTTCAGAGTAACTTTTATGGGGGATGATATAATTGTATATTCAGAATCTCGTCTCGGAGAAAAAGGTGCTTTTGTTAAGTACACCGGCACACCTGGATTGTGGGAACTGATGACTAGGAAAAGGCCTGGCAGCTATACAGATCAGGATTATGAGGATTACAAAGAAATATTAATAAAATCAGATGCTCTATACCAGAACAATGATCCCACACAAAAAAGAGTGAAGTCGAGCAGTGGGGCAAAATACAATAATTTAATCAAGCCCATATGGTCACAGATCAAGACTGGCAGTGGAATCAAACAATACAACACTCTGCCTAAAGAATTTGTGTGGGTTGATGATGTCAGGA
Source organism: Lepisma saccharinum (assembly GCF_977018435.1). Lineage (NCBI taxonomy): Eukaryota > Metazoa > Arthropoda > Insecta > Zygentoma > Lepismatidae > Lepisma > Lepisma saccharinum. The sequence continues at coordinate 33,056,576 of NC_139238.1, forward strand.
AACTTGTAGATAGGTTGCTGGTGATAGCTGGGGAGGAAAATGCTGGCAACCACAATTTTTACAATGAAAAGGTTGGAATTATGGACATGATAAGCACAAAATTGTCTAATTTTATAGTGAATGACACTAAGGGCATTGGATATCTGATAAAAATTATTAATACTCTACCACCTAAATTTTGGAATATCTCTGAGGGTCGGGGGTTGGTTAATGACATTATAAACAAGCTGCCATTTGAACTACATATTCCAGGCTATCAGTATTGTGGTCCAGGCACAAAATTGGACCATAGATTAAACAGAGGTGATCCTGGTGTTAATCCTCTAGATGCTGCTTGCAGAGACCATGACATAGCATACAACACACATTCTGATCTTGACAAGAGACATGTTGCAGACAAGAAATTAGAAGAGGCTGCATTTGGTAGATTTGTAAGCAAAGATGCTTCTTTGAGTGAGAGAATATCAGCATTGGGAACCACCATAGCTATGAGCACCAAACAAAAACTGGGGTGGGGGTTGTGAACATGTATATAATAAACCTACAATGAAGGCCAAGGGTGTTATGTATCAAATACCTTATGCAGGTCTCAAATCTCTTAAAACTATTGACAGTCTTTTAACCAAAAAGCAGCGCAAGAAAAAAAGCTCTTGTCTTGCAAAAGGGCATGGTATGAAATTGTTACTTAGCACCCCCCAATTAAAAAAATTACAGCAATCAAGAAAAAAATCACATGTGGGGGGTTTCATATTTACCATCCCTGCCATCTTAGCTGCTCTCGGGGCAGTTGGGAGCTTGGCCGGCGGATCAGCCGCCATAGCAAAAACAGTAATAGATGCCAAGAAAAATAAGGCAGAATTAGATGAGCAGAGGCGCCATAACCTTGCCATGGAGAAAAAGGGCAAAGGTGTTATGAATAAGTTTAAAAAAAACAAGAGCCGCTTACAAACCAAGATATTGAAGCTTTAATCAAGCCACTGGGCATCAAACATTTTAGAGGTGTGTACATGTCTGATTCTTTACCAGAACAACCACTCAACAAAGAGTGTGGCATAGTTAATTTGGATGAGTACAAAAATCAGGGTACTCACTGGATTTGTTATCTTAAATATTTAAAAAATAAGGCATTTGTGTTTGATTCATTTGGAGGTGTTCCACCTGAAAATTTAGTAAAATATCTAAATTCACCCAATCTTTATTACAATAATGCCCGTGTTCAAAACTTCAAAGATGTTAATTGCGGACATTTGTGTTTATCTGTTCTTAGATATATGTCTCAAATAAATAAACCATCAATTGAAGATTTTCAAAAAGCCTTGTGGTATCTGAAACATCATGGGGGTATTCCATCTCACCAGCCAAAATTCAATATTGAAACTCAAATTGCATGATGACATAGTGTATCCCAAAACAATAGCTCTCAGAGCATTTTACGGCATGTACCTGATCCCAAATATTACACACCACAACAATACAATTGCAGTAGGGGATCAAAAAATTGTCATCACTCCAGGGCAATATAATCTATCCACTCTAAATGCTCAATTACCCAGAGGTATAGTTTTAAGTCAAAATTCTGTCACTCACAGAGTAGAGATTGTATCTGCCACAGAAACAGTGGATCTGGCTACTATAGGAGAGCTGCTAGGCTTCGAGAACAACACAAAACTTGAAGCAGGCATCAAACACACTGCTATGAATATACCTAAATTCTTGGCCATAGAGACTCTGAATATTCACTGTAATGTGGCCGAGGGTATGATCACCAAATCAAATGGCATAGGCACTCACAAACAAACAGGCATCATTGCAACATTCAAGCCTAATTCTGAATTCATGGAGCCCATCATCTACAATCCATCCCCAACATTATATTTTCCTGTGTGCCATAATAGAATAGATAACATTGAGTTGATGGTCACTAATGAAAAAGAAGAATTAGTTGATTTTGCTGGAGCCACAACAACTGCAATTATAGAGATTAACATTTAAATAAAAATACATACAATGGAAAATATTGAGAGTTATGAGCTGCAATCATTCCCCCCAAACAGGAGGACATTTGCAAATTTAAATCAACCCAACACAGAGATAGAGGTGGATCTTGATGTAGGGGACGGCTTTATACACCCTCACAGAGCAGATCTATACATCAAATTTGATGTCGTAAAGCTCGATGGAACAGATTATCCGGCAAATACAAATATAAGACTTGTAGACAATTTTGTGCCGCATCTGTTCTCTGAAATTGAGATCAGAAAGCATGGGGTTGTTATAAACAGAATAGATTATCCCGGCATTACCTCCACGGCTTTGGCCACACTAAAATTATCCAAAACCGAGGCTTGTTACTACAGAATCGGTGGATTTGAGGCTGGTGAGAAGATATTATCCAAGAGTCACACTGTGCTGTTCCCGATGCGCCTGTTGCCAGGATTCTTCTCAGATTACAAAGATATTATGTGGAAGGGTGGTTTAAGAATTACATTTAGGAGAGCTGCAAATGATAATAATGCTTTGATGAGGTACAGCACATTAAACTCTACAGGAGAAGCTCTGCCTAATACCCTACCTGATGCAGGCAAATGCATTATTCAGACTATGGAGCTAAGAATCCCTGTTGTTGAGTATGAGGCCAGTTATGCTCTTAAATACAAAGCCGATATAATAAAAAATCCACAGGTTCCTCTGCAATTTTACACATATCAATCTGTACAGAAGCCTGCCTCTGGTACCTATTATGAATTTGATGCTACAAATTCATTCTCCAGTATTCAATACGACATGCCTGATTTTGTGGTGGTACTGTTTCAGACTGGAAGACACAACAATCAGGAAAAAAATTCAAGTAAATTTGATAACTGCAACATCAAGAACATATATCTTAAAAATGGCAGAAATGAGGTATTTCCTAGAGAAAATTATAATTTAGACATGTCCAAGGATGATTTCCTCAAATTATATGAGGCATTTTCGGCATTCAAAAGGGTCACTACTGGCAATACTGACATGTATTACACACCAGATGAATTCAAAGCACAGAGACCCATGTTTGTAATTAACACTTCAAAAAGGAAACAAGTTGTGGTAAATGATAGGACAAACATTAAAATTATCTGTGAATTCCATGAGGCTTTACCTGAGGACACCATTTGTACTGTTATTCTCATAGGGGAAAAATCATATGTTTATGATGTAAGAAATGAGAGAGTCACGGAGCAATTCTAGAAGAATTGAAGCTGGTATCCAATTGAACTTAAACCAGAAGTAAATATGTATGTGTGTGTGAGTGTGAGTGTGTGTGAGTGTGTGTGTGTGTATGTGTGTGTGTGTGTGTGTGTGTGTGTGTGTGTGTGTGTGTGTGTGTGTGTGTGTGTGTGTGTGTGTGTATATGTGTGTAGGCAACAAGAGGGGCATATTTTCCTTTCTCAGGGAGCTCTTCCATTCCGAAAAAGCTCTTCCTTTCCGAAAAATATTTGAGAGCATTTTTACAAAATTCTTGAGTTATGCAGAGTACTACACTTGAGCAAAAAGCTCATATGCTCATATTAAGCCTGTTTTAAGTGTAAGCAAATCTGCTCTTCCTTTCCGAAAAATTCTGTGCTGGTTATAGCACAAACCCCCACTACTGAAAGCATCCCAAGACTCGTACGGTATTCGAACATAGGATCCCTATTCGTAGAACACGAAGACAAACGTTTATACTTCTCAAAGTTAACGGCTTGATTGCAATCCTTAACTACATTTAATTTCAATGCAGTTCTTTTTTTAACAGTCGTGTTTGGCAACACTGATAAGTGAAGCGAAGTTTTCACTCTCGCCTCTGCAGCCGCGCCGAAACCGTGGACAGAGAGCTGTGATGTATTTTTGCGACGTTGCATGCTACACGTATTTGACGTCTTCTGTACTCGCTCGCTCTGTTTAACGTGCGACTAAACGAGAGGGGAAGGTCTTCACCCGACAACGTCGCAGGGGCAAAACAATCGCTTCCCTGCATGTAGTAAGTTCACCGCGCATTTTCCCCCTGTGTCTGTTGTCACGGTATCTTACGCTTGATCTCTCCATTACGTTATTTTCACAAAGTAGGAACTGTGTCCTGCTCGTCACTTCGGTTTGCGTGTGTTTCTTCATAGTTCAAATGTAAAAAGATAACATACAAATGCTTACGCACAGATATTCGCATTATTATATGCGTATAATGCATTTGCTTATACATAATTGATTGATTGATTTGGTGTTTTAAGTCCACTTTATGCACAATAAGGCTAATCGGGACTGGACCTACAGTTTAAAGTGGGATCCGAACCACTATGAGCTTCCACCGGTTATCGAACCCGGGATCCCTTGATTACAAGGCAACGACGCTACCACTGCGCCATCTTATGCATAAAACAACCGAGAGAACAATGACATGTACATTTGATAATGTTCCCCACCAGAAAAATTTGAGGGAAAAAGCTCGAGTTGAAGACATCGATTTAATTTTTTATATAATGCCTGGAAACAACATATTTGCCTTCTATGACCTTAACGAAAATATTAAATCCACTCCAGTAAACATTACTTTCTAGATGGCAAAATAAAATGTAAACGACATAAATACTCTTCCCGTTTCTAAACCTGATAATTTATAGCCGTGTATTTGATTGCATTTTATAATTAATAATGCAATGAAGTAAATGGTCACACAGTATTCAGGTTTAGTGAAAGATAGCGTATTCCTTCCCTCAGTGTGGTCTTTATATAACAATATTTACAAAGTTACAGAAGCAAATGTACTTGAAGGGACAGCGAAGATTTTATGCCATCAAAATATATGTGGCGACTGCTACAAAAGGTAAAGTTCTCCCCTGTGTATGGCAGTCTGCCGTGACACCATTCGAGCAAATGATATGGCTCCACACATTCTCGATCTCTGCCGTAGTGAAGGATACATGAATGATACACACCACGCTGTGATGTATCTAGGGGTCGCGGGTTCGACACGCGGTGGAGGAACATGGCATGGTGTTCCCTTGACGGTGCCCTTCATCAATTTCATCATATTATTGCTCATCCTCGTCGTTTGGATTAGCCAAAAATGAAAAAAGCGACGCTAAAAATCATCTAATCAAATGTATTCATTACTTACCTTCCAGCCTCCATGAAGAAGTGGCTACGAAGCCAGAAGCCCTACTTTTGAATCCTGGGTGAGGAATGAATATTTCATCGTGTTCATTCGGATTCCACCATTAATGCTCATTAACGATTAACCTACGACGTAGAAAAACGCTTAAAATTAACGTAAACATACGTCGCATTCTTCAGTCGCTTCATTAATGTGGATCATTTCACTATCCTAGGGGGAAAATGTTAGTTTAGCAACGTAAAGAATATTCACTTTCGAGGCAATCCAAAGCATTGAGAGGCAGGGGTGTAGCAAGGGGTGGAAGAAGTGCGCGACCGCACGGGACTTCGCGCTTAAAGGAGCTTGATACGAAAAATGTTATAAATAGAAGTGGGGGGGCATGGAAAATGCTATTTTTTTGTGGGCAGTAATATTAAAACATTCTGTATTTATCTGGTTTTAAATTCTAGTTAAACGTTATAATTTGAATGAATACGTCCAATCAGAGGCATAACATACAGGCAGGCAGGTCTTAAGTCTAAGGGGCACGAAAGAAGTAAAAAATGATCGTCGTATTTCTCATGTGAAACAGTTAGGAAAAATTTACGATAACTTGCTTAGACATTTTTACACATTTATTCTTTCATTGAATAGAACGTCCTTTGTCTTGTATTCTCTTCATTCTCTTGACCTTGTACTCCCGATTTTAATAAGTTAACAACAAAAACCTCTAACTGGCACGAAGCAAGCGTGAGACATTTAAACGCTTGCGTTGTTTTATTCCTTCCTAGAACAGGCCCGTACCCAGAATTTGTTCGAGGAGGTTGGAGACAGATCCGAAAATGTGGAACAAAAGAGAACATCCGAAATGCTATTGGATTTGTTGAGTTAGGTTATTTCACGTCGATTTTCTGACACTTTTGGCTGATCGCGATTATGAGGATGAGTGATGATATGATGAAAATTGATCAGGGAACACTCACAAAGAACGTCCATGCCCAATCCTGGATTCGAACCCGGAACCCACAGCATCGTAGCGCGCTGTGCTAACCACTCCGTCCAGGTGGTCGACCATGGTCGGCGAAATGCTGTTGGGAGTACTGGATGTGACCACCAATGTTTCGGTAGTATTATTGTGCGAGCTAGTGCTAGCTCGTATATATAGTGCTAAGTGTACACCCAACGGTAAAAGCATATGTCCATCTCCACCGTATTTTCATTCAGTCTGTTTTCCACAGTGTCATGATAATGGGTTGAAATAGAAACGCAGTCAACATAAGCTTCGCATCAAAAGAATCAATGACCCCTTAGAAGAACACAGGATGTAGAGTAATGAGAGAATTAAAATGGTGGTGAACAATTTGCCTACTATTATCTTTCCTAATTGTAGAATTGTAGAGTTGCAATGTTAAGGTCCAAAGTATCAAGAAGAAATCATTATTAATTAATTATTATTAATAATTAGCAATCATTATTAAAATGAAGAACATGTCTAAATGGGGGTTTACGTCCTCCAAAATAAAACCTCGAAACATTTAGTCAAATTACGACTTGAGTTTGAAAGAAATTTGGACAGGGATTTGAAAGAATAGACTGTCCCGATTGAATTGGAATGTCTTGTAAACATGCATCAATGATTATAAAACAAAAATTACAAGGACAGTTTACTTTCCCTTGGCAGATAGGGTTTAGCACAGTTCTGGCGCAAAAGTGAAAAAAGGGGGGAGCGACTGCTCACCCCCACTTCCCTATAATTTCCGCCGTTGGATGGGGGCCTCGCATTCTAATCTCATCCAGGGCTTCTCTATATGTTGCTACGCCACTGTTGAGAGAGGATTACTAAATTCAAAAATCCATCTTTCGAAGCGTCATGCATGTTTTGTGCAATTGTTTTATACTTATTGTTAGTTTATTTAGTTTATTTGACATCGCATTTCTATCACTTCTGGCTAATTGCGAGGATGCAAATGAATGTCAGAAATGAATGAAGGGTCTTAGCAATAGCAACCAATTTTCGCGACGTGTACCTTCTCCCCTCTCTCTTGCCACTCATGTGTGCCGTGTTCTTTGACATTCAGACATTGACCTCGGTTTTCTTATAGCTTTTCTTTCAATCAAAATATGTGCACAATGACAACGTGAGTAGTATCGGAACGCGCTAACGTCGGTCGCTATTTAATATTCGCAATTCATTTGCACGGGTTTTAATTAATTTGCACGTACTTAGAACTAATTTGCATGTACTTAGAATTCATTTGCATGTACTTAGAGTACTTTACATTTATGTATTTGCATGTTTATAACTTTTTATGAAAAATATGTATATAGAAGGTAATTAGAGGTACTAAACGCTATGCATATGGTTTTATATTCATTACTGCAAAGTATGTAATGTATAAATCGATAATAATTAATGTTTATAATATTGAAAATAAGTTTTCTATGGTTTATGAACCGCTATGAACGGTGGTAATGGGTGTAGGTACAGGTTCAATTACGAAAGAAGACGGTCCCGGTATTCGAACCCGCGATATGTAATATTATTAATTAGTACTATGTAATACTGTTATATGGCATATAATATATTGAGCGGAGAAGAACTATGTATAACGTGTGAGCTGAGTCTGATGCCAGACAGACAAGGGTGAACTCCGCGCAGGTAGAGGAGAAATGAATTTGGGGGAAGTGCGTTCAAGGTCAAATGACGTCACAACGCCACAACAAACAAAGAACCCGATTGACCAATCAGAACCGGTTTTTTCAAGGTTAACCAGTACGCAAGAACAGGGGAAAGCTATGCAATACTGTAGGGCAGGGGAGGGATTCAACCAGACAACAAAGAATGTCTGAGAATGCGCAGCAAGGGTCAAATCTCTGAAGCTATGCGTCGCTTGTAGAACCGGTTTCCGCCGCCAATTAATATTCCGCTCAGGTTTGCCTTCAAGGCACAGGACGCTTTAGCGCAGGGTTTTTTTATCTGTACTATGAAGAAGGGAGAGCTATTAGGGACGGGGCCTACAGTTTTCACCATTTGCTTTTATTACGGGGTAACGAACCTAGGACTCTTTGATTATTGATTTAGGTAGTAAATGTATGTTACTGTGTGCTATTTAACTTAATTTTGAGTTTATTTTTTACCAAACTTTGACTTTATGTCAAACATTTTCACAGCTTATCCTTATTTTTACAAAAATAACACTATTTGTACTATTCAAGCAACATTTTTTATTAAATTTTCGACACACAAAGTGTGTGTTCTCAACTTCTATCTGTTTATTTTACAACTTTATATTAATTTTTACCAAAATAACACTATTTATACTAATCAGGCAATATTTTTTATTAAATTTGGGATTCACAAAGACATTTTTTCAACTTTTAATTTATTATTTTACAACTTTATGTTAATTTTTACCAAAATAACACTATTTATACTATTCAGGCAACATTTTTTCATTAATTTTGGATTCACAAAGACATTTTTTTCAACTTTTAACTTATTATTTTACAACTTTATGTTAATTTTTACCAAAATAATACTATTTATACTATTCAGGCAACATTTTTTATTAAATGTTGGACTCGCAAAGACATTTTTTCAACTTTTAACTTATTATTTTACAATTTTATGTTATTTTTTTTTACCAAAATAACACTATTTATACTATTCACGCAACATTTTTTATTAAATTTTGGACTCGCAAAGATATTTTTTCAACTTTTAACTTATTATTTTACAATTTTATGTTAATTTTTTTACCAAAATAACACTATTTGTACTATTCAGGCAACATTTTTTATTAAATTTTGGACTCACAAAGACATTTTTTTCTACGTTTAACTTATTATTTTACAACTTGATATTAATTTTTTACCAAAATAACACTATTTGTACTAATCAGGCAATATTTTTTATTAAATTTTGCACTCACAAAGACATTTTTTCAACTTTTAACTTATTATTTTACAACTTTATGTTAATTTTTACCAAAATAACACTATTTGTACTATTCAGGCAACATTTTTTATTAAATTTTGTATTTACAAAGAGATTTTTTCAACTTTTAATTTATTATTTACAAGTTTATGCCTATTTTTTTACTCAAATAACACAATTCTATCGGTTCAGGAAAGACTTTAGTTACATTTCAGACACACAAAGTGTGTGTTCTCAACTTCTATCTGTTTATTTCACAAGTTTAGGCTTATTATTACCAAAATAATAGAATTCAATCTGTTCAGGAAAGACTTTTAGTCGCATTTTCGACACACAAAGTGTGTGTTCTCAACTTCTATCTGTTTATTTCACAAGTTTAGGATTATTATTACTCAAATAACACAATTCTATCTGTTCAGGAAAGATTTTTAGTTATATTTTCGACACACAAAGTGTGTGTTCTTAACTTTTATCTGTTTATTTCACAAGTTGATTCTAATATTTACTCAAATAACACGATTTGAACGTGTCTTTTATTACATTTTGGACACACACACACACTTACACACACACACACAGACACTTACACACACACACACACACACACACACACACACACACACACACACACACACACACACACAGTTTTGTCAAGTTTTACCCTTTTATTTTCAAATTTAGGCTTAATATTACTCAAATAACACAATTTAATCCAGTCAGGAAGGATTTGTTATTATATTTTGAATTCACAAAGAGATGTTTTCAACTTTTTTACTGATTTTTTGCAGGGTATGTATTAATTTTTATTTATTTTGTTTTGTATCATATATACATTTACAAATTTTTAACTTAGAGTTTAGTATTTATTCAAATTTTTTCAAAAACACTGAAGAAAAAGTACTTTTAGCTAAAATGTAATCTACAGAATATATTATTATTATTATTATTATTAGGGTTTACTGATTTCCACTATGCTATTTTTGGTTCTGTATTTCTATATGTATTTATTTAGGTCAGGTTACGCCTGCTATGTAGGAAAGTTTGTTTATTTTAGAGTTTGCTGAGTATTTTGTTACTTTTATACTAGGTAAAGTTTTCTAAATATATCAGGAAGGGCTCCATCCATATACTTTTGTTTTTGCTGTTTGGAGATGATGCGATCAGCATCACTCTCCATCTGCTTTTTATTTTATGTACCCAATATTATTTTGAGGCTTAGTGAATTCTAGAGCCTATTTATGCAGGAGAGAGGGCTTGAAAATTTTGATTTCAGATAACCCACAACTATTTGTCAGAGTATTTTAAAGGATATTTTATATTTATTATGTGCTACTAGAATATCAAAGCTTGCTTAATTTTTATGTCTGTAACGCTGTTATTGTATTTCTAGCTAAGGTTTACTGGATAAAGTACACGAAATGTTTATCATTTCGACTATTTACTTTTATACGAGGCCAAATTTTTAGTGTAACGAAAATTATTGTGTGTCTATAAAGACTGAAATCCCTTTACCGATGGGTCCATAACTGGACGCTTACGAACATTGTTTCTTTTTTTTAAAAAATATATATAACCATTTATCAATATATTCTCAATTCACAGGACAAGACGAAGTTCACAGACGACTGACTATATGGACCATAGGTCCACTTGCTAAACTTTTTTTTCTATGCTAGAAGAATAATTTAGCCTTATAGCCTTTTTCAAGGTATTTTTGAAGTATTACTGGTTTTTTGGGTGCATAAACATTTGGGTTATTTCTATTTTTTTTATTATACGAGGCCACAATCACTATCTGAACACTGAAATTCTCTGATTGAAACTAAAACCTTAGGCTGTAACTAGGGATTTAGTATGTATATCGACAATTTATAGGACAACATGAACCTTACAAAGGATTGTAGGTGATGTAGGCCCACACGCCAGAGCTTTGTTAACCTGCAAGAAGCATTTACAGCTAATGCTACGAGGAAATGAGGTTAATTTTTTACTGTTTCACAAGAATGCTATTTTTTATACACCCAATATTTGCTTTTCAAGTAACTACATGTACCAGAAGCACTTACAGGCCAACTCTAACTAGACTTCGACTTATTCTATATCAGGTGCTAAATTTATAAAGAACTATTTGTATATTTCTGAGGAAGTACGCAAAAGCAGATTACCCGATTAAAGTATCTGAAAAACATATTTTTCTATGCAAGTATATTTTTATTGACTGGATTATTTAACAGATCAAACAGGAAGACTGCAAAATTCATTAAATGTAGTTCTATAGTATAGGTGGTTTCAGAGATATAAAAAGAACAAATATAAGATTTCGCTTTTTTTTTTGCTTCTGAGGCTAATCGCGACGCTAAGGGTAAATGGCCAGGAAATGTAACGGAGGAGAAACAATCCCAAAAGTTATGGGCTGCATGTAAGTTAATACCACAGAGATATTACAGTAGGTGTAGGTTCTTCCACCAGAACATTTCTATCATAATAATACTGGTTATGCTGTACTGTTAGCTAAAGATGCTGATATTTGAGAAACTTAAAAGCTTACTCACGACTTACGGTTGCAAAAGATCCGATGACAAAATTTAAAAATTGTTATCGTCCAGACAGGGACTCGAACCCTGGACAGATAGGTTAAAAGCCTAACGCTATACCAACTAAGCTATCTGGGCACAAGGTATTCTTTTTTTGAAAAGTTAGTTATTTTAAGAAATATATTGAAACACTTGAGAACACTTTTGGTCTGGTTCGACAGACAAGGAGACAACATTTCTAAATTTTTACAGACTGGGTGTATTTTTCCACTATAGAGGCCTTCACTATATGTAATTCGAAACGCTAAAGTTCAGCTAGCTTCCAAAATTGAGGTAAAGATTGTGTTTGGCGAGATTAACAAGTTACAATTATATCCAGTTACGGACAAATAAAGCTAAAACTCTTAGATTTACTGTACTAGCCAAGTTCTAGTAATATTTTCTTCATTTTAGTACAAATACCAAAGAAATAGGTATATTTTATTTATAATTTGACAAAATGTACTAGTATTTAATTTACAAAGTTAGGTAAAAAGCAGTATTTTTTAAAAATATTGTTACTGCCTTCAAATTTTATGTTATTTAGCCACTAACAACTGATTTACACTATTTGGCATTTTTAAATAGGAAAAGAAGGAATTATTTGTTTATTATTTTTACTTTATATTTATATTTATTTAAGAAAACAATTCTACAGTTTAACTTAATTTTAACAAATTGTTACTAATTTATATATCAAAGTTATGTTATTTAGAGTGTATCAAGGCGTATAAAGTTAATATTTGTACTTATCAGTTCAACTAACAATTATATTTTACACACAAAAGATGATGTTTACAGTTAAATTACTTGAATCAGAGAATAATATTTTACAGTAATTGATTCATTCAGCACTAGTCAGTACTTTTATGCTTCAGAAAGTTTTCTTAATTTTCTATTACGCATGCTATTTTGGGCTATTTTTAAAATGTATTTCTAAGGCAAACTGGTTTAATTTTCTGCTTATAATGCAAAGTTGACATAGTTTTCGCACAATGCATTGTACATTTGTTATATTCTCTACTTACAATTCAAATATTATGCTTATTTAATGTATAACTAACTAACTCTCTAGCCTTCTTAAACCCGAAGGTTCATGGCTGCAGCAACACATGCCTTTCATCTGTCCCTGTTCTGAGCAAGATCTATATACTCCTTTCCTTCCCTACCAATTTCCTTTTGGTCCATCTCTACATTATCCCTCCATCTTTGTTTTGGTCTTTCTATTGGTCTTTTACCATCAGGTTTCCCAACAAGAATCCTGTATACTCTTCTTTCCTCTCCCATTTGTACCACAGGATCTACACACCTAAGTCTTTTTGATTTAATCATTCTAATAATATCTGGACATGAATACAAATTATGTACTTCCAAATTATGTAACCTTCTCCACTCATCTGTCTCCTCATCTGTTTTAGGTCCAAATATTTTCCTAAGGATTTTATTTTCAAATACTCTCAATTTATGTTCCTTTTTCAATGTAAGGGACCAAGTTTATTTACTGTATTTAACTTTTATTTTTTGTAATTAACAAAAATTAAAAGCTTATACTGTAGTTATTATATCTTTTTCTATCAGCTTATTTTGAAATTAATATTATTAGGTATAGTCTTTGATTTATAACTATATTGCTTTTTTTATCAATTTATCTAAGAGTACACGCAGACAAACACATGTGTTCACACTTTTATGTAAATAGATATGCCATTTTTCAATATTTTAGTATGAAGATTGCACTTTAGCTATTTAAGCAAGGGTAGGAAAGGTAGGATTTCTGAGAATTTGTTGCAGGATTTTGTTGTCCAAGTATAGATGAGAACTGAGCTGGGAGACTGTTTTGAACCTTTTCATGAGAGTTTGCATGTGAACTGTATGCAAATTGAGCACTATTGACTGTGCATGCTTCTAAGTTTTGCTGTTATTTTACATCAAGTCTGTGAGACTGTAGTCAGTTTTCCCATTTCAAGTAGTTTTTATTGATTGTATTTGTATATGTTGTGGGGACTTAGCAGTTTTATGTTATGAGTCAGTTTGTTGTAGAATATTTTTACATGATTGTTTTGAGATATTGAGTGTCTGCTGTTTTACTTGTAATTATTTTCCTTCTTGTGTTGTGTATTTGACTATATTTTGTCCAAGTTCGTAGTATTTAGAATAATTGTTATTGACTTGTAGATGTAGGGAGTAATAATCCTTTGCAAGATGCCCTATACTTTAGTCTGAATATTATTCTTAGTGTTCACTTTTGAAGCCTTAGTATTCTGGTAGTATTATTAATGTAGAGGTAAATTAGGCTGAAACGTAGGCATTTTTTCTGATAAATTATACTCACTTAGTTGTTTCAGCAGGTAGAAGTTGCATGATGGTTTACTGCTGATGATGTTCATTTGCTCTTCTCATGTACTACGTATGATGTAGCTTACTTGAGTAACTGGAATTTTCTACTGAAAAAAGGATTGCTTGTCTATTTTATTCCTATGTTGTTGAGTTTGTCCATAAGCAAGCCATGGTTTTTACTCTATCCTATGCCTTGGAAGAATCTAGATATATTGTGTTTGCAGTTTTATGCTTCTCTAAGGTTTCAGCTATGTAGTTTTAAACTGTGCTATGGCTTAACTATTGATTTCTTTTTCTGGATGCCATGTTGGTTCTGTGTATTCCTTTTGCTGCTTGAATTTGACTTAGGTTGTTTGCTTTTTTCTTAGATCAGCAAAAGGAATACACAGAACCAACATGGCATCCAGAAAAAGAAATCAATAGTTAAGCCATAGCACAGTTTAAAACTACATAGCTGAAACCTTAGAGAAGCATAAAACTGCAAACACAATATATCTAGATTCTTCCAAGGCATAGGATAGAGTAAAAACCATGGCTTGCTTATGGACAAACTCAACAACATAGGAATAAAATAGACAAGCAATCCTTTTTTCAGTAGAAAATTCCAGTTACTCAAGTAAGCTACATCATACGTAGTACATGAGAAGAGCAAATGAACATCATCAGCAGTAAACCATCATGCAACTTCTACCTGCTGAAACAACTAAGTGAGTATAATTTATCAGAAAAAATGCCTACGTTTCAGCCTAATTTACCTCTACATTAATAATACTACCAGAATACTAAGGCTTCAAAAGTGAACACTAAGAATAATATTCAGACTAAAGTATAGGGCATCTTGCAAAGGATTATTACTCCCTACATCTACAAGTCAATAACAATTATTCTAAATACTACGAACTTGGACAAAATATAGTCAAATACACAACACAAGAAGGAAAATAATTACAAGTAAAACAGCAGACACTCAATATCTCAAAACAATCATGTAAAAATATTCTACAACAAACTGACTCATAACATAAAACTGCTAAGTCCCCACAACATATACAAATACAATCAATAAAAACTACTTGAAATGGGAAAACTGACTACAGTCTCACAGACTTGATGTAAAATAACAGCAAAACTTAGAAGCATGCACAGTCAATAGTGCTCAATTTGCATACAGTTCACATGCAAACTCTCATGAAAAGGTTCAAAACAGTCTCCCAGCTCAGTTCTCATCTATACTTGGACAACAAAATCCTGCAACAAATTCTCAGAAATCCTACCTTTCCTACCCTTGCTTAAATAGCTAAAGTGCAATCTTCATACTAAAATATTGAAAAATGGCATATCTATTTACATAAAAGTGTGAACACATGTGTTTGTCTGCGTGTACTCTTAGATAAATTGATAAAAAAAGCAATATAGTTATAAATCAAAGACTATACCTAATAATATTAATTTCAAAATAAGCTGATAGAAAAAGATATAATAACTACAGTATAAGCTTTTAATTTTTGTTAATTACAAAAAATAAAAGTTAAATACAGTAAATAAACTTGGTCCCTTACATTGAAAAAGGAACATAAATTGAGAGTATTTGAAAATAAAATCCTTAGGAAAATATTTGGACCTAAAACAGATGAGGAGACAGATGAGTGGAGAAGGTTACATAATTTGGAAGTACATAATTTGTATTCATGTCCAGATATTATTAGAATGATTAAATCAAAAAGACTTAGGTGTGTAGATCCTGTGGTACAAATGGGAGAGGAAAGAAGAGTATACAGGATTCTTGTTGGGAAACCTGATGGTAAAAGACCAATAGAAAGACCAAAACAAAGATGGAGGGATAATGTAGAGATGGACCAAAAGGAAATTGGTAGGGAAGGAAAGGAGTATATAGATCTTGCTCAGAACAGGGACAGATGAAAGGCATGTGTTGCTGCAGCCATGAACCTTCGGGTTTAAGAAGGCTAGAGAGTTAGTTAGTTATACATTAAATAAGCATAATATTTGAATTGTAAGTAGAGAATATAACAAATGTACAATGCATTGTGCGAAAACTATGTCAACTTTGCATTATAAGCAGAAAATTAAACCAGTTTGCCTTAGAAATACATTTTAAAAATAGCCCAAAATAGCATGCGTAATAGAAAATTAAGAAAACTTTCTGAAGCATAAAAGTACTGACTAGTGCTGAATGAATCAATTACTGTAAAATATTATTCTCTGATTCAAGTAATTTAACTGTAAACATCATCTTTTGTGTGTAAAATATAATTGTTAGTTGAACTGATAAGTACAAATATTAACTTTATACGCCTTGATACACTCTAAATAACATAACTTTGATATATAAATTAGTAACAATTTGTTAAAATTAAGTTAAACTGTAGAATTGTTTTCTTAAATAAATATAAATATAAAGTAAAAATAATAAACAAATAATTCCTTCTTTTCCTATTTAAAAATGCCAAATAGTGTAAATCAGTTGTTAGTGGCTATATAACATAAAATTTGAAGGCAGTAACAATATTTTTAAAAAATACTGCTTTTTACCTAACTTTGTAAATTAAATACTAGTACATTTTGTCAAATTATAAATAAAATATACCTATTTCTTTGGTATTTGTACTAAAATGAAGAAAATATTACTAAAACTTGGCTAGTACAGTAAATCTAAGAGTTTTAGCTTTATTTGTCCGTAACTGGATATAATTGTAACTTGTTAATCTCGCCAAACACAATCTTTACCTCAATTTTGGAAGCTAGCTGAACTTTAGCGTTTCGAATTACATATAGTGAAGGCCTCTATAGTGGAAAAATACACCCAGTCTGTAAAAATTTAGAAATGTTGTCTCCTTGTCTGTCGAACCAGACCAAAAGTGTTCTCAAGTGTTTCAATATATTTCTTAAAATAACTAACTTTTCAAAAAAAGAATACCTTGTGCCCAGATAGCTTAGTTGGTATAGCGTTAGGCTTTTAACCTATCTGTCCAGGGTTCGAGTCCCTGTCTGGACGATAACAATTTTTAAATTTTGTCATCGGATCTTTTGCAACAGTAAGTCGTGAGTAAGCTTTTAAGTTTCTCAAATATCAGCATCTTTAGCTAACAGTACAGCATAACCAGTATTATTATGATAGAAATGTTCTGGTGGAAGAACCTACACCTACTGTAATATCTCTGTGGTATTAACTTACATGCAGCCCATAACTTTTGGGATTGTTTCTCCTCCGTTACATTTCCTGGCCATTTACCCTTAGCGTCGCGATTAGCCTCAGAAGCAAAAAAAAAAAGCGAAATCTTATATTTGTTCTTTTTATATCTCTGAAACCACCTATACTATAGAACTACATTTAATGAATTTTGCAG
The DNA here is from genome assembly GCF_977018435.1 of Lepisma saccharinum. NCBI lineage: Eukaryota > Metazoa > Arthropoda > Insecta > Zygentoma > Lepismatidae > Lepisma > Lepisma saccharinum. The sequence goes on from NC_139238.1 coordinate 33,073,895, forward strand.
TCTTCCTGTTTGATCTGTTAAATAATCCAGTCAATAAAAATATACTTGCATAGAGAAATATGTTTTTCAGATACTTTAATCGGGTAATCTGCTTTTGCGTACTTCCTCAGAAATATACAAATAGTTCTTTATAAATTTAGCACCTGATATAGAATAAGTCGAAGTCTAGTTAGAGTTGGCCTGTAAGTGCTTCTGGTACATGTAGTTACTTGAAAAGCAAATATTGGGTGTATAAAAAATAGCATTCTTGTGAAACAGTAAAAAATTAACCTCATTTCCTCGTAGCATTAGCTGTAAATGCTTCTTGCAGGTTAACAAAGCTCTGGCGTGTGGGCCTACATCACCTACAATCCTTTGTAAGGTTCATGTTGTCCTATAAATTGTCGATATACATACTAAATCCCTAGTTACAGCCTAAGGTTTTAGTTTCAATCAGAGAATTTCAGTGTTCAGATAGTGATTGTGGCCTCGTATAATAAAAAAAATAGAAATAACCCAAATGTTTATGCACCCAAAAAACCAGTAATACTTCAAAAATACCTTGAAAAAGGCTATAAGGCTAAATTATTCTTCTAGCATAGAAAAAAAAGTTTAGCAAGTGGACCTATGGTCCATATAGTCAGTCGTCTGTGAACTTCGTCTTGTCCTGTGAATTGAGAATATATTGATAAATGGTTATATATATTTTTTAAAAAAAAGAAACAATGTTCGTAAGCGTCCAGTTATGGACCCATCGGTAAAGGGATTTCAGTCTTTATAGACACACAATAATTTTCGTTACACTAAAAATTTGGCCTCGTATAAAAGTAAATAGTCGAAATGATAAACATTTCGTGTACTTTATCCAGTAAACCTTAGCTAGAAATACAATAACAGCGTTACAGACATAAAAATTAAGCAAGCTTTGATATTCTAGTAGCACATAATAAATATAAAATATCCTTTAAAATACTCTGACAAATAGTTGTGGGTTATCTGAAATCAAAATTTTCAAGCCCTCTCTCCTGCATAAATAGGCTCTAGAATTCACTAAGCCTCAAAATAATATTGGGTACATAAAATAAAAAGCAGATGGAGAGTGATGCTGATCGCATCATCTCCAAACAGCAAAAACAAAAGTATATGGATGGAGCCCTTCCTGATATATTTAGAAAACTTTACCTAGTATAAAAGTAACAAAATACTCAGCAAACTCTAAAATAAACAAACTTTCCTACATAGCAGGCGTAACCTGACCTAAATAAATACATATAGAAATACAGAACCAAAAATAGCATAGTGGAAATCAGTAAACCCTAATAATAATAATAATAATAATATATTCTGTAGATTACATTTTAGCTAAAAGTACTTTTTCTTTAGTGTTTTTGAAAAAATTTAAATAAATACTAAACTCTAAGTTAAAAATTTGTAAATGTATATATGATACAAAACAAAATAAATAAAAATTAATACATACCCTGCAAAAAATCAGTAAAAAAGTTGAAAACATCTCTTTGTGCATCCAAAATATAATAACAAATCCTTCCTGACTGGATTAAATTGTGTTATTTGAGTAATATTAAGCCTAAATTTGAAAATAAAAGGGTAAAACTTGACAAAACTGTGTGTGTGTGTGTGTGTGTGTGTGTGTGTGTAAGTGTCTGTGTGTGTGTGTGTAAGTGTGTGTGTGTGTCCAAAATGTAATAAAAGACACGTTCAAATCGTGTTATTTGAGTAAATATTAGAATCAACTTGTGAAATAAACAGATAAAAGTTAAGAACACACACTTTGTGTGTCGAAAATATAACTAAAAATCTTTCCTGAACAGATAGAATTGTGTTATTTGAGTAATAATAATCCTAAACTTGTGAAATAAACAGATAGAAGTTGAGAACACACACTTTGTGTGTCGAAAATGCGACTAAAAGTCTTTCCTGAACAGATTGAATTCTATTATTTTGGTAATAATAAGCCTAAACTTGTGAAATAAACAGATAGAAGTTGAGAACACACACTTTGTGTGTCTGAAATGTAACTAAAGTCTTTCCTGAACCGATAGAATTGTGTTATTTGAGTAAAAAAATAGGCATAAACTTGTAAATAATAAATTAAAAGTTGAAAAAATCTCTTTGTAAATACAAAATTTAATAAAAAATGTTGCCTGAATAGTACAAATAGTGTTATTTTGGTAAAAATTAACATAAAGTTGTAAAATAATAAGTTAAAAGTTGAAAAAATGTCTTTGTGAGTGCAAAATTTAATAAAAAATATTGCCTGATTAGTACAAATAGTGTTATTTTGGTAAAAAATTAATATCAAGTTGTAAAATAATAAGTTAAACGTAGAAAAAAATGTCTTTGTGAGTCCAAAATTTAATAAAAAATGTTGCCTGAATAGTACAAATAGTGTTATTTTGGTAAAAAAATTAACATAAAATTGTAAAATAATAAGTTAAAAGTTGAAAAAATATCTTTGCGAGTCCAAAATTTAATAAAAAATGTTGCGTGAATAGTATAAATAGTGTTATTTTGGTAAAAAAAATAACATAAAATTGTAAAATAATAAGTTAAAAGTTGAAAAAATGTCTTTGCGAGTCCAACATTTAATAAAAAATGTTGCCTGAATAGTATAAATAGTATTATTTTGGTAAAAATTAACATAAAGTTGTAAAATAATAAATTAAAAGTTGAAAAAATGTCTTTGTGAGTCCCAAATTTAATAAAAAATATTGCCTGATTAGTATAAATAGTGTTATTTTGGTAAAAATTAATATAAAGTTGTAAAATAAACAGATAGAAGTTGAGAACACACACTTTGTGTGTCGAAAATTTAATAAAAAATGTTGCTTGAATAGTACAAATAGTGTTATTTTTGTAAAAATAAGGATAAGCTGTGAAAATGTTTGACATAAAGTCAAAGTTTGGTAAAAAATAAACTCAAAATTAAGTTAAATAGCACACAGTAACATACATTTACTACCTAAATCAATAATCAAAGGGTCCTAGGTTCGTTACCCCGTAATAAAAGCAAATGGTGAAAACTGTAGGCCCCGTCCCTAATAGCTCTCCCTTCTTCATAGTACAGATAAAAAAACCCTGCGCTAAAGCGTCCTGTGCCTTGAAGGCAAACCTGAGCGGAATATTAATTGGCGGCGGAAACCGGTTCTACAAGCGACGCATAGCTTCAGAGATTTGACCCTTGCTGCGCATTCTCAGACATTCTTTGTTGTCTGGTTGAATCCCTCCCCTGCCCTACAGTATTGCATAGCTTTCCCCTGTTCTTGCGTACTGGTTAACCTTGAAAAAACCGGTTCTGATTGGTCAATCGGGTTCTTTGTTTGTTGTGGCGTTGTGACGTCATTTGACCTTGAACGCACTTCCCCCAAATTCATTTCTCCTCTACCTGCGCGGAGTTCACCCTTGTCTGTCTGGCATCAGACTCAGCTCACACGTTATACATAGTTCTTCTCCGCTCAATATATTATATGCCATATAACAGTATTACATAGTACTAATTAATAATATTACGTATCGCGGGTTCGAATACCGGGACCGTCTTCTTTCGTAATTGAACCTGTACCTACACCCATTACCACCGTTCATAGCGGTTCATAAACCATAGAAAACTTATTTTCAATATTATAAACATTAATTATTATCGATTTATACATTACATACTTTGCAGTAATGAATATAAAACCATATGCATAGCGTTTAGTACCTCTAATTACCTTCTATATACATATTTTTCATAAAAAGTTATAAACATGCAAATACATAAATGTAAAGTACTCTAAGTACATGCAAATGAATTCTAAGTACATGCAAATTAGTTCTAAGTACGTGCAAATTAATTAAAACCCGTGCAAATGAATTGCGAATATTAAATAGCGACCGACGTTAGCGCGTTCCGATACTACTAACGTGACTACTGCTGCATTTTTTTGAGTTGGTGTTTTAAGTCCACTTTATGCACAGTATGGCTAATCGGGACTGGACCTACAGTTTAAAGTGGGATCCGAACCACTTGTGCCTCCACCGGGTATCGAACCCGGGACCCCTTGATTACAAGGCAAATACGCTACCACTGCGCCATGGGGGAGGCCCCTACTGCTGCATTTGCAAACTGGAAGTAACAAAATGCAAGTCATTGTATACTGCTATAATCTAATTTTGTATTGGTATAATTGTTATTTTCGCTTGTCGATCGCTACTCCTCGCGGACTCCTGCCCAGATTTCGAGTCGCCATTCAATGGAAACAGCCCGCGGCGTTTTTCCCAGGCTTGTTTTTCAATTAAGTTCAAATGCTATGGAAGAATAAAGCTTTGAATTCAAAGCGTTTTGAAGGAAAAACTAAAGTAAATTTTGCATTTAATTCTAACGATTTTAATACAAAAGAATACCGCAAACTATGTAAACATGTGTAGAATTAGCAAATTAGAATTCAGATCGACAAGTTACTTTTCCTGGATATTAAGGTAAAGAGATAATGGGTTGTTGCAAGTCTGATTTGTGAACAGATAGACTAATCGGGACTGAATGGGATCCGAACCAATATGTGTCTCTTCTGTCTCTACTGGACCCCTTGATTACAAAGTTTGATTGGAAATTGAGGCGTTCTTAGTCCAGCATTAATATATGTATAGAAAAAGTGGCCGCGGTGGCTCAGTCGGTAACGCGTCTGACTACCATGCTCAAGGTCCCGGGTTCGATCCCCGGCCGGTTCAAATCCGAGAACTTTTCTAACGGTGGAAGCGGCCCCGGCGCCTACCCAGCGTCGAATAACATGGGTACCTGGGGGAAACCCTGGGGGGTAAAGGCGGTCAGGGGCGTGATGCTGATCACATCACCCCCACTCACGACCGGATCAAGAAAGTGTGGGCCGTTACCCCCACACCCCCTATTCGCCTTCATGGCGTGGTGCTATGCACAGGGGAATACTTTCTTTTTTTTTTTATAGAAAAATTTCAACACTGGGAAATATACAATATTGCAGGATTTAAAAAAAGAAGTATAAAATCACTGTAAAATTTAAGAGCGAAAAGGAGTTACGAATAATATATATCCTATATTTTGTTAATGTTTTGGGCCTAAAAGCTTAGAAGTATCAGTTAAATTGATTTGAGGTTTTATTATAAATCCACTTTATGTACAAATAGGTTAGTCATGGTGGACCTAGAGTTTAATGTTGAATTATAACACTGCGTGCCTCCATCGAACACAGGACCCCTTGCTTACAAGGCACCGAGATTGCCACCATCGGGGTGGCCCTACAGACAGACTGTCTGGCTACCTTAGCTGAGACCATGGACGAAAGTGCGCATGCGTCAAATGGAAGTGTTCATTGGCAAAGTAGAGGCACTTTGTTCAGGAAGCGGGTTTCGTGAAAATCGTCAGCTGTTGAAGAAACAACGAAGTTTCAGACGTAGCAACATCGCCGCCAAAATACGTATAGATGTTTACGAATTATGTAAGGGTACAGAATGAAAAAAAACAAAAAAACATCCATATACTATATAAGCAAACGGAACATATCAGGAAAGTATCCATTACGTCACATTAGTAGATAAACTTGTTTGTAAACATGGAACTTTATTTTCGGTTATTCAATTTAATTGGTATCCTTATTAAATCGTATAATTAGCACAAATGTACACAGCAGTAATCAGAATAGTATTCAACAGTATTATTATGAAAACTATTATAAATACAGTAAAGAAAATGTAGTAACTGAATGGTTTGTGGTTTGTATTATATCAAGGGTGTTTTGTAGAATGTGCAACAGGGACCAATACGTCTTTGTTTTCTTTGTTCCACTTCGAAACGGTTTGTTACGAATTGTAAGAGACATCACAAACACAACACAGAAAGCAGTAATAAACACAGCATGCGAACCCTACAGAGCGACCACAAGGAAAAAAACCTTGGACGAAAAGTCCCAGCGTAGCTTTCCCTTCTTCCATTCAGCTCGTGCCATAAGGAAGCCTGGTCCACTCTCCCCCTCCCCTCCTCGCTGGAGTACGGTGCACAGGCTTTGCGGGTCGGCGCAGGTTTTTTACTTGTGCTTTACTATAGCAGGCAAGAGCCACAGGGTGGTGTTCTACCTGCTTCCCCTCTCGCGTTTGGAATCGTACTTTCCAGCTAGTTTCGTTTCCCTTGACCGGACTGTACCAGTCAAATTATAATTTAGAACTCCAAGTTACTAGGTGACAAAAAAAAAACTACACTAACCCCCACAAAAAATACCTTACTTCACAGAATATAATACTTTAACACGGAATTATCATTACCTGCAAACTATATGAGTGTTTCCAAAGATCTGCAGCATATACCCTTTCCTTCATAACAAATATCAACTAAAAATTTTAAAAAAATGAGCGTTTCTCTATTTGCAGTCCGTCTTTGTTTACGTGTAGCGCGAAAGGTTAAAGTTTTAGTGTTTGAAACCCAGAAAAGCATGTTTTTGCACTTGTCCTTTCTTGCATCATGATAAGATGTACAAATGCCTCAGCTCGATATAATTCAACTTCAGAGCTCTTCTGCTGCTTGCAGGAGTGGATGTTCTCTGCTTCAACACTCACTTGTTCCACCTGCCAGGCTGCGAGAGTAGTGCTTTCAATTATTTTGACTGGTATGTAATTTTCGCTGCTGGCTGCAAGCAATGTGTAACAAAATTATACCTCATGTGATATAACATGGCGATTATTATTATTATTATTATTATTAAAGATTAATTAGTGAAATAGTTTTCTTTTCGCTAAAATTAACATAAAGAAGATAGCAAAGAATGAACTATGAATCAACGAAATTAATAACAGCGTTTGCTTTTCTTTGACCATTTAGTTAGGAAACAGACCTGTGATACAATATTTCGTTATTATATATTATATTATTCTTCTTTAAATCTTGTATCTACAAGGAAAATCAAACAAAGAAACATAAGGACGTCTTATTTGAAATGCTTAACCTCGTAGCGTGAAACGAAAGGTGAGAGGGACTTCGAAATGCAACAGTTAACTTTAGTACTTGGTTCTTGGAGAGAACGTGCGTAATATAAATTTAGCGAATGGTTTGTCCAATGAATGATTAATAATTGCGACAAACAGGCGGAGCAAGGGGCGAAAATCCCATGGATAGAACGAAATTACTATTTGCATTGGGAACCATCAAACGTGATTTAGTTACCTAACAACCACTGCATACCCAACCCAAAACTTGACAAATTAAAAGTAAAAGCGAGCAAATGTAGAAATATTATGCAACAGATATTGGTCCATCATTCCCAGCTGTATTGTATCCTTAAACATCTCTCACAAGTGACTTATCGAAAGTTTCATCTGCACATGATTTTAACACTACCTCTCCAATTCTACCTCCCTCTACAGAGGTATAGCATGTTAGATAGCCGGTGGAGGCACATAGTGGTTCGGATGTCATTTTAAAACTATAGGTCCTGTCCCATTTAACCGATCTGTGCAAAAAAAGTGAACTTAAAACTATACTTTAAATAACTCCGATCTCCGCACGGATTGCTTAGTACAGAGTTTACGAAGCCAATGGTTACGGTTCGCATCTCCCCCTGGACGTGGGTGTTCTTTGTAAGTGTTCCTGCATCAATTTCCTAATTTCATCCTATCATCACTCATCCTCATCGTCGCGATTATCCAAAGTGGTAGAAAAGCGACGCTAAATAACAAAATCAAATCTTTGCAGACACACGCAAACAACATACATAAATAGAAGAAACTGAACAGGAGGAAATGCTTTGTCATTTCCTTTCACAAGTGTGTTCGTTTTTCATTCAAGGGAACTTAAATAATGCTTTGCGATGGGCCAAATGACACTGACAGTCATTTGTTTTCTCCTCTCCACATCGCTTTTAGCCGAGTCTGCCTTGTTGCCAGTTTCCTTCCGTGCTTCGTTTCAAAAGCTTGAAAAAAGAAAAATATTACATCTCTACTTTCGATGTCTAAGGTTCATGATGATACAAATGCTTAGCACTGAATAAAGGCGACGACCATCTGTTCAAGAATGCTGAACATTTTGACAACGCAAGGGAAGGATAACATTGTAAAGAGCTGCTTGCGTCACCCACGTTCCGACCGCTCCCTTACTGTTGGACTTATGCACGTTGTGGTTCGGATACCACGTTTAATTATAGGTCAGCACCGATTAGCCCATCTTTGCTTAAAGTAGACTTAGAACTCAAGTTAGCGTGATCACAGGTTCCATTACCGAACATTTCGGTTTCTTGAAGGCAATTGGGGAGCTACGTGAAATAGAGGATAAAGATAACAGCGGCGAAGGGATTCGATGTGCTGACCACGTGTCAACTCATAAGAAAGCCACTTAACAGGCCTTTGTTATTCAAGGTTGTTTCGCCACGGAGTTTTTTCATCGTAACTGTTATGGAGATGATTAATTTTATATAAGATTGGCGAGAAAATATTAACAAAACATGCTATTATTGTGTTTCACGTGAATTTTGTTACTGGGTGATAGATGGGTGTTATGATATGTCAGCTGTAAAGTTAAGAACAGTGGCGTATTTAGAAGGAGTTTTAGAGCTAGGTAGTCTTATTTTTGCTCAACTTTCCTTAAAATAAAATAAAAATAAAATTTAGGAAAATATGGCATGATCTAGGAGTGGTAAGAAATATCTGATAACCCCTTATGATTTGATTTGATTTGATTTGTTGTTTGAAGTCCACTTTATGCACAGTAAGGCTAATCGGGACTGGACGTACAGTTTAAAGTGGAATCCGAACCGCTTGTGCTTCCACCGGGATTCGAACCCGGGACTCCTTTATAACCCCCTTATGTTCACATTAGGGATGGCCAAACGGATCCGGATCCGAAAAATCCGGATCCGGATCAAAAGGCTACGGATCTGGATCCGGGTCTGAAATAAAATAATCTTACTTGTTTAACATAAAATGTCAGAGGTGATTTTGTAAATGTCATTGAAACGAATATGTATTCATTGGAAATGTATTGGAAATGGAAATACACATAAATGTGAGACATTCCATTCCAGGATTAACCCTTTAACACATATAGCAAGATAGAAATGTTATACAAAAATTATACAATTGTTCTACAGTTAAAGTTTAACAAATTAAAATAAAACATTATAATATATGCAGTGTTATATAATTACAAAGTGTAAGACTAACAAGTGTCCCCCTCCGATTTCCGTGAAACTTGGCAGGCGTATAGTAGGGCCCAAAGGAAGAAATACGTGTTTTTTTTTTATTTCAGCTAAAAAACGGTTTTAGGGGGCAAAACCCCCTCAAATGTCAAGATGAGGACAAATTGAAGTGAGGATCTAACCCCTGTGTCCCTCCCATTTCCATGAAACTTGGAAGGTGTATGGTGGGGCCAATGGAAGAAATACGTGTTGTTTTGTTTCAGCTAAAAAACGGTTTTAGGAGGCAAAACCCCATCAAATGTCAAGATGAAGACAAATTGAAGTGAGGATCTGACCCCTGTGTCCCCCTCCGATTTCCATGATACTTGGCAGGTGTGTGTATAAACGGGCCCAAATCAAGAAATACGTGTTTTTTTTTGTTTCGGCTGAAAAACTGTTTTAGGGGGCAACCCCCCTCAAATGTCAATATGAGGACAAATCTAAGTGGGCATTTGACCTATGTGTCCCCCTCCGATTTCCATGAAACTTTGCAGGTGTATAGTGTGGCCCAAAGGGAAAAACACGTGTTGTTTTTTTTGTTTCAACTAAAAAACGGTTTTACAGATAAAAACCCACTCAATTGTCAAGATGAGGACAAATTGAAGTGGGGATCTGACCCCTGTGTCCCCCTCCGATTTCCATGAAACTTGGCAGGTGTGTGTATAAACGGGCCCAAATGAAGAAGTACGTGTTTTTTGTTTCGGCTAAAAATATGTTCTAGGGGCAACCTCCCCTCAAATGTCAAAATGATGACAAATTGAAGTGGGGATCTGACCCCTGTGTTCCCCTTCGATTTCCATGAAACGTGGCAGGTGTATAGAGCGGCCCAAAGGAAGAAATATGTGTTTTTTTTTGTTTCGGCTAAAAAACTGTTTTAGGGGGCAAAACCCCCCTCAAATGTCAAGATGAGGACAAATTGACGTGGGGATCATCTGACCCCTGTGTCCCCCTCCGATTCCCATGAAATTTGACAGGTGTATAGAGAGGCCCTATGCCCCCTGTTTCTTCCTATGCTATATTTACGTGGTTTCGGGGTCAGATCCACACTTCAATTTCTCCTCATCTTGACATTTAAGGGGGGGCTCTATACACCTGCCAAGTTTCATGGAAATCGGAGGGGGATACTTAGACCTCCCTTGTAAGTGTATTAATTAATTACAAATCGCGCACGCGCACACACTCTCTCTCTCTCTCTCTCTCTCTCTCTCTCTATATATATATATATATATATATATATATATATATATATGTGTGTGTGTGTGTGTGTGTGTGTGTGTGTGTATGTATGTATATTATATATATATATATAGGTATATTAGCAGGTAACAATATGTTATAAGCACATTCTTACTTTCCAAAGAAGCGCATGTGGGATGGCAAGACGGATCCGGATCCTTAGGATCCGGATCTGGCCATCCCTAGTTCACATCCCTTTACTGCATTTGTGAGTACGGCACTGAAAGCGTGGGGAATACTGCCTGCAAATAAAATGGAGAGGGTTCCTTAAATAACGATAACAGAAGCGGGGTGTTGTAATGCATGGCTTTCATTTTTTATAACTATCAAAAATTAAATATTTGTGGTTAAACTCGCCTAAAATCAATTGGTAAATTGTTTTACATTTTCACACAAATGTCATGTCAAGTTAATGTACTTGAAGCTAATATATATTTTAAGTTTGAGACATCACAGAGGGCGAAGGGGTGGTTGTTGAAAGACTGCTGAATTCGCCGCATTGTTGATCAAGGGAAGGGGGGGAAACTCGTTCAAAACGTAAATACACTCATCTAAAACTAGAAATGCTAGTGGCAACAAAGAAAGACAGGAGAATTGTATTCAGCACTCTGTCCTCAATATTTCGCATGCATGTACTAGGGAGGTTATTTCAGTCGTTCACCGCCAGAGTGACGGCCGTTCGGCGGACTCTTCATGCAACAGGTCCCGGCAAATTGCATTGCAGGAAGTCCGTAACAGAAACTGCTTGTTTTGTAATGTTTCCACTTTTCACAAATACAGTTACAATTACAATTGAATTAAGCACGTACCTTGTCGCAAGGATGCTGGAAAAGGTGTCCTCCCAAATACAAATATTTCTGGCACCTTATTTCTGACATGTAATCTTAGATTAGACATCGCTACTTTATCCTCAGTTGTCGCGACAGCGCCGGCAGCTTATCGGGGAGTTGTCAGCCGCGAGAGGGCGCTTCATACTGCACGTGTCGGCAGTGATGCCAACCGTAGGGACATTTCCCTACTCATAGGGACTTTTCACTAAATTTCGCCCGCGTAGGGACGTAGGGACAGATTTTGCCAAATGAGGGAAAACGTAGGTACTTTTTCTATATTGGAAAATGACATTTTATGAATTAGTTTATCTGGATACTTTTGCGAGGAGGAGAAAAAAGAACTAACTAACAAATCTCCATCAGAATTTTGGAACATGTTATCGGTTACCAAAAACTTTCAAGGCAAGTTCTTTTTTGAAAACATTTCCACTCTCGCGAAAATAGTGCTAACATAGTGCTGCATTCTAACGCGGAAACGGAAAGAATATTTTCAATGTTAAGTGATACAAAAACAAAAAAGGGAAATAAAATGGGACCAAAATTGTTAAAGACTGCAGGAAATGCAGCATATATCACCAACCAACATCTATCTCTTCACACCAGCAACATGTATGACTTCAAATAACATAATCAACAGTAAACGACTCAACGTTATTCATTAGGGGTGTGAGGAATCCCGAAAAGTCAGGACCGGGATCGGGAAAAAAAATTCCCGTCCCAATCCCGACTTCGGGAAATGACTTCCTGACTTTTCGGGATCCCGAGCAGTCGGGAAATACCGAATGGTCACTTTAAAAAGTCGTTAATTCTCGACGTTTTCTGCATTGTAAGTTTCTGGAACTTATCGAAAATTGTAAGTTTTTATTCTAGAAATACAAAAACAATCACTTAAAGAGAAAATGACTTGTAGATTTCGAGAATTCGGGAAATTGCAAATTTTTTAGTCCCGAATGTCGGGATTTTAAAAAAAATTCCCGTCCCGACCCAAAAAATTCTGTCCCGCACACCACTATTATTCATTAAGGCAAGAATTTACAATACCGGACCATTCTGTAATTTCTATGCTACGTCTTATACTCACGAAATAATTAGTCGTGATGATTTATCTCAAGTTAACAGGTTGGGGTGAGGTGAAAAAATTGTTCATTAACGTGTAGAAGTTGTAAAACAAGCTTTTCAATTCTCGCAATGATTCTCCGTATACAAGTATGGTAGTCATATTTGTTGATATGAACAAATTACAATTAGTTACGCTGTCTACAGCGTTGCCACACTGTTGATTTCATACTTGGAGAGCATAAATTGTGTAAGAATGGCGGAAGAGAACAGTAAAAATGTTGTTAAAGTTGTACAGATTGTTAGGTGGAGTGTGCAGGAGGATGGCTCTGGGCTAATTAATAAACTTATGGATTTCAGTATATTGCCCAAAGAACGTGCTTACATGTGACAGCGACAATCACGATGTAGAAGAACTGATTTGATTACAGGTAAATTTGGCAACAGTACATCAATCATAAAATTGCAGGATACGAAAATGGCGTCTTCGATGATGAACGTTTGCCGTTAAAGTGCTACGAAATAAAGATTTTTTATCGGTTCGTAATCACAATTACCGCAAAAGCATTCAGGAATAGCCACACTGACCATTCTCGGTAAGGTTAGGTTAAATTAGGTTAGGCAAGGCAAACATAGTTAAAATTTGGGCTCAAAAAAAACATGCACGGGTAGCCCCACAAACCATTGACGGATAGCCCCACGAACCATTCAGGTACGGTTAGGTTAGGTTAGGATAGGCAAACATAGTTAAAATTTGGGGTCGTAGTAATATCAGGAATGTATATTTCGTTTTTAAGTATTGGAAACACAAAATCTTCCGGTAAATAATGAGCAATCGTGCCGATCGCGGACCACTCAATTTCACTTATTTTGCAATTTCTACACGTGACCCCCCAAATGTTAACTTCAAATTCGTGATTAGGAGGCCTCAATTAGTGAGTATGCGAAATATTACAAAAATCGGGGAGGGGTCCTGTATTGTAAATTCGCTCCTTCATTAATTGTGGAAGCACCGAGCAGAAAGATTTGGTAAGTAAATGTGTATATTTTATCTTCTGTTTTGCATGCTCATGAGGTGTTGTTTTTTTAGTCACTTTACTTGGCGTAGGGACATTTTGACTACGTCTGTAGGGACATTGCCGAAAAATGGTTAGCAACACTGTCGGCTACCAGACGTAGTCAGTGTACGTTCATGTTCACTTCTGTTTGCGTTTATCAGTACGCGTGTTGTTTATAATGTGTTATTGTACTGTGCTACTCATTGCCAGTGCTTTATTGTGTGTTAATTGTTATTCATTCATTACTTATGCCGTTAAACAAATATAGTCTTGAACAGAGAGTTTTTATGTACGATAATTACGTGAAAACGAATTCTTGCAGAAAAGTGGTCAGGGAATTGCGAGAGACAGGATCTCTTGAACCTAAGAAACGTGTTGTATTGCTGTTGAAGGAGGTCATTTTCAACATCTCTTATAACACAGGAGGTTAGTGATCATCATTATTATTACTTTTAAATATCATTTTACGCTTTCGGTTTGCTTTATGCGCGGGGATGCTGTCTTCCATTTCTGTCAACTGAGGATAAAGTAGCGATGTCTAATCTAAGATTATATGTCAGAAATAAGGTGCCAGAAATATTTGTATTTGGGAGGACACCTTTTCCAGCATCCCTGCGACAAGGTACGTGCTTATTTCAATTGTAATTGTAACTGTAATTGTGAAAAGTGGAAACATTACAAAACAAGCGGTTTCTGTTACTGACTCCCTGAACGCAATTTGCCGGGACCTGTTGCATGAAGAGTCCGCCGAACGGCCGTCACTTTGGCGGTGAACGACTGAAATATATGAGAAGCAGCAACTTGAACTTTCCTAAAGGATAAATGAAAAATCTGCTGCTACCAGGGGCTCTAGTTTCTACACTAACTCCGTGCTATTAATTCGAGGAGACGGTTGTTTTCACATATTGACTCACATGCTAGTCATTTATGAAAATCCGCGCTTTTGGTAGATCATGCCCAATCAGTGACATGAATAGATATTGATACTTTTTAACATTAAAATTCAAGAAGCAATTTTTTAATGAATAATTGCCTCTTTCGTTGCAAATAATTGCAAAATTATCATCATAATAAATAGGGAACGAATTATTTCACGAGTGTTACACACGTCATATTTTATTATTCTCTAAACCTCAAAATAATATGTTAATATTGAATCAATGATTTTTCTTGTTCACATAACAGCACCTCCAAATTAGCCGCGATTAAGGGATGTGGGAGGCCCTACACATCGTTTTATCTAGTCTAATAGATAGTCTTGTCATTGTTAAAAGACTAAACAAAATGCAGGACTACATTTAGAATATAATCGTTATATTTGCACCTTCAATCATTGCCACAATCACTGAAGGTGCAATGTCTATAAAGTGTTTGCAACACGCTCCGAAACGTTTGCCGTTATCATTGCAATGGGTGTGATTTCGCGCAAACAATTGTCGGGGAAGTTGTTGGCTGAATATCATCCAATGGAAACAGCCGCTGAGGTTCTAATGGTGATCAAACGCCGAAATGCACCATTAAATGTGATACCGTTACCACTACGCCATTGGGGACAATTGCGATAGCAGAAAACATTCACACTTTTCGCCATCTTTATTTGCAGTTCAAGTTAATAATACAGCGAACTTGAATCATATTGGGAGTACTGTATTCCCAACTAATTGCCCCCATGCACACGCCACTGTTGCTTGTGTATATAAGTGTTCACTCACTTACAAGCGAAACCGAAACTCGAGCTCTCAGCGAGACAACTCCAGGCGCCGTGAAACAGATAACGGTTAAGCCACTGACGTTCGTTGGAACATGCATTTCTACTGTCTTGTCGTGGCCTTTGAGCCACTGCTTTGGTTGCGATGAAGTATTTTGGCAGGTGTCCTATTTCGCTGCAGGATACATGCAAGGCTTAACAGAATAATGTTAATGATATGCATATGATATAAAATGGTGACTATTATTCGGAAATTAATACGTGATTTCTCTTCTGTAGAGTGTAAGAATTTTTTCTTCCGATAAAATTATCAACAATGAAATAGTAAAAAAAGTATTTAACCAGAAATCAACAAAGTGAATAACAGCGATTGCTTTATTTACCTTTTGATATATTACCAAAGCAATTACCGACCTTTTTTTAATACTGCCGATTCTGTGCGTAAATGCAGTCAGTACCCCTTCCCCCAAAATGATACGTTTACTGTCTCTTTATATATCTCTGGCTCTAATTGATTATTTATTTGCCACGTAAGACAGATGAAACTGACGTAGGAATTCGAACCCAGAATTTATTGTGCTAATATAATGAGTTGACCGACATTTAACAATCGTGGCGTCCTTTAACTTTTCCAGGCAGTCATAGCCGAGATATATAAAACAACGTTTGGATTATAATTTCTTGGTTAAAGTTGGATAATTTTTCTTAAGTAACGAAAACGCTTTGCTCATTTCCGAATATCACCTTTCAGTAAACAAATTGATAGATTGATCGAGTTCGTGTTTTAAGTCCACTATACATACAGTATGGTTAATCGGTACTAGACGTACAGTTTAAACTGGGATCCGAACCATTTTATGTCTTAACTGGTTATCGAACACGGGACTCCTTGATTACAAGGCGACGACGTTTACTACTACGCCAACAGGGAGTCCCAGTAACCAATATATATATATATATATATATATATATATATATATATATATATATACTTTTTCGTCTATAAAACACCCGATATTAACACACTTTCAAACAACGTCTTGTACATATGAAGCAAATTAAAATTGATATGTGTGGGCATAGGAGTGCGCACGGTGGTTGCCAGTGGTGCATGAACACCTCAAAATGCGTCCTCAAAAAGTTAAGAATGTAGAAAGTACCATTATAACAATGAAAATAATGTCTCCCCTGCTGTCTCGAGATTTGAATTTGTTACGGGCTAATTTAATAACTAATTAATTAACTCAATTAACTCAACTGAACTGAGCTTAGCAACGCAACAACGAAGAATCGCTCGCCTCACCTGCTGGGCGAATTAGACATTACATGAAATATAATACGGTCAAGATAAGTGCCTAACAGTCGGAGTTACCGAGAATAAACCTAGGAGGATTTGATTTTGAATACCTGAAATGACGTTACATAATACTACGGTGTTTCTGAATATACACATATATTAAAGCACAGATAAATAGACATTACATCTTGCCCTCTTTCACTCGATCTCACATTCATTCTCTCATTCTATGGCATATTGCGACAATATGACAAATACAAAGGTTAGATTATTTACTACTTTGACCATACTCTTGCTATGTCTTGGCTACATTGCCTATTACAATTTATCGTTTAGGATTTTAAGCATAAAGTGAATAATTGTTCCTTGTGCGAACCCCTTCTATCTTTTCTGAAGGTATAAATATATTCAATGAACTATTGTTTGCTGTTAACATAAACTCTCATCTTTAACATTGATTACTTCCGCCGGAATACCGATGCCTAGGGATGCCATAGCACTGATTTAAGTTAAGCAATGATTTGATTCACGCAGATTCGCGGTAGATAGTCGTCATCTTTCTCACACACGCACATGGTTGGATCTTACCTTCGCTGCATTCCCTCTGACCTGGGTTGGGTGAAAGTGATCCTACAGTTTTGGAAGGCCCCCACACTCCATCGTTGCACCTCGCGGTTATCCTGGTTGGCGAAAGTGGATCAGTCGGCAGCTCCATCTGGCATCATCGGATCCTGGCTTCACTCGTTCACTTCGCAGGGACGTTCAGGACGGTACACGCCCGCTGTCGACTCCATACGACAACTTGCGCATTAATAGGTCAGTTCTTCGCGGTCACTCGTAAGTACAGATACGTGACTTGGGCGATGAGACGAACATACGCGATGAAACATTCGCGGTTTCACATGGATATCAGATGTTATTAATTTTCACTACTTTGGACGTTGTTTCGGACGATTGACACAGGTGGACGTGTCTGGCGTTATTCTCACATAACCACACGTATGTGCACGGATGCGTAGACGGCGAGGGGGAGAAGGACCCCCTGGTTCTATTCTGCTCTACTCCATGGCTCTGAAACACTCACTCGAGGAAAAACAAATCCAGACCTCGCAGCTAGGTCGCGCGTAGCTCACACTCCGGTGGCGATTGTAGGCAAAACTGTGCAAAACTGTTCCAAATCATCCCTTTTATTCCAGATTTGAACGTAGTGACGCGCTACCCTCTATAATCAGGTGCTTGTTTATTGTTTCTGGTGCTTTGACCGTTGTCCTCACATCCTGGTCAATGCTCACTCCGGTCCTTAACCCCTGGTAGCAGCCCCTCGCGCAGAGATTAGACTAACTCTTCCTTCATTGTATTCGACACGTTCAGAGAGGCCAACTCAGTAGGGTTCCGTCTTCTATTCAATCCAGCGATGAATCTTTAATAAATCATAACTCCCGTATTTCTGTTCTGATTAGGCTCAAATCTTGAAATCAGTACTTTGATGATGTGTTCTTCCGCTGGTTGAAATCTCATCCAATTCGGTCCATTGGTTTAGAAGTTGCATTTTTCTAGATATTCCCATAAGAATACATGTAAATCCGAACTCGGGCGAAAAACGGTGGTTGAGCAAGCTAGTGTTGGCTAAGGCAGTTCGCTAGACACCTGTATTCGCGACGGATATTAATATTACCAATTGCAATTAATTCCTACTAACGGGCAATTAGATTAATTACTTGTCACTCAATATTTGACCGTTATAACATTCCCCTCCTTTTAATTATGAATTTTTTTCAGAGCGAACTTGCGAGTGACAGAAAAAAATTCATACCACATATTAATGATATTTGTTAGTGATCGCACACTTAGGCGTCTGAATAGGGACTCGAACCCTGGACTGTATAACTTTTAACTCAACATTAGAATGAAGTTATACTTTCTGCAATTGTACTATAATTATGAGAATATAAACGAATATGATAAAGTATACAAGAATACAATATAAAGTACATTTTAACATGGAAATCTCAACGTATATTACCACATACATACTAACTTTGGATACACCCTGTAGTTTTATACATATTAATGTGAATACTGAATAATAAGCTAAATAAGATGTAAGTAAATATTTGGTTTGCAATTTGCTCCCTCTCATACATATGTTTGCATACTTCTTGCATGTCTACATTTTTTGCCTTTTAATATAAAAAAAATAATCTCTAATTTTCCTATTGTTTACTTTACAATCGGGGTGGCTCTAGTGCGATATTTTCTTCAGTGCCTCCTTTGACATGAGCCGGACTGACAAAGGAGTCTTCTAGTCTCCTGTCGGGCCTTGAATATCGGTTGTCTGCTCCAGACATCGCTGTTCTTGCCTCAGTCTACTTCGTCCGGGTTGGTAATCCGGGGAGAGTGGGTCCAAGTTACGGCTAGTAGACGGTCTATTCCAATCGAGTAAATTAGCACCAGTCTGTGGGGACACGACTGTTCTAACCGCATTCACAGCACGATTCCTCTCAACTTGACTCGGGTTGTTTTGACCCCTGCAGTGTTGCCATCTCGTGTTTTCTCCATCTCTATCATCTCTGAAGTGTTGTTGTTGTGGACGGTGATTGCTGTACTGGCCTCGCTGGGGATAAGGGGCGGTTAGCATTTCTTTCACTCCGTAGTCCTGCAATGTGCTTTTCCACTCGTTGCTCAAAAACTGTGGTCCCCGGTCATAGAGCTTCCGTTTCTCAGGGTTGGAAAGAACTTCATATGCCTGTTCAAACTCTTCAAATATATCGAATGGCGGATTCCGCTGCTCTAGCCAGATCCTTGCATTCCCTTTGGGTAATTTTCGCATTAGCCTCAAGCAGTCTGGGCTATCGACATCGTACAACAAACAATCTTTCTTGAAGTCCCTTATGAACATTGACGGTAAAGTCTCGTCGTGATCGGGGCTGTACGTTTGAAAATGATCTATGCCGACTTTTGAGAAGATTCCGCGAGTATTCGACTCCGGGTTAGAAACACTGCGTGTCTCCTGCTGGGCGAAAGCGTTCAAGCTCGGCGAACTCCCGCTCCGGCCGATGACGTCACGCGCTGCTTGGCGATCCAAGGAAGTTGGTGCTGATTGACAGGTCAGCTGGTTAGGCACGTCTGCTGCGACGAGCAAAGGAGTTGGGTTCGCATCCCTGGACGTTGCCTCCAATCGGCGAATCTCTTCGTCCTCATTTCTTCTCCGTTGCGTGATTTGGAAATCCTTCAATTCACGTGTCTCCGCTTCCAGACGTTCTAATCGGCTGGTTATGCCCGTCTGATTCTCGGTCGTTCTTGCGTCCAGCGTTCCAATAGTTTCTTGAACCTGACGTAACTCTACACGCAGATCTTTCTCCATTGTGACTACGTAAATGTTTGTCTCTTCATGTCTCCTTTCGCATTCCTTCTCCGACTGAAGTACTTTCTCCTTCATTCGGTCATTTTCGGATAGCAGTACTTGGAAACGGCGGTCCCATCTTTCTTCCCACTCTTTTCTTCTTCTTTCTTCCATTTCTTCCTTCTCCCT
Source organism: Lepisma saccharinum (assembly GCF_977018435.1). Classification (NCBI taxonomy): domain Eukaryota; kingdom Metazoa; phylum Arthropoda; class Insecta; order Zygentoma; family Lepismatidae; genus Lepisma; species Lepisma saccharinum. Next base: position 33,093,785 of record NC_139238.1, read on the forward strand.
CCTTTCGGCAGCCTCTATCTTCCGCCTTTCTTCTTCTTCTCTCTTCCTCTTCTGATCTCTTTCTTCATCTCTGGCTTGGATATAGCTGATTAGCTGAGAGAACATGGCCTGCACGTCCATCTTCTCTGGAACTGGCAACCCTGTTACCGACTGATCTTTCCCTAGATCCTTATCAACGTTGCCGGCTGACGAAACGCCTGTATCTGTAGAATGCTCAAACCCTGGGCGGTCCATGGTATTGTTGTTGGCTAATCTCTTGCGGAGCCGAGTAGTCCTTTGCATGCCAATCTTCTTCTTCTTCTTCTTCTCGTGGCTGGTTATCGCCGAAGGAAAAAGATATCAAAATTCTTTTCCTGGTTTCTGGTTTCAGATCCCGGGGATCGCTTCCCTCACCTGCTTCCGTGCGTCATATCGTGTCCTTTTGTCCTTTATCGTCCGAAGTTAATAACGCCCATTGTTAATAAAATAATAAGATCCTCTAATAATTCTGCTATGGATAAATGCTATAGTCGCAACAAAGTATTTTCACTATTACACCATAAAAAACACACAAATGGATCTAGCTACACATCGATTGAATATTCAGTTCATTAAAATCACCGTACAAATTACACATTAATACTTTAAATGAAAACGTATTTATAGATTCTTATCAGGATTTTCAGTTACATGTTGCAATTATTTAATTTACCAAAAAAAATCTTAGTTCCCCCTTAGCGTTAAATTCTGGTACCCTGTCGTAGACATTCGTAGGCTGAAAACTCTCTTTAACAACAAGTATTAAATTCCCTTGGGTAATAGACATAACTGATTGTTAACCATTACAATCAAACTTAATAAAATTCACATTGAGCAGATAAGCAACTAATTAGAATACTCGTGACCTCCAGGTTCCTTACTAGCCTGCCTGTAACATCGTTCTACGATCCTAATTCCTATTTGCTTCCTATTTGCCTACTCTTCTATTTGCCTATTCGTCGATTATTTGGGCCTACCTTTTACACCCCTACTTGTCTATTCACATACTCGTCGATTGTTCGGCGTACTTTTTTACTTGCCTACTTTCTTATTTGCCTACTCGTCGAATGTTCGGGCAACTTTTTATATGCCTACATATTTATTTGCCTACTCGTCGCTTGTTCGGACAACTTTTTTACTTGCCTACTTTTTTGCCTACTCGTCGAATGTTCGGGCGCCATATTTTGTTACGGGCTGCTAATTTAATAACTAACTAATTAACTCAATTAACTCAACTGAACTTAGCTTAGCAACGCAACAACGAAGAATCGCTCGCCTCACCTGCTGGGCGAATTAAACATTACATGAAATATAATACGGTCAGGATAAGTGCCTAACAGTCGGAGTTACCGAGAATAAACCTAGGAGGATTTGATTTTGAATACCTGAAATGACGTTACATAATACTACGGTGTTTCTGAATATACACATATATTAAAGCACAGATAAATAGACATTACATCTTGCCCTCTTTCACTCGATCTCACATTCATTCTCTCATTCTATGGCATATTGCGACAATATGACAAATACAAAGGTTAGATTATTTACTACTTTGACCATACTCTTGCTATGTCTTGGCTACATTGCCTATTACAATTTATCGTTTAGGATTTTAAGCATAAAGTGAATAATTGTTCCTTGTGCGAACCCCTTCTATCTTTTCTGAAGGTATAAATATATTCAATGAACTATTGTTTGCTGTTAACATAAACTCTCATCTTTAACATTGATTACTTCCGCCGGAATACCGATGCCTAGGGATGCCATAGCACTGATTTAAGTTAAGCAATGATTTGATTCACGCAGATTCGCGGTAGATAGTCGTCATCTTTCTCACACACGCACATGGTTGGATCTTACCTTCGCTGCATTCCCTCTGACCTGGGTTGGGTGAAAGTGATCCTACAGTTTTGGAAGGCCCCCACACTCCATCCTTGCACCTCGCGGTTATCCTGGTTGGCGAAAGTGGATCAGTCGGCAGCTCCATCTGGCATCATCGGATCCTGGCTTCACTCGTTCACTTCGCAGGGACGTCCAGGACGGTACACGCCCACTGTCGACTCCATACGACAACTTGCGCATTAATAGGTCAGTTCTTCGCGGTCACTCGTAAGTACAGATACGTGACTTGGGCGATGAGACGAACATACGCGATGAAACATTCGCGGTTTCACATGGATATCAGATGTTATTAATTTTCACTACTTTGGACGTTGTTTCGGACGATTGACACAGGTGGACGTGTCTGGCGTTATTCTCACATAACCACACGTATGTGCACGGATGCGTAGACGGCGAGGGGGAGAAGGACCCCCTGGTTCTATTCTGCTCTACTCCATGGCTCTGAAACACTCACTCGAGGAAAAACAAATCCAGACCTCGCAGCTAGGTCGCGCGTAGCTCACACTCCGGTGGCGATTGTAGGCAAAACTGTGCAAAACTGTTCCAAATCATCCCTTTTATTCCAGATTTGAACGTAGTGACGCGCTACCCTCTATGATCAGGTGCTTGTTTATTGTTTCTGGTGCTTTGACCGTTGTCCTCCTATCCTGGTCAATGCTCACTCCGGTCCTTAACCCCTGGTAGCAGCCCCTCGCGCAGAGATTAGGCTAACTCTTCCTTCATTGTATTCGACACGTTCAGAGAGGCCAACTCAGTAGGGTTCCGTCTTCTATTCAATCCAGCGATGAATCTTTAATAAATCATAACTCCCGTATTTCTGTTCTGATTAGGCTCAAATCTTGAAATCAGTACTTTGATGATGTGTTCTTCCGCTGGTTGAAATCTCATCCAATTCGGTCCATTGGTTTAGAAGTTGCATTTTTCTAGATATTCCCATAAGAATACATGTAAATCCGAACTCGGGCGAAAAACGGTGGTTGAGCAAGCTAGTGTTGGCTAAGGCAGTTCGCTAGACACCTGTATTCGCGACGGATATTAATATTACCAATTGCAATTAATTCCTACTAACGGGCAATTAGATTAATTACTTGTCACTCAATATTTGACCGTTATAAATTTTAATGGTCGGATCTTTCTAAAGTTAAAGCCAGAAGAGTGAAACGACTTGCAGCCAAAGCTGGAATCCGCCTAGAAAGATGACCCTTCGTTCGGGATTCACCAGTGATAAGAGGAAATCCTTGATTGCTTAACGAATGTCAAGCAAACTATTTTGACAATACAATAATAATACAATGCTAACAATACCCACAATAATTTGCAAAATGATCTACGTAATCAGTGCGATGTGTGTAGTGGTGCAACAGTCTATGTTAGAGAAAACAGGGTTTCAAGTAGAGTCCGATTGATTTGATTTTTTTAACGTCGCATTTCTTCTACTTTTGGCTAATCGCGAAGATGAAGGTGAACGATAATAGGTTCGGATGGATGAAGCAGTATCCGAATGAAGGGGTGAACCGGGGAATTCCCCCCCTCTATTTTCCCCATGCCCTGCTCTACATTTATATTTTCATTCCCAACCATGGGAAGAAAATTTCCCCTTCTGAACGTGTACTTTGAATGGAATGACAGTCATTCACTGTTTGAGTCATAATTTCGAGCTTGCTCTTCAAGATGTTTTTAAGAAAGATAGCCATTGCACCCTAAATATTTTATGGATGCACTTTACTTTATGTTCAGTCAAAACAGAAAAAAATAAAAGGATCTGTTCTAGAGTGGTTAAGCAGTAGAAACAACAATGATGGAAATTAACAAAATGTTTGACATTTGTTGGGTGCCATCAAATCAATCTGTGTGGGTAATAATAAATAATTATCTGGTTCTTGTACATTTCTCTTCGAATCGTGAGCTCAGTGCAGCTATCAGTCGAAAGGAAATAGAAAGTGCTAAGGAATGCTGAAGAAAGTACCAACTTAGTTATTTGTAGTACAATTTTGACTTTCCCCTGTTTTATTAGATTTCCTCAAACAGTTTCCATTGCCTCTTCAGAGAAGAAGTGCACGTCAGGAACTGGCTGTGGCAATAAAATAACTAACGTCCCGTGTTTTAGCGAAGTACAAACTTTTCAACCTCACAACATTTATAGTGTTCATCACAAAGTAGGTAAAATAGATCAATATTCTCATTATTATTATTCCATTTACTAGACATGGCATACAGTTTTTCTTGCATGTCAGTTGCGTTACTGAATTCTAATTAGATTTATTTATGTGTAAATAACGTAAATATCTTCACAATAATAAGAAAACGTGTGCTAATGTGAAAACTCATATTCATAAACCATAAGTTAAAATTTCACCTTCACACATCTTATGGTTTCTGTGAAAGGGGAAAATTAACTTGTGACAAATAGGCTAACGTTGTCCAGATAGTCAACTGAAACACCCCTTTAGGCACTCCCATATGAATTAGTCTGCACGTGCACATGTGTAGGGGGAGGAGAGAGAAAGGAGAGCGTATATTTGAAAAATTCATTACCCAAATGTATAAGTGACATTTCCAGAAGCTGAATATGTATTCCCCGACATCATGATGACTGAGACTGCGTATCGTATCGTTATCTAAATAACGACGGAGAAAAGGATGCTCGACCGATAATGACACACTACTAATTGATTAATTGATTTGATTTTACTTCACTTTTCTTCCACTTTTGGCAAATCGCCAAGATGAAGATGAACTCTAGTTTTATCCCGATATTTTAGTCGAATTAGTCATCATTCACTGTTATTTAAAGGAAACACTTCTTCCACAACTACATGAGTTTGAATAGAAAAGAAAAGCGATAAGAAACGCAGATATCTGCTAGTAAAAGAGCGCGATGTGTGCGCTTTAAAAATGTACGAGAAACTTTTTTTTCCTCCGTGATTAACACAACTCCCAACTTTTTAGTCGCTTGCCGCCATTAGGCTTAGCTTACAAAATGTCACAGGCTCAACTACAGTGATACCCATAAAAACATATGAAGATAAAATATATGGGTTTGAAAGATCGTTTATTGATTGTACTTATGTTAAACTTGCTTTCAGTGAGGTGAGAGGTTGTACAGAACTTATCCCCTTTATGTTGTCGCCGAAGTACGCCGTGCAATTTTATATTCTGCCGTTGTCCTAGGTCTCCTTAGCGATTTTCTTTCAATCCTTAAATTTTGTATTGCATATGGCATAGTTATAAACATAGTGAAGGACAACTTGCCTGCTGGTGCAACTGCAAACTTAAAATAAGAGAATGCAAGTAAAAGTATGCTACTACAAGCAGTGGCGTGCCCAGGAGTTTACAAAAGGAGGGGTTACGTATACTTTGTCTTGGCAGTCTGCCCTCATTTTGTCATATTTTCCTACCTTTGACATTTTTCTTTTAGGAATGCTGGGCCAAACTGGGGGTTATAACCGCCACTAATCCCCGTGTATATTACTACCTAACGACGCGCTGGATTGAAAACAAAAGAACAGCGAGGGATCCACAAGAACACGGCAACCGAAAAGGGAGTCCAAGTATAGATTGTATTTGCGTTTTTCTATTTTGGCGACACGTGAAAGTACGGAGGATTGAACGGACATTCACAAATATCCATACCCAGGCCGGGATTCAAGCCCGGGTCCCCTGCCGTCGTAGCGCGATGTTCTAACCACTACGCCACGGGGGAGGTGGGCTGCAACAAAATGAATATTACACGAAAGAAGTTTCAAATGTAAGTTGCAACAGCATATTAAAGAGGAAATATTTTGTAAAGTTTGAAAAATGTACAAAGTATGTTTCTTGTAAGCTAGGAAGAATAAAGGAATATGTGATATATTTTACTGTACACGAGTTACAACTGTCTGTCAGAACAAATACACTCGTATTTTACAATGACATTCTGACGGGCAGAGATTCCAAAGAAAAATGTCACTGAATCAACACAGAGACGCAGAGGACACATTGCTGCAATGTTATTACCTAATAACGTCACTCGAAGTTTCATAATCTTGTATATGAAAGCCTGAGAAGAGGTTGGTCTCAACCTTGCCTTCTCCGGCCCCGTGGCGGAGTGGTTAGCACATCGCGCTACAACGCCAGGGTTCCCGGGTTCGAATCCTGGCCTGGGCATGGATATTTGTGAGTGTTCATTCATCAATTTCATCATATCATCACTCATCCCCATCTTCGCAAATTAGCCAGAAGTGGCACAAGAAGCGAAGTAAAATAAATCAAATCATTCATTCATTCAACCTTGCCTGCTCCCTGCGGTTGCCTATCGCAAGTATGAAGTGTTTCGAGGCAACAAGGTGGTAAAAAGGGTTCTTTATTGTATCCCGCGTTTGAGACAGGGGATCGACATCCAGACACGATATTTAAACGTGACTGTATGCTTGCTTTTGGCGCAGGTGGAACTCGTATTTCTCGTGCTTCACTGCAGGGACAAATCCCGAAATAAGAAAGAAGCGGAGTCCGGTAAAAAAAAAAAAAAAAGGCGCAAAAAACGAAAGGCTAATTGTCTATGAACTTGGACGCAAAGAAGCACCAGCAGATTTCTTGGATGACGTGGAAGTAGAGGTCAGGTGACCAACAGTTATCGTGATTGGGTGGTTACAATGGATGAGGTTTAGAAAACGTTTTCTTCTTCGCTCCACTCGCGAAACAAACATTTCTGTAAACTTCACATCAAGTTCATACTCTCTACTTTCAATTAAATATTTATTCAATTATGCACTATTCAATTAATATTGAATTTGTTTGAGATGAAAGATTCTATTGAAATTTCCATTAAGAGACACGATTTTATTCTTGTAAATTTACTGTACTGGATTTCTGAGAAATTAACACTATCAAAAGGTAAAGTGCTCCCCTGTGCTTAGCACCATGCCATGAAGGCGTAAAGGGGGTGTGGGGGTAACGCCCCACACTTTCTTGATCCGGTCGTGAGTGCGAGTGATGTGATCAGCATCATGCCCCTGTCATTCGACGCTGGGTGGGCGCCGGGTCCGCTTCCAACGTTAGAAAAGTTCCCGGATTTGAACCGGCCGGGGATCGAACCCGGGATCTTGAGCATGGTAGTCAGACGCGTTACCGACTGAGCCACCGCGGCCTTCTAAAATTAACACTATCGTCATTTTAAAAAGGAATGAAATAAGTGACTTTTTCCTTCGCTCTCTTTGTTGAAATATAGTATATTCGCAAAAGCCACGTGATGCGACCTCCTCCTCCCCCAAGCAAATAATTCCAACAGAGGTAAAATTTTAGTTAAGTGGGGAAGTGGTTATCACATCGCGCTGCGATGCCAAGGGTCCAGGGTTGGAATCCCACTCGGGCTTGGTTGTTTGTGAATGTCCATTCATCAATTTTATCATATCGTCACTCATCTCCATCTTCGCAAATTAGCCAAGAGGCACAAAACGCGTAGTAAAATAAACTAAATCAATCAATCAATCAATCACATCGCGCTACGACGCCGGGGGTCCCGGGTTCTAATCCCGGCCTGGGCATGATGTTTGTGAATGTCCATTCATTAATTTCATCATGTCATCACTCATCTCCATCTTCGCAAAGTAGCCAAAAGTGGAGTAGAATGACAGCACTTTGTTCCTACGCGTCAGCAAAAATTTGATGCGGCTGGTGTTATGTTACATCCGGTCGTAGCGGGCCACGAGCGGTTTTATTGTTGAGTCAGCAGAACGTGTCTGATCACGTTGAAGACATCGGAAGCGGTGGGGGGAGGGGGTCAATGGATTTGTCACGTTGTTTCTTGATGTATGCTAACCTAACACGTGCGATTGTTTGTGTGTGTGTGGAGGAAATGCGCGCGCAACCATTGCGTATGATTCAAAGACATGAAGAAATGATTTAAAGATGGCGCCGAAGGTGCTTTACCCCGAAAGCTTAGCGGCTAAGGTTATTGCTCTGTAAAACAAGAGGCGTCGAGGGTTCGATTCCTGGTAGAGTCAATATTGATTGATTGATAGATTGAGTTAGTTTTTTTAAGTCCGTTTTATGCACGGCAAAACTAATCAGGATTGGAGCTACAGTTGAAAAGTGGTGATTCGGACCACTATGTGCCTCCATCGAGTATCGAACCTGGGACCACTTGATTACAAGGCGACGATGTAAATATTGAATGGTCTCGATTAGCCTGTGTGTAAATAAAGGCAACAAAATGGTTGAGTTCGAAAATCGAGTTGGGTTAGTGGTTAATGTTGTCACCTGGCAATGAAGAGGTCGCGGGTTCGATTCTCTAGGTAGTTAAATTAGGCCAATTGTTTAGTCCCGCCATTATAGGTTCCGATTAGTCCATCTGTGCATAAATAGTGATTGAATAAAATCAATATGGCGGCCTTGGGGGTAGTGGTTAATGTTGTCGCCTCGTAATGAAGAGGTCGCGGGTTCGATTCTCTAGGTAGTTAAATGAGGCCAATTGTTTTGTCCCGCCATTATAGGTCCCGATTAGTCCATCTGTGCATAAATAGTATTTGAATAAAATCAATATGGCGGCCGCGTTTTGTGTTTAGCGGCGGCGGCGGCGGCGAACGGGGCGCGGCGCGGCGCGGGTGCGGGGGGTGTTTTTTTTATTCCGCGAGATGTTTCAACCAAGTGGTTGAGGGTTCGATTCCCAATGTTGGTGAAAATTGGATATTCAATTGTATTTGTTTAAAAGTTCCGATTAGCTTTTTGTGCACAAAGAGAAAAATGAACTAATTGGAAATAGGATGTTTATGCTGTAATGAAAAGGTCCCGGGTTCGATTCACAATGTCAAATTGGCTGATAATGATGTTTTTTTTTTTTAAAAAAAAAGAAGTGTGTTGAGTCCCCATTAGTATTTAGGCAGGAACAGATATTAAAAATCAAAACAAAATGCCTTTTGATTACAACGCAAAGACTTTACCGCTAATGTATAAAGATAAATTAGAATCTGTTGTTTTGCTGTGTGGGGCCCCAGTACCGATTAGCTTAAATGCATAAAGAGTAGGTAAAATAAGCAAGATGGCCGTCACTATTGTTTTGTGATCAAAAAGGAGTCACAGGTTCGATTCAATCAAAGGAGGCAAGATTCTATGTTTCAATTCCATGTAAAAGTCTAAAGTTATGTTTCGATTAACCTCAATGCATAAAGAGGAATTAAACAAAAACAAGCAAAATGGCGACAGATGTGATAAAAGAAAAATTGAATTAGTTTTTCATAGTGACAAGAAAAAATAGCGAATCATTGTTAGAAATAGAATGAAAATAAAGATACTTGCTTTTGCGTGTCCAGCGCTGTGCAGAAAAGCTCTCATGCTTTATCTCCGACAAGTCCACAATACACATTTTTTTTTATTGTATAGTTAATTATTAATGTTGTTATTAACACAGATTCTTACCAGTGTGAAGAAAAGCTCTCATGCTTTATCTCCGACAAATCCACAATACACACTTTTTCATTATATAGTTAATTATTAATGTTGTTATTAACACCGAGTTTTACCAGTGTGAAGAAAAGCTCTCATGCTTTATCTTCGACAAGTCCACAATACACACTTTTTCATTATATAGTTAATTATTAATGTTGTTATTAACGATTGTTACCAGTAAAAATATAAACCATGAGGATTTTTAAAGGGGTGATAAGTGAAAAAAGCCAAGACATATATTTTATCCCTGTTTATTACCAATATTTACAAAATTCAAAAGAGCCGCACACACACACACACACATACATATGTAAAATGTTTATATTGTGTCACCAGTTTATCAGCATGTTATTTAACAAGTTTTTATTCTTCAAGTTTGTTCACTCACCCACATAAGGAATTGTGTCACTATCATATCCATTTTCTGCTGCAACCACTGAATTAAAATGTTTCACTATTTTTTCCACAAGCATGTTCTCGCAAAAAACAAACACTTCTTTGGAAAGTCTTTTTCCGTCGATGTTTTGTATAGACAAAGGCTCAGGTTTTGTACATCCATGTAGATGGGAAAGCACAAACTTCTCCTTATTACATGCATGGACAGGGGAAATATCTGTGCAACCGAAACATTGTTCGCGAAGGTCGAGAATGCAAGATTCCACACAGTTTCCAAAATATGATTTCAGATACGGCGACACTGTTTCACACATAACTTTCGCATGATCGATGCACACAAATATCTTCATAAAGTTCCGCCACGAACTTTCTGCGATGAACACTATCTCCAGGGAATCGTAAGCTGGTTTCTTCCTTATAATGATCTGACGGCGATTGTACAGTGTGGTTATCAGCAATTCATGTTGCTCACTTAGTGGGTAGGAAACACGAGGCTGCTCATCTGGAATAGCGATGTAATTGTCGATTACTGGAAACAATTCCTGAAGAGCGTGCCACTCCTGCAACTGTAGTTCAACACCGGCCGCCCCGCTTCTGTGTAGCCTGACCACAGGTTGGAAATCAAGATGAGAGGAAAGTCCGATTGAGATAACTTTTGTTTTCGAAGCATTCAAGTAGTAGACGTGATCAAATAATATCGACTGGCGTATAAGACTAGTTACTTGTTTTTGTTCTTCAGGTAAATGCTGATCGCTCTCTTTCTGAAGAACCCCCTTGAAATTAGTGTACGGTTGAAATCTTTTTTTCAGCGGCATCGAAATAGAGGATTCCATGACTAAGAACTGCGAGATACTGCATGTCGCAGCGTGCATGTATACATTTGAAGAAATGCGTGGGTGTGTTTTTGAGACGCATGCGCGCGTAGCAAACCAAGCATGTGCTGGACAAAAAAGGTAGAGGGGGCGGGGCATTACAAAGATCAATGATGAGAGAAAAATCAGCAGAATATCATAAACGTCATATTGAGGAAATATTGGATATCAAATATTAATTAATTTAATTAAAGCATCAACCGCATTGTCGATCTGAAATTAGGTTTATAGACAGGGGGCAAAATGGAAAATATCGACGATGTTCTAGTATTGGATTGTTTCTGTATTTCCATCGGTATAATCCTCCACCACATTTGAAGCATACTGTTTTATCCTCTTTTTGAATGTAAAATAATCCTGCTTCGGACAGAGCTTCTACAAACGGGAATTCTTTTGATTGCCAGTTTCTGAAAGAGGACAATCTAGCATTGAAAGATCCCATCTCTGAATATTGCGTCATTGTTCTGTAAAGACACAAAACAAGATATATATTATAAGTAAGCTGTTGTAAACTGTAACGCTACAAAATTATTAATATACTATTAGGACTATATGTAATTTGTATAAAATTTCAAACAGTATTTACTGTCAATATTTTCTAGTATACGTACCGAGTATTATAAATTTAATTTACGAGTCAGCAAATAAGTTGTTATAATATTGTCGTTTTTTATCGGTACTGGGAATAAAATTTGAAATTTATGCATGGGTTTACCAGAGGCTCTATGGAATAAATACAGAAAACAGTAATGCCCACAGTACACAGGCCCGTAACTTTGTATCTGATGAGTGTTGTACGTATAGAATTTAGAGTTATTTTCCAAAAATCGCAAATGGTTATGCACATGTGGAGGTTTTCCGTAACTATCAAAAAATTCCCCCCGAGAGTTACTGTCTATGTAAATTGCTACCCAGTGCTTCCCGGGGCTATCTTTGGGGTCTGTATTTACAATCAACGCTGCTGGTAGTTCCACATGTACAGGTAATTCATTAGCTGCGAAAACCCCAACATGATGATTGTCAAAGGCTCTATTTGATATTAACCCGTGAAGCAAATTTAAAGTCGACAGCATTGCTGGACACTAAATAGTAATATTGTGCAACTCACCTTTTTATACTTCAAAGTAGACGGTACACGTCACAGTAGATTCCAGAACCAATTTGATCTGGGCCACCAAGCTGTTTATCGTTGTTGAAACAATGGAGAGCTATCTAACACAACGCTGATGCTCGGAATATGTAGGCGGGGTTTACAAACGCTCATGCGTACAATGCTATCTGGCATTTGTTGTGCTGTTGTAAAATGAATTTTGTACTATAAGAAAATTGTCTGTATGTGTGTGTGTGTGTGTGTATATATATATATATATATATATATATATATATATATACATACATACAGACACACACGCATATTTATTTATTGATGAAGTGTATATATATATATATATATATGTAATTTGAAGATACAACATATCAGTAAAATCTAACAACTAGAAAAATATTCATAACATTCGACTTTTATATTATATGTAATTTAAAACATTCTTCACACTTTGAGAAATGGAGTGCTTGTGGAAACACCCGTTCTCTGCAATATTGGCTGGTCCATCAGGATGTGGAAAGACATATTTTGTGAAGCATTTTCTCCAGTGTTTACCCCAAATGGTAAATGTAAAATTCAACAATATTTTGGTGTGCTACGGGGAATGGCAATCTGCATACAATGATTTCCCTGGTTTTGTACAATTTCGGGAAGGAATGCCTAATATTGACCAATTTGTGCCAAATTCTGGACCTCATCTTATTATTATCGATGATCAGATGAGGGAATGCGATCAAAGAGTCACAGATTTATTTACAAAAGGGTGTCATCATCGTGATATTAGTCTTTTCTTTATCACTCAAAATCTATTCCATCAAGGAAAAGGGAATAGGGATATATCTTTAAATAGTCATTATATTGTATGCTTCAAAAATCCAAGAGACAGAGCCCAAATTAATTATTTATCTAGACAAGTATACCCGGAGAATCCAAATTTTATAAAAGATGCATATTACAATGCCACCGCTGAACCCCATGGATATTTGCTGTTTGATCTCAAGCAGAACACTCCGGAAGAAGTACGTTTTCGGTCGCGGATATTTCCCGACGATGATATCAATTATGTATATATTCCTACAAAAAAAGCAAGCATAATCACTAGTCGTTTATTCTGTCATCATGGCTCCAAGAGTGAAACACGCTAAAGTGCTCCAAGTTTTGTCGGATGCTAAACCAGCTCTTCGCACAGCGATATTACAAGCTGCTGATTCTTCCTTAGTTAATTCAATCTGTGAGTGTTGTTACAATGTTCTAAAAGCGAATGTTCCTCTTTCAACACCTCAGAAAACAAGATTGAGCCGGTACAAGAAGGTGATACGTAATCTCTCTGCCAAACGACACTCTACAAAGCAGAAGAAACAGATACTAGTGCAACACGGAGGATTTCTACCTGCGTTATTAGCCCCTTTAATAGGAGGTGTGTTATCAAGTTTATTTAAGTAAAAAAAAATCTGAACATGGAGCATGCCAAAAAAATGGTTATAATACCTCAAGAATTTATGGATAACATGAGACATCCTGTTATGTCTGCACCGTCTACATCCTTATCGCAATTGGATCAGGATATGCAAGTAATTTTGAATCTCAAAGGTCTTTCGGATGATGAAAAATGGAATCGTTACAGTATTGTGCTCCAAAAATTTCTGTCTATTACTCGAAAACAAAGAGAACCTGTGTCGCTACCGATTACAGAATCTACTGAGAAGTTGACTGATATGAAAGAAGAAATTCTAGCTGCTACACCTAGCATGTATCGTAGAAAAGCCGAACTGTTGTATGAACGTCTTTTACATAATAATAATATTGATTGGGATAAATATGGGGCAGTTTTTATTAACAATAATAAAATTGAAGGCTCAAATATTGTCGATCTAGGATCGGATATAATTCGACCACGAAAAACAAGGAATCCTGTTGGGTGGCAACTATTCAATAGAGCTCTGGCGTTATCTAATATTCCTCAAGAATATATTGGAAACCCCCGGAGACAGGAGTTTATTCAACAGATTGTTTTTGGCAACCCCGGACGCCATGTTCCGCTGTCCGGAGCTAACCAAGAAGAGGCACAAGAATTAACAGAAGCAGAAGAAGAAGAAGAAGAAAAGGAACCAATTTCTTTTGTATCATCATTTCCAGGGCACAAACGTAAACGTACTGTTCCAGTTTGGTCAAGATACAAACCATGAGCGAAAAAATATTAGAGAATATTTGGTACAATCCATCTCATCCAGCATCCTATTCTACAGCTTCAACACTATGGAAAGCTGTAAAAAAATCCATACCATTGTCAACAATCAAACATTGGTTGACAAAGCAAACTGCATACACTTTGCATAGACCTGTAAAGCGTCGATTTCCGAGAAACTTTTATTTTGTGCATAATATCGATGACCAATGGCAGGCTGACTTGAATGACATGCAGAGTTTGCGGAATCACAACAAAGGGTACAGATATATACTCACAGTTATCGATATTTTTAGCAGGCATGCTTGGGCTGTCCCTGTAAAAAATAAAACTGGTGTATGTATAAAAAAAGGCTTTCCAGCAAATTTTCAAACAAAGCAAAAGAAAACCTTTGAAATTACAAACTGACAAAGGCCGTGAGTTTACCAACAGTATTGTGCAGGAATATCTCAAAAAACAAAATGTAATTTATTTTACAACAAAGAATCCTGATATTAAAGCTAGTATTGTTGAAAGATTCAACAGAACTTTAAAGGAACGCATGTGGAAGTATTTTACTAAACAAAGAACCAGCTGTTATATTAATGTACTCCCAAAGCTTTTGAAAGCTTATAATCATAAAATTCACTCGAGTACTAAAATGGCACCAGCAGATGTTACTCCTGAGAAGGTTTTGAAAGTATGGCACAATATGTATGACAAAAAACTCAAATCTGATTCATCTCCACTATTGTCATTGAAGATGCCATTCAAAATAGGAGATACAGTGAGAATAACAAAAACCAAAAAACGCTTTGACAAAGGTTACATGGAAAATTGGACAAAAGAAATATTTGTGGTGGAACGTATTTTGAAAAGAAATCCTCAAGTGTATGAATTAAAAGATCTACAAGGCCATAAAATCGATGGAACATTTTATACGGAAGAGTTGCAATTGGTCCGCTTACCGGATATGCATGAAATTGATAAAATCCTTGCGACCAAAGTTAAAGGAGCCAGTAAAAAGTTGTTACTTCATTGGAAAGGTTACTCCAGATTATTTGACAGTTGGATTAGCGCATCGTTTTTGGAGTCAAAAAAAAGAGAGAGAGGCATAAATTTTTGTAGGTATTCTCATCAGTGGTACAAATAACCTTCATAACACATCATGAGAAAAGCAAACGCTTTCTACCTTACTTTGCCTAGTAACAGTTCCATGAAATATTTCCCAAGTAATACTCTAACTAATTACACCACAAAGCTTCAGAACCGTGTGGAGTTGGACACCAACAAATGGGAGATGGCATTGGTAGAAGTGCATTATCCTTATTCAATACTAAACATTACAAGATTTAACAACTATATTGAATATAAATCTATGGATGATGTCAAATGGAACGAACTTCGAATATCCGAAGGCTATTACGCATCAATAAACTGCATTGTTGCAGAAATCAATAAATATTCTGAAACATTAAATTTTAGTCTCCGAAATCATCCTGCGTACAAACATGTGACTGTTGATATATCTACCAAGCAGAGAAACATAAATGTACGATTGTCACCTCAACTGGCACGGATATTAGGTTTTAAACCGACCGATGATCTATCAGAAGTAAAAATTGGACGCTCGCCTCCAAATGTTGTGAGAGAAATTCCTTCCCAGATGTATATTTACACAGATATTGCGGAATCACATATGGTGGGAGATGCTGTCGCCCCTCTATTACGTATTATAAACATTAATCCTATGGAACATACTTTTGGAAGTGATGGTGTGCAAATTTTCGATTCACCACATTACATCCCAGTGCAGAAACATAATTTCGAACAAATAGAAATTGACTTAAGGGATAGCAATGGTGCACACATCCCATTCTCCTTCGGACTAGTGTGTTTGAAACTTCATTTTAGACGTTGTGGTGAAAAGCTCTGATTATGAATGACCCATATTTTCAATACTACCATCAACAAGCTGGATCTGGTGTGGGTAACATATATTACGGTGCTGCCTATCAAAAAGGACATGGCATTGGAAGTTTTCTTGGAGGACTTTTTCGGTCAGCTTTGCCTCTTATCAAAAAAGGAGCGAAAGCTGTAGGGAAAGAAATGTTAAAAACAGGGGTAAATGTGTTAGGTGATGTTGTAGACAAAACACCCCTAAAACAGTCACTACAATCCAGAATTTCGGATGCCAGATCAAATCTTAAAAGAAAAGCTGAAACAAAGCTAAAGGAAATGATTGGTTCAGGTTATCAGGGGCATAAACATTTCAAAAGGAATCACTCTGCTTCGGGACAGCGAACTGGAAGGATCGCTCAGAGAAAGAAGAGATCCAGTGCCAATACAAACACCAAGAAAACAACCAAACGCAACCGTAAGAAAATTCAAATAACATCAGATATTTTTGATTAGATATGGCGCTAATTAGGGAGAAATCATGTGAGTGTTTTAAAAGTGAATTGGATATTTTCTCGGTAAAACCTACTCAGACAAGCATCTTAGAACACCACACCATCGGATACAAACCTGTTAGTTCTCTGGCAGATAATGCCCCCACCGAGTTTGTAATACCTGGACATGGTGATGATTATATGGATTTAGCACACACAATGTTGAATATAGATGCCAGAATTGTAAAAGCGAATGGTCAGTTATTGCTACCCACAGATAAAACAATTGGACCTGTCAATGATTTTCTCAATGCAATGTTCAGCGAAGTACAAATCTACTTAAATAACAAACTCATCTCGTTTCCATCTCACATGCACCCATACAGGTCATATTTTGAAAAAGCACTGAACTATGATATATCTGCAAAATCATCTCATCTCCAAAGTGCATTGTGGTACAAAGATACAGCAGGCGCTTTTGATAACGTTTCGGAAGACAACAAAGGCTTTACAAAACGTAACCAACTAACAAAACAGAGTAAAACATTTGATATGTTTGGTTACTTGCATTCTGATATTTTCAATCAAGAGAAATTTTTGATCAATGGAGTGGAAATGCGAATAAAACTGATTCCTTCGAAAAACACTTTCTGCTTGATGGGATTAGATGACAGTGAAGGCAAAGTGGAAATTCTGGATGCTACACTATATGTGAGAAAAGTATCGGTCAGTTCATCCATCAAACTTAGTCACAATCGCATATTGCAAAAACATACAGCAAAATACCCTCTAACAAGAGTACAACTTAAAGCTGTAACTATTCCAAAAGATATTGTTTCAAAAACAATTGACAATGTGATACTTGGACGTCTTCCGAAACGATTAGTTGTGGGGTTTGTTACCAACGATGCATTCAGCGGCACTCTGTCTACAAACCCATTCAATTTTCAACATTTCAATTACAACTTCTTTACTTTATATGTTGATGGAGTCCAAATTCCCGGCAAACCACTTCAACCAGACTTTGAAAACAACAAGTACATAACAGCATATCACACATTATTCTCTGGAACAGGGATACACTATATGGATGAAGGAAACAATATATCGCGTGAGGAATACCCCCAGGGATACGCATTACTTGTTTTCGATATAACACCAGACGCAGCTGCAAGTGCCATATCCCACTGCAGTCTTCAACGGCAAGGGGCTGTTAGCTTGGAAGTCCACTTCAAATCGGCTTTGGAATCTACTGTGACTTGTGTTATCTACTCTGAATTTGACGCTCTCATGGAAATTAATAATCAAAGAGATATTCATTTGGATTAATTCTATAACAAGGTGAGTTGCACAATATTACTATTTAGTGTCCAGCAATGCTGTCGACTTTAAATTTGCTTCACGGGTTAATATCAAATAGAGCCTTTGACAATCATCATGTTGGGGTTTTCGCAGCTAATGAATTACCTGTACATGTGGAACTACCAGCAGCGTTGATTGTAAATACAGACCCCAAAGATAGCCCCGGGAAGCACTGGGTAGCAATTTAAATAGACAGTAACTCTCGGGGGGAATTTTTTGATAGTTACGGAAAACCTCCACATGTGCATAACCATTTGCGATTTTTGGAAAATAACTCTAAATTCTATACGTACAACACTCATCAGATACAAAGTTACGGGTCTGTGTACTGTGGGCATTACTGTTTTCTGTATTTATTCCATAGAGCCTCTGATAAACCCATGCATAAATTTCAAATTTTATTCCCAGTACCGATAAAAAACGACAATATTATAACAACTTATTTGCTGACTCGTAAATTAAATTTATAATACTCGGTACGTATACTAGAAATTATTGACAGTAAATACTGTTTGAAATTTTATACAAATTACATATAGTCCTAATAGTATATTAATAATTTTGTAGCGTTACAGTTTACACCAGCTTACTTATAATATATATATCTTGTTTTGTGTCTTTACAGAACAATGACGCAATATCCAGATATGGGATCTTTCAATGCTAGATTGTCCTCTTTCAGAAACTGGCAATCAAAAGAATTCCCGTTTGTAGAAGCTCTGTCCGAAGCAGGATTATTTTACATTCAAAAAGAGGATAAAACAGTATGCTTCAAATGTGGTGGAGGATTATACCGATGGAAATACAGAAACAATCCAATACTAGAACATCGTCGATATTTTCCATTTTGCCCCCTGTCTATAAACCTAATTTCAGATCGACAATGCGGTTGATGCTTTAATTAAATTAATTAATATTTGATATCCAATATTTCCTCAATATGACGTTTATGATATTCTGCTGATTTTTCTCTCACCATTGATCTTTGTAATGCCCCGCCCCCTCAACCTTTTTTGTCCAGAACATGCTTGGTTTGCTACGCGCGCATGCGTCTCAAAAACACACCCACGCATTTCTTCAAATGTATACATGCACGCTGCGACATGCAGTATCTCGCAGTTCTTAGTCATGGAATCCTCTATTTCGATGCCGCTGAAAAAAAGATTTCAACCGTACACTAATTTCAAGGGGGTTCTTCAGAAAGAGAGCGATCAGCATTTACCTGAAGAACAAAAACAAGTAACTAGTCTTATACGCCAGTCGATATTATTTGATCACGTCTACTACTTGAATGCTTCGAAAACAAAAGTTATCTCAATCGGACTTTCCTCTCATCTGGATTTCCAACCTGTGGTCAGGCTACACAGAAGCGGGGCGGCCGGTGTTGAACTACAGTTGCAGGAGTGGCACGCTCTTCAGGAATTGTTTCCAGTAATCGACAATTACATCGCTATTCCAGGTGAGCAGCCTCGTGTTTCCTACCCACTAAGTGAGCAACATGAATTGCTGATAACCACACTGTACAATCGCCGTCAGATCATTATAAGGAAGAAACCAGCTTACGGTTCCCTGGAGATAGTGTTCATCGCAGAAAGTTCGTGGCGGAACTTTATGAAGATATTTGTGTGCATCGAGCATGCGAAAGTTATGTGTGAAACAGTGTCGCCGTATCTGAAATCATATTTTGGAAACTGTGTGGAATCTTGCATTCTCGACCTTCGCGAACAATGTTTCGGTTGCACAGATATTTCCCCTGTCCATGCATGTAATAAGGAGAAGTTTGTGCTTTCCCATCTACATGGATGTACAAAACCTGAGCCTTTGTCTATACAAAACATCGACGGAAAAAGACTTTCCAAAGAAGTGTTTGTTTTTTGCGAGAACATGCTTGTGGAAAAAATAGTGAAACATTTTAATTCAGTGGTTGCAGCAGAAAATGGATATGATAGTGACACAATTCCTTATGTGGGTGAGTGAACAAACTTGAAGAATAAAAACTTGTTAAATAACATGCTGATAAACTGGTGACACAATATAAACATTTTACATATGTATGTGTGTGCGTGTGTGTGCGGCTCTTTTGAATTTTGTAAATATTGGTAATAAACAGGGATAAAATATATGTCTTGGCTTTTTTTCACTTATCACCCCTTTAAAAATCCTCATGGTTTATATTTTTACTGGTAACAATCGTTAATAACAACATTAATAATTAACTATATAATGAAAAAGTGTGTATTGTGGACTTGTCGAAGATAAAGCATGAGAGCTTTTCTTCACACTGGTAAAACTCGGTGTTAATAACAACATTAATAATTAACTATATAATGAAAAAGTGTGTATTGTGGATTTGTCGGAGATAAAGCATGAGAGCTTTTCTTCACACTGGTAAGAATCTGTGTTAATAACAACATTAATAATTAACTATACAATAAAAAAAATGTGTATTGTGGACTTGTCGGAGATAAAGCATGAGAGCTTTTCTGCACAGCGCTGGACACGCAAAAGCAAGTATCTTTATTTTCATTCTATTTCTAACAATGATTCGCTATTTTTTCTTGTCACTATGAAAAACTAATTCAATTTTTCTTTTATCACATCTGTCGCCATTTTGCTTGTTTTTGTTTAATTCCTCTTTATGCATTGAGGTTAATCGAAACATAACTTTAGACTTTTACATGGAATTGAAACATAGAATCTTGCCTCCTTTGATTGAATCGAACCTGTGACTCCTTTTTGATCACAAAACAATAGTGACGGCCATCTTGCTTATTTTACCTACTCTTTATGCATTTAAGCTAATCGGTACTGGGGCCCCACACAGCAAAACAACAGATTCTAATTTATCTTTATACATTAGCGGTAAAGTCTTTGCGTTGTAATCAAAAGGCATTTTGTTTTGATTTTTAATATCTGTTCCTGCCTAAATACTAATGGGGACTCAACACACTTCTTTTTTTTAAAAAAAAAACACATCATTATCAGCCAATTTGACATTGTGAATCGAACCCGGGACCTTTTCATTACAGCATAAACATCCTATTTCCAATTAGTTCATTTTTCTCTTTGTGCACAAAAAGCTAATCGGAACTTTTAAACAAATACAATTGAATATCCAATTTTCACCAACATTGGGAATCGAACCCTCAACCACTTGGTTGAAACATCTCGCGGAATAAAAAAAAACACCCCCCGCACCCGCGCCGCGCCGCGCCCCGTTCGCCGCCGCCGCCGCCGCTAAACACAAAACGCGGCCGCCATATTGATTTTATTCAAATACTATTTATGCACAGATGGACTAATCGGGACCTATAATGGCGGGACAAAACAATTGGCCTCATTTAACTACCTAGAGAATCGAACCCGCGACCTCTTCATTACGAGGCGACAACATTAACCACTACCCCCAAGGCCGCCATATTGATTTTATTCAATCACTATTTATGCACAGATGGACTAATCGGAACCTATAATGGCGGGACTAAACAATTGGCCTAATTTAACTACCTAGAGAATCGAACCCGCGACCTCTTCATTGCCAGGTGACAACATTAACCACTAACCCAACTCGATTTTCGAACTCAACCATTTTGTTGCCTTTATTTACACACAGGCTAATCGAGACCATTCAATATTTACATCGTCGCCTTGTAATCAAGCGGTCCCAGGTTCGATACTCGATGGAGGCACATAGTGGTCCGAATCACCACTTTTCAACTGTAGCTCCAATCCTGATTAGTTTTGCCGTGCATAAAACGGACTTAAAAAAACTAACTCAATCTATCAATCAATCAATATTGACTCTACCAGGAATCGAACCCTCGACGCCTCTTGTTTTACAGAGCAATAACCTTAGCCGCTAAGCTTTCGGGGTAAAGCACCTTCGGCGCCATCTTTAAATCATTTCTTCATGTCTTTGAATCATACGCAATGGTTGCGCGCGCATTTCCTCCACACACACACAAACATACGCACGTGTTAGGTTAGCATACATCAAGAAACAACGTGACAAATCCATTGACCCCCTCCCCCCACCGCTTCCGATGTCTTCAACGTGATCAGACACGTTCTGCTGACTCAACAATAAAACCGCTCGTGGCCCGCTACGACCGGATGTAACATAACACCAGCCGCATCAAATTTTTGCTGACGCGTAGGAACAAAGTGCTGTCATTCTACTAGTGGTACAAAAAGCGAAGTAAAATAAAGCAAATCAATCAATCAATCTATTGTAGTTGACTGAAGGGTATCCTAAATCTGATCACGCCCAGGGCGCAAGGATCTTAACAGCTGTATTGTGACTGACATTTCAGAACGTTGAAAAAGGTGAAATCTTAGTTTCAGCAATATTTTTTTAGGGTCGCTTCAGTAGATTATAGTGCACACTGAGTGTGCACAGAAAATATGTAGTGAGTGGCTTTGCAAAAGTTCTGCGGATACTGCCTTTGCGTAAGCATTTTCTTCCTTTCCTTAGGTGAAGACAATACAATAATAGCTTAATGTAGCTTCGAGAGGAAAGAAACACGCGATAAGACAAGCTGCCTGTGTCGCTTGTCGCTCACGTATTGCTCGAATTGGGCTTTTATAATCCTGTTGTCTCAGTCCGTTGTTCGCAGTGAATGTTTAGCTTTAGAGAGATTTCACACCTTGTGACAAACAACAGACGACAAGCGACACGAGTCGCTTGGAAACGAACCCCCAGTAATCAAGTGAACCTTTCCAACAGAAGCGACAGAACAAACCGCACGTGCCGCTTGAAGCTTGTGTGTCGCTCAAACTGGCCCGTTTTCTCAATACCGTCCATGGTGTCGCTTGTCGCTTACAGCTTCTGTGTGAATTCTCCATATCGCTTGTCGCCTGTCGCTTCCAGCTTCTTGCTTTGTAAGGGAAATTTCACACTGAAGCGACAAACGACACGTAACAGGCGACAAGCGATTAACCACTTTTGGTTAATCGCGGCGATGAGTGATGATCACATGAAATTGATGAAAGGGCAGTCACAAAGAATATCCATGCCTACGAGTGACTCGAACTCGGGAACTTTAATGACGGGATCCAAAATCAAACACTTGACCACATTGGCCATTGAGCTGGCACGAGTTTCTTTGTAATTCATCCACAAAGGGAGGAGGAAGTTAATCTTTTATTGATGGATTACGTTTTCCCACGACATTAGATTCTATCCTTTTACAATGTCTAGAAGACATATTTCAATTTTTAAAAAATAAAATATATCTGAGTTACGGTTTTCTAAACACAAATCACTTCAGGTAGAATATTTCTGCAGTTTTCCCATAGTTTGTGGACAGTGAATTACATGGGAAATGTTGATTTGAACAGAGTGTTCCCACTCATCTTGCCTACGGTCCCATCAAATTTATCATTTCATCATTCATTTTTAATGTTGCGGTTACCATAAAGACGTAGAAAGCGACGTCAAATATCAACAGCTGCATCCTACCAGGCGCGTCGCCTGATAATGTTCACATGAGCACGTGAACACTCATGTATATGTCTTAAATTACGTACACACACACACACAAGTATATTTATTCGAAAAAATACTATGTTTGATGTGCGAGTATATACACACAATTTACTCTGGCACGACTTCTTTCATGTCTGATAACTTTTTTAGATAGTTGATAACACTGACTCCTACAGTGTTCCACGAAGGGCGTTGAACACAATTGCTGTGCGTGTTGCATAGAGCTGACAACTAAAGGGGCTGTTGGCCACAATACCCCGAAGATGTTCACTTCGCTGTGCGAACACTGATGCAAGCGACAATACTTCTTTCATTCGGCACCAGAGTGCAGCATATACAAGGCATGTCTAGGGGGACTCCGCTAAACGTGGCGGATTTTAAAAGGGAGGACAATTTCCCCATGTTCCTCCTTGTATTACTTCAAATATAGCATGAGTCTGGGGGGAAATTGTTAAAAATAAATTGAACTGTTATTCTCACTTTTTCAATTGAATATGAAGTTAACAAGAGAGATGAGTAAATCTGCATTCAGTACAAAAACATTATTGTGAACACTCATATGCGAACCGCACGCGACGCCACTGCATCCTACATATACTACACATATAGTATAAGTTATTATGAACACGCCATTATAAATAACAAACATCTGTGGAAATTTGAAGGTATGAAGGATAATAAGTGTTGGTGGCGTAGCGAAATATTTCATACGTAAAATTGCATTTATTTTCCCACAAGCAACTTTAGATTTCAATGTAGCGTGATTACTTTTTGATATTTGATACTTGATGATAGTCATGATTATTTTTGCTTGATTTGTATAACGCAATTTATTGTTATTACGTGCTGTAAACTTCTTCATATTATTGCCTAGGTCTTATTCCTTGCTTTTTGCCTAATACCCTACTGTAAATGGTTGATAGAACCAAGATATGTACGATTAAAACTTAATACATTTCCCGTAAGTTTGCCTTGCTACGCGAGACTCGCAAGCTTGACATACCTCTTGGTCACGTCAGAGCGTGTAGCGGCTCCTGGCCAATGGGAGACCGCTGTGTATCGGAATGCTCTTTCTATAATACTCTATAATCCTTGGTCACAGTATTCCAGCTCCATCTGGCAAGGCCGCGCCCAAAACTCGTTGTCTTTTGCCGAACTTTCTGTTCAAATGTGTGCATTCAAAGTAAAAATATAAAGAAACAACATACAAATATTTACGCAGGGATATTAGCATTGATACTCGTATATGCGTATAATACATTTTCCTATATACAAGACAACAGAGAGAACAATGAATGTACCTTTGGTAATGCTCCCCACCAGGAAACTTTGGGGAAGGAAAAAACCTTGAGTTCAAGATAGCGATTTCTTTCCTTTATGACAGTGGCATAGCAGCCGCCCCCGCGATGGTGGTCTCTAAGCTCCTGAGATTTTATACAGTGTCGGTTGTTGTTTTTTTTAAAAAAAAAATACGAAATAGGCAAAATGCACGTCAACAATGACAAAATTTGAACTCGAAATTCACTGATGTGGGCACTAAATAGACCCGGTCTATGTTTTTCTTGTCG
Organism: Lepisma saccharinum; assembly: GCF_977018435.1. Classification (NCBI taxonomy): domain Eukaryota; kingdom Metazoa; phylum Arthropoda; class Insecta; order Zygentoma; family Lepismatidae; genus Lepisma; species Lepisma saccharinum. The sequence continues at coordinate 33,118,478 of NC_139238.1, forward strand.
GTGAACGCCGCTCGGGATCAAGTGATGAAAAAATTTGCTTACTGCACCAAACTTAACACTCCTAAGCAACTAGCAGGTATATATTTTTTACAATTATAATTCTAATACTGCCTACGTTGTTAGGTTAGGAGGGCAGGTTTAAGGCTCTTAGGCCTTAGCAGCCAATTTTCGCGACGTGTGCACGTTGCGTTACATTATCTTCTCCCATCTTTCTTATCACTACTGTGTGCCTGTTATTTGACATTCTGATATTGTGTTCGGTTTTCTTAGAGCTTTTCTTTCAATCCTCGTTTTTTGTTGCATACAACAATGTGCATAATATTCACAATGATGGACAACTTGCCTACTGCTGCATTTGGAAACTGGAAGTAACAAAATTAAAGTAATTGAATAAATGTAATTTTGTGTTGGTATAATTGTTAGTTATTTTCGCTTGTTCATCCCTAATCTTCGCGGAGTCTTGTCCAGACTTCGAGGTGCCAAGCGTTCTTCTCATGCCTGCTTCCCTCTGAAGCTCAAATGCTATGGAAGAATAAAGCTTTGAATTCAAAGCATTTAGAAGGAAAACTTTTAATGTTAATTTTGCATTTAATTCTAATGATGTTAATACAAATAAATAAACTACATAAACATGTGTAGAATTATTTCAAATCAACAACTTACTGCTCAGGTAAAGAGCTAAAGATTTGTTGCAAGTCCGCTTTTTAAACAGATAAACTAATCGGGACTGGATGGGATCCGGACTATGTGCCTCCACCTGACATCCAATCCGGGACCACTTGCTTACAAAGCTTGATTATAAAGTGACAGCGTTCTTTGTCCACTATTAATATATGTACATAAAAATGTCAGCACTGGGAAAAATACTATATTACTGGATTGTAAGAAGAAGTGTAAAATAATTGTAAAATTTAAGAGAAAAAAAGTTACGAGGATTTACGAATAATACAGCTGTCCTAAATGTTGTTAATGTTTTGTGCTTAATACGTTAGATGAATCAGGTGAGTTAAATTGACTTGAGCTTTATTTCAAACCCACTTTATATATAAATAGGCTAGTCATTGTGGACCTACAATTTAAAGTTAAATCATAACACAATGTGTCTCCATCGAACACAGGACACTTGATTACAAGGCAAGGACGTTCCTCCTACACCATCGGGGAGGCCCTACAGATATAACAGCCAAATTATAATTCATAACTCCAAGTTACTTAGGGACAAAAAAAATACTACACTAACACGAAAAAATACCTAACTTCACAGAATTTAATACTAGCATGTTCCTTTCTTTAACACGGAATTAGCATTAGTCGCAGCCAAAGATCTGCTGCTTATACGCTCTCCTCATAACAAACTTCAATAAAAAATTAAAACAGGAATGTTTCTCTTCGTCAAATACTGGACAGTCTGAAAAACAAAAATGCTAGATCTAGATTTTACTTCTAGTCCGTCTTTGTTTATGTGTAGAACGCAAGGATAACGTTTCAGGTTTCGAATCCTAGAAAAGCATGCCTTTGTACTTGTCTTTTGTTGCATCATGACAAGTCACTAACAGTTCTGGGTTGTAACGATTTCATTGACTTTCAGTTGGATAATTACAACCTAGAAGTGCCAGTGACTGTACAAATGGCCCAGTTCGATATTTCAACGGCAGAGTTCTTCTACTGCTTGCACAACTGAGTGTTATCTGATGCAGTAATCGTCAAGTCGTTCCCCTTCTTCCACTCATCGGGCTGCCAGAGTAGTGCGTAAGAATTATTTTGACCGGTATCTAATTTTCGCTCCAGGCTACAAGCAAGGTCTAACAAAATAATTAGTCATGCGATATAACATGACGATTATTATTAGAGATTATTTATGAATTGCTCTTTTGCAAAGTGAAATAGTTTTCCCTTTCGCTAAAGTTAACAACAATGAGATAGCAAAGTAAAGAACTATGAATCAAAACAAAGACAATAGCTACCAGACAGCGTTTGCCTTTCTTTGACGCTTTACTTATGAAACTGGCCTGTGATCGAACATTTCGTTCCCAGTTTTTTTTAAATTTATTATTATTTTACAAATATTTTTTTAAATCATGTATTTACAAGGACAAGCAAACCAACAAAAGTAAGAATGTCTTATTTCAAATTGTTAACCGCCCTGAGCCAAAGGTTGAGGGGGTTTGAAATGCAAAAGTTAACTTTCGTACTTAGTTATTGGAGAGAACGTGCATAGTATTAATATAACGAATGGTTTGTCCAATGAATGTATAATACTTGTAATTGTGACAGACAGGCGGAGCAAAGGACGAAAATCCCGTGGATACAACAAAACCAGAACTGCATACCCAGCCCAAAACTTGACAAATTGAAATTAAAAGTGCGCAAATGTAGAAATATTATGAACCAGTTATTGGTCCATCATTTCCAGCTGAATTGTATATTTAAACATCTGTCGTAAGTGACTTATGGAAAGTTTCATCTGCACATTATTTTGCAAAACTCTACCTTTACAATTCTACTTTCCTCTCTATAGGTATATACATACCATGTTCGATATCCGGTAAAGGGACATAGTGGTTGGGATTTTATTTTAAAACTGTAGGTCCAGTCCCGTTTAACCTATCTGTGCATAAAAGTGGACTTAAAAACTTACGTAAAAAAGATCCACAGATATGCCGACCTCCGTACGGAGTGGTTAGGAGAGTTTACGACGCCAATGGTAACGACATATGTTTTCTTTGTGAGTGTTCCTGCATCAATTTCGTAATTTCATCGTATCATCACTCATCTTCATCGTTGCGATTAGCCAAAAGTGATAGCAAAGCGATGCAAAATAACAAAATCAAATCACACACAAACAACATACATACACTGAAGAAACTTAGTAGCAGTAAAAGTTTTGCATTTCAGTTCACAATTACAGTGTGTTTTACATTGAAGGCACATTAAGTAATGTTTTGCGATGGATCCAAAATATGTCTGTTACTGACAGTCAATTGTTTTTTTCCTCCCTTCCGTATAGCCTTCACCCGAGTATCGAGACGTCGCCAGTTTCCATCAATGTTTCGTCGACAAAGGCTTCAACAACGATAAATATCACATCTCTACTTTCGATGCGTAAGCTTCATGATTATACTGTCCAGTACTGAATAAAGGTGACGACCATCTGTTGAAAAATGCTGAACATTTTGGCAACGCAGAGGCAGGATTACATGGTAAAGAGCTCATTGCGTCAAGCAGGCTCTGGCAACTCCCTTACAGTTGACAATTTTGCAACAGCGCCAGTGAATTTCTCATCTTGCTCAAGCTCTAACATCAAAATCATTATATCTACTTCTTTTAGGTGGAGTTCGACGTCTAATCATACATCGGATAATTCACTTCCTTTGCTGCTGATACGTTTTTGCCTTTCAAGTAAATGCAGGATTGATTGATTTGGTGTTTTAAGTCCACTTTATGCACAGTAAGGCAAATCGGGACTGGACCTAAAGTTTAAACCCGAAATACTGTGTGTCTCCATCCGGTATCGAACTCGGGGCCCCTTGATTACAAGGCGGCCACGCTACCACTGCGCCATCGGAGAGGCCCAAGTAAATGCAGGAAAATCAGGCTTTCTGTAAGAAGCTAAGAGGATTAAAAACGTTTCTGCTCTGTCCCTCGCCCTCCTGCAAGATAGCGATAAGAAGTGCTTGCTTCTTTTTTTCTTTTCGCCGAACTACATTGAGTTAAACATGTCAAATGCACTACAAGAAGACCTGTGGCCAGTGGTTGACTGCGGACGGAGTAGATAGTCAAAATGTTACAAATGGAACAATGGACCTATCTTTCTACATTAAACTACATTACTCTTTCAATTAATATACTTTAATTTCTAACTTATCCAATTTATCTTCCAGCCGGACGCTCATTTCTTTCATGGTTCGTTTACTTTCCTCCACATTATGATACAACATGTCAAATTTTTTATTCTACTCTTGCCTATATGGTACCACATAAAAAAAACTACATTCTATTGCTCCCTCATAAGAAAGTTCAATGCCGCAGCACTCAAGTATTTTATTCCAGCCTATTTCGGCTGCTTCGTACTGAGAAGGAGAGATCGACGTTCGAACCATGTTTGTACCACTGACCTACTTATTGGTACCTCGCTAATCCCTTAATCCCTTACAGCTGCAACGAAAGAGCCTGCTCACCCGATCAAACTATACAGCTTTTTCTCTTCACTTTCTTACGTCAACACAAATATTTTACACACAAATAATCTCAACTTATTATTAACATATATTCATATTTTCAGTCACTGATTGACGCATAGTCGTAACGTAATTTCCTGAGAAATATGGTGCGAAAAGATGAATTCCCCCATTTATAAAAGTTCGACTCTGTTGTTGAGTGCGTTGGGTGATCGTACACTCCGGGTTCGAGTCCCGTCAGCCTGGACGAGGCTGTTTTGCGAGTGTCTCTTCATCCATTTAACATAATCAAGATTCATCGTCGTGAATTGCCAAAAATGGAAGAAAAGAGACGTAAAATAAATAATAAATATCAAATACAAATGACTTCTAAAAAACAGTGGCCTGGCCAACGACAAAGCTTCGTACTGTCCATAACTGCACAAATTAACCTAACAGTCCATAACTCCCCCCCCCCCCCACGTCCCTTTTGAACAGGGAATCATTTCGTGGGCTTATAACTGAACAAAATATAAGACATAAAAAAGAACAAAGTAGGTTTCAGGGGTGACCAGTGGCATAGCAGCAGCTCCCTCAATGCAGGGAAGGGGGAAGCTAGGGACCTGTCTATGCAGTAAAGTACAGCTGTTCCCTGTGCATTGCGCCATGACTGAATATCACGGGAGTGTGGACTGTGGAGTTATAGGGCATAATATGATAAGATGACCTGATTACTGCAACAATTCTATGCTGTCTCTCTTCGCCCGAAAAATATGCGCAGTGTTAGTGGTACAGGTGACTTCGCATACACCGCACTGCGAAAGAAGGGGGCCCAAGCCTCAAGACTACATTCCGAGATCGGAAAGTGAAAGAAAGAAAATAATTATGATGGTAAATTGAATTCAAGTTTCTCCGATTTGAAACACAATTTATTAAATACTTTTTAATTTTACGTACGTGTTATGTGTACCCATATTTCTATTATTAATTTAAATTATTAAACTAATTAGTATGTTAATATCTGCTATTTATATATCAAGTTAAAACATCGTGACACTTTGCTGAATGAGTTGAAAGGCGCTAAGACTTAAAATGTGCTAAGGGAACAGAGAACAGGCGATTGCTTTACAAGCCGTTAACATGTGCTGTTCCCGAACAGCGATATCTCATTATATCTAATCATCACGATCTCTTGCACAAACACTGCGTCATAAATGAAACAATAAAGAAAGATTCCGCCGAACTACCGTCCAATTCAAAATTATGCTACTCGAGTTTGCTCTCGAATTAAAAATTAGCCAGTTAAGTTATTGAATTGTGAGTTAAGCTATAATAACTATTTTTTTTTTCAATTATGCCTTCAATTTCTTATCCTCGTGAGAACCAAATAAAATGCCGCTTTTTTGGTGTTTTCCAAACTACACTCTCTTTGAGATTCTGTAATTAAAAAAACTTGTGGTCCAATCGTGACGAAATTTAAATACGTAGCTCTACTGGTTAATTTTTTGATTGGAGCTCAAACTCGAGTCTCCTTAATGTTTAATCCGACTGTAGACAATCATTCGCTTTCAGGTCAATTGCAATCAAATAGTACCAACACAGAGAAAACAGGAATGGCATAGTCTCCCTCCTTTCCGTACTTTCAAGCGACAACCCTGGAATCAGCCAACAACGGCGTCACCCACTCCCTCCCCTTCCTTGACGTCCCCTAGCCCACAAGCAAGAAAAAAACAGCGTCGGAGATCCAATTGCGTACATGGGCCAATGTTGAGGGTCTCAAACAATTACCAATGGTTTGAAAGATTGCATTAATACTTGTTATACAAAGTATAGCTAAATCTAAAGAATAGACTCGATAATATGAAGTCATGGACATCGTAATTCTACCTTCAACATTTTATCATTCCACATCATTGTCTGGATTCATCCACGAAATAGATCGGTGACGTAAAATAACCAAAATAGAAATAGCTATATAGGAAACATTTTAATTGAATAGGTCGCAAATTCTTTCAAAATAATGTGACGTGTAGAAATGTTTATATTACAATCGAAGCAAGCAAGAAATATTTTTTTGCAAAATTGAGGGTAAAACAGGCAATTTTGACCAAATATTTAATCTAAAATTGCATACTACAGTAAAATGTTGTTAACCGTAAGAGGCTGCTGGTAGATCAGAATGTAATCTTGATTTATTGGGGGGAGGCAAATGGTATATCGCCAAATGCCGTGACGATATATCGCTGACACGATATATGTTCTAAAATATCGTGACTATATATTGCCCAACACTAGTAAGAACTAATAACCTGGAAGTAAAATTGAAAGTTTAATTCAAATATAAACGAAAGAAGGCAAGGAGAGGAGATTTAAAATTGTAAACAGATTTAATAAAGGATTCAAAGGTTCCTAGGTAAGCGAAGATATGTGGCCCCCGAGAAAAGTGAGTTTACACTGGATATAAAGCAAAGCAAACAGCCCGACTATTTATTAAAGTTCTTGAAAGAAATGGGCCAGAGGAAAAAGGCCATCCCTTTGGCTGGTCGCAAATCCGAGTTAACCAATTTTCAGGACCAAACTTGAAACCAAAGCTGAAGAAATGAAAACAGACAGTTTCTGGATCAGCGCTTCCTTCAAATATTCATTGCCGATAATTGCGAAGATGAGGGTGAATGGTAATACGATCAGATTGATGAAGTGACAATCACAAACCTATATGGACGACACAACCCAGGCACCAGACACTCGTTAGTCTGATAAATGCAGTTCAGGGTCAGACTCCAAGACACACATTTTGGCGAAGTACAAGATAATTTCGACTATATATTCTTCTTATTCAATTTATTCGACATAGCATGCAGTTTTTCTTGCATAACAATTGTGTTACTGAATTCTAATTAGATTTCTTTATGTGTAAATATTTAGCGTACTACAAACAGCACGAGAAATTACGCTACTGGTTTTATATATAGCCTCATTAATCAGTTCCTCAGCGAGGGGGGGGGGGGGTGACTGATATAGCAGTCACCGTAATCAAGATGTCTCGGACTCGATTTTCAGTGGCGGCACATATAAATAGTATAAATACCGTCACAATAATAGCAAAACCTGTGCTAAGGTGATTATGCATACCCATAAACCATAAGGTGAAATGGTTTCTGTGAAAGGGGGAAATGAACGTATGACAATTAAGGTAACATTGTCCAGATAGGCTACTGAAACACCCCTTAACACTCCCAAATAAATTAGTCTGCGCTTGCATATGTGTGTGAGGGGAAGGGATAGGGGAGCGTATAGTTTTGAATTCTATTACCCACGTGTTTAAGTGACATTTCAGAAGCTGAATATCTTTTCCCCGGCATCATGAAACATGACCTTGAGACTGCGTATCGTATCATTAACTAAATAACGGAGAAAAGCATGGTAATTGGACATTATTGATTGTTTTGGTGTAGTTCACTTTTCTTTTCTGTCACTTTTGACTAATCGCGAATATGAGGATGAGCTCTGCATTTCTCCCTATATTTAAGTCGCAATTAGTCATCATGCACAGTTTTTTGCTCCACAACTACGTAAGTTTGAATAGAAAAGAATAGATACAAGGAACACAGACATTTTCTAGTAAAAAAGCATGATCTCGGCGCTTTACAAAAGTAGGAAAAACATTTTTTCTTTGTAATTAACAAATCACCCAACTTTTTAACCGCTACGGCCACTAGGCCTAACTATAACAAAGCGTATCAGGTTCAACTACAGTTTCTGCCTCGATCAATACTCTCATCACGGGAATTTTAACGTCCTTTCTACAACAATTCTTTTCTAAAAAAACACGATAGTGCAGTTATGCAACGTGCGTGTATAAATTTTAGCCACAGAAGATCCTGCATGTGTAGGGGTTCGAGGAATAAAGAGTGTCTGCCAAATGGCAACCGTTACGGAGAAAGGGGGACGGCATGGATAAAGCCGCGTTTACACCGAATGTTCCCTGCAAACGTTATGAACTTTTTGTTACCAACACGGTTAACAACAGATGTTGTCAAAATGTTGGTAGCCATAACACTACTTTCACTTTACTTTTGTTAATCGGTAACGCGTCTGACTACCATGCTCAAGGTCCCGGGTTCGATCCCCGGCCGGTTCAAATCCGGGAACTTTTCTAACGATGGAAGCGGCCCCGGCGCCCACCCAGCGTCGAATAACATGGGTACCTGGGGGAAACCCTGGGGGGTAAAGGCGGTCAGGGCGTGATGCTGATCACATCACCCCCACTCACGACCGGGATCAAGAAAGTGTGGGGCGTTACCCCCACACCTCCTATACGCCTTCATGGCGTGGTGCTATGCACAGAGGAGCACTTTACCTTTACCTTTACCTTTACAATAACTTTTGTTAACATTTTGGCTGCAAGATGCCGACCGTGGAGGACGTTGTACTCTCTGTGGCAGCATGCATCATTTTGTCGAAACAGATAAGACCGAAGATTCTGGGTGAGACCTTCACTGCGGACAGGAGCTAATTGTAGGGGAAGTGCCCTTTGATCTGTAGCGACTTCTAGTGGATAACAACATTTCTGTTTCCAACACGGGAAATCTGTTGCTAACATGAGATGTTGATAAGAAATTCACAAGCGTTTCTCGAAATATTAACGACATTTGCTGGTAACATGTGTGAGCAACCCCAGTGTAAACGCGGCTTAAGAGCATGGATAAATCCTGGAAAGTTTCGATACAAAGTTTGTTTTCCAACAGTTTTGTTATCCTGAATTGGTATTGAACTACAGCTAGGATCGTAGCAGTTAGTTAACACACTATTCTGTTCATCTTTTGAAACTTTTCAGGTACTACAAATCGACAATAACACTCGAAATAGACGATTACGTTACATTTACATGTAAATGTAATGTAATTGTTTGAGCAATGTTAATTTGTTCGAGCAATAAAATATAAATAAGAATTTAAGAACTAAGAATATGATTTACATTTATTGATTTTACAGTATATTGATTGATTTGTTGTTTTAAAGTCTGTTTTATGCACAGTAAAGCTAATCGAGACTCGACCTACAGTTTAAAGTGGTATCCCAACAACTATGTGCCTCCACCTGGTATCGAATCCGTCGAACCTGGGACCCCTAATTTACAAGGCAACGACGCACAATATATTTCTTTCTGTACTGAAAACTTCCGTTTCACTTTACGGAAAGAATATAGAAACTTAGGAAAATATACTGGCTCTAAATTAAGAATCATAACATTGTGTAAGATGGCATGAACTTTCGCTTGCTATGCATAAGTAAATATTGAACAGTATTTATTGATTTCATTAAACAAGGGAACAAATGAAAAAGTGTGAGCAAAATAATTAGTTGCAAGTCTAGATTCAATGGTGACAGTTGTTGCTTGATATGTTGAAAATCTCGCCGTAACTGCCGACCTGAAGGCACCATGCAGTGCATATCAGCTCCATCTCTCACTCTGTGTGGGAGTATGTAAATAGGAGTCCTAAACCAGCCTCAAATATGGTGTTAGAGATTTCACAAACTGGAAAAATTCGATTGAAAATTTAAAGTTCATGGAAAACTTAAACTAATTTTACCTCGGAAAATAACAGTTGTCTCAATAATCAAATCTACTGAGGAGAATGTATTTTAAACTTTTTGGCTGTTATTGTTTGTTCATTCAAAGTATCTTGCTCATTATAGCCTGTACTCAGAAGAAAATTGCTACTACGAAGGAAAATTTCATAGATCGTTTAAAAGACAGAAGGTAAAATTTTCCAAAATATTGAATTCAATGATTGTCTCTTCATTCCGTTTCCAGTTCCATAACTCTTATTTTGATCAAATATTGCTTATTTGATATATTAAAAATGTTTATGTGCAGATCTACCTGCTAATTTTATAAATCAGCGTTTAAAATGTTTTACATTATTAATGACTAGGCTATATATCTTGCAATTTATTACGCAACTCACACTGTTTCACATGCAAAATTATTTTTCACTTTCAACCTCTCTAGTGTATTCCAATTTAATAATTTGATTACACCCCCCAAATAATTTGAAGCTACATAAAGCAGTTATAATTCCTAATATTTTTGCCTTACAAATTTGAAAAAAGTGGTACAGCAGCATGCCTGTGGTTTCATTTCAGGTGGGGGCTAAACCTAGAGCCTATTGAACGTAGAGGCAGCTTTAGTAAATAAGGCACAAACGGGTTTTCCTCCCTCCTTATGTATGTGTTTGTATGTGTTACCCCAGATAACCAGAGTAGACGTAGAGTGAGGTACCGACAGATATTTTCTTAGTGTTTAGAACTAAGTTACAATATTTAGAACTAAATTATAATATTTAGAACTAAATCAACCTTTTTATTTGCGTATTTTATTCATTATTCATAAATTAATATTCATATATTTATAAGACACAAATTATTCATAAACCAAAAGAGTTGATATAGTTTCAAATATTACAAATTAGTTCTAAATATTATAATTTAGTTCTGAATTTTGTAACTTTCTTCTAAACACTAAAAATGAAACTGCCGGTATTTCATTCTCATTCTACCTCTACTAACCAGGTAGTACGTAACAGCGGTGTTGAGAAGCACTGGCCTGGAGAAAAAGAATGAAAAATTGCTTCAATGTAAGAGAGGTGGTCAGAATTGGAACAGCGTGTTTGTGTTTACATTCTTTAATTGACATATGTTTTCAGCCACTATTGGCGACGACAAAGGTGAATTATGAGTTACAGTTACAAAGGTACACTCATGCCCAGGCCAGAACTTGAACATACTTGATTGATTTATTTAAATTATGGACACGTCAGCACATTGGCCATTGCATTTAGCACTCACTTGGGTTTCCAACCGAGTTCTCACTGCTTTATTTGAAAATGTTGATTTTTCTCAAAATTTCGGAGTGTTTCTAGTCCCTTCAAGCCTCCCCCTCTTCTGCCTACGCCAGTGATTACAGTCGAGACAAATACCAGAACTGCCGTGGTCCGCAGGGCAAAAATGACAAGACAAAGCAGAGGATTATGCTGCCTGTGTGTCTGGGCTCCAGAGCCTCGTAATTCTGCAGAATGCGGCCCAGGCCTTTGGCACGTGGAATTTCTACCCTTCACGAAAGTCACACCTTACACCAGGCACAGGGAATCGAACCCGGATCCCTCGCTACGTAGGTTACCAGTATACCACTCAACACGCCCGACCACCGAGATATCTACCTGTACATATGACCCAATAAAAAGCACAGAAGAATGCTGCACGCTAGGTTGATGGAAATCAGATAGCCTAATTATTAAAGAATACTTTTCACTGCAAGGTGGAAGTTTAACGACTAACTGATAGAAATCATGCTATACAAAAAATATTTTAGTTTGTTTATTTTTTACTTCAGAAGATGTATACTTTCTTAAATATTCCCTCAAAATATTCTAAAGTTCATGAAATACTGTTGTTTTGTTAAACAAACTTTACTTCTTTCCTTCATACACGGGAACAGACCCACCTGTGTATCTCAGATGACGTCATACGCCAGAAGGGCGAGTTTTCAGGACCGCGTTGCATTCACCTTGCGGTCTTTCCACCATGGGAGAGCGCCAGCTCTAACCCCTATATATTTGTTCGTTCGTGGATTTCCCCTATATCACGTGTCCCTTGCAATTGTTGATATTGCATGATGTACGAAACACTCCGTGGTGATGTGGTTAGCACAGCTCGCTACGGCGCCAGGTGTCTCGGGTTTAAATCCTGGTCTAGACATTGGTGTCATTTGTTATTTCATATCATCCTCATCTTCGCGATTAGCCAAAGGTGGCAGAAAAGGGAATTAAAATAAACCAAATCAATCAATCAATTATGGAGATATTTTAGAATGAGTAATCTTGAATTTCAGTCTGCCCATTATTTGTTTTGGTCAGTTTATAAATACTGTGAATCCTTCTTACAACATCGCAAGTATCATTAATGTTTTGGATTTTGCTCAAGCAAGACTCCCAAGTTGTTGTTTTTAAGTCGTCTCTCTTAACGAGGAATGCTAGTGGCAACCCTGCCACGCGCCCCTGCTAGTTATGTCAGAGCAAGCGTTTGCTGTGTTGGGTTGCATACGTACAGGATAAGCGCTTTCGAGGTAAACTTTATAGGGAAAAGTTACTTGTTTTTATGATATCTATCAGCTCCCAAGCGCTGTTGAAAGAGTTTTGCGACACCCTGTATAGTAAACGTTCATGCAACTTCCCACTTTTTAAAATTATGCACTTTTTGCGTGGGGTCCGCCATCATAAATGAGGAGGTAGGAAAAGAAACGGATGACACGCTCACTCAACAAGAGGCCTTGCATCAGTGGTGCTTTCAAATCTGGGCCGATTAACAATTACAAAAGTCGGAACGAGTTTACGCCATAGATTGAGCTGATGCACTCGTATCCGGACTGAGATTTTCTGTGTCTTCGACAGATGACTGCAGGCATAGCAGCTTCGTCGACGGACAATATTTTCCAAATAACTGCCCTAAATCAAGAAATGTTCCAAAATAGTGGGAAATTAAGTGAGATATAATATGTGGCCCCTTACAACTACATCCATGCAACGCTGTAATGCACTTTACTTTACCCTTGCATGTTTCACATTCATATTATTTATTAGTATTTTTTGTGTTAAGAACTCTACACCTTTCCAACGACATTAAAGTCTAAAGTCTTAAAATACCACCATAAAATAGAGATTGTTCATTTTGTGCTCGTAGGCTTGTTTTGTTGCACTAAGTCGCTGTGCATTACTAGCGACATGTTTTGTGCTGCCATTGGTTGGAAATGTTCCGTGTGTACGTCGAACCAAACTGTTTCTTTCAAGGTTAGTTGGTAAAACTACATACAATAATAAAACTAGACCGTATGATCGCAATAATCGAGACAGTTAGCTTCTTGTGCTTTTGTAGTCAGGTCAGTTCGTTCTGCCAAGACGACACCATATACTTTTTATAAGTAGTGAATTGAAAACATTTCTTGTGACTAAGAAATGTCTCCCTCTGTTGCTAATATCGGACTCTTGAGATAACAGTGCAGAATAATGGTTTGTTCGCCTCTACCTCAGTTTGGTGAAGCCACTTGTTTTATTGCGACATGTTATGAGAGTTTCTTAGTTGACATACCAACAAAATGTGACGCAACATCAGTTTAGGGTTGTACAGTCACGGACACTTCTGGGTAGTAATGATTCCATTGAAAGTCAATAGTGTTGCTACAACACAGAAGTGTCCGTGACTACAATATGATTATTTACCATAATATACTTCTCCAAACTCGGCCTCGAGAACATTGGTTCATTTCTTTTTCTTAATCGTGTTTTTTTTTTTTTATCCTGCGTTTGAGACTGGGCAACGACATGAAGCCATACGATATTTAAACTTCTTGACTGTATGCTTGCTTTTGGTGCAAGTGGAACTCGTTTGTTTGAATTGGTGTTTTAAGTCCGCTTTATGCACAGTAAGGCTAATCGGGACTGGACCTACAGTTTAAAGTGGAATCCAAACCACGAAATGCCTCCACCGAGTATCGAACCCGGGACCCCTTGATTACAAGGCGACGAAGCAACCACTACGCCATTTTTTAAGTAGAGTGCCACACACGTAAATTTGCCGTTGCGTAGAAACGTATTTTCGTTTCGTCTCCCTCTCTCTTAGCATCACGTGTTCTACCCTGCTCGATAACCTTCGCTATTGTTGCCATATTGTCATTCCATTCCTGGACACACTCGCGCAAACTTCATTGAAAACAATTGAACAGCGCTCCAGCTCGCGGTTCCCACCGGTCAGCAGGGACGGCAATGTGGCAATATAGCACGGCGTAGTCGTTGCTTCTTTTATGCAGTGCATGTTCATTGGCTAGCTAGTAACTAGTGTTGCCAACTGTAATAATGAAGCACTATTTCTGTCACGGAAGGGGAAAGCAGGTAAAGTGGCGGTGAGTTTTGTTGGATTGGAAGCACCATATTTTTATTTTATACTAAGTATTTGACCGGTTTGACGTTGTGTGCGTGTATTGCGTGTGTTTATGTAAAAGTGTGTGTTTGCTGATGAACGTTAAATTCCATAATGCCTCCAGTTCTGTCGAAGTTGAAATCAAAAACCTTGCATAGCCAAGCTCGGGAAATTCTAAGCAACGTGCACGAGTTCATGAAGGAGGAAGCCAGTCATGGTGTTAGCATCCCAATAAAGCATTTTGGCAAGAGAGCAGCGAACAGCAGCAACAAATTGTTCATATTTCATAATTTTGGAATTATTCAAAATAAATAAATTATGTGGCTCCAACATCATTTCAACTCTGGCTCCGGCACGTGTTCTTGTAGAAATTGCATAGAGGAGGCTGTCATTTTTGCTGCTTAATGCGATACATATTGTTTTCTGTGTTAAAATTGCCATGCTTTGATGGGTGACCAAGTTCATAGCAGGGCCGGCGGAAGGGGAGGGCGAACCGTCCCATCGCCCAGAGCGGCAAAATTTGAAGAGAAGAAAAAAATAAGCCTATTGAAAACTGTGATCGAGCGAGATATTCTTTTGCGCTGAATAGTATTGAAATAGCATAAGAAGTCTCATTATTTATTTTATATTTTGATGTTTTAGTTAGGAATATATTGATTTTCAATTTTCCGTTGCTGCGTAATGACCGGGGGGGTCGAAATAGAGCGGCATCTGCCGCCACCTCCCAGGGAGGCAAAATGACTAGCGCCGGCCCTGGTTCATAACAAAAGAAAAAGCCGCGCAGCTTATCGTCTAGTGGCAGTATATGTACTTGTTATTGTTGTGGAAGCCGGCATCCTTTGTAAATGTACAACAAAGGCAACCGACTGTCGCCGATCACAGAGAGGAAATAATAATACTGCTTCAGGAGGAGTGTTATGGTGCAATTGTAGCGGTTTAACACGTTGGCATGTTATTATCTGCCGTTGCAGTTCCATACCAGTGTATACGGGTTTTGGGAGTGAAAAGTTAGAACGCCACCAGTGCATTAATGCAATGAAAAATAATATATATATTTTTTTATTTTGTTTGAAATCACTCAAATAAGGAATCGTATGAAGAAGTCTTCTTTGCAGCATTTTTGGTAATTTTACTTATGTGTTAGTTCATATTTTGCGAATTTTTAGTCCATATGTATGTAGCTACATACATAGTCACTTGTTAGTACATATTAATCCTAGTCCTGGTATAATGCATGACGTTTAAAACTCAACGTTAGATAGACCTGAATTCTCTAATTTTATTGTTGTACGTAACAGCTGTGCATCGGCGCACCGCAGCGATTTTTCTATCTGCTCCATTAGCAACACTGCTTCTTTAGTTCTGTCGCGCATTGCACGGCAGAATTATCTGCGCTGGACTCTAATACCCCTAACCGGAAATATCCCCCGTTTTTCAGTATATTCTCAAGATTTTCATTTCTCGGTTATTCTCAATTTTCAGTTTTTCTCATTTGGACAAACACAAATACCCGGGACTCGAACCCGGAACCCCTGGCGTCGTAGCGCGCCGTGCTAACCAGTCCGCCACGGAGGTCGACATGGCCATCGGGGAGGCCTTAGGTGGAACTCGTACCCCTCCTAATTGACTGCGAGAAGAAGTACCGAAGTAAGAAAGGACTGGGCGTCCGGTAAAAAAAGCGCGAAAACGAAATGCTTGTGGTCTAGGTGATAGGACGCAAAGATACACCAGCAAACTTCATGGGTGACGTGGAAGTAGAGGTCAGGGGATGAACAGTTACTGTGAATGGGTGGTTGCAAGGAATGAGATTTATAAAACGTTTTATTGTTCGCTCCATTCGCGAAACAAACATTTCTGTACGCTTCACATCAAGTTTATACGTCAATCATTCATTACGAATATTACAATTATGCCCTATCTCAGGATATCCCAAACTTTGTAGTTTTAAAATTTTTCCGCGTCGCCCAAGTCAGAATGTAGGCATAGGCCTATCTAAAACTTGCAACGCTAAGTTAGTGTTGTTAGTTTGCTTGCCTTAAGTTAAAAAATAAGCACATATTTCAAATTCAGAAACATTGTTTATGTAAAAAGGACTAAATAAGCAAATGTTTGAAACAATCATATCTAAAACCATCTGTAGACTAACAAGTAAGTTACATTTCAGTGAAAATATCGCACCCCGGGGCGCCGCGGAGCACACTTTGGGAACCACTGCCCTATTCAATTTTGAATCAGTTTGTGAAGAAAGGTTTAATTAAAATGTCGATTAAGACTCACACCATTATAAACTTGGATAGTTTTACTGTACTGGACTTCTGGTAAATTAACACTTAATTCATTTTACAAAGAAATGAAATAAGTGACTTTTTCCTTTGCTCGTTTTGTTCAAATGTACAGTCTACATGGAACAGCCATCTGAAGCACCACCCTCCTCCACAAACTTAATAACTCCAACAGAAGTAATTTTTTGTCGACTATAGTCTCCAAATTCTGTTCTCACGCAGAGAGACAAAATCGTAACAATTCTATTGCGAGTGACCATTCACAACGATGAAGAAAGTGAGATCCTAGTTCCAGCAAATAAATTGTTAGGGCCGCTTCGGTAGATTATAGTGCACGCTGAGTGTGCACAGAAAATAGAGTTTCAAATATAATGAGTGGCTTCGCAAATGATCTGCGGAGACTGTATTTGTATAAGCATTCTCTTCCTTCCCTGAGGAGAATCGAATAAAACAATGGCTTGGTGTAGCTTTCAGAGGCGAGAGGCACGTGACACGCTTAACTTGCAAACCAGCATTCAGAAAGCGACAGGACAAGTTGCATGTGTCACTCTGATTAGGCAATTTTCTCAATACCGTGCTCTTGTTAGCTCATGCGCGGTGAATGTTTGAATTTAAACTAACTGTGGTAGTATAGCTTGCCGCTTGTAGCTTCTGTGTGAATTCTCCGTGTCGCTTGTCGCCTGTCACTTGTCTGTCGTTTGCAGCTTTTTTGCTTTGTAAGAGAGATTTCACACGAAAGCGACAACCAACACGTGTCCCTTGGAAGCGAACCAGCAGTAATGAATTGAACCTTTCGAACAGAAGCGACATGACAAGATGCAGGTGTCGCTTGTAGCTTGCGTGTCGCTCTGATTTGCCAGTTTTGTTAACACTGTGCATCATGTCGCTTCGTACTTTTGTTCTCGCATGCGCGGTGAATGTTTTGCCTTATATTGAATTTTCTAATGTCGCTTGTTGCTTTGGTATAAAATTTTCATGTCGCCAGTCGCCTGCCGTTTATGCAGATTCCAGACCGAAGCGTAACGCGACAAGCGACAAGCCTCGGTAATCAATGCTACGTTTCGAACTGATACAGCACGGTAAGCTGCAAATATTGCATGTCGCTTGGTTGTGTCACTCAAACTTGCTATTTTATCAATGTTGTGCATCGTGACGCCTCCACTTGTTGTCGTGCACGGGCGGTGAATGTTTTAGTCTACAAGACAAAAGGGACCCGTGTCTCTTATCGATGTGGAAGCACACTGTCGCTTGTCGCCTCCGTCAGAATTCTTCCCCTGACCCCTTCAAGGAGACTTCAGATCGAAGCGACAAGTGGCAGGCGACAATCGACAGGCAACACTGGCATGGACGTCAGCAGGTTTTTTTTTCCAGGGAGGGACAAGGAAGGTATTTTTCCAGGAGGGGCAAATAAGCCACATTTTCCCCAATGTTCCCTCAAAAAACATTGCTTACATTTGAATTTATCATGTTCGTGCATTAATAAACACTTATTATTGTGGCTGAAATGAAATTATATGTGTGAAATATATTATTTGTTTGACTTTCATTTTCCAGGGGGGGGCACGGCCCCCTTGCCCCCCTTCCGAACACCCACGAACACTGGCGACTTCAATCTAAAGCAAGAAATTCACCGCTCATGCTTGAAAAACCTAATGCATCGACCCGCAAGCGACATGTGGAGCTTGCCCTGTCGCATCAATGCGAAAGGTCGAATTGATTACTGAGGGTTCAATTCCAAGCGATACGTATCTCTTGTCGCTTGTTACATATTGCGTTTCGCTTGGTAGCGTTCCAATAAAGAGCTTCGTTTCACACAGTTGCGGCATGATAGGCCGCACAAGCCTGCTTTGATTTCTGAAATCTTCAAACACAAAAAAGTATGCAAAGTAAAAATTAGATTCAGCGATTAGGGTAAATGTAATTATTTTCTCAATTCCACAGTGGGGCAAAAACTCCTTAAGTACGACAGTAGACCTAGTGGCCCGGTTCAACGTCAGAAAGTGAGGCTCGGTGAGGCTCGCTGTGTTGGCAACCTATTATTCGAAAAAATCACCAAGGTTCTTGGTCTAATCTAACCTAAAAAGCAAAGGAGTTGGCAATTTTGCTTGAGAGTTCAGAAAACCGGAAGTGAGGCTCGGTGAGGCTCGCAGTGTTGCCAACTTTTCACTCGAAAAAATCACCAAGGTTTTTGGTCTAATCTAACCTAAAGCAAGATTGTCAGCTCCTTGCTTTAGGCGTATGCGACGAATCCGCAAACAGATTTTTTCTAAGTCTTACCGTTTCCAAGATAACCCCACTTCCGGTCGCCATTTTGGATTTCCGAACATAGGTTCTATTCATATTTTACTTACATATAGGCGTATGTGACGAATCCGCAAACAGATTTTTTCTAAGTCTTACCGTTTCCAAGATAACCCCACTTCCGGTCGCCATTTTGGATTTCCGAACATAGGTTCTATTCATATTTTACTTACATATAGGCGTATGTGACGAATCCGCAAACAGATTTTTTCTAAGTCTTACCGTTTCAAAGATAACCCTACTTCCGGTCGCCATTTTGGATTTCCGAGCATAGGTTCTATTCATATTTTACTTACATATAGGCGTACATGACGAATCCGCAAACAGATTTTTCCTAAGTCTCACCGTTTCGAAGATAACTAGTAGACTTAGTGGCCGGGTTCTGCAACAGAAAGTGGCGCTCGGTGGCGCTCGCAGTGTTGGCAACCTATTATTCGAAAAAATCACCAAGGTTCTTGGTCTAATCTAACCTAAAAAGCAAAGGAGCTGGCAATTTTGCTTGAGAGTTCAGAAACCGGAAGTGGGGCTCGGTGGGGCTCGCAGTGTTGCCAACTTTTCACTCGAAAAAATCACCAAGGTTTTTGGTCTAATCTAACCTAAAGCAAGGAGCTGGCAATCTTGCTTGAGAGTTCTGCAACCGAAAATGGGACTCGCAGTGTTGCCAACATCTTACTCGAAAAAAAATCACCAAGGTTTTTGGTCTAACCTAACCTAAGGCAAGGAGTTGGCAATTTTGCTTGAGGCTTGTTTTACAGTGCATAAAGCAAAGTTGCCAACCTACTGGTATTTTTACCATGGTTTTTTACAAAAGAGAGAGAGAGAGAGAGAGAGAATTAAACAACCGACAGCCTACCTACAGCTTTTTTCTTCTTGGTCTAACCTTGCCTAAAGCAAGGAGCTGGCAATTTTGCTTGAGGCTTGAGTTACAGTGCATAAAGCAATTTTTGGTAACCTACTGGTACTTTTACCATGGCCTTTTACAAAAAAGAGAGAAGAGAGAGAGAGAGAGAATTAAACAACCGACAGCCTACCTACAACCTTTTTCTTCTTGGTCTAACCTAGCCTAAAACTACTATTTTTTTTGAGGCTTAGCCAATTTATATACTGGCGTAATATACACGCACTAAACAAGGAGAGCCGGCAACAAATATATACTGCCGTAAAAAAGAGAGAGATTTATGGCTGGCAACAGTAACAAGCGAATGCGCCATATCGTAATTTTCCAACTCCGTATATCGCGACCTTTGTAAACCTTTCTCTCTCGGGGGGAACGATGTGCCACACACACACACACACACACACACACACACGCGCGCGCGCGGGCGCGGGCATATGTATTGTAACACAAACAAACAAACAAAATAATAATTGTTGTTTTTAGGATGCCTGGTCCCTATAACCTCGCCAGGGTGCGTGGTGCCCAACCAAAAATGTAAAAGTTTTCTAATGGCTGCGGTTATAGATTACCGCACCTCTGTAGAGTTTCACGTGTTTTTTTTTTTCTCAAACTATTAAAGCACATATTTGAGGAAAACAACGCCACCCATATATAAATAAACCCTCAAACTAACACTAATTAGAATTAGCCTACAAAATTTTTCTCGTAAGGCATTTTTTTTTGTAAACACTCTACCACCAACAGATCACATATAAATAAACATACCCCCCAAAAAAAAATGCGCTCCATGAAAAGTTGTCCTGTGTGCAAGGAAACCAAATCAAGCAAAAATTTTGCAAGACATTACCGTACCTGCGTGCCAGGCAAGCATTTGGCTGCCACTGAACTATGTTCCGGATGCAATATACAGATCACAATTGCGTATGTCAAGGAGCATAAGCTTAATTGTCTAAGCAAAAATACATCTGGGGCCCAGCCTTCGACCTCCACCAAGAGGAAGGCAGAAGCAGCCTCCATCAATGCACCACCCACGAAACGCGTCAAGCCTGTAGCGAAAGCGAACCAGACTGCTTTCGAGCGGTTGTTAGAGGACTTTGTCCTCACTTCGGAGGGCTCATGCGACGTGCGTAGCTTTTTGGAGAACGTGCAAGCCAAAATCATTTCCATCCTCGGCGATGCGCTTGCAATGCACTCCACCAAATTCTACGCATCGCTACGTTGCCAGTACAAGAAGCCGTCCGATGAAATTTACAGCTTCTGCCACAACACCAAGGCGAAGACGCTGCATCTGGCGGATGTCGACAACCTCGAGGTCATCTACAACCAGTTTGCCGATGAGCTGGTGGCAAAACAAGAAGAACATCAAGCTAAAGGCTCGGGGGGTTCGCTGTGTGGCGAGCCTCACGAACTGTGCGTCAAACTTTGTAAGTTCGTGCCTCTCTCCGCCTCCAGCTACGTCCCCTTACCACCTACCATTGTGGCAAAAAGGGCCGTCCTGAACATTCAGAACAAAGACGCCAAGTGCTTCGTATGGTCGGTGCTTGCAGCGTTGCACCCAGTTGAGCCAAAAAATAATCCAAAACGAGTTACCCACTACCAACCCTACGAGTCAGAGCTGGAAGTTGCCATGGCTGGGATCGACTATCCCGTAGAGGTCCCGGACATTCGAAAGTTTGAGACTCGTGCGCGGTTGGCCATCAATGTTTATGGCCTCACCGACGAAAATGTGGTTTTCCCTATCCGGGTGAGCGACGTAGACGACGATGGCGCGCAGGAAATTCACCTTCTGCTCATCAAAGACGAAACTCGCCATCACTACACCCTCATTCGCTCGCTCTCTCGGTTGGTGTCGAGCCAACGGAGCAGTGATAGTCACCACGTCGAGGTGTGTCGCAGGTGCTTGTCTATATTTCGTAATCGAGAACAGCAGGATTACCAGCGCATCAGAGGTCCCAACATCGCTGCAGAGAAGCTCGCTCGCCACAAGATCTACTGCAATGCCAACGAGCCGGGTGTGGCAGTCTTGCCCGAACCTGGCACCGTGGAGCGTTTCCACATGCATGGTGCCATGGTGGAGCACCCTGCTATCATCATCGCGGATTTCGAGGCCTTCCTCAAACCCTTGTCTATTTGCGATCCCGATCCCGAAGTTTCTTCCACCACCCCTTACCAACTCCACGAGGCCTCGAGTTACGCCTACGTTGTGGTGCGACGAGACCAGCACATCGCCCCCGGGCCCTACGTGTACCGTGGTCCCGACGCCGCCAAACACTTCCTCGAGAGGATGGTTGTCGAGGCCAACGAGATAGGGAAGGTACTGTTGGCCCCCAAGTCTATGCTCTCACTGTCCCCCGACGATCAACGTAGACACGACGAGGCTATCGCTTGCCCTGTGTGCACCTGTGAGTTTAGCATCAACAACCGTAAAGTCCATCACCACGATCACTTTAACGGTAGGTACGTTGGTCCTTGGTGCAACAAATGCAATCGCAGGGCCTGGGACCCGCGCTTCATCCCCGTGTTTTTTCACAATGGCTCGGGGTACGACTTTCACCACCTGATCAAGCATCTTGGGTACGACAACGAGGGAATCAATGTCCTGGCACAAAACGAGGAGCGTTATATAGCGTCAGCAAGTGGGTGCCGATCCCCAACTCAAAAAGCAGGAGCATCGAGCTTCGCTTCCTCGACTCCCTGAGGTTCCTCCCGGCCAGCCTCGATGCTCTCGCAGGGAAGCTGAGCAACGAACAAATGCGCATCACCTCTGCGAATTTTCCAAACTTGGACGCCGGTCTCTTCAGGCGTAAGGGGGTCTACCCCTACGAATACGTCACCGACTCTACCAAGTTTGCGGAGACGTCGCTACCTCCCCAGGCGAAGTTCTACAGTCAGCTGCGCGGCTCGAACATCACCGATGAAGAATATCACCATGCCCAGTCCATGTGGCGCGAGCTGGGTTGTCAAACTCTCGGGGACTACCACGACGCCTACCTCAGACTTGATGTGACGCTCCTCGCCGACGTGTTCCAGACGTTCCGTGCAACTGCAAAGACCATCTACGAGCTGGACCCTGCCTACTTCTACAGTCTCCCCGGACTGGCGTGGTCAGCCATGTTTCTGGTGACGAAAATCAAGCTGGAGCTTCTTTCGGACGTGGACATGATGCTGTTTGTGGAACGCGCTATCCGGTGTGGAATGGTCCAGGTGTCGCAACGGCACGCGCGCGCCAACAACCATCACATGGCTACTGACTACGACTCCACCCAACCGTTGAGCTACATCATGCACACGGACGTGAATAACTTGTACGGGCACTCCATGATGCAGCCACTCCCCTTTAGAGGGTTCGAGTGGGCCGACCCTTCCAACTTCGACGTTGAAGGTTTCGACGATTCGGAATGTGGATTTTTCGCCGAGGTGGACCTTGAGTTCTCTGAGAAGCTGCAGGAT
The DNA here is from genome assembly GCF_977018435.1 of Lepisma saccharinum. Lineage (NCBI taxonomy): Eukaryota > Metazoa > Arthropoda > Insecta > Zygentoma > Lepismatidae > Lepisma > Lepisma saccharinum. The sequence goes on from NC_139238.1 coordinate 33,141,541, forward strand.
TTGTTCTGCGATCTTCCCCCTGCACCCGAGTTCAAGTGTCCACCCGATTCCAACCAGAAGAAGCTCGTCATGGATTTCGAACCCAAGAAGAATTACGTCCTTCACTACCAGAATCTCCGGTGGTTGATGCAGCAAGGGGTCACAGTCCACGCAGTTCACCACATCCTCAAGTTCGAGCATTCTCCATGGTTGCGCCCATACATCGAGCTCAACACCGAACATCGTACGGCAGCCACGTCCGAGCTTGATAAGGATTTCTTCAAGCTTATGAATAATGCAGTGTTTGGCAAGACCATGGAGAATATACGGAATCGCGTGGACATAAAATTAGTGACGAGGAAAGAGCGATGTCGTCAGCTTGTCGCAAGTCCATTGTTCAAGTCTCGAACAATCTATAACGAGCAGCTGGCTCTGATTCACATGAAGCAAGGTGTGGTGAAACTCACCAAGCCCATCTATGTGGGAGCCACGGTTCTGGATCTAAGCAAGCTCCACATGTTCGAGACGTACTACGACATATTACGTCCACATTATAGCCACAACATCTCGCTTCTCTACACGGACACGGACAGCTTGGTGTACCACGTCCACTCAGCCGATGCATACAGGGATATAGTCACGGCACCAGCTTTGGTTAACCTCTTCGACACCTCGGGCTATCCCCAGCCGAACCAGTACGGCATCCTGCCCCGAAACAAAAAAGTACCTGGCAAACTCAAAGATGAGAAGGACGGAGACGTGATTCTTGAGTTTGCAGGTCTTCGCGCCAAGGCCTATGCCATCAAAGCCGAGGGCAGCGTTACCAAGAAGGCCAAGGGTGTCGGCAGACAGGTGGTTCGGGAGCATCTCGCATTCGAGGACTTTGTCGATTGCCTCAAGACCAGGTCGTCGGTTCTAAGAGTAGAACAGCGCATCCAGAGCGTCGACCATGTGTTGACCACAAACAAAGTTAGAAAAATTGCGCTGGATCCCAACGACGACAAGAGGTGCGTCCTCGAGTGTGGTATTCACACATTGCCGTGGGGGCACTATCGCTTAGCAGAAAGCAAAACCTGCAACATATGTCCATCTTCAACAGAAGATCCATAAAAACAAAACAAAACAAAACAAAAAAAAAAACATTGACTGTCATTACAAAAAACTTTGACTGTATTCTTAAATAACCAGCATGCCTATGAATTTGTTCGGTTTCAAAAAACAGATCATTATGGAAACCATACCAGATCATGAAGTCTTACCTTCCGTGTTACCTAAACTCAACGGTCTGTTGATCATTCACCTCAACAGCATTTGGACGAAACTGAATGACGATGTGGGCAAGATGTTTTATGTTTTTAATAACAATTTACATTTCTACGAAATTCCGATCGACGGGAAACTTCAAATCACCGTGAATCCGGAAAACGCAGGCGAAATCAAAATTTCTACCGGCAAAAACATTTTTCGAATCAAGCACGACAAGATGCTTTCTAACATTACGTACGATGTGTCCGCAGGAGATTATCTTTACGTGGAACTCCTCGGAGATTACGACAAACTTATTCCTTTTTTTGTAGAATTACGAATCGTCTATCCTATTATAAATAACCATTAACCAAAAATGCCTAACGACATTTTCGGCAACACCAAGCGTGTGGACCACGCAGAAGAGATTCTCATGTTGGACATTCGAGTTAAGAAGTTGAGGACCGATTTGATCGCTTTGCAGGAAACCTTAAACAAAAGTTTAGAGTCGGAAATCGCTACGCTCCAAACGCAATGTCTCGACCCCATTCTGAAAATCGATTCCGAACTGAAAACGCTCATAAAAAATTATGTCGACGTACCTTCTTACGACAGCGTTCAAAATATACAGTTGAGCGTGGATTCGCTTCAAAATGATTTGGCCAAATTACAGCAATTTCAATCGAAAAATGAAGATTTGGAAAAATTGAAACTCGAAATCGAAGAACGAACTTCCGCAATCGAAAAGAATTTCTCTGAACTTCAAACCGTGGTGAACGATATTGATGTAGAACGCTTGCACGTCGTCGTTTCCAAATTACAAGAAGAATTCACCGGCACGTTGGAAGAAATTAAATCCAAGTTGCAGACTTTGGAAGATACCATGACGAACCTACCATCGTCGGACGAACTGCAGGTCATCGGTAAAAGCGTCGCGAACATAAAAATTCAATTGGAGGCCTATCAAGACTTCGAACACATTCAAACCACCATCGCTACACTTCAGGCGTCCTTGGAATTGATCAACGAAGAAATTAAAAATATTCACGCTGAAGCGAGAGCGTTGACGAGCATTCAAGACACGTTGAGCACGGTTCAGCAGAAGATCGAGTATTTAGAAAATTTGAACGTCGAAACGAATCTCGCTCATTTTCATCACGTACTCGACAACATACAGGGTGACTTGGAATCGTTACGGACGAGCGTGCCTTCGAGCGAAGATTTGTAAAAATTGAAAACGGCGGTGACGGCACTATCCGATTCGAACGACATCAAAAGTTCATTGAGCGATCTCGAGAGTAAAGTGGCCAATCTCCCCACCTCCAAAGAATTGCACGCTTTGAAAAGAAACATATCTCGAATGCTGAAACGACTAGAAACGGAAACGGCGAACGTGGAACAGATTCGAGACGAAATTAGTTCGCTGGTGTCGACGCTGCCCACTTCGCAGAGCGTCGCCGACCTTCACACGCAGTTTACAGAGATGCGAAGCATCGTGAACGATCTTACCGAGAAAAGTTCGAAATTGAATCAAGTCGAGAACCTTCAGAGTATCGTCGTCAACATCAGAGATCAAGTTGGAGTGCTGGAATCCACGCAGGAATCGACGCTGACCTCTTTCGGTGCCAAGTTGCAAGAACTCAACGAAAACTACAAGCAGTTGAACGTGGAAGTGAAAATCAAACCGTCGTTTTCTGCCGTAACGGATACCATAGTCGAGCATTTGCTGCCCATCGAAAATAAACTCGGACAAGTTCACAGTAATCTGCTCGGCGTCGACACTAAATTCGCTAAACTGCATTCTCTGCAAGCCATCGAAATCAACAGCGTACCCAATCAACAGAGAATCTCCACGTTCGTCGAAGGCAACAAACTGTACATGTTGCATCCTTATCATCCGTACTACAAGTTTCTCCTCGATGGCACGATTCAGATAAACGAATTTTCGTACTGGTCTCACGGCAGAAAAGCTAGCGTTCCCACCATGACCTTGATATCGAATCGTGGTGTCCAGAAAGCAGGAAACATTCCTCTGACACGTTGGAACGAAACGCGCAACATATATGAAATACACGAAGACGAAGATCTCACCGTTTTCGACGTGAGTGCCGGCGATAAGCTGATCATTCAAAACACGAGCGAAGTGCCACCCTCTTTGAATCCCATCACGCTTGTTCTTCTCTTGAAACGTAATCTCTAAAAAAATGTCTAGGCAAGCCATCGTCGAAGAATTGCATAAACCTGCACGCCGTAACTACGAACGTTTGGCTGTGGTAACCAAGGGCATCGACGACCTCTGGCAAAGTGACCTCGTGGAGATGAGTAGCGGCAATTTGAAAAACGTGCATAAATTGAACAAGGGCAACAAGTACCTTCTCACCGTCATAGACACGTTTTCGAAATTCGCATGGGCTCTACCTTTGAAGGCGAAAACGGGAACGTGCGTCACGGAAGCATTCAAGACAATTTTTCGCGAAAGCGGCGGCAGACGACCACGGTTTCTGCAAACGGACAACGGTAAAGAATTTTACAACGCCGTATTCCAAAAATTTATTCAAAAACACAAGATTCGACATTATTCGAGCTTCAGTCACATCAAAGCCAGCATCGTGGAAAGATTCAATCGAACCTTGAAAACACACATGTGGAAACGATTCACGCTTCGGGGAAATTACAAATGGGTCGACATCCTGCCGGAACTCGTCGATACCTATAATGATACGGTACACAGAACGATAGGCATGAAGCCACCTGACGTTACCAAGTCCGACGAGCAGCGTTTAATTTCTACAGTTTACTGTCCAAAGTACACACCCACGACAAAAAAAGCTAAATACAAAATTGGAGACCAGGTGAGGATCAGCAAATTCAAACGCACCTTCGAGAAGGGATTCACAAAAAATTGGAGCACGGAACTCTTTACGGTGGTTCGAGTTCTACCTGGAAACCGACACACGTATATAATAAAAGATAGTAGCGGCGAGATTTTGAAAGGAAGATTTTACGAAGAGGAACTCTCTAAAACGAAACACCCCGACACGTACCTCATCGAGAAAGTATTGCGTAGAAAAGGTGACAAACTGTTTGTCAAATGGCTGGGATTTCCGGAAAAGAGTTGGATCGACGCAAACGAAGTGATCTTGTGAGTACGTGGAACGTGGTGAAGCGTCTACCGGATCCGGAAAGTCAAACGAGAAAAAAAAAGAACGGCAAGTTGCTTCCCGACAGCATCCGCTGTCTGATCGTAGGTCCTTCGGGGTGTGGGAAAACGACACTGCTCGTGGACAATTTTCTCCTCGCACCGAATTGGTTAGATTGGAAGAACAGGCACCTGTACGTGTTCTCGAAAAGTTTGGAGCAATCCAAATACCAGCAACTGATGAAACTGTACGATGGTCTGGACATTGCAACGTTCGCCTCGGAAATAAAACCACTCGACGATTGTCGTGAAAATTCAGTCGTCGTGTTCGACGACGCCATCCTGGAAAATCAAAATGAAATTCACAACTTTTTCACGCAAGGTCGTCACAAAGGAATGGATTGTTTTTACCTAGCTCAAACGTTTTCCAAAATTCCAAAACAGTTAGTGCGCGACAACGCTAATTTCATATGTTTGTTTCGTCAAGATCACACCAACCTCAAGCACGCGTACGATGACTACGTAGGCGGAGACATGAACTACAATCAATTTTCGGAAGGCTGCTCTACTTGCTGGAACGGTGACGATTTCGGATTTGTGACGATCGACATGACGAGGAAACCCAACGACGGAAAATACAGAAACAAAATCAACGATTTTCTAAACGTTGCAACGTTGTGAGAAACGACGTGTATAAATAACGTCATGACGAAACGAAAAATCGAAGACGAAAATCTCAAGCTTCGCGATTACCTCGCGAAACGCTTCAAAGGTTGGAAATCCGAGAATCGCGGATTCTACGAAGAGAAGAAACGTCAGGATCAACCTGTGATCGATGCCATCAGCGGTCTAGGTAAAGAAATTAAAAGTGTCACGGAACAAAATAAAAATTTGATTAATGAACTCGTACCGCTCGCAGCTAAAAGTTACGCCGTACCCACGCCCATTTCGAGCATTCCTTCGACGCCGTTCGAACTGAAGGATGCACCGGCACGACGTCGAGCCATTGGTAGCACGTCGTCTTCGGATAAAATCGAGTTGGGACCTTTGGCACGAGACTACCTGAGCACGGGGAAATTCGACAAGGATGAAGTGTTCGGATTGTATCCCAGCATGGAAACCAGCGAAGGCGGCGGTGTGGTGTGGAGGATTGGGAAATCGAAGGTGACCTTCGAAGGCAACGACATTAAAGTCAATTTAGGCGACAAGGATAGTTGGAACAGGTATCCGGGTACGGTGGGACTGTGGGAACTCGTCGCCAAAAAGCAACCGAAAGATTACACCGACGAAGATTACCAAAGTTACAAGGAAATTTTGATCATGACGGATGCCTTGTACCAGAACAACGACGCCTCGCAGAATAGGGTGAAATCGAGCAGCGGCGAGAAGTACAGGAATCTCATCAAACCGATTTGGAACCAGGTCAAAACGGGCAGCGGCGTCAAACGCTACAACACGTTACCCAAAGAATTCGTTTGGGTGGACGACCTTAGGAAACTCGTGGACCGATTGTTGGTGATAGCCGGCGAAGAGAATGCAGGCAACCGTAATTTCTACAACGAGAAGGTTGGCATCGTGGACATGATCAGCACGAAACTTTCCAACTTCATCGTGAACGATGACAAGGGCATAGGTTACCTGATCAAAATCATCAACACGCTGCCTCCGAAATTTTGGAACATGGCCGAAGGAAAGGGACTCGTGAACGACATCATCAACAAGTTACCTTTCGAGATGCATTTACCTGGCTACCAGTACTGCGGACCGGGTACCAAACTCGAGAAAAGATTGGAGAGAGGAGACAAGGGTGTGAATCCGTTGGACGCGGCATGCAAAGATCACGACATCGCCTACAACACCACGCAGACGGATCTGAACGCACGTCACGAGGCAGACAAAAAATTGGAACATGCAGCTTTCGAAAGGTTCGTGAGCAGAGACGCATCGCTGGGTGAACGGGTCGCCGCACTGGGTACCACCATCGCCATGAACACGAAACAAAAATTGGGGTGGGGTATATAAATAACATACAGTAAAAAAAACAACATGGCTTGCAAAACTGATTTGCCGCACGAACTACTATCTAAAATATTCAAAAAAGGTAGTTAACGGAGATTGTGAGGATGTAGGGAAACTTGTGATCATAGCTAAAACGACGCCGGCATTTCACATGGCATGCGAAATAGTTCTCAAGGACCGTCTTCGGTAGATCAGTGGAATGAGGTGCGGTAATCTCGACACTCTTCTGTCGGCTGCAGGGGAGAAATTGAACGAGAGGTTGGACGAACTGCACGAGGCGAGGCAGGGAAGAAGACGGTATACTGATGATTGGCGCAAGTCTAAGCAGGAGACGGAAGATATCATCACGCACATCATCGCGTTTTCCGAAGCACGGACTTTCTTCCTCTGTTAAAAAAATAATAATATATATACGTGTCAAAAAAACTTGATATATAAATAACACACATCGTGAAAAAAATAATCTTCGGTATATATAAATAACACACATCGTGAAAAAAACAATTAAATTTCTCTCTAACACTCTGAAAATTTTTTTTGATATGACGACTGAAAAAATGAGTGATCTCCAAGCATTAAAACAAATGCTAAATTTGTCAGTCGAGTATGTAAAAATTCAGGAATTGGAAGTCGACAAACCTTACACGATAACTTCCGGTTTAATCGTTTCTACCCAGTATGGTCCCAAGGTACGCCTGTTGCTCAACGCACAATACAGTCTATTTTTACCAGATCGATACGCTAACATGTTATGCGACGAGAAGCTATCTATTTTAATCGAGAACAAAACTCGAATCGTGTACAAGGGGACAAAGGAACTTCTTGGCAAGAAAACGAAGCACGTAATAGAATTTGTGTAACGACTGCGAGGCCTTGAAAATATATAAATAACATACCGTAAAAAAACTACACAAGAAAAAATCTCAGAATATATATATAAATAACATACCGTAAAAATAACACATAGAGCATCAACATGAAGCCCAAGGGTGTCGTGTACCAGATACCATACTCCAATCTTAAAAATCTAGGTACCCTCGATGGGTTACTCACCAAGAAACAACGCGAGAAGAAACGTTCTTGCTTGTCGAAAGGACACGGAATGAAATTGCTGCTCAGCACACCTCAATTGAGGCGCTTGCAGCGTTCGCGGAAACAGCAAAAGATCGGAGGTTTCATATTCAGCATCCCGGCCATCCTGGCAGCATTGGGGGCCGTTGGAAGTTTGGCCGGCGGAAGTGCCGCCATCGCGAAAACCGTCATCGACTCGAAGAAGAACAAGGCAGAGTTGGAAGAACAGAAACGTCACAACCTGGCTATGGAGAAGAAGGGGAAAGGTATAACCAAAAAACAAAAAGGCAACCTCGATGCTTTGAAGAAATATAAAAAAAAGAAGAAGCCCTGTCCAACTTCGATATTGAATCTCTGATCGGACCGTTGGGAATAAAAAACTTCAGAGGTGTTTTTATGTCCGATTCTCTACCCTCTGCTGTGAAGAAAAAGGAGTATGGCGTGGTCAACCTGGACAGTTACAAAAATCCTGGTACACATTGGATATGCTACCTCAAAATTGACGATAACAATGCATTTGTTTTCGATTCGTTCGGTGGCACACCACCTGCCAGGTTGGTGAAGTATCTCAGTGTTGCCAACCTCTACTACAATGACAAACGCATCCAGGGTTTCACCGATGTTAACTGCGGCCACCTATGCCTTTCCGTTCTCGCATACATGTCTAAAATAAATAACCCGTCGGTGGAACATTTTCAGAAAGCATTGTGGAATCTTAAACACGATGGGCGTGTTCCATCTTACGAGCGAATCTTCGATCTTGAAACTCACGCTGCACGACGACATCGTCTATCCTAAATCCGTAGCTCTGCGTGCATTCTACAGCATGTACCTCATACCTAATGTTACGCAGCACAACAACAAAATTAGCGTCGGAAGCGAACACATCGTCGTCACGCCAGGACAATACAATCTTTCCACTTTGCAAGCTCAGTTACCCAAAGGCACATACCTTTCTCAAAATTCTGTCACGCACAGAGTGGAAATCCTATCCGCGACGGAGACCGTGGACCTGGGCACCATGGGAGAACTTTTAGGTTTCGAGAACGGCACCAAACTCGAAGCTGGCATCAAGCACGTAGCAACCAACATTCCTAAATTCTTGGCCATAGAGACTCTGAACGTACACTGTAACGTGGCCGAAGGTATGATCACGAAATCTTCGGACGGATTGTTAGGAAGTCACAAGCAGACGGGAATCATAGCCACGTTCAAACCAAGTTCCGAGTTCATGGAACCGATCATCTACACGCCCTCTTCGCCGATCTATTTTCCAGTATGTCGCAACCGCATAGACGACATAGAGTTGGTGGTGACGAACGAGAAAGGAGAGGTGGTGGATTTCGCAGGTGCCACTACGACGGCCATCGTGGAGATCAACGTATAATAAATAACCATACATGTAAAATGGAGCAAATCGAAAGTTACGAATTGCAATCTTTCCCTCCCAACCGTCGCACGTTCGCCAATCTGAACGAGGCGAACAGGGAGATCGAATACGACGTGGACGTAGGCGATGGGTTCGTTCATCCTCACAGAGCGGACCTCTACCTTCAATTCGACGTGGTGAAGAAAGAAAGCGGAGACGCGTTTCCCGCAGCAGCAAACTTGATACTCGTGGACAACTTCGTGCCTCACCTGTTCTCGCAGGTGGAGGTGAGGAAACACAACACCGTCATCGACAGAATAGATTATCCAGGCATCACGTCGACGGCAGTGGGAACGTTGAAATTATCCAAAACGGACGCAGCATACTATCAAGCCGGGGGATTCGAAGCCGGGACCAAAATATCGACGAGAAGTCACACGGTGCTCTTTCCCATGCGTCTGCTGCCTGGTTTCTTCTCCGACTACAAGGAGATCATGTGGAAGGGGGGACTGCGCGTTACGTTTCGAAGAGCAGCCAACGACAACGACGCACTGATGCGATACGCTACTTTGGGTCCGGACGGCACCACGCCGATAGCCAACACTTTACCCGAAGCGGCGAAATGCGTCATCCGGAGCATGGAATTGAGAATGCCGGTGGTGGAATACGAAACGAATTACGCCCTCAAGTACAAAGCGGAGATCTTGAAAAGTCCGCAGGTGCCGATTCACTTTCACGGTTACCAGTGCGTGCAGAAGATGGCGTCGGGAAGTCACATGGAATTCGACGTGACGACGCAGTTCAACAACATACAGTTCGACATGCCAGATTTCGTCGTAGTGCTCTTTCAGACCGGGAGGGACAAGAATCAGGAAAAAGATTCCAGCAAGTTCGACGACTGCAAGATCAAGAACGTTTATCTGAAGAATGGACGCAACGAAGTGTTCCCGCGCGAGAATTACAACCTCGACGTGACCAAAAACGATTACCTCAAACTTTACGAAGCGTTCTCGGCTTACAAACGCGTGACCGAGGGAAGCGTGGACATGTACTACACGCCCAGCGAGTTCAAAATCCGCAGGCCGATGTTCGTCATCAACACATCTAAGAGAAAGAAGGTTGTGGTCAACGATCGAACCAACATCAAGATCGTCTGCGAGTTCCACGATGCCTTGCCCGAGGATACCCTATGCAGTGTCATCCTGATTGCAGAGAAGTCCTTCGCCTACGACGTGAAGAACGAGAGGGTTACAGAGCAGTTTTAACAAGTTTTTAACATCTTTTCTTGCACAATAAGAAATTTTCTGCACTAGCACAATCAGTTACAATGGCACAATACGAATTTCACTAGTTCAGATCACTTACAAATGTCAATTTCATTAGTTATCAGTCACAATATCTTTTTTGCACTATAGCACAAGACAATCAGAATTTGCACAAAAAAATTTGTTGTTGTTTTTTACACGTGAAAATTAACAATAAAATTTCTTTTTTATCGTTTCAGATGCTGTCGAAACATCAAAAACACATACACACACACTAGAAAAAAAGCATGCAACTTTATTTGTAACACAAGCACATACATTCTCCATCTTCATCAAGAAAATATTAATAATAAACATAATCATTTTAATCTATCTCACAATAAAACTCTATATCCAAAAATATCACAACATCAAATAACACTAGAGTCGTTAGTACACGTTGCATGCATTACGGAGGTCCTCTGTAGGGTTTCATGGAAGTTTGGGGGAAAAAAAAAACACGTGAAACTCTACAGAGGTGCGGTAATCTATAACCGCAGCCATTAGAAAACTTTTACATTTTTGGTTGGGCACCACGCACCCTGGCGAGGTTATAGGGACCAGGCATCCTAAAAACAACAATTATTATTTTGTTTGTTTGTTTGTGTTACAATACATATGCCCGCGCCCGCGTGTGTGTGTGTGTGTGTGCGTGTGTGTGTGTGTGGCACATCGTTCCCCCCGAGAGAGAAAGGTTTACAAAAGTCGCTATATACGGAGTTGGAAAATTACGATATGGCGCATTCGCTTGTTACTGTTGCCAGCCATAAATCTCTCTCTCTTTTACGGCAGTATATATTTGTTGCCGGCTCTCCTTGTTTAGTGTGTGTATGTTACGCCAGTATATAAATTGGCTAAGCCTCAAGCAAGATTGCCAGCTCCTTGCTTTAGGCTAGGTTAGACCAGAAAAAGCTGTAGGTAGGTAGGTTGTCGGTTGTTTAACTCTTCCCTCTCTCTCCTCGCTCTTTTGTAAAAAGCCATGGTAAAAGTACCAGTAGGTTACCAAAAATTGCTTTATGCACTGTAACTCAAGCCTCAAGCAAAATTGCCAACTCCTTGCCTTAGGTTAGGTTAGACCAAAAACCTTGGTGATTTTTTTTCGAGTAAGATGTTGGCAACACTGCGAGTCCCATTTTCGGTTGCAGAACTCTCAAGCAAGATTGCCAGCTCCTTGCTTTAGGTTAGATTAGACCAAAAACCTTGGTGATTTTTTCGAGTGAAAAGTTGGCAACACTGCGAGCCTCACCGAGCCTCACTTCCGGTTTTCTGAACTCTCAAGCAAAATTGCCAACTCCTTTGCTTTTTAGGTTAGATTAGACCAAGAACCTTGGTGATTTTTTCGAATAATAGGCTGCCAACACAGCGAGCCTCACCGAGCCTCACTTTCTGACGTTGAACCGGGCCACTAGGTCTACTTACGACACTGACTGCGCCGCAGTTAATCTCTTCCTTACTCCGCCGCGAGAGGAACTCTTCCTTTCCCCCTCCCCTTCCGAATGCTCTGCGCCGAAACAGATACATGCAAGCTACGCACTCTCAATTGACGCCGTAAAGCGCGTTTCACAACTATTGCCCAATTCGGTATGGCACGTAGCTGCTTACACACAGGAAGAAATCATGTGACCTACAAGAACTGTGATTGGTTGGACGGGTTTTGCAATATTGAGTGGTACCCACAACGGATGCAATTGTATTAAAATTACAACACGTAAATCAGACAGGTGATATTGGTACCAGGTTCCAACAAGAATAGTAACCATTTTTTCGTCAGGAAAACTGCATAAATGATAATTTTCAAAAACCACGGTGGTATTTGTAATCACATGCATGGTCTCGACATTTTAAAATGAATTTGATTATGCTAATTTATCAAATTATAGTGGTTCCAACAACATATGTACACTCACTCGGGCCTTATAAGACCACATTTACACGTATGTGTGTGTGTGTAGGTGAGTGTGGGTGGGTGTAGGTGAGTATGGGTGGGTGTGGGTGAGTGTGGGTAGCTCTTTGGCTTAGTTTTAAGTGAAGCAAAAATAATATCAAGAGGGGCATATTTTTGACAGGATTATGGACAACAATCTGGCAGATGTAGCTTTTGTAAGTGTAGCCAAATCAATCTGAGGGGGGCTCATCATTTCACGGGAAATTCCCGAGGGCATTTTTACAAAAATCTTGGGTTAGACAGAGTGCCACACTTGAGCAATAAGCTCATATCCACATCTTGAGCTAGTTTTAAGTGTAGTCAAATCTGCCTGAGGGGGGCTCATCATTTATCGAGATGGTAGTATATACTTTTACACTACTTAGGGCATTTGTCTGCCAGCTCCTGTGCTCTTTTAAATTAACTTAAGTGCCAGCCCTCGGAAAGCGGTTAACTAAGACGATTGGGTGGGCGTGGTTAAATCTTTCGTTCGAATGAACGTATGCATCCAGTCGTAAGCACGACATTTAACAAGTTTCTCGGACGGGGGTAATACACATAAGCCTCTCTCGTCCAATGAGAACAACTATACCATTACATAGTGATGCAACACTTAATCGGCTCCCGCTGCCGGAATACACAAACCAATCGTCGGCGCGAGCAAAAATTACATTAATAACCACTATGCAACAAATAATACTACTTCACGCGCACGACCTTGCAATAAAAAAACTACGCTTTCCACAATTAAAAAGGACTCATCAGTCAAGTATTGACAAATTAAATGGCGCCACGGGGCGGTCGGTTACACAAAAAATGGAGCACACTTTGACAATTTACACTAAATATTAAAGAAATGAAATGGAGCTTCTAACCCTGAATGCAGACAATTAAATTAGAACATCTGAACAAGAAATGACCCTTTTTTATAACAATAACAAAAATTATCAGACACGGAAGTTAGGTTTGGGGTTCCTGATTCACTTTGCAAATAAGTGAGACTTCGGCGTTAACAGTACGGTGTTGATACTAACGATGCACGTTTACATGGACATAGACCCTCTGAAGAATACTGTACCGGACTCTGCTACATTGCGTGGTCATTCATTTCTCCTGGACGCGGGACTTGCACACGGTTCCTTTGTGGCGAAATTGTTCTCCGAGGTCGATCGCGACGAAGAATAATTGCGACGATATGGTGTACTTGCACCTCCTCAGTACATCGGGTGTTCCTCTTGTCACTAGCGTCGGGTGTACGTGGTCACGCGCCGGTCCGGAATCTCTCTAGTGTCGGGCATCCATTGGACGTCGATCTGGAATCATCTCTCTCTGGTAACGGGCTTCGAGTCGACGTCGATCTGGAGTCGTCCCTCTCTCTCTCTCTCTCTCTCTCTCTCTCTCTCTCTCTCTCTCTCTCTCTGGTAACGGGCTTCGGTTGGAACGTCGAACTGAAAACGTCCTTCGGGCTTTCGACAGTGTTCGGCTTTGATGTCGTCTTTGGTGCTGGCTGGCTGGCTTCACCGGATGGTAGCGGCGCATCGTTGCGGGTGCCGGGGAGGCGACGGCCCCACTTCTCTATCTCCTTTAGCCCACCATTATTAGGTAGTCCACGCTTGGCAAAAACAAATCACCGCGTAATCTTCACCAAAATAAGGCGCACACTGGTAATTGTCTATCTGCGATTCGCTCCCGGTATGTAAGAAAACAAAGTCCACGGACACAAAACAATAATCACGCGAGAGCGTAGCGCGGAGATGCTCTCTCAATGAAATCCGGGTAAAAACTGTGTCTGGAATCGTAGTACCGCATATTTATAAGAGATTCAAATTCGTCCGTTGAAAAGCACGCTAAAGTGGCTTGGCTTCGGTTTCTGAGGGGGTGGAAATGACCTCTCTCCATTGTCTTGAAACGCGGTCACCCGCGCGTCCTCAATCCTTGCAGGCTTGGGCTCCAGCTGATTCTCCTGGTCATCCGTGAAAAATGGGTTCGCCCACCCGCTGTGGTTTCTAGCCCGGTCGCGAAAAAATAATCCCTTCTTTTCTCCGTGTTGGTGCAAATATGTCACCTTCAAAGCAATGACAGTTCGGCTGTCACTCAGGAAAAACACGTCTCCCAACCCCCGACGTCTGGCTCGAATTTATCCACAAAACAAAATCAAACCTCACACTTTTATATTTGAACATACAATGAATCAATAAACAAAAATAATTCATATCGAACTGCGTTTCACGTGTCACTAGATACCGTGACAATCCAACATTAAATCGTGGATTAACGTGAGAGTAAATAACGATCTCCCATTTTGATATCTGTAAATGCGCAGGTTTCATAAAGTTTGTTTTGAGTTCATTTTATGCTGATGGGCTAATCGGGACTAAATATACAGTTTAAAGTGAAATCCAGAGGCGTGGCGTGCATGTAGCCGGTGTTACCGCAGGTAACAGCAAAACGTAAAGAATTAAAAAGTTGTTTCAATAAAATGACAACATTGTTAAATACGTGAATGAACCCCGTTGCCGTCGAGTATTGCCTAGGACATTTTTTCTGCAGCCGACAGAAGCGAAGAGGGAGGTCGTTCCGCTACCCTCAAGAGGCAACAAGGGAGAAGAGGGCGCCAATGCAAGGAAAGAGCGGGGAAGGAATTTATGGGGTTATTCATATACCTGTTAAGGGGCCCTGTTGCCGTTCAGACCCACCGGAGCAGCCAGTGTTGTCACATCGGATTGGTAGAAAAGAGCTAAATCCCGCCTAAATAGGAATACAATTTCTGTGAAGCAACTAGAGGTAGACTGCAGAGCCAAGGCTGGATTGAACTACAACTGAGACCAGTTAGGTAATAGACGAAAATATAGTTCCTTGGTGTGATTCGTGATTTGGACAAACATTGCTCCAAAATACTAAGTTGGCAACAGTAGTACGTACAGCTGGGTTTCCCTTCCACAAAGGAGCCGAGTTCTGTCGCCTGCTCAGTGCTCACCACACAAACGTCAAAGTGACCCGAGGAAAGTGTGGTTCTTCTTCTTCCCTTTCGCAGCTCATTGCAAAGAAACGGAGACAGATGAAGAATTGACAGAGGTCTACCACTATTCGTTGGATTTTTGTGGTAACTGTCTCATGAGTGGTAGTTCTTTCTAGGAGTGTTTGTAGCTAAATCACTGTGCTGATTGCAAAACAAGAACGAAATGAACAAATATCTAGCTCGAAGAAATGTTTTCTTTACCGAAAGGGGGGGGGGGGGTTGTAATAACGTCTAGCAGGCATAAATGTCGTACTGATAGCCGGTAACACTTTTTAAAAAGTCACGCCACGCCACTGGTGAAATCCAATTCCAAACTCGAATGATTATCGACTGCAACACTGTTTAATGTGTCCTAGAATACACATCGCAAGTTGTGTGTTTCCTTTTTCAGGCTGGATTACAATGCAAGCCGAGGAAGGAGTTTAGACTGCTCACTTGAATGGGAGAGAGGGTGACTATGAAGTTGGTTGAAACAAAGAAAATGTGACTTTTTTTACGGTGTATTTTACACAGCCGAACAAGAACAAAATTTACAACCCCGCCTTTTTTTTCTGGTGCCTAGAAAGGTTGTGTTGTTTCTCCCGAGAGCTCTTATCTTACCAGTTAATCTTGTAACAGACAATGCTCTAGTAGACCCGTATAAAATCCAACATTCATTCTGCCCGATTATCTCCAGACTTTTGCTGGCACCAGTGTGACTTAGTGTTGCCCACGAGACGAGACTTTGGCCTGTGTCGTCTCGTGGAAATGCTGTCTCGTCTCGAAAATATTCGTTTATCTCATGACACATGGTCAATCTCGTCTCGTCTCGAATTTTTAAAAGCCTGTCCCGTCTCGTCCCGTGGGCAACACTAGTGTGACTAGTGTCAAGATTCTAAGAGTTTCGCTTGCAATAAACGAGAGATTGTTTTCCATTCCATAGGTCTCAGTGCAAACGGGTTTCTCATGAACTAGAATTGTAAGAATTTTCTGAAAGACAAACGACTGTGCACAATTGAAAGAATGTAATATTATTTTAAATCCTTTTTTGTGGAAACTTTTTCATTTTCTATTTTCCTTCTCACAACACGCATCTTGTGCATAACAGGTTGTATAACTACCAGGATAAATGGTTTTACCGTCCCCCAGGAATCTTTGTGTCCGTTTGAGCTCCGTTTAAGCTGAAAATTGGTGCAAATTCCAATAACGACCCCTTCGAAATAACGACCCTTTTTCCGGGAACTGTGAAAGGTCGTTGTATTGAGAGTTGACTGTAGTAGGCTGCTACTTTTTATAAGTAAACCTGATATAGTTAATGTTCATTTGTTTTTAATGATAAGATTTCGATGTAATAAAAAATTCAAAACCGTGAATGAGGAATAGCCCCCTTCCCCCAGTCTTGAAGCTTTCCTGGTGATGAATGATGAAAAGATTCTGTCAGGCTATCGAGCAAGTGAGTTCTGGAAAGATTTCCGAGCTTTCGAGATTTAATGTCACTCATCTTTTGGGTAGAAGTGAGTGCTGAGCATCCACCCTGTTTGGAAGTATTTGGAGTGGGATGTTCCCCATGTAGATGGCAGACCAAGTGGGAGCCATGTCTCCTGTGTCCATTGACTATTGCTAGCCATTCTGGGTTCAGTTCAAGCCCCTGGTCATGATTGTGATTCTCTTTTTTTCCATGAATGGCTATTGCTTCCTTGGTAACATAGTTATTCAACTATTTAATTATAACATTTAAAAGTTGTTCAAAATATTGAACTTTTGTGCAAAAATACTATATGTTCAGAAAGTAAATGCTCGGTGGGTGTGGCTAATTCTGGAACTAACGATAGTATGAGAAATTGTTTGCAACATGTAACAATGCCACTTTGCATTTACAATACAAGAGATACGACACATTAGAGTACACAGGATAGAATAAGTTACAACGGAAGTCTAGTTCTGAGTTGCACACCTCAAGACTATCCAGCTTGTAAAATAAACTAGTGAAAACCAGCAGATAGGTTAACCAAGTTTGCAAGATTGTGGATGACTCATAAGACAAAATTCCAACTTGGTGTAGAAAGTGGGAGAGAGCTGGCCCAGTTGTCTGAAGATTGAAGGTTCTAATCTCCTGTAGAGCCGATTTTTTTATTTAGTAGTAATAGTATATTGTCGACATTTATAGGAGGAAAAATATGAAAACTATTCTTTTGATAAATCTATTTACTAGTGGATACCACTTGGGTTGTGTTTTTGCATATAGCTTCTCCAATACCAACTTACTTTTTACAGGAGGCAATAGTGTGGACAGGCAGATACTGGTGAAAATCTTACCTGTCTGTGGCCCAACTGTAGGGTAAAATATTAGTAGACGGTTTTATAAAAACAGAAGCCATAACAACCCATATTCCTCCTTCACAAATTCATGGCCTCTACTTTACAAATGTACCAAGGATGACATCATACTGCTGAGAGGACCTTCACGTTGAGTAAGTGAATTGTGGTGTCACTCATATCAGACAGAGGCTTGAGGTTTGCCAACAGTAGAACTGCACATCCTCAGCTTCCAGTCTTCTGTAGGTAAATTGTTGAATTATGCACAATATGGATCCTGTCTGAATTCTACTTTCCTTCGTTTTCAATATGTAGAGTTAACACGAAAACATAATATTTTGCAGTTTCTAAAGAAAACACCAATTCAATTGTAACACACTGTTTGAAATATTTACTATGAATAGCAGATGAAATATTGCAATGTTGTTTCAACACAAAATGGGTAGGAGCATGTAAGTAATTAATCAAGAAGGGTGGTGTGGTCCAGTCACTAGGAAAACATCCAACCACACGAAGGGTTCCGGCTCTAATCTCCCCTACAGAAATTTTATTAAACGATAGAATGTATAGAATGCCAACTAATGCAAGTCTGCAAAATGTTTATTGCATATTTGATGACAAATGTTTTTATTCATTAATACAAATTTCAAATAGTTTTGAAACTACTCAATACTACTATAATAAAGTTGAAGCCCTAAATGAGATATAAATAAAATCAACACTGAGTATATTACTTAAATCTAGTGTTTTGCATGAAATTGATGTCACTATATTATTTGCTTAGTGCATCATGGGGGCTATGCCAGTGGTTCCCAAACTTTCTTGTTTCACAGCGCCTTACTGTTTCAAGATTTTTCTGTAGCACCAAAGTCAGAATGTAGGCCTACCTAACATTTGCAACACTCAGTTAGTGTGATTATTTGTTAACTTAAGCCAAGCAACCTAAACACATATTTCAAATTCAGAAACATTTTATGTACGTAAAAAAGTACTAAAAGAATGTATACACAAACAAGTGTCATTTCAGTAAAATTATTGGAACATTTAACGGCACCCCAGGATGCCACGGCACACACTTTGGGAACCACTGAGCTATGCTATTAAATCTTTCCTCTAAATTCATACATGGGAGAGAATAGTTACCACAGAAGTCTACTTCTGAGTTGTAGACCTCAGTCTAAAGTCTATCGGACTTACCGGACCCTCTCTAAATACGACCTTGTCGAGAATCTGCATAGCTGTTGCATTTTTCTTAAGTTACTGTCACACTGCATATTTGAACATGCCTTTGTTGAAGCCCCATTGGCAATTAAAAGAAAATCTCTGTCTGGGCTCAAACACACAACCTTCACAACGTGAAGCCGTGATGCTAACCACTCACCTAGACCTCCTATTGCAGGCTAAACATTTACTTATTATGTAAGTAGCTTTGTTTGTTCCATCACAGGCAAAGTGTATTTCTTCTCACTCATTTTCGTTCAGATGTAGTTGCTTTTTCAGACTGCTGTAACTTATCTTCTGCCATCCATGGAAATCCTTCTGGAATACATTATTGGGTCGCAACTCCCAGAAAAGATATCTTACTTTCTAACAACTTGAATAATTTAAGCTATAAAGAGAGGTTCTTGTTATTACATAAAATGTATTATATTAAATTAAATTATAATTAGAAATCATCTCACGAATCGTGTGTTCAGTCACACATTTGATCATATAATTTTTCATATTTGAATTTTAGCTTAGAATGCTACCATCAACTGAGCATTTACTATCTAGATAAATAGTACCTCATGACAAAATCCAGTTTTCACAAAATTGGGGCACAGTAAATGAACCCAACCTTAAATTTTCCACAATTTCCAGGAGAAGAGAGTTTGTGAAAGCATTGTGCAGCATTCTTGCAGACACTGCAAGATATCAGAAAAGTGTCTGTTGGTAAATAAATTCTAACCAATTCCAGATACTGATGCCATTCGTATTGGCTGATGCACCATTGGCGTGGGTTCAACCCTAGTATTTATGGTATTTTTTACGTGATTCATTTTCAAATTCTGTATGTTGCAAAATTTTTATCTGTGGTGTTTAGTGATAGAAATATAATCTTAGAAATCCATTAAAAAAAACGTAATTTATGCTTTCATATGTTGAAGATATCTTTCTTATCGAATTTTTTTTTTTATCATTATACTGCTACCATCCTCTCAGGAACTTCTACTGTTCCTTAGGTTTTCATCATGTTTATAGCTATGCTGTTATCGTGCGACATTGGCTGGTACTCTTTCGCTGTCAACCGGTGCAGTAGACGGATCCAGGTGTTGTGTGATGTTCACTATTGATGTTTTATTAATGTGGTAAGTGTAGAGTGGCATGGGTTTCTTTGAATTTTGTGTCTAACAGAATGTTAGGAATATATTTGGTAGTTATTGTATTTGATGTGTTTGGGAAGTCTCTTTTTTTTGCATTTGTTCGATGTTGCTAGATTCATTTTGTTGATGGATGTGCTGTGCACTCTTTCTCTGTATCATATACTGCTATGTTATCAAAAGGGTAGACGAAGTATTTGGCAGTTGGTTTGCAAGTTTCATTAAGAGAGGGCTTTGTTAGATGATTGGATGTTTTGTAGTATGGTAGGGGAAGGATGATTCTGGAGTTTGTCTGTGGTTGGCTGGCCAGCATTTGAGTCTTGCTACACCAGGTGGATAGTTGGAGAAGTTAGCCACACATTCATCTTTTGTTTGGGTGGATGGTGGGAGATGGCATGAAGATATTGGTTGCTTATGTTTGTTTTTCTGTTCGCTGGTCATGATTTTATCTGTCTGGTGGCTAGGTGTAGGAAGTTGCATTTGTCTTGCTTTTCCAGTTGAATTGTGAATTTGATGTGACAACAGCAGCACACCTAGTGGCATGCTGCTAAACTAAATACAACAGAAGCTCTCCAACAACAAGTTCCCGACAGTGGAAACCAAAATTAATAGAACATCACAAGAAACAGTTTTGCAGATAAGCGAGTTTATTTCAGTTTAATAATTTGCTACTACATCCATCTTTCACTGAAACATTAATTGTGGTTTGATATACATGAGCAGAATAATGAATGAAGTGATGGTTATTGAACCTTCTGGCCCCTGTGTCGGAGTGGTTAGCACATCACGCTACAATGCCAGGGATCCCGGGTTTGAATCCTGGCCTGGGCATGGATGTTTGTGAGTGTTCATTCATCAATTTCATCATATCACTCATCCCTATCTTCGCAAATTAGCCACAAGTGGCACAAAAAAGTGAAGTAAAATAAAGCAAATCAATCAATCAATGATGGTTATTGAACCATTTGATCAACTATTTTGTAAGAAATTTCACCTGTAAACTAACTAACTAACTAAACTAACTCTCTAGCCTTCTTAAACCCGAAGGTTCATGGCTGCAGCAACACAGGCCTTCCATCTGTCCCTATCTTGAGCAAGATCTATATACTCTTTTCCATCCCTACCGATTTCCTTTAGGTCCATCTCAACGTTGTCCCTCCATCTTCGTCTTGGCCTTCCTACAGGTCTCTTACCATCTGGTTTCCCAACAAGAATCCTGTAAACTCCTCTTTCCTCTCCCATTCGTGCCACATGGCCTGCCCACCTAAGTCTTCTTGATTTAATTATTCTAATAATATCTGGACATGAATACAAATTATGTAGTTCTAAATTATGTAACCTTCTCCACTCACCTGTCTCCTCATCCCTTTTAGCTCCAAATATTTTCCTAAGGATCTTATTTTCAAATACTCTCAATTTATGTTCCTCTTTCAATGTAAGGGACCAAGTTTCACATCCATATAATACTACAGGCAAAATTACTGTTTTGTATATTTTAACTTTTAGTTTCTTAGATATTAAACGAGAAGACAAAAGTTTATGAAGAGAGAAGTAACATGCATTTCCTGAATTAAGCCTACTTTTTATTTCCTCTTTAATATAATTTTCATTTGTTAATATTACTCCTAAGTATTTGAATTTGGAAACTGGTTCAAACGAGTTGTTATCAATAATTAGATTTTGATTATTACCTAACACTTGGTTTCGACCTGTAAGCATATATTTAGTTTTCTCTTTGTTAACTTCCAAACCTATCTCTTCAGCAGTTTTGAAAAATATTTTAGCATTATTCTTAATTGTATTCACATCATCCCCCAGTAAGTCTACATCATCTGCATATGCTAACAACTGAGTCACACCATTTAATTTTAGTCCTTCTTTATTTTCTTTTACCTTCCTTACAGCATATTCTAAGGCAAAATTAAATAGCAATGGAGATAATGCATCTCCTTGTTTTAACCCATCATGAATTGTAAATTTGTCAGACATATTATTACCCACACGAATTTTACTTTCTGTTTCACTGGTGCATATTTTTATCATACTAACAAGCTTCTTAGGTATTCCAAACTCTACTAATAATGTTATATTATATAATTTATCTCTTTTGACCGAATCATATGCTTTTTTGAAATCAATGAATAGCTGATGGACATTTTGATTATATTCCCACTTTTTTTCAAGTGTCTGTCTGATGTGAAAAATTTGATCTGTAGTTGATCGGTTACGTTTAAATCCACATTGATAATCACCTATAATTTCATTAGCATATGGGGTTAGTCTTGTTAAAAGAATGTTAGACAATATTTTGTATGTTGTTGAGAGTAGAGAAATTCCACGGTAATTACTGCAGTTCATTTTATCACCTTTTTTAAACACAGGAACAATTATGGATTCTTTCCACTGTTGAGGGATTTCTTCTTTATTCCATATTAAACAAATTAATTTATGAATTTAACATATTAATGAATTTCCACCATACTTAAACTGCAAAAGTAAACACATGCATGAAGCTTTATAATGTGGAAAATCCAGTGTAGTGCAGACCAAAAAATGGGTACATAAAACAAGTGTAAATTGGGAGGGAGGTGGAAACAGGCAAAATGTGTATACAGGGTGTTTCTAAAGGTCGTTTACAATGCTTGGGAGGTGATTCCTCACACGAAAACAAGCAAAAAGTGTGAGTTCTATTTTTACGACTCAGGCTTCGTTTCCGAGATAGGAGCCTCGAAAAGGTGACAAAGTGAACGTCACACCTAACTGGCACGAATACTATCACAGATAGAGAGGGGGTTCCAAGGGAATCATAAAGGAATCATATGTGCTCAGCCCGGAAGTCAGTATGAAAAGTTCACTGCACGCATGTGCAATGGAGTCCTGAAAGGAATTGGGGATTTCCAGCAAGAACAATGCATGGAAATGGTATGTAACGCAGTAAGAAGGACCATGGCAATGAGAAATGCGTTAAAGACAACACATCCCAACCTCAAACATCAAAACATGAGCACGGAACACAAAATCCGAAAAGTTGAGCACGGTTGCATACCCCAGTTACACGCGAGTAATGAACGAAGCATGTCATGTGGCATACGAGAGACACATTACTCCACCAGGAGGAGGGAAAGAAAAACACAATATAAGATGATTGGGACAACGTGTATTTTTACAACTACGTAATATCCCCTCCACACACACACAACAAACAACAAATGCTACAATGTCTTACGCACAGACAGTGCGTGTCACTGTACACCAACTGAAGATGTCACTTTCACCACACAAAGGGGGTGGGGAGCAATACCAAGATTGTTCTCACTGGAATTTGCCGAGTGCAATAATCACACATGGTTTTCAAAATGTCTGCCGTTCACTTCTACGCAGTGATGACAGCGATGAGTCAAGGATTGTCGAGTACGAGTAAACAAGTCAGGTATATCTGCTACTGTCGCAGGAGCGACATTGATGCGAGCAACGAGGTCCTCAGCTGATGTGACAGGTGTGCCGTATACAAGGGTTTTCATTTCTCCCCAGAAGAAAAAAATTGAGAGGGTTGAGATCTGGCGACCTCGGTAGCCAAGGCACAGGCTCATCCCTACCAATGAACCTATTGCGAAACACGTCATGCAGGAAATGTCGTACATTATGATCGAAATGAGATGGTGCCCCATCGTGTTGGTACCACATTTCTTGCCGCAGTTCCAAAGGTACGGTCTCCAATAGTTCAGGCAGAACCTCACTAAGAAATGCATGATACGTGCGACCATTCAGGCGAACAGGGAGAATGTATGGTCCAATTAAATGATCATGTACAATCTCGCACCACACATTCACTGAAAACCTGTGCTGGTGATGGGCCACAAAAAGTGCATGTGGGTTGTCAAAGTCCCAGACATGACTGTTTCTACTATTGAAGACATCCATCCTGGTGAAAATGGCTTCATCTGTCCACAACACCTTTGCCCCAAAGTGAGGGTTTGTGTTCAGCTGATGCAACAACCATCGGCAAAACTCCATACGAGGGTGAAAGTCACAAGGTAACAGTTCTTGTAGTTTCTGCAGTTTAAAAGTGTGCATCCTTCCTCTGACAACACTCGCCAAACATTCACATGAGAAGTGTTTCGTGCCCGAGCGAGCACGCGCATACTGGTGCCAGGATGTTCTGCGATCGCTCTTAACACATCTTCTGCAAACTGATGTGTGCGTACACTTCGGGGTCTTCCAACTATGACCATTTCCTGTCGTACAGGATTTTGTGTATCGCGCATGCGCGAGAGGTTACCTGTTTCGTTTGTACCAGTGTCAAGTGAAGGAAATAGTTTGGTATGAAATCAGCTACTTGCGAGGTTGCTTCAAGGTGTTGCTTGTGCGTTTGCAGAAATGTAAGTGTATGCTGTATGAAAGCGAGCTATTATATATATATCTTACTTCAACTGTTTTTTTTTTTTATTTGTATAACCCAAAATGTGTTTGATAGCTTCAGGCAGGTTGGTTATACAAAGTTTGGCGTACCCGTCACAGGGACACGAAACGAACGAGCATTACTCAGCACGTATGGACTGTTAAGATAGAGA
Organism: Lepisma saccharinum; assembly: GCF_977018435.1. Classification (NCBI taxonomy): domain Eukaryota; kingdom Metazoa; phylum Arthropoda; class Insecta; order Zygentoma; family Lepismatidae; genus Lepisma; species Lepisma saccharinum. Next base: position 33,165,839 of record NC_139238.1, read on the forward strand.
GCGACTGGCAGTGTAGCGACCACGTGACCTTTTGCGATTCAGTTTTTTCCTCGCCAGCTGTGTGCGAAGACGTTGCAGTGCAGTAATCATGTCAGGAAAGGCGAAAGAAATGGAGCAGCTTTTAAAGCAAATGGAAACTTGTATGTTCGAAAAACTACAAGAGCAGAGCAACGAGATGCAGGGACAATTACGAGAACAAGGAAAGGAGTTAATCCAGAAAACTAAACACGTTGAAGAAAGAATTAATTCAAGTGTGTGCAAAGTTGAAACCTCGTTGAAGCAAGAAATTGATGTCGTAAAAAGTGAAATAGTGAGAATTTAATGTAACCTGAATGCAAAGGTTGAGTTACTTCAAGAAGATTTTGTGTCGTTGGAAAGTAGAATAGAAAAGAAAATAGCTGACGATAAAGCGAATATGAAAGAATGTACAGGTGTGTTCAAACAACAAGCTTTAGAATTACGTAATCATTTAGAAGGTAAAATTAATGAGATTGCAGATAATTGCAATGCACAAAACACTAAATTACGAGAAGTTTTTGACAATCAAGTAAAGCAAAATGAAACTGTGTTTGTTGAAATAAAGAAAGCAATGAATCAGACTAAGTTTGCTAGTTTGTTCGATCTTGTTAAGAGTAATGAATATAGTGCAAAAGAATTAAAAGTAAGGTCAGATAATTATGATGTTCATTTACAAGATCTTGCTAAAGAATTGAACGAATTAAATACAAAAGTAGGTCATACTTTTCAAGATTTGAATCAAAGTGTGCAGTCTACCAAATGTAAAATTACAGAATGTGATACTACTGTAAAAGGCTGTGTTCAGCAAATTTCTGATATTACACATAAAATTGACATAATAGAAGGGAAATGCATTGGCATGGAATATCAATTAAGAGATTTGAGCAATGAAATAGGCACGTTGAAACTTAGTTTAAATAACATTTTGTCTAGTATGAATGTTCCTTGTAACACATATGTAGACAGAGAATCCAGAATAGATGTAAGTTCTTTATCGAAATCTAAGAATGAAAATAAGGTATCTTTTCCGAGTAAAGTATCTGAACATATTACGTACAGAAAAAAACAAAATTATGTTGAAAAGGAATATAATCCTGAAAGTATTTCTTCAGGTTCTGAATATCAAGCAAAAGTGAAAGGAAATAAAGATAAAGCTGATATAAATGTAGGATTTCCATATGGCAAAAACACTGAAAGTAAACGTGATAGCAGGTTAAGTAAAGTAAATGTAACAGAGTATAATAGTTCTGAAAGTGATTCAGAACAAAGGCTTAGAAGGTCAGAAAGAAAATTAAAGCAAGGAATATTAAAATATTCTGATGTAGATAGATTTCCTAAGTTTAATGCAACAAGAACCGATTATTTAGCTTCCCAGTTCCTACAGGAAGTGGAGGATAGGTTTGAAATGTTGAATGTGTCGAGAAATGAATACATGAGATACATTCCATTGTTATTAGAAGGAGTTGCTAAAAACTGGTACTTACAAGAGAAAGCACAAATATGTGGTTATGATGAATTTAAGCTTATGTTTTTAAATGTATTCGAGAGTTCTTCATGGAAATCGAATCTTTTGGCTAATAGTTTGTGTAAAAGGTATTCTAAAGAGTTAAAACAGACTCTTTTGAGTTACTTTTGGTCTCAGATTAATCTGTTAAACACAATACAGCCTGATATGAGTGATCAACAAAAGATAATTCTAGTATCTCAACAGTTACCTGTAAAAGTAAAAGAAGCTATTTTAAATCAGCCATACATAAGTTTGAATGTAGCAGCTGAGCTTGTAGCTAGACATGAAGCATTATATACAGGGTATGAACAAGAAACAAAAAGAGATGGTAGATTTGTAGGTGTAAGACAAGTGAAAATTGTACAAGGTGATACAGTTAGGGATAAACTACCTATAACAAACTCTTTTCAAAGAAATTATGTGAATGAAAATAGTGGCAATGTTGATAGCAATCAAAACATGTCTAACCGAAATGGGAATGTAAGGCAAAGGTCATGGGGTCAAAGACCTAACCCTCCTCAATCAAGTTATAGACTACCTAATAGAAGTGGGAATGATTCAAATATAAGTAGAAGAAGTAGATATAGTTACGATGTTAGTAATGATGGCATTATTAGACATGATAGTAATGAGAGAATTGCAAGTGGAACTAGTTATCGAAATAGTAGTACAAATACAGTACCGTATAACAATATTCAAGTTAGTAATAATAGTCATAGTAGATTTATGAGAGAGTCTGTATTAGGAAATTCTCAAATTAGTGGACTGAGATCTTGTTCTGAAGACACAGAAACAGTAAATGTAGATTCTTCGTCTAGAGCGAATGCACCTTTGTTCATGCAATCACAACCTTTAAACTAAGATGCGAGTCTACTGTTACGACGACACATAGTAGCGTAGATGAAGACAATGGTGTTGTGTCTGTAATTAATTCTGACATTGAAACTCATGTAAAGGAGGTTTGTAATGTAATATCTAAACCGAAGATGAGTGAAGCTCAATTGAAAACTGTATGTACGATAGATATTGATTTTTACGAGGATATATTGGAAAATGAAGCATAGTTTAACTCAAGTAATATGGTGTTACCTGTGAATTTAAGAAATAAGATAAAAAGTACTACATTTCTTTTTGCGAACATTAATGGAGTAAAGAATAGATGTTTATTGGATGCTGGATGTGAAATTTTGCTTATGTCAGAGAAAAGATGGAGAGAAATAACGTCTGAAGTACAAAGTCCTAAACTTGATCTTGTAGGAGACATAATTTTACTTGATTATAATGGTAAAAGAAAGCAAAAAGTGTTAGGTAAATTCTGTGTAAATCTTGAAATGGATAATATTGATTTTCTGATCCAGTTTGTTGTTGTAAGAGATTTATCAGTTGATGTGTTGTTAGGTTTAGACTTTTTATATAGTATAGAAGCTCAGATTGACTTCAGAGATAATGCTATGATGTTTAATTCAGAAGAAAGTTCACATTTAGTTAAGTTAATTCCAATTTCATGCACTTATGTTGAATCTGAAAATAATTTAGAAAATGATTGCCTCAGAATAATGACATAATCTGAAATGAGTGAAACAGTTGCTAGTATTAGTGATTTAAGGAATAAGACTTTGCAAGCAGAGATTTTAACTGACAATGAAAAGGAGAAATTATTTGATTTACTAGTAGAATTTCAAAGTTTATTTGATGATAAACCAGGTCATTGTAATAAATACATCCATGACATAGAACTTAATACAGATGAACCTCTTGTTACGAAACCTTATCCTATACCATATCACTACAGACAAGCTGTACGTGATTATATCAATAAGTTATTGGAATGGAATATTATTGAACAGTGTGATTCCCCATATCTTAATCCTCTTGTGGTAGTACTTAAGGCAGATAAAAGTATACGCATATGTACAGATTTTCGTAATATTAATAAGCATCAGAAGATTAGCCAGATTAGACCTATAAATATTGAAGATGCAGTTCAAGGATTTATGGATAAACCTTATGTTACTCTGATTGATATGTCAGCTGGATTCCATCAGGTATTACTCTCTGAAAAATCAAGAAAATATACTGCATTCTCTTTTGAGGGGAAACAATATCAATATAAAAGACTTGTGTTTGGTACTTGCAATGGTGTGCAGGCTTTCACCATGGCAATGAGTAGAGTGCTTGGAGATACACTCTCTGATAATGTAATAATATATGTTGACGATTTATGTGTTCGTAGTAGTACATTTGAAGCTCATCTTAAGCATTTAAGAGAAGTATTTTGCAAATTGCAAGAATCTGGTATGACTATACGCCTGAAAAAGACATATTTTTTGTAAAGAAAGATTACTGTACTTAGGTCATATTATTGATAGAACTGTTATTCATGTAAACCCCGAAAGAGTAAGAGCTATTCTTGATCTTCCAGCTCCAAAAAATATAAAAACACTCCAAAAAAATCATTGGTAGTTTCTCATGGATGAGGAAATTTATTCCAATTCTTGCTGTTATATGTACTCCCTTGTATGAATTATTAAGAAAAGGCAAGAAGTGGGTGTGGACAGAGAAAGAACAAAGAAGTTTTGATTTACTGAAAGAAGCAATTTCAAATGATGTTAAACTTTTCCATCCAGATATTCATCAAAGATTTTATGTCCAAGGTGACGCCTCCTTACTTGGCGTTGAAGGTTATTTATTTCAAATTGTTGATGGTGAAAAAAGAGTAATAAGTTACATGAGTCGTACATTAAGAAATCATGAGAGGCATTACACCATAACAGAACTAGAGTGTCTAAGTCTATTATTCTGTATAGAAAAATGTAGCCAATATCTTCTAGGAAGAGAATTCACAATAGTATGTGACCACAAATGTCTTATTTGGTTAAATCACTCAAAGAATTGGAACCCTCGTTTGTTGCGATGGTCTCTCCAGCTTCAGAAATACCAATTTACAGTGGAATATTGTAGAGGTTCTGATAATGATCTCGCAGATCTATTATCAAGACATTTTGAAGGATCTGAACCTGTTTTGGTTCATGTTAACAATAATGTGGTCTTGAGAAATGAAATTTTGGATATACCAGTAGAAATACTGGTGCAAGAACAATGTAATGATGAAGTGTTTCAACCTATCATTAATTATTTAAACAATTCTGAAGGTTTGAATATGAATTTGCCAAGACAATGTAGAAATTGGAAGAAATATTATAAAATATGTAATGGAGTTTTGTTAATGAGAGATTTTCATTTTGAAAATTCATGGAAGATATGTATACCTCAATCTTTGATTTCTGTATTATTAGGAAATTATCATGATAACATGGGCCACTTTGGTGGTGATAAAGTTCTTAGAAAAATGAGGAAAATTTATTACTGGCCTCGTATGAGAAAATATATTTTGAGTTATGTTAAAGACTGTGAAATTTGTATGAAAACAAAACCAAACAGGCATCCGCCTAAAGATTATAAAGGGTTTTCCAATAAGGGCGGGTCGATGTTGAAATGGAATAAAACAAGCTGTGTGTGAGGTATGAACGAAATTCTTTTTTTATTTGAAAGGCCCATGTATGCCATTATATATGGAATATAACATGGTTCAAATGTCCGCCGCGGCTTCTCACGGTGGCACTTATCCGAGTGGTCCAATTTTCAATGACACTGCCGTATAGATCCGGCTGAATTTGAGCGATGGCCTGGGTTATGTTGACTTTAAGGGCATCGGTCGATTGCGGCTTATTGGCATAGACCTGCGACTTCAGGAAACCCCACAAGAAAAAGTCTAGCGGGGTCAAATCGCACGATCTTGGTGGCCAATTCACGTCGCATCTGCGAGAGATAACCATACCTTCAAATCGTTCATGCAGAATGTCCATCGTGGCGTCCGCTGTGTGGCACGTAGCGCCGTCCTGCTGGAACCACATGTCGTCTATGTCCATATCGTTCAATTTGGGCCAAAAGAAATCGGTTATCATCGTTCTGTAGCGCTCGCCGTTGATGGTGATGGCCTCACAAACGTCGTTTTCAAAAAAGTACGGACCAATGATGCCGCCGGCCCAAAATCCGCACCAAACAGTAACTTTTTGTGGCTGCAATGCGACCTGGTGAACCTCGTGTGGGTTGGAGTCGTCCCATATACGGCAATTTTGCTTATTAACACAGCCATTCATCCAAAAATGCGCCTCGTCGCTAAAGATGATTTTTCGGCCAAAATTGGGGCCCTCTTCCAAACGCTCCGAAGCCCAGTCAGCGAACAAACGGCGTTGTCTATGGTCATTAACTTTGAGCTCCTGGGTCAGTTGGATCTTGTACGGGTGTAGGCCCAAGTCTCGATGCAAAATTCACCAAGTTGAAGTCTGCGAAAGGCCGAGTTCTTGTGCACGGCGAGGAATTGACTGCCTCGGGTTCTCCTGCACACTTGCACAGACCGCGGCGATGTTCTCAGCCGATCTGGCGTTCTTTTGACGTACGGGTGTTGGCTGATTGTTTACCGAACCGGTCGTCTCGAATTTGGCCACCAAACGTTGGAGAGTCGACTTTGAAGGGCCACCGCGTCTGCCGTAAAATGGGCGCAACACGCGCAACGTTTGCACTAACGAACACTCATTTTGATAATAAAGTTTTATCATTTGGACGCGCTGCTCAATCGTGTAACTTGCCATGGTGATTTGGCATCAGTGCCTGAAAAGGAAACAACAGATTAGATAGACGCCACCAAAACAACATGGCCGCCACAGGCTGCCAACATCGACACGCCCTTATTGGAAAACCCTTTATTATAACAGTTACATTATAACAGAGGTGAAACCATTTTATTTTTAGATATTCAAGGTCCTTTGGTTAGAAGCTCAAAGGGAGAAAGGTTTTTGTTAACATTGCAAGATGCTAATACAAGGTATTTATTTGCCTATCCAATGAGATCTAGTACAGCTGATAGCATTGTGAAAGTCCTCTTAGAAGGATATATAAGACACTTTGGTATTCCACATAAGTTAGTAAGCGATAATGCTGCAGTGTTCCATTCTAAGAAATATGTAAATACTTTGACTAACCTAGGTATTAAGTTAACATACACTCCTATGTACCATCCAAATTCTAATTTGGTTGAACGCAGTCATTGTGAACTAAACAGACTAATGCGTGTATTTTGTAAAGAAAAACATCAAGATTGGCCCAAGTATATTGATTTAATTGTGAGTTTACTCAATGATAGCATACATACTTGTTTAGGGTATGCTCCATCTGAATTACAACTTAATAGAAATCTGGAATTATGTACTCTGAATCACTTTCAAGTATCCCTCACTGAAGTTCCACAATGGAAAAATAAATTATATATGACTTCTGTTAAGGACTTAGAGATAAAAAAGGAAAGGAATGAAAGATATAATGTAAGGCAAGAGAATAGAACTGAGGTTAAAGTTTCAGATTTAGTATTTATCAAAACTCACTACCTTAGTAATCTTCTAGAGAATCGTATCAAAAAATATTGTGAAATTTATGAAGGTCCATATTTAGTAGTTTGCAACAAAGCAACTAATATCTTCAAGTTAATAGACTTAAAAACTGGTAATATTAGTGATAATCACCATAGTGATAACTTAAGAGTATGGAAATGTTCAAGTGAGAAGAGAGATTATTATTTAAAACAATTAGAAAAGTTAAACGCAGAGTTATACAAGCATTTGTTCAAATGAAAGTATAGATAAATATGTTGTATGCAGATATGTATTCTACATATTTTGATATTTTGTTTGTAAACACAGATATTTGTTATAATGATAATCATGATTTATTTTTGGTTTGATACAAGATTTGAATTCTTTTGATGAATTGATCAATCATCTTTAAAAATTAAGAAACAAAAATTTGAGTTATTTTTTTGTGTATCATGGAAATTTAATTTTATTTTGAATTACCTAAGTGTGAAACATTGAGAACTTATACATGTAATAACTATTCATGGAAGATGTCAAAAGTGTAAAATTTCACTTACTCCCTTCGTGAAATTTTTCATTGAAGGAGAGGGATGTATGACCATTTCCTGTCGTACAGGATTTTGTGTATCGCGCATGCGCGAGAGGTTACCTGTTTCGTTTGTACCAGTGTCAAGTGAAGGAAATAGTTCGGTATGAAATCAGCTACGTGCGAGGTTGCTTCAAGGTGTTGCTTGTGCGTTTGCAGAAATGTAAGTGTATGCTGTATGAAAGCGAGCTATTATATATATCTTACTTCAACTGTTTTTTTTTTATTTGTATAACCCAAAATTGTTTGATAGCTTCAGGCAGGTTGGTTATACAACTTCTTGCCGCGGTGGTAACACTGACCCTGTTTCACGCAGTCGACTGTCCACCACCTGAAAGAAGGCGTGAGATGGTAAACGTCTATGTGGAAAGTGTTCTCCATAAAGACGCCTTGCCTCACGTCTATTACCACGTGCCTCCCCATACATGAGATGCATGTCTGCTAGCTGCTGGGTAATAGGGAGCTGGAACTGCAAAGTATCGTTTTTGTTTAACACTGGCACACTGCACAAATTGGCTGTATCACTGTACGAACACCACAGACAAATTGTTGCGATACTTGACTTGCCCACTCCACCACGTCAACTTCTTTCAATACAACATACTAGTACCATTCAATGCGTATGACAACCTCGAGCGAACTGCTGATCATATCCCAGCACCTGCAACACGACTGGGACGACTGCCGAAGAGAACCAACCCTTCGAGCTCCTCTTGCGGGTACAGCAGTCACAAGGTCAAACGTAGACTATGAGAGCCAGACTTGCCTGCGCAGTGTTTCCAAAACTGGTCTCTTTTACGTCACAGTGATCCCATGCGAACACTCTTGGTATTGCTCCCCACCCCCTTTGTGTAGTGAAAGTGACATCTTCAGTTGGTGTAGAGTGACATGCACTGTCTGTGCATAAGACATTGTAGCATTTGTTGTTTGTTGTGTGTGTGTGGGGGGGGGGGATATTACGTAGTTGTCGCGTGTAAAAATACACATTGTCGCAATCATCTGATATTGTGTTTTTCTTTCCCTCCTCCTGGTGGAGTAATGTATCTCTCGTATGCCACATGATATGATTCGTTCATTCCTCGCGTGTAACTGGGGTATGCAACCATGCTCAACTTTTTGGATTTTGTGTTCCGTGCTCATGTTTTGATGTTTGAGGTTGGCATGTGTTGTCTTTAATGCATTTCTCATTGTCACGGTCCTTCTTGCTGTGTTACATACCCTTTCCATGCATTGTTCTTGCTGGAAATCCCCAATTCCTTTGAGGACTCCATTGCGCATGCGTACAGTGAACTTTTCATACTGACTTCCGGACTGAGCACATATGATTCCTTGAGGATTCCCTTGGAACCGCCTCTCTATCTGTGATAGTATTCGTCCCAGTTAGGTGTGACGTTCACTTTGTCACGGCTCCTAACTCGGAAACGAAGCCTGAGTCGTAAAAATAGAACTCACACTTTTTGCTTGTTTTCGTGTGAGGAATCACCTCCCAAGCATTGTAAACGACCTTTAGAAACACCCTGTAGATAAAGGGTCAGAGCGGGACATGTGAACACTAATTTATATTTTTGCAATTTGCCAAAAGTTTTCTGAACTAAACAGAAAAATGCCTATGGCCTACTTTCATAGAATCCTTTTGAGTAAGGGGTGATTTGGTGCCATCTATTAGCAAATGTCAGAACCAATGAATTGAAAAGTGAATGCCTGTCAAATATATGAACGAACATTAAAAGAAATTGCAAAAGCATCCCTGGTAGGTTTGCCACTCCCAAGCCCCGAGTCCCAGGCTGATCCCTCAAAGGAATCCTAGCATATGATTGATAGGAAATGTATATGAAGGTAGTTGTGGGCTCCTGCGAGCCCCAAAGGGATGCCTTGGAAGGCAGTAGGGGCAGTCAGGACTCCATAGAGCCGAAATGGAGTGTGCATTTGCCCATAGAAAGAGGATAGGTTGAAGATGATTTAGTGGAGTGGATGGGTAGAGGAGGACGGGAATAAAACCCATGATTACTTCATAGGATTTGAACCCACAGCCCTTAGGTCTAGGAGTGATGATGCCCTTACTGACAGCCAGCAGTAGTGCCCACTCAATCTCTTTTTGGAACTTGTATTTATACCCAACATTCACAAATGTAACCTGAAAAAAAATTCCAAGTTTCCTGGAGTGGATTTGATCTCTCAAACATGAGATCTTGAAACAGCACCCATACCACTTGAGCTATGAAGATTCACGCTGAAGAGAGCTTTGGAACTGCTATTTCATCCAAAGTATATTTGATGAAGATCCCTTCATGGATACAAGTTCCAAGGCTGGGATTTGACCATTTCTTGTTGCTTTTTTTTTTTTTTTTTTTTTTAGTGTGTCTGTTTGATAGTTATTGGGAACAAACAATACAGCATGTCCAGTTCAAAAGTACAATAAAAGAAAAAATCATTACGTGTAATATTTAACCAAGAGCACCTTAAGCCTTATGTTGTTTGAAAGGTAATCTCAAAATGTCCTCCCCCCCTTGCCCTCATGCTTTCAAAACGTCAGCATTCGTTGGATTGCGTGCAAACTGAACTGAATTGAACAGTCATAGCATCAGTAGCCATGTAGACTCCGCAGCAGAAGGTGTGGTGTGTTCCTGCTCTCCCCTCTTGATTTTTTCTTTGGGGTTTTGTAAAGTCAGAAGCTTACCAGACACGAGTTCGTGACCTTCCTGATCTACGACATCGCATTTGTGCTGTAATCTTAAATGCGACTCCAGTAATGCTGAACAACACATGGGCGGAGCTTGAAAACAGGTTAGGTATCTGTAGAGCAACTAATGGTGCTCATATTGAGGTGTACTAGGTATGTAAAAAAAACTTTTTGAGTTACTCTATAGGTAGAAGAAAACTCTACAGAAATATCTTAATAAACTTTAAAACTTATAAAATTTTCTTTTATTGTGCTTTTAAGCCGGACACACTGTACTTGTATTATTAAATTGTACTTATGTAGTATTTATGCAGTAATTTATGATTATTTTTTAAAAAATAATTATTCGTTAATCATTAGTCAATCATCAAGTCAAGTATCACATAAAAACTCACCCCAGATACTTTCTCTCCCCCCTCCCCCATATCCAACAGTCCTTGTTATTACCTTTGCATCTGAAGTAGATATTTCAGTATTACGTTTAGTGAGATTCTAAGCATGCATTTAGCTGAAATATAGTGACCTTCTTCCAGACATGTACAGTCACCGGCAATAATAATGGGACACTTAGATCCTTAAATGCTTGCTTCCCTACAAACCGTTGTGTGTGTTGCCTAACTCTACGGCGGTGGTAGAAGTTGCCATTGAAAATTTGCTATAAAATTAAATATAAGGTATGCCCAAATGAAAAGGAGACCTTTGCTGTAGCAGCATTGTATCTAATCGAAGAAAGTATATATGTTTGCCAAGAGATGGCACAGTGTTTGTTCCAGTTTGCAGGTGTAGTGAACGGCTTCGCCTGCTGTTTCCTCAGTTTGCGAGAGTTGTTTTGCGCGGACAGGTGCATTATGGATTCCTCCAGATCAGCGCAAAGAGCTGTAATCCAATTTCTTCGTGCAAAAGGTGAGCATGCTTCACAAATTCCTCACAAATCCTCCATACAGCCCCGATATTTTCCCATAGTAACTCCCATATCTTTGGCCCCTTAAAACAATCACTGAACGGTTGACTTCCTGTGACAAGGAAGTGCAGAACACCGTGGAAAATTGGATCTGTAATCAACCCAGGAGTTTCTACACTGAAGCCATTCACTCCCTTCCTATGCACTGGTATCAGTGCATCAATATCAATGGCAATTATGTGTGGGTATCATGTTACACATTAACTGTAATTCACATATTATGTAATGCAAATATTCTGTAATATAATATTCTTTAGATATAACCGTAGTCTCCTTTTCATTTGGGCATACCTTATATATGACTTTGTTATATCCTGTTTCTTGTGACAGATATACAGTTGAATATTGATCATGTAATTCTCTCTGAAAAGTGGGCCTTTTTTGCAACAGAGTTTAAACTTGAAGGCCCTGTCCACTGGGAGCTTGCACCACATGGTTGGGTCGTCAATGGGAACCTGTAGACCGAACAGCTTCAGAAAATACATGATGTTCTTCTTACCTATCAATGGTGAAGTGAAAGAAGGTCTTAATGCAATTCAACAATGCTCCATGTCACTGGTCATGCATCGTACACCAGAAAATTTAGAACATGGAAGCCCTACAACACCAGGCCTATATTCCAGACCTTGCACCATACTATTTATGTCTGTTTCATTCCATGTGCACCTCTTGAGGAGCAGACAGTTCAATTTCGTGGATATGATGAATGGCATCAATGAGAAGGACCACACACACACAACCATACTTTGCAGAATATCCTGTTGTTGTCTGTATGTGGTGGAAGATGAACAGGTCCCCCAAAACACTATATTTATGACCCAACACACCTCTGCCTGATAACTTGTTCTTCCACAAGATTATGGACAATTCCCAAAAAAAGGAACTACCTACGAAAGATAATCTTTGAAAAGAATAACGAACTATTAAATAAGTAACCAACAGAAATACAAGAGGTATGCATATTTATGTACATTTATATATTACATCTCGAAAAACAATGGAACACAGACATCATAAAATTCACATTAAGCTTGAAGGAAAAATATCCAATTATTGAAACCGCATTTCATATGGTTGAATTACATGAAAACTGATGACATTGTACGAGTAAAATATTTTACTCATTGATCACTTTTTCTTCACCCTGATTGTACGTCCAAGAAGATGTACACCGAATAAATATATAATTGATTTTACAGCTAAATATTCTGATTAACTAAGTTTCTATAAATATTTTTTTCATGACAAACAAACTGAAGAAATAACTGAATGAAGTATTGTTGTAAACTACTTCATCAATAAAAAACAGAAATAAAATAATTTTGTACTGGCAACATAAAATTTCCAACATACCTTGCATTTACTAAGTCCAAAATGCAAGCAATTATATATAAAAATAATGCAACATTTAAATAGTGCCACAATTTAAGATAATGTCCCTCTCCACTCCTCTGGATATTAGATTAAAAACTACATATATTAAGTAAATTGTCACTCCTAATAATACTGCATTTTGAGAATGAAAATAGCACCAGTATATACAATAGAAATATTTTAAAAACTAGAAGTATCTATTGAGTAACTGAAAAGTTACTATTTTTTGTGTACAATTTCTTCGCTCTACAGATAGTGTGTTTAAAATACAGTAATGAAAATCATATTTGATCTTAGATAATCTGCTACACCCAAAGCAACAATGAGTTCAGTTATATTGTTGCTTAGGGAAAACACTCACTCTTATTGTGAAAGATATATTATAAAACATTATGATATGATTGTAGGGACTGTACGTTAATGTATTTTGAATGTATGGTACAGTTATTGCTGATATAGTTCACTCATATCTTGTGGCCCTCGGTTTTCATTTTTTGTATTCATAGGAATGCATGTGAATCATGGTACTATATTATCATCAAAAAGAAATAATTGTGGGCTCTCATATGGCATATTGATATGTCAATATAATAATATTGGAAGATCTAATTTTGTTTTTATACACTTTAATTAGTTCCAATCTTTACTTTGATCACAACTTTTTCTTGTTCATACTGTCGTAGTTTTAGTATCACTTTGCTATTCACTTCTGCTTCACACTGATACTGGTTGAAGAAAAATATCCATCTTTACTCACTGCATTACAAACTTATATTCATTCATCTTTGGTCCGCCACTGAATGCGGACCACCATTCACTTTAACTTCTACCTCAGTAGCCGAGGACTGTTCTTGCGAGACTTCGTCAACTTCTGGAAGTGAAGTCGGCTGCTGACTTGCACCCACGAATGAGTTGCATGATGGGAGAGGAGAATGTGGCGTGGAACCTGGTGTCGTCGTTGCACTTGTAGCTGCAGTGTTTGTTTCCATTGACAGCTGCCTCATGTTCGGATGCGATCTGGCATGCTTGCTGGGCTGAGTGGTGTTCCGACGAACATGGTTCGGTGCTCTTTGCGTTTGGTTTGGATTGCTTGAGATCCTCATGCTGCTGAAGTTTGACAGGCGATTCCCACCTTCTGCTCCACCCTTCTTTTGTTTTCCTTTCACAGTTACGTTAGTACCTGCAAAATACGTGAAACATGTTAATTTGACTTGGTTATTTCACTTCTCTTTTCTGCCACTTCTGGCTAATTGCAAAGATGAGGATGAGTGATGCTATGATGAAGGAACACTCACAAAGAACACCCATGCCCTGTCTGGGATTCGAACCCGGGACCCCTGATGTCATAGCACATGTGCTAACCACCAGCACCAGCCGGGCAAAATACTGGTGTGCCCTCTCAGGGCCTTTCTGAAAATACACATTTGGCACCTCCCCCCTCCTCCCAACTGCTCACAATCGGCACCCTATTGATGAAAGTTGCCACAACCCTCTTAGTGGTTCCAGTCTGTCCCTGCTAACCATTCTGCCACGGATGTTGGCTTATGAAACATGTTGAGAACAGACTCATGATCACTGAAGTCTCATTTCGTACAGACTTTCGTGAAGAATCTGTTATAATTCTGTGCATGTTAGTGAAAATGGTCCTTTATTCCCATGCAATCTTAATTGGGCACAGTGGCATATTCTCTATTTTACTGCATTTACCGCCAGTAAACCAAACTTTTTGTTTTATTTTTGCACATTAGTTTTAAATAATATATGGGTAATTGCTCATTGTATATTATGCAAGCTCTTAAAACAAGCTTGTAAATCAGAATTTAAGTAAATTATTCCAAGAGCTGAAAAGCTGATTTCCATACGCCACTGATCATTCGCCATCGCACCCTTGTAACATGGCATTCCTCCCCTTTTGCATGGGGGAGGGAGGAGGGAGGCGAATACAAAGTGGGCAAGTGGCTATATAAAAGCATGTGGTCAATTCCAGTGGTCAAAAGTAGCGAGCTACTTGTAGCGTCGCTACTGTAGCTAGCTACAAAATTTGTAGCTGTAGCTGTAGCGACTCTACATTTTTAAAATTGTAGTTGTAGCGGTAGCGAAGCTACAAAATTCCTGTAGTTGTAGCGAGAATTTCGCTACAGCTACATTTTTTCTCAGCATTTTCAGGTGAATTTTGAATGTGGCATCAGAAAAAATCGACAATAACCCTTTATTTTGCAGGAGGTTCATAAAGACAGTCTATTACATGGACATACAGATTATCTAGATTGTAGATTATAGATATCTGCGTAATTTATTTAATTAGTATCTGAATAATTCAGATATCCAGATAACTGACATATATGAATATATTCTTGCTAACAGCTACGTTTTTTTAGCTGCATCGCTATTTTGGGGAGAAACATGCCTTGTTTGCTGCACCACTGGAAAAAAGTGCCTCGTTTGCATCACCCCCGGAACAAATCCTGTGGATATTCATGGTGTAAGACACACCAAAATGTCATTAATTGCTGTGTAAGACACAACTTGCAGTGCAAAAACGAGCGATGGATTTTCCACGGCACTGACAAGGGAATAGTGCCAGCAATAAATGGCTCAGCACGTTAACAGCATTGATCATCGTCAGTATATAGGATCTCACCAGCAAGAAATTATTGTTACAAGAATGATAGAGTTTCTGGAATTACAATTATTTTCGCGATAGTATTTGTTCACAAATTTTAAAATTACAATACGTTTAGAACACTCAGGTTTACACGACAGTTTCCTCAATAATTATCATATTGCAAAAAGTATGTACGAGTTATTGACTTTCCTGCAGAAAGGACAATTTTCTTTAATTAATATACATAGTTTTCAAATTTATGTATTTCTCCTACTTTTGCGTCACTTTTCTGTAACTTTTGCTAATCATGACATCATCATCATCCTTCGCTGTTTCCTGCCTCTGGCTGGGTCGGCATAGAAGTCAAGCCTCTCCATCTTTTCCTGGTCTTCCACCACTCCTCTTTTTCCACGTGTTCCAATCTTGTCCTCTTCTCCTAACACTCTCCACTATCTGCTCTTTCCACGGACATCTTGGTCTCCCCCTTGGCCTTATTCCCACTCCTTGTTCATTGTAAGCTCTTACTGGCAGTCTTTATGCACCCATCCTCTTTCAAACCATCTCATCTGTGCCTGATCTATCATGTCCTGAAGCTTCACCACACCCACTGTCTGTCGGATCTCCTCATTCCTTATTCTATCCCTTCTAGTCTTCCCCAATATACTCCTTAAAAAAATCATCTCCACTGCCTGCATCTTTCTTTGTCTCTCTGTGTCACTGTCCAAGTCTCTGCTCCATACGAAATTAATGGCATATAGTATGTGTTATATATTACCTTCTTGCATTTCATAGGTACATCCCTGTTCCATATTAATCTTCGAACGCATTGATATAGTCCACCACCCATTTGTCTTCTTCTGTTTACCTCCTCATCTATTCTTCCACTTCTCTCAATCATGACAATGAGGATGAATGGTTTATTTAATTATTCTCTTATCTATAGTCGCTTTCTGCCACTTTCGGCTAATTTTGAGAACGAGGAAGAATGATGAATGATCAGCAGTGTGGGGGATTGAGGAGCAGGAGGATCTCATCCTCCCAACTTGGCGTCTTTCCTAGTTTTTGTTTTGAGTCCATTTTATGCATAGATAAGCTGATTGAGACTGGATCCTAACCACTATGTGCCTCCACTGGGTATTGAACCTGGGGACCTTTTGTAGTAAAGGGTTCCAGGTACTTTTCATTCAAAATGCTGACTTGATATTAGTCTATAAAAAATGAAATATTTATTCTGAAGAAAAATATGTTGATGTGAACATAAATACGTAATCCTACCAAATTTTATTTGTGTATAGTTGTAATAATTAATTTGGGTAACACCCTAATTGCAATATTCATATATCAAATTTGAATTGATATGCCACTTGCATAGGTATGGTATTCTCAAAAACTATATTAAAAATAAGTAACTAAAGTAACACTGCTATCAAAATTATCGAATGACTGGAATCATAATAAATAACAGAATCTATTTACCAGTAGTAGGGGATTTTTTTAATACCCATATGGTTGTTTTCATTTTTTTTATGCAGAAGTAGCGCAAAAAGTAGCGAAGTAGTGAGTAGCGAACAGGAGTAGCGTAGCGAGCTACTTTTTGGAAAATGTAGCTGTAGCTGTAGCGAAGCTACATTTTGGAAGAGTAGCTGTAGCTGTAGCGAAGCTACTTTTAAAATGTAGCGTTCTGATCACTGGTTAATTCCACCGCTGTAAATTGCTCATTATATATTATGCAAACTGCTCACTCTGCACATGTATATGAGAGTGCTCTTTCAGAAATACAGCAGGTTGTCCAGTCCTGAATGCATATGTAAGATCAGTGTTGTTCTCATAGCTTGATATATATACACAACCAGACTATGTGGCAGAGTGGTCAGTATAACATGCTACAAGGCTGGAGGTCCCAAGTTTGATCCAGAGGTAAGGCCTGGTCGTATCATTGTATTTGTTCAATCATCCTCTTCATCAGTTCATCCTCATCATAAACTAACCGAAATAGAAAAGCAGAGAAATATACATGTGTAGTGCATTAACACCTTAAGCAAGTAAAAGACATCCACTAAAGATACAGTGCTTTCTATTATTTCTGACATTAAAAACTTTTTACGTAATGTGCCAGCAACATTCTTGTTAAACAACACAAAACCAGCTGGGTTCTCAACCAGACTTGGTGATGATTCCCAGATGAAATCTAAAGCCTGGACAAACTTTTGTCTTTCGTATTGCACTGTTTATGTGTGTTTTTTTAACAAAGATTATTATTTATATTCTACATGGACAATCTGTAGAAGATTCTACAAAATCAGGGAGAGAAACGTCACTCAGTTCCATATTAATTATAAAAATATCAGATTGATAGAATGATCAGCAATTTTACTGATACAAATATTCTTTAAGTACTAATAATCATCATTTTAATTTTGAACTATCTGAATTGGTATGAATCTGTATCAAGGTGGACTTATTTAAATCAAGATTTAAATTAGGTGATTTTTTAAAAAAAATACCCCCAGATCTGTTGGATAATCTATTTTCAGAGTAGTATCAACTGTCATCTTAAACAAAACTGTGTAAAAAGAACATGAGATATCATACAGTTCTTTTATACCTTGAATCTTGTTGAAAGAAAAGAAATTAGTAAATTTAACAAACATATAACACAAGATAAACTAAATTCTACATACCTTTATTAATAATTGTTGACATAATTATATTTAAAAAATTTAAACTGTGATTCACAGATGTTATAAAATGAGGTTCCATGTAGCTTTGTGGATATCCTCAAGTTTGTTAAAGAAGCATACAATTAGTGAATTAAAATTAATATTGAACATCAAGATATGAGATATTTCCATGTTTTATGTGGATATCTTTAACCTAGTGTTTTTGTTTTCAAAATGTCTGCACTATTCTGTGTGGACAAGATATTTATTTATTTATTCTGTTTTATTTAAAGAAATCAGGCGATGTTGTTCATTATACATTAAATAAGTGGAACCTCAATTTTATGTTTTTCTGAGGACCAAGATGAAAAACTAAAAATGCAGAAAAATGTAAAGTTCATGTTCACTGTATTTTCAACAGATTCAAAACATGTTATCTGTGTCTGTGTGTGTGTATTCCATAGCACATAGAAAATACTTTTTTTTCTAATCTGCAGTGGCAACCTTTCCTGGCATACCACTGTTAACATTTAATTCAACAATCTATACTATTCATGCAAGCATATGGTATTAGTAAATTGGCCCAAAACCAGTTCATTGCTCTTGTTATTGACATCCCAGCACAAAAACACAGCGATTCCACAATAAAACTTACAGTTCCTGGCAACTTCCCCATTCAGTGCCTTCAGTGGAACTGAAACCTGAGATCTATAAGGTGACTATGGTAGCACTTCAGCCATTTGTGGTTAACCTACTTTTACCTTCACAATGGCATGTTTAAAGGACAACCTTAAATTACACATGATTTGTGCAGAAAGAACACATAGCAAGAATAGTGGATTTTCTGAATCAAATGATATTTTTAGCTGCATAAATTTGAGGAAAATATAAAATATTTATGCACATATTTTGATGTTAACAATCCTGCATTGTACCCATATGTGCGACCTTAATAGATGATAGATTAAGTTTTACTCTACTACATTACTGTGTCAAGTCATGAAGAGATATCAATAACCATCCATGCATTTGTGATAGGAATGGACAGATTAATAGGTACTCTATCAGTATGAGCCGATATAGGCATATCAGTGTATCGGTAAAATTACCAATTATTTTACCGATCCAGTGTATCTATAAATATCTTACAATTTAGTTCAAAATTCTTCCATTTTGTTATAATTTCAATGACTAATCTCCATGTCCTACTTTTTAAAAAAGTAAATGTCTCAATATGCAACTTCTATTACACTGCAGTCACCTTGAAACACACATTTATTAAGGTCAATAACCCACTCAAGTTCTTCAAGGACCATTTGGAATTTTTTTATTGAATCGGTAAAATATCGGTATCGGTAAATTTTATATTGGTACTTCATTGGTATCGGCCAAAATTTCATATCAGCCCATCCCTAATTTTTGATCTTCAAGGTATTTACTGAAGCCTCACTGAAAGCAAAGTGACAATGTTTTTGTCGTATATTTCACATTTATTTGAACTCTGTCAAAATAGTCACAAGTATTAGAATAAAGAGAAAGATTTCTCCTAACTAGACCTGTTAAGTTGATTATGAAGATACATTTAAAGGTAAACCTACATAGAGTTACCAGATATCCTCTTTTTTCTGGCATATCCTATATTTTACCCTTATGTCCGGCGTCTGGGAGGAATTTTAGAAATTTCATAAATGTCCTTCATTTTGAGCATTGCATAATTTGAATTAAGAAGATGCACATTTCAGTTGAAGAAAGAGAACATCATCAAGTTACAAGTCTATGGACTGCACTTCAAAGCTCAATAGTGAAATTTATTTTGATTCAGACATTGCAAAAACAAGCGTGTTGTGCTATAAAGCGACCACGAACAAAAGAACCTTCGACGAAAAGTCTCCACGCAGCTTTCCCTTCTTCCGTTCAGCTCAGGCCATAAGGAAACATGCTCCACTCTGCCCCTCCCCTCCACAGGGGAGTACGGTGCACAGGAGTCGCGGGTCTGCACAGGCTTTTCTTGCTTTTGGTTCCACTATAGAACAAAGACTGTAATCAACAAAGTACTGGGGCCACATTCTGTTGATATCACCTTTCAATGTCTGAGTGGAATTTCTTTCTTTAGCATTTATACCGATAGAAGTAATCCTACAAAATGTTTCCTATTTGTATTCAATATTTGGGTGTAAAGCAAAGAGTATACAGAACAAATGTTGTGAACTAAAATCTACCTCAAATGAAACTTCTGAAACTATTTCAAGTTTTGTCAAAGATAAACTGCCGAATATCTTGTTTGCCATTCCAGGCCATAATGAAAATATTGAGCGAGTATTTTCATTAATATTTGTACAATGGACTGGCAAAAGTAATAAATTTATGATAGAGCCTACTGGTTTATTATCATTTCAAAGCATTGACTGTTCAGTTTCATTTTGAGTAAACTTGATTTTGAGAATAATTGGCTCCTCTGAGAAGTACGACTAAACACACATGTAGTAAGAAGTGTTTGTTTAGTGTTGATTACAATTTTGGGAATTTTGCATGTAAGAAATCATGAAACAATCATTAAATGTGTCAATTTTATATTATTTGCAAACATGTTCTAGTAATGTGTATTATTTACAGCGAACAATTTGTACATTTTGACTAAAAGTCTAAAAGGGGCAACATTTTAAGACATAACTCTCTACAAAGTTGATTATTGTTAGGCCTTCTCCAAAAGTTGGCACCCATATCTTACTAGAAGTCTCTGCTCAAACTATAGAAATGGTCTTAGATTGAAATTAGTAAAGTTCAAACTGGATTCATGAAATTCACAGTTTTGCCATGTAAACTCATGGTGAGCACAAATCATGTGTAATTTATCATTGTCCTTTAATGTAGTAATAGGGAATCATTTACGAACATCCATGTTTATGTTGATGTGGCATCCGGCACATGTAACTACAGTTTCATTTGAAATTTCAACACCTGATCCTTTTTGGAGGCTGAAAAATATAAAGTATATAATTCTTTGTAAATTTTTATCCCAATCCTGCATCTAAATGATTAAGTTAAGGTAAATAATCTGTGTGTATTCTCTAAAAACAAATCCTCAATATAAATTATGAATGAACTGTTGAATAATAATGTGGGTGGAGAAGTGGCATGACCTGGTCAAAGTGGGCAAAAAGAGCACAAGTCTCCATAACATTACATTTAAAAAAATGTTTATTTTTAGACCTAGTTAGATTTAATTATTTAACACTGCATAACTGCCCATCAAATAAATTTTCAAATCTTTTCGTATTTTAATATATTTTTTTACATTAAGTAAGAGGATAATAGTCTGTGTAACAAGAAAAATGACATGCACTAAGAGATTTTTCTGCTTTAACTTGTGAATATTATTTTTTGGAGTTTTTTAGAATAATCCAACTGCAGAGTACTGAAACAGAACCTGTACTCATTTTTTTTTTAGTGTGCAACAGTATACCATACTAGCACTTTTTTTTTTACAACTTTAGAATAAAATTTAATAATCATTTGTATTAACAAGATGTGGGCAACAATGTTAAATGAACATACTACATTATTCCTTACTAGCTCTAATGATTTTATTTGTGGCACTGAAGATGATCAACTTATGAAGACTACCAGAACAACTTTCTCAGAAAAAAAAAGCACCGTCTATATTTATATGTAACCAACTGCTAAACCACATTTACCTGTAAAAATGGAAAAAGTTTCATTTCAACAATGGCGAGTGTTTACAGACTGTTTTTGGGATTTATTGGGTGAGAAAGGCAGTGGAGTATTTTCCAAGTTACTGTGTTTACTGTTTACTTTTTCATATAGTTTTATTTATTCATGTGTGAGTAATTGCTCATTATATATTATGCAAAGTATTAAAACAAGCTTCTGAACCAGAATTTAATTAAATTATTTAGAACTTTAAAGACTGTTTTAAGGACACCACTGATTGTCCTCCATCGCACCCTTTTGATGACCGGGTTCCTCCCTGGTTGTATGCAGGGATGGTGAAGGAGCTGAAGTGAATGGCTATTTAAAAACATAAGCCTTGTGTGGCCATTTCCACCGCTGCCAAAAGCGTTGGCAGGAGGAAACTGCTTGTTCCTATCTGTGTGCATGCCATGCTTGGCAAAGGCAGTGTTGCTAC
Organism: Lepisma saccharinum; assembly: GCF_977018435.1. NCBI lineage: Eukaryota > Metazoa > Arthropoda > Insecta > Zygentoma > Lepismatidae > Lepisma > Lepisma saccharinum. The sequence goes on from NC_139238.1 coordinate 33,187,806, forward strand.
ATGAAGGGAAATTTCCCTTAGTGCAGGGAAATCTAGGTTTAATTTTAGGTAAAATGGGAAATTTTATGAAAATATAGAAATCTTAGGAAAATTTGAAGTTGTCGGACTTCTCTTGTTGTTTTACTTGCATGCATGCATTAGTGCTTTATTTCTATTGCATCTAATTAACCTAGATGAGGTGTAATATATATATATATATATATATATATATATATATATACAATATATAAGAATTATTGTGGTAAACCAGGTCAAATTTTCAGAATACATTACTTAAGAAAGATCTTTCGTAAAGAAAGTGATTTTTTTTTTTTTTTTTTTTTTTAATTCATGTACATACATACTTACTTTTCTTGATGGTCTGCTTCCTACGAGCCTGGATCAGACCATACACCATGGTAGCCAGGCTGTTGCCTTGACTAGGTGGCCTCACAATCACGGGAGCACAGGTTCCAAGCACGAAGTAAGTGTTCATGTTTCCCTTTCCTTTCACATCTACAACCCCTCTGTACTGTACTTTATACGAACGAGATGCCAAAATCTGGAATTAAACAGATTTCTTCACTACTGTGAAAGGAAAATACATTGAAAAATGCATTCGTTTTAAACTTGTGTCTGGTTGTATCTAAATATATTGTTTGGCAGTTATGCGGAGAGATGTAATTCACTCTAGTAAACTTACGGTTCACTTTTCCACGTGATTTTTGTTTTCAGATTTATTTCGCCACCTGTCTGGTAGCTTCATCAGGCATGTTCGTCAGTACACCCATTACGAAGATACCAGACAGGTGGCTAAATCAACTGCGAACAAATGAATCAAAGTTTATTAGGTAACTAATATACAAAATATATACATATAAAAAATGTAAAAAAAAAATCTTGTGTCTCATTTCTGGGCAAGGGGTAGAAATGAGCATAAATATACAAACTTTTCAAATGTGTGACATTAACTTAAGGTTTCTTCAGAGGTTGTTATGATGTGCAGCTTAATTTGTGAAAAATCTCTCTACTTTAATTCAGCCAATATTATGGTCATATAACCTGTTAATGATCAGGGGAAATGTCGAACACTCCACTGGTTTAGTAACATGTGTAAAAAATGCAAGGTTCACTGTGATGCCGATGACACACAATTGTACAAAGGCTGTCGCAGAGAAGGTGAGACAGATTTTTTCCTGGCTTGGCAACACTGCCTATGATTTCGGCACTAGTCGCGTCGTGTAGGATGACTTATTCTCTTTCCGTAGCAAGTTGTCAAATGTTGTGAAACCACGTTAGTGATCAGCTGTGTTGATTTACGTGGAACATGTTTTGTTTACCCCTCCAGGTTTTTGTGTATAACATTGCATTTCGCGATGAGTATTCAAGATGAACAGCGACATGCCATAAAATTTTGTTGGTGTTTAGGGAAAAGTGCTGCGGAAACATATGCAATGTTTCAACAGGCATATGCCGATCAAGACAGACTGAGTAGAGCCACAGTATTACCAAGGAGTCATTGAGACTCTGCACCTGCACATAGCAAAAAAGAGGCCGCATTTGAAGAACTTCTTCATATTGCACCATGATAACGCATGCCCGGATACCACGCCGGCTTTTCAGGATTACGCGACGAATAAAAAAAGAGAAATTTTCCCACATCCAGCATACAGCCCGGACCTTGCACCCTGCGACTTTTGGCTATTTCCACTTTTAAAGGCCGCTTTACGTGTTCGTTATTTCATGACGAACAAAGAAATGATCACCGCAGCACAAGTTTTCTTCAGTTCACTACCTGACGATGAATTTTCAAAGACATTCACAAAGTGGCAGGAGTGTATGGACACTTGCTTAGCTGTCAATAGTGCCTAGTTTGAAAAAGATGTATGTCTACTCGATATGGCTGATTCTGAATAAAAATTTTGTGGTTTGTAATTTTTTTGTTTCATTTTAATGATTCTTGGAGGGGTCCATGTACATGCTTGTCTTTTAACTGCTATGCAGTCACGACTTTTTGACCTATTGCACTCATTTTGGTCTCAATCGGCAGCAAATGAACCAAATTTGCACCCTAGTACATTTGCTAGCCAATGGAGGTCGCTGTTTTCCTATACAGGAATTAGTCTCACCTTCTCTGCGACAGCCTTTGTATATACCCAAACATATTTGAAAATTACAGGATGCAATCACAGTTTTAAACCATGATTTAAAGAACCTAAGCATCTGATGGGCTTCTAATGGACTAAGCCAAGCATCAGGTTAACTTTGCAGCAGGTTTTGGCATATGTAGATCCAAACGTACACGCAGAATAAAGTTCCACTGAGACGGGTTCTATTCCGACACAACTGCATACTTGCAAGAAAACAGTTATTTAATGTGTAATATACAGACAAAATAATACATCTATTAGCAGGTGTGGACTTGATCGGTTGCAATCACTGTGCAGACGAACTTGGATCCGGAGATTCGGCAACTGGAGTTTGTATTGAGCTGAGGAATCGAGTGCGAGTCGGGCAAGACTGAGTACGTTGCAGAGCGCGTGGAATCCGTGATACCAGTGTTGCACATCCCACTATTTTAACCCTATAGTTATTGTGATTAATAATCGTGCTATACAGCGGCGAGAATGGCTGAATTGAGGTCTATTCAGCGAGTGTTATTGTGGGCTTCATCCGAAGGGAAAATCTCTTAAAATGCATAATTCTCCTTACGGAAACAAGATCAAAGTATAACAGGGCATGAGGTGATTTACCGTCACTGTACGCAGGAACTGTATCCCGGGTGTTGAATGATTTGCGGTTTGAGTTTAGGAAGAGGAAACGATTGTTTGTAGTTTGACGACAAAAGAATTTCCTCGGTATTAAAAGATATCCCCGTGAGAAGAAACATATTTATTATTTGGACCAGACATGCTTTAACTCGGTCAGGGGAGGGGCGGGGGCGTACATTCATTTTTTATATATACACCACCGTGCAAAACCACGGCCAGGGCTGAAGAAACCGACGAGAAAGGGAGAGGGAAGGGGGAGGCTTATTGTTTCACCCACTGGCAGCAATGAAGTCTTTGTTGAAGGTGCATATTTACTGTTCTGTGCAAAGAAAGGGAAGGATGATTAGCAAGAAATGGACAGACCAAGATTTGAATCCTGGTTTAGTGAAGTGATTCATAAATTGAAACCAGAGTAATAGCAGCAGACAATGCAGAAATCAATGTACTAGTCATGCTTTTTTTTTTTGCTGGTATAACTTGAAGTGCGTGTGTCTTACAGTAATCAAGTTTTTCATAAATGTATTTTTTTTATAAACCAGAAACAATAATTTGTCATTAAATTCAAGAGGGCCTATCGTTGTTTACTTATATCTTCGTTTATTTTTATTTTTGCGGGCTCGAAATATACACACATGCTCATGGGCATCCGGAAGGGGGCAAGAGGGCCGTGGCCCACCCTGGAAAATGAAAATCAACAAAAAATTATGTATTTCACACATATAATTTTATTTTAGCTACAATAATATGTGTTAATTATTGCATTAACACCATAAATTCAAATTTAAGCAATGTTTTTTTTAGGGAACTACACTTTTTGGGGGAAAATGTGACTTGTTTCCCCCCCCTGGAACCAATACCTTCCTTTCCCCTCCCTGAAAAAATCCTGCGGACGTCCATGCACATGCTCGCATGTTTCAAATATATTTCGCATTTATATTAAGTAATGACACATTTTTAAAATAATTTATGCGTCGAAAGTACTTCTAAAATGTTATGTTTCAGGTGACAAAAAGAAACAAAAATACATTCCGCTTGATATGCTTGCGGGTTTTGATGTGTTGTGCGGTTGGCAATACTGTGGATTTTCTCAGTGTCTGCAATGTAAGCAGCTCAGCGGTTGAGGCAAGACTGGCACGGAAGATTTTGAGCTCAGTTCTCGCGCGGATTGATACATAAAAGATGCTGCAAACTTAGCTTGACGTGTGGCTTAGTAATAAATTCAACCAAATCTACATGTACCATTATTGGAACCAGCAGTCTCTTGAAACACATTAACACTAGTGGGTGCAAAATAGTTCTTCATGCACAGAATACTAAAGTTTCTCAAAAAGTAAAAATCCTAGGACTGACTATGAACCAGCAGCTTAATTTATCTGAGCATTCGATACAACAATGTGTCATGCCATATTCAATATTTAAAAGCCTCTAATATCTGGTAGACTTCTTCTCGCATTCACCTACACTTACAGCACTGATTAAACCAGTATTTGAAACATTTCCAATGTGGAAATCCAGTAAGTAATCTTGAAGCATCAGGATATTATATGAATTACACACACACACACACATATATATATATACCCCCCCCCCCCCCCCGAGGCAAAAATTAACAACCAGAGAGGAGAGTGCAGTATCTCCAGAAATCATCATCATCTTCTTTTTAACTGTCCCTGTCAGCATTATCTTGTAGACTTTGGACATCGTTACTGTTTTGTATTTGTTATAATGGTTTTCTTCTAAAATTGATAGATCGTCTCTCAAATTTACCAGAATCACAAACATATATCGATTATTAAGAATAATTCACTTTATATTTCGAGCCTACATTTTCGAGCATATGAATATAGAATCCATATTAGTGGAGGGGATAAAATCTGGAAATAGCATTTTCAAACGTTGTATAGTTTTGTAAAGTGTGATTTGTTGATTTGAGTAAATTGGACGTTCTAGGAATAAATGTTGCGCATCACGATTATCATTACCACATTTACAATTTTCTTGAGTCTTAATATGTATTTTTGCTAGGTTTGCTGGTGTACGCATGTGTCCTGTTCTTAATCTATTAATAAAAACTATGACCTGCTGTGGGAGTGTGTATGAATTGAACTAAGGGTCCTTGTATTTAAAGTCTGCAATCCATCTATATGTATTACCCACAAACTTAAATTGATCCTTGCACCATTCGTTCCACTGTTCCATGAGTTTGATTTTCACTCAGAAAAGGAAATTTCCTCCTCCTCCCCTCCAAATACCACCCTGCATAAACAAGCTTGTATAGTACAGGGTGTCCAAAAAGTAACACAACCAAGATTGATTGATTGATTTAGTTTATTTTACTTCGCGTTTTGTGCCTCTTGGCTAATTTGCGAAGATGGGGATGAGTGATGAAATGATGAAATTGATGAATGGACATTCACAAACAACCAAGCCCGAGCGGGATTCGAACCCGGAACCCTTGGCGTTGCAGCACGATGTGCTAACCACTCGGCCACAGGGTCCGGCACACACAACCAAGACTTTGAACATATCTAATTTTTGTAGGAAAAGCAATACATATATAAAACTTACACTGGGTATTAACTCTTGTCTATGTGGATATTTAATAAATATTAAACATGAAAATTATGCCCTACATTTTTGTTGTAGCAATTTGTTACATCAAAGAAGCAGAACCAGTACTTGCCATGGCAGTGTCCTTAGGCACCTGAATATTACCCATGACACCCGTGGAATCCATACGAGATGCTTCATTCACTGTGTTGCCCCAGATGTCAAACACTGGTTTCCTAGCTCCAATAACACCTCCAACCAATGGCCCACAGCTAATTCCTGTAAGAAGTTCTTGTAGTTATTGAATTTTATATCAAAAATATTGTGATAAATGTAGCAAATTTTAGAAAATGTAGATGTGTGTGTCATTAATTCAGTATAATTTAACAACTAAAAAAAAGAAAAAGAAACTTCTATTTTAACTTGTGTAAAACATTATTCAACGCACCTGAAAATAAAAGCATGTTTTTTGTCACAACTTTTACCCAGTGTAATAATACTACACATTTAGTGGCATCCAGGAATAAGCAGTTTGCTACCAGTCTTATTAAAAGAAAATGTGATGCATGCATGGTCAAATTATGGGATACCTATAAAACGTACAAAAAATTATATTGAAATCATATATGGAGTAAGTGTTTCTAAATGCAAATTCAGTCAAGAAATGAATAAAAGTGACATACATCTTACATCACATCTGAAACATGCAGTTCATACAAGGTGGTACAAGATTGATTGATTGATTGATTGATTTAGTTTATTTTACTTCCCGTTTTGTGCTTCTTGGCTCTTGGTGTCGCAGCGCAATGTGCTAACCACTCGGCCACAGGGTCCGGCAAGGTGGTACAAGAGAAGAAAGTAAAGAAAGAGAAAAAGCAAAGCTAGAAGAAGAAAATTGAAACTAAATTTAACAAACTGTTTTTAAAATGGTTTTGTTTGATACCTATATTTAAAAAAAGCTATATTTACACATAAAGAAAGTGCATGCCATCGTACAAAGAAATATACTAAACATTATTATAAATTCCAAAAATAAGCAGTGCAATGTTGGGAAAAATAGATAGATTTTCAACTGCCTAATAACATGCTAAACTTTTGAGTGAGCCCATATAATAAAGTTGTAACTAAAAAAGGAGATGATATGCAGTGTTAGGATACTTAATACTAGTTAGCAAAAGTAAAGAATATGATATGGAACAAAGGAAAGGAAGCAATAGAGAAAGAGAGAAGAGGAAAAAGATGCATAATAGATAATAGATGAAAAAGATATCTTGATAAAGTGTGTAATATTAATTGTTCCTTCTGTTTTAAAGTTGCCAGATTAACAAAAAAAAGTTTGCTAGGGTAATTGTAAGAACTTAAATATTGTTAACCTATGTAGAAAAAACATCACTGTAAAATTATTTAGCCTGATTAAAGTTTTGCAAGAAAAGTTCTAACTTAAAGCAACATAAAACTTGCATGCTTGTCGTACTACATCGAAATAAAAGTGTTAGTGCACTGTGCACCATTAATAAGAATTATTGATCTATATAATTGCAAACAAAATTTGCATGCTAGGAGTTTAATGAAAAACACCAAGTTTCCCTGCTGAATGGGAAACCCAAATTATACACTCAGTTGTAAAGTTCATTGAAAAATATTAACTGTGAAAAATACATACACACTTTTAATAATTGGTGCCTAGACAAACAAACTTCAGGTAAGATCAGCACCACAACTAATTATTATATTCCTGTGATACTTACCTACACGCAATCGAAAATTGTTGAAGGAGTGTTCGTTGATATCATCTAGTCGTTGCTTCATTGCTAGTGCAAAATCAACCAGGGCACAAAGATGTTCGTATTCGTCTTGGACAGCCTGGTAGAAGTAAAAAAGGAAAAATGCCTAAATAAAGCAAAACTGAATGAACATCAAGAAGTTGTATTTGAAGCATAGCATCACATGATGCTGGATGGAGTTAAAATTAAGTTATTTTGTATAAAATATTTATTAATTAATGATCTATCGATTTTTGTGACTCACTGACATCATTCATGATTATTATTCATTAAGTTTATGGTTGTTACAAGAATAAGTAACATTTTAGGAGAACACAGTTATAACTCACCTTCTGAAAGAATCTTAGCCTTTGTAGACTTCCATCTCCAGCCTCTTGTTAAAGCTCTGCCCTCCTACCTCCGGGACACCAACCACTTCCTTCAGAAAATCAACACTCTCCCACCATTACCTGCCAACACCATCCTTGCCACCATCGATGTTACTTCTCTCTACACCAACATACCTCATTCCCATGGCCTCCACTCCATAGAATCCTTCCTCAACAACAGACCAAAACCCCACAACACCATCTAGCTCACCTTGTCCTCACATGCAACAACTTCACCTTCGAGGACAAGCACTATCTTCAAATCCGAGGCACAGCCATGGGTACAAGAATGGCCCCCATCCTATGCCAACCTTTTTATGGGCAAACTTGAACAAGAGTTCCTGGAGACCCAATCCCTCAAACCTCTCCTCTGGTTCTGTTTCATCGATGACATCTTCAAGCTCTGGATACATGGAGAACCGTCCCTGACCACCTTCCTAGACCAACTAAACCACTTCAGCTCCATCAAGTTCACCTGGACCCACTCCACCAACCAAGTCACCTTCCTGGATGTGATGTGCACACGAAGGAAGGAACTTGGAAACCTCTATCCAGATCAAACCTACCAACCATATGCAATACCTACACTTCTCCAGCTCCCATCCGTTCCACACCAAGAATCATTCATGATCAAAGTCCATGACCAGCAACAGGAGCAATGAGAGCAATAATAACACCAATCGAACACAGGCTTGTATGGCCTCTCATGCCACTTTGGTGTGAAATGTTGCTGATTGGCTTATCCCCAAGCGACATGTGTTGTGTATCCTGAAATCTCCCTTATATGCAAGTGTTGTAAATGCATCAATAAATATCCTGAACAATTGTTAAAGAATTGTGATCAGTATTGGCAGCAATCGGTTATTATATCTATTGGTTGTTCAATATGGTATTGTTTCGACCTTAATTTATTCCTCACCTTGTGGGAAGGATTAAGCCCAGATGCAGCCATGTACGTACTACCAACAGTCTTCACTTTCTCAATAACTCGGAATCTCCGTTCATCCAGAAGCTCATCGAAGTCAGCTGAAAAGCAACAATATTGTTCAATTAGATACAAAAAAAAAAAAGTCAAGGTTTCAACACAATTCTGGGAAATCATAGCTTGAATCAGGCCCGTAGCTAGAGGGGGGCTTGCCACCCCCCCCCCCCCCGAGAGCCTGCTTTGCCCCCCCTCCCCTGTGAAAAATACAGAACACATTGCTACCTGGAATTCTCACTAATCTTTACAATGATATCATATGTTACACTAGCAACATAACAAAGACACTTATTGATTTTGTGATTTATTAGGGTGTATGGGATTCCATATAATGTCGTATCAGGATTCGGGGCAAAAATTTCCTTCCAGATAGACTTCGTGAAATGATTTCGCAATTTTCAGTATCTAGAACAGTTGAGACATTTTGAGTAGTCTTGTATTACAGGAGCCTAATGTGTTCGGATGTTTTTCTTGGATGTGTTGCTATGAACTTGGAATTGCTTAAATTTTTGTTTCCCAAGTCTACCTTTTGGTAATAGTGATTCAAGTGGTAGAGAGAGGGAGTGGATATTTGATTTCTGTTACTTAGCATTGCTTTTCTGCCACTTCTAGCTAATCTCAACAATGAATGATGTTGAACGTGAAATTGATGAAGAGACACTCATAAACAGTACTGCAACCACTCGGGGGCAGGGGGCATTCTCTCCCCCCCTCCCTGACCTTGGACGGAAGGGCACCTAAGGGAAGCAAACATTGAAGTAAAAAAAAAAAAAGACTAAGAGAATCTAAGAATAGCAATTGCTGCAGTAACGGAAGCCAGGCATGGTGTACCTGACCATTATCTATGTTCAGTTCATGGCACACCATGCCTGGCTTCCGTTACTGCAGCAATTAACACCGGTGAACAGCAGACGACATATACGCAGACATACAGGCATCAGCAGCACACCCAGCTGCGATTTATGGAAAAACAACAGAAACGTGCCAAGCAACACCACCACGAATTCCAATGAGGATGGTGGCAGTGGCTACCGAAATCAATAGAAAATAATGTAAAACAGCTTCACGGAAAACGTGAGTTCCTTAATTATCTATTACCACGTCTCTCATTCCCATAGTATGAAAGAATATATATAGAAGTGAATAAGTCGCACAAACCTGAAGTATGAATTCTATATTTATAACATCCTTTCCTAGTTTCATTGTCAAAAAATGCAACATTAAATATTATGTCTCTGCTTTCACCGTCTATGGTTTTCTCCTTTATGTTGAAACAAACACTTGGCACTGAATAAAGGTGCTAATGTGTTGAAGTATTGTGCATGCTTTGGCAATGCAGGGGCAGGTTTACCTGGCAAGCAGCTGATTGCATCACCCATGCTTCCTTCACTCTTAGGGTTGTAAATTCGATAACAGCACCAGAGAGTTTCTCTCTACTTGGTAGAGCAGTACTAGACATTCCTGACCACTTCCTTTACATATCTTGTGTTGTTACAGATGACCCCAAGACTAAACTCAATATGTTGATGTTTCTTATCAAGGGTCTGTTTGTATTAGAATTTTGTATTGTGATAACAATAACAATATTGAATATTTCTTTAATGAGAAAGCTGGTGCTAACAGTTGGGCTGAAATGTTCGTAGGCTAACATAGTAAAAAATATTTTTTTGACAAAATTCGATTTTATTATTCAATATAGTTGCCTTCGAGGGCGATACAACGATTATAGCGGTCATACAATTTTTCGATGCCATTTTTATAGTACGATTTCACTTTAGCTTCAAAATAGGCCTCAGTTTCGGCGATTACCTCTTCATCAGTGCTAAATTTCTTTCCAGCGAGCATTCTTTTAAGGTCTGCAAACAGGAAAAAGTCACTGGGGGCCAGATCTGGAGAATATGGTGGATGGGGAAGCAATTCGTAGTCTAATTCATATAATTTTGCCATCGTTTTCATTGATTTGTGACACGGTGCATTGTCGATTGTGAGCACGCGCGGCACCCATTTTGCACACAGCTTTCGCATGTTCAAATATTCATGCACAATATGTCCAACACGTTCCTTTGATATTTTTAAAGTCTCAGCTATCTCGATCAACTTCACTTTACGATCATTTAAAATTATTTTGTGGACTTTTTTGATGTTTTCGTCGGTAACAGCCTCTTTGGGGCGTCCACTGCATGCATCGTCTTCGATGCTCATTTCGCCTCGTTTAAATTTAGCAAACCACTTCTCAACGGTTGATTTTCCTGGTGCAGAGTCCGAATAATGTTTATCAAGCCAAGCCTTGGCTTCAACAGTATTTTTTTCGCCAAAAAGCAATGCTTTATTAACACACGAAATTCTTTTTTTATCCATTTTTTCACAATAACAAAAGCTGCTTCACTCACAATGCTATATCTCACGAACTAATTATCCGGCAGCTGTGAAATTTATACACGTATCTTTTGAAGGTTAGTACTAAGTAAAAATCACATGGATTTAATTCTAGTAACGCCATCTATGAGTCAGCCTACGAACTTTTCAGCCCAACTGTTACATTTAACTTGTAAGTGGTTTAATAGCTCAAAATTGTATTACAAGTTCTGACTCTGCATTTGCTAAATGGTTTTTAAGATTGTATATCATTACAAAAGGCATCAACAACCCCAAGACTGTAAGTATATCTTCTATTGTCTAGTGTTTATAGATTACAATATAGATATATAGAGTATATATTCAGCAAGTGCAGTGCTCTAAGTGGGAGGGGGCAACATGGATGAATGCTATCTCCACAGTTAAAAAAATTCTCATAAAGCATTGCCCACTTATCCCAAAACTTGACAAAGCACCACCCTCACTCGGAAAGGAATTTCCACTTTGAGCACTGAGAAAGTGTCTATTGGACTTGCACAAGAGCATTTAATTAACACAAAGTCTGCAATCTGGTTGTGTTTCCACAAAACTACCAAGAAAAACTTACCAATAATTTCATTCAGTAACCTTATACACTCCATTCCTTTATTTATATCTTCTGAGTAGAACTCTGTAAAATTTGGGATGCTGGCAAACATAACTCCAACTTTATCTCGTGACTGAGAATACAGTTCCTGAAGAGGAATAGAATAGCCGTTTTATTAAGCATAAACAAAAACACATTTTTTTGGCTTTCAAAAAGACATACAGGAACATCATAACCTTTGAACAATTACAGGTAATTTTAAGGCTCTTCACCTATCTCAATTATTATCATAGTTCACTTCCATCCCTAATGGGTAGGAATTTTGGTTAAGACAAATGATGTGAGTAAAATTTTCCACTCAATTTTAGCTTACTGAAGGAAGTGTGGCAGAATTTGTTTGTGATTCAAATCCATATGAATATGAATTCAGATTAGTCAGAAGACTGTGAATGTTTTTCAAATTAGAAGACCTTTAGTATTGCCAAGAATATATAGTGGAACTTCGATTTTACCTGTACCGAACTTCAATTTTTCTCCACAGAATATATATATATTATCTGTTACTAATAAAAGAACATGCTATAACATTTTCCCATAGTTTTTATTTCACACAATTCTTAACTAGATTTAAATGTAACAAGGAATTTACAAAATAACACACACATACACATATACAAAAGAAAATACTTGTAAGTAATAAGGACTGCAAATATATTACAATAATATTTGTGTGTGTGAGAGAGAGAGATAGAGATAGAGAAATAGAGAGATAGAGATATAGAGAGTGAGTGTGAGTGGGTGAGTGTATGAGAGTGAGTGACTGTATGAGAGAGAGTGAGTGTATGAGAGAGAGAGAGAGAGAGAGAGAGAGAGAGAGTGAGTGAGTGAGTGAGTGAGTGAGGGAGGGAGTGAGTGAGGGAGCGTGCATGCATTTGTTTGTTTTTCTTTGTATTTTATTTGGCCCTTGCTTATTCACTAAAAGGAATAACATTTGGGTTTTTACTGCAAGTGCATGTAATTTGAGTTCATGAGCTAAAGTAGTGGATTTGCTCTATTTTCACATGGTCAAACATAACTTCTTTAGTTTTGCTAAGTTGGCACTATTAACACTCATCATACTTGTTCTCAAAATTTCTGTTCGAGTTCTATTCTAACAACGAGATTGAACTATTAAACAAAATGCTAATAGTCTCACCTCATTGGCACGAGTGAAGCAAAAAACAACTTACAACATGGGACTGTACCTCTGCTTTCCTATCCTCTGACAGAAAGTGCTTGGCCACGTGGTCTGGCAAAATGTTCTTCAGGAGCTGCGTGTTGTTCTGTCTGGTTTCCATCATGTCCTGAAGTTCTCTCTGGGCTTGCTGCTTCCAGAGGAAATCCAGCCGGGAGGTCACTTCCACAAGCCGTGCGTGGTACGTTACCATTTGGAGGAACAGTACCAGCAGGATAAGCAACTCGAGTCCGTACATTATAGGTGTGCTGGAACTGAACAAATATTTAATGCTATATGTGGATACTTGCAGAAGAGATGTTGAAGTACACTTAAAAATAAAACCTAAGTTACACTGCAATAATATTAATAATAATAATATATTATATTATACAGGGTCTCCACAAATGAATGGTGAAGTTTCATGAGGTTTCTGTTAAGTATGTATTATGGGTAATGGATTAAAAATGTTTTTATTTTACTCAGTCATTCAAAAATATTATGAACAAAATTAGTAAATTTCAATGTGTGCACCATTAACAGCACGACACACATGTCATAGCAATATTCAGTGTGGGTCCACTGTTAAAAGAGGATCTGTAACTCGGCATCTTCCATTTCCATTTGTTCGACTTGAGGGAACTCGAAATTTTGTAGCATGTTCATGTATACAGTGGAGTTGGTGTTAGTTTGAACAAAAAAGAATGGACCAAGGCATTGGCTGCACCAAACGTTGATAAATTTAACAACAATGACTTTATCATTAGGATAACAACAATGACAGAAAATAAAAAAAAAATACATGAATGAAATCTCTCTGAGTGGCTGAATAAAATAAAAGCTTTCAATATATTACACAAAATACAGTGTGTCCACAAAAACATTCCGTGATTATAAACACACATTGCATCGCTCTCAGTACTCATATTTATATAAAATTGGTGCCATTAAAAACAGAAACTCAAAAAATTTTAATACCTAACTACCTACCTCAGTGGCACTCAATGTGTGCTCCTTGTGTTACGCTGCAAACATCAAGGCGATATTCCCACTCATGCCACACGCGTTCCAACATACCTACAGTGACATCCCGATGGCGGCAATGATACGACGTTTCTGATCTTCCAGATCTTGAGGCAGTGGAGGTATGTATACAAGATCTTTTATGTGACCTAATAAGAAGTAGTCACAGACAGGCAAGTCAGGCAAGTCAGGGGACCTTGGTGGCCACTTGCAGAACACAGCATCTTTGTTTCCGGAGCACCCAATCCATCTTCATTCAAGTTTATCATTTAGAAAATTTCGAACATCGAGATGCCAGTGAGGAGGTGCTACATCTTCTTGGAAAATAAATTAATTGTCTTCTTCTCACTGAGCATATCAAGGTAATTCATACTTTTGATAGTGTCCTTGTGAAAGAAAAATGGCCCATACACTTTCAGTTTCAATACGGCAGAACACATTTACCTTAGGAGAGTCACGTACAACCTCCAAAACAAAATGTGGATTCTGGGTCCCCCAAATCCTAACATTGTGTTTGTTTACTTTCCCATTGACATGGAACATTGCTTCGTCACTGAAAATGATTTTCACTGACAGGTCCTCATTATTCTCCATAAGTGTTAATAAATGTTCACTGTCATCAGGTTTCAACTTTTGCAGTAACTGCAGTTTGTAAGGATGAAATTTCAAACGAGTACATAGGAATGTTTAACTGCAGACTAGCTCTATGCACAGACTTCATAGGACTATGCACAAATGCCATTTACAATAACACATTAACAATCAAATTTCTTTTTACCCTTTGTTTCATTCTTTTATTGTTATGCCATTTATTGTTGTAGTTAACGCCAAGAATTACACATCCGCTAAAATTCTTTGAGCTGTTCTTTAGAATGGTATCGGTATAAATTTCGTAATATACATAATTAAAATTTTGTGGCAGTTTTTAATCACGGGATTTTTTTTTGTGGACACACTGTACATTGGAAACACAATTGAGCCTTACATAGAAATTTAATAGGAGCCCATGAGGAGTTTGTCAGAATGAAAGTGCACAAAGAGCTGAGAGGAACAATTCCACTGCAGGGCCATCAGAAGACAGGGCTTTTCCAGAGGATGACACCTCAGGCCAACCAGCAGGACCAGATCCCGACCGCTTGACCCAGCACCGAGACTTCATCTGCAAACCACATAAGTAGCCTGCTCTGGCTATTGTACTCAGCCTCCCGCCCTTGCTCACCCCTTCTCTAAACTGAATCATAAGTAGAGTACTGTTGGTAACAACATCAACATGAATGTACAGATTCATTTGCAGTAATTTTGCTATACCTCTGTCTAATCAACCATTGGTCAATAGAACCTGCCCTCCAAGACAGAGGGTGAAATAAAGTACTGCTAAGGTAAATGCCCCCAGTTAGATCTCCGGGGAACTGTCCTGGGATGCACAGCCTTTAACCATAACATGGTGGAGGTGCTGGGCAAAAATTACATTCCGTCAACAACCTCTCAGGTTCTTGGGATGTGATTTTTATTTTATAAATTTCATTCTTCAGTAATTATGTTTCAACTTCCCTGAGAAGGAAGCTTTCACCTGGTCAATGAAAGCATGGAATTCTTCTATTCTTTATGATATTTTCTAAATATATTGCTTCAACAAAAATATATTTCCTGTAAAACTTAAAATTTATCCTCTCATATATTAAAATATCTAAAGGTTAAAATATGTCAAACAGTGCCTGTGCCTGTAGTGTAGACATGTAACAATGCCCTTTACACTACAAAAACAATACAAATGTAATGTTTCTGAAAGCAAAGCCTTAGAAAAAATTGGTCCTAAAAAAGATGAAAAAATACAGAGAGAAGGCTAAATAATTCTGAACTGCATAACCTATACACATCTAATATTATTAATGGTACACCATAAAAGAAAGGAATGAACTAGAAACATGGATTAATAACAAATTTAAAATTTCTATATTTTGTGGTCTGGCTACACATTCACTGGAGATAAAAAGATAACATGGCATTGCAGTGTAGCCAGTTTGTGGGAGAAGATATCAAAAGGTATGTCACACACAAAAAAGCAAACACTGCTGAAAATGTGCGGTGTAAGGGGTCGTGACCTTTTGACTAATGCACCCAAATGTGAACCTCACTTCCACAGTACACCCCGGTAACTGCTTCTTGAGTTGTTTTAAGTCCACTTTATGTACAGATAGGCTAATTGGGACTGGACCTACAGTTTAAAGTGGGATCTGAACCACTATGTGCCTCCACCGGGTATCGAACCCAGGACCCCTTGATTACAACGAGACAACACTACCACTGCACCATCGGGCCGGCCCTAGCTATGCTAAGAGTTGGGCCTTATACAATGTGACAGGTGCAAAATAGCCTAAGTGCTGATGCATGCACACTTTTAATTTCATTCATTCATTGATGAAAGGTATTTTTTATCCAACACCTGTTGCTATCTATTCCTATCATCCAACTACACTGCAATACAATGTAATCTTTTTTACTCCATTGAACATGTGGAAAGGTTGCGAAATATACAAATGTTAATTTTGTGTGTTTCCTTCAATTTTTATCTAATATTATTTAAATAATCAATGAATACCATGTTAAAGTTACAGAAAGAGAAAGAAGCACAATGCTTAATACAAGTATACTTACTCCGATAAATCAGTGAACAAGTCCTTGGAAGCCACTGTTATAAGAAGGGTGTATATAAACACCATGGAAAATGCTAAAACAGTCTTAATTATGTAATAGAGCTTAAGGAACGATGTTAAGGCAACCATACACAGTACCCACGTGAAGACAACATACTCCACGTGGACACACGCATCTTCATCATCTGCACCATCTAGATTCACATCACGTAACAAACTGCTATTAACTTCAGATGTCACGACTTTGTGCTTTTCATCGTGACCATTGCTCAGTGATTGATTCTTTCCATTTGCAGCAACAGACCTGGATGCTCTGGAATGTTTAATTGTTGCTGACAAGTCTTCACTTCCATTAAGCAAGCTTTTATCACTTTCAAGCGTACCCCTTGAATGATCTTGTAACGTAGGAGGTGAAGCACTTACACTTTTCTCACTCACTGCATCATATGCAGTCTCTGTGGACAAACTATGCACTGTACTTGAAGCGGTAACACTAATAGAGCTCGTTGCTGGACCACTAGTCCTGTTTGGTAACAAATCCCTTTCTTTAACACTTTCCGATGCGATCATATTCATGATAGGCAAAGTCTTAGAGTTGACACTGGTGTTTCTAGAATTAAATACATGTTTCTGTATCTCGTCACATTTTTGGTTTTCTTGAGAACAGTTGAAGAAAGAGTTTTGTATGTCCATTTCACCCATACTCCTGATTTTGTTCACTGGTACGTGCAAGCTTGTGACATTCGCAAGGAGAAATGCCATGGTTAGCATTGGACTGGAATTTTTTGAAATGTTAGTCTCAGCGCTGTGTAAATCACTGAGTGAATTTTTGATGCTTTCTGGTAGCTTGCACTTGATCTGAAACAAAATGAAAAATTGTGGGTCACTAAAACACATGTTAAAACATATATGGTTTACAACTTTGAGCTTTTGTACAGATAAAGTAGAGTAATCAGTACTGAACCTAGTTTTTAAAGAGGGATCCGAACCTGTCCCTCCACCAGGTATTAAACTGACCGACCGACAATGTTCTTTTCTTTCTTCTAAAAATTACATGGTGCAACATCCGGCACCTGAAAAGCTGCTTTTCATTGAATGACATGAAGTCAGCGCACTGAGTCCCATCGCTGATGTTTTCCGACTTTTGAGACCTGAACCCCAATTGTCCTTGTGATGCTGGGTCAACACCAATATTTTACAGCTCCCATCAGGCACTGCTCACACCAAGGGCAAAACAAGCTGTCCCAAATACCACCCTGCCATACATGGTAGAGGTGCTGGGTAAATATACCCAAAATAACAATGTACACCCTACAGCAAAAGAGACAGTAGTCAAATTGTCTATCACCATTTTCATTTGGTCTATTTTACACAATGTGATGATAATGAAATAAAAACGTCAATAAGCACAGGAGAATACCTGCCTCGAATCAACAGAATTTCATTCCTTAAAACAACACACAGGATGTAGAATAAAAAAAGTAATGAAAAACACAATGGACAATTTGCCTACTATTATCTTTGCCATTTACTGTACAATTAATTAATTGTATTAATTTAATTAAGTTAATTAAATATGGTGGAAATTTGTTAATATGTCAAATTCATAAATTAATTTGTTTAATATGGAATAAAGAAGTAATACCTCAACAGTGGAAAGAATCCATAATTGTTCCTGTGTTTAAAAAAGGTGATAAAATGAACTGCAATAATTACCATGGAATTTCTCTACTCTCAACAACATATAAAATATTATCTAACATTCTTTTAACAAGACTAACCCCATATGCTAATGAAATTATAGGTGATTATCAATGTGGATTTAAACGTAACCGATCAACTACAGATCAAATTTTTCACATTATACAGACACTTGAAAAAAGTGGGAATATAATCAAAATGTCCATCAGCTATTCATTGATTTCAAAAAAAGCATATGATTCGGAAAAGAGAGATAAATTATATAATATATTAGTAGAGTTTGGAATACCTAAGAAGCTTGTTAGTATGATAAACGTATGCACCAGTAAAACAGAAAGTAAAATTCGTGTGGGTATTAATGTGTTTGACAAATTTACAATTCATGATGGGTTAAAACAAGGAGATGCATTATCTCCATTGTTCTTTAATTTTGCCTTAGAATATGCTGTTAGGAAGGTAAAAGAAACTAGCAAAGGACTAAAATTAAATGGTGTGACTCAGTTGTTAGCATATGCAGATGATGTAGACTTATTATGGAATGATATAAATACAATTAAGAATAATGCTAAAATATTTATCAAAACTGCTAAAGAGATAGGTTTGGAAGTTAACAAAGAGAAAACTAAATATTTGCTTACAGGCGGAAACCAAGTGTTAGGTAATAATCAAAATCTAATTATTGATAACAACTCGTTTGAACCAGTTTCCAAATTCAAATACTTAGAAGTAATATTAACAAGTGAAAATTATATTAAAGAGGAAATAAAAAGTACGCTTAATTCAGGAAATGCATGTTACTTCTCTCTTCATAAACTTTTGTCTTCTCGTTTAATATCTAAGGAACTAAAAGTTAAAATATACAAAACCGTAATTTTGCCTCTAGTATTATATGGGTGTGAAACTTGGTCCCTTACATTGAAAGAGGAACATAAATTGAGAGTATTTGAAAATAAGATCCTTAGGAAAATATTTGGACATAAAAGGGATGAGAAGACAGGTGAGTGGGGAAGGTTACATAATTTGGAACTACATAATTTGTATTTATGTCCAGATATTATTAGAATAATTAAATCAAGAAGACTTAGGTGAGCAGGCCATGTGGCACGAATGGGAGAGGAAAGAGGAGTTTACAGGATTCTTGTTGGGAAACCTGATGGTAAGAGACCTGTAGGAAGGCCAAGACGAAGATGAAGGAACAACGTTGAGATAGACCTAAAGGAAATCTGGCATGGACGGAAAAAAAATATATAGATCTTGCTCAAGATAGGGACAGATGAAAGGTCTGTGTTGCTGCAGCCATGAACCTTCGGGTTTAAGAAGGCTAGAGAGTTAGTTAGTTTTATTTACTGTAAAATATATTCTTTGTAATTTGAATAAAATTCTTGCTTCTTTAGCTTCCAGTGTGTTTTTCTCTCCTTCTATAAACTCCTTCTTTATTATCCTTTTGAATCGAACGGAAAACTCTGGTCCTGAAAAATGAGTGACTGCCAAAATACTCTTTTACTGTTATTCCAATTGCAAAATGTAAGCAAGATACAACTTTACATTTAGTGTATGTCACCAAGATGCAACCAAAAGTAGTAGTAGTTGTTGTTGTTGTTTTTTGTTTTTTTTATATAAAGGAAACTAGATTTATGAGAATATTGGTATTGCAAGGCCTTTGAAGTATTGTTCAACACTTTCATGGAGTCCAAATATTCTGGAATTCATGCAAAATTCAAACTTTGCTTTTAATTTGCTCAAGAAAGTGTTGAAATCTGGATTTCTTGGTTGAAGGACCAGAAGTCTGTGGAGAAAGCAAGTGGGCAGAGTGAAGCAGTGCACTCTGCTGCAAATGGCTGGTAGCTGCTTTCATGTTGCCTTCTCCATGCAATTCATTTTCGTATCACATATTCATTGGTAGAGCCCTCTCAAGTCACAACTTAAGCAGAGGAGTTAGTTTTTGTTCACTTGCTCCAGAGGATCATGGGACAGAGTATATTTTAATATGACGATTATTTCATGTGTGAACTTACATATTTTAAAATGCAAACCTGAGAAGTTCTGGGTTTTGTCTGCAGTAAAGGCACACTATACAGTGGTTTGGATCTTGCTAAATTGTAAGTCAAGTGCCAATCAGTGGCGGATTACCAACTAGGCCCACTAGGCACGTGCCTAGGGGCAGCAACTCTTGGGGGCGGCAAATCTTTTTTCCAGAATATCAAGAATAATAAAAAGTGTCTTACGTACACAGTGACAATGTAGACCTATGAAACCAATGTTTCAAATCAACGGTTTGCAACACTTACACTTCATATGAAAGAAACCTTGATGTATCGGATTTATGTGTTATCAAGAAATGTTTCATTGCTCTGCCTCCTTCAGGCGCCAATAAATTTGTTTTTAACTCGTGCAATGGCTTTTATCGCTTACAATGACAATGCAAGCCGCCCAGCCTTTGTTGATTTGTTTTTATAAATACAAACCCCTCGATCTTCCACTAAGCGTTTGTTGATGGCCAGGCAGGAAAGAAGACTGATTCTTTGAAACTCGCATCTGTAACAATGCCAGTCTTAAAAAAAAATAAACACGTAAACACTGCTGATAAGTGAGTGAGTGAGTGCAGCTTTCGCATGGACCACAACTTGTTTTTGTCTTACTGGATTCTCTGGCTGTGCGTTTGCGATTTGGTGGGGTTTTTTTATGCAGCAGGCAGCATGAAGCGAACAAAGTTAAGTGGGGTGGCTTATCGTAAACTTGCAAACGAAAAGTGTGAAAGAGAAGCAACCTTACAGAAAAAGCTTGGTACAGTGGACACGTTCTTTAGGCGAAAGGAACAAGTGATTTCCGAAAGCAGTCCAAAAATTGAAGTGGAAGCGGCTACATCGAGTGAACTCTGTGAAACGCAAAATGTCGAAAATATTGTGGGTTTAGTGGAGGAAGAAAGTGCACCTGAGGTAGTGTCCCCTCAGTTCGTAGGAGTTCCTGATTGCGACAGTGAGAGTGCAAATTTCGTTAGTGACAATCCTGCCGAGTGGTGTCTGAATGAGTCTACAATTGACATTCTTCTAAGACGTGGAATTAATCAGAATGCTGAAAACGATTTTTCTAAATCGCAAAGACTCATAGCAGGTAAGACAAGATTTTTAAATAATAGTGTTTTTTTCGTAAACTTGTAAATGGAGAATCAATTTTGCGGAATTATTTGGTATATTCGTTCAGCACTGGTGCCGTTTATTGTGCATCATGCAGGTTGTTCAAGGAAAAACTGGAAAAACATTTCAAATATTCTAGCATCACACGAAAATTCTGAAGAACACAAAAACTGCGAGTTGGCACTCTTAACAAGGCAGAAATCTGTTGGGACCTTGGGGAACCATTTTCAATCACATATTCAGACGAAACTTACGTACTTGGTCAGTGCAAATAAGTTACTACTTTTCTTTGAGAAGGGCGCACATTAAGTTTGTGCCTAGGGGCGGCGAGGAAGCTTAATCCGCCACTGGTGCCAATTAGCCCATCTGAGCATAAAGTGAACATAAACTTTGACATATTTTGAGATAAATCTCTAGTAAATTGATATGGTTTAGGTTGCAATTGAATACATATGAATACATAAACATTTCGAACTTTAAATTGTTACAGTGTTGCAGTATTTCCATTGGTGAGAATTTGTAAGAATAGGCATCGATATCAGTATTGGTTAAAACTAATCTAGTCGACCTTCATTGCAGAGTGGTTAGCACAGAATACTATGATGCCAAGGGTCCCTGGTTCAAATCCCAGCCTGGGAATGGGTATTCTTTATGAGAGTTCATTCATTAATTTCATCATATCATCACTCAACTTCGTGATTTGCCAAAAGTGGCAGGAATGCAAAGTAAAATAAATCAAATCAAACTGATATAAGGCCATGCCTTAGTTCTTGAAGAAAGGCTTACTAAAGATACTAAACTCCATGAAGCAACAGCCCTTTAAGAAACAAAGCGTGCCAAGCAGCTTTTCATTGGGTGAAGCATTGTCAGCACATTAAGTTCCAGTGCTGCTAGACTTTCTAGACGGGAGTATATTAGTATTGCTTTCAGCTAGCTTCCCAATTGACCTCAGGATGCTGGATGAACGAACATTTTACAGTGAACACTGGGGATCAAATCTGGGATAACTTGCACCAAAGGCAAGAGCATTAACAAGTATGTAAATTCAACTTTCTAGAAACTACAACTGTGTTCTGCAGCATGTGTGTGTGTTTAAGGATTTACATACCAGACAGAGAGCTGATGCCACGGACATCACAGCAATTACCAGACATATGAAGATATTGCGCCGATTCCTGTGATGGACGAGGACACTTGACATCTTTTGCAGTTGAAGAGGGAGCTGCTCAAACTCTTCCGCCATTACGAGAATCAGAGCGAATGTCATGAGCGCTGTTGTCACAGTCAATGTCACGATCAGTACATCCGAACTTCAAAACAAGAAAAAATTACAAGACATTATATTTACAATACATACCACTGTGAACTTTTATATCTATGGTAAGAGCTATGTTATCATTAAATTTGTTCATTATATTTCCTTCCACAGAAAGGCACATTGGAGAAAATGATCAAAAATCAAAAAATACAGCCAAAAGATAACATATGAATATTAACAGCAAACACTAACATTCCTCCCTTCCTCCTGGATTCATGTTCAAAGAAAGTAACTTGTCAATAACTACATGTCACGGAATTAATGTAATGTATCAGAATTGTAGTGTGCTATACTAGTTTACATAAATAAAGTGTAATTTCAAGATTAGTTAACACAATCACTAACATAATTCACACAAGTTAAGCAACTTCATAACTTGTATATAAGTGTAGATTTGTGTGTAAAAACATATTTGTACTTGAAAAATCAAGGTCTGTGAATACTTTTTCCACTTGTATTAATGATGTATGGAAAGAGGAAACAAACTCTGAATTTCACGTCACCATGTCTTTGACAAAAAGTGGTAAATATTCCATGGAGAAACTGAAAAATTCATTCACCCCCTTACTGATGAGTTCTGCTTTAGGAAGAGAAATTGTCAATTAGAAAGTTCTTTTTTTTCTTTAACACAGTATGCACGAGCATCCTTGGAGTTACATAGAGCCCCCCTGAGAATCTTTAAGACCCCCCTGAGAAAACTCCTATGGGCGCCCATGCACTTGACCACTGTGTTTACTTGAAATATTGAAAGAAATGGAACACTTATTTATTTACTTGTAATGAGTTATTAACTTGCACACCTCCTGTGTTTCATACTAAGAGCTAGTGGCAGCGATTAGGGGGCAGTTGCCCCCCACTTTTTTCCACTTTGTCCCCGTTCTATGCTATACCTTACGTGCCAAAGAAAAGTAAATTGTTCTTGCTCCCCCTAGTTTTTGAACCTTGCCCCCCTAGTTTTGGAACCCAATCGCCGCCACTGTTTAGTATTAGAAGAACGGACTTTTTCATTATATCAAAAACAAGGACTATGTTCAACATCTCTAGCACATGCAAGAATACACAGATTCTAACTGTTTCTTTTTTATCATGTAGGCAAAGAAATTGCCTTTATTTTGATGTTTAACACATGTATAGTAAGACCAAAAAATAAATTGTTTCACATAAAATGCCTGGGTTTCTGAGTTATTGCCAATTTAAATACCCTGGGATTCAATGTGTTAAAAAAAATGATTGTATGACTTATGCCATTATATTGAGAAACAACAATAAAGTAATGATTATGAGTAAGAATACTGCATTGGCAAAATTATCAATTTCATTGACATACTTATCCACTATGTATAACATATAGATAGCGGTACCTTATTTGTATTGGTAAAGTTTAATTTACCTGGGCATTGTTATGAACTGACAAAGGATGATGAATATCCAAATGATGAAACAACACAGCATGTTAGATTTGAACATATCTTCACGCATTTGGCAAAACTGAAAAAGATAGAAACATTATTTGAAATAATATTTTTGAAAAACTAAAATTTTAAAATTCAGAACAATGATAATGTTATACATGTTTAGCAACATTAGTGTAAAATTCACACAATGTAAAATATGAAATTTGGTAACCTATATGCAAATATGGTAAACACTGTAGTCACTTAATAATTACCAGTATATGACCATGAGGGGAACTGCATTGTATATTGTTAGGTTGTGGAATGTTTCGAAATAAGTGGAAGGAAGCTTGTAGGATAACATGGTGACAAAGAGGTAGAAAGAAAATGCTTTATGTAAAGTTCCCTACCTTGCAGCATGCTGCAGTACGTCATTCTAGCACTGGTAAAGCAGGGATGGGTATGATTTTATGAGGAGGGTGCAGCTGTGACATTTTTTATCACTATGTCCTATATTTTTTTCCTGCATTCCTCAACCTTTTTCTTTCTTCCATGAAAGGTGAACCTAAGAAGGGGCATGTGATTGTACATAGCAAAATTATAAATATTTAGTGCAAAACCTGGACAAAAATTACAATACACTACTACTTGTCTTCATGGGTGCAAGGGGAGGGGGGGAGGGTACAATTGGTCAGACATTCCCTGGAAATTGACACTGTTCATTCCAAATTAGAATTTATTTTTTCGATAAAAGAAATGAAGCTCAGTTAATTAGTATTCTAACCGAATAACGAAAAATGCATTTTATCAAAAAATTGAGTGTAAAATGCAGGAACCACATCAGACATACGTGTTCTTATATTCTACCACTTAATTCAAAGACTACACTGTTCCACGAGTTTTCAAAAATTCCAAAAATAGGATTTTATATGTGAGACAGGGACATCATTAGGGGGGGGCAAGGGGAGAATGGCTCCCTGCAAAACGTCTAAGTGGCCCCGGCAAATTTGTCTGCATATTATACTGGAAATTTCACTTTGATGACAAAGAGTGCAAAATAGTATTTCAGTAAATTTTCGTTACAGTTTGAAACACTGCTCTTGAATGGTTCTCCAGCATGACTCGCAAACAAGGCATTTCTTAGTGTCTCTCATTTCCCTGATTCTTCCTCTTGCAATACAAAAATAGATGCATTGAAGGAGTATAATGGCCCAGCGCAGGGCCCGGCAAGTCGAAAACCTTTTGAAAATGCATTTTCTCTCCATGGCCACCAGTTAAGTGGTAACAGCTGTCCACATGCCCTTGAGATCGCAATCACTCCTTCCGAGAATCCTTGAAAACTATCCTCATTCCTGTCTCAGTTTATGCAGATTATGGATACGCTGATAGAACGCTGTGGGTTAATTGCTTTATGGCTGGACAAGAATATCCTCGCGCTTTTGAAATGGTAAGAGACAACACTCGTGACAACAATGGAATGAAGCAGACATAGAACTCTTTTCCTGTACTGGGATGAATGGGAAAGATGGCGCCAGGCAGTGTTCACTCGCAAGCTACAGGTGTTGGGGTTTTATTACTTCGACTGAAGCAAAGTAATAAGCCTTTGTAATGTACAGACTTCCCATCATTCTTCAGTAAGCTTCCATGCATTTTCCAAGAAACCTCTCCCGCTTTTTACCCCATTCCGGACAATTGTTGACTGTCAGCTGTGAAACAGGGGTTTGGTGGTCCGAGAGTAATTCGTGGTTATATAGTTTCTGTAAACGCGAGAGGGTAGAATCACGGAGTATATGTGATCTCATTTTCGAACATCATGAGTGAAAAGTCTAGTGTGAAGCTGCCAACTATGGAAACAATGTCATTGCACAGTGCCTCAGATCTTATTTTAAATGTAAATCTTGTCATGATTAGCATACCTGAGCATAAGGCGGACTTAAACTTTGAGAGCCAGCTCAGTGGTTCAGTATGTTAAATAGTTGACTTTCGATTTCACCATCGCATTCCCCAGTTTCACCATCGCATTCCCCAGGTTCGAGTCCCATTCTGGGCATGGATGTTCATCTAATCATCACTCATTGCCATTGTAACAATTAGCCAAAAGTGGTAGAAAAGGGACATAAAAATAACAAAAATACAAAAGATTAAACTTTGAAATTACAACTAAACTACTGGATTCACAACGAAACTTCATTTGTAAATATTCCTTGAGGTATTACCTTATGTTCGAGAGCATCCTCTTTGAAATGCAGAGTCCATGGGTTTACATTGGCATTGCGCATTCTTTTGTTGGAGTCTATCTCAATGCTATTATCTATGAGGTCATCAACCTGCTCTGCTGTAGATGCTGGTTCCTGTTTATGAGGTTGTGCATTGCCCTCATCTTCCTCTTCAATGCATTCCACAAATGGTTCCTCATCAATATCGGAGACAGATATGTTTAGCTACAAAGAGAAAGAAAAAGGACATGATAACAATATTTGGGTAGAGATAATGGTAAGGGGGCAGAAGCACACATGCAATAAAAGGGTGGCCTATAGAGATTAGGTCAGCATGGACGACTGGAGCATCCAACAACCTATGCCAGGGTCACAGCCATACATCAAGACAGACTATCATCAGTGACGGCGATTGGCCAATCGGGTTCCAAAACTGGGAGGCAAGATGCCAAAACTGGGGGAAGGGGGGCAAGGACCTTTTGCTTTCCCTTGGTAGATAAGGTTTAGCATAATGCAGGAGCAAAAGTGGCAAAAAGTGTGGGGGGGAAACTGTCCCCTCCCTAATTGCCACCACTGACTATCATTGAGGTTCAATGTACAGTGTAAACCCAATTTTATATTTCCAGATTTTACATTTTCCACATTATACATTCAATCTTGATGGTCTCAACATAAAAAAAATGTTCCTCAATTTTACATTTTCTTGCATTTAAAGTATTTTTGAGCTTGGTCTCCTGAAAAATGTAAAATCGAGGTTCCACTGTAACTGCCAGCAGAGTACAGGTGTACGAATGCATAACCAGACATGTCGACTTGCAAGTGGGTTCAGCAATGGTAGAAGACAAGTTTCAGTTTGTGAAGGAAGGTCTCCAATTTTGAGAGTCCTGAATTTTTTAATTAGGATATTGAAGGAGTGTGGTGTTTTTGGACATCAACTAGGTTCTGATTAAATTAGGGAAGAATGTTCAATAAGCCATTGCTGACATGTGTCAGCTCAGAAGTATCTCCAGACAATCTCTTCCATACAAGGTGCTTAAGATACACTATCTGCAGTTTTCATTAAACTATAGTGGATATCCTTCTCATGTGCACCAGTACTCTGAGCTTCAATTAAAATAGTAAACATTCAATTCAAGAGGAATCTGCAGAATTATATAAATCAATAGTGTTTATTCAATTAAGGAATATCTGTCTTGTAAATATGATATGATTTATTTCATTTCGTTGACCATTGTACAGTGGTTGTTTTCCACATATGGTATGCAACATGTCAGTACATTAGATTACAGTTAATAATTATTTTCAAATAGGTTCAAGTATGAATATATTATACATAATATTTGAAAACAATGATTACATTATAATTAATTTGATTAAGGATTCTTGGAGTTCTCCTTGTTTTTGCTAATGTTAGTTACGTACAAGGTACGTTTAAATTAATTTACATACATATAATAGATAAAATCAATACATACATATACACATGTCCTAGGAGTTCATTTAAGATGTGACAGTTTGCAATTTATTGTCAGGTACTCTTTAACGGAATATAAACAATGATCTAGTAAGTATTTTTTACATGCTTTTTATATGAGGTAGCCGATTGTATTGTTTTTAAGTCACTTGGAAGGTTTTTGAAACAGTGAACATCCATGTATTTCGGTCCTTTCTCAAATAATGTGGTGGTATGTAAAAGTATCGTAAGGTTGCTGCCATTCCTTGTATAATATTTATGTAAGTAGTTGTTACCATTGAAAGAATCCTTTAAGTCTGTTTCTACACACATCAGCAGATGAAGTACGAGGGCCACTATTTATATTTTGAGCCTTGCCAACACTGATTGAAGTTAGGCACGATTTGACGTTTGCACGGAATCGTCTGGCATTATTGACCATAACGTACTTCAAATGTTTTGTCAATAGCTTCATTTGTGTTGTTTATGTTGCCTTGGAGATTGCACGACAACAATAAAATGGAATTAATTCGTGAACATTTTCGTGCGATGATTTCTTACGATTTTCGACGTGGATTATCAAGACAAGAGTGCATCGATCAACTTACTTCCACATTTGGCGATGAAGCCCCATTCTTTGCCACTGTGAAACGCTGGTATAATGAATTTAATCGTGGCCGCCATTCGCTCACCGATGAGATTCGCGAAGGTCATCCAAAATCAGTTGTTGTTCAAGAAAATATTGATGCTGTGCAAAACATAATACTGCAAGATCGTCATGTGACATACTGTGAGATTGAGACAACCATAGGCATTAGTTCCACCAGCATATATAAAATATTACATGATCATTTAGTTGTGAAAAAGGTATGTTCTCGTTGGATCCCACACAATTTGACAAAAACTCAAAAAGACGCTCGCGTTAATTGGTGCAAACGCAAACAAATGCTCAATAAATACAATCGTGGTGCTTAAAAAACGTATATAAGAGCCGGAACGTAAACAGCAGTCGACTGTATGGGTGTTTCAAGATGAACCCAATCCAACAAAAGTTGTTCGCGCTCGAAGCACATCGAAACAAATGGTTGCCTGTTGTTTTTTTCTGGAAAACTGGTCATGTGGCAACTGTGCCTTTAGAGAAATGTAGAACGGTCAACTCTGAATGGTACACAACAATTTGTTTGCCAGAGGTCACATACGGAAAGAAAAAAAAAACGCCGTCGGATCATTCTTCATCAAGACAATGCCAGCTGTCACACATATCGTCTAACAACCGACTTTATGAACAGTCAAAAAATCGAATTGATGGGTCATCCACCGTACAGTCCTGATTTGGCACCCAATGACTTCTTCTTGTTCCCGAATGTCAAGAATAAATTGCGTGGAAAACGATTTTCGTTGGCGGAAGATGCCGTTGATGCGTTCAAAAACCATATTATGGAGGTGTCTCAAGAAGATTGAAAAAACTGCTTTGACAAATGGTTCGAATGAATGCAAAAGTGTATTGACCATAAAGGAGAATACTTCGAAAAACAATAAAGCAGTTTTCAATGCCAAATTCCTGTTTTTTCATTGTTAGGCTCAAAATATAAATAGTGACCCTCATATATACAAGCATGGTGAGGGTAATATGCCTAAGTTTTTAAACAGTTTTCTGCAGGGTGTATTTCTCTTAGCTCCTGCTATTATTCTGACAATTTTCTTTTGCAGCACAAAAATGTTATTACTATTAGTGGCATTTCCCCAGAAGATTATACCGTAGTCTAATAAAGATTGAAACATGGTGAAATATAGTATTTTCAATGTTTCTAAGTTTGATATTGATTTCAGTGTACTAATGGCAAATATAATTTTGCCTAGTTTTGTGGAAAGGCGATCTATGTGTGGGTCCCATCCAGGAATTTGACTGTTTTAACGTGATTTACTGTCATATTACCTAATGTAACATTTGGTTCATTTATCATTTTATTCCTTGTGTGATGGAAATTGACAACAACAGTTTTGCTGCTGTTTAATACTAAATTATTGTCAGAAAACCATTCACAGAGTTTGATTGTTACATGATTTATATTAGAGGTAAGGGTTTGTTCCTTACCACCGGTGATGGCTACACTTGTATCATCTGCATAAAGAGTGTTTCTTGCTGAATTAAAATTTATTGGCACATCGTTAATATATATTAAGAGTAGTAATGGTCTAATAATAGATCCTTGTGGAACAGTATAGTAAAAAGTAAGAAATTGCACTTGCGTACCTGCTAGCTTGAATGTGTCTCACAGAACAACCCAATTTGTGAATCATCCATGGCTTGCTCCTATTACTGCCCAGAGCACAAAATATAAATTAAATGAAAGTAAAACTGATCTCGCTCCAACTTAATTGCTCTGTTTCGGCATGAGTTTACAATACCGGACCACTCTCCAATTTCTATAAAATTTTGCATGCTTACTAATTTCGGTGTCCTGATGATGTATCTGTAGTTCATATTTGGCGGTCACTTGTTAAAATTGTACATTTACGTGTAGAACTTGTAAAATAACCTTGTGATTTACCACGGTGATTGTCGATACACAGGAATTCGGAACCATCTTTCTTTCGAAATTCGTTAATGGTCTGCCTTTACGCACAACAATCTTGCTGACGTCAGACAAGGAAGGCCTACGAGGTTAGGTTAGGCCTGTTAGGTTAGTTTCCATTAGCATAAATACAAAGAAAAATTAATATTTTAGCTAAGTGAACTATACCTTGTCTTGCCTGTTGATTTCTTCATGTTGGGAAAATGGCGTCTTCCGTGGAGCTATTGTTCTTATGGTAGGGTTACGTTACGTTAAGAAAACATAGTTTATTTCATTTTTTTTCTCAATTTCCATACTTGACCGCCAATTATTACATGCAGATTCGTGATTAGGAGTTCACAATTGGTGAGTAGGCGAAATTTCATAGAAATTTGAGAGTGGTCCAGTATTGTAAACTCATTCCCTCTGTTTCTTTTTTAATGAAAATTATATGTTCCATACCAGTGCTCGAAGTAGGGGAGCATGGGGGACATGCCATCCCCCATACCCATGAAGCACCCGCCAGCCAGGATAATTTTCACAGGCATACCTCCATCTACTGCATTGTCTCCAAGTAGATCAATACAAGCGCCCCCCTTTATTCACATATTCCCTCAACGAAACATCTCCCTAGCTAGGAATTTCCATGGAATGGAATACTTATCTTATAACAGTATTGTATTTTTGTTTGTTTTATCGTATTAGATTTTGTGGGTTAAGTGGTAGAGCAGCCACAGGCTGAACTTCGCCCATGAATAAAGAATTTATAATAATAATAATAATAATAATAATAACAACAATAATAATAATAATAATAATAATAATTTCGAGAACTGTTCCATACCATTTGAGGCACAACACCCACTGTAACATGGATGGAGTAATGTAAATGAAACTAAATAATCATTGTGCATGCACGAACTTGCTCAGAAACATTTTAAAGTGCATTAAATTAAAAGTATAAATGAATGTATACGATACACCAGGTAGGACAGTTAAAATACTTTGTTCCAGCATACCACAGAAAGTATATTCTACTTCTGAAGTTTAACCCTTCCATAGAAATGTTACTTACAGTGCTGAGGTTTTCAAATGGGATTTCTGGAGTCCAGTCTGTTGGTGGCTCCTCATCGAATCCAGTATGGTTGGAAGAGCTTGTAGTTGTGGTGGAACTTCCAATTGTGGTGTGCTTGGAATTCTCATCTTCAGACCATAACCGTGGACGAGAGTAGCGGTAGACACGGCGTCGTGGTCTCTTCGGTTCAGATTGTTTGATGAGAAAGGTTTCCACATTATGATCCTAAAACAGAAATATAATATAACTTTACCATTATTATGACAAAATAATGTCCTTCCCCACAAGGTGTAATGCAGCCAGGAACATAACTAGACTGATGTGTTTGGGGGGAGGGGGGCAAATTTGAACATATATACAATATACATTTATGTAAGTTATATATTGTTTTCTATGTATTAATGATATTCATTACACAATATATATGAAATACAATACATAATTGCTGTATTAAGTTCTATTGTATATAGTAGCAAATGAAGATCTTGAATCTTTCCTACCAAATATACATATAAACAAGAAGGTATTTCAATGATTTCAAGGAGATATAGCATGAACAATGAAGTGTGGAGTCATGTATTGAAGTAAATGTTCCTCTAAGCCAAGGATCTTTTTATGGGGGAGGAGCATAGGCGCCGACTCCAAGGGGTTGAGGGGCTCGAGCCCCTACCCCCCCAATGTTATCGATGTGGGTGCAGAGCCCCCAAATATTTTTGTTTAAGAGAATCTAATGTATTATTTTGCTTCTCTTGTAAAGTTTACTCTGAATTGTGCCACATGAACTTAACTTTAAATACACATTTGAAATGTTCTAGACCATCAACTTTGGGGGGTTGAGACCGCTAAACCATCAACTTGGGGGGGGGGGGGGCTATGAACGGAGACAGCAAAACACATGACTTATTACTATATACTAAGTATATAATTATGAGTATTGTTAACATTTTTACTAAAAAGAGTTTCAAAAGAAGATGTGCATGAACTAGGAGAGTGGATGGGACAATCGGGCTACAGATGGCTCTCACATGACATTCAGAACGAGATCATTGATATATTAGGGAGATCTGTTTTGCGCTCCGTGGTAGCAGATATTAAAAGTCTGGAATATTTTGCTATTATGGTTGACGAAACTTGTGACATATCCATCCGTGAACAATTGACATTTTGCATTCAAACTGTAAATGAAAATTTTAATATTTTTGAGGAATTCATGGACTTTTACGAGATTCCGAACACTGAGGCCAAAACTTAAAAAAGGGAGGGAGGGAGTCATTCATTAATTCTTTTCAGTGATCAGAGCCCCCCCCCCCCAATAATTTTGACAAGTCGGCGCCCGGAGGAGGAGGGGTACATGGAAATTTCAGGGGGCCAGTGCTGACTTAAAACAAACTTTGGGTCTGACATCCCAGCCAGTAAGCTATTTTGAAAAGTAACTCCATGAGGACTCAACATTAGTAATTCACAAAAATGCTAAACAAGCTAATTTATATTTTCCTGGAGAGATTAAAAAAAAAAGCACTGGAAGTCTTTACTAAATATAATCTATTGAATTTGAATAACCTCATCACGACAAATGCATATATAATATACATCTGTATAGTATATACAGTGGACTCTTTTTAATTCGAACTCCAAGGGGGTATGAAAAAAAATTCGAATTATCCAAAATTCGAATTACCCAGAATATAATAAAAAAAACACCAATGAAATAACACACTGTATTAAATATAAAACTGCATTAATATGCAAACAGTACACCTTACCTTACAACTGCTATGTTTTATCCATATCTCCATCCAGGAACAGTACACTTATTGGAATATTCGCATCACGTGATTGTTTTTCATTTTTTGTTTTCATTCCTCTTTCTACCTCTCTAAGCACTTCAACTTTGTTATCTAATGTTAAGATACTGTACGCACCACGTTTCGACATTGTGACTCCACTAAAACACACAGAAAAATGACCCCTTCTGTCCGGCTATCCGCTCCCCTCTCAACTTGTTTCTGAGAAGATGAAGGTCACATTCCTATAAACAAAAGCTCTGGGGATTCCTGCTGCCCCCTCTTATCTGCCATCTGCAGATCTGTTAATCATAAAAAAAAAACCTTTTCAAGAAGAAAAGGGGGACGAGTCATTTGTTAGAATTTCTTATGTAGCAACCACTTTGGTCTTTCTTGGAAAGATTTATGTTAATTATTGGAAAACTGACTTCGAATTATCCAAATTTAACCTTCAAAATTCGAATTAAGTAGTTATTTTTAACATTGTTTTAGATAGGGGTTTCAAGGGGAATGTGCTTTTGTTCGAATTATCCAAGATCGAATTAAAGAGAGTGCACTGTATTTACAAAATATTTCATAGTACATTCATCTGCACAAGATTTTCAAATGTTATATTAATATTTTCATCCAATTCTTTTTATTTTTATACTAATGATGAGATTATTATATTTATGCAGAATAAAAAGCAAAGTTATAAATAATGGGGATATACAGGTAACAATGAAGGCTGTAAGATTCTTTGCTTCCTTGAAGAACATGAACATTTCATTTTACTTACCCTGAGGTAGCCATCCCTAGTAGCTCCTTCACCAGGATCAACTTCGTACTCGTTGTTCAAACAATCAAGAGTTGCTTTGGATATGTGGACACGGCTGCAGAAGACAAAACAAAAAAATAGATTTCTCCTTTCCTTTCCATCAAAATTTATATGTGGTGGAACCACGATTTTACATTCCCTGCATTTGACACTTCTGTTCATATAAAGTGCTCACTTTATAGGGTGTTGAACAGTTGAAGAATGCACTACTTTATCTGGACATTCAATCTTCAGTTCCTGGTCCCAATAAAGCAATATGTTATGAAATTGTCCTGCATTTTAAAATTTTCACCTTGGTCCCATGAAGAATGTAAAATCGAGGTTTTACTGTATTATGCAAGCCAGTCCACTACAGGAAACCACGGACAATAATACTCCATTAGTATCATCCAACATGTGATTCTTTTCCCAGATGAGTATTTAGGCCAATACAGTTTTTTACAATGAAGCCCACAGAAGAAAAAAAAATGCAAAAATAATATTCATGAAATCAAATTGGCATTGTTGTTGAGAAATTCACAAAGTGTTACTTGTTATTTTTATTGAACTATTATTTCTTTCTATTCATGTATCACTTACCTAACTGCATCTTTAATATAGTGTCAACATTTTTGTATTTATATTTTTTACAATAGCTTTTTACATTCTTCTGAGCGAGGATCGGTCAAGAGCTGCTCTACCACCTAACTCAGGACAAATTAGCATTGTCTCCTCCTGCTCTTCAAGCTAATTGCAACAAAATGGATGAATGATGATTAAATGATATTGGTAAAGGGACATTTAGAAAGGGATACCCTAATGCCAAAGCCAGAACTTGAACTTGGAATCTAAGGTGGTGAAATTGTGAGATGACTCACCAATTGAAGGGCTTAGTACATTTGTTGCTTTCCAAGCTGAGTTTCATGAAATTTCTCCTCAGTACGCACAATGCAAGATTTGAGTCCCCTGGGGGAAGCGTAACAACTTTTCTCCTGAGATTTCGGCCTGTTTATGGGACGGTGGCCACCCACCATCGTGAGGAAATTGAGGAGCTATGAATGGGTAGCGTAACCTGGTCATGGAAACCTACAACGAGGACTGGGAGTTCATCGTGCTTACCACACGTCACCCCTTAACTGGTTGGAGGATCTTCCACCTCGGGTGAGTGAGTCAGTATGATCAGGTGGGAGTGAGGCCAGCAGTCTGTAGGTAGGCCCAGGCATGGGCTGTTGTGCCGCAGCTTATTATTATTAAGCACACATCAATATATTTGCAGCTTTTTATCGAGAATAGAGGCGTTTTTCCTTAATTTATTACCAAATGGTGAACAGTAGTTCTGTGTGAAGCAGGAACACCAGGGAATTCTCTTAAAACTCACCTCTTTACTCTTCTGCACAAGTTTCTCGCATAAGAATCTTATCTAAAAATCATATGTTCTGAATTTATTGATTGAATTGTTGTTTTAAGTCCACTTTATGCACAGACAGGCTAATCGGGACTGGGCCTACAGCTTAAAGTGGGATCCAAACCACTATGTGCCTCCACCGGGTATGGAAGCTAGGACCCCTTGATTACAAGGCGACGACTCTATCACTGCGCCATAGTAGAGGCCAACTTTCTTTGTTTTGAAGTGCACTTATTTGATTTGATTGTTGTTATTTAGCATCACTTTTTTGCCACTTTTGGCTAATCACGATGATGAGAAGTGATGATATGATGGAATTGATGAAGGGACAGTCACACAGAACACACAGGCTGGGATTCAACATGGGACCTCTGCATTGTATCGTGCGGTGATAATCACTCTGCTGAAGTATTCTTATTTTGTGGCATTGTAGCAGCACTAATAACATGTATCAACACTTAATACCCAACATGCACTATCACCTTAGAAACTACACAGAAGCAAATATAAATCCTTCAATAAAACACCCGCATAAAAGCAAATGTTGACTTTTACAGCAGAGAGAGAGGTAACTCTTTCCCAAAGCCAGGATCAGATCTACTCAGCTCTATTGCAGTGTTCCACAGTGTGTTTACCAAAGAGAAACTTGTTGAAACCTCAGCCTGGAAAGCCCCCAAATGTGCTGTGTTTGAGTTGAACGGTTATGTATGTCTGATTCCACCGGCAAGTGGCACGATTCCAGCCGTTATACAGGCCGCTTTCTAACATCAACCTCTTGAAGGCACAGATGAGAAGATGACATAAGGAACTATTTAAAATGTGTGAAGAATGGTCATTTTGTATCCGGTATACAATAAAACTATATGTATTAAGTTCACTTTCTGTTCAGATAGGTTAAACTAAGATAGTCTGTTACCTTCAAAACACCGATGGTAACTAGTGTCTCTCAACGTGGAGCTGTATATTATATCATATATAATTTGGCATACATAGGAGATGTACTAGTAAACATATCTGCAAAATATTTTTAGGATTACAAACTTAACCATTGTTAAAAATGTTTCTTTCATACCCTGGTATGCCTCCGGACTCCATGCGGTTGGCCAAAGTGACATCATATGACCACACATCGAACTGCCACTTTCTCAAGCCAAGAACTCCACACAGCACAGACCCCGAATGGATGCCAATTCTCATGTTTAGATCTACCTGTAAATATAAAATTACACCCTTTAAGACTACACCAGGTTGTTGAATGTGCAGCAGAGAATTAGTTGTACCTGGATTTCATTTGGGTAAGGAAAGGGGTACATTAACACACAAAAAAAGTAATACAAAATATGCACTTCTAACTTTCGAAGCAATAGGTTTGTTCTTCTTTGAGTAACTGTAAATGCAGCTAGTTACTTCTGACGTGAGTAACTGCAACTCAGTTACTTTCTTCAAGTAACAAGTAATAAAACTGACACTTTCATTCACAGTAATACATCTTTACCTTTCTTGCATCGAAGGTTTGTCTTAATGCCCGACTGACCTCGGTATAAGTAGGTTAAAAAACACACATAAATTAAAACCTTAATTCTGAGGTTTTCACCCCATACAAGGGTTATCATCAGGATACGCTTTAGCATTTCCTTCCCCTCAGGGTTCGGATTCATTGAAGACCGGTGGATTTGGGGGGGAGATCATAATCTACATATATGAATATGTATGTATTATTGATTTGATCGATTTGCTTTATTTTACTTCGCTTCTTGTGCCACTTTTGAGAAAATGGGGATGAGTGATGTGATGAAATTAATAAATGGACACTCACAAATATCTATGCCCAGGCTGGGATTCGAACCCGGAACCTCTGGCATTGTAGCACGATGTGTTAACCACTCTGCCACTGGGGCCAGCATGTGTATGTATTATATATGTTATAAATATGTATATCATATAATAATTACATAAATATAATTATTATATAATATACATATTTATAATCTAATTAAATATAAAAGTAGATTACTAAATATTTAAAAAGTACATTGTTATTATTAAATACATGTTAAGGAATTAATTTGTTACTGTCTGTCTGAACGTATGTATATCAGATATTTCTAAAACAACAAACTAATTGTTTTACTAACTGGTTGATTATATCAATAAATTACAAAATAGTTAAAATAGTTATGTTATTTAATAGTTGAAATTGGATAGTTTTTGCTTTCTATTTATACAAATCAATAAGATTTCATTCTTATATTTGTCTTGTCTTATTTTACTTTAATTGTGCATGTATTGCTATTGGTGTAGATCTGTTGAAAGAGAGAGAGGAATTATTCAACACTGACAGCCGATATTATCCTTAATAAAGTACTGTATATTTGAAGTCAAAACCAATTGCTTATCTTTTGTTGTTATAACAAAAACTCCCACTCTGTTCACGAGTGAGATAAACGAACTACAGAGTTTGCAACTCTTGCAGACAGTCGGGAGGGCTAAAGCGATTTCTTCGCCGCATTTCGGCTGAACAGAACCCTGCGTAAACGTAACAGGCGAAACGTGGAAAAACGACATAACTCCACAAAGAGCAGGCGGTAAGCATAAACAAGCAGCAAACGCGGACAGAGAATCGCGTCTTTCCTGGATGGAGAACCAACGTAGTCGA
Source organism: Lepisma saccharinum (assembly GCF_977018435.1). Taxonomy (NCBI): domain Eukaryota; kingdom Metazoa; phylum Arthropoda; class Insecta; order Zygentoma; family Lepismatidae; genus Lepisma; species Lepisma saccharinum. The sequence continues at coordinate 33,225,558 of NC_139238.1, forward strand.
AAAGGAGTACGAAAACATTCTAACTGAAGCGGCATCGGGGCTTCAGATTTTGAAAACATCTTGTTCTTTCATAGAACATGCAAACAGCAACAAATGCATTAAATATTCTATGAGAACTTAGGAAAATTCTACTCAATCGGCGGTTGCCACGCCTCTCCTTAGTACACTCTACTGGTAAAAGATAATAGCAAAACACCACAACTATGCATTTTAATAAATCAACGGTGTGATGTGTAAAAAATAAAGAAGTTAGCTCAAGAGCTATTCCCTAATCTGGTGTATCTACAAGGATCGTTCAAGGTTGACAAATACTTTTATTTCTAGACAGGAAATATACATACATAGAACCAGAAGCACCAAACTATGTCAGTTTTTCAAAGTATTCCCCGGGCCTCCCCGATGGCGCAGTGTAATCAAGGGGTCCCGGGTTCGATACCCGGTGGAGGCACAAGTGGTTCGGATTCCACTTTAAACTGTAGGTCCAGTCCCGATTAGCCTTACTGTGCATAAAGTGGACTTAAAAAAAACACCAACCAACCCAACTCAAAGTATTCCCCCTGAACATCCAGATACCGTTGCCATTGTCGTGGAAGTCCCTTGATGCCTTTGGCGTAGAAAGAATTAGGTTGGTGTCGTAACCACTACAGGACAGCGTTCTTGAGTTCCTGATCTGTCTGGAAGTGCGTCCCGCCAAAATGCTCTTTAAGAGCCCCAAACAAGTGGAAATCACTAGGGGCTAAATCTGGACTGTAAGGACGGTGTGGTAAAACATCCCAGTGCAAGTTGGCCAGTGTTGTTTGAGTCAAATGGGCCGTGTGTGGCCTGGCATTGTCATGGAGAAGAATGAAATGTTTGGACAACATTCCACGTCTTTTCTTCCGAACGGCCCCACGTGCAGAACTGTGACGCAGTGTTGAGTAATACTTGGCATTAATTGTGGCACCCTTCTGCAAAAAATCCACATGGATATGGATAACACCTTTCATGCCCCAGAAGACAGTTTCCAAAATCTTGCCGGCAGACGGCAGCGCCTTGCTTTTTTTTTTTTTTTGGGTGGAGGGAAACCCTTATGCCACCACTCCATGCTGCTTCGTTTGGTCTCCGGAGTGAAGTAATGCAACCATGTCTCTCACACATGATGATGGACTCCAGAAATGCATCTCCATCGTTTCGAAACCGATCCAGGTGCTGTTCACAGATCAACCTGCGTGCCGCCTTCTGATCGAATGTCGAATGTCGGGGCACCCATCTTGCACAAACCTTACGGAACATTAAATGCTTGTGAATGATTGTCTCCACACTGCCAACACTGCTATTGACTGTATGCGCTATGTCACGCACTGTTACTCGCCGGTCTTCAAGGATAACTTGCTCAACACGCGCGATATTCACCGGAGTGACTGCAGTTGGGCGAACGTGTCCGTGGTTCATTTGCTACCATCTCCCGCCCTTTACTGAACTGTTGACACCATCGTACACTCTTGCCCGTGACAGTGTTTTTTCACCATACTGTGTTTGCAGTCTACGCCAAATTTAAACAGGATTCACCTTCTCCTTCACGAGAAATTTCATTATACACCGCTGTTCCACAGCAACAGATACACTACTTGCCGCCATCTTTGTTTACACTACTGCACATGCGCCAAATACGTCGCAAAGGATCATGGTTAATCGCAAGGAATCATGGTCTGTCCTGCCGAAGTAATGCAGTGCTACATTGATTCATTAATATTTTACGTACGAAAGTCTTGGTCAACCTTGAACGACCCTTGTAGCACAAGTGTCTCTAAGGCTATAATAATAATTTGGCAACAAAATTAGTTTATAACAATTATTGTTTTTATTATTAAATAATAATAATATTATATCAACAGCTTGATCTTCCCTACAAAATTTTGTAATAAAACATAAAACAAACATGTTGATGTAGAAATGTAATGTATGTGTTATAATTTACTTAATTTTTGGCTGAAAATTTTAAAAAGTTAAACGTTCTCTTTTTCACTTTACAAAATATGGTAACTCTGATCCACATATACACACTATATTGTATGTAGACATAGATTATTCCCTTTTAGAACAGGCCACAGAGCCCTCAAACTTAAAAAATAAAATTTGTATAACCTTGATTTAACAATACAAGCAATATTCAACAAAATAATTATGAACTTGAAAATTTCTAAAAATGAATTTTAAAAATATAGCTATTTTCAAGATAATTTTTAATGTTTTGAAAACATGTACTTTCAATTCAGCAACAGAAGCTTTACAGTTCAATCCATCGTCTCGCACTCATTTTAAACAGTTTTTACTCAGGGCTTGAAATGAACCGGAGCGGGTCGGAACGGCGTTCCGGTTTGTGAATATCTTGAACCTTCCCGTTCCGTCTCGCCGTGGCATGAAGGCACGTTTAGGTGGTGTGGGGATAGGGCCGCACACATTCCTGATCTCGGCCATTTTGGAGGTGACGTGATCAGCACGACGCTCCGGTCGCCTTTATTCCCAGGGTTACCATTTATTTGAGGTTGGGTGAACCCCGGAGCCGCTTTATGCAGGGACAAGGCCGGAAAAGTTCCGACCTTAGTTAGATTATTGTGAACTAAATTGTTAATACCCTTTAACAGTACACATTATAGTCTGCTTAAATAAATACCTATTATATTCTATGGCGTCCATGTTGCATTCATCCATTCGTGCCTTGTAGTTCTCGTTTTTACTTTTTTCTTTATTTTCGTACGGTTTTTGTGGATTCGATTGTACTGATAGAGGTATCCCCAGTTGGGCAGGCTGACTATCCATTCACAAGTTCAGTCTGTTTAAATTTTAAAAGGGGAGAAGATTCCAGAAGACTCGTGTCCAATGTATTTCATGTTATTTGATGTTTATGTAATCTTATAATATGAACTATTACCGGTATATAACTGTAATACAGCGCGCCATTTTACTAGTCTGTAATCTCCAAAAAATACAGCACCATATTAGCGGAAGGAAAATGTTTCGTGAACATTTCCATTTCAAGTCCCGTCTCTTACTTTCTTATCTAAGTTTTCCAAAGCACAGTCCGATTTGAAAAAAAAGGCATCACATTGCAGTACAGTGGCGTGACCAGGATTTTCGAAAGGGGGGGCAGATTACGTATACTTTTTTAGTCCCGGGAATCTCAGGAGCAAGACCGCGCCTAAAGGTAGAGAAGGGGAGAAAGCGAGAGACGTTCTATTTTTAGGAATACTGGGCCAACGGGCGGGTATAAGCCCCCACAAACCCGTTTGGGTACGCCACTGTTGCAGCATAATAGGTTCACGGTAGTTTTGATTGTTTTGGATAGGGAGATGCAGACCAAAAACAACTATTTGCGTTTAGGTACCAAAATCTTGCGCCTGTCAAATTATTTGAGGATACAATTCGGATCAAAAGATTTAAGGTGCGTACTGTGACTCTTCGCAAAATTTGAGGGTACAATGTAGCTATAATCATTTCTGCACCACTGCCTGGAACCATTTGTGCAACCGCGGATCCATGGGGAGGGCGATGGGGGGATCGGCCTTTCCAAATGCCTAGACTATAGGTTTTTGCACACACTATATTACATTTGAATAGTATTATGTGTAGTCCTTCTCCGTGGCCGTGCGGTCGAAGGCACTGTGCTTTGGACTCCGACTGCGGGACGGCATGGGTTCGAGTCTGCCTGTGCTCATTCTCTGGGTATTCGACCCGTGTATAGGACCGGTGGCAACCCACCATCGTGAGGAAATTGGGGAGCTACGAGTGAGTAGCGTAACCTGATCTCGGAACTCTCCTCTAACGGCTGGGAGTTCGACGTGCTGACTCCACGTCACCCCATTTCTGGTTGAAGATCTCCACAACTCTAGGTAGGATTGTGGGAGGGAGACTGGCAGTCGGGAGATAGGCCAAGGCCCTTCAAGGGCTGTCGAGCAACGGGTTAAAACATTCCGGATGGTTATTATAAATATTTTCTAAAATCGTAAAACCGAATTTCAATAATAATAATAATAATAATAATAATAATATGTCCCTAATTCTGTACTGAGGTCTTTTGGTAGTAATCTACATTTCACACCAAAAATAAATAAATAACGATCGAATGCTTGATGTTTGATTGATTGAATTGTTGTTTTAAGTCCGCTTTATGCGCAGAAAGGCTAGTCGGGACTGGACCTACAGCTTAAAGTGGGATTCGAACCCGGGTATCGAACCCGGGACCCCTTGAGTACAAGGCGATGACGCAACCACTGCGCCATCGGGAAGGATTGATGTATATTATTACATTTTCCTGCCTCAACAGGGGGGGACACGATTTCAGAGAAACGGTCCTTCTTTCTTCGTTTTCCCCACTTTTTGTCGTATCTTTATATCTTTAGGTTTATCACAACAACGGAAATACATAATAACGAATAAGAAAATAAATATCCATAATTTATCCGGGATTCGGACCAGAATCGCTATTTTCATCCTGCGAACGTTAATACCTACAGAGCATGGAGTAGTGCTATATATTGTTTATATAAAATCTACGTAATTTGTTAGAATTTACTTCCGCGTGAAAATTGCCCCTCCAAAGTACTATTCCTCGATCCGCCACTGATTTGGTGCCGACATTGTTAGTGAACCGCTCATCGCGTGTCACGGAAGTGGTGTTCTCCGAGACATAAATATCTGAAATATACTACATTCTCTGCGTACACTCAGGAAACGTTCAAATAGAGCATTTTAAAACTCTCAAGAACTTCTGTACTTTGTGTTAGCGAGAAGATGTCCAATCAAATTCACAAACTTCTTACGAAGTTTCCGCTTCCTTACAGCCTTATTCCCCCGAGAGATGGCAGCACGAGAGCAAATAAAACAAAAATGGATTGTGGGGCACTGGGCTTTAGGCGGGTGGGACAAAAATGGAATCAAGAAGTTAATCGAATTTCGCTTAGACAGACTGAACTTTCGCCTTAATTCGTTTGAACACAAAAAGAAGATCCAGAACAACGAATCGTACACGCCCACAGGACGTTAAATATTTGTATTCAGCGTTTGTAACTCCCTGATGTATTCTTGCCTAGCAATGTTTGCAAATAATGATTACCTTTCTGTACGTTGCGACAGTAATGAAAATAATTATGACATACCAAAGAAACTAACGGTATCATACGAACTACCTCATTTGTCTACGATAAATTACATTCCCCTCGCAAACATGAGTCATTCGGTTAGGTTAGGTTAGCTTCCATAAGTGGGAATCGTATTTGGAGGAATACGATTTGGAGGTAGTCCGTATAATACTAAAGTACCAAACTAACAATTTACATTTTATTTATTACTGCAACAAGCACGAACTGTTGGATTGGTAATTACATTTCTTAAAACCAAAAATTGTATGTGTGGACAAAGACCAGAGTCGACATTTTTTAAAAAATTAAAGCTTGAACATCAAGTTTTTAAGTCTGAACACATGCGTATGTTTATTTTAAGGCACGTTTTAAACCTAATTGAATAGAATAGTATGAAACAAATCAAACAAAGCTTTATCTTTTTAAGCCCTAACGGAACACACCGACAAACAGTTAGTGGAATACGCGTATTTCTGGGACAAATATGAAGAAAATCTATTTTGCACTGTAGATACAGAAATTGTTTGTTTCCAGAATGTAGTGCCAACTGAAATCAAAAGAAGAAACATGGCGAACATCAGCACAGTTGCAGAATTCTCTTGATAGAAAGCAAAATTCTGGCTAGTAGCATTCCTGACGTGTGCACTGTTTATGTATGCACTGTATTTGACCCTACCTGTGACCGTGATGTATTCATCAGCTGGAAAACCAATAGCTTTTCATTATCTAACTTTTAAAACTATTATACAAGCACAACAATGTTAACTTTATGTTAATAATTGCCATGAAAATGTTAATATTTTGTATATTTTTGTAAAGTTAACAATATAATATCATTAATCGTATTTTTTGTCATTCATTTTATTTTCATTTAATCAATCCTAGTAATTTTGTAAATTAAATGTTCCTTATGCCAATGAAAAAATATATTCTTGTAACAATTATCATGCACGTTCGCAGGTTTTTTTCCAGGGAGGGACAAGCAAGATAATTTTTTGCCAGGGGGGCAAAGGAGGCATATTTCCCCCCATAATAGTGATGCCCAGTCAAAAAACACTATTTCAGTCTGATTTTATCATGTTTCTTCAACGAATTTATAATAATTAATATAAATTACTGTGACTGAAATGACATTGTGTGAAATATATTGAAATATATAATTTTTAGGTGGACATTCATTTTCCAGGGGGGCCGTGGCCCCACCTTGCCCCACTTTCGGAAGTCCATGACAATTATTATTATTATTATTATTATTGATGAAGTTATTTGAGATATCAATTTTGCTGAGATGAAGGAAAAATTTCTATAAAAATGGGTAATTTTTAACGTATCAAAGAGAAATTTAGTTCACTGGTTCTGGCAGCAATGCAAAGGAGTCCCATTTGGGTTGTTTTGAGTCGAGCTACAAGCATTCAAGATTTGCTTTCCACTTAGCGCTCGTAAGGGTGGGAGGAAAAATGAACCTGCGAGTGAAGTTGGCAAGATATTGTTCTCTGGGAACCTTGCAGTGAATACATTTCGAGAAAGACGCTGGAAAGTCCCAAAAGAATATGTTTCCCCCTCTTTTTGAGTGACTACTCGGATGTTCTTTTGCAATACGATATTGGTCGCGATGCTCTCAAATTTCCATTGCAAAGAGCACGTTTGTACTTGGTTGTTCAACTTCGCTTCTCCCTTCTGTGGGTTAAGCGGAGCGATGAAGATGAAACCTGCATTGATGAAATGGATGAAGCATCGATATCTTACCCAGGACTCCAATCTAGGACCACTGGCTTTGAAGCGCGCTGCGTAACCACTCCCGACAAGGAGGTGGCAACAAGGGGTAAAGGTTCATCTATTACGGTGTGTGAGAGAGAGAGGATTGGCTAAACGTACTTATATTCATTAATACATTTTCAAATTCTTGCTCGCTCTAAAAGGTAAGCTTTTGGTAGCCTACACTTTATGCTGAAATAGGCTAGTCGGGACCGCTTGTACAATTTGAAATGAGTTCGGAACCAATGTGATATGTGCCTGCATCAGTGATTGAATTCAAAACCCATTGATTACAAGACGAGAGCCTTACCACTACGGCATTGGGAAATATGGGTCAATCAGGTATGGATCCACAGTTTGCGTGGGGTTTCGGAACCGCTGTGCAATGTGCCTCCTTCGGTGATCGAACCCGGAAACGCTTGATTACAAGTCGAACGAAGGCCATCAGAAAGGACCTTGCTCGCTTAGCTAGAAGTATACAAACCCTTCTGTGGAAGTCGCATCATAATTTATAACTATTATTTGAAAATACCTAGGCTATTATACATTATTTATTAATGCTGATATAGTATCAAGGTGCCAAGTACGACATATACCGATATGTGTGAGGGTGTTGAAGAATGTGTACAGTAAAAGAAACGTTGGAAGGTCCTGCACTCTTCTAAGGTGCTTAGGGTATGTGAACAATGCCAAATGGATTATAGAAAAAGTACAGACTTTAGAGAAAGACCTATAAGAAAACAGTATGTCTCAAGCAGGCACAGGTAAGACTTTTTTCAAGGTGCAGTAAATGAAGAGTGTATTAAAAACTGTTTTTAAGTTTGATATTTTATTGTACTAGCTGATTACCCGGCGTTGCCCGGGTATTTATTTATCCCAATCTTCTATTAGACAGGAAAATAATGAATTCTAACTATAGTGCAAAGTGTAACTAATTATATTTACAGATATTTAAAAGTATAAGTACAGTATACAAATTATAAAGTAAAATTATTAATTTAGCTCAAAACGTGATTATAATCAACATTTTTAGTTTCACCTCCAGGAACATGAACGGCATTGGGAGTGTCACTATTCATCTTAGCGACTCCGAAAGCTATGGATTCCACACTAATACCAGTCGTTTTCGATTATTTCTACATGTCACCCCTTCGCACCCCAACCCCTAGGAGTACCAGAGGTGTCTTACCCCCACAGTATTTTTTTCCAGATTGTAAGTCATATGTGTACCAAATTTGGTTGAAATTGCTCCAAGCGTTCGAGAGTTATGCCGGAACAAACATCCATACATCCATTTTTGTATACTATATAGATAGATAGATTTAATATTTTTTTCATTAATAGATTCTATACCAAACTATTTCTGCCTTAGGTCTTTTATTTCCTGCCACTCAATTAAGGCAAGGGAAGGCATTTCGATTTTAGTGAACTTTGGATGTAGTGAACTAGTTACCTGAATCCGTAGGGGTTCGTTATTAGCGTAGTTGACTCTATAAACACATATCTGCTTTTGCAGCAAGGAAACATTAAAGAGTAGAGTCTGCATTTTTCATTTACAATTCTACGTAATATCTACATCTTTTGTGAGTGCGACATCAAAGTAACGGTTGTCTGCATGACGTAAAAATTGTTTAGTACATCACATGATACAATATTGAAGAGGTTTGTGTGAATTTGAGACAAAATAGATATAATTTTTGCTGTGGGTTCCTCACGGGGTCGGAAGGGGGATTAACAAGCATAACTATAATATTTGTGTAGGAAGGGAGAGCCGAATTATAGTAGTATATTCGTTCCGGGGGTAGATATCTCCATGGACCCCGGATGCAGTGCGAACAATCACTCTTCTTGAAATGATCGATTTGTCTTTTAACGTTTTGAAATGTAGATGCAGTGGGTATCGCAACAGTGGCTCTGGATAGGGGGGGGAGGGGCAAATGCGTCCATATATCAACTTGTCCCACACAGCTGTGACACGCTGCCACACGAACGAATCTTATTCGAAAAGAAGTCCAGATCCAATACTGGAATTATGTAGCTTTGGACGAGAGGGTGGGAGGGGTGATGGCTTAAAACATGTCCCTGTCTCACTTAAAAGAACTGGACAAGAGAAGAAGGTAAAAAAATATTACTCAGTTTATTTCAAAATGGATTCAATCGCAACAATCTCTTAAAGGAAACATTACTTAACACAATTCGCTTCTCATCACTGAAATGTTCCTCAGAAGGGTTGATTTGGTTTACTTTATTTCGCTCTTCTGCCAATTTTGATTAATCGCGAAGATGAGGAGGAGTAATGATGAAATTGATGAAGGGACACTCACAAAGAACACCAATGACCAGGCCAGGGATTCGAAAGCTGACTCTTTGTTCCATCATATATTTGTTGCAATAGGTAATATAAATATGTGAAGCCAGCGATCGAAAACAAGTCTCTGTGCAAGTAGTGACGCGAGACGGCTCCACCAATGAACATGTGAGAAGGAATGGGATTGCGTGGAGGGGGAAGCGACTGCAGTTACCAGCCTTAGCAGCAGCGTTTACTGCTTTGCTTTGTTCACTTGATTCCACCCCCTCTCTGCCGCTATGCGCTGCCTTGCTCCAGAGATATATGGGACAGCGTATATGTACCAGAAACATAATATGGTCGTGATATTGCCACCCATTCCATCGCAAACGCGCGCGAAGAATATAAAATATACCTCAATGTGGTATGAACCACTACTTTTCTTGCCGGGCCATGACCCCTGCTACATCCCCGGCTAGGAGTACGAGAATTCTTCTACATCTAGGGCTTGCTGGGTTTAATTTATAGTCTCAGTTACTATATTAACTTTATTAACCGTAATTGACCTAACTAGAAACTAGTTAAGTTAGCACTACTGACTCAACACGTTTAAAGAACACTTCCATTAAGAATCTTACAATGCACATGCCTTGTAAAGTCGTATCCTTCATTTAAATTCCAGCTTTGCAGCAGATTAGATAACAGTAGATAATCACAAGATTACTCACCAAAATGTCTTGAAAAAACACAAACTTAAACTTACATTAATGTCCTCTTCCATTTTTTTGATAACTTCACAAAAAGAAATAAAAATCTCTATCTTTTCCCATCGTTACCAACCCGTTTATTTTTGCGGAGTTTACAACCTCGCACAGAAAATTATCATACCTAAATGTGAGATAACACTAGATATCTTCTATGACCATACAGGTGCTCCTATACGTGTGATAGTACTGAATCAAACGAACATGTACATACCCATTAAACAGAGAACTAATAAGAATTTTCCTACGACATAACTTGTGTCGTTGCACCTCTCTCTTCCTCCTTTGGTGCTTGATTTCAACTAACCTGCGTCTTCTGCCTCACGTACTGGATGGCCTTGATCATGTGGAGGCCCATTTCCACACAGCAGTGCGCGTGGTCGTCCCTCGCTTCTGGTAGCCCTGACACACAGTAGTAGCAGTCCCCAAGCAGCTTGATCCGCAAGCAGTGGTTTTCCTGGAAATATGATAGAAAAGCATATTAAGTGGTGGACATAAATATAAGCAAGTGCTCAAGTCACGAGAGCAAGTACTCCAGAAATGAATATGCGCTCACTTCCATAGCTCACTTACTTTTTACTTACACACATGTATCAACATTTATATGAACTGGAGATCTTCCTACCGGGTGCTCACAATAAAAGTTGCTCTGATCAGAGCTTTCTGGAGGTCGTTTGAAGCATCGGATTTCGCTGAAACTTCCTATGGAGGCTATTCGCGATTAAAATTAACCGATATGCCATCTGGTGGGATTTTCAGGAACTACTCTATGTAGGATACGTTGTGTTAAGTCCTTTAAACTTAAAGCATGGGGAATATGCGGAAGAGTAAGGTCTACTGTTCAGTTTTTTTTGCTCTAAATCGTTTTATGAGTCAGAACAAATGAAAAGTTTTCATATGTTTCCACCCCGTGGAATCAACAAAATGAAATTTGTTAATATCTCAGGGAAAACGTAATTGATTGACAGAAGATTGGCATGGGGGACAACAATGTAATTCGGCAAGGAAATTACGAAGAATGCACGAGTCTGCTCACATTATTTTTCGAGAGATAAATATATATTACAATGAAAGCAAAGTTTTAAATTGTACTTTATAAAAAAAGCTCTTTTTTTGGAAAAGTAATGAAGCGTCTTACCCAATGCGTCCATGTATTTATTATGTATGTGTGAACAGTCGATTAAGAGAGAAGATGAAAATAGTTTGAGAATGAATTAATGTTAAATGTAACCCGAAAGAGAAAATGGGCATGCTAATGAAGCTGTTTCATTCAGTACGATGTCCTTTTTCAGTGAGGATAGCCTGGTCATGAAATCGTGAATATTATTATTAAACCAGCCTTCCTCTTTCGAGAAAGAACTGCAATGATATGTTTGCAATTTTCTCTTGTCCCAGCTCTTCAAGTACAGGTTAATTTCAATTTCTTTATTTTCAAGTAATTTCCGAGAACCCCAGTTACAACATGAGGTTCAGACGATACAGCACTGCTTTGAAGAACCAGTGCGTATACAATTATACATTACTTCCATCTGCGTTTTCCGTGTTATTTTTGCCTATCATAATTAAATGCTTCGTTCTCAGCACAACTTCACCTTCATTATAGTTTCTGGAATTCACATCGCATTCGCAATTTTTAAAAATATCGCGTAATTTAAAAGTTTCTTCCATATCAGCCATGACAACATGCTGCTATTTCGTACTACTGCTGAATGTAAACAAAGATTTATCCTACATAGAGCAGCTATATTGGAAGCGACACTAGCGCTCAGGTGGTAATTTTAATCGCGAATGGAGACCATGCGGAATGCTAAAGAAAAAAAGTATTTCAAATTTTCAACACCAGGTTGAAATGTGGCGCTGAAGTAATACCAACAAGTAATTTGAGCTTATGTCGGTAGAGTCCAGCACAGATATTTCTGCCGTGTGATGCGCGACAGAACTAAAGAAGCAGTGTTGCTAATGGAGCAGATAGAAAAATCGCTGCAGTGCGCCGATGCACAGCTGTTACATACAACAAGGAAATTAGAGAATTCAGGTCTATCTAACGTTGAGTTTTAAACGTCATGCATTATACCAGGACTAGGATTAATATGTACTAACGAGTGGCTTTGTATGTAGCTACATACATATAGACTAAAAATTCGCAAAATATGAACTAACACATACGTAAAATTACCAAAAATGCTGCAAAGAAGACTTCTTCATACGATTCCTTATTTGAGTGACTTCAAACAAAATAAAATAAAAATATTATTTTCCATTGCATTAATGCACTGGTGGCGTTCTAACTGTTCACTCCCAAAACCCGTATACACTGGTATGGAACTGCAACGGCAGATAACAACATGCCAACGTGTTAAACCTCGACAATTGGACCACAACACTCCTCCTCAAGCAGCATTATTATTTCCTCTCTGTGATCGGCGAAAGTCGGTTGCCTTTGTTCTACATTTACAAACGATGCCGGCTTCCAAAACAATAACAAGTACATATACTGCCACTAGACGACAAGCTGCGCGGCTTTTTCTCTTGCTATGAACCAGGGCTGGCGCTAGTCATTTTGCCTCCCTGGGCAGTGGCGGTAGATGCCGCTCCATTTCGACCCCCCCCCCCCGCCGCCATTACGCAGCAACGGGAAATTGAAAATCAATATATTCCTAAGTAAAACATCAAAATATAAAATAAATAATGAGACTTCTTATGCTATTTCAATACTATTAAGCGCAAAAGAATATCTCGCTCGACTACAGTTTTCAATAGGCTTATTTTTTTCTTCTCTTCAAATTTTGCCGCCCTGGCCGGTGGCACGGTTCGCCCTCCCCTTCCGCCGGCCCTGCTATGAACTTGGTCACCCATCAAAGCATGGCAATTTTAACACAGAAAACAATATGCATCGCATTAAGCAGCAAAAATGACAGACAGCCTCCTCTTCCTCCACCTAAATCCCATCTTTCGCAGCAAACGTCGCAAACTCTCTTGACTTCCCGCAAAATGTATGTCCGCCTGTAATTTGACATGCAATTTTTTCAATGTCAGCACTTCATTTTCACTAAGAGCGTAGTCGTATATGCTCCTACGGATAACGTTTTCATCGAAAGCGTCCACTGACGATTTGGTCGCTGGTCTTTGTCGTTCTTTCCCGGGAGTGTGGAATGATGTGGAGGGGCCTTCTGACATCTCAAGAGATTGTCTTTCGTTCATGATAGCCCTGATTGTTCGTTCAGGAACTCCAGTCGCAGCCGCTGCTCTCTTGCCAAAATGCTGTATTGGGATGCTAACACCTTCACTGGCTTCCTCCTTCATGAACTCGTCCACGTTGCTTAGAATTTCCCGAGCTTGGCTATGCAAGGGTTTTGATTTCAACTTTAACAGAACTGGAAGCATTATGGAATTTAACGTTCATTAACAAACACACACTTTCACATACACACACACACGCAATACACGCACACAACGTAAAATACTTAGTATAAAATAAAAATATGGTGCTTCCAATCCAACAAAACTCACCGTCATTTTACCTGCCTTTCCCCTTCCGTGACAGAAATAGTGCTTCATTATTACAGTTGGCAACACTAGTTACTAGCTAGCCAATGAACATGCACTGCATAAAGAAGCAACCACTACGCCGTGCTATATTGCCACATTACCGTCCCTGCCGAACGGTGTGAACCGCGAGCTGGAGCGCTATTCAATTGTTTTCAATGATGTTTGCGCGAGTGTGTCCAGGCATGGAATGACAATATGGCAACAATAGCGAAGGTTTTCGAGCAGGGTAGAACACGTGATACTAAGAGAGAGGGAGACGACGAAAATTGGTATCTACGCAACGGCAAATTTATGTGTGTTGTACTCTACAGCAGGGTTCAATATGCTCCCTGTCAACGCGAACGACCCTTTGGTAGCATAAGATAATGTGAACAATGGGCGCACGAAGGGTTTCCCGTGATGTACACTATGCACCAGATTTCAATGCCACATTTCAACCTGGTGGTGAAAATTTGAACTATGTTTCCGTCAGCCATCGCTTCCCCATGCTCTCCATAGCCTCCTCACCAAATTTCAGTGCAAACCGTTTCTTCGAACGGGCTCCAGAGGTGTGAGTGGGACAAATTTAATTGTGGCAGCCGGCACTATAATGTGAAAATTCAAAGAGTACTGAAGATGCATTATTACAGCTAAAGAAGAGTAAAACCCTCTGACGCTGTCGTAAAATTTTCAACCATAAGCGAGCAGAAAAAAGCGGAGGATGCAATCACCTGCTTACCATGTAATCCAGACCTTGTCTTGTCAAAGTGCGACGTTTTTCAGCACATCGTCACCTTTGTTAATGTGCCAAGCGTTTGTATCACCACGAAGAGGAAAACCGTAGTGGTGACTTTATATTTAAGGTGGTGGGTTTTTTTTTTTTTACAAAAAAGCAAGGAAGGAAAGATACACCTAAATATGGCAACATGGGAACATTCGGTCACAACAACAAATGTCTGTCAACTTTAGTTCACAAGTTTGCCGGAGTTTTCTCATCTTGGTAGAGTACATTAGGACTCCCCCGATGGCGTAGTACATAACGTCTTCGCCTTCTAATCAAGAAGTCCAGGGTTCGATACCCGCTGGAGACACACAATGGTCCAGGCATCCAATTCAGACTGTAGATCAGTTTCAATTAGCCCATCTGCGCATAAAGTGGACTGAAAACACCAGTTTTACTGCACAAAACACAAGCAAAGCTATGTCAGGAGGAGTACTTACCGCGGCAAGCTTGTCGAAGCGAGCGAACAGGTCGTTCAGGACTCGTACTAGTTCCTGGGCACTACACTGACTCGCCAGAGCTGAAAGGAGAAAACAAATGCAGTTAGTTTTATTCATTCACGCATAGATTTCACAGTACTACGAAATCAAAGATCCCAGATTTCATAGTCCTACGAAATCGAGGATCTGAGATTTCACAGTGCTACGAAATCAAGGATCTGAGATTTCACAGTGCTACGAAATCAAGGATGCGAGATTTCACAGTGCTACGAAATCAAGGATGCGATACTTCACAGTGCTACGAAATCAAGGATGCGAGATTTCACAGTGCTACGAAATCAAGGATCCGAGATTTCGCAGTACTACGAAATCAAGGATAATAGACTTTACAATGCTACAAAATCAAGGATCCGAGATTTCACAGTGATACGAAATCAAGGAACTGAGATTTCACAGTGCTACGAAATCAAGGATCCGAGATTTCGAAATGCTTCGAAATCAAGGATCCGAGATTTGACAGTGCTACAAATCAAGGATCCGAAATTTCACAATGCTTCGAAATCAAGGATCTGAGATTTCACAGTGCTACAAAATCAAGGATCCGAGATTTCACAGTGCTACGAAATCGAGGATTCTGGATTCGAATCAGTGTCAAGGCATAATTGTTAGAAACGAAATGCGGCGGAGCGAGATTTGTCTCGTCTCGTTATGCATGTAACTGTTCCGTTGTCTCGGTTTCGAAGGGAAATTCTCGATCTTGCCTCGGTTTTGTGTCTGCTTTCGAACCATCTGCATATGAATACACCAGTATCATAATTTAAATATTTTTTGAAGGAGAGGAGAGGAGTAGCAGATGGGGATACACAAATATCCAATGGTGTACAGCCGACCTCCGTGGCGGAGTTGTTAGCACAGCGCGCCACGATGCTAGGAGTCGCGGGTTCGAATCCCGCCTGGGCATTCCTTGTAAATGTTCCTTCATCAATTTCAGCATATCACTCATCCTCATCTTCGCGATTAGCGAAAATTGGCAGAAAAGCGAAGTAAAATAAATCAAATCAATAAACAATTATAGACTTTTCACCTACAACTACACCCAAACACACGCGCACCAGGTTAAAGGGGCACCTTCTCTGAAGTCACTTAGACAAAATCTCTTCCTCGCAGTGCACCCTGGACTGCATTTTTTCAGACTAACGAGGCTCTGGCACTTCCCACAGTCAGTATATTCCTCTGCTGGGCTTGTGTTACGTCCTGTTCGTGTGTGTTTGTGATTATCCCTTAATCAGTTTCTTTTTATCGCCATTCACTGTCGCCTTCGCGATTATCCAAAAGTGGCAGAAATACGAAGTATAGTACGAATGAATGAATATATGCAAGAAAATGCATTAATATTTGATTCAGTTACACAAAAACATTCAATCAATGAACCAAGAAACAAACAATTAAACGCACAATTCCATCAATTGATGTTTTTGAAGTGCATAATAAATTTAATTTGTTTAATTTTCTTTTTCAATGTGTAAAGCCGAAGGAAGAGAAAAGAGTACAGAATGCGCTAGGAATCCTTGTTACAATGCTTCTTGAAAGCAAAATTTTGACAGGTACACCTCTAGAGAGGCCACTTCCCTGTCATACATATGACGGATGCACCTACACAATGGCCGCAATTCACTCTTACGGAGAGCCTCATGGTTGAATCTGAACCACGGGTCACGCGATAAGCGGCCACCGCGAGCTGCAGAACACGAATATGTCCTAGTAGCACATGACCTTTACAAATCTAACACTACATCTTCTTAGCTAAATGTAAACTTACTGAGTATAACTTGGGCTACGATTAGGGATTACAGACTTCGACGATTTGATCTACACTGTATTGGAAATCTCTGGAGGAAGCGAACGAAAACATGTCCTCTGCGCAAGTAGGACTCGAGAGGGCTCGACCGATGAGCGCGCGAGAGGAGAAGAGAGTGCATGTAGGGAAAAGATTCGGCTGCAGCTTCCAGCCGTTTGCAGCAGCGCGCACTGCTTTGTTCTGCGCACTCGCTTTCTACCCTTCTCTACCGTTATGCGTGGCTTGATTTGATTGGTTTGATTTGGTGTTTTAAGTCCACTTTATGCACAGTAAGGCTAATCGGGACTGGACCTACAGTTTAAAGTGGGATCCGAACCACTATGTGCCTCAACCGGGTAACGAACCCGGGACGCCTTGATTACAAGGCGATGACGCTACCACTGCGCCATCGGGGAGGCCCTCGTTATGCGTGGCCTTCCTCCGTAGATTCCAGAGACAGTATAGTATTGCATTTGAGTGAAATCGGTGGACGAGTAACAGATTTTCCTTTCTTGTTTACTTTACGCCACTTTTTTCTTCTTTATGTTAAATGCAGCGATGAAAAAGAACGATTAGATAAGGGGCACGAAAATATGAACATTTATACACTTGATTTGATTTTAGTTATTTAGCTTGGCTTTCCTGTCACTTTTAGTTAATCGCGACGATGAGGTGAGTGACAACGATATTCATGAAGGGACACACTCACAAAGATCACCAATGCGCAGGCTGGGATTCGAACCCCTGCGTTCGTAGCTCGAGGTGCTTACCGCTCCGCCACGGATATCGGCCACACAATCAACTATGCCCAAACCAGGACTCAAGCTTAGAATCATGAACCATTTGGTGGGGAAATCGTGAATTAGCCAATGCTAAGCGGCAATTTTCGCTTCTTAATTACGACAAAAATTGCTCAAATGGGCACGCATTGTACTGAATATTTTCATGTTTAGTTGGCGAGATCTTGAATTTGAGCAAAAATTTCTATTGCAAAACTAATGCATTTCAATACGGTGGACTTTGTTAATGAGCAGAGGACATTTTTCAATTAAGGTTTTTCTAAGCATAATTCAAAATTAAATTAACGCATATGTGGGAAATGAATTGCTTAAGACTTAAAAAGAATATGATGACTGTTCTTCATAATATCAATGACTTCCATGTGGCGTCATCTACCAGTGTTGATTGACTATTTTGCATACATTTGATCGTGTTGTTTCGCAATTCAATTCCTTTGTGAACCCTATCGGGTCATCCTTTGTAAGTCAACATTACCAAGTGTGTGCTTCGAGTTTTTCGCAGTGAATGACATTGTTAAGGGAATTGAGCCGACTATAGACAGTTCCTGTAGCGAGAGATCGTTCATTATCATACATAATGCCAGGCGCACTGTTGTGGAACGTGCAGTATGAAGCCTTTGGTATATTACATCTGTTGATGTGAACCTCCTGCGGCCTTTCAATCGGTACAAGACTTGACAGCGACACGCATCGGTGAACCTTGTGGTCCATTTCTATGAAATGACTCAGCGAGCGTATACGTGCTGTTCCAATAAACATTTGCCCATTATTTACCTTCACGGTTCACCGGAACCCATTTACAACAGGTGCCAGTTACAAGTTTTCAATACTCGCGAGTGGGTAAACCTAACACCAGCATAGGCGAGTGTTTGCGCTTCGTGAATGTTGAAGCAAAACACGGAGCTGGTGTAAAATCGAAATCGTTGTTAGAAATTAGACATTGTTCAGGTTCTAGTTCAAGTTCCGTAAGGAGGTTATTGCTTTCAATTCAAGTTCCCTAAAGCCAAACCCTGTGGCCCAGTGGTTAGCACATCGTGCTGCGACGCCAGGGGTCCCGAGTTCGAATCCCGCTCGGGCTTGGTTGTTTGTGAATGTCCATTCATCAATTTCATCATTTCATCACTAATCCCCATCTTCGCAAATTAGCCAAGAGGCACAAAACGCGAAGTAAAATAAACTAAATCAATTTTATTTTTTTATTTTATTTTCTTATTTTACTTCGCGTTTTGTGCCTCTTGGCTAATTTGCGAAGATGGGGATGAGTGATGAAATGATGAAATTGATGAATGGACATTCACAAACAACCAAGCCCGACCGGGATTCGAACCCGGGACCCTTGGCGTCGCAGCGCGATGTGCTAACCACTGGGCCACAGGCTCGGGCACTAAATCAATCAAGTTCCCTAAAGAGGTAACCGGTTCCAGTTCAAGTTTCCCAAAGATATAACCGGTTCCAGTTCAAGTTTCCCAAAGATATAACCGGTTCCAGTTCAAGTTTCCCAAAGATATAACCGGTTCAAGTTTCCCAAAGATATAACCGGTTCCAGTTCAAGTTTCCCAAAGATATAACCGGTTCAAGTTTCCCAAAGATATAACCGGTTCCAGTTCAAGTTTCCCAAAGATATAACCGGTTCAAGTTTCCCAAAGATATAACCGGTTCCAGTTCAAGTTTCCCAAAGATATAACCGGTTCCAGTTCAAGTTTCCCAAAGATATAACCGGTTCCAGTTCGAGTTTCCCAAAGCTATAACCGGTTCCGCTATAACATCTCCCAAGAGAAAACCAGTTCCAGACCTAGTTCCCCAAATATCCAAACTGGTCAATTCCGAGTTCCCCAAATAGCTAAGCTGTTCAAGTTCGAGTTGCTGAAGCACCTAACCTCTTCAAGTCCGAGTTCTTGAAACAGTTAACCGTTTCAAGTCCGAGTTCCCCAAATAGCTAACCGGTTCAAGCCCTGCTTCCGCAAATGAACTAAGCGTCTCAAATCAGAGTTTGTTAAAAAGGTAATATTGCAGTGCGAGTTTGTAAAATGAGCTTACTTCTTCCAGTGGGAGTTCCTCAAGTGTGATTTCCCCAAAGAATTAACTGGTCCAGCCCTATTTCCCCAAAGAGCTAACTGGTTCCAGCCCTATTTCCCAAAGAGCTAACTGGTTCCAATCCTATTTCCCAAAGATCTAACTGGTTCCAGTCCTATTTCCCCAGAGAGCTAACTGGTTCCAGTCCTATTTCCCAAAGAGCTAACTGGTTCCAGTCCTATTTCCCAAAGAGCTAACTGGTCCAGTCCTATTTCCCAAAGATCTAACTGGTTCCAGTCCTATTTCCCAAAGAGCTAACTGGTTAGAGTCCAATTTCCCCAGAGAGCTAACTGGTTCCAGTCCTATTTCCCCAAAGAGCTAACTGGTTCCAGTCATATTCCCCAAAGAGCTAACTGGTTCCAGTCATATTCCCCAAAGAGCTAACTGGTTCCAGTCATATTCCCCAAAGAGCTAACTGGTTCCTGTCCTATTTCCTCAAAGTGCTAACTGGTCCCAATCCTATTTCCCAAAGAGCTAACTGGTTCCAGTCCTATTCCCCAAAGAGCTAACTGGTTCCAGTCCTATTTCCCCAAAGAGCTAATTGGTTCCAGCATGAGTTCCCCAAAAGAAATAATTGGTTTCAGTGCGAGTTTCCTCAAGATGTAACTGATTGCCGAAGTACAAAATTATGATTTTTTTTTTGTAATTTGCTATGTGGTGTTGATAGCTTTTTGACTCGTCTAACATCGATTACTTGTACAATTAGGTTAACTGCTACCAGAAAGCAAAGTGAACTGACTATAAAAGGAAAAGTCATTCGAGCTTCAGTAATCTTCATCCCAGTATTTAATAGGGGTGATCGAAGGAAAGACCACAGAAACACTTGCCAGTATGGCTGGGCAAAGGATTTGAATCCGAGACCCCCCGAATAAGACTACCTCAACTTAACCACTCAACTGAATATAAATTGTAGACATTCGCCCCGACTGAGTGCAAAATTCAGATCTAAACGAAACAACAACATCAGCAGTAGTAACAACAACACTGCAAGTACCAATAACAACGTAAGCAAACCATTCTTGAATGGAACGTCCTTAGAGTCAGAATTATTTGTAGTCCTGGTCGTAAAGATAGGCACGAGCCTAACTAACTCTCTAGCCTTCTTGATACGACGCCAGGGGCCCCGGGTTCGAATCCTGGCCAGTGTATGGATATTTGTGAGTGTCCATTCATCAATTTCATCATATCATCACTTATCCCCATCTTCGCAAATTAGCCAAAAGTAGCACAAAAAGCGAAGTAAAATGAAGCAAATCAAATCACAAAATCTAGCCTTCTTAAACCCGAAGGTTTATGGCTGCAGCAACACAAGCCTTCCATATGTCCCTATCCTGAACAAGATCAATCCAACCATACCGATTTCATTTACGTCCATCTGAACGTTATCCCTCCATCTTCGTCTTCCTATAGGTCTCTTACCATCAGGTTTCCCAAGGCACGAGCCTATACTCTTTGCACAGAACATACGAAACTTTTAGCTCTGTATGATTCCTGAAAGCTATACTTTGCACGCATTCAACATTGCCGTTTTTCATCAGATAGAGCCTCATTGCCTGAAACAGCTCAGCACCTAGTTGTGCCAGCACCTTCTTATACAACACATGGGCAGAGACTATATTTACATGTAACGTCATCTGTGGTAGGTTACTTATTACAACACGATATCCACCATTATTTTTAAAAATGCTTGTTGTTGCACTTTCCCCACATGCTAACAAAACACTGGGATCACACTAAGTCAGTTTTCTGCCTATTTAAGGGCATGCGGGACAGTTTTCGCCCGGCTTTTCCCTCCAAGTCAGTGTTGCAAACTTAGCACTCTTGGAGCCAGGTCTCTCTCTTTCGTGCACTCGTTTGGCTGTGAACTGGGGCGCCCGCCCCCGTGCCTCACCATGATACCATCACTGGTTCCGGCCCACATAGACCAACTTTTGCCATGATTATACATTTTGCACGTGACGTGATATTGTTATATTGGCTGCGTCCCCCATCCCCTCTTATATCCCCAGGTACTTTTTTATAACGCCGTGTTGACGTGAAATTAACATAATATTGTTATCAGGGAATCCTTTATTTTCGATTTCATACGACCATGAGATGGGTTATGCCACCGGATCTAGATGGTGAAAACTAAGAATAAATTGTCATCAATTTAGAGTTAACGGTAATAGCAGCGCCCCACCCCTTTGACAACTAACATTACTCTAGGAAGCACTTCGTAAATCTAGCTCCTTGAAAGTCAGTTTTAACTCTATTTAAGGTGACTCTTTCATGCGCACCAGGTTTGGCAACACTGCCAGGCGGCAAGGAGAAATGCATTGGGCATATGGGAGTATTATTTGATTTGTTATCTTGGGAATATCAAATTTCCGATGGAATAGAAAATGATATCAACGGGAAGAGGGCAGTTTGAAGAAGTGATTAACCAAGCAGAAAAGTCGAAACTCTCATTTGATTAGCCGTAACTTGATGTTGAAGTTGATTGCCCATAAGGAATACATGGGATTCAGAAAATTCCTATTCTTCATATTTTTCAAATATCGTGTCCAGCTTAATAATAAATATAAAAAAAAGCTTCCACTTGCAATATGGAGAGAAATTCATACTCTTGATACACTAACTGTACCTCCTCTCCTTAACACGCACTGACGACTGTAATTCTATTATCTTGTTGCCATGAATGACCTACCACTGATGACGTAGCGTGTATACAAAAAGAGTCTGAGCAGGCCTTGTATGTAAGAAGGTGTTGGTTTAGCCACGGCGTGGAAAATCTCCCTCCACGTCCCCCACAGGGAAACTACAGAGTGGAAGAGCTCTTTTTAACAAGGACACCTTTCCCTCATTCACAGCCATAACAGAATTGCGTTCGCGAGTAATTCGATTATTAAGAAACCTATGAAGCACTTCCTTTCTTTGAACTCTTCCATTTTTACCCATAATGCATTCTCCTGAGCAATTACCGTTTCTCTTAATGTATTTATGGAGTGTGGAACCCACAAAAAAACATGTTGATGGCGATGCTAATGTAATTTCGACCTCTTTCTTCTTTTTTCTGAAACCGAAGACTATGTACAACCTTGGGTGAAGGAGGTTAAGGTTTATTTCAGTTTTCAATGGTGGTGTGAAGCTTCTACGAAGGTGTGCAGTGGTGCCATCTTTTAAAGAACACTGGGTAGGCTGAACTCTGAGATCTATTTTGTAATTTTATTCAACAATACATAAGTTGGTTGAGGATTTACCCATAAATTATTTTTGTTTCTAGGCTTTTACGTTTATAAACAGTTTTATCCCATTTCCGAGAGAAATACATGAATTTTGTAGTGGCTGTTTTTGCCTATTTTACTCGTAAGTGCCTATTTCGAAGATGGCTGCTTTCCGATTGCCTATTTCGAAGATGGCTGCTTTCCGAGTGCTTGATCCGGGGAAACAACGGAAACTCTTGTCGATATTTAACAACTTTAGTGCTAATTTAGTATTTCACTGTGCTTTCTGTCTGTCTATTTTGAGAGGTTATAGTGCCTATCAGCCCTCATGCTGTTTTTAAGCCCTTATCCTTCGTTACCCTCCTAACATCGATGTGACCACGGATAGTGCAAAAAGATGTAACAAATTATTATAAAATATTTTCATAACACTCAGTCAGTAATTAATTTGTGAGAATTATATTAGTGTACGGGAGCTTTTTCTAAAATTAAATATAACAACAGGTAAATTATTGGGTGGGCTCGAGCCCCGCAGGCTCATATAATTTAACGCCACAGAAAATTTAACAGTAAATTTTGACACCTCTGTGAAATTTTTGAAAGTTCTTGTGGGAGTGTAGATCTCCTATGCAGAAATACAATACACATCCTCGGTGGTGAAGTGGTTAGGGTAGCGCCAAAGGTCTTAGGTTCGAATCGTGGATTTGAAAACTAGAGATGCAAGATTAAATCTCGAGTGTTCTTGGGTTCGATCTCCCTTCGCAAATTTCGGCGTTCATCCAGTATCGTGAGAACAACTAGGGAGCGATTTGGAAAGTAGTAGCAGCGGGCTCGAAAGCCAGAAAACAGCGGCGATGGGACTTGATGCTTTGGCCACGTCTCTCAAGGTAGACTTCTGTTCTCGAAGGAGTATTGCGGCACAGTTTCTTTTTTTAAAGTTTAGTGAATGTGTGGTAAATCACAACAGAAAAAAACTGAGTGATAAGACTGTGGAGAACTGAATCAGTGATCGGTTAGTTCGTATGAACTTTCCAGCCTAATTATTGCCTATTTTTGTGGGAGCAGGAAAAGGTTTATTATCCAAGTCGCGTAGAAGAGTTTAGAGATGTTGGGAAGGGGTGGCCAATCACTGACATTTTTTTTTAAAAAAATGCAAGAGAATGAAAAACTTTCTGTTCTATGGTGCTCCACAAAACCACTTTTCAGAACGAATGGCTGCATCTAGAAGTAGCACGAGGCACAAGCCTGCCCGCTCCGAGTGAGAAACCTTTTTGTGACACATATTCAAGATATATTTTTAGCCTTACTGTGCACAAAGTGGACTTAAAACATCAAATCAAACCAAACCAAATCAAGATAAATTTGCGGAACATCATCATGAATTTTTACCAGGATGTAGAGATAGCATGTGAGCTCGTATAATATTTCAAAATGAGAAATTGTTTCCATTTCACTCTTTATTTCATCCTCCGCCGTTCTCTTTTTCTCTGTTTATCAATTTCTTTCGAGTTTCCTCACTTTCCGTTTCTTTCTCTCGCTTTTTTCTTACTTTCCATTTCTTTCTCTCGCTTTATCTTACTTTCTATTTCTTTCTCTCGCTTTATCTTACTTTCCATTTCTTTCTCTCGCTTTATCTTACTTTCCATTTCTTTCTCTTGCTTTATCTTACTTTCTATTTCTTTCTCTCGCTTTATCTTACTTTCCATTTCTTTCTCTCGCTTTATCTTACTTTCCATTTCTTTCTCTCGCTTTATCTTACTTTCCATTTCTTTCTCTCGCTTTATCTTACTTTCCATTTCTTTCTCTCGCTTTATCTTACTTTCTATTTCTTTCTCTCGCTTTATCTTATTTCTATTTCTTTCTCTCGCTTTATCTTATTTCTATTTCTTTCTCTTGCTTCATCTTACTTTCCATTTCTTTCTCTCGCTTCATCTTACTTTCCATTTCTTTCTCTCGCTTTATCTTACTTTCCATTTCTTTCTCTCGCTTTATCTTACTTTCCATTTTTTTCTCTCGCTTTAGCTTTCTATTTCTTTATCTTGCTTTATATTACTTTCTATTTCTTTTTCTCGCTTTATCTTACTTTCCATTTCTTTCTCGCGCATTATCTTACTTTCCATTTCTTTCTCTCGCTTTATCTTACTTTCCATTTCTTTCTCTCGCTTTATCTTACTTTCCATTTCTTTCTCTCGCTTTATCTTACTTTCTACTTCTCTGTCGATATCACTCACTCTTTCTCTCGCTTTCACTCGCTTCCTATTTCTTTGTCGCTTCCCTCACGTTCTATTTTCCTCTCGTTCTACTTCTTTCTTCCTTATTATTTATTTCTCTCGCTTTCACTCACTTTCTATTTCTCTGTAGCTGTCAATCACTTTGTACTTCTTTCTCTCTCTTTCGCTCACTATTCATTTTTTCTTTCGCTTTCATCCACCATATATTTCTCTCGGTTTCTCTTTCTCGCCGGCCCTCGTGGAGGAGTGGTTAGCACATCGCGCTACGACGCCAGGGTCGCGGATTCGAATCCTCGTCTGGGCCTGGATGTTTGCGAGTGTCCGTTCATCAATTTCATCATATCATCACTCATCCCCATCTTCGCAAATTAGCCAAAAGTGGCACAAGTCGCTCACCTACTATTTCATTTTCTCGCTTTCGCTTGCTTTGTTTCTTTCTCTCACATTCTGCTTCCGCTGACTTTGTACTTCCTTTTCCCCGCTTGTCTTTCTTTCTCTAACTATCATTCATTTTCTCTTTCTCTCGTTTTCTTTGTATCTTGTTCTACATTAAATGAATCTGATAATATCTTATATCGACTGTTTGGGCGAGCAAGAAGGCACGGGGGAATTAAATATATTTCACGGTGGGCTTGAGTGCCCCTCGCTCATCCTGACAACGCCCCTGTGTCGTCCGGATATTATACATTATAAGGAACTGGAGTTACACAAAGATTCCTCTACGTCACACCGGCTTACTTCATAATTTAAAACTCATGAAAAAGATTTTAAAAAAGAGGATTATTCTTACAGAGCCTTTAATCAAGCATTGTCCCTCATAGCGTGCCATTCCCATCAAATTTTCAATTATCGAAGCGTGCTCAGAGAGGAGGAAAAGCTGGAAGCATGGAAAGGAGATGAATTAAGCCTGGTAAAGAAGATCAAGGCACATTAATACTCATTCTGCCTTGCGATCTTACCTGTGAACCCTTTGATATCGGCGAAGAGGATGCTGACGTTCTCGTAGCGGTGGATGTAGATCTTGTGGAACTGATTCGGCACGAAGGATCCTTTTTCTTCCTCTTTGGCGATGTCGTTGATCATCTCTATGGCGACGAAACTTGGCAACACTGCGGAAAGAAGACAGGGAATCAGAGAAACTGCAATAACTCCATTAGCTAAGATTGATTTGTGTGTTTTGGGAATTCCTCTGCAAGAAAGAGGCGATCGAGGTACAAACAGAGCCTGCAAAGGAAAAAAAGAAATTGCTGGAAGGTCTAAGTGCTTCTATATTTTGACTCAAGATCGAAAAATATATAAGACTTCCCTTAACATCTGCAGATTTGATTAGCTTGCTGTCGAAAGAACAGAACTAGCTAGAACTTTCTAGGGTGTGCCATGGCATATACACTAACTCTACTCTTTGGAGCAATTCTTAGGGCCGGTTTTTCCAATATACGGTTAAGATTCTTGTTAGCACGTAGCTGGAAGTTTCTGAAAATTTCGGTTTTTCAATGTACGGTTAAGATTCTTGTTAGCACGTAGCTGGAAGTTTCTGAAAATTTCGGTTTTTCAATGTACGGTTAAGATTATTTTTAGCTCGTAGCTGGAAGTTTCTGAAAATTTCGGTTTTTCAATGTACGGTTAAGATTATTTTAGCTCGTAGCTGGAAGTTTGTGAAAATTTCGGTTTTTCAATGTACGGTTAAGATTCTTGTTAGCACGTAGCTGGAAGTTTGTGAAAATTTCGGTTTTTCCAATGTACGGTTAAGATTTTTGTTAGCACGTAGCTGGAAGTTTCTGAAAATTTCGGTTTTTCCAATGTACGGTTAAGATTCTTGTTAGCACGTACCTGGAAGTTTCTGAAAATTTCGGTTTTTCGATGTACGGTTAAGATTATTTTTAGCTCGTAGCTGAAAGTTTGTGAAAATTTCGGTTTTTCAATGTACGGTTAAAATTCTTGTTAGCACGTAGCTGGAAGTTTGTGAAAATTTCGGTTTTTCCAATGTACGGTTAAGATTTTTGTTAGCACGTAGCTGGAAGTTTCTGAAAATTTCGGTTTTTCCAATGTACGGTTAAGATTTTTGTTAGCACGTAGCTGGAAGTTTCTGAAAATTTCGGTTTTCCAATGTACGGTTAAGATTCTTGTTAGCACGTAGCTGGAAGTTTCTGAAAATTTCGGTTTTTCAATGTACGGTTAAGATTATTTTTAGCTCGTAGCTGGAAGTTTGTGAAAATTTCGGTTTTTCCAATGTACGGTTAATATTCGTGTAAGCACGTAGCTGGAAGTTTCTGAAAATTTCGGTTTTTCAATGTACGGTTAAGATTCTTGTTAGCACGTAGCTGGAAGTTTCTGAAAATTTCGGTTTTTCAATGTACGGTTAAGATTCTTGTTAGCACGTAGCTGGAAGTTTCTGAAAATTTCGGTTTTTCAATGTACGGTTAAGATTATTTTTAGCTCGTAGGTGGAAGTTTGTGAAAATTTCGGTTTTTCCAATGTACGGTTAATATTCGTGTAAGCACGTAACTGGAAGTTTCTGAAAATTTCGGTTTTTCAATGTACGGTTAAGGTTATTTTTAGCTCTTAGCTGGAAGTTTGTGAAAATTTCGGTTTTTCAATGTACGGTTAAGATTCTTGTTAGCACGTAGCTGGAAGTTTGTGAAAATTTCGATTTTTCCAATGTACGGTTAAGATTCTTGTTAGCACGTAGCTGGAAGTTTGTGAAAATTTCGGTTTTTCAATGTACGGTTAAGATTCTTGTTAGCACGTAGCTGGAAGTTTCTGAAAATTTCAGTTTTTCCAATGTACGGTTAAGATTTTTGTTAGCACGTAGCTGGAAGTTTCTGAAAATTTCGGTTTTTCAATGTACGGTTAAGATTACTGTTAGCACGTAGCTGGAAGTTTGTGAAAATTTCGGTTTTCCAATGTACGGTTAAGATTACTGTTAGCTCGTAGCTGGAAGTTTGTGAAAATTTCGGTTTTTCAATGTACGGTTAAGATTCTTGTTAGCACGTAGCTGGAAGTTTCTGAAAATTTCGGTTTTTCCAATGTACGGTTAAGATTCTTGTTAGCACGTAGCTGGAAGTTTCTGAAAATTTCGGTTTTCCAATGTACGGTTAAGATTCTTGTTAGCACGTAGCTGGAAGTTTTTGAAAATTTCGGTTTTCTAATGTACATTTAGCTCGAAACTGGAACTTTGGTGGCGATTACCTTTACTACTTTCTTGCAGTTACCAGCCTAACTGGAAGTTACGAAGCAACATGGCTGTCTCATGCAGATATCGGTTCCATACTCGACAACTTCACCGTCAGATTAAACAAGATGCGATTCACTAAAAAGTTAAATTAGTATATAAGAAAATCTATTTTGTTTGGCAGAGCTCAACCAATGTCCAAGCAAACAGGAGGAATTAAGCAGCAAGCTTGTGGAGCTAATTGCATTTTATGATACGAGTTCGAGTCCTGGCCCTTTTTTTTGTCAAATTATGTATTGTGTGTGTTCCCATCACTTCAGGCTTTATTGTTGAATGGTCGTACTTTAGAAAAATCTCAGTAAATTTTAAAATTATTTTTATTCTTTATATACTTTCATATTTTTTAGAAATTTACCTACAAAGCGTTCTCACTATTTTGTTATCTTCTCGAGCAACATAAACATTGCACAGAGATGGTACAAAGCTTGCAGTCAAAAGACATGTAAAATTTGTACATATTAAAAGTGTTTATATCAACAGACAGAAAATATACTGTATATGTTTCGAATTCCTCGCGCTTCTTCTGCAAGAAAGTATGTATGCTTGTGCTCCGCAACAGCATTTGAGATATCCAATAGCCATTATTGAAAGAAAACCAAATTTGTAGTGATCGCTTTCCTTAAATTTATTTCATAATCAAACAGAATGAATAGATAGCCATTATTTCATTTGTTTCCACTGCAGAAACGTGCTTGCTAGTCCATAAGGGCTTGTAGTTCTACATTTAAACACCAGGCTGCGCGCCAATCGATACAGTTTGAAACTATACTAACAGATGGCGCGGAGATCGATATCCTGCAATTTCCGTGCTTCAGTGTCTTGGAGAACGAAGTATGGATTAGTTAACTGGCAGTTACTTTCACATTGAAAACCCCGGTGGTGGTTAAGACTGGCTATTATCTCCAACTGGCAGTTAGTTAACAGAAAGATTAACAGGACATTGAGAAATCAGCCCAAAGTCAAATGGCTGGTTATTACATTTTGGGATAAATTAAATGGTAGGCTATTGCATTTTGGGTAAGTTAAACATCTACTTATTACCATTGGCATGCGCACGGTGGAGGGGGGGGGGCAGTTGTCCTTCCTAATACTCTCACTTAGAAATTTAGTGTAGAGAAATCTTATTAGGGGCATTCCAGCGTTACGTGTGTGACAAAATTTAAGGTTCTAGACACGAGATTGGATCAACATATTCGTAATGAACTGATTTCATAGAATTATGAAGTACTTTGTGGTGTTTTAAACAAATTAAATAAACTTGAGTCTGATGGCATAGGCTGAATGCATGTTCTTAACAAAAGTGCGTTACATGTAACATTTCAAAAATGTAGGCAATATTGACTTCATTTGTCTGTGAAGCATATAGGCTGCACAGGCTAGAAACTTTTTGTTGGTGAAATGTGAAAATTATATGCATTCGCAAGCATCTAAACCTTAATACAATTAAAAACAATAATATTTTCCATATTAATTCATATTGTTATTTACATGGAGGAGGACCACTTTTCGTGGAATGCCCCATTACCGTTATTAAAAAATACGGCCGATTTATTCCTATGTAATGGGACTATCTCACTTCGTTCTCCGGCAAATTACTTATTATTAAGATTCGCGCATTTTATTCCTTAGCCTAGTTGTGTTACACCTTTGTGGTCGCAGAATAAATTATGTGTAGTTGTTTTGAATCTGGTGTACGAAATCATGCTTATATGGAAATTAGTCTGAACCAAAGAGAAGGAAAATAGAGGGGGGAGGGAGAACAGACAACTTTTGTGCCACAGAAGCTGGAATTCTTCTAATAGAGTGATTTTAGATGGGACAGGCTATACGACCTCGTTTAGTACCCATCAGTACAATAAAACAGTGAGATGGAACAAGGTTTTCCTTTCTCCGAGCGAACTTCCATCAAGGCTATTGCCAGGTGCGGATCCACGGGAGGGTGAAAGGGGCGATCGTCCCTCCCAACTGCGATGTTTTGGATATATTATTATGCCTAATAATATTCAAGACTCATTCGTTCTGTATTTTTATCACCACATTAACAGGCTCTAGAAGTCAACTGTATGCTCATGATAGGCTAATCGGAACTGGACCTACAGTTTCAATTTGAATGAGAACGAGTCTACAAGGTGCCTTAAAACAAAATGGGACCTGAGGCCACTGCAGAGAATGCATTTTTTTTCTTTATTCTTTTTACTCCTCATATCTGACCTTCAGTTTACCGTGACAATGGGATGAATTATGATAACAACAGAGGCGTAGCAAAGGGGGGGGGGGGCGAAGGGGTCTCGCGTCGCATGGGCTCATTATTTTTGTTAAAAAATGTAATAAATAGAGGTGAGAAGAAAACCATAGATGGAAAGGGCTAATTTTTGTAGGTGATAAAACTACATTATGTTTTGAACATGTTATAAATTATAGTGAAACATTACAATTTGAATGAATACGTCAACTATTTAGGATTTTAAATAAACCAGATGGTCTGATTTTAGAATATCCAGGAAGCCAAACAACAACAAAGAAACGTTCTCTTACAAAGGCTGATAAGCATAAACACAATTTTTGACTTCTCATAACTTAGCGGTTCGAGAACATCGAGAAACGTTATACACAGCAGAAAGAACAAAAAATTCAGAAAATTTCACGTATTTGGTGAAATTTCTTTCGAAATATGACCAATTATCACAAAAACATTTCAGACGTACACAATAAAATGAGATTCACAATAATTATCCACGTTTTGAAATTCAAAATGAACTGATACAGGTGAAGAGCAACGATGTCAAATTGGCTATATTAAAAAAAAAAAAAATTAGCTAAGTCCAGTGATTTATTAGCTTCACGTTTAGTTTCAATATTTACTTTCTCTAAGTTCGAAACTTTTTACATTTTGTAAGTGAACGTGACCTAACACAAAACAGCACAACAATGTTTAACATGTATCAGTTATTGTTCAATGTTGAAGCTCGTTATAGTAGCTATGCAACTACATCCAAAAACGGACAACCAGACACGTTGTACTAAATCTTCAATACCGGATTTCTATTCAAAAGTGGAGAGATCCTGGCAGCTGCAGGATAGTATGTAAGTTTTTTAATTTTATTATTTTCAGTCGCTTTTCTGTAATTTCTGGCTAATAGCGACGATGCGAATTTAGTGATGATGTGATTAAATTAAAGAAAGGACACTTACAAGGACACCCATGTCCAGATCGAGATTTGAACACGGGAACTCCTGTGGCAAGATCGAAAGTCGGCCACTTAACACACTCGATCACCGAACCGGCGTGTTTGTGTTATTAATGCTACATTGATTTGGCTTATTTTACTTCGCTTTTCTGCCACTTTTGGCCACTCGCGAAGATGAAGATGTTTAAAAAAAACCGTGGCTCTAGATCCCGTAAGCCCCTTGGCCTACCTCCCGACTGCCAGTCTCCCTTCCACAATCCTACCTAGAGGTGTGGAGATCTTCAACCGGTAATGGGATGACGTGGGGTCATCATGTCGAACACCCAGCCGTTATAGGAGATTTTTATGACCGGGTTACGCTACTCACTCGTAGCTCCACAATTTCCTCACGATGGTGGGTTGCCACCGGTCCTATACACAGGCCGAAAACCCAGAGACTGAAGCCAGGCGGACTTGAACCCACGCCGTCCTGTAGTCGAAGATGATTGGACAGTGACAAAGAACACCCATTCTCAGGCCAGCATTCGAACCCGGGACCCTTATTAATGATATATATGTTCAAAGGTGTTCGTCTGTAAAATAGATAAACCCTGTGGCCGACAGCTCTTAGAGTGCCAAAGCCTGCCAACCAAATTTCAGTTAGATGGCGTCCGGTGAACTCGTAGAATCCCATCACTGCTGCTGTATAGATTAGATTTGCAGAATGAATACTAGTTATTCTCTTTATCTGCTATTTTATCTACTAGTTATATCCCGTGTGTTATATTATGTGCTAACAAAATATAACACACAGGATTTTCCTGAAGTAACTTTGGATTCTTGCTGTAACACATTATGCCTTCTTTCCATATTAAACACACAAAAACTAACTAGGGCAGTTTTTAAATTTATTTATTATTTTTATTAAAAGCACTTTGCACGTTACGTTTCCAGCCTGTATCTCGTGGATTCTTGATATTCGGATGTCAAGAAAAACTGTAGAATCTCTCCCGATAAGGTTTTTCCCTACCGTTTGGTAGGAGACCTCGTGGAAGTTCCACCTAGGACAATGGGCCTGCCTCTGCGTTGGTGGCCCTATACTAGGTGTGATAGTACATGAGGTTTTCCGAGCTGTTCGAGTTTGTCAGCTTTGGAATAAATATTGCTGGGTCGGGAAGATCCTACGTTTGCTCATCATCCATTGTTGTTATGCTGCGGTGAACTTGACCAGTTTTCTACAGTACAATTACAATAATGACAGTAATTCCTGAGACTTTTCCATGTCACTTCAGGAAATGTAGGTATAATGAAGTAAGTCTTCATAGCCAGTATGTAGGTATTGGAATAGTAGGTATGTAATTTTAGACCACTAATGGTTCTTCCTTTTGGGTCTGCGAAGTAATTCCTTAAGCTTGTAGGTTAGGTTGAGTGATAGGTATTTCAAGTGCTTTATGCAATTTTCATTACCTTAGATTTGTGCATGACAGTATTTGCACACTCAAAAGGAAGAATGGTGTATTATAAGAGATCGCTGTGGACATGAAAGCGAGATCTTGTTATACACAGATGCAATCGACATTTATATCGACTGTATTTGCAATCGATATATCAACTCGATTGCAGTTGGTTCTCCGGCGCAAGGCTGTAAGGTACAAATGGCTTTACGTCCCTCTTCCAACTGAAAAAAAGAGGCCCTCACAGATGGTAGAGACTTTGACGCAGTTGTGAGGCTTTGCACCAACATCTACCTGTACCAACGATTGGCCCCATCTTTTCAGGACCTTGAGAGACATAGATTGCCCATGAACCATATCAGATGTCTAACTTCATGGCCTCAAAATCAACAACGCAAGGATCCATTCTAGGTCCCTAATTGTGGAAAATCTAAACTTGGAGCCATCTCTCAAAAATTACGAAATATTTCAGAGATGAAAAGCACAATGGACTTTGTAGATCACTTAATAATTGTTATGGAAGGTAATTCAAGAACAGAGCTGGAAAGAAAGTCTAGTATTGCGATAAACTCTCTCGAGGACTTGTGTGATTGACCATTGCCACCCAGAAGACCCACTTTATAATCCTAAAAGATAAGCTGAATGCTAATGAACACCCACAGATAAAACTCACAGAAAAATCTTAGAAGAGTCAAGGAAGCTAAATCTCTAGGTGTGAAATTACGGGAAATGCAACGACGACATGGATTACGTAACTTCAAAAGATGAGCCTGTAATAAATAAATTGCTAGCAATAGGTTCGAACACATTCAGACTCCCTATGTCGCTTACAAACCTATACACATTCATAATCTACAACGCCATAGTTTCTTTCGACGGACCAATCTGAGAAGACTACCTAAAATATACAACACAAGGTACCTGAACCCAATATGGCCTACCTAAGGTTTGCGATTGATTCTAATGGTGTACAAAGTCAGAAAGATAAAACTAGTGGCAAGATGCAAATGAGGGAACATTTCTCGACGTTTACTGAAAATTGGAGCCAATTCCATAACATGTACCCAATAGGGCCTAGTCATATATTTTGTTCTTTAACATCAAAATATACAACAGAAATTGTACTTAAGAGTACATGTATGTTGTTTATGTCGGTTTATATACAGAACGAAATATGAGATTTGCACAACGAAATAACATTGTTTACAAACCAATAACAAGGGAGTGACATGTCACAATTTGTTACCAGAAGACCCTGTATTATATATCACAGTCTGGGCAAATGAAAGGTCCTTTATCATCATCCTTGGTGAGATCCACACACAGTACGTGAACATAAGAGTAACAAATGCCACATTTGCGCATGACTTTTAAGATATATTCCTATGTACTAGGCCATATTGAGTACACCTTACATAGTGTTCTTTTATCCTTCGTTATGAACAGTAGGCTACTTTAGATTAAAGTCTAAACTAAGTACTTTCTTGTAAAGTACAAATTATGAGCTTTCATAATATGGACTAGAGATATAAACACGTATCACTTGGAAGATGTAGTACAGTAGTAATAACTTCCATATGCAATATTAGATCACGAACAACCCAATCACAAGGTTCAGCTAATTTGCTTCTTTGTCTTCAAGTTACTGTACTATAGGTACAGCCAACAGGTTCAATCACGTCATTCGGACAGCTTAAATGAGCCACTAACGCCATCTGTCTAATTAACCATGTAACTACGTGGGAACAGCAAATGGGCCATATTAGGTACTAGGCCATATTGGATTCAGGTACCTTATATAACAAAAATAACCATCACAAATGAAGACCAACTACTCAAATACAGAACCGCCATATACAGATTCAAGGAAGGCCAGGAAGAAATAATTTGCAAAGTAATTGGCAGATATGCCCCTAGTATTGCAGAATTAACTCCCAGATCATCCAGGAGTGGAAGGAAGCCTTCACGGTAGGAGACTGTACCACTTCTTCCCATGTATAAGAGAGAGGCTGATGACGACAGATTGCTGCCGTTGACGTCTCCAACGACGAACGGACACTTCACTTACGGTAAATGATCGACCGGATTCACAGTTTCCAAATTCCTCAGCACACAAAATAACTTTATACTTAAGACCTTCATCATATGAGTGATGCTTCTGTCTCTCCATTTTTAATGTCAGTTTGATGTGCACTTTGCATAAGCTGGATCACTGACCACCTATTTACAGGAACACCAGCATGAGAACAAAGCACAGAGCTTACTACTAAAAATAGACTGACTCTTTGTTGTGAAATGTTGATTGTTCTAACACAACAAATTTAAAGGAAACAAAATTTCGTTAAGGGTGATTTTTTAAACCAATAGCTACTTGTACTTAGGTAAAACATCGAGGAGAAAACCTGATTACTGAAATTTGCAAATACTTTATTTTAAATTACACTAATACCATGGTATATTTACCCACAGGGTTAGAATTCAGGCGCCCGCACCTTTTCCTCAGGGGCACTAGCATACGCAGGATTTTGTTTCGGGAGGGGCTGGAATTGTGACGGTGGGGGTGCTCTCTAGGAGGGGTTGCATACACAATACGATATTTCATATTTCTAGACTTTTCCTCTCTCAAAATGGCAACAAGGGTATTTTAAGGAGGCTTTGCATTTGCCACTGGTTTTTCCACGAATTTCTTCACTGCTTTTATTTGAAAAAGTTGATTTTCTCAAAATTTCGGAGAAGGCCTGTAGGCCCTTCATCCCCACCTCTACGTACGCCAGTGCTCAGGACCCAGCTCCTTTTTTATTTGCAAATATGATCTAAGAAAGCCACGAATCCAACTAAAATAAAGCTACTCATTTTGAAATATGAATGAAACAGACGTAAATAAGAATTGGGAGCACATACGTAATGCAATAGAATCAGCAGCTAAAGAAAGTATAGGATACCATAAACCGAGAAAAAGTAAGCCATGGTTTGATAATGAATGTCATAATCTAATAGAAATAAGAAATCAGGCTAGACTTAGGTGGTTAAATAACTCTGATGATACAAATCTAAACAATTATAATAGAATAAAGCGAGAAGTTAACCGCACGT
The DNA here is from genome assembly GCF_977018435.1 of Lepisma saccharinum. NCBI lineage: Eukaryota > Metazoa > Arthropoda > Insecta > Zygentoma > Lepismatidae > Lepisma > Lepisma saccharinum. The sequence continues at coordinate 33,261,323 of NC_139238.1, forward strand.
TTAGAAGTAAAAAAAGAGATTACTTGAAAAGCAAAATTAACGAACTTGAAATAAACAGCAAAAATAAAAATATCAGACATTTATATAAAGGTGTAAATGAGTTTAGAAAGGAGTGGCAACCTAAAGTAAACTTGATAAAAGATAAAGACGGTGATTTTCTAGCTGACCCAAGCGATATTCTAAATAGATGGAAGAACTAGAGTGCCACACACGTAAATTTGCCGTTGCGTAGAAACGAATTTTCGTTTCGTCTCCCTCTCTCTTAGCATCATGTGTTCTACCCTGCTCGAAAACCTTCGCTATTGTTGCCACATTGTCATTCCATTCCTGGACACACTCGCGCAAACATCATTGAAAACAATTGAATAGTGCTCCAGCTCGCGGTTCACCGTTCGGTAGGGACGCTAATGTGGCAATATAGCACGGCGTAGTGCTTGCTTCTTTTATGCAGTGCATGTTCATTGGCTAGCTAGTAACTAGTGTTGCCAACTGTAATAATGAAGCACTATTACTGTCACGGAAGGGGAAAAGGCAGGTAAAGTGGCGGTGAGTTTTGTTGGATTGGAAGCTCCATATTTTTATTTTATACTAAGTATTTGACCGGTTTGACGTTGTGTGCGTGTATTGCGTGTGTGTATGTAAAAGTGTGTGTTTGCTAATGAACGTTAAATTCCATAATGCCTCCAGTTCTGTCGAAGTTGAAATCAAAAACCTTGCATAGCCAAGCTCGGGAAATTCTAAGCAACGTGCACGAGTTCATGAAGGAGGAAGCCAGTCATGGTGTTAGCATCCCAATAAAGCATTTTGGCAAGAGAGCAGCGAACAGCAGCAACAAATTGTTCATATTTCATAATTTTGGAATTATTCAAAATAAATAAATTATGTGGCTCCAACATCATTTCAACTCTGGCTCCGGCACGTGTTCTTGTAGAAATTGCATAGAGGCGGCTGTCATTTTTGCTGCTTAATGCGATACATATTGTTTTTTGTGTTAAAATTGCCATGCTTTGATGGGTGACCAAGTTCATAGCAGGGCCGGCGGAAGGGGAGGGCGAACCGTCCCATCGCCCAGAGCGGCAAAATTTGAAGAGAAGAAAAAAATAAGCCTATTGAAAACTGTGATCGAGCGAGATATTCTTTTGCGCTGAATAGTATTGAAATAGCATAAGAAGTCTCATTATTTATTTTATATTTTGATGTTTTAGTTAGGAATATATTGATTTTCAATTTTCCGTTGCTGCGTAATGACCGGGGGGGTCGAAATAGAGCGGCATCTGCCGCCACCTCCCAGGGAGGCAAAATGACTAGCGCCGGCCCTGGTTCATAACAAAAGAAAAAGCCGCGCAGCTTATCGTCTAGTGGCAGTATATGTACTTGTTATTGTTGTGGAAGCCGGCATCCTTTGTAAATGTACAACAAAGGCAACCGACTGTCACCGATCTCAGAGAGGAAATAATAATACTGCTTCAGGAGGAGTGTTATGGTGCAATTGTAGCGGTTTAACACGTTGGCATGTTATTATCTGGCGTTGCAGTTCCATACCAGTGTATACGGGTTTTGGGAGTGAAAAGGTAGAACGCCACCAGTGCATTAATGCAATGAAAAATAATATATATATTTTTTTATTTTGTTTGAAATCACTCAAATAAGGAATCGTATGAGGAAGTCTTCTTTGCAGCATTTTTGGTAATTTTACTTATGTGTTAGTTCATATTTTGCGAATTTTTAGTCCATATGTATGTAGCTACATACAAAGCCACTTGTTAGTACATATTAATCCTAGTCCTGGTATAATGCATGACGTTTAAAACTCAACGTTAGATAGACCTGAATTCTCTAAATTTATTGTTGTACGTAACAGCTGTGCATCGGCGCACTGCAGCGATTTTCCTATCTGCTCCATTAGCAACACTGCTTCTTTAGTTGTTTCGCGCATCGCACGGCAGAATTATCTGCGCTGGACTCTACTTTAATGACCTTTTAAATGTCCATGTAGGAGATAAATCAGAAGTAAATGAAGTACACACAGCAGAACCTTTAGTTCCAGAACCTAACTTGACTGAAGTTAAAGATGCTATTAAAAGGCTAAAGAATAACAAAGCACCTGGCATTGATTTAATACCAGCTGAGTTAATTAAATATGGTGGAAATTCATTAATATGTCAAATTCATAAATTAATTTGTTTAATATGGAATAAAGAAGAAATCCCTCAACAGTGGAAAGAATCCATAATTGTTCCTGTGTTTAAAAAAGGTGATAAAATGAACTGCAATAATTACCGTGGAATTTCTCTACTCTCAACAACATATAAAATATTATCTAACATTCTTTTAACAAGACTAACCCCATATGCTAATGAAATTATAGGTGATTATCAATGTGGATTTAAACGCAACAGATCAACTACAGATCAAATTTTTCACATCGGACAGATTGAAAAGAAGTGGGAATATATAATCAAAATGTCCATCAGCTATTCATTGATTTCAAAAAAGCATATGATTCGGTCAAAAGAGATAAATTATATAATATATTAGTAGAGTTTGGAATACCTAAGAAGCTTGTTAGTATGATAAAAATATGCACCAGTGAAACAGAAAGTAAAATTCGTGTGGGTATTAATATGTCTGACAAATTTACAATTCATGATGGGTTAAAACAAGGAGATGCATTATCTCCATTTCTCTTTACTTTTGCCTTAGAATATGCTGTTAGGAAGGTAAACGAAACTAAAGAAGGACTAAAATTAAATGGTGTGACTCAGTTGTTAGCATATGCAGATGATGTAGACTTACTGGGGGATGATGTGAATACAATTAAGAATAATGCTAAAATATTTTTCAAAACTGCTAAAGAGATAGGTTTGGAAGTTAACAAAGAGAAAACTAAATATATGCTTACAGGCCGAAACCAAGTGTTAGGTAATAATCAAAATCTAATTATTGATAACAAATCGTTTGAAACAGTTTCCAAATTCAAATACTTAGGAGTAATATTAACAAATGAAAATTATATTAAAGAGGAAATAAAAAGTAGGCTTAATTCAGGAAATGCATGTTACTTCTCTCTTCATAAACTTTTGTCTTCTCGTTTAATATCTAAGAAACTAAAAGTTAAAATATACAAAACAGTAATATTGCCTGTAGTATTATATGGGTGTGAAACTTGGTCCCTTACATTGAAAGAGGAACATAAATTGAGAGTATTTGAAAATAGGATCCTTAGGAAAATATTTGGACCTAAAAGGGATGAGGAGACAGGTGAGTGGAGAAACTTACATAATTTAGAACTACATAATTTGTATTCATGTCCAGATATTATTAGAATAATTAAATCAAGAAGACTTAGGTGGGCAGGCCATGTGGCACGAATGGGAGAGGAAAGAGGAGTTTACAGGATTCTTGTTGGGAAACCTGATGGTAAGAGACCAGTAGGAAGGCCAAGACGAAGATGGAGGGACAATGTCGAGATGGACCTATGGCAAATCGGTAGGGATGGAAAAGAGTATATAGATCTTGCTCAATATAGGGACAGATGGAAGGCCTGTGTTGCTGCAGCCATGAACCTTCGGGTTTAAGAAGGCTAGAGAGTTAGTTAGTTAGTTAGAAAACAATTAATTTATTAATTGGAATAGATTACGCGTAAAAGTAATTAATTCTTGCGCGAGTGGCCCTCCTCAAGAAGGCTAAACTGGTAGCAATAAGAAAAACTATGCAATAATTCTAATACATGGTCGACTCTACCATATCGCCACAGATTCTAAAATTCGACTAGCAACAGTGAAAGAAATGTAATGGCATGTTTATTATTATGATGCAATGATACACGTCATACAGAAGACATACTGTGCTCATTATTTAAGAAATAGGTAACGGAAATTTCCATAAGCGAACTAGAAATATATTTTTAAAAACATTTTTTAGCACTGAATATGAAAATTCAGGCAGCAGGTGAAAATTGTCAGGAGACCTTTATTTTTCTACCCCTGTTTATGCATACATACTCTAATCAATACGCCCTCAAATCCAAGGTTCATCTAAATTTTCAATTAAAGACTCCAGAAAAAGGTGCGCCTGGAATTCGAAGAAATATGGTATTTAAATTTCATAATAACTTTGCTGACGTATGCCTGAAGAGTTTGTATCTATGCACGTTGAGATTTAAATTTTAAAGAACGGATCGGGAATTTGCATTCTGATCTCGCAATACGTCGACAATGATAACAATGTACAATAAATAACCCTCTATTCCGTCCTCGACCCCCTAAAAAGAGCTAATCCGTAGAGCATTGTTGTCTCCTGCTAAAAGAACCATATACGTAGCTATTGTTCATATGAAACAGTGCAGTTGTAGGTTCGGTGAGGTACCCTACTCTGAAATTCGCCCCTCCCAACAACAATTTCTGGATCCGCCACTGACTTTTGCCACCCTTAATCAGAGGCTCTGCGCACGCCTGTGGTTATTACTTCATGTAACACGTTAAATTCCATGTTGTATTTCGAGATTAATTAAATCTACGTTATTATATTTCGGTATAACTTAAATTACAGATGATTTCATTTTTTAATAAATTACATTATAGATTACTAGCTGATTTGCCGGCGTTGCCCGGGTATTTATTTATCCCAATCTTCTATTAGACAGGAAAATGATGAATTCTATCTGCAGTGCAAAATAAACTTGGAGTTGAACGGCATTGGGAGTGTCACTATTCATCTTAGCGACCCCGTAAACTATGGATTCCACATTAATATCGGTCATTTTCGGAACACAAAGTGATATCAGCCTGAATGTTAAACAACCCGAGAAACACTATCGTTGTGCGGATTGCATAGTCATGGATGTCTGTTTGTGCGGAATTTAATATCGGTGGTTTTCGATTATTTTTACATGTTACCCCTTCCCACCCTACCCCTAGGGGTGTCTTACCCCAAAAATATTATTTCCAGATTGCAAGTGATATGTGTACCAAGTTTGGTTGAAATTTCTCCAGGCGTTCGAGAGTTATGCCGGAACAAACATATATATACACACATAGATTATATACAATTTTAGATTCCTTTCTCTAACAAATTTTATATATCTAGAGCTTAAAGAGTAGAATTTTAAAAATGTCGATCGAATTTGTTTTCAGCACGTTTCCTCGAAACGGAAGATGCAAGTAGATGTAGAGAGAAAACTTTGCAGATATTTCCTCTAACACGGGAAGGGAACTTGGTCTGAAATTCCTTGTAATCTTCCTAGGTACTTGCAAAATGCTATAAGCGCGAGGCAATATATGAAAATACTGCTATTGTTCCTCCTCTCGGCACGAGCACGTATGCGTGCAATGGGGCTATTATCACAAGATGGCGGCGACTTGGACACGTGCTTCCTAGGTTTCTTCATAATCTGGCCCACAGATGTCTCTTAGGGGACCGGACTTAGGGGACCGGACTTTAGAGATAACCAGTGTTGTTACTGTGTAAGTGCATTTTCAGCTCAAGTTTTGTAGGAAATGCGGGAGAAATTGTTCTTTTAATACATCGTGAAAACAAAAATTGTAAAGGCGGATTGCTACAGACGATCTTAGAAGACTAGAGCTCCATTGAAAGGAATTCTGGGGAATTAAATTGGCTACATAAGTGACGTTGAGAGAATATCCACGTTTCAGCGTTGCAAACCACCCGGTGTTTTCATTTACCATACGGATGTTCTGTTTAGACCTTCAATCGTACGGTTTTGGAGATAATTATATCGAAAATAATTATGAGTTACGGTATGTTATACCAAAATACTATAGCCACCCCCCATGGTGGAGTGGTTAGCATATCGCGCTGCGACGCCAGGGGTCCCGGGTTCGAATCCTGGATTGGGCATGGACGTTGTGAGTGTCCATTCATCAATTTCATCATACGTGGTTCGTTCAATATATGTTTCCGTATGCTGTAAAAAATATTATTTTTAAGATACATTAGAAAACTAGGCTATACATACATGTGTAGGATGATCCTTCCTCTCTTCTCCACATAATTCCCAATAGAGATTCGGCATTTGTCCCACCGTTGCACCAATTTGTCCATACCCGTTGCAAGAAAATCAAGACTCTGGCTGTTGAGCACTATTCTCACATTACGCTTCACTTCTTCATCTGTTTCGAAACGGTAACCTTGCAATTCAGACTTTAACACCGGAAAAAGATGGAAATCACTCGGCGCTAAATCGGGGTTGTATGGAGGGTGGGTCAGTCGTTCCCACCCCAATTCTTCAATTTTGTGTTGTGTTTGCACTGCTGAGTGGGGGCGAGCGTTATCGTCAAGAAGAATGTCACCAGCTGACAGGAGACCTGGTCGCTTATGTCGAATTGCGTTTTTCAGTTTATCCAATGTTTGACAATAACGGTCAGCATTAATTGTTCTTCCACGTTCCAAAAAATCCATAAGCAGAACGCCCTTAGCATCCATGGTTCTGAACTCCTTATGACGCGAGCCCGCGTTTTCCGAACAAGCATTTACTTTTTGCCCTTGAGCGCATGCGCCTTCACGTCTGATAACGAATCGATTGTTGTTCCTTGTAGACCAAGGATGGCGCTTGTCAACCATGTGCTTCTTTTTAATGACATTGCTTTATATAATATTTTATAGCACAGGGAAACTTATATATTGAACGTCCCTAGTATCATCACTCATCCCCATCTTCGCAAATTAGCCGAAAGTAGCACAAGAAGCGAAGTAAAATAAATCAAACCAAATACTATACTGCCATGGTCTGATTCTTCTATTGTGGAGAGAAACAAATTCTTATCAACTTTCAAAAAGTCAGTAATGAAGTTCTTTCAACATAAAAGGCTTAAAAAAATAAAATAGAAAAAATCCTAAGACTAAGATACAATTTTCGGCCTGCAGGTAAACACAAAACTACAGCAATGCAAAAACAAATACAATACATAAATAAATGCAAAAAGCGTTCAAACAAGTATCGAACCATAATATTCAGTTTAAGTTATTCGCTTCCTGGTAGCAATTGCGGAGTTTGAAAGTGTATGTCTCACCTTGGACGTTTGCCCTTCCAGGTAAAGCAAAGCACCCACATTTATGTTGATTCAACACTACAAATTAGGAACCCTGCCGACGTCATTATTATTATTATTATTATTATTATTATTTGCAGTTTCTTTATGCTACATCACTCCCATTAATTGCATGCTCTGTATTCATAACACTTTTAAGCTTGAAAATCGAAACACACTTCATATATAAGTGCCACTTGCACTATGCATTTCGCCACACAACACTAAGCTAATATTGCAACTGGGCGCGAACTGAGAAACAAGGATGTTGATTTCCAATGTCAATATCCCTCCGCTACTACGCTAACAACATTGTTTTGCTTTCAGAAGAGAAATAACCTTTAAACTACAGAGTGTGGCTATTTTTGAAAGTTTTCTTGTGATTTGATTGTTGCAGTTTGTGCTTGAGTGCTGGCAGAAAATTGTTTGTATTAAGTCTTTTTAAGTGTTTGTGTTGAAATAACATCATTATTGACATTTTAGAAAAGTTCGCGGGAGATTGGGATATTCATCCATAATAATAAAATCTGAAATTCCGTATCGCACTTCAATAGTGGCATATTATTCATGAAATTATTTCCAGGACCGTACGTTTGTATGGAACATTATCATACGGTTCCTATATTTACATTACTATATATAAATGTACATAATTATTAACAATAATTACAAGATTATTACTCTACATCACATGTCGATTTGTGATTTCGGTCAGAGATTCGTATCTTACCATGATCCGTACTAAAATCTGTTTCTAATATGACTAAATTTACAATCTCGCAGAAGAAGGCTAAGATTATGAGAATATTGCAATAGTCCGAATTGCACTCACGACGAAAATGTGTATGGGTATATATCGAACTTAATTCTCAGCACAAACGCTTTCCTAGTTGTCGCCTTATTCGCCTTTCGAATACATAAAGCTTTTCTGCTCATGTATGTGGTAAGGTGGTGACATCTTCTGGCTATAAAGTTAAGCAGGCTTAGGAGTTCATAAGTTTTAAGAGCAGCGAACGGCAAGCCACATGCGGGTTTCCCGCCACGACGATGCGAGTCCACATCAAAGGCTCTTGAGAAATCTTCGAGCCTGTGCTCGCAACAAGTTCTTCTCCGCATCAGAGGAAATGAACTTGGCGGTATTTCATTAGGGGAAGTGGAGAGCTTCAGATCCCGAGGATTTAAACGGACCCAAAGTTCGCGCGAAAACTCCAGTCGGGCGTGTCAGCGTTCTGGCTCTTGCGGTTTGAACGGCGTTCGCGGCAATAACGCTCGCACCGGAAGTGCGGGTTAGTCGTTCTCTGCGGCGGTTTCCCGACGTGCTCTGGACGTCGTTACGTCATAATCGAGGGGCGACCGCGCGAAATGGGGACTGAAACCGAGTTGAAAACTGAGTTGCGGGAAAGTGGGACAAGGAGGTTGCATGTCAGGTCAAACCGGCGTTGCGAAAAAAATTGTTGTGTCAAAAGTTTGTTTTAAATCCACTTTATGATCAGATAGTCTGATCGGGGCTGGATTTAGAATTTAAATGGATTTTAATAGCAGATTATCAATGGTAACTTCTACCAACGCCTTGCAGGGAAGCGAGTGTTTCAGGATCTAGGTGTCCCATTTCTATTGCTGATGACTGTACTTCCATCTCGAATCGACCCCGTGTACATTGTTTTCAAGGCGACATACCACAACAACATGGACGTCCTAAAAATTCTTCTGGAGCCGGAAAATCAAACCCACAGTCAAGGACTTATTTAGGGGAGTCCAGGGGGTTCGAGACCCCCCCCCACGAATGACTTACCAATTACTAAAATTAAATAATGAGAAAATTCTTGTATAACATTTGGCATCTGGATCTAACATCCTTTTCTGTTAACCAATAAATATTCAATTCGTTATATTTTTAACGTTAATTTTATTGCCAGGACAGTTCTTTTTATACAAATCTTGAAAATATTAAATACACGTAAGCTAGATTTTGAATACGTGCTGTTGTATCTCTATACATTATATTAATGTATGAATTTAAACTTTATTATTATTATTCCTACAATACTTGGTTCGGACCGCGCCCAAAATATATTTCTAGATACGTGGCAGCTCAGAGCCCTTGTATTGCCAGGCTGAAACTCAACAGACGTGTGTTGACTGGTTATAAGATGATATTATTATCCCGGAGATATCTGCATTTTTTTTAAAGACTTTAAACACAGGGTGTCCGGCGACTATAGTCATAAAGGATGCATTACATCTATGAAACTACTGCATTTATTGCCTGCAGTGGGTAAGAGATGCCCAGAAAGTTTATGCTGGATATACCGGAAGTGTGCCTTGACCGTGTGCATGCGCGTAGAGAGAGGAGATAGGGGTAAATGCAGCCATTTCTCACTTGCGACCAAATCGGTGGCGGAGAGAGTAAATGGACCCCACAGAGGAAGGAACAGTACGTTTTGTGACTGGCTGAAATGCAGTTTCAGTTTTTGTATTCAGTTCACTTCATGCACAGATTGGGTAATCGGGACTGGACCTACAGTGCCGCCCGCTACCGGGTATCGAATTCGGTTCGGCGCTAAACAAACCGTTTAGTTGAGCATTTGAATTAATGAAATAAGTATGGTTCAGTTCTTTGGTAACCACAAAGGAAAATGACATGTAACCTTTTCTAAATTTGGTAATTTTGACTAAAATATTTTATAATTAAAAACGAATGGACCCAATTAGGTCAAAAGTAATAAAAATGGTATTGGTGACTGTATGAGTGAATGAAACACCCTCCCTTGCCCGGGAAGACAAATGCTACCACTACCTAGATAGAGGCGGCAAAATCTCCCTCGGACAAGCGAATTAGCGTTACGGTCCAGGTTAAGTTCGTGTGTAGGAACCGGTGACCAACAGTGCATGGTAATAAGCCATATCGAATAAAAACAAAGACATATGTACTTCCAAATTACCACCTCTTTACCTGTAGCCGGGAAGCGGCTAGCTGCATACCTGAAAATCACGGGTAGCGACATGTATACGAAAATGATATAGCCCAAAATTAACATGAAAATAAAAAGTATATTCTATTCATAACCAACAAAAATGGAACTATTACAGGTCCCCACACTTGCATTCTCACATTCTCTCTCAGATTCAATCCTCATGGGGTTATCGACATTAGAAATTATACATGACATGTACAGGTTTTATGACGACAAGCCCTAATTATTGCATTCTCAATTAATTTTATCTTACTTTTTGTCTAATCAGGTCATTTGTGATTTTGCTCCAGTGCTACTTAAATCCTAGCCAGCCCTTACTTAAGTTCACCTTTTGTTTTTAAAAAAGAAACTAGTCGGCGCGGTGACCATACATTACTTGACCAGTATAAACAAATGCGTCTCAACCGCAATTACATTCACGTGGGCGGACGTTTTCCTTTTACAAGACCTCACGTGGTTCAAACATAACAAATAACCTCCGTTGAGTGACGCAAACCTACACTCGCTAGCAGGCGGGACTTAAACACTTCGCCGCGACGAGCAATTCACATTACCAGGCAAATACTTTAACAAATAATCACATATGCGACCGGACATAGCTAGCAGCGACACAGCGCTGACACATAAAAATGAACAAACCTCAAGTAGAATATGCAATTAAGCGGGCGGCGCTTTATTCTAATAGTACGCACTTTAAACAAATACAAAGGAGCACAAACAACAATGAATTTAAGATCATAAAAAAAATATCACAAGGAATAAGAAAAATTGACCTGAGACGAATAGATTACAAATGACAAGCGCGACGGGAGTTTGATGTAAAATTTCGAGTTGAGTGGGCGTTTTCCAAATGTCGACGAATTTCAAGGGCGTTCTCTAAATCAATCGGGCCGTCACGTGTTAAGGTTCACACAGATGAATACTTTACCATCTCTCAGCTCCCGGGGTGCATCCTGGCGTCTTTACGGGTGCTTGAAAACACATACTATCCACGCGAAAGGTTTCTTTGGTCGCGACGGTGAAGATGCGAAAAGGATTCAAACACCTAGTTCCCCGGCTCCTCTTCCTCTCGGGATCGGCGGGTCTCCGTGGTATGGCGCGGTTCGGACGTCGCATCTGAGCGGTCGTCGTCGGCGTCGTCGGGGCGTCAACATCTCTCTCTACGTCTCTCTGTCGCGGCTGGTGAGCGTCGTCGGGACGTCAACGTGGCGGATGGTAGGCATCGTCGGCGTATCAATGGGGCGGCGTTCGACGTTCTCTCTCTCTCCATGGCGGCGGATAGGCATCAGGGGCGTAGTTTCTTCTGACCTCGGGCGAATCGACGTAACGCCCTCATCTCCTTTCTTCCTCTAGCCCGCCATAGTTTCCGGTGTTCCTTGTTTCTCAAAAATTATAAATGGCGTAAGGTAATCACGGAAACACGTTTCGCTTCAACTTCCCCCAGCGGTTGAGGTAGGCGCACTCGTGTAGACTTACTGCCTATCACACACACTGGTGTTCGCACAACACAACAAAGTCCACTGTACACGGAAGGTAGCACAAAGGTGCTCTCGTTCCAAGAATCGCGGCAAAAACTGTATCTGGAGAGGTAGCTCGGAGCTGCTCTCGCTACAAGGATCGCGGTAAGACTGTATATGGAGAGTTAGCACGGAGCTGCTCTCGCTACAAGGATCGCGGTAAGACTGTGTGTCGAAAAACCATGTCCTTCGTTTTATTTAGATTTTGAAAAACGACGCTAGGCGATCGTTGAAGCGACGTTTCCGAAGGGGTCAGTCCACTTTGCTCTATTGTCTCCAAACTAGGACGTACCGTGTCCGAAGTTGACTTGCGCGGATTAAGCTTCCGCCTGGCTGTCGCCCATAGCTCAATTGCAATCGCTGTCCATAAACTGATCAATTAGAACCGATTTGATCTGGCGTCCGTAATTGTCGCTTGATCGTGACGAAACTCCACATATCCGTCCTTGCACACATGCCGCTGCGCTGGTATAAGTTTCACATGAATCTGACCGTTGGAAACCGAGATATTTAAATGTTTGTCATTACGGTCGAATTTCCTAAGCTTTAGACGCATAGCGTGACCCTTCAGGTGCTCGCCCTTAACACAAGCGGATGTCTCGTTCCTCCCGTCGGCTTGGCAAAAATCAAATATGTAATCTCACAAATTAAAACACTTAACACTTTGAATCAACTCATCTTTTTACCGCTACATACATGAATAATAATGATAATAATAATGACGGTAAATCTGACTGTCACAACCTCACCCTTCTTCTTCTTCCAAGGATTTCGTAAGCGTGAAAAATTCGCTCTACACAGGGACAGAATTTTTTTGTTACAAATCCTTGAACACTCTGTATATAAATATTGGCAAACAAATATATGAATACCCTGTATATAAATTGACGAGCAAATACATGAACACCCTGTATATAAAAATGTACTCTCCGCACTGCACTGACACTGTGACCTTTCGGTTACTTAACACATATAATAACATCCTGAATATAATCATAATATGGAGAGTATATATATATATATAAAACAAGAACAAGATGTGAGCATTTACGTGTCAGCTTGCACTCTTACGTCGCTCGCTCTCTCGTATCTGGGCGAACCGTGTCTCGAACTTGGCCTGTTCGGGTGTCTCGCTGGGCTCCATTGCGTCCTCGCTCCACGGCGTCCTGCATCTCCCCGATCTGACTCCGGGCTGACCGATCTGCTATGTGCGTTTCGCTGATAAAATCCATCCCGGACTTGGCCGTTCTGAAAAAAGCTGTCGTTCCTCCTTGGCGACGCACGAGTCGGACCTCCACGCCGTCTCCTGCCTCTGAACGGGCGTCTTCGTTGCGGTGAAGGTGGATCTTGCAGCTGGCGGTTCCTTTCAGCCCCTGGAGCGTGGTGCTGTCCTCTCCATCCCTGCTGGACTAGATGAACGCGCGGGTGTTTATTCCGGTGCGACGAATCATCTTCCGGTCGGCGCCGCTTGCTAAACTTCTCACCCCTGGTTCTCTGCCTCTCCTCCTCGCACTGAAAAAGGTTTTCCAGTGTGAGGGACATCGCGTCGGCGTCAAACACGCATGCTCCATTGAGGTGACGACGAATTTCGTGTGGAAAATGGTACACCAGAGCGGCTATTATCTCCGCCGTAGTCATTTGGGGTTGCAGAGACTTGAACTCATTGTACCGTTTCCAAAAGTACTGGGCATACGTGAGTCCTCCGCCCCTGTCGTATCGTTCGTTTCGCACCTGCATCAGCATCCTCTCGACCTGCAGGGGACGTTGAAAATAAGTGAGAAACGCTTCCTTGAACTCCTCATATGAACTGAAGTTCCCCTCGTTCCTGTCCATCCAGTTCTTGGCCCGGTCCTGCATTAAACCTTTCAGAATCAGAAGCCTATCCTCGTCTGTCAGACCTAACTCACGGGCGGTAGAATTAAATTCCTCGAGGTACGTGGAAGGAAGGATTCTGTCAGCACCCGAAAATTTTTTGAAGTGCTTCCGGTATTCGGGCGGAAACAGAGCTCTTCTGGCGGACGGTTGTAGTAACTGTAAATCCTCGTCCCTCTGCTCGCGGCGCGGACTCACCCGTGGTGACGCAGTGTCCTCTCTTCGAAGGGGGCGGGGCGTTTCTGGAGCTCGCTGGTCGCTTTCCCCGTTCGAACAAGTGGCGATGTCGACTGCCGGTGGTGACGTCAATCTGGGCTCCCGCGACGATTGTGAAGTGCCGCTGCTAGTCACGCTCAGTTGACGCACTTTCCTCTCGAGGTCCTCAATTCGTTCGGAGTTTCCTTCGGCTTGACCCGAAATTTCTCTCACTTGTCGCCCCAGGGCGTCTATGCAACGGTCACATGTCGCTTCCAGCTGCACGCATTGTCGGGCCATCTGCTGCATACCTTCCTCCTGGTCGCGTACGCTCTGAGACAGTGTTGCCATCTGGTTCTCCTGCCGCTCGATCCGCACGTTGATTCCGGTGATCTTGGTTTCGACCCGGGATTTGCATTCCTGTACCCGCGCGACGAGTTCCTGCGTGATCGCCTCACCGGAAGTACGGATGGTCTCCTGGAGGCGGTCTTCCGTCACTCGCATCTGGGTGCTGATGGCCTCTATCTTGCTTTGGGTAGCCTCCATCTTGGCTTCGAGCGAGGCTTCAATTCCGCTTCGCGTAGCTTCCATCTTTGATTCTAGCGAGGCTTCGATTCCGCTTCGCGTGGCCTTCATCTCGCTTCGCGTGGCCTCCATCTTGGCTTCCATCCGTAGTAGCATCTCGATGATCTGTTGGGAGTTGGTACCACTGAGGCTAGCTGCTTCGTTGACCCGTTCTGCACCTCCCGGAGAAACCTGTTGCGCGCTGGTCTCATTGGCTTGCCCCCCGCTGTTCGGTAGACTGGTTTCTTCTCGCGGACTTAACGGGACATCGCACCGGGAGCAAACGAGGCTAGCTGTGCCGACATTTTCACTTTCTGGGAACTCCTCGCTGCAGACATCGCAAATCACCCTTACGTCACTCATGTTCAAGTTCTCGATGCGGCGGTTGCGCAATCTCATGAAATCAAAAATTCAACCCTCGGTCGACTTTCAATGCTCGCTGACAAGCGTAAACGTGAGCGCTCACAATATATACCAATATATATTTAAACAATGCACAAACGAAAAAAGATAAGGGCGGTCGATTCCCCTTTTGCCAGAACTCAACTTAACGCCTAATGCCATATGCCAAACAAAAATTTTAAAAATGCCTAACGCCTTAAGTAGCTGCCCTACTACCTTGACAAAAATAAACGCCTAATGTCTAAATTACCACCTCACGTCAAAATAAAACAATAAAATCTCACAATGAAACACAGTTACATGACACCAAAATACGCCTGACGTAGCCCTTACAAAAACGACATATGCACCTGCACTGATGATGCTTTCGATTTAAAAAAAACCGGTCCCCTGTTCGCGGCGCCAAAAGTTGTATGAGTGAATGAAACACCCTCCCTTGCCCGGGAAGACAAATGCTACCACTACCTAGATAGAGGCGGCAAAATCTCCCTCGGACAAGCGAATTAGCGTTACGGTCCAGGTTAAGTTCGTGTGTAGGAACCGGTGACCAACAGTGCATGGTAATAAGCCATATCGAATAAAAACAAAGACATATGTACTTCCAAATTACCACCTCTTTACCTGTAGCCGGGAAGCGGCTAGCTGCATACCTGAAAATCACGGGTAGCGACATGTATACGAAAATGATATAGCCCAAAATTAACATGAAAATAAAAAGTATATTCTATTCATAACCAACAAAAATGGAACTATTACAGGTCCCCACACTTGCACTCTCACATTCTCTCTCAGATTCAATCCTCATGGGGTTATCGACATTAGAAATTATACATGACATGTACAGGTTTTATGACGACAAGCCCTAATTATTGCATTCTCAATTAATTTTATCTTACTTTTTGTCTAATCAGGTCATTTGTGATTTTGCTCCAGTGCTACTTAAATCCTAGCCAGCCCTTACTTAAGTTCACCTTTTGTTTTTAAAAAAGAAACTAGTCGGCGCGGTGACCATACATTACTTGACCAGTATAAACAAATGCGTCTCAACGGCAATTACATTCACGTGGGCGGACGTTTTCCTTTTACAAGACCTCACGTGGTTCAAACATAACAAATAACCTCCGTTGAGTGACGCAAACCTACACTCGCTAGCAGGCGGGACTTAAACACTTCGCCGCGACGAGCAATTCACATTACCAGGCAAATACTTTAACAAATAATCACATATGCGACCGGACATAGCTAGCAGCGACACAGCGCTGACACATAAAAATGAACAAACCTCAAGTAGAATATGCAATTAAGCGGGCGGCGCTTTATTCTAATAGTACGCACTTTAAACAAATACAAAGGAGCACAAACAACAATGAATTTAAGATCATAAAAAAAATATCACAAGGAATAAGAAAAATTGACCTGAGACGAATAGATTACAAATGACAAGCGCGACGGGAGTTTGATGTAAAATTTCGAGTTGAGTGGGCGTTTTCCAAATGTCGACGAATTTCAAGGGCGTTCTCTAAATCAATCGGGCCGTCACGTGTTAAGGTTCACACAGATGAATACTTTACCATCTCTCAGCTCCCGGGGTGCATCCTGGCGTCTTTACGGGTGCTTGAAAACACATACTATCCACGCGAAAGGTTTCTTTGGTCGCGACGGTGAAGATGCGAAAAGGATTCAAACACCTAGTTCCCCGGCTCCTCTTCCTCTCGGGATCGGCGGGTCTCCGTGGTATGGCGCGGTTCGAACGTCGCATCTGAGCGGTCGTCGTCGGCGTCGTCGGGGCGTCAACATCTCTCTCTACGTCTCTCTGTCGCGGCTGGTGAGCGTCGTCGGGACGTCAACGTGGCGGATGGTAGGCATCGTCGGCGTATCAATGGGGCGGCGTTCGACGTTCTCTCTCTCTCCATGGCGGCGGATAGGCATCAGGGCGTATCAATGGGGCGGCGTTCGACGTTCTCTCTCTCTCCATGGCGGCGGATAGGCATCAGGGGCGTAGTTTCTTCTGACCTCGGGCGAATCGACGTAACGCCCTCATCTCCTTTCTTCCTCTAGCCCGCCATAGTTTCCGGTGTTCCTTGTTTCTCAAAAATTATAAATGGCGTAAGGTAATCACGGAAACACGTTTCGCTTCAACTTCCCCCAGCGGTTGAGGTAGGCGCACTCGTGTAGACTTACTGCCTATCACACACACTGGTGTTCGCACAACACAACAAAGTCCACTGTACACGGAAGGTAGCACAAAGGTGCTCTCGTTCCAAGAATCGCGGCAAAAACTGTATCTGGAGAGGTAGCTCGGAGCTGCTCTCGCTACAAGGATCGCGGTAAGACTGTATATGGAGAGTTAGCACGGAGCTGCTCTCGCTACAAGGATCGCGGTAAGACTGTGTGTCGAAAAACCATGTCCTTCGTTTTATTTAGATTTTGAAAAACGACGCTAGGCGATCGTTGAAGCGACGTTTCCGAAGGGGTCAGTCCACTTTGCTCTATTGTCTCCAAACTAGGACGTACCGTGTCCGAAGTTGACTTGCGCGGATTAAGCTTCCGCCTGGCTGTCGCCCATAGCTCAATTGCAATCGCTGTCCATAAACTGATCAATTAGAACCGATTTGATCTGGCGTCCGTAATTGTCGCTTGATCGTGACGAAACTCCACATATCCGTCCTTGCACACATGCCGCTGCGCTGGTATAAGTTTCACATGAATCTGACCGTTGGAAACCGAGATATTTAAATGTTTGTCATTACGGTCGAATTTCCTAAGCTTTAGACGCATAGCGTGACCCTTCAGGTGCTCGCCCTTAACACAAGCGGATGTCTCGTTCCTCCCGTCGGCTTGGCAAAAATCAAATATGTAATCTCACAAATTAAAACACTTAACACTTTGAATCAACTCATCTTTTTACCGCTACATACATGAATAATAATGATAATAATAATGACGGTAAATCTGACTGTCACATGACCAATCAATTTGTTTTTCGCTTATTTAAACCAATGCTTAGAAATAAGGGATTTACAAAATTTCGGCCTTTGTTTTGGGCCCTGTCGACATAATTATTAAGTTTATTATTAACTGTTTTGTTATCATAGTACTTCACTTCCACTAATTGCATGATCTGTGCATAACACTTTTAAACTTTAAAATATAGACACATCTGATTAAGAATTATTCATCAAACTTCGAACAATACACTTAGATGTATCAAGAGAAAACACACCTAAAACTGTTCCGTTCTGGCTTTCATGGCAGCAAACTGATCACTAGATCTCGGATTTTTAGTTTCTAAAATGTATGCTTTTAGGTTAGGCTCTAAAAATCCTAAAACAGGTTTGAAAAACCTTAAAATAGGTTCTAAAAATTATAAAATAGGTCCTAAAAATATTAAGTTAGGCCCGACAAATCCTGAAGTAGGTTCAAAAAAACTTAAAATAGTCCAAAATTCCTGAAAAATGCTCATTAGGTATAGTCACCTATATCCTGAAATACGCACTGTGTTGTCTAACCTTACGGCAATGGCAGAACTTACCATTGGAAATTTGCTATTAACATCCACTCTTCGCCGTACAGTTAGGCAATCTTTTTTCATGTTATCCACAGTCAAACTCCGCAATTTTGTCTGTGAGGATCATCTTATATGCTGACAATAATCTTTCAACACAAACATAGTCAGTGGTGCAAACTTCAATGCTGAAATGTTAGATTGCCAAAAAGCACCGAAGTGACGCGAAAGTGAGCAAGACCACACAGATCAGACCACTTTGGATTGTACAGGTAACAGTGGCACCAGACGTTTTGCTCTGTTTAGAGCTTTGTAAAATCACCAAGGACTTGGATGAAGGGAAATCGACAGAGAGTATGTTTCAAACACGTTCGTCATTGAATTTTTTTCGTGACCAATCAAAGCAAATGCCTCTGTGTGACAAACATTTTGTAAAACCTCTAAAAATGTATAAAAACCTAAAAAAAGGCTTGATTTAGGCGCAAGAACCTAAAATAGGTTCTAACAAGCGAAATAGTTTTTTTTAGGTACTGTGAAACATCATCAGTTGTTGCGTTTCTTAATCAAACGTTGACATAACTTATTATTTCTTATATACCTGTAAAGGAAAAAAATAGGTTAAAAAACTAAAATGCGAGGTCTACTGATCACTGAAAGACTCAAAGTCAATTTCTTGCAGGACATCAGCATTCGCTGTGAAGGAAACTAGAAAGTCTGCTATTCGAAGCTGAATTTCTGAGGGCAGTTCTAATTCTGTTTACAATCCTGAACGACTGCTCTTCACTAGCATCTGATGGTGAAATACTTACAAATATTCTCAGAGCAATGACACGATTTGGAAAAGCACTGTTAAATGTTCTTCACGAATATGTTGTAAAATAGTCACCAGCCGAATTGACTTCACTCTCTTCTTCAGTCAAGTGCAAATCGTTTAAAAATTCACGAAAGTCGATGGTCTTTGTCACTTCTGCCCTTTCAGCGTCTGATCTTTGTGCGCCTCCCTGGACTTGCGGCCCCTAGGCTAGGATAGCCCTGTGGCAAATCCACCTCCCCGGTCACCGGCAATAGAAATGGGACACCTAAAATCCACTTTCCACCTTAGAGTTAGGCAACACACATAACGCCTTGCAGGGAAGCGAACATTTCAGGATCTAGGTGTCCCATTTTTATTGCTGATGACTGTACTTCCAGCTGGAATTGACCCCGTGTACATTGTTTTCAAGGCGACATACCACAACACTAGCATGGACGTCCTAGAAATTCTTCTGGAGCCGGAAAATCGAACCCACAGCCAAGGACTTATTTAGGGGAGTCCAGGGTGTTCGATACCCCCCCCCGAATGACTTACTAATTACTAAAATTAAATAATGAGAAAATTCTTGTATAACATTTGGCATCTGGATCTAATAACCTTTTCTGTTAATCAATAAATATTCCATTCTTTATATTTTTGACGTTAATTTTATTGCCAGGACAGTTCTTTTAATACAAATATTGAAAATATTAAATACACGTAAGCTAGATTTTGAATACGTACTGTTGTAACTCTATTCTTACCTATTCATGTAATAATAACAATACATTATTAATAAATTTACATATTATTATGAAAAGACCTATACATTATATTAATGTATGAATTTAAACTTTATTATTATTTTTCCTAAAATACTTAGTTCGGACAGCAACCAAAATATATTTCTAGACACGTGACTTCCCAGAGCCCTTGTATTGCCAGGCTGAAACTCTACAGACGGGTCTTGACATTATTGTCCCGGAGATATCTGGGAAGCGGGAAGCGAACATTTCATGATCTAGGTGTCACATTTTATTGCCGGTGACCGTACATACCTTACGTGGAAGTAAAGACTCCTTACCTGAGAGCAGCAGTTTCTCCTGTCGCTCGTTCTCCTTCTGGGTGTGGTAGCGCGTCTCCATAGACCTCCTGGTCTCCAAGAAAGCCTTCCGCTGTCCCCTGTCCGCCAGGTACTTGGTGTACATCCCGGCGAAGTTCACTGCCCCGTACAGCAGGGCGTTCGCCACGATCTGCCTCGACGCGCACCACGGCTCCTGTAAATCATAAAAAAACACAACATTAAGTTCGAAGTGTGGATCACTCTCCCTGAAATTCACATTGTTTGTATTTTCTCTAAAATGTAGCCCTATCTAACACTATCTAACAGTTAGTGTGCTTAGATTGGGTTCCTTAAGTTAACAAATAAACACATATTTCAAATTCAGAAACATTTTACGTGTAAAAAGTACCGTGCGTCCATTTCGATCTGCAGCCGAGAGATCGGGAGAAGCGTGGCGGGCGGCGCTGACGGAGATGCCGACATTTGCGGCCTGAAATGCTCGCTTATTTTTATGGACATATGCAGACATTTATATAAATATCGCAAAACGAGCACTAACCTGTGTTATAAGAGTATGGTTTTAATTTTAGTAGCTTAGTGGCTGTATGTGCTGATGATTTTGACACTCCCATCTCCTGTGAAACACGGCGTAGAGGTTCGTTTGGATAACTTTCTAACGCTGCCCCAATTTCATCGAGTTCATCGAGGAAGCTCACGAAAACCATTGACTTTTTTAATGGTTTCGTCGGCAGCGTAATCTTGATACAGTGTTGCACATTCGAAACCTCCAAACGATCCCCATCGACACAAAACTCTTTCAAGGATATAAACTTAAGCAGGACGTTGCTGGTCAAAACTATGATTAAAATGTTTTATTATCTGTGACTCTTATCGTCACTTCTAAAGCGTATTTTTTTGTGTATATAATTGCAGAACTTGGATGAATTACAGATGATGAATTATAACCCAGGTTAGTGCTCGTTTTGCAATATTTATATAAATGTCTGGATATGTCCGTAAAAATAAGCGAGCATTACAGGCCCCAAATGTCGGCATCTCCGCCAGCGCCGCCCGCCACGCTTCTCCCGATCTCTCGGCTGCAGATCGAAATGGACGCACGGTACAAAATAAGCACATATTGGGAACAATTGACTAACATGTGTCATTTTAGTGAAAATATTGGAACATTTCGCGGCGCCTCTGTAATCCACCAACAGTGCACCAGGGCGGCGCGGCGGACACTTTGGGAACCACAGCTATAGGTACTGATATGCCAAGGTACTAGCGTGCACTAGCCAGCCATATCCTAGAAAAGCGCTTCAAGGTTTTTAAGTTTTCCATGCGCGCCTTATTACACGAATGTATTACCCATCTGCTAAGTGGTCTGCCGTCAGGTGGCAGCGTATCAGTTTAACGAACCAAAGGTTCTGGATTCGATTCCCGTTCAATTGTCCCTTCTTTTCTACTTTCTATTTACTCGAGAAAATATCTTTTGCAAAAAATTGTTTTTATTCCCTGTGCGAATTGTCTAGAAATATTTTGTTTTCGATTCTTTTACGATAATTACCACTCTGAATCGTGTACAAAAAATATATATATCAGCATTGTTTAAAGTACTTTTGTCCTTTTCTTAATCCACATTTTCTGAAAATAAAGAAAAAAGTACACCTTTCGCTTATACATAATATTTTGTCGAAAATAACACGTGGATAATTATAATTTAATATGCAAATGTTTGTAAAATGATGAGAAAATCCAAAGAGACATTAAAAAATATAGATTGGGTTGTTTTTTAAGTTCACTTATGCACAGTAAGGCTAATCGAGACTGGACCTACAGTTTAAAGTGGGATCTGAATCACTGCACCATGTGCCTCCACCGGTATCGAACCTGGGACCCCTCGATTAGAAGGCGACGCGCCATTGGGGACGCCCCACATGAAAAAATAGTATTTTTCGAAAAAAATATATATATTTATTTCAATAATTTATTAAATAAAATGTAATAAATAGATGCTCGAATTTCATTACCCAAAGGGTACTGGGCCTTCCCGATGGCGTAGTGGTAGCGTCGCCGCCTTGTAATCAAGGGGTCCCTGGTTCGATACCCGGTAGAGGCACATAGTGGTTCGGATACCACATTAAACTTTAGGTCCAGTCCCGATTAGCCTTGCATAAAGTGGACTTAAAAACACCAAATCAATAAAATCTATAGGCTATCCTACCGCTTCACGAAGTCCCTTCCGAAAAAAAATTCCAACCCGTGCTCTCTTCGTATGTAAGTAAAGTGCAAGGTTTGATCTAGGTCCGTTTTCCAGCGTTGCCAGCGTTGCCATCCTCAACAATGGACACTGTTCTCGTCTCCTTGACCGCAATCTTGCATTTTTGGAATTCGTGTACGTGTGCGCCCCTTAAATACCCCGTCCGCCCCAAAAAAGGGTTTCCGAATAAGGTAACCAAAATTATTGCTAGCATCCGGGACCAAGAGCACCAGACTGCACTTAACATATGAATACGAAAACAAGAGAGGAGGCCAAACACAAAATATTCGAGATATTGTTTATGACTTTCGTTATTTAGCGTCGCTGTTCTGTCACTTTTGACTAATGCCGACGATGAGGATGAGTGATGATATGATGAAAATGACACCCGTAGCGAGGGGTAGGCTGGGGGGGGGGGGGCTGAAGCCGGTACAGTGGGCGCCATTTAGTGTCGTCCTGAAGAGACTAAGGAAAAGCACACAATTATGGATCGTATGTATAAATACGAGAATACATTATTTGCTTAATTTGCTCTGCTTTTCTACCATTCTAGGTTAACTTTAACGTTGAAGATGGATGGGAAATTGATGTGACAATAAACGTTCTCCAGGATTCAACCCAAGAATTCCTGATTCTCTTCGCTGACAACTTTGCGGCGAAGGCAACTTAGAAAATTACATAGATTAAGGTAAGGTAATAGGAAAGACAAAGATTGATTAATTTGCTTTATTTTACTTAGCTTCTTGTGCAACTCTTGGCTAATTTGCGAAGATGGGGATGAGTGAAGATATGATGAAATTCATTAATGGACACTCACAAACATCCATGCCCAGGCCAGGATTCGAACCCGGGAGCCCTGGCTTCGTAGCGAGGAAAGACAATAAAAACACGTCCATTATGATAAGAAAATTTCCACATATTTAACTAATTCTACCAAGGTTTATCTTACGTTCATATATCTCTTACCATCTCCCTTGTCACCCCATTTTCAATCCTCCTCCATTAGCTATGAACTGCTGAAGCGTGGTTTCCATGACGACAAATTGAGAGCAAGGACCGTGCCCGCAGTCCCATGGCTGCTCGACTTCAGTTCATCATTCCGGAAAGTGTTATTGGTTGTAGCATTGCTATCATCCTTCATCCCTTCATTAAATTCAGCATTCATCGTCATCTTCGCGATGAGCCACAGAAGAGCGAATTAAAATAAACCAAATCAACCTTTAATGAAGAATCCTTGCCACTTTGTGCAGATGTATACCACAGCATTGTAAGTCGGTTCAGTGGGAGACTCAAAAGTTATAACTATTAGGATTCAAAATGGCGGTCGTTTTTCTTTTCAAAATGGAGTATATATTCTTCATAATTCTATTAACGTCTATCATGGGGACGTAAAGTCTAACTAACCAACTAACCCATTATAGTTTTTATTTCGCTTCTCCAATAAAAATAAATATAATCAAATGTTACACATTACCTTTACTTTCAACATAACTTTTGTATAACCTAAATTCTATTTGCATACGACACTATACCACACTTTAACTCAGGCAAGAATATCCATTCATTTCGACGCCTTCTGAATACAGTTCCTACTTCATGCATCCACATGTGGTGGGTAGGGCGTCTGACTGCCGCGCGGGAGACGCGGGTTCGATTGCCGGGGTGAGTGATCTAAGGTCGTAAATTTTCCGGCCTTGTTCTCGCATAAAGTGGCTCTGGGGTTCACCCAGCCTCAAATTAATGGGCACCTGAAGGGTAGAGCCGGTCGGAGCGTGGTGCTGATCACATCACCTCCAAAGTGGGGGGGTCCCTATCTATAGATAGAGAATGTGTGGGACCCTACTCTCGCATCCCCTAAAATGTACCTACATGACAATATGCACGGGGAACTTTACCTTTTTACATGATTTTTATCTTGTACTTATCCAGAGTTACCTCATCAACATTTCTACCTAACCTTCTAATACTTAGGCTTGTAATCATAGATTCAGTTATTGTGTTATAAACCGGGGCCGTCTAGAAGAGCCCCGTACTTGAAACTGGAGAATATCTGTACACGACACCTGTAGAATCAAGACAACTTGCTTACCCTCGAATAGATGTGGGTTGAGGCTGAGCATCCTATGGTCGGTCATCCTCCTTTATTTCAAAGGCACTGAATCGATGCATTAGTTACAATGCAACTGTAAAACTTACTTTAAAATTAATATCGTCTTGTTGAAGTTTAAGTCTATTTATGTTAAGAATGACAAGCAGAAGCTGGAAGTAAACAGTTTGAAACTTGAAAACATGGACACTTATACCTTTTACTCCAAGTATCAAAGCATATGACTATACCTAGGTACTATCACCATTTATCCTCACCGTTACGATTAACTCAAAAAGTAGAAAAGCGACGCCATGTAACTGAAATAGGAAGCCACAGCACAGCAACATGAAAAGAGAATCTTAAAAGGGCACTTCAAACAAATTAATTTAAATAGATAAATGTTTGTTTATTGATGATTAGGGAAAGGTGCAAAATTATGGTGGGGAAAGAGGGGGAAAAAAGATTCTGAAAATATTTTTTTTAAAAAAATAAAAAAGGTGCTCATAAAATGCCTTTATTCAATGCTCTGTTTTTCTGCGCCTTCTGTATATAATTCGCGCGGACCGCAGAGAGAGCTGTTGTTCTGCCGAATAGGTTTTATTTAATTTTGTGTTTTCTCTCGCGTGTTTTGCTACATTATCGTGGGAACTATTGGCGCTGCAATGATTATATTATACCATTTTATAGCTCTCGTTCTGTTCTACAAAATGAGACTATAGGATTTTATGTAGCTGCTCAAGAAGAGTGAAAATCATTTATTTTCCTGTCCAATTTTTTAACAAAACATGAAAGAAAATGAAGGAAAAAGGTGCTGAAACATTAAAGATGTGCTAAAAAGAGGATAAAATGTGCTAATCTCACGAAAAGGTGCAACAAAGTGGTTAATTTTGCTTGATTTCATGTCCTAAAATACATATCTCAACGATCGACGTGAAAAGAGCTATATTTTTGGAACAGTGCAGCACCTTAAAATCCGTTCTCTAGTTATGACAAATAACGATCACAAGGCTGTGAACCAAACAAAGGTGGCCGCCAAAGTGAAAATTCTAATGATGATTTTAGACATTATTTGCCCGTGGTGACAAATATTTCACTATCCATTGATAAGTTCACCCAGACACCGTTGTCCCACAGTACATTAAGCGAACAATGAAACCAAATGTACGATTCTGTTTCTAAGCTACAGGCAAAGTAGGCTACAACCCCCATTAACCTCCACCTCACGACGCCGCTGGTAGAGATATGTCTTCGCATTATGATTAAGTAGCCACACCGATGCCATAGTTAATGCAATATACAGTGCAGATAATGGCATAATGCGCTAATGAGTCCGTGAGTGAACTATACCCAGCATCAATTCTGCATTGCAGTGATGACGTCACAGAATGATAATTTCTGCATCTCCATCAATCTACCTCTATATATCGCAAAGCCAATTACTATATCTCCACAAATAATTCAGTCATAATTCCAGGTTTTGCATATAAATTCGCGATAATTTCTACGATATAACAAACCCATCTCAATGCATTAGCGCGCATGTGGTCGACTTTTAACGTGTCCATCGAGAGTTCCTGGTTCGAATCCCGGCGTGTTCTTTGTTCATTGATTTGCTTAATTTTACTTCGCTTTTCTGCCACTCTTGACTAATCGCAAAGATGGGGGATGAAAAGTGATAAGAAAAAGTTCATGAAGGTTCAATCACACATGGACAGGAGACAATACAGACCCCACAGAGGAATATAATGGCTTTGCTCAGACGCCAGACTCTCGTTAGTGTGCATTACAGTGTACTACGTGGAAGAGATTTTGACAATCAGGTGACTTCCCTTACACACCGGTTGTTCTTTGTGAGCGTCCCTTCATACATTCCATTTCATAATTCATTTCGGAAGAGGAACTGATACGTGTTAGTGAAAATTTCCTATAAATATTCCGTAAATGTGTGGATGCAGGAGGACAACATTATCAACACCTCTTGTAACAATTTACACCGAAAAAATAATGAATCGCCCACGGTTATGCAACCTGAAATTTCATATCATCTAGTTTCGTCTGGAAGAGCACGTCGCGAGAAGTGTAGTATTTCCAACTCTTGAATCTAGCCAGCCACAGGTTCATGCGAGGGAGTGGCGGTCTTGCTTTCCTCTTGATTTCATTTCAACGGAGAACAATTGTATTTTGAGAATGTTTCTGATAATATAGCTGTTATTAACATTGATGCTTGAGTTTTGAATTATTATTTTGCCATTTCCGAACGCATATATGAAGAAAGGCTCCTTCTAATAGTGCAAAGCCGTCTTGTAAGCCCTGGATACAATTCCAACTGATGGTCCACCACTCTAGACTGTAAGTTCCGTTTCCATTAGGGTATCTGTGTATAAATTGAACTAAAAGAAATCTAAATATGCTGACCAACACAGTAATTTATTTTATTATAAAACATAAACTAAACGTAACGTTTCAACCTTCTAGCAAGGTCTTCTTCAGACTCTGCACCAAGTACAAATGTAACAAGATACAAAAACAGGACGATATATATACACAAACATTACTCCACTCCAAATTATTAGAAAGTTGTTCTGGAACATTCTAGCAGGTCGCTTTCCCTTGTCAACTGTACTTTCACCTAAAAGATGAATGACCTGCTAGAATGTTCCAGAACAACTTTCTAATAGTCTGGAGGGGAGTAATGTTTATTATATCTTCCTATTTTTGTATCTTGTTACATTTGTACTTGGTGCAGAGTCTGAAGAAGACCTTGCTAGAAGGTTGAAACGTTACATTTAGTTTATGTTTTATAATAAAATAATTTACTGCCTTGGTCAGCATATTTAGTTTTTCATATCATGGAACCAAGGCTTAATGGTGTAAAAAAGGTAAAGTGCTCCCCTGTGCGTAGCACCACGCCATGAAGGCGTATAGGGGGTGTGGGGGTAACGCCCCACACTTTCTTCATCCGGTCGTGAGTGGGGGTGATGTGATCAGCATCACGCCCCTGACCTCCTTTACCCCCCAGAGTTTCCCCCAGGTACCCATGTATTTTCGACGCTGGGTGGGCGCCGGGGCCGCTTCCATCGTTAGAAAAGTTCCCGGATTTGAACCGGCCGGGGATCGAACCTGGGATCTTTAGCATGGTGTTACAAAAGAAATCTTAAAAAAGTACGTGCGCTTAGAACAACCCTTGAAAGGCAAAAGTAAAAATAGCGTGGAAGTTATGATTGGTTTTTACATCACTCGCGCTAACTCTATTTCTGCAGTTCTTCTTTCAAAGATCTTTTTTCTCGTTTGTCCTGTCATCATAGGTGAGAAGTCCAAAGAAAGGATTCTAATCCCCATAACCACCCACCCCCTTCCCCGTTTCCTGTGCCTGTGCCTGTCACGATTGTTCCTCCCCATTGTAAGCTGTTTGCACCCATTACAGATTTTTGTTACGTGTTTATTTCATTTTGCAGTAATGATTTCGGCACTTTTTCTTCCAGAGTTATTATTTTTGTTTTTTGACGACATCTGATTACGACGAAGTTAGTTTTAAGTCTAAATGCAAAAGGACGCACAGTTTAGAGTGGGAATCGAACAACAAATATGGACTCCAGTCGCGAATCGAACCAGGGCTCCTTTGATTATGTTTTGTTTCCACGTTCTTTCAATATCAGTTGCTTCCTTCAGCCTACCTCCGATTCTTGTATATTTAATTTCGTATTAGTTATTTTCCAGTTGTTTTTTTATTTGCATTCTTCGAGCTTAATTTTGTTTGTTGTCATCCCTTTCTCTTTCCATTCGCACTCATTTCAGATTTCGGTAATTTATTCCTCTTGTGCATAATTTCTTTGATTGTTTTTAATTTGCCCTTAGCCCGAGTCAATTAAATTTGTTTAGCAAATGTTCGCCGTGTATCATGGGATGTATGGTGGTGTAAAATTGATCCAGCAACTTAGCTTTTTCTTGCAGTAAAGGTTTTGAAAGTTCAAGGGTTACATTTATTAACCATAGTGGGTTGGGTGAAGGGTGCCAGAAACCTTCCGGACAGAATGTGCTTGAAAGGGGAAGTTGGTGCATCATTTGACCGTACTCTTCCATCAGCAGGTGAGGCGAGTGGACATGGGGAGGTGGCGAGCAACACTGCCATAGCGAGTCGCTGTAATGACTTCATCGTCTGCGCTGCGTGAAACCGGTTCTTGTTGCTTCTATATTTTTCTGACACATTTCTGCCAGCCTTTTTAGCGATGTGAGGCCATGTGTCCAAGATTCAAACTCTGGTCAAGCATGGATGTATCATTGAGTTTGTCCCGTAACCGTTTCATAAATGGATAATTGAGGACTAAAAGTGGTAAACGTTGTAAGTGCCAAAAGCGAAAGTGTTGGGAAATCGCATCGTTCCGCACATCAGCCCGTAAGAATGTGCACACTACTGACCTCTTTACACGCCCTTTGAACTACTTAAGAGGGCTACCAGCCACATTTCACATTATAAAGCATGGCACATTTCACAGTTTAACGTGGAAACGGTGTTTGAATTATTGTGGCACTTACAGCGTTTACCAATTTTAGTTTTCAATTCATCCTTATTATCGCGATTAACACAAGAGGCAGAAAAGTGATGGAAGATAACCGAAATAGAAATTGCTGTGTTTGTGCCTCCTGCTAGCGTAACGGCGAAGTTGACTCCTTAGAAATAATGAGATAGGTAGCACTCGCGCTCAAATACGTATGCTTTGGTAAAATAGAAACCCAACTTATCGTTGATCTCTTACTACATTTGGAATACCGCAAAGAGCGATGTAAAGCATTGCAATTACATTGTGAATGTTTTACATCCTATATTCTTTCTTTTTCTCGTAGCGGGGGCGGGGATTCATCCATTACAAATATCTAGGAAAGGATTTAGCAGAAATCCGTGATATACTTATCATAACATGCTGCGTAGCCAGGATCTTGGGTCCTAGCCTCTGATAAATTGTTACTTTTTATTTTTATTTCTTCAATCTTCATCAATTTCCCTGAAGCATCATTCATCCTCTGTCGCCATTGGCTATATGTAGAAAGTTGACATAAAATTAGTAAAATTCGATCTACTTTTCTCATAGCTTGCCAACCATGTACATTTCCGTATTTTATGCTTTCAGCGCTATCATTATTCTTGGCAGGCAATGGAAATACAGCAATTCTCACAACTAACGTAAACTGCATGTCACTCAGGTATGACAATTCTCGAGGGCAAAGTGGAATTTTTGTGTACTGGCTCATGGTAGCGCAATGACTATAATCTGGTCTCCTAGATTTAAATCCGCACTTTTTATTCCACTTGAGTCATTGACTCACAATTTCGCCATTGAAGATTTGTGTTGTATTTGGGTTATATTGTGTGTTTGGTCCGCTGGGAAAAGAAAATTGTTTCTCTCTCTCTCTCTCTCTCTCTCTCTCTCTCTCTCTCTCTCTCTCTCTCTCTCTCTCTCAACTCCGTCTCTATCTCTCACCCCACTTTCCCACTATTTATGTAAACTATAGTTTGAAACTATTCACCGAAGAATATCCATATTGATAATAATATTCACCAATTGTTTTGATATAGGACATTTCTATCGCTCCGAACGAATGATCACCGTGACCCCGATGGTGGCGCAGTGGTAGCGTTGTCGCCTTGTAATCAAGGGGTCCCGGGTTCGATTCCGGTGGAGGTACATAGTGGTTCGAAATTAATTTGAAACTGTAGGTCCAGTCCCAATTAGCCTTACTGTCCATAAAGTGGACTTAAAACACCAAATCATTCAATCAAAACCGTGAGAGGACTTTATAAGATTCATAAATTTAATACATTAACATTAATTTAATAAAATGCAAGCTATCAGTATTTTGTTAGTGAAAGTTCAACTTACGCCAACATTAAATTATGCATATTATGCGTCTCCCAGGTAGTGTAGTGGATAACGCTGTTGCATTGCAATCAAGGGATTCTGGGGACGATGGATACCAATTTAAGCTGTAGGATCAGTCAAGATTAACCTGTCTGAGCACAAATTGCACTTAAAATAACTTTGTTATATTATTATTACGCGTTAATTTCTGCTAATAATTGTCGTGTATGCCTAATTACAAAAAATACAATATAGATAATTTATTGTATGGCTATAAATACATGTAAATGGACATACGTTCTATTCTTGAAGACCCGTTACGAACTCTTTTTAAGGAAAACACCAAACACATTCCAATGGAATCATCTGATCAATATTTTCCCATTTTTAAAGTTGTGTACATCTGCTTCATTTAATGGATTGCACATTTATATTCATTGCGGGCAGAAATGTGCGGAAAAACAATACATTTTTTCAGGGAATGCACGAGTCAATAATAATGTAGATCTTATATACTATTTTATTTTGCATTGATTCAATGGTATCCTTATTCCCCCGTTGTGCTCCTAAAGCAAGCGTGAGTTCCTTTGCACATACCACGCAGGCCCTGTTTGACGTAAATCTCAGATGCACGGTTGCTTCTTGCCTCGACGCTCTGGCTTCGATTGCAGCCCCGATGGGTGCTTCGTTCGAGATCCTGCAGCTGTTTTATCTATGCCTAGAGCATGTCACTTTCAAAGGAACCAATCAAACGAAACTTTCTGCCCTCGGAATGGGCGTATCTTCAGAAAAGCGAAGCGGAAAATTGAATTCTGCCCCATACATCGCCTCTGAGTGAGCCCATGGTATTGTTTATGTTTGTAGGTAATATATTGCCATGAATATCAGCATAACCGAACGCTTATAATGGGGTGAATTATTAGTATTACCAGGCTAAAGGTGTGGAGTGCGGCCAGTTGAATCTTTCATTACGGAATTCCACATGTAAAAATTGGCCAGCTCTTATTGCAAGTAACCATTATAGGAAGGCACTAGGCTTACACCAAATTCTGGTGTTTATAGTTCAATTCACCTCCTGGACAAATCCTTTCTCGATTGACTAGGTTAAGCGGAGCGTCATTCACTTGTCTGCGCGTGTTTCCTTTACAGCAACAGCAGCTCGCTCGCTCCCCAGTGCCCCGCCCACTCGTCAAGACACGTTGCCTCTGTGCAGTGCAGGCAATGATGTTCTCTGACAGTGTTGCCTCTCTATTGGATCTTTGTATTCTCTGTTATCTGTCATTACACACACATTTCAGACAGTGCTTCCCATACAACAAATAATGGAAAAGCAGGCAGGCAATTGTTAAATGGCTCTTTTCTCGATTTTGTATTAAGGCTTTCTACAGTCAAGATATATTAACTTGGTTCAGTTCGTATTCCCACAATTTAGCTTCGTGCAGTAGGGGTTTACATTGCGAGCTAAAAAAAAACGTAGACAGGTATTTTAACAATTTAATTTTCATCCGTTTCATGATAGTATGGACGAATATGGTGGTAAAAGTACACTACTTGAGACAATATCACTAATAATAATTGGCCGCCGCTGTGCCCGAGCGAAGATCCCGGGTTCGAGTCCCGTCCTGGGCATGGTTGTTTATGAGTGTTCCGTCATGAATGTCATCATACACTCAACCCCATCGTTGCGATTAGCCAAAAGTAGCATAAATGCGAAATAAAATAAAGATAATAATATGATAAATGTAGTCACCCATTAAAAGAGCGTGTTGTGTGATCGACTCACCGAAGCTTTCGGGCTTGAGTCTAGACCTAGCATGTATGTTGCTTTATGAGTGTCCGTTTATCAATTTCATCACTCATCCTCATTGTTGCGATTAACCAACGTAAAATAAGAAGATGTAAAATAAAAACAATTTTTCTCTGCCGAAAGTAAAATAAATGCTCCCGAAAACATGCAATACAGAACAAGAAGTGGCCTGTAACGTGTAAACATAATATAATTCAGGAATGAAGAGGTTTTCGTGAAGGTTTCGTTTCCGACGAAGCAATACAGGGTTGGAAACACTACAGTTATAGGTTTGGAAACACTGCACTTCTCGTGAACTGCTCTTCCGGGCGAAACTAGATGATACATAATTCCGGGTTGCATAACAGCAGGGATCAGCGGTTCTTAATTTTGCGGGTGTACGTGCTCATTCTGATTGTAACTGTCAATGTAATTGCACGAGGTTATTTCATTACATAGCTAGCGGTTCCAGTTACGCGGACGTTTCATACAGTTTGCCGGCAGACGTGCTCTCGCTTCCTGGCGCGCAAGCCGCCGCTCCGCGGACAACTCGACTGTAAGACGCACTGTACGTTTATTTGTGTTTTATATTGCCTTGGAAATAACACCTTCAACCCCTATTGAACAAAAAGCCTTTCCCTAATATGTATCCAGCAGGTTATGCAACACACAATACCTCGCGGTAGTTTGGGTTGCATGCTCGCCAGGTGGATCTGATGTGCTGCCATACTACACGACGTCACAGTTACTTTCTTATGGGATAACTGAGGCAGTTTTCACACCGAAGCCGCACGCATGGCTTGGAAACGAACCTATAGAAATAAATGCAACCTCTCGTACCGAAACGACATGATCATTTCGTTTGCCATTTTCGTGTCACTCTGACTGGGTCGTTTTCTCAATACCGCATTGGTCTGTTGATCGCGCAGTGAATTTTTATTTCTAACAAGCTGGATATAACCGTGCCTCTCCGACGTGAAAGCTCCCTGAGGGTTGTGTCATGTATTTCAGGGACGATTCAGGAAGGAAAATATATCAAGCTACGCAGGGATGACCGATTCTTACGGGACTCGTAACTTCGTTCCGAGAGCATTGCAGCCACAGACATCTAGATACAGACTGGAAACAATGCGATTCTGTTTGAAGCCGCGCATAGCCAGGGGGCAGAAATATGGCGGAGCTGTGCATTATAGCTTGTTATTGTTTTCATATTTATGAAGAAAGTTTCTGTTCTCACTTGTGGAGTGGAATATGTAGAGTTATATCCTTATTAGTAAACTTAAAAATTGCAATCTTGTGTGGTGCAATGACTCACAATCTTCAAATAGTTGTTGAAAATATGAAGATATGCTCGCAGCCATGATAGTATCGCCCGGC
The DNA here is from genome assembly GCF_977018435.1 of Lepisma saccharinum. Classification (NCBI taxonomy): domain Eukaryota; kingdom Metazoa; phylum Arthropoda; class Insecta; order Zygentoma; family Lepismatidae; genus Lepisma; species Lepisma saccharinum. Next base: position 33,294,625 of record NC_139238.1, read on the forward strand.
TTTGAAATTTTTTACTTCAAGTTGGCCGATGTTTCCCGTCTGGTATCTCGAGTTCTGTGATTGCAGCTATGTGTTCGAAATATGTAACTGGAGAATCGAACTACCGATTATGAGGAAGATTTCATGGTGGATGTATGTAGTGAAAACTGGCTAAATTCAAGGTACGTCTCTTTGAACAAGTTCGTTTATTATAAAAAATTAAGTTGTTTTTGTATATTTGTCAAATACCATGAGCCTTTGCAAGTGTAGTAAAATCATCTTTTATTCACATTACGTGGATGTTGATTCATAAAATATACAGGGTCATCCGTTTGAGATGTCAGAAAAGTAAACCGTTATATAATAATAATCCGTTGCGCAACAGCCCATGAAGGGCCTAGGCATACCTACCGACTGCCGGTCTCCCTCCCACACTTTCTTTCGTCACCTCTAAGCGTGGAGATTTTCAACCAGTATTGGAATAGTCGGGGGGTCAACCCGACGTATCCCCAGCCGTTATAGTAGGTCTTCTCGACCGGATTACGCTCACTCACTCGGAGCTCCCCAATTTCCTCACGATGGTGGGTTGCCACCGGCCCTATACGTAGGCCGAATAATTTCCGACCAGAGCCGGATTCGAACCTACGCCGTCCTGCAGCGAACGATCTCAAGACGAGTGAACGCCTTAACCCGCTCGACTACGGAGGAGGACAAACCGTTATATACAAGAGGTTAATGTACGTATCTCCGAGCAGCTTGTTGTAATATAAGCAGAAAGGATGTAAGTTTCGAGCGAGTGCAGGTTTACATACTTCAGCCACATGGCGGCGCTAACGTGCATGGTAACAAAGATGGTGGTCGCGTCACAACAGCGCACACAGTATGTCGTATGGGATGCGAAATTTTCGAGTATTACAAGCATGCTACTGCCGCCACGCAGCTGAAGACTGTAAACCTCCACTCACTCGAAATTTACATCCTTTCTGCTTCTATTACAACAAACTGCTCACAGATATCTACATTACCCTCTTGTAGATAACGGTTTATTTTTCTGACATCTCAAACGGATGACCCTGTACTATTGTGAAGGCTTGCGTGCCGGAAATGGCGACGTAATGTAAGCACACGGTTCCGTTTAATTTGCACAGGAGTTATAATAAGACTAGGTGGAGAGCAAGCGAGTGGTTAATTTGGCTTACAAAATATACCAGTGTGTAGAGAAATATCAATAAGCATCTACAGTCCCGTATTTTCGTAAGAAATTCCGTAACAACTCCGAAGCTGAAAACTTATGGCTTAATGAGAAATGCTGAAATGATATTTTCCACGTAAGATACAAATTACAAAAACCGAATCCCATTTAAATGTTTTAAGAGCAAGTACGGTGTGATTTCATGGGATATGTCGAAAAAGTGAGCATAAATATTGCATCTCTCAGCGACATGATTTTCCTGTAAACGCAGTCCAGCAGGTTTTGATTTGCGCGTAGATGTTAATAGTGGTTTTTCACTTATGTTTATGAAACTCACAGAAATATCACTTAGTATACTTTCTCTTTCACAAGAAGTGTTTGCTATTTCAAAAGATGCCTCAAATCCGTTCTCAGAAGGTATATCCATTTTCCTGCAAGTTACAAGCGGTCTCAAAAAGAGTTTTATCACGTGCGCTTGCCGCGATATTGTACAAATCGATGTGATTGAAAATGCGATAAGCGGCATTCTTTGATACACACATCGAATTCAAGTGAGTTTCTAGTCCAGAAGAATCGGTCGTCCCTGAGCTACGTACATCGTCTGGATAACGGTTTCATCGATTTATTGACATAAAAAGTTGTTCTGTTTTTACCTGTCAGCGTCAGAAATTGGGCTATTTGCACCCGGCACATTACATGAGGCCAAACTCCATACCAAATCTAAAGACAACACTTGTCTCTGAGCAGCAAAGTATCCTAAGCTTGTCAAAACAAAATTGCGCTTAGCACATATAAGGAAAAACGCAGGACAATGCACAGCCTTACAGAGGATTATGTCTGTAGACAGTGTTGTAGTTCCAAAATCTTCCCACGGAGTACGCTAAGTTTCACGAAGCGTTAAACGGATAACATATTTCCATTAACTTTGTATTGTTTCCATGAAATTGAAATCATTTAACTTCTACAGAAAATGCCATTGATGGTAGAATATACTGATGATTATTATGATGATGTGCTCATAATTGACATAAAAGAGGCACATTAGGTCATTTTTGTATAAGAAAAAGTGAAACGGGTATTTTGATGATTGCATTTAAGTAGTAGTAGTATAATAGTATTTTACAAGCATGTTATTGTATTTTACTTTCTTGTTGATATTAGTTTTGTGTATTGCCAATTTATGTACCGTTAAAAACTTTAATAAAACAGCTATTTTATTTTGGCAAAAAAATGAAAAACTAACATTTTCAAAGAGCTAATGTAAAGAGCATGTAAAAGGTTGTAACGTGTAGCAGTGGCCACGTTACAAAAATATAAAAACTTAATTTTTTTATATGTATCTATACTTCTATATGTTAATGGTTGATTACCTAGTAATGTGGAACACACCTCGTATATAAACTATGCATCCTGGTGTTAGTTATAACTTGCCAGCAAGCTGAGCTGGAAGTTGTTATCGGTGACAACAATGCAGGAAAGCTATGACTATTGTGTAAAAGCCAGGCAGACACGATCTTATGAAAACGCTGTCACAGGGGAAAAGACGAAAGATTACTCTGTCTTTCCCACTCAATATCTGTCGTGTCCATTGGCGGACAGTAATTAGATTTATATCATAATAATCCCTCATTCTTTAGCTGAAAGACAGTATTTTCAGAATTTAGCTACGTGGACACAAAATAAAGTTATGCCCGCACAAAACAAAACCTGTATAATTGATTTTACTTAACATTTTCACGTTGTAGAATGTTTTTCTCTCTTTGTTAGCTTATCGCTTGGACGTTGCGGGGAGAAGCGGGGAGCTGAAGGAAGCCATACTCCCTAGTCAATTTAAATACTGTGTATAACGTTTAAAACTCCATTTTACGTTTATTAATCACAAAAGGGGTAATAGTAATAATTTATACATGTCACTAATTATGTCTCCCATAGATAGTTTGTTGATATGCATTTTATTGTAATGTAATATTTGTGTAAAGATAAAAGTTTGTAAATTCATCAGGACACCGAGAAATCAGATATAATCAGCGAAGCTCGGTGGCTCGTGGCCTTTGTATTCGAACCTATGATAAATGCGAACTCTTATCTTTCAACGCTCGAACTTCTGCCTTCGTATTCATTTCCATCTTAGAAATTAGTTTATTCTGGGATTACCTTAGGACAGTTACTTAGCTCTTCTGGTGAGAAGGTGTATATTATTTCTATTCTATGCTCCTGGTCAGGAGATACAATTGAGAGAGTTGTGATTGTCCTGAGATATGCCGAAATTTGGATCGGGCGATAGACTGTTGGTAGACAACGTTCGTAACCCTGGTCAGGGTACACCTTTTATTATTCCCTGGTCACGGGAGAATCTTCAGCTCTCTGGTCAGAGGCTGGGAGAGAAAAGGGAGTTGGTTTCTTAACCGGATATCGACGGAACCTAGTGGGAAGGATTGTCGACTACTTGTAGGATCTTGATCAACATCTATAAGTGGATTGAGAACCTTTGACCCAGGATTACGACGGACCTTCCATCTAGAACTGAAGCAGCCGGATTACCCGAACCTTGGGACGAGGAATCTGAAGCCCCGAAGGGATACTGAGTGTGACGCCGAGGCTCAATAGACAAATCAACCAAGTACGCTCCAGGGGCGGATTTTACAAGGTGGCGCAAAAGTCATCATCCTATTTGAACTGATCTTTATTTTGACATCTTGTTGTTTATATCAGTAGTGTTTTGTCACTTAAATAGAAGATACTCACGAAATTTATTGTGTGCGAAAATGAATAAGCATACCCCACAAGAACGTGAAAGAATTGTGACAATATTCTTAAGGAATAATCTATCTGTAATCTTCACACAACGAGAATTTAAACGACATTTTCCCAAACGTCCTGCGTCTAAACCGCAAACCATTCGACGTCTTTCTTCCTTTGGGGATATTTGAAGTAATTGGTTTATGTGAGGAAGCCAGAGACGTTACAGCAACTAAAAGACAATATTAAGCATGAAATTGAAAACATTTCCCCGCAGATTCTTTCCAAAACCATGAAAAACGCAATAAAAAGAGCCCAAATTTGCATCAATTCGAATGGTGGTCATTTATTGGATGTTATTTTTAAAAATTGAGGACATAAAACTTAAAAGTAATCAATAAAAGTTTAACACAAAAAAACCTACTTTGTTTAATTTAAAACCCAAGCTATAGGCTAGGAAAATCAGGCGATGACTTTTGCGCCATCTATGATTCCTCCAACCAAATTATATCTCTGATATTAATTACATTACTTCCCTACTGAAAAAATTCAAACTTTTGATTATTGTTGAAAAATAAATATTAGTTTTGTCCTACATTTCAATCATTTACATTAGAGATGGTGAAAAAGGTCCGGGACATAAAGTGTAGCTTGAATGTACTGAAAGCAATGTTTTCTTATCACAGCTTTGTGTCATTTTTCTTAGCCGAGTTATCATGAATATCGCGACTGTCTGCAAAGACCAAAAATGCCTCAACTCATGAAACAAAAATGGCCGCCATTTTTAAACGAAGTCAAGTTTTAGGAAAAAAAATGTAATCGATTCATATAAATTCAACACAAATGTTGCTGAAGGACCTACCATACTTCTGAATCACTCACCAGGTTATTCTGCACCTTGATGACGGAGACGTAGATGAGATGAGAAACAGCAGAGGTGGAGCCGGCCGTGATGCACCACCGCAGTGGAAGAGGCAGCATCGCATACGTCACGAAGATGATGAACAGGAAGTACCACACCAGACTCTTGTCCTTGAACATCACGATGTCCCCGCTTATGCCTGCAAAAGTGTTGAGAAACCAATGTTACATTTGGGCAATTACATTGTTTCGGGTGTGACGTAAAGTAAAGTGTTCCCCTGTGCATAGCACCACGCCATGAAGGCGTATAGGAGGTGTGGGGGTAACGCCCCACACTTTCTTGATCCGGTCGTGAGTGGGGTGATGTGATCAGCATCACGCCCCTGACCGCCTTTACCCCCCAGGGTTTCCCCCAGGTACCCATGTTATTCGAGGAAGTACGGGGCCGCTTCCACCGTTAGAAAAGTTCCCGGATTTGAACCGGCCGGGGATCGAACCCGGGACCTTTAGCATGGTAGTCAGACGCGTTACCGACTGAGCCACCGCGGCCACATTCGGGTCTGACATTCAGACAAATTTACATTCATTTTAAAATTATTTTCTCAGCACCTTGAAGTATGTAACTCGATCAATTCATCTAATTTCATTTTCCTTGATGAAAGGTATTTAATGGCAGAATATTCCCCCCATCTCAATTCACAGCTACAGAAAATACATATTTTATACTTGTGGCAATTTATAAGGCAATTGTTTGGCTGCTCCAAGCGATATTTTAAATAGATGGAATAACTACTATAATGATCTTTTAAATGTTCATGTACGACATAAATCAGATGTAAATGAAGTACACACAGCAGAACCTTTAGTTCCAGAACCTAACTTCACTGAAATTCAACATGCTATTAAATGGCTAAATAATAACAAATCACCTGTTAATTAACAAAGCACCAGCTGAGTTAATTAAATATGGTGGGAATTCGTTAATATGTCAAATTCATAAATTAATATGTTTAATATGGAATAAAGAAGAAATCCCTCAACAGTGGGAAGAATCCGTAATTGTTCCTGTGTTTTAAAAAAGGTGATAAAATGAACTACAACCATTACCGTGGAATTTCTCTACTCTCAAAAAACATATAAAATATTTTCTAATATTATTTTAGCAAGAGTAACCCCATATGCTAATGAAATTATAGGTGATTATCAATGTGGATTTAAACGTCACAGATCAACAACAGATCAAATTTTTCACATCAGACAGACACTTGAGAAAAAGTGGGAATATAATCAAAATGTCCATCCGCTATTCATTGATTTTAAGAAAGCATATGATTCAGTCAAAAGAGATAAATCATATAATATATTAGTCGAGTTTGGAATACCTATGATTTGCTCTTTAATTTTGCCTTAGAATACGATGTTAGGAAGGTAAAAGACACTAACGAAGGACTAAAATTAAACAGTGTGACCCAGCTGTTAGCATATGCAGATGGTTTAGACTTATTAGGGGATGATAAAAATACAATTAAGAATAATGCTAAAATATTTTTCAAAACTGCTAAAGAGATAGGTTTGGAAGTTAACAAAGAGAAAACTAAATATATGCTTACAGGCCGAAACCAAGTGTTAGGTAATAATCAAAATCTAATTATTGATAACAACTCGTTTGAAACAGTTTCCAAATTCAAATACTTAGGACTAATATTAACAAATGAAAATTATATTAAAGAGGAAATAAAAAGCAGGCTTAATTCAGGAAATGCATGTTACTTCTCTCTTCATAAACTTTTGTCTTCTCGTTTAATATCTAAGAAACTAAAAGTTAAAATATACAAAACAGTAATTTTGCCTGTAGTATTATATGGATGTGAAACTTGGTCCCTTACATTGAAAGAGGAACACAAATTGTGAGTATTTGAAAATAAGTTCCTTAGGAAAATATTTGGAGCTAAAAGGGATGAGGAGACAGGTGAGTGGAGAAGGTTACATAATTTAAAAGTACATAATTTGTATTCATGTTCAGATATTATTAGAACGATTAAATCAAGAAAACTTAGGTGGGCAGGCCATGTGGCACGAATGGGAGAGGAAAGAAGAGTTTACAGGATTCTTGCTGGGAAACCTGATGGTAAGAGACCAGTAGGAAGACTAAGACGAAGATGGGGGGATAATGTTTAGATGGTCCTAAAGGAAATTGGTAGGGATGGAAAAGAGTGGATAGATCTTGCTCAGGATAGGGAGATCTTGCTCAGGATAGGGACAGATGGAAGGCCTGTGGTGCTGCAGCCATGAACCTTCGGGTTCAAGAAGGCTAGAGAGAGAGTGAGTGAGTTAGTTAGTTATACTTGTGACGGGTGTGACACGTCTGAGACATCATTATATTATCTTTCTCAGTCTTTCAGAAAACTGGGAAATATATGAGGGGTTTACTGAAAGAATTTCATTATATTTTCAAAAAGCAAACTTTGCTCGACATTTAGATGCTTTTAGTTTCTAAATGTTTTGCTACACACTTTTTTTATAACCATTTTTTGCCTGTGACGGGTGTGACATAATGAACATGTAGGATTATGGAACAACGTAAAGGCAATGTACAATGAAGTAGGATACGTCAGAGCTGAAGATATACAAACAATAAATGAGACAATTAGTTCAGAATTTGAATTATTTTAGTTTTCTTATGGTATAATACGGTATCATAATGAAACTAAATTCAATGGAAACACCACACATAAAATCGAATTTCTACTATAAAAAGAAATCGGCTTGATTATATGTTATTAAAAAGCCATGAAACTAATGCTTGTATTAATAATTCCAAATTCTGCATATTTTCACTTTAATTTCATGTATAATAAGTGATATTTTCAATAATGAATTAACCTTGTTTGTCCACTTTCACATGGAATGGCTGGTTTACACTTACTGTACGGTGTCGTCCTAGCTGCGAACAGTCCTAATTGCGAAAACTTGCTGTCTGATCAGGAATATACTCGAAGGACTATGTCCTATTCGTGAACACAGTTTCCTACCTTGGGACCTACAACTTTCTGTTACACTTCCCGAGTTTATTTAACGATTTTGTTTAAAGGGACTCAGTTCCAGACTTGAGACTGATCAGTGTTTTGGTGGATCATAGAAAATTCGACATGATTAAATTAGTCGCCAAAGTGTACGTATATATAATTTAATGATAAAAGTGTGGCCTATATTTTATAGGAATACGTACTGCACACTTCTTAACTGAAAAAGCTTCATCATTTAACTATACAATTATTAACTTTACCTAAATTTCAAGTTCAAATTTCAAAACATATGACACTGTTCCTAAAAATTTAGGAATGCCACCAATCTCCTTAACCAAAGCCGCGGTAGCTCAGTCGTTAGGGCATCTGACTATCATGCGAGAGACCCGGGTCAGATCCCCGGCGGGGGAGAACCGGGATTTTTTCCACCTGTTCAAGCGGCTCCGGCGCCCACCCAGCGTCGTATAAAGTGGGTACCTGGAGGAAACTCTGGGGAGTAAAGGCGTCCAGGGGCGTGGTACTCATCACATTACCCCCACCGTCGGACGTGATCAAGAAAATGTGGGGCCCTAACTCCACACCCCCTATACGCCTTCATGGCGTGGTGCAAGCCACAGGGGAGCACTTTACTTTTTATATCTTACCAATCTCCTTAATTGTGTTAGTGTTCCTCGCCAAAAAAAAGCAAAAACACATTTCCTCTTCAGTTTTACATCTTCCAGGCTCATTTCCATTCTAAAAATCATGCCATCAGACATTTCTGCCTCAATCTTCAAGCTTTATATAAGGTCTTGCACTCTCGGATGTGAACTACCCAGCTCACTGTTGATTTTGCGGTTCCATCCCTCCACTACATTATTTGTCCGGTGTTTCCTGTTGAAGCAGTTCCACATCACTTAAGGCACCAAGGGGTTTCCGAGTCATTAACTCACGAATGAAAGTCTGATTGCGTCGACACGCTGAAAGGGTGAAATGACGTTGGAGGGATTTACAAAGCAGAAGACCTCAGAGGCCTGCATAGTCGGACTTTTGTCTACCCGCTGCTTCTTGCCCCACGAGAACAGGTATATAGCTGCTCTCCGGCCCACAGCAACGAGTCGACTTGCGTCTTTACCCGGGTTCCTCTTCTTCAAGGCGCTCTGCGCTTACAATGTAACTGGGAGTTCAGAAAGACCCGGGCGCCTGCAAAACCTGCTGGAAGGAAACAGCCCTCCGGAAGCGTGTTGCTCCAGGCGTTTCATCACCACGTGGACAGCTGCAGCCAGTGTTGCCAAATTATGTAGCTCCTAAATCCTACGAAGTCCTAGGAGGAGCTTTCTCCTCCACGAAGAATTTATATACTTAGCGATTTCAGTGCAGTGTAAGCAGTTTTTATCTTATTGCCAGAAAATGCACGCAATATTACAGCTTCATTTATTTAAATGAATGATTGGGCAAACAAAAATTTCCTCGCTGAAAACTAATTGTATTTCATTGCATGGTGTCTTAAACATGCAAGCAGTGGTGCAACCACAGGGGGCAGGAGGCATTGCTCATTAACCTTGGACGGAAATTAAATATAGCAGAGGGGCAAGGGGGCAAACATTAAAGTACAAGAAAAAACAGGCTAGCAGAATTTAAGAGTAGCAGGGCTAAAGGATACTCAAGAGGGAATTAGTTTTCATATTTTTCTTGCATTTTCCTTCCAGACGAACAAGGGCATCTGCAGAGGTGGAACGGAGGTGCAATTGCAACCCCTTGATTTCAAATTTTATGAAAGTAGAAATATATTATATTATACAGTCTCATCAAGTTCAATGCCGTAGCTAGGGGGTAGCGGGAGTCGGCCCTGAGCGCCGGACGATCTAAATTAAAAAAGTTTTAAAACAGAGAATGCTATGGCGGCCCGTAATATTATTTGTTATCAATGTTGGTTTGTTATGAGATGGATGAATTGATTATGTAATGTATTTAAATAATATATATGCATTATAGAAACGTTGAATATGTACACAATTTAGTGTTACCATATGTATTTCTTATTTTACGTCGCTCCATGTGAAGAGAAAATATTGTACATGAAAATTTTACATGCCGTATGTATGTACATTCGGAATGCATTTATCATGCACTTTCTTTCTTTCTTTCTTTCAAAAATAGTTTGTGTGCTTGTTTTCTATTATTAGCTAATGTGAAATTAACGTGTTGAAAAAATATTTCTAATCCTCTGTTTCAACACAAATGTGCTAGAAGCGACTTCTATCCCCTTTTTGCATGATTTATGAGGATAATAATGCCTTTGATGCTACTTTATTACTATTATTGTTGTTGTTGGCACGTTTATCCAGGTACTTGCCCCCCCAAACGAAAATTTGTGTTGCACCTCTGCAGCCCCGTAGCCAGAATTGATTACCGGGAGAGCGCTCATGGGTTAGCAGGGAGGGCTTCATAAATCAAGTCCATTTTCAAAAGTTTAATAGTATTGTATGAAAGTAAATTGTGTGTGTGTGTGTGTGTGTGTGTGTGTGTGTAATCATTAAGTTAATATAAGACACAGCAAATCTAGAAGTATCGTTCAAATACTTACAGTATATTTTCAATATCTTCCCACTCATAGCTGAAGCCCAGAGAATATATTCTAATTACTTCCTGCTACTTTAACTTCAATGAACTTGAACTTTAAGTCAGATGAAATAATTTTACACCTATCTGTTCTTTGTATTCTGTGAATTTTACCATTATCAAGTTTTGAGAAAAATGATATCTGCAGTTTACATTTTCACTCGTCACTGCAAACAAACTTTACAAAGTAGTTTACCAAACTTCAGAAAGTGGAGGGGAGGGTAACGGCAATGCCCCTGGCCCCTGTCTGGCTACGGCCCTGGTGTTCCCAGTAGAACAGTGTGTTGTTAGACTCGGGACCTCAGCGTCGAACGTGATATGTTCCAGTCCTGCCCTATATCCCTATACGTATACAGCGTGAGGCACCTAAAAGTACCACCTGAAATAGCGAAGAGACCAGAAACAGTAGCGATGAGAGGTTTGCGGGAAACAATATTATCAAATGGGGCTCGTAAATCGGAGGTATGGGGTGGGTCGAAAAATATCGACAAATGGGGCGTCTGGAGCAAATTCATATTTTTTTAAATTGAACGATATACAATAACATGCATAATATAAAAGAGCACACGCAGAGAAACACAACGCCGTTGGTCTCATGCATCTACTGCACATAGGAACGAAGATATGGCCATGTGAAAATCTGTAAACAAACTAACAAGTGGCCCACTTGACCGTTAGAACCACGGCATGTACAAGTATGAGATGTCGGAAGCCATTGGACAAGATGAAGACAGAACGTGTTAAAGGAAGAAAAAATACAGTAGACATGTCAGCACCATGTATTTGACAGTGTTACAGCATAATAAAAATGACCATGACAGTATGTCGAAGAACCACTGCGTAAGAAGCGAAAACCTGTCAAAGTGTGTGTTCAAAGTGGTGGCCGTCAGCTGCGATACAGGCAATGAGGCGCCCACGCAAAGATCGTTGCACAGAATGTAGCATCTCGTAGGGAATGTCCCTACAGGCCGCAGTAATGCGGTGTTTCATATCCTCTGGAGTTGTTGGCACATCCCGGTAGACAGTGTCCTTCAGCTTTCCCCACAGGAAAAAGTCTAACGGTGACAAATCTGGGGAACGAGCCGGTCATTTGACAGGCCTTCCACGTCCAATCCAACGATTTGGAAATGTATTTTCCACACATGCTGTAGCGCGTCTTGCACTGTGAGCTGGGCACCCGTCATGTTGGTACCACATTTCCCTCCTTGTCTGAAGTGGTATGTCCTCCAATAGTACAGGCAGTTCATGTTGTAAAAACTGTATGTATCGGTCAGCATTCAGTGTCCCTTGTATAAAAAAAGGGCCAATGAGATGTTCACCCACTATACCACACCACACGTTCACACTCCATGGGCGCTGGCGTTCCACTTGGCGAAGCCAATGTGGATTTGTCACCGACCAATAGTGCATGTTCCTTAGGTTGACATTTCCATGATTGGCAAAAGTTGCCTCGTCAGTGAAGAGGATACGTGACAAATCGGGTGTGTCGTGTCGTAACATCCATGTGCAAAACCGAACACGGTCCACAAAATCATTCCCGTGAAGTTCCTGATGGAGGGAGATATGATATGGGTGAAACTTGTGTGTGTGCAGAATGCGCAATACACTTCTCTGACTCATCCCAGCATACCTGGCAATTTCACGGGAGCTAACGTGCGGATTCACAGCAACAGCGGCGAGAGCATTTGTTGCACCTGCCTCACCTGTAGTTGGCTTGTTCCGCACACGTGCTCGTGGTGTTATACTTCCGGTGTCTCTTAATTTAATAAATAACTTACCAAACAGACGTCGAGATGGCTGTCGTCTGTCCGGATATCTCTTTGCGTACACACGGTAGGCTTCTGAGGCATTCTTTCGGCATTCTCCATAAATCAGGATCATGTCCGCTTTTTCTATGTTTGTGAACACCATAATCTTCGCTCTTACCACTACGACTGCTTGCTATGAACTAACACGATCTCGTGGACCTGCTATCAAAACTTGCTCTGCGTAAAGCAGTTCTGTCAGGCACCTGAGAAGTCTTACATGCCGTGGTACTGACGGTCAAGTGGGCCACTTGTTAGTTTGTTTACATATTTTCACATGGCCATATGTTCGTTCCTACGTGCAGTAAATGCATGAGACCAACGGCGTTGTGTTTCTCTGCGTGTGCTCTTTTATATTATTCATGTTATTGTATATCGTTCCATTTAAAAAAATATGACTTTGCTCCAGATGCCCCATTTGTCGATATTTTTCGACCCACCCCATACCTCCGATTTACGAGCCCCATTTGATATTATTGTTTCCCGCAAACCTCACATCGCTACTGTTTCTGGTTTCTTCGCTATTTCAGGTGGTACTTTTAGGTGCCTCACGCGGTATAATTGGATTATTGGTTGTTTACGACAAATTCTTATGGAGCCTGAACCACAGGAAACCTATTTCAATGTATGGGGGGGGGGTAGCAACATTCGTAAATCTAATTTCATTGGCGATGTGGCTTACGAAGCTTCAAGTTCCTTTTCTAAGAAGTGGAAATCTACTGCAGTCGGCAACACTGCAGACAGGTGTGCGACCGGTACAGTTTCTACTCGAAGCAACTACGTCATGCAGGAGGAGGGGCGTGCAGTTGGTTGAAAGAACGCACTGAGACCTACTAGGTGTCGTAGGACTGCGGGTACCCGGCGGGTTTAGAATACCTGCCAGGAACGATCTGGGCAGGTATTCAGGCAAGGTGGTGTTCAAGCGAGGGTGTTGCGCAGGTTGCATGCCATTTCAGGAGCGATGTCTCGCGAACGGGTCTTGTGCAGGCCTCTGACCATGATAAGTAAATCAGGTTGGCTATTGTTGTTAGTCAAACCAGCTTTCTCTCTGCGTCACTATCTTATCTGTCTCTGAAAACAGGTTTTTCAGCTTCATGTGTTCGCAATTAGGACATGAAATTATTTCTCACTTTTATGTGTTCGCAGTTAGGAAGATTTAGGCGTTGTTCGCAATTATGACTGTTCGCAATTAGGACACAACCTACCGCACGGGTACAATGGTTCCGGTTTCGACTGGACTTTTACTCTGTTCAACTGAGTGACGTACTTACGACGTAGCGGTAATATTGCATCACGAAAACCGTCAATGTGTTGATGGGTTGAAAAGAAAATTTTGGGTGTGTCAGAAAACGTCACATTTATACGAGCCCAGCCCCTTACCGTAGCTAGAATGAACCGATCATGGAATGTCTGTCGGTACACAATGGTGGCAATATAGGGAACCTAGCATGATGCAATTTTGCTCATGTTCTCACCGACACATACAAACCTCCTCAAGAAATGCACTACCCATTGTGCAACTATCAGATACGGCGAGGTATTGTTGCAACAGGCTTCATGCAAGTCTTGATGATATTCTCGTGCATTTTTACCACGGGGCACTTGCATTTTGACCCAGAACCGCTGTCTTACGTTGGCAAACATGCTTTAGGGCGGACCACTTTTGGGACTCCATACATCGACATTGGGTCCCAACTGACAATGCTCAATGCCTGATAACACATGCACAGTGTTATCACCTCTTCCTGACAGTGTTGCCATCTCTTCCTGACAGTGTTGCCACTTTTAAATATACAACCCACGTATATAGTTATTCTGAATGACATAGGCAAAAGTAAAGCCACCTTGTGCATATTACACCGTGCTAAGAAGGATGTGGTCACATATTCTCGATCTCGGCTGTTTTTGGACGTGATGTGATAAGCACTACGCTCTGGTCGCCTATATCCCACCAGTGTTTCCCCTCCACGGATCCCAGACTATGTAAAGCCTAGAGCCGATTTAGGCAGGGACAAGGACGAAACCCCCCCCCCACCGAGATCGAACCTAGGTCAGCGCTATGTGTGTTGCCTAAATCTACGACGGTGGTAGAAGGTGTAATTGAAAATTTGTCATTAAAATCCACTTATCGGCGTCGAGTTAGGCAACACACACAACGCTTTCCAGGGAAGCAAGTATTTCAGGATCTAGGTGTCCCATTTTTATTGCCTGTGTCTGTACATCGTCATATACAGTAAAACCTCGTTAATCCTGACCCCGATAAGCCGGACGTCGCTTAATCCGTACAGGCAAAAGGCCCAAAAAAAGCAGAATGCAAGGTTTTAAATGTGGCTAGAAGTCAACAAGAGAACTTTCCAAAGAAAAGGCAGTCTTACCACTGTACTGTATAGTGTATTTAGGCCTATGCCCTTTAAATACATCATAATAAACGTGTTTTGTTGCTATAAACGGAGTTTTATTGCACTTTCTACTGTTCTTTTAAGTTATTTAGTTAATCCGGACTTTCATTAAACCGGTCAACTTATCCCCCGCATTAGTCCGGATTAACGAGGTTTTACCGTATGTGTAACGCCACTGCATTGAAATTCATAAAATAAATCTGACACATTTCTAAATACTGGGTGTCCCAGTTAAGGTAGCCTGGCTCAAAGAAATTTGTCCATGAGGCAAATGACTGCTATATTGCACAGGTAAAATGGAACAGTTCATTGTAACGTGAACCGTGGTAGGTACTCATGGTCGTCAGTACACACACTTAATTTCTTTTCATGATTCCTGGCATGTAACTGTTGATCGAAGCCGTGCTACTTTCAACTGGGACACCCTGTACTTGACTGGAAAGGATGTGCAAAATTAAAGCAAAAGCACAAACCTTGAACGTTCAGCAACAACCACGTACAGAGGGCAGCATAGTGCAGGTAATTGTTGGCGAAGCACCTCAACCAGCTGAGAAAGCAGACGGCGATGTTGACCACCATAAAGCAGACGCCGCAAAGGATGACGGACATCGTCCCGGAGTCGATGCGAGGCCCTGCCTCGTCCCTCGTGACGTAGACGACGATGAGGAACAGCTTGAGGGCGAAGTCCACCACGTTGACGATGATGAGGGACTTCTGGCGCTGGCGGTGGGAGTAGCGCTGGTAGGCCATCTCCAGGTGACGCTCCCGGAAGCTGTTGGTGAGCGAGGGGAAGTAGATACCTCGGTAGACCACCCCTCGCTTGAAGATCATCCCCGTGGGGTCGGCTTCCCGCGTGGAAGGGGCACGTTCCAGATCTGGAAGAGAAAAATTATGCAAGCAGTGATATCATTCTTATTATATTTCCCACGTAAAATGAAAAGTTGCCCCCCTTTTCAAACAAAAACGTGCCCTCCTTGAAACTGAAACTTGATTGATTTGGTTAATTTTACACCTGCCACTTTTGTCTAATCGCGAAGATGAGAATGAGTGATGATATGATGAAATTGATGAAGCGTCACTCACAATGAACACGCACGCACAGGCCGGGTTTCGAATCCCAGACCCCTGACGTCGTTGCGCGTTGTGCTAACCACTTCGCCACGAGGCCGGAAAAATTTAAACTTGAATCTACCTTCAAAAGAAATGTCAATCCTTCTTGAAAATGAAAACTTCAATCCCCCTTGAAAATGAAAATTTCAATAACCTTGAAAATGAAAATTTCAATATCCTTGAAAATGAAAATTTCAATAACCTTGAAAATGAAAATTTCAATAACCTTGAAAATGAAAATTTCAATCCTCCATGAAAATGAAAACTTGAATCCCTTTTGAAAATGGAAACTTGAATCTCTTTTGAAAATGGAAACTTGAATCCTCTTGAAAATGAAAACTTTAATCCCTCTTGAAAATGGAAACTTTAATCCTCTTGAAAATGGAAACTTTAATCCCTCTTGAAAATTGAAACTTTAACCCCTCTTGAAAATTGAAACTTTAATCCCTCTTGAAAATGAAAACTTTAATCCCTCTTGAAAATGAAAACTTTAATCCCTCTTGAAAATGAAAACTTTAATCCCTCTTGAAAATGGAAACCTTAATCCCTCTTGAAAATGGAAACCTTAATCCCTCTTGAAAATGGAAACCTTAATCCCTCTTGAAAATGAAAACCTTAATCCCTCTTGAAAATGAAAACCTTAATCCCTCTTGAAAATGAAAACCTTAATCCCTCTTGAAAATGAAAACTTTAATCCCTCTTGAAAATGAAAACTTTAATCCCTCTTGAAAATTAAAAATTTAATCCCTCTTGAAAATGAAAACTTTAATCCCTCTTGAAAATGAAAACTTTTATCCCTCTTGAAAATGAAAACTTTTATCCCTCTTGAAAATGAAAACCTTAATCCCTCTTGAAAATGAAAACTTTAATCCCTCTTGAAAATGAAAACCTTAATCCCTCTTGAAAATGAAAACCTTAATCCCTCTTGAAAATGAAAACTTTAATCCCTCTTGAAAATGAAAACCTTAATCCCTCTTGAAAATGAAAACCTTAATCCCTCTTGAAAATGAAAACCTTAATCCCTCTTGAAAATGAAAACTTTAATCCCTCTTGAAAATGAAAACTTTAATCCCTCTTGAAAATGAAAACTTTAATCCCTCTTGAAAATGAAAACTTTTATCCCTCTTGAAAATGAAAACCTTAATCCCTCTTGAAAATGAAAACCTTAATCCCTCTTGAAAATGAAAACCTTAATCCCTCTTGAAAATGAAAACTTTAATCCCTCTTGAAAATGAAAACTTTAATCCCTCTTGAAAATGAAAACTTTAATCCCTCTTGAAAATGAAAACTTTTATCCCTCTTGAAAATGAAAACTTTTATCCCTCTTGAAAATGAAAACCTTAATCCCTCTTGAAAATGAAAACTTTAATCCCTCTTGAAAATGAAAACCTTAATCCCTCTTGAAAATGAAAACTTTAATCCCTCTTGAAAATGAAAACTTTAATCCCTCTTGAAAATGAAAACTTTAATCCCTCTTGAAAATGAAAACTTTAATCCCTCTTGAAAATGAAAACTTTAATCCCTCTTGAAAATGAAAACTTTAATCCCTCTTGAAAATGGAAACCTTAATCCCTCTTGAAAATGGAAACCTTAATCCCTCTTGAAAATGAAAACCTTAATCCCTCTTGAAAATGAAAACCTTAATCCCTCTTGAAAATGAAAACCTTAATCCCTCTTGAAAATGAAAACTTTAATCCCTCTTGAAAATGAAAACTTTAATCCCTCTTGAAAATGAAAACTTTAATCCCTCTTGAAAATGAAAACTTTAATCCCTCTTGAAAATGAAAACTTTTATCCCTCTTGAAAATGAAAACTTTTATCCCTCTTGAAAATGAAAACCTTAATCCCTCTTGAAAATGAAAACTTTAATCCCTCTTGAAAATGAAAACCTTAATCCCTCTTGAAAATGAAAACTTTAATCCCTCTTGAAAATGAAAACTTTAATCCCTCTTGAAAATGAAAACTTTAATCCCTCTTGAAAATGAAAACCTTAATCCCTCTTGAAAATGAAAACCTTAATCCCTCTTGAAAATGAAAACCTTAATCCCTCTTGAAAATGAAAACCTTAATCCCTCTTGAAAATGAAAACCTTAATCCCTCTTGAAAATGAAAACCTTAATCCCTCTTGAAAATGAAAACTTTAATCCCTCTTGAAAATGAAAACTTTAATCCCTCTTGAAAATGAAAACTTTTATCCCTCTTGAAAATGAAAACTTTTATCCCTCTTGAAAATGAAAACCTTAATCCCTCTTGAAAATGAAAACTTTAATCCCTCTTGAAAATGAAAACCTTAATCCCTCTTGAAAATGAAAACTTTAATCCCTCTTGAAAATGAAAACTTTAATCCCTCTTGAAAATGAAAACTTTAATCCCTCTTGAAAATGAAAACTTTAATCCCTCTTGAAAATGAAAACCTTAATCCCTCTTGAAAATGAAAACCTTAATCCCTCTTGAAAATGAAAACCTTAATCCCTCTTGAAAATGAAAACCTTAATCCCTCTTGAAAATGAAAACTTTAATCCCTCTTGAAAATGAAAACTTTAATCCCTCTTGAAAATGAAAACTTTAATCCCTCTTGAAAATGAAAACTTTAATCCCTCTTGAAAATGAAAACTTTAATCCCTCTTGAAAATGAAAACTTTTATCCCTCTTGAAAATGAAAACTTTTATCCCTCTTGAAAATGAAAACCTTAATCCCTCTTGAAAATGAAAACTTTAATCCCTCTTGAAAATGAAAACCTTAATCCCTCTTGAAAATGAAAACTTTAATCCCTCTTGAAAATGTAAACTTTAATCCCTCTTGAAAATGAAAACTTTAATCCCTCTTGAAAATGAAAACTTTAATCCCTCTTGAAAATGAAAACTTGAATCCCTCTTGAAAATGAAAACTTCAATCCCTCTTGAAAATGAAAACTTCAATCCCTCTTGAAAATGAAAACTTCAATCCCTCTTGAAAATGAAAACTTCAATCCCTCTTGAAAATGAAAACTTCAATCCCTCTTGAAAATGAAAACTTTAATCCCTCTTGAAAATGAAAACTTTAATCCCTCTTGAAAATGAAAACTTTAATCCCTCTTGAAAATGAAAACTTTTATCCCTCTTGAAAATGAAAACTTTTATCCCTCTTGAAAATGAAAACTTTTATCCCTCTTGAAAATGAAAACTTTTATCCCTCTTGAAAATGAAAACTTCAATCCCTCTTGAAAATGAAAACTTCAATCCCTCTTGAAAATGAAAACTTCAATCCCTCTTGAAAATGAAAACTTCAATTCCTCTTGAAATTGAAAACATTAATCCCTTTTGAAAATGAAAACTTCAATTCCTCTTGAAAATAAAAACTTCAATCCCCCTTGAAAATGAAAACTTCAATCCTTTTGAAAACTGAAACTTTAATCCCTCTTGACCACGGAAGCTTCAATCCCTCTTGAAAACGGAAACTTCAAACCCTCTTGAAAACGGAAACTTCAATCCCTCTTGAAAACGGAAACTTCAAACCCTCTTGAAAACGGAAACTTCAAACCCTCTTGAAAACGGAAACTTCAAACCCTCTTGAAAACGGAAACTTCAATCCCTCTTGAAAACGGAAACTTCAAACCCTCTTGAAAACGGAAGCTTCAATCCCTCTTGAAAACGGAAACTTCAATCCCTCTTGAAAACGGAAACTTCAATCCCTCTTGAAAACGGAAACTTCAAACCCTCTTGAAAACGGAAACTTCAAACCCTCTTGAAAACGGAAACTTTAATCCCCCTTGAAAATGGAAACTTTAATCCCCCTTGAAAATGGAAACTTTAATCCCCCTTGAAAATGGAAACTTTAATCCCCCTTGAAAGTAAAAACTTCAATTCCCCTTGAAAATGAAAACTTCAATCTTCTTGAAAATGGAAACTTCAATCCTCTTGAAAACGGAAACTTCAATCCCTCTTGAACACGGAAACTTCAATCCCTCTTGAAAATGGAAACTTCAATCCTCTTGAAAACGCAAACTTCAATCCCTCTTGAAAACGGAAACTTCAATCCCTCTTGAAAATGAACATTTCAATATCTCTTCAAGTGAAAACTTGTACCCCTTTGAAAATCGAAACTTGTACCCCTTTGAAAATGGAAAGTTGTACCCTTTTGAAAATGCAAAATTGTACCCTTTTGAAAATGGAAAATTGTACCCTTTTGAAAATGGAAACTTGTACCTCCGTGAAAAGGAAACTTCCCCAGTTTCCAGGATTGACTTTCAAAATTGAAAGATTTACTTCCTTGGGGTTTCGAGAACAATTGTCGCAAAAATACTTTTACACCCTGATGTTTGTCAACCATAGGAAAATGATATTTACTTTCTTATACTGTACTTCAAGTTCTCGATTAAATAGTAAAGTGTAAATGAGGACAATTTGAATAGTAGTACATTTATTTTTGGACAGTATTTCCACCTTTTTTTATAACGAATAGATAACCCAAATTGTGAAATTTTATATAACCTTACCACATATGGTTCATTGCATGTGTGTTCATTTTAAGCAAAAAGAGAGAGCAACATTATTATATTTAAATAATGATATGTGGAGTTGTGGTAACATTTCTTCGAAAAAATAGTAACTAAGGTTACGATTTCTAAAATTTTAACCGGTAGTTACTATCACTTAAAAAAATATGAAGCTGCAAAAGCCAATCGGTTAGGTTTATAAGTTAAACTTTTTTTGAGGGCTGACGCCAAGACCATTCCCAAGAACTTTCGCCGAACGCCGAAAGATGCCACTAGCAGCAATATCCGGTTGAGAAACTTTCCATGTTTTCAGCCCACGGAGAAAGATTTAGTACTTGGCTCCAGTTTAACCTGAATACTCAGTTTCGCATTGCGTTCTGGAAAAACTGGATTTCCCAGCAGACTTCCATAACTGGATAAATATAGTTATTAATGCTACGACTTCGTGTGCTTGACGTGGTGAAAAATCTATTTTTGATGGACATTTTCTTGCGCCTTTCCATGATTGCAAAGTATCTTTGATAGATGTTCCAAAGACAAGACAGAGCTGCGGTTATGACTTGAAGAGCATTACAGTTCATTGAGACGGAAAAAGCATTAAATTCGTTAATTTTAAAAGCATGGACGACGGGAGGGGTCGAATCCCCCACCCCGCATTCTCCCTTCTTGGAAGTTAACTTCAAATAAAATATGTCAACAGAATTAAATGTCAGTTTGTCAGTACTCGAACTAGGGTCGATAAAAACCATGATTTTTATTTAAAAAATCATTTTTCTTGATTTTTTTATTTAAATCGGATTTTTTTATTTAAATAGATTTTATTTTATATTTTTTTAAAAAATGCTTAAAATTGCTTGCATGGTCTTTGGCATCATGCACATAGATATTTTAATAGAAAGGCGTTTTCTAGTAAATGGCCCTGTAAAATATTTGAACAGTTTGATTAAAGCAAAACAAATATAGGTAAACATACATTCTTATAGTGTAACTACTATGGAAATGTTTGTTGAGTGTGTTAATGAAACTAATAATAATTTCAGTAACTTTTCTTCCAGTGAAACTAAAACATTCTGGATGTACTCTATAATTGTAACTTCAAATATTAACTTAAATATTTTAATAGTCTTTGTAGTTGAATTTTGGAGATTTCTTTAATGATAGTTGGAAAAATATCTGCTGCCATGTTTATTTACAGTTTAATGATATTGACACTATTTATGGTTTAATGTGATTAGTATTTTATATATTTTTCTACACAAAAAGTTTGCTATTTTTGCCCATAAAATTATTCAATTTTAAATCAAGAGAAATCCTGTGTTTACATTTCCTATGAGCTTCACACCAACAGTACATATATTTTTATTTCCTTTACTTTCCTATCTTAGAACCTAATAATCACCATTAAATCATTACGAGATTAATGTACTTTCACCAAAAGTGTTTCTCATATCTACAAAATCCTTATATACATTATTCTATAAATTATTTATTTAGAGTGATTTAAATCAGTGATTATTTTTTTTTTTAAATATCACCTGATTTAATTCGTGATTTAAATCAACCTGATTTATATCAATCCATCCCGATTCGAACAGAATAGCCAATAAAAACTGCGTTACATCGAAACATTGAGTGTAAAATAGAGGAACCAATTATGTTTTCACATACATTTGATCCAAAGAATAATCCCACTTTAAACTGTAGGTCCAGTTCCGATTAGCCTAACTGTGCATAAAGAAGAAACCAACAATTCAAAAACAATGCAATTCAAATCCAAAGACCACAGCTTTCAAAATACCCAAAAAAATTGTTTTATGCGAGGGGTTACACAACACACTTTATGAATAAACTTTCCCTCTAATTTTAGAGTATTTTCTGGAACGAGCTGTATAAAAATTAACAACAAAGTAGACAAATTTACATTTCAGTACACTAAGTGTATAAATGTTAAGAAAAATAATAGAAAAGAAATAAGAGTTCGCTCTTCTGGTGGATGAGTAGAAACGTCTTCCCAAGGGTATAATAATGAATTAGGAATAACATTTGGGTTGTATAATAATAATCATATTTATTATTATTAGCTATTATCATTATTTCGACTGTTCAAGTTTTGTCAATGTCCTGATCCTACAAAGATTTCTGGCAACGTCCATGATTGATTGATTGATTTAGTTTATTCTACTTCGTTTTTCTGCCATCTTGGCTAATCGCGAAGATGAGGATGACTGATGAAGAGACATTCACAAAGAATGCATTATTTAGTCAATTAGGTCTACGTTGTTTCTTATCAGCTTTTGTATCTACATGTTTTTTGTCGGGTTAATAGACATACGAAAAGTTTACAAACAATTTTACGTATATTATATTAGGTTCGTGGATCACAGATGGAGCTGTCCGAGAGTTATTCATGGCTTTGAGGTACATGTGCTTTTTGTTAGCGTAAAGAGATAATAATTATGAAGAAAAAGATAGGAATAATCATTGAATATCAAGAAGAGGAAAGTTAGTAATATAAAAAATGTTATTACTCCCAGACAGTTAGCAATCAGCCCAGCCAGGAAATATTTATTGGGTTGGTGCGAATTAAATGTCCGGCCCATGTGCGTCATTGCCAAAGGCCAAAAAATTCAAAACTACAATTCCTGGTTAATCAAAATAGTCGCCGTCTGCAGCCACACACTTTTGTCATCGCTCAGCCAACAATTGGATTCCATGGCGAAAGAAGTCTGGAGTCTGCGACGCAAAGATCTTCTCAACGGCATGTTGCACCGCCCGATCATCAGCGAAGGTCTTCCCTGTCAGGAAGTGGTCGAGATGCCGGAAGAGATGGTAGTCAATGGGAGAGAGGTCGGCAGAATATGCTGGATGAGGAAGGGTTTCATATTGCAACTCATGGAGAGCCTGCACCATCCTTTGTGCGACATGTGGACGAGCATTGTCGTGCAACACGAGGACACCATGTCTGTGGACCATTGCTGGATGCTTGCGGAGAAGTTTGTGGTGCATTTCATGGAGTTCAGCACTGTAACAATTTGCATTGATGGTTTCACCTCGCCTGAGAAAGACATGATGCATCACACCCACCATAGACCACCAAATCAGCAACAACACTTTCCGTGGGTGGAGAGGTGGTTTCGGAAACCGCCCTGGACGTTGATCACGATCCAACCATTGTCCCGATCGTTTATGATTGTCATAGCAGATCCATTTTTCATCTGAAGTGACAATCCGATGCAGGAAACCATCCCAGTTATTCCTTACACTCAGAGAACTGCACACCTCCAGGCGCCGAGTCTTGTTGACCGGTGTCAAATCATGTGGTACTCATGAGTCAAACTTTTTCACTTTACTGATCGCACGGAGACTACCACGATAGTGGTATGGTGTATGCCTAACTCGTCTGCAATGGCACGAACCCTTTTCCGAGGATCCGCTTCCACGGGGTTCCTGAGGAGCTCATCCGAACATGATGTTGGTCGATGGCCACGGGGTTCATTTTGCAATGCTGTGTCACCGGAACGAAATTTGACAAACCAGCGGCGAATGGTCCGTTCATTTACCATGCCTGGCCCAAATGCATTGTTAGTGTTTTTGGCGGCTTGCTGACCAGAATGTCCCAGTTTGAATTCGTAAAGACAAATCACTCGCAATTGTGTGTTCTCCATGGTGCACTTTCAGACGACCCTGTTCAGCAACACACTGCCTCCTGACTGTCGGGGTGCTCCAGCCTGTTTGTTGGACGTATACAGAGTTTATGACGTTAGACCTGTGACCTCAGTCAATCCCTGTGTTGTGTTGTTGAGGTGAGTTTCCCACAAGACGTCAAAGCGGACATTTCATTCGCACCAACCCAATATTTATTTATTTTACCTAAACTTTCAGATGGTACTGAATGGCCATTGTACACCGAAACAGTAACAGCAGGAAAATAACAATAATGGAATGCTTATGTCAGTTATTGCCGAGTTGGATTTACTGAGGGGATAATCAGGAAATGTGCAAGTAGGAAGGATGACACCTGAATAACTGGGGACTGTTATGCGGAAAGAGAGGAGAATAAAGAGTTGGGGGAAAAGAGTGAAAGGCAATTTCAATTATGAGTCGTTGGTGAAGCAGGTATTTGGGAATCATCGATCGATCATGGGTGAATCACAATGCATGAACATACTTGTCATGATTACGGATGGATCTAGCTACAAACATCAAATTTTATGTGTTAAACAAAAAGGAAAACTGAAAGTGTTGATTACCTTTCTTCACATATCCATCCTCGAGTTTATTCGTCGCAGCGCCGTCAGCTCCGAAAATCCCGCCAGATTGTGACAGCGCTCCCATTGGTAGATCAGTGTCTACTTTGTTGCCATCTACCGGTGGGGCAGAAAACTCGTACGGGTAGTCCTGGAATAAAGAGTAGAACATTGTACTGTTTCTGCTTAAAATCTGTTACGACGTGTGAGAAATGTAGATACAATTTTTATTTGATGTGCCAATTATAAAGTAATACACACTATTCTTACTCACAACCCGGCGGTACTGAAGTATTTCGCAAATATTCCATGCATTTGATAGGTTATTCTTTGACATCAACTCGAAATAGTATGGGCGAAAAGTTACTGAATGAATAAAAATATTCAAATAGTAATATAAGTTACTTTAAACAATATCCGCTTTGTTTATTCTTGAGACAAACACGTAGTTTTCAACAATTAAAATGACGTGAAGAGTAAGTTATCTTGAACAATGTCCGCCTTTTACTCATCTCTAAATTAAAATAATTTGAATAATAGGTTTCCTCAACATGAAATAGTATTTATTTACGGTGTTCTGCTCCAATTAACCTCTTGCAATAACTATGAAATTATAGTATTATTTGTCTACTAAACGAATATATCCTTCGGGGAAGAAAAGCTTATCATTTTTTATACATTTATTTCTCTCTAAATAGATGGCGTAGTGGTAACGTCAGCGCCATCGGGGAGGCGCCCCTATATTCAACCAAGGGGTCCTGGGTTCGATACCCGGTGGAGGCACATAATGGTTCGGATCCAACTTTAAACTGTAGGTCCAGTCCCAATTAGCCTTACTGTGCATAAAGTGGACTTAAAAACACCAAATTAATCAATCATTAATTATGAAAAATGCATTAATTGATTTATCAACAGAGATATTTCCCAATTACTGAAAGGTGTAAGGAATTAATCTTGCTGAAGACAACCACATGCCAACCTTTCTCCCACGAAGTGCACCCTGGATTGCATTTTTACAGCCTAACGAGGCTCTGGCTTCTGCACTCTTTTCTAGAATAAGCATCTTTAGGACTTCTATCCACATGTGCTTGTGATTGTCCTTTCATTAATTTCATTTTATCATCTTTCGAAAAATGACAGAAAAGTGGCAGAAGACAGAATTACAGAATTCATGACAATCGCAGAAGGTAAAAACAACACACACATCCATGTACACACATACACAGCACATACCTCCTTCTACACACACACACACACACACACATAGAATACAAAGTACATAAGTACATGCATGCACCACAGAACAAGTTTACCACATAACTGTGATAATTGTAAGCAGTGGCGGCGGTCATCGGGGGTGTGGGTTGGCAGTTGTCCCCCACTTTTTGCCAGTTTTTCCCCCGCACTATGCTAAACCTTATCAAGAAAGGGGTGTAAACTGTCCTTGCCACCCCACAAGTTTTGGAACCCAATCGCCGTCATAGTTTTAAGATATTTGTATATTTAGTTTATAACTTACAAATTACGCAACACATGCACTAAATATAAATATAAGATATTCCAATATAATAAATCGAATTGGAATATTAAATCCATTACTTAAAAATAATACCATTTTAACATATTGATTAACTGAGTGTGAAAATTGAGTGAGAGGGGCTGAAAGTGCCTTGTTCCACAAAGTTGGCGCCCGTGCTGTTAATGCACTCGTTTGGCATCTCCAAGGTTTCAAAAACACTTTGAGCGGTCGAGTTTCACCGAGGCAAATAGATATCTGATTTTGACACGGTGCATGGAGCTTCCGTGTAGTTTTGCAGAACTTTGTGATTGGAAGCTACTTCATTATCACTACATACACAGAAACAACAAAGAATTGCAACGAGAACAGTGTGGATTCCCATCTGCAACGAATGAATGTAATATTCCCCAGTAGTGTTACTATATGGCTGAGATTATTATACAGGGTGTCGGTATACAGAGCCGTGTGTATGGAATTCTTGCAGATATTCCGAGACTGACATTTGGTATATCGAGGATTAGAATGCTGGAGCGAGGAGATTTCGCTTGAGCGTTTAATAGTTCGCACGGACGACGCTAGATATCGTACGGAACTGAGAGCTTTCTCACTAGAGCAAATAACGATCCAATAGGCGAGGTATACACTCGAAGCCTAGTAGTACACGTATAACCATAATTTGTCTGTGGCAATGGGCCCTTCAATATGGATCGTGAAGTGGAAGACGCAGTAGAATCAATATGGGCCTAATTTTGAGGGAGCAAAACTAAACTGAGCCTAATTTTGAGGGAGCAGAATAAAAATTATCCTAATTTTGAGGGAGCAGAATCAAACTGGTCCTAATTTTGAGGGGGCAGAATCAAACTGGTCCTAATTTTGAGGGGGCAGAATCAAACTGGTCCTAATTTTGAGGGGGCAGAATCAAACTGGTCCTAATTTTGAGGGGGCAGAATCAAACTGGTCCTAATTTTGAGGGGACAGAATCAAACTGGTCCTAATTTTGAGGGGACAGAATCAAACTGGTCCTAATTTTGAGGGGACAGAATCAAACTGGTCCTAATTTTGAGGGGTCAGAATCAAACTGGGCCTAATTTTGAGAGAGGAGAATAAAAATTCTCCTAATTCTGAGGGAGCAGAATAAAAATTCTCCTAATTCTGAGGGAGCAGAATAAAAATTCTCCTAATTTTGAGGGAGCAGAATAAAAATTCTCCTAATTTTGAGGGGCAGAATCAAACTGGGACTAATTTTGAGGGGGCAGAATCAAACTGGGACTAATTTTGAGGGGGCAGAATCAAACTGGGACTAATTTTGAGGGAGGCAGAATCAAACTGGGACTAATTGTGAGGGGGCAGAATCAAACTGGGACTAATTGTGATGGGGCAGAATCAAACTGGGACTAATTGTGATGGGGCAGAATCAAACTGGGACTAATTGTGATGGGGCAGAATCAAACTGGGACTAATTGTGATGGGGCAGAATCAAACTGGTCCTAATTGTGAGGGGGCAGAATCAAACTGGTCCTAATTGTGAGGGGGCAGAATCAAACTGGTCCTAATTGTGAGGGGGCAGAATCAAACTGGTCCTAATTGTGAGGGGGCAGAATCAAACTGGTCCTAATTGTGAGGGGGCAGAATCAAACTGGTCCTAATTTTGAGGGGCAGAATCAAACTGGTCCTAATTTTGAGGGGGCAGAATCAAACTGGTCCTAATTTTGAGGGGGCAGAATCAAACTGGTCCTAATTGTGAGGGGGCAGAATCAAACTGGTCCTAATTTTGAGGGGGTAGAATCAATCCTGGAACTAAACTTTGGTGGAAGATACTCGAATAGTTTTCCATCCCATAAAAACAGGGTCTGGGATTATTTGCTAAATAACTGACGTTTGCGAAATTACCCTGGGGGTAAAGGCGGCCAGGGGCGTGATGATGATCACATCACCCCCACTCACGACCGGATCAAGAAAGTGTGCGGAGTTACTCGCACACCCCCTATACGCCTTCATGGCGTGGTGCTAAGCACAGGGGAGAACTTTACTTTTTTTTTTTTACTTTTTACTTTGCTCCTGATGTTCCCTAACTTGTAAAGTTTAATAAACCTAAAATTTTGGGGGCATTGCCCCCCTTGCCCCCGCTAAGTTACACCTATGACAGTGATGTATGAAAATGAAACAGATGATTGTGGGATGAAACTACCAAAGCAGATTTTGCACATGCGTGTCTACGATTATTGTCACATTAAAATCATATTCGATTGCATACCATACGCTCGAGGGTGGAAGACTCGAACCAGTACGAGCGAGTGAAAGAGGTTCCATTCAATACTCTATCTTGGATATTATCTTTCTCAATTCCCCCTGTATCACACTCTGTGTAGGAAATCTGCGCAAATAGGTCTCGAGAAGGCTGGACCAATGAACGAGTGCATGGAGAGGAAAACGTGGCTGCAGCTACCAAACTTTTTCAGCAGTGTGCACTGCTTTGCTCCACCCACTCGCTTTCTCCCCTTCTTTATCGTTATGAGCTGCCTTGCTCCACACATTCCCGAGGCAGACTGTATAGTTGACGAGTTGTACCTCTGTGGGTTAATCCTGACCAAGCCCGACTGCGCAGAAGCAATGGGAGGAACTACATGCTGCCTTAACCACTGAGCGACATTCTCCTCTTTCCTTTGTAAGAGCAGTTTTTAAGAGGGAGGTGGAGTTTGGCGAAGGTCGCCGTGGAAAGCGCTTAAATTTAACATGGGCTTTTTTGCATTTTGTTGAATATAACGTTTTATGGCAAAAATTTGCCGGAAAACACGCAGTGGATGTGAACTTAGTTTATGAAACTTTGAGTACATGACACATTTATGCAATTTCAGTTCGTTAAATGTGCACAAATTCAATTATTTTTTTTCAATTTCCCATAAGGAAATACGTAAATAAGCACAGAATGGTTATAGGATTTGTGGGTAGCACCAACGAAAATGGCCATTATGATGCATACTAACGTAATGCTCAATCCTTTTATGACTGGGCTAGGGAGCGCTTTTCTTTCAAAAGTCACTTGCACGGCCAAAAATGATTGTTTAAAAATGTCATGTATACGGCGAAAGATACGGCCGCTTCAGCCGAATTTCATTCATCATAGTTCGCCACTTGGCCACTAGATGTCTCTGTTCGAAAATTGCCCCAGGGTGACGGGAGGGCTATTTCGCGCGGGTGTTTGAATCCTCTGCACAGCTGGGTTCCGTCTCCTCCTCAGAAGGTCCCGTAGCTGTCACAGCTTGATTTATTGCCTCTTTCCCAGGCAAGAAAGCAGGAAGGCCATGAGTTTGTGTATGTTTGAGTGTAGAGAAGCAGGGCATATTTACCGTGAATTGGAACCAGTGACACAGTAAATTTATCTCGATCCCTACCGCGAAGGAAGTATTCAGGGGGGTCCAGGAGTCCCAACCTCCCCCCGAAAGACTTACCAAGTACAAAAATTAAATAATGAGATCATAAAATAACTTCAATTAAGTAATGAAAATAAGGTTGTTGTCTAATCGCAATTTGTTTATTTCCGCAAAAATATTGGAAAGCAATACGACTTTGAATGACAGTACCAAAGAAGATTTATGCAAGAATTATTACTACTTATAATAACATGCAAAATATTACCAGGAATTTTACTTTCGTCAACTGGATCTAACATCATTTTTTCATACTCAACAAATATTATATTCTTTATCTATTTGACATTAATTTCCTTGCCAGGGCAGTTTCTATTTATTTACAAATTTTGCCGACCTTAACTACACGTAAGCTAGATAATGAATACGTCATGTTATACTGTATCACTGTTGTTATATCGCCTTCTTATCTATTAATGTAATAAAAATACGTATATTAATTAATTTAATATAATTATACTTATTTTAATTTAACATTATTAATATTATTATTTTGAGACATTACGTTAGGACGCCCCTCCGAAATATATATATCTCGATACCTGCCTGGTGTTCGATTTGAATAAAATGTAGAAAAGGCGGGGAGGGTGGTAGCGCTTCCTCTTTTTACATTTCGATAGTTTTACCTCACATGTAGTACTTTGTGAGTCAACGGTGCAGATAGGAAATACGTGTACACACACACACACACACACATAATTGATGATTCGCAAAGGAACTTCGTTAAATTCCCATGCTTGTTCCGCTCACAAATCATATCCTCTCCAAATTACAATAGCCTACTATCGTTGTTGCTTACATATATGTGTGTGTGTGTGTGTGTGGTTCCTAGAACTTCACTATTTCCAAACATAAACTTGATGTGACTCTTACAAAACATTTGTTTTTGGAGTGGAAGGATCATGAAAAGGTCTACTGTTTCTTTGCAAATCTTCAATTAATCTAAAATTTAGTATAAAAACATAATTTTGGCTGACTTGCTAACTTGAGATTTAAAGACAAATTATTAATTTGAATTCTCCATAACAATAACAAAAGTGACATAAAATGTAGAAGGACAAGACTAGTGTTGCCCACGGGACGAGACGGGACAGGCTTTTAAAATTTCGAGACGAGATGAGATTGATCATGTGTCCCGAGACAAACGAATATTTTCGAGACCAGACAGCATTTCACAGCATTTCCACGAGACGAGACAGGCCAAAGTCTCGTCTCGTGGGCAACACTAGACAAGAATCTTGGCTTGGTTGAGAATTACATCAGAGATGTACAGGATAGGAAAGGGGAGGGAGAATTCCGTCTTCTTCCTTTTCAGCGCGAACCCTGCCTCCTACATTCTACATGTCCATTCAAAATGTCTTCTTAGTTTCAGATATTTTTGCCTCCCCTATAGCGTAATGGTAAAGATGACCCTCGTAATGTCAAAAAAGAGTTTGGTACCTGGTGGACGCCCAATAGTTCAATCCCACTATAAATGTAGATTAGCCTATCTGTACATAAAGAAGACTTACAGAAACTCAAACGACCGGCATAGGGTTGACGGCGCTTGGTGCAGTGAGAGAGCTCCCCTTTGCCAAATCAAAATTAGGAAACAAAAACTCATCTTCAGGGGTTCCCTCACTTTTTCGCCCTTAGATGGCAGCTGCTGATAAGGGATGAGCATCCCCCCCCCCAAAAAAAAAATTCTGCCTACGGGCCTGCTGTCCTGCATCATGACCGTCCGGTCTAAGGCGTCATGCTTTGGGCTCTCCAGCTACGGGACGCGCGCAGGTTCGAGTCTCCTGGAAGAAGCGTAACGACTTTTCTCCTGATATTTCGGCCAGTCAAACTCGCGGCCCGCGGGCCGCATGTAGGCCCCAGCATCCGTTAATGCGGCCCGCCTTGGCCCCACTTAACACTTCATGCTTGAAATTATCTATACATTTGTAGTTATCCCGTTTTCACTTTTCTCGTGATACAAGACCAGACTCATCCAAACTTCAACACATTGACCAATTTTCCCTACACAGGTATACATTCCATTATAGAGTAGATGTTGTGTCAACTAAGCAAGCTGATGGACATGTTACTTCTGAAGTACGAAAATATCTTGCCAGCTGGGGGAGGGCAGCGTGCATACTTTCTGTCGCCTATGAGTTTGTTTCTTGATTTTCAAGGATTTACCTGGAAGAAAAGTCAGTTTCTGTAAAAGTTTCAGAGAACCATATGGCTTCCCAAACTTCGTGGGAGTAAGAAAAGGACTATAGACGAGGAATGTAGATTTTCAAGTGAAATGCTTACTTTTGTTGTGAAGTGAATAGTGAAAAGCGTAGAAAATTTGTACCCTGATAAAGTTTATTCATTCAGAAGTATTTCTTTATCACGAAATAAATTTGCCAACCTCTGTGGCAGAGTGGTTAGCACAGCCCGTTGCGACACCAGAGGTTGCGGGTTCGAATCCTGGCCTGAGCATGGGTGTTCTTTGTATGTGTCTCTTCATCAATTTCATCATACCATTACTCATCCTCATCGTCGCCAGTAGCCAAACGTGGCAGAAAAGCAACGCTAATAAAAAAAAATATAAAAAAAATCAGAAATACAGTTGAGGAGAGGATTGATGACTTAGTCAACGAACAATTGAAAGCAAAAATTGTTCGTGTTGTTGCCTTTTCGCTCACAATATGTGAAATTACGAACGTCTGCGAGCTAGCTCGGTTAGCTCCCTTCATTCGTGGATGCGATTCTCATCTCGATATGACAGTAAAACTACTTGAATGATTCCTCCCCGTGACACAAGGGCTGATATTTTGAAGGAAGTGGAGGCCATTTTGCAAAGTTACAGTCTTCGTAACGTTGTATTTTAACGGAAGAAATGTGTGTGTAACTACATGTATGCACGATCATTTAAGAACACACAGCGTTACTTATTATACAGTTACTATACAGCATCAGCCCCAATTTCGTCTAATCCGGCCCTGGGTACAATGGCTTACAACTAGGAAAAGCACTAACAATAATTCAAAAAGTCGATAAGGCAAAATCGATTATACCAAACTTAAATGTTTATATATAGTTATAAAAGGGAAATTTTGAATCAGTAATAGGGAAATTGTGCACCAGCAAGAGGCAACTTTTGCGCCAACAAGATGTTTTGTTTTCTTTACACCAGTAAGACGGAAATTTTTCACCAGCAAGGGGAAATGTTTGCAAGAGTAAGAAAGAAATACTTCTAAGATTCTGGCAACACTGGTATGTGCTTGTCGAGCATAAACTCTGAAGAAGAAGCTTCCTCACGACTTCACCGTCAAAGAATTAATTCTCTCGACTCTCCGAGAAGAGAAACAGCTCTGTCTTCCTTTCCAGAGAAGCACCGATAGCTATTCAACTCGGTTTGCAAGATCCGTCATTACCGATGCCGAAAGTGAGCTTCTTTCGCCTCCCAACCGGAACATCCCCCCCCCCCCTTCCGGCGTCGAGGCTTGACTTGGTTCTAGCAATATTCGCGCAGCGTTTCTCAGACGATGGCGATTCTTGAATTATTAACGCCCGCCGAAGCTAATTAGCAAGAAGAAATTCTACTCGGAAACTAAAGACGTTGCCCCATATCCCCCTCAGCCAGTAATTGCTGTCGGCTTTGTGACGTCATCTTCAGCGGTTTTGAGGTATGATGGCTAATTAATTTATTGCCTGACACGCAAACATTATGGAGGCGGCGTTGTGACGTTAAATGCAGAGGTGTGGTTATTATAAGTAGTGCGGGCAACGTAACACTCGGACGAGACGAGACATTGATCTGTCTCCTGTCTCGTCTCGAAAATTTTCGCTTGTCCTCGCCTCTTCTCTAAGAGTAGACAAGACGCGGGGACGAGACGACAACGAGACTTTGGTCTCTCTCGTAAAAATGCCGTCTCGTCTCGAAAAGTAGACAAGTCAGGAGACGAGACGAGCTCGTCTCGTAAGCAAAAACTAGTGTTATCCACGAGACTTTGGTCTGTCTCGTCTCGTCTCAAATATTCTCGTTCGTCTAGTGTCTCCTCGAAAACGAGACGAGACAAGGAACCAGACGGGTAATTTCTCTAAAAATGTTCATCAATTTCTTCTAGTACAAGACGTCCCGCAGCCAAACTTCAGTCTGTTCCCTACCCAGCAATGTGAAACCAGTGTTTTTGGCAGTAAATAGTTACATGAAATATGACAATTACTTTTATGAGGCATTCTACTATAACTGGCTACTTTTAATAGTAAGTCATTGTGACCAACTGACTTTTATTAAATGGAAATAACGTTATCAACAATTACTTTAGGACATATAAATTCTTAACTTGAAAATACATGACGTGGGAAGAACAGCTAAATCTGGCAAATCTGTGTCCAACTATGTGCCTTCTCTAGATGCTAAGGTGAAAGGATTTACGTGGAATCGTGTAAGGTAAGGAAGCATGCCAAATTTATACCATTTTATTTAAAGGTATATGCATTGCATATGAGTTAAATATAAGGGATGATCGTTCAAGGAAAGCTGTTTGCTTCTTTCATCATTTACTTGAACTATGTAAAGTCTTTATATTATGTACCAGAAACACAAGCAAAACAACTGTAGCTCTTCATATATTTATTTTATTACAATTAATGCTCACTGATTGTGTGCAACGTTGCAGCAGAACATAATCGCAAAATTAACACTATTATCTGTCAAGTGCAAGTAACTCTGAGATGCGTTCTAAATTAAGAAACTGTAACTCGGTTTCTTTTAAAGAGTAACTTTCCGAACACTGTTTGCAACTTTTCTTTTAGCACAGATAAATTGCTGAAGTGTTCTTTGAAAAAGTGCCCGATTTTGTTACGTTATTTCTTCAGTAACTGTGAGGAATAAGGATATCCAGGTATTCTCCAGAATCTATTCTTTACATAGATGTACATCATTCTATTGTTTCCTAACCGCTAGTAAAAGTCACGCCTTCACGCCGATTTTCGATAGGAAAGCCACGGAAGCACCGAGGCTTCGCAGAATCGCAGGGGGCAGTTTTCTCGTGAACTCCCATCCCTCCGGGGAGGGTGAGTTCGGTGACGTCAGTTTTTTACCGAAGCAAAAGTGCGAGTGGTGCTCTCAGCGCCTCTTAGCGGATTATTACAAAACTTCTTGCGAATGGCGATTCCCAGTGGGAGGTCGGTGCACCGGTTTTCCTGCCTTAGATGAAGATCTGCTTATATATCTTTATCTGTGCTTTTAGTTAGGTCAGAAGAGACTTCAAGGGAGGATAAGAGTGAGCCATGACCCACCATATTTTTAAAAGTAAGTAGCTCTGTGTTACTTTTTGGCAATAGAAGTAACAGTTTACAGTTACTTTACACTACTTCAATTGTTGACTTGAAAATTTGTAATG
Source organism: Lepisma saccharinum (assembly GCF_977018435.1). Taxonomy (NCBI): domain Eukaryota; kingdom Metazoa; phylum Arthropoda; class Insecta; order Zygentoma; family Lepismatidae; genus Lepisma; species Lepisma saccharinum. Next base: position 33,329,369 of record NC_139238.1, read on the forward strand.
TGGGGAAAGAGCTAAATTTCGTAACATGTTTCAAACTATATTTATTTTCTGGATGCTAAGGTGAAAGGGTTTTCGTCAAATCGTCTAAGGCAAAGAAGCTAAGCAAATATCGTGGTAAAATTAAACAATTATGAATATGATGAGAAACCTCTGAATATTAGAACCCAGGATATCTAAAGCCCGAATCACACAAAGCTAGTTTGTTGGCGCTCGACTTGCTACCAGGTTAGAAATGATAATGGCTGCCAGGCTGGTTTTGGCAACTAGACTGTGCTCTAATTGCAACTTTGTTCTTTTGATCGATGCTGTGGAAGCAATCAGTGTGAATGTTTGGACATGTTAAGATAATCATCATCATCATTCTTTCAACCAGGCACGCGCTCGGATAAAGAACCCCACCCATAAACAGCAGCCGCCGGCAGCAGACCAACTTCAAGAGACGACCCCCTGACATCTTTCATGAGGAAACCTAAGGAAAATGATGCCAGACATTCGAGCGGCGAGGAACGGCGACTTCACAAAGATGGCAGCCATTGTAATCATGCTTACAGACAAGCAAGAAGAGGATGGCTGTTTCTATTAGACGACAGAAGACAAACTAAAACTTGACAACTTCTAGACGACAATAGACGCTGTACGTAGCACAACCAACCCAAATCTCAACCAAAAGCAACAAAAAACGGCAAAACCAGAAAAAACACCTCAACCATTTTACTTCCAAAGCAATACCCTAAACCCCCTCCCAAAAAAACACCCAAGGAACAATGCCACTCGCACACTCTTGACCCACAAAAGCCTTCAAAATCCTAAAATATCTCATCCCCATTCCCCGAGCCGAGGGAGCATACATCAAGAAGCGGAACTGCCACACCACGTCCTCCACAGAGAAAGCAACACCCAAGAAAATCCAAAACAACCTCCATCGACCTAGCAAAATAAAAGAGCAAACACTCTTCATCACCAAATACCCACTCACTGTTGCCAGTTACAGGGAGAAACCCTCATGACAAAATCTCAAACCTATTCATACGTCCCAAAAACATTCCCCTCTTCATTAGAAAAGGCAAGTGCCACGGGATGGAACTTTACTGTTTATTTATTACTTCTGTTGCTAGATAAAAAAAGTAACGGAAATTAAGTTCATTTGCGTTTACTAATATTTAGGTGTGCGTTACGTGAATGACCCCCGGCGCCACACACTCGATTTTGACTGCATCATTAGGAAAATCACAGTATTGAGATTGACTGACATCTATCGGAAAACAGACGAATTATTGCCACGCAACGTGAGAGGATAAACGAATGCACCTACGAAAAGTTTTTACGTTAATTTTGCTTGCGAATAACACGTTCTGTCTTTCGCCCCAGGCTGTCCACATTGAAAATACCGGGTCACCACAATTAATGTTGCCCCTTCTAGAGGCCATTCGAAGCAATGGATTGAGGTGAAACTTGGTGTAGAGGCTAGAGAGGCAATGATGAAGCGAATGCTGATGGGAAAGAAAGTTCAAATTTTCACCACCAGGTGGAAATTTGGCGCTGAGGTAACAACCACCAGTAATTTGAGTTTATGTCGTTACAGCAGTGTTCAATATGTGCTCTGCCAATGCGAATGACCCTTTGGAAGCGTACGACAGTGTGATCAATGCACGTAGCGTTGCCAGGATGTTGTTCACTGTGCACCAGATTTCAGCGCAATATTTCAACCTGGTGGTGAAAATTTGAACCTTTTCGTCAGCACTCGCATCCCCATGGCCTCCATACGCTCTATATCAAATTTCAGCCAATCCGTTGCTTCAAACGGGCTCCAGATGGCTCTGAGTATAAACGCAAATTTCTAAATATGTATGTCTTCGTAATCAATTAATACTGGTCAGACTGGATAATAATCATGATATTTATTTAAAGAATCATTTTGATGATTTTTTATTTAAATGAGATTTTTTATTTAAGTAGATTTTTTAATTAAAGAAAACACACTTAAAATTGCTTGCATGATTATTAGCGCCATACATAGAGAAAGGCTTTTACTGGTAAACGGCCCTGTAAAATATTTGAACAGTTTGATTAAAGCAAATAAAAAATTACATGTAAATACGTACACATTTTTCTGTTTCTGATACTGTACATATGAACCTAAGCCGTGCGTCAGGTCAACTTTGAAAAAACTTTTCGCACATGTGGTTCCAAACGTGTGCGCAGAATATAGTTCCGTTGAGACGCTTTCTATTCCGACATAACCGCATACTTTGCAAGGAAACAGTTAATAAATTTGTAATATGTAGACAAAATAATATATACATTGCAATCACTGAGCAGACGAACTTGGAACCGCAGATCGCCAACTAGGCTGTCGATAGCGGTCAATCAACACTTAAACTCAAGAGCGAGTCGAGGTAGACTTGAAGACTGTTGCAGTTGCAGTACGCGTGGAATCACCAATCCGTGTGACACCAGTGTTGCAGACCGTACTATTTTAACCCTACATTTATCGTGATTCATTGCTAATCGAGATGCACAGCAACGAGAATGGCTGAATCGAGGTCTCCTGTTGAGAGCGCGGTTTCGCCCGAATGATATTTTAGGCAGCATTCCAGAGGGAAAGCTCTCCAAAGTCAAGCCAAACAAGTTTTTATAAATGTATATTCATCCTTAAGGCAACAATATCCGGATAAGACAGGACGTGAGGTGATGAGCATGACGTCGGCGTTGACAGGTGTCAGTGGACGTTCCATTTACGCGGCGAAGAGTGCTTTTTTTGAAAACGGGTAATATGGAAACACCAGGCAAGAAGAGGCCCCCTTGCTAAAGGAAATCGTTGAAGAATGGTGGTGTTGGATGATTTCTCCAAGCGACTTATTCGCCAGAAAGTGCAAGAGTTTTACCTTCGCAATGAACTTCCAACCTCAAAAAAACTGGCGCAGGCAATAAGAAGTGAGTGATTTACCGTCGATGAGCGCTCGAACTGTGTGTCGGGTGTTGAACGATTTGGGTTTTGAGTTTAGGAGGAGGAAACGATCGTCTGTGTTGCTGGGGAGGGAAGATATTGTTGTTTGGCGACAAAAGTATCTGCGCGCTATAAAAAGGTACAGCCGCGAAAAAAAAAAAACATTTATTATTTGGACGAGACATGAGTCAACGCGGGACACACTTTGAATAAAGCGTGGGAGGATACCACTGTGCGAAATCACCGCCAGGCTTTCGTTGAAGGGCTGAGCACTGGATTAAAGCAGCCGACTGGGAAGGGGGGGGGGAGGCTTATTGTTACACACATTGGCAGCAACGAAGGCTTTGTCGAAGACGCTTGTTTACTGTTCCGTGAATGAATGAATCAACTTTGAAACAAAGATAATATTTTGCTTGAATGAGGCTCCTTTTTAAAATTTACATGCGCTTTATTTTACTTCGCTTTTATGCCACTTTTTGGCTACGAAGATGGGGATGAGTAATGATATGATGAAATTGATGAATGGACACTCACACACATTGATGCCCAGGCCGGGATTCGAATTCAGGACCTCTGGCGTCGTAGCACGTTTTAAAATTGAGAATATAATTGATTATTGATTAATGACATTTTTAACAAAAGTAATGTGTGCGCGTGCGGACGCGCATGTGTGTAGGATGCACGATAACGATGAACATAACACAATGTTTTCAGTAATCCTTATGTCGAAAACGAAGAGAGAGAAACAAAAAATGAAGAATACCGCAACCTTTCTTCCTCGCAAAAAGTTATTTTTAACTTTTTCTTTTATTTGATTTATTTTGCTTAGCTTTTTTGATACTTTTTGGCTAATCGCAAAGATGAGGATGAGTGATGATATGAAAAATTGATTAAGGGACATTCTCAAAGAACACCCGTGCTTGTTGTATGAAATATCATTATCCTTGCTTAGCACCCCCCTTAATATTATCGCGCAAACAGTAACTTCTGGTATTGTAAGAAATCTGTAGCACAAATGGCATAGATTTGTGAGAAGTGCATGCCCTTCTCTAGCAAAAAATAAGTTTAATTTTGAATACAAAATTGTACTGCACATTCCGGATTTTCAAAAGTTATTTTACGTAACATACTTGTCGTTAACTGGTACATTGTATAACACCATCAATAACAAATCACGCTGTTTTTGTGGTATATAAACTTCAACTTTGTATGTCTTATAAGGAAAGGATGCTTGCAAGTGGTGCAACAAACTTTTTAATAAATTTAATCTTTGTAAACCAAAGCAATAACTCACCATAAATTCAAGGGACGCCTGTCGTTTACTTTCACTTTCTTCCTTTTTGATCGCTCCATACAACCTAATTCTCCCCCGCACACGCACCCTCATGTTTCAAAGATATTTCGCGATTAAACAATAACACATTTATTACACAGTTTATGCACAGAAAGTGATTTAAAAATTAAAAATTGTGTGGTTTATGAGACTAAAGAAGTAGAAATACATTCCGCTTGACATGCATGTACGGGTTTTGATGTGTTGATGGGATGGCAATACTGTCGATTCTCTCATTGTCTGCGATACGAAGAGCTCGGCGGTTCAGGTAAGACAGCCATGGATGATTCTGAGCGCCGTACTCGCGCGGATTAATACATAAACCCTGCTGCAAACTTGACCTGACGCCCGGCTTAATAAGGAAATATTTGTTGAGTGTGTTAATGAAACTAAACAATTTCAGTAACTTTTCTTACAGTGAAAATAAAACTTTCTGGATGTACTATATAATTGTAATTTAAAATATTTTTTATAGTCTTTGTAGCTGAATTTTGTCAATTTTTTTAATGATAGATAGTCTATAAAATATCAGCTGCCATGTATATTTACAGTTTATAGATAATGACACTATATAATGTTTAACATGATTAGTATTTTGTGTATTATTCTACACAAAAAAAGTTTACTATTTTTGCCTATAAAAATTATTGAATTTTAAATCAACATAAATGTAAGTGTTTTTAGAGTTTACATATTACCCTTTCGTATCAGCTTCAACCTATCAATACATATATTTTGTTTCCTTTCTTAGAGCCTAATAAACACTATTAAATGATTACGATACTAATGTACTTTCACCAAAAGTGATTCTGATATCTACAAAATCCTTATGTTCTATAAATTATTTAAATATAAAATTAAATTATAAAAATATTAAAATATAAATTATTTATTTATCTAGTGATTTATATCAGCACATGTACTACTGTTGTACTGAATAATGTAAATGGGTTTACACCTGTTGAATACTGTTAAAGAAATAAATGAACGCACACAAGTGTTTATATATTAAAATTTCGCCCCCCGCCCCCCTTACAGAAACACGTGAGACTACAAACCTCCATATTCAGTGTACTTTGTGAGCAGGGATTAGGTTCAGCATGCTTGCGTGAAAATCTAAACAACATATTTGAACAAGAAACAAATAACTTTTGATTTGTGTGAATGAATAAAATAGTTTTTATCTTGTTTTAGAGTGTTAGTTACTGATATATTTAGATAGTTAAAAGTAGCCGGGCTCAAAGACATTTGTCTATGAGGCGAATGAATGCTATATTACACCAGTAAAATGGAATAGTCCATTGTAACGTGAACCGTGGCAGGTACTCAAGGTCAACAGTACACACACTTCATTTCCTTTCATGATCCTTGGCGTGTAACTGTTGATCGAAGCCGGGCCACTTTTAACTGGGACACCCTGTATAAATGTAACTGAATACTTGTATTATCATACTAGTATTATATTTTTCTTTCTGTAGATTGTAGCATGAATAAAGAATGTCTGACTCTAATTTCTAATGCCATGTGGCACAAACGGGAGAGGAAAGAAGAGTTTACGGGATTCTTGTTGGGAAACCTGATGGTCCAAGACCAGTAGGAAGTCCAAGACCAAGATGGAGCGATGACGTTGAGATGGACCTAAAGGAAATCGCTAGGTATGGAAAAGAGAGGATAGATCTTGGTCGAGATAGGGACAGATGGAAGGCCTGTGTTGTTGCAGCCATAAATCCTCGGGTTTAAGAAGGCTAGAGAGTTAGTTGGTTGGTTAATTTCTAATTCAAAGAACAGCCACTAACTTGACATGAAGAGAACGAGAAGGTGAGAGTACAAAGAACAGAATTCAGGGAAGAGGAGAAATTACTTAGTATTTGCAAGGGTCTCCGGAGACAAGGTATTACACGTGGAAACTTTGCTTCATCGATTTGTACTTAATCCCGTCTTCCTCTCATCCGATGAGACGCTAATGGCCTGATTACGTCTCTTAAGAAGACCAACTTTTACTTTACTAGGAAAAGTCAGAGTAGATTAACTTCTCTACGTGTTTAATAGATCTTACGAGATTCTTATAAGCTGCGGACATTCTGCGAAAAATTCAACTCCAGCTAAGATTTGGAAAGTAAGACGGATTTTAATTGATATTATGTTATTTGGTGATTTCAACCTGTCCATCAATTGGGAAAGCCCAAATACGGGAACTATAAACTGCCAAAATGATCAGTGGTTTATTGATACGTTCATTCACGGAATTGGATTAAACCAGTTCAACATGCATAAAACACGTGGTGACAGCAACCTTGACTATGTACTGGCAACCCTGCCTGATATGCAGGTAACTCCAGGAAAAAAATATTTCTAACCTCCGATCATGACTCACTCGACGTCACAACGCACCTGCCTACCATGAAGAAAGACAAGGAATCCGCCAAGTGGAACCAAACACCCACCACCTATGGCGAAAAGCTTCATGGAATGTCATCCAGCGTGCGCTCAACGCATAACCTTGGCTTTTGTTGATGGAAGAGGAAGTGAACGAAGCCGTTGAGAACCTTGTTGAAATTCTGCATGCCACGATTAAAAACTTCGTGCCCACTGCGAGACCGATATCTATGAAATACCCCGTCTGGTTCGACAGAGAAGTTCTCTTTGTGTTAAAAAATAAAACAGGCTTGGTACCTATGGAAGCAGCACCCTAATGTTCACACTCACGGTGCCTATTGTGACATCAGACGTCACTCAAAATACCTACTAAAAAAAAATATAGTGAACATAAAATAACATAACAACCGAATGTACTACAAACCCAAAGAGATTCTTCACATTACTAAATTCAAGAAAACACAAAGCCCACGTATACCTAAAGAAATTGTTCATAATACTGATATTGCTAGTGGAGAAGGAAGAGCCGAACTTTTCAATGCTTTTTTCATTACAACTTCTTCCCTCTCTCAGTTTCCCACCCTCTCCTTCCACTTAAATGCTGTCCGTCCTCACACACTATCTTCAATCAAAACGTCCCCCGAGGAAGTAAAATACCTTCTCGCCTCATTGCCCCTCCACCGGTCCGTAGGTCCAGATGAAATCCCCACAATATTCCTACTTAAAACTGCCGACTCCTTGGCTCTTCCCCTATCTGCCTTACTCTACAAATGTTTCTCTGAGGTTGTGTTTCCGAAAAACTTCAAACGGGACAACATTGTGCCCATTCACAAAACTGGAGATAAAAAACATGTAAAATCCTATAGACCAATCTCACATCTACCGCCACTATCAATTATTTGTGAAAAAATCATCAAAAACATGTTACTTCAGTTTACGTCACCATATATCAACACAGCACAACATGGATTTCTTCCAGGCAGCTCTTGCCGAACAAATCTTTCCGTGTTAATTTCGCATGCTGACAGAGCTATTATTAATAACTCTCAACTTGACACTATATATTTGGATATTTCGAAAGCCTTTGACAAAATTAATCATACATTTCTCCTTCATAAATTATCATCCAGATTTAATATCCATGGCAAATGTCTCTCTTTTTATTCCAGGACTACCTCCATGAGCGTGAACAACGCGTTGTTTTTTTCAGGTACCTCTCCTAACTTTCTTCCCGTTTTGTCTGGAGTTCCCCAGGGGAGTGTCTTAGGGCCGCTCCTATTCCTTCTGTACATGGATGACCTCCCTGAAAAACTATCCTCCCTCCCTATCAATATACTTTTGTTTGCGGATGATTGTAAACTCTTTAAAGAGATCTCATCGCATCATGACATGATGATTCTTCAAAATGCTCTCAGAGAACTTGTTAAGTGGTGTCGTCAGTGGAATTTAGAACTAAACCCTCAGAAATGCTCTTTCCTTACTTATTCCCTAAAAAAGAACAAAGTGGTGTCTACTTATTCTATTGAAAAGAATCCAATCCAAAAAGGTTCCACTCAAAAGGACCTAGGTATTATCACGGATGAAAAACTCACTTTTAATTATCATATTATAGCTACCACAAAAAAGCAATGCGCCTTCCTGGTCTTCTATACAGATTTAGTGAAATTCAAAACCCATCATCTCTTGCCTTATTCTTTAAATCTTTCATCTCGCCCATCCTTGAATACTGCTCCCCAATTTGGGCAATAGCCTCAAAAGCCAATCTTACCAGAATAGATTCTGTTCTCAGTTTCTTTCTTGCCATTGTCCACCTTCTTTCCGACATGTATCCAAATCAGACACCATGGCTGTACTGAATATTCACTCTTCGTCCTTTCGTCGTGATCTAGCTGACATGAAATTTTTATACAAGATAATAAATGGCAAAATCAGAACAGATCTCCTAATCAGTGAATTCACACTTAGGGTACCCCAAAAGCAAACGCGCAACCTGCAACTCTTCCACAACCCAACCACTAGGATATCCCTTCTACAACGCTCCTTGTTTTACAGGCTGCCATAAATCTACAACAAACTTCCCCTGCATGTAGATATTTTCCTTCCAGAAAGAAATGTTTGTACATTACTGACCAAGAACATGTAAATCTATCCCATCTTGTTATTGTTTTTATCTTTTGTTTCTACTTTATGTTGTTTCAGCGTAAAATGGCCAAATAAGACTGTATCTGAAACTGTGAGTAAATAAATCAATAAATAAAATAAATTTGACCACTGAGATTGTCGGGATTAGCCAAAAGTAGCAGAAAAGCGACCTAAAATGGCCTAATTCAATCGAAACGTCCATTCTGGACTTACAGCTTAAGGAGGATCACGAACCACCGTGCGAGGTACCTCCACCGGGGATCGAAGGGAAAAAAAACCTTCGATTGCACGACCATACCTTTACCACTACGCGACACCCAGGGGGGGGGGGGTTAGGGGTTGAATATTTTACGGGGAGGAAATCAGCGAAGGACGAAAAGAGAGACACGTTCGGTGTACACGCCGCAAACGTATCCTGGCGTAAACGGAAATTTAAACCTCACTGCATTTCCTCCTCTTGATCGATGGGTTATGTCCTGAGGGGAGCAGAAACCCACCAGGGGGAGGGAAAGGGGGTGCCTTGCCGCTTGTAGCAACAAAAACCGCACTGGTATGTGCGTTCCAGGAAAGTACGGTCTGCTTTTTTTGGGAATTAACGCGGCTATTCCATTACAACGACGGGGCTAATTAAAATTCAGACCCCGTAAAGGCATACAAGGAACGTCGAGCTTCATTAGCTTTTGTTTATTTATGCATTTTTAGATCCGGTTCCTATGTTTGAGACTTTAAAAATACATTCAACGAGACGTTTACTGCATACACTAACATGTCCGAAAGCTTTTTCTCTCAGCGTAGTGGCCTTGTGATCAATGGGTTCAGGGTTAGAGACCAAGTTAAACTGTAAATATAGTCTTCAGTAGCTACATCAGAGCATAAATTCGACTTGAAATAATATTTTGTAGATTATATTCGAGGGGTGGTCAACAAGCTACTGTAACGTTCGTTAGGTAGGCGATCACACAAAGTTCGTTAAACGCTGGGCTGTGTATTACGTCTGCTAAATGATGTAGTTCCTAAATCTCTCACCAGAATGTCATAGCAGGCAAATGAAATCACGACTACTGGTATTGCATGCCAAGGAAGGTACAGGGTGTTTTGAGGGCCAAATGTAGTCTTAGCATGTTAAGATAGTGTAGTTCTAAATTCGCTCACTAGATGTAATCACTACTGTTGGTGTTGTTCAATTCAAGGAAGGCACAGGCTGTTTTCAGATGTGGATTCAGCATGTTAACGGTAGTTCCAAATTCTCTCACCAGATGTCATATTACGTAGCACAAATCAGCGGACCAGGGCAGTATGGGAAATCTGTCCGAAACATCACGTGAAGTCCGAAAACGACAGCAAGTGTAGCAAAACAAATGCTGTGTGCTGGTACTTAACACTTTCGGTGACCTTATTAATGTGGGAATTAAAAAATGAAGTTTCCTTTTGATCCATTAATGCGTTGTGTGTGTGTGGGGTGTTTATGTATTATTTGTGAAAGATCATACTTTCACACAGTTTCATCGGTGATTAAAATGGTGTGATTTTCCCAAAGGTGGTGAAATATGATTCGTATTTGAAACACAAGTAATGTTTATATTTATATGAATTTGAAGCTACTCTTTACATATTGATACTTTGTAACGCATGTAGTACCTGTACGATCTGAAAGAATGTTCACCCAAAAGGGAAAAAAAAACCTTCAAGTTGTTTGTTTATCAATCAGCGTATGCATTCGCACTTCGGATATGCTTGTTTGAGTTTGAGCTTTTGTTTTAAGTCCACTTTATGCACAGATATGCTGATCGGGACTGGGCTTAAGTTTAAATAGGATCCGAACCACCACGTACATCTTTCAGTATATCTCAATACACTTATGAAAAGTGACAGTTATGCGTTTAAAAAAAGTGTACAATTTTGACGACAAAGTTTGTTTTAAATTTATTTTATGCTCAGATGGGTTAATCGGCACTAGACTTACACCGGGAACCGAACCCTGGACCGTCTATTATAAGGCGATAGCATTAAACACTAAGCTATTACAAGAAACTAAAAAGTTACCTAGTCCTGAATTTATTTCGGTGTTACCTACCATTAATACAGGGTTATTATAAATGATGGACCCATTTTCAAAACGTCATAGGTAGGGAAGTACAGATCCAAATTGAACAAGCTATATACGAATGGAAAGAGGACGGTCCAAAGTTTCTGGCGGGCAGCTGCCGGCGGGCTGTGGTGGTTGCGGAAGCTGCCGGTAGAGTTCGCGAGAGGACCGTCTCTGTCAGTTGTGAGCAAGATGGCGACCTTGGCGACCGCGTCGATGTTTGCCGTGCAGCCAATGGTGGCCACATTGAACATTTATAAGCCGTGCAGCCAATGGTGGCCACATTGAACATTTATAACAGTTACAAACATTGTGGTAACAAACTTTGAACCTTCCTCTTTCCATTGGTATATAGCTTGTTCACTTTGGATTTGTATCTCAAATATATGATGTTTTGAAAATGGGTCATCATTTATAATAACCCTGTATAATGTTGCGTTTTGGCAAATAACGTTCTTACAAACTCTGAGCATTGTTAAGGTACTAGATAAAATTCAGGACTACACTTATCATAAAATAGTTCACAGAAAGGATGTAAGCGCAATGCTCATCAGATGTTGCAACAAGATTTAAGTGTAAACGAATGTAATATTCAGGACGTCCGCAGGATTTTTCCCAGGGAGGGGCAAGGAAGGTATTTTTTTTCCAGGGGGGCAAACAAGGCACATTTTCTCCAAAAAATAGTATTGTTCCCTAAAAAAACATTGCTTAAATTTGAATTTATGATGTTCATGCAATAATTAATACATATTATTGTGGCTAAAATGAAATTATATGTGTGAAATACATAATTTTTGGTTGACTTTCATTTTCCAGATGGGGGGCACGGCCCCCTCTTGCCCACCTTCCGGACGCCCATTGTAATATTCAACAAAACCGTACCGGATTATATCACCTCGGAACAGTGAGTAGAAGGTGAATGGCGAACGTACTCTAGCACACACATGAAGAGACAAAATACTATGTCACAAGAAATAACAGCCTATGGCAGAGAAGATTAATGTATTCTTGCATTAGGCAAACATAGAAGTATCAGTCAAATCACAGAGTACTTTGCATACAGAAAACAAAAACTGTTTACGAACAAAGACTGCGACACGAAAATTTAACAGAACCATCTATTCGTCTTCCCATTTGAACTCACTAGTGTTGCCAGGTCCTATTTGAAATTCTATTCCGTTTCACAAATACAATATTACTAACAGCAAGGATTTGTATAACCTATCTAGTTATCGGTAAAGTGTGTTTACAACACGCTCCGAAACCTTTGCCAGAAACATGGCGGCGGTCGTAATTTGCCGCAATGAATTGTGGGATAGGTTGAAAATTGAATATTGTTCATTCATCGGCCCCCCAAGTGTATATCGCGTAAGTTGTTCTCCAAACAGATTTTCTTCAGAATGCGATCCGCAGTAGCAAGCAAAGGCTGAACGACCTTTCACCTTGCCAAAAGCCAGGACCGAAAGCAAATTCGACTCGACAAAGATGACGGGACGAGCAACCATCCAACGACGCTTTGTAATTCCATTTTTCCGTCGAGAGTGGCTGGATCCAGAGAGACATGGAGTTGCCGTCACGGCTGGTTAAACCGTGCACTCAACGGTCTCTTCCATGAAAGCTGGGGGGGAGGCCTGTTCACAGCACAAGAAAAGTCTCATATTGGAAACTTTGAAACGTGCTCAAACTTCACAGTCGATCGACGTTTATGATAAAAGTAGAGGTTTTGAGGGGGGTAGAGAGGACGACTGCACCTTGCCATAAAATTATGAAATAATAAATAATTGAAAGCCTTGGGAGAAAAACTTATAAAACCATTAAAAATTGAGATAACGCTAGGTGTAGTTGCTACACAGTCTCCTGTTGTTTACGCATTAGTGAACGAAGTCTACTTGGCAAAACACACAAGAACATCTGGGTAATACACGAGTCACAATGCAATGGACGAACTTTCATTTGAGTTTTTCTCGGTTTTACACTTTTGTGGGGTATCAAGTTTAACTCCAAAACCCCTCAATTGAAATAATATCCCGAACACTACTCTGTTCCTAAAATATATATCTTGAAGCTTTCAACAGGGCCTGCCCAAGGTGGGTGCGGGGACTGGGGAATACAATATTTGCCGGGCTGTAATCAAACTTTATCAGATTTTTGTTTCTTTGTCTGAAGCACAGGTGTCTACACAATCATAATGCAAAGATTATTACATTTCATTATCATCTAAGAGAATTAAGCAGAACATGTTGATGGTTAGAAAACGAGAATTAATAAAAGATTCAAAATTATTGTTCTATTTCAATTCTGATGTAATACTGGTGCGACGTTCATTACATTTAATTACAAAACTGGTTGTGTTCAGTTTCAAACTGTTACTTTAACTATACAAGTGGCAATATTTAATCATATAATATAATTCTCTTATCTTTACTTTTCATTCTATTTTGATGCTGCGGTGAATTTATATTTTTTAACATAAAATAATATTTTCACATCTTCATTTCATTCTATAAGTAAACGAACGATACATATTAACTACTTCCTTGCACAAACATTTGAACACGATTTTCATGTAGAAGCTTGCTTTGTTTTGAATATGATTTTCGTAAATTTGGATATGTTAAGTATGTCAAAACAATACGTGAGGTCAGGAAAAAATATATTAATTACTTAATTGGATGCACCAGCGTCCTATTGCAACGGATGGATTTCGCAACCATCCTTTACAACGGATCATTTAGTAGAATACATTTATCTTTATTGAAATACTAGCTGATTTCCCGGCGTTGCCCGGGTATTTATTTATACCAATCTTCTATTAGACAGGAAAATAATGAATTCTAACTATAGTGTAAAATGAACTTGGAGTTGAACGGCATTGGGAGTGTCACTATTCATCTTAGCGACCCCGAAAACTATGGATTCCACACTAATATCGGTCGTTTTCGATTATTCTTACATGTCACCCCCATCCCACCCCTAGGGGTACCAGAGGTGTATTGGAGTTGAACGGCATTAGGAGTGTCACTGTTCATCTTAGCAACCCCGAAAACTATGGATTCCACATTAATATCTGTCGTTTTACATGTTACCCCCTTCACCCCAGCCCTAGGGGCGCCAAGGTGTGTCTTGGAGTTGAACGGCATTGGGAGTGTCACTATTTGTCTTAGCGACCCCGAAAACTATGGATTCCACACTTATATCGGTCGTTTTCGATTTTTACATTTCACCCCTTCCCACCCCACCCCTATGGGTGACAGGGGTGTCTTACCTCCATAGTATTTCTTTCCAGATTGCAAGTGATATGTGTACCAAGTTTGATTGAAATCGCTCCAGGCGTTTGAGAGTTATGCCGGAAGAAACACACATACATACATCCATTTATATATATATAAATAGAAGATTTCAGCTCACGGATATTGATTTGGTGCCAGTCCCAACAATACTGGAAATCTGCTTGACCTTACGCATATCAGCATGCAACACTAAAGCATACAGTCTTTGTCTCTGCAAACCAGCAGCATGGAAGAGGCATAAGGCCAAGGTTGGAAGAAGGAGGAGTGTCTAACCCATAAAAGGGTGAACTATTTTAAAAGTAGTAAACAACTTCAAGGTTCTCTGAAAGCAAGGAAAACAGTGAACGTGTGATTTCCCAAAAGTGGATAATTGCTCTAGGACTAAATATGGGAATCTGGTGATCACCCATCATGAGCAAATTGAGGAAATGGACTTATGTATAAAGAGCCGCTGAGATCGAAATGACTTTGAAAGATCACTGGTCAACAAGGAGACAGGAAGACAGTCTGTTATAAACGCCCCCCCCCCCACAAAAAAAATATGGAACACTATCCCAGTCCCGGGGAATTGCTGCCCGATTCAGGACTGCACCAGTCATGCCTCTGATCAGGCTGCAGTCCACAAGCGCACAAAATGTGAAAATGTGCGCTTGTGGTCCATAAAAGGTGCAACGAGCGCACAGCATCCAATACTATGTTGCCACATCTATAATTGTGTAATGGTTGGCCTGTGTAGAGGATCACTTAATTGAATAAAAAGTCAAATATCAAGAAGTAATACAGTGGAGGCACAAGTGGTTCGGATCCCACCTTAAATTGTAGGTCCAGTCCCGATTAGCCTTACTGTGCATAAAGTGGACTTAAAACACCAAATCAATCAATCAATCAATCAAGAAGTATTACACATGTTTATTATAACAAAACTTTCATGAATGCAATGAATGACTTTGTTTGTAACTTATTTGTTAACTAGGTTAGGTTAGGAATATGTCAACTTACCTCCAAGTTATGTCTTTTTCTTCCGGTGCGAAATTGACATAACTTCTGTGCGGTCCGTTTTCTTTCAAGGGACCCCTTGAAAAGCAAAAACAGTTGACACAACGTGGCAACATCGCCATGGGTTTTGTGCGCTCGTGGTATACATTTTTAACCACATGCGCACGCAGCCTTTTGTTTGTGCGCTCCCGACCTACGGCTTCTGAGCAAGGTAATGAACATCTTTTCTATTTCAGACTAATCTTGGATAGTCTTCTACAGAGAACTTAGTCTTAGCTAGTTACGGAAAGAACTTTAAAATATTCTATGCATAAGCTTTTGGTGAATACATTGTAAGAAATATGAAAGAGGGTCTTATATTTTCAAATGTCTAAAGATCTGAGCTACGCATCCCATGTAACGTCTCTAGCCTCCCAAGGGCGTTTACACAATAAACTCTTAAAAGAAAAACGTACTCCAAGAAATATTATTTCTGGCGCCCCCCCCCCCTGAAGCGCGGGGCCTCGGGCCAGTGCTCGAGTTGCCACCCCCTTGGGCCGGCTCTGACTTTCGATTGATTGATTTGATTGATTTAATTTATTTTACTTCGCGTTTTGTGCCTCTTGGCTAATTTGCGAAGATGGGGATGAGTGATGAAATGATGAAATTGATGAATGGACATTCACAAACAACCTAGCCCGAGCGGGATTCGATGTGCTAACCACTCGGCCACAGGGTCCGGCGCTCTGGCTTTCGAGACTGACCAGGTGCATTCTGGGTACGTTTCTGAGAACTGACTTTACTCGTCTTCAGGAACTCAAGCGCCGTGGAGAAAAACAGAATAACATTTATAATTAAACGTGTGCTAAACGACAAAGATTATAAAGAAAACATTGACCACACAGGCCCATGACACGTAGGTTGTAAATTTAAAAGTCCCTGGTTGAAATCCCAGCTCGGGAGTGTGTGTACTTTGTGAGTGTCCCTTAATCAATTTCATCCCATCATCACTCATCCTCATCTTCGCAATTATTGGTCTTTTCTACTGTTACGCGGCCGGTCCTCAAGAAACCAATGCTATTTTACTGGTACAAATGTGTGTAGGAGGCGCCATTTTAAAAATGAAGCGTACTTGATCAGTGTTGCAGACTTGAGAACTTTTGTTTTAAGTAACAGTGTAAATTGAAGCTGCTTAATATTGTTGTTGGACTTTTTAGGTTCTCATTCTACTTTCCGTCGTATATATGATTTCTCTTAACAGAGTAAACCGCCCGATTGTTGTTGCAATGAAGCTCTCACCCATTGTTGCCGTTACCAATGAACGCCAGCCCATGATGAATGTCCATAGACCAAGGCTCGTAATCTTTGGCACGGCAGGCCCTATTCCGTAGAACCAGGTTGACCAAGATTCCAGGCGGCGGGAAAACTACGGAGACACCAAGAGATGAGCTGCGTCTTCGGTGCACTGACGTCACCGGCCATGGCCGACGTCATCCAGGAGTACAAGGCGGCCGAAGCCTTCCTGAGGAGCCAGCACGTCCACGTGGACAATAAGATCAAAGAGGAGGAGGCGGTCATCAGGAGCGGCGAGTTCAAACGGATCAGCTCTGCGGACAAGAAAGCTCGCCTCTACGCTCTTGAGCTGAAGATAGAGAGGAGACGTCAGTTGGTCCTCACTCTGGCGTGCGTCGAGAACCTCAGGAAGATCGTCGAGAACCTTCAGGACGCTCCCGACCAGGAAGTCCTGAGGGACACCTTCGGGAGGATCAGGGCCCTTAGAAGGGCAGAGTGCGCCGATGTCTTCAGGTACTTGGAGATGATACACGCCCTCGCCAAGCAGCAGGCGGTCAACGAGAAGCTGACCTGCTCCAGACGAGACAAACGGAAGCGGAAGTGGGACATGAACCATCACCTCGCTCAGGAGTGCTCCGAGGCGAAGATGATGAAAATTTAGTCTTGTCAAGTTTCCTCTAAACCTTTCAGTCTCTTTGGAAGCCCAAAAGCAAAAATGAAGTGATAGGCGTGCAGAACAGTGTACCAAAAAAGTGGAACTTTTTGATTTATTTAGTTTCACCTGTAGAAAAGTAACGTGAGAAATTCTTTGTGCAGAGACCTCCCACCCATCTACCGCTGTTAACTTTAGGATTCGTCGTCACTGCTGAGGCTAGACTTTTGTTTACGAGAATGTATATTGTTTCGAAAAGGTTGTTTAATAAATTCACTGCAAAGTTTCAAAGTCTTCGGCTGTGTTATTAATACACCCAGAACTCGAAATGCATCAAGGTTAATGCATTAATTGACACAGTTAAATGTGTCATATTGTTATCTTTATTTTATCTTTTGTTATATTTGGTCAGAACTTGTCTGATTTTTCCAATTAATGCATTTTAGTGCATCACACGTAACGGACTCTCAATCTCTGTGTGTATTTTGACACACCAAAAAAACTGCATCATTTGCAGTGATCTTTGATTGGAATCAACATATGTGTGTCAATTGACACGTTCCGGGTTCTGTGTGTTGTCAACTTTTGGGAACAAAACGTCCCATAAAATACCCCAACCCCCAAATATTCACTATCAGTTAAGAATGTTATTTTAAATCGACACAATATAATGTATAAAGGTAAAAAAAGGTAAAGTGTTCCCCTGTGCATAGCACCACGCCATGAAGGCGTATAGGGGGTGTGGGGGTAACGCCCCACACTTTCTTGATCCGGTCGTGAGTGGGGGTGATGTGATCAGCATCACGCCCCTGACCGCCTTTACCCCCCAGGGTTTCCCCCAGGTACCCATGTTATTCGACGCTGGGTGGGCGCCGGGGCCGCTTCAACCGTTAGAAAAGTTCCCGGATTTGAACCGGCCGGGGATCGAACCCGGGACCTTTAGCATGGTAGTCAGACGCGTTACCGACTGAGCCACCGCGGCCACTACAATATAATGTATGTATGTATTTAAAAATTAGGAAGTTTCCCCCCTCTAAATCCTCTTAGATGAGTAGATAATCTGAGTCGTCACTCATACATTGAATGTTTAAGTACACTTTATGCATAGGTAGGGTAATCGAAACTGGGACCACAGTTTAAAGTGGGATCTGACCCACTGTGTTTATTGAACGAGGGACCACTTGATTACAATGCGACGACTTTACCATTACGCCATCGGGGAGCGTATTTACAAACCCTATAGTGCTGCAGAACCTCCAGCGATATTTGGCTACTGATTGGCTGCCATTCCAGAAGTTGATGCAGCGTTCCTACAAGTTAACGCTAGATGGCAGGGTTCAAATGAACAGTGTAGATTTCAGATATCCATCCCAACAAGATAAGAAACCCATTTACACTAAGGTTCATTTTCTAGCAAAATTATTTAAATTAATGTTTTAGAAGACAGAAATCAGAACTCTTCTTGAAGTGAATGATTTTTCTATTTAAAGTCACATCAGTGCAGAAATTGTAACTACCAATGATTATTGAGAAAATTATGTATATCCAATGTATAGCATTTTAAACATTATATTTTATTATGTAAACGTATATTTCTTAACATAATTTCGACAATATGTTTACAAACTTTATTACTATATAATCACAAGTCTAATTTTTTCCATACTTTTGCTGTAAATGAAGAAACAAGGAACACTGGACACGGAACATAATCACTTCCGGTTCACACAGCCAATAAGAAAGTGTTATATACCTCTGGTTCTGCAGCACTATAGAGTTTGTAAATACGCCATCGGGGAGGCATTCTGACGTTACTCATACAGAAGGCTAATGAGAATGAATAGTGTCAACAAACAAGTAAACAAAATTTCTCTTTTCTGAATTCTTTTCTTTTTTTTAAAAAAAAAAAACAGTTTGTCTTGTTGCACCGTTGTTGATCATTTTTGCCAGAATTGTCTCCGCGAAGTACTTCCGTCGTGGCCTGTCCTCGGGCTTGATTTTGTGACGAAGCTGCATTTTGTACGCCAGTAGGCGCAACCTTTTATGGACGACATCGTGTACAGTCGAACGAGGTAACTGTAACTGCCTACTTGCTTGTCGGATTGACTTACGAGGGCTCTGCTTGAAGGACGCTCGGATTAATTCAACAGTAGCCTCTGGAACTGCGTGCTTGGCATGGCGGCCAGACATCGAAAGCAAACTTCCAGTTTCCCGAAGCTGCTTGTCCCACTTCTTGATTGAAATGTAACTGGGAACATCGTCGGTTGGTCGCAGTCCATATTCACGCCGAAAACGACGTTGTACCAGTGTAACAGACTTTAGTTCCGCGAGAGAAAGCACACAGAACACCTTCTGCTGTGGAGTCCACATGGCTACTGACGCGCGCGTTTACGTGAACAAAGCAGTTACGTGCAGTTACGCGCGTGCGCACGCGGTACCAACTGCCGCAAGCATACGTAAAAAAACATTTTGAGTTCTGCCCCTTTGGCTATCACTAAGATGAGGATAAGTGAATGAAATTGAGGAAGGGACGCTCACAAAGAAACAAATGCCCAGGCCGTGATTCGATCCAGGAACTACTGGCCTTGTATCGCACTCATGCACTAGGAAAAACGAGACACACGTTTTGAAAATTGCTTATTTTAAAAATGCTCGTGTCACATCGGAACAAATTGAAGCTAAAGAGCAGATTCTCGGTGTATTTGACTTTTCGATTTCTTTACCTTCCATAAGAGCTCAGAACTTGTTCTGTAGCATCACAAGATTGCAGAAATTGAGATACTTTGAAATCTCTTACACAAAAACCACTGTACTGAAAATATGGCAGAATATGTTTATAATGTGAATAATCTTTCTTAATGGGAATTGTCCAGTCTTGGAGATACTGGCACAAAAGCATATTTTATACAGAGTGGCCAAAAATATTGTTTAACTGTTTGAACTTTATTAACAAAGAAACTATTAAAGATGACTTGACTGGACTTTTTTATATGAAGCTGCAGTGTCTATGTTGAGCATATGTGAGACCATATATTTTGTTTTTAGTCCCGTCACAGCCTGCCAAGCGGTAGTCATTAGTTTACACAAAATGGCAGAGGTGAGAATTTTATCGTACGAGAAACGTAAGAAGAGCCAAATATCCATCCAGATCTCCTGATTTAACACAGTTAAATTACTACCTGTGGGGAACTGAGAAGAATGCTGTGTACACCACAAAGCCAGAGACACTAAGTGACGTGGGACATGCAATTGAGACAACCTACGCTTCCCTTCCCGCAGAAACCGTATCTGCTGTTTATCGATCTGTTCAGATTGCACATAATGTATTACTGCCAATGGTGGTCATTTTTAACATCTATAACTTTAAGTTATGCGACACCAAAAAGAAGTTCGTTGTTGCTGTTATTATTGTTCCTGTTAATGACGTTCAAAGAGTGTAAACACTATTTACTGCATCTACTGTAACTATTTGTCAGACAAATAGTGGATTGGTGGTTTCAGGCGGAACTGCACCCCCTTCTAAAAAAATCGCGAGTGTACAACAACAGACAAACATATTATAAGCAGATATTGAACTGCATACATCCCGGGCACTGGCTCTGGTAACGTCTCGCTTCGCCAGTGGGTTGAAATTTACCAGTGCCATCTATTGTAAATAATTTGGTGCAGAAGTGAAAGCAGGCGCCTTGCAGCGGACAATTCCAGAAGTTCTTGCAGACAGTAATTCGTAGTGCAGAAGGTTTGCTGCCCGAGTTCAATATCTGCTTATAATACGTTTATCTGTGGTACACTGTACCTCTACACTCAATCCTTACCCAGCGTTCGAACTTGCGATCCTCGTGGTGCCTTACACCACGGAAGACGGCTTATGCACACGCATCAGAAGAAGATATTATAAATTGAGAAACTCTTGGTTTGAATACACTAAAGAGAATGGACTCCCAATGCCATCTGTCGGTACATTGAATAACTGCTTTTGCGCAATGAATACACATTACCTTGAGGTGGTTGTTGGTCTGCCCATCTATCTTTCCATCTGGCAGCCCTCGGGGTCCCAGACCGTCGAAGACTCCTGCGTGGACTCGCTGGGAGGTGATTCTCTTCACCGCTTTTATCCATAGGTGGCGCTTCGAGTCGTTCGCAAACCTGGAATATTAAAAATTGCACGTTGTAACAAATGCAAGCAGATTAAATTCTGGTAATGTATGTTTCTTTTCTATTCATACTTTCATTATCTTCTCTCATAGGCGGATATAATTTTCTTCTGGGAGTGGCACGGAATATGTTGAAAGCTTATGAGATGTAACAGTGTGTGTGTGTGTGTGTGAGTGAGTTTAGGGCTGCAGTCGAGGGTATACGTCGGTATACGCCATATACCCTCTGGTTAAACTTACCCATTAGAGTATATCCTTTGCTACAATGTGTATACATCCTAGTTTCGTTTTGTTTATATTTATTTATGTCATTTGACCATTACTCCATTGAGCTTATTACTATCAAGTACTTCTAGTTTCACGTGATCGGGAATATAATATCGAGATGGCCCAATATTTGATCAGTTTAAGCCTCGAAGATATGGTAGATATTGTTGCAAATAACACTAATTCAAGACTTTGTGGAAACAGTTCTCGTGACACGTGTGGTGACGTATCAAAAGAAGCACTTGGAGTGGTAAAAACAGCTCCAGAAGACTTTATTTCTCAACCTACGTATTGCAGTTGTTATGTTTTAATTTTTTCCATTTTCAGTATTATTAGGAGTATTATTAAAGTTACTGACAGGGTGTCTCATAAATATTTTCGCTTTAAAACTATTAAAATAAATACTTAAATTTTTTGTATAAAGATAAATTTATTACCAAAATAAAGCTTAAACATTAAATTTTTATTTGTGGAAAAGCGTATTGGGCAAATTGTGACTGTTCATATTTTCACATTCAATTATTAACGATTGGCGAGGATCCTCACTAACAGACTGGTGCACACGGTCAACGTTCCTGTTCGACCATGATGACCTTGGACGTCCCGGCGATTTACTCGTCATAGTGCATCCAGTGTTTTCAAACTTTCTCACCCAATATTTAATTAAATTTGCGCTTGGGACGTCTCTCATTCCTGCCAGGTTACAATGATGTCGGTATAAACGACGCACAACAACATATGAATAATTATTTTTATAAAACGCACGAACACAAAAAGCACGTTGCTGCCCCGTAAAGTGCACCATGGCAACTAAATATTAACAATGTTGGTTGCCAAGCGTTTGCGATCTATCTCATTTCTCCGTAATGTGAAAATTGCCCCAGAGGGCGGATTCAAAAAAGCAAATATCAACAGGAAAATAAAATTACATTAGCATCCTGTATTATAGTCTATAAAATAGTACAAGAGCTTTTATGTCTAAATACTATCATTAAACTAAGCGCTTCATATTTTCAATATATATTAAGTTATGCCAACAACATGCAGAAGTGAAAGCAGGCGCCTCGCAGCGGACAATTCCAGAACTTCTTGCAGACAGTAATTCGTAGTGCAGAAGGTTTGCTGCCTGAGTTCAATATCTGCTTATAATACGTTTATCTCTGGTACAATGTACCTCTACACCATCATCAGAATTCTACCGCCGTCAATGGCTTCTTTGTTTTTTATCTCCCTCTTAACGTTTCACGAAACTAAGCCTATACCCTCTGGAAATTTTGGGACTACAGTAGTGTGTGTGTGTGTGTGTGTGTGTGTGTGTAATATTCACACAAAGGCAATTACAAATGTTCGATTTAGATTTAGATCCAATTTGGTCAGATAAAGAAGTTGGGACCGTACCTTCAAAATGGAATCCGAACCACTGTGCACCTACAGTCACAGCACTTCTAGATTGCAACAACCCCATTCACTTTCAATGGCAACACTACAATTCAGACGTGTCCGTGACTGTACTTAAAGCAGGAAACAAACCGAAGTAGTTTTTGTTTTTAAGGTGATGATATTAGTACATTATTTTGAGAAAAAAAAATAGTTCTACGTTTATCTGTATCACCAATGATAGCAGAAATGAATAAACTATCCTCTGTCCAAAATATGGGAAATACATGACCCAGAATGGTCTCTCGCTGTGTTCACTAGTTCATGTTATTGCCTTGTAACCAAGAAGCCACGGATTGGATTTTCGGTATCGACATATTTAATTTTCTAGTAAATCTAGTCCACATTAATGTATTTGTGCTAAATTTTGTTTTATTCTTTTGCTATCTGAAAAATTATTCCTGGAACATTTTTGTTCGTTATATTATAATGTCATCAGTACTTTTTATAAAAATTCTTAGTCATTCCTTATAAGGAACACGTGCCCCTGTATCCCTCCCGCTAAATTCGCCAATGTCTTGTCTAATACTCCCTCTGTCCCATAATTATAGTCCGCAAGGGGGACTTACCGGGTTTAAACCCCCCCGTGAGCTTTTAAAATATTATGGAAAATGCTGTAGAAAAAAAATTAAAAATGGCTAATTTATCACAGTCAAAGATCTGCGACAGTAATAATAATAATAATAATTTGAATTATTATTCCCATGCAGCATGAAGAAAAACACAACATTCCAAACACAATATAAGCGGTCGCAAAGTTCAATTTTGCAATTTTTTTTTGCAAAAAGTCGCGCAGTGACTCTCGCGAGATTGTGAAAATTCCTTGCTTCGTCGCAGTGTGCCGACCTTATTGCAAACGTTCTTCTCTGTACTGATTTCACATCCCCTTGTGAACTCTCAAGTGATGCTGAGTCTACATCCACATCATTAAATAATGTTGAAGAAGTGCTTTGTGAATAACCTAGAAGTGATAAATGTGTTGGAATGTCTTTAAACTTACTTTTCAACGAAAACAGACTCAGTGGAATTTAGCAACATTTATTCTCGCGCCTCATCATCCTCCTGGGTGAGTTCCACAGGTAAAGGTAATGTAAATTCCCCCGTGCATATAGCACCGTGCCATGAAGGCACACGTAGTGGTGTGGTGGGCCCCACACATTCTCGATCTCGGCCACTTTGCAGGTGATGTGATCAGCACCATGCTCCTGCAGCCTTTATCCCCCAGGATTGCTCTCAGGTACCAATTGATATTAGGCTGGGTGCGGAGACAAGGCTGGATAAATTCCAACTAATTCCGGGAATCGAACCCGGATATCCCACGAAGTTGTGAGACTAGACCAGCGCGGCTCCTTGAATGAGTTTCATATTTCGATTATTTCAATAAATTTAATATATTTGCTTGTTTTTATGGATTTTCTTCACACTTAAAATGTCTCACTTATCATTTTACAAATAACCGTTGACTAGACAATTATTTTGAAACAAAATAAATGTAATTTTGTTCTATTTCTTTCATAAATAGCAGCTGCATTAGTAGTAATTAAACTAATTAATTAATTAAATATAAGAATAATTAATTTATTTTTATTAATAATTAATTAAAGTATAATAAAGCAATGGTAATGTGAATTTGTAGAAAGTTTTCGAAATAACACCCCCCCTTGATGAAATCCTGCGTACGCTACTGGTCCGGTATGCCAAAATGGTAGTACCGAAATGACAGACGAAGAGGCAGATGGAAAGCACAATTTGTACTGATCCTTGAGTAGTAAAGTTGTATGACTCATTCCCTTGTTTCATGTTCTTCTTCTGTATACACCAATGTCACAGTTTGAATATCGGGCAATTATTATGAGACAACAAACATAGGTGTACCGGACAATAATTATGGGACAGAGGGAGTATCAAAGAATCTAAAGGTTAAAATATACAAGACAGGAACTATGTCTGTAGGTTTGTATTGATATTGAAGCGAGACATCTCACAGTCGAAGAGGAACAAGAATTAGAAACTTTGAAAATAAATATTAAAGATAGTAAAAGTTGTTGGAGATGAAGCAACAGGGAAGTGGAGAAGGTTAGATAATATAACCACTATGGTGGCTATGGTGCTAAGCTTAAGGACTTCGTAAGACTACATGAAGAGAGTTGGTACTTGACTTTCAAAAAATGCCCCAAACGTCCCACCGTCACTTGGGAGATTGAATCCCACCCCCACCCCCCTCTGCTGGTTCAGAAATTAGATAGACCTGAAGATGATCGTTAAAGTGTTGGTAAGAAGAAACTTTTACAGCGAGAAATTGGATGTGTTCATCGCTCCCTCCAGTATCACACAAGAGGCGGGATCCGGTTTATTCTGTACCCGGGTTGAAAGGGGTTTAGGTTTCACTGAGAATAATAACAAGGGAGGGACTCTCTGCAACATCACCTCAGCTGTAAATTAAAACCTGCAGAGAACAATGGGAAGACAATCAAACCTGTAATAACTTACGCAAACGGGATATCCATGTGCACGGCATTGAGGCCGGTTCATGATCGTGACTTTGCTGAGCTTTCGAATCCAAATCCACGATATCCGCATCCAAAATCGTCATCAGATATCTAAATCCGGCCTTGACCAAATATCCGAATGAGGAATCATCGATAACATATCCGAATCCGGGAATAAATGAAAAGATAACTGAATCGAGAATCCTCGAGAAGATATCCGAATCGGGAATCCTCGAAAATATATTCGAATCCCGAATCGTCGATAAGATATCCGAATCCAGAATCATTGATAAGATATCCGAATCCCGATTCCTCGATTAGATATCCGAATCCCGATAAATTTATGGGATATCTGAATCGAGAATTCTTAATAAGATATTCCAATTCGGATAATCGATCAGATATCTGAATCGATAATCCTCCATAAGACAGCCGAATCCGAAATAATCTATAAGATATCTGAGTCGAGAATCCTCGAAAATATATCTGATTCTGGAATCTTCGAAAAATATCGGAAATCTTTGATTAAGACTCTGCAATCCTCGATAAAATATCCGAACCCCGAATATTGGATAGGATATCCGGAATAATGAATAATATATATCATAGTTCGGAATCCTCTATACGAATCCGGAATATTAGCTTAAGATATCCGATTCCGGAATAATCTGTAAGGTATCGAAATCCTCATGGACCGACACTAAATTCTTAATATTACATTTGATATATTTTGAAACATTACCGAATTGAAGCTAGGGATCCCTACTTAGATTTTCTTTCCCCGACTTTACCAAAGAAGAAGCCAACAGGCGAAAGATAATTTCCTCCAATCTGAGAATATACCGGGTGGTGGAAAAGTCCCGGAACGGTCACATATCGTGCGAAATACACATCGAATCGGAAAACGAAAAAATACGTGTTTAATAAGTGAAAGAAAGCTATTCAATGATATCGCACTTGATTCCCCACCCTGCCCTCTGGGGGTGGGGTAGGGAGCAACTGTGAAATTTGCAATAGAAGCCCCATTTTGTATTATAGAATCGGAAAGATGACTTCATTCCGAGTCCAACGAGCAATCAACCATCCTCCTAGCTCAATTAGGAACTGAGATATAGCGATTTTAAATTTTCGCAAAATAATAATAATAAATAAAATTAAAGAAAATAAAAAAAAATAAAAAGTAAAAATCTCATAAAACCCCAAAAAATTGCAAAGGGATGCTCTGCCCGTAATTGAGCTAGAGTTCAAGCGATTGCAGATTCGGAATCTGCCCGTCAAGACATTTCAATAGAGTATATGGTAGATCCCCCTTCCACAATTTTCGATGTGTATTTCTCACGATATGTGACCGTTCCGGGACTTTTAGACCACCCGGTATATAAATTACACGTATAAAAATATAGTTTCTTTTCAAAATGTGAAAAATTACTGTTTAACAAATACACATTACTTTGCTGCTGTTTTTATCGTAACGACATCATTTGAATTGACTTCTATTCTGTATTATGCAGTTCAAGGCACTAAAACCGTATGAAGTCTTCTCCCTTTTACATTGTCTTTAAGTCGAACCCAGGATTTCAGTAGGTTAGGTTAGCTTGTCTTTAGCATTTCCGCACTTTCTTTGCTGACGTAATACACAAAAGAGAATTGCCAAAGTTGCGTGCGAAAAGCAAAACCCACGCAGAAACGTTTGGTAAGTTGCGCAGATCCACACAAAGCCTCTCTTGATAGTAGCCTGGCTCCTTTGAAGACTCGCCGCCAACAGCGAAACAAAGGATGAATGATCAAGGGAGTACAAATCTAGACATTTATGCACCGTTTTGTTTCCTCCCGGAAATGCTGTTGCGATAAGAACAAAAAGCGAAATTTAATCTCGGGGACTTAATTAAAACGTTAATTGCAATTATGGAAATCGAGACGGACGGCTGCAGACGACACGGTTGGGAGATTCCGTTCTCCTTCCGACTACATCTTCTCAGTCTCTTCTCTGGCGACATTTTGAATTGTCTCGTCCGTTTCCCAAATTTCGGCTCCTTTAAGCAAACTTACATTCCTGGCTCATACTCGTTCAGTTAATCGACACACAGTCTTCTTCCTATTAAAGGTCTATTGACGCCAATTCGTCTAAAATACGTCTCACTGAATGCGTTACACACACGGCACTGTTTCCCCCTACTCGTGAGTAGTCGAAAAAACGCTGGCATAAAGTGGTTCCGGCGAGAGAATGGACTGGAGAGGAAACCCAGACTTTCCGCCTCCAGTTCAAGGGGGGAAAGCGATGTTGATACCGGTTTCTACACGCCTGAGTTTTGTCCAGTTGCACACGACACCTCTTCCTGTCCACAAGCCTCCTTCGCTCGCATTTCAGGGAGAGGCAGAGAATCGGAGACCCATTCGCTTGCTACATGACGGCAACCATTAATTAGGCTTTGCCGTGCTGGCTTTGTTGAGGGTGTCACCTGTTTCGAAAACGAACCAAAACGAAAGATTTGGCAACGCAGAATACCACGAGAACTCCCCCTCCTCACGGAACGGTGTCTGCCGGCAGATGTCGTTGCGGTCTTGCAGTGTTGGTAAGTCCTTGTATGTTTGGATTGTTGGTTGGGGGAGATGGATTTTTAAGTTTTACTGAATTGCAGAATAGCATATAAACTCGGCAAATCCACAGGACAAAACCTAGCAGGCTTCAAAACTTACGACAAAGATCCCTTATCGAACTCTGGCATCTACAGCATCAAATGCGAATGCAACCGAAAATACATAGGACAATGCAAAATACCCATGAAAGATCGATTCGCCGACCACATAGGATACATACGCAGGAAAGAAGTTCTTCTGGATTATCCCAACATATAGAAACCAATCACCAACTTCCACAGAATTGAGTTTCCTTCCTTGCACAGGCGAAAGGAAAAATAGAACGGGATGTTAAGGAATGGGTACACATGATCAAAAACACAAATAACCTCAATGACAATTTATGTGGACATCTTTATTCATCTTGGTACAACACAATAAAACTTAAAAATCCATCTCCCCCAACCAACAATCCAAACATACAAAGACTTACCAACACTGCAAGACCGGAACGACATCTGCCGGCAGACACATCAAGTAACCGCCAGTGGAACTACAACCGCGTCCACTCAGTCTTCCATCGACCATCCCCGAGGATGACTCCGTGAAGGAGTCCAAAGCTCGGAAGAACTCCTAAGTGTTTTTTCATCGTGCTGTTTGTGTGTTATTTTACTGTTTTAACAAATATGTTGCCGGCACGTGACGTAAGAAGTTTTCTACTGTCATAAGTGTTGTCTTATACTTGTTAATGATGTGTTTTCGGACCGGTTTTCCTTATCTCATATTGGTACTTGGTCAATCTTCCCCCACGGTTTCATTCAAGGTCAGGGAAACACCCTGTATGTTTGAACAGATGGTCTATATAATAAACTTTTTTGAACATTTGGCCTATATAAAAGGTATGTATTAAAAGTAATGAGCCAAGTGATATTACTCAAAGCCATAAACCACGATGGTAATATATAATTTAGATCTTGCTGTTACTTTCCCATATAACACCCTGATCGTTCAACACATTTGCGTCACCGTAACTGGAAAATGGCACTCTTGTAGAAGTCCGTTTCGGCACGACGTTGCCACAGGCTAAGCTCATCTTTCACCTCGTCATCATTGTCAAACTTGGTACCCCGTATGCTGTTCTTCAACGGAGCAAACAAGTGAAAGTCGGATTGGGCTAGGTCTGGGATGTAAGGATGGTCTGGCATTAACCCACAGCCCATATTTTCAATTACTACTGTGCGTCAAGCTGCATGGGGACGGGTGTTGTCATGTTCCAAAATGACATTTTACTTGTGATAAGAAAGAGTCTTTATGATGTCAGTGTAGCACTGTGTCCAATGTTCACATAGTGTGCACATTTCGTACAGTTATCGTCCTGTCACTTTGGATAAGCCCGTCAATCCGGTCGTGCTGTTGTGCGTGGAAGCTGTTTTAGGTCTGCCACTACGAGGCTTCTCAACAAGGTATGTGTTGTCATCTCTAAAATGTTTCACCCAAATTTTCACTGCACTGTAACCCACGCAGGCATCTCCATAGAAGTTATCTAAACTCTGATGAATTTTTGCATCCTTCAAAGTTGTCACTTACAAGAATTTCCTCGACAGCATGTTGACGAAACGAACTGTCTGTGGACGCCATTTTTCTCCTACCGACATCACTGACAGCGAAAGTGCGCATGCGCTAACATATGGTTTATGCAGTGGACAACAGATGGCTGTATCTGTGATACGTGCGTTTTCAACCGAAATGGTCAAGGCCTTAAGAGTAATCGAACCAGGTTCACGACTGTCAGTACGTGCCTTGTAACAACGCAATAAATGACTGCTCATTATTGAATCCATCGTTACAGTATCAAAACATCTCTCTCTCTACGGGAAACCTTGGATGCCAAAAGCTGAGTTTCTTTTCCACGCATGATGTTTGCAAGCCGTTTCCGATTCATTTCCTCTCGCAGAGCACGTCACAAGCGAACGTTCACCGCTGGCTGCACGTACAGAATTAATCGACTTAAACCTCTCTTTGCGATTCAATAAGACTCGCAGACTCTCCAAACAAACCGCGAGTTCCCCAAAATCCGTTGAATTTCCAAGCAGTTCTGCATTCAGAATCAATCTACTGGGGATAAAAGCACTTCGAACTAAGCGACTGCATCCATGAATCGGATACTTAGTTCGAATAAAGAAGGAAAGAGGACGGGCCTGGTACTAGACATCCAAAATTCAAATTCACGCAAAATTGAAGTATAAATTCCGCATACATTTAGACTAATAACTGTTAAAATATATTCTCTCTTATCGGAGAATTTACTAAAAATAATTGCCTACATTCTCGAGAATAGAGTTAAGCGAGTTACAGATTTGTGAATAGCAACCACAATTAAATAAGGAGCCTATTCTTCCATATTAACTGTAAACGTAACACACACACTCTAAACGTATAAGTGGATGTACGAGTTCACAACTCTCGTGTTTTGTCGAATCAAAGCATTCAAGATGTACGTAGTTAAGCCTGTTAACGTTGTTGCATATACGCATTATAAATTTTCAATTAATACATATAAATTCATAAAGAAGAATATTTAAACAACAAATATGTAAATATAGTAAATTAATATGTATTGCTTGAAATAGAAGCTATAAAATTTAATATGCAACAGGATAACATCAATTTATTCCGAAGTTTACTTTTCTCCTACAGAATGACACATTTTTGTGGCCATTTTTAGAATCGATAATGTTCAACAAAATATGGAGATATGCACACAAATATAGTTATAACACCATTAAGCCTTGTTTCCATGATATGAAAATCTCAATATTCTGACCAAGGCAGAAATTAATTTTATTATAAAAACTAAACGTAACGTTTCAACCATCTAGCAAGGCCTTCTTCAGACTCTGCACCAAGTACAAATGTAACAAGGTATAAACAGGACGATATATATACACAAACATTACAGGTTGAAATAACATAGGGATGATGTACGACTTAAGAGAGAGAGAGAAATGCGATATACGAGAGAAACAGGACATGACATACAGTGGGATAAGGCTAAGCAGATAGGAAGGGAGAAGAGAATGCTAGTGAGAAAATTGGAGGAGGCCAAGGAAAGAGAGAAGAAAGGGGAAGAAGACACAATGAACTGGAATGGGGGACTGAAGATAAACAAAGAATGGAAGAAGGTGTTAGAAAGAGTGGAAAGGACAAGAGAGAAAGAGGAGAGAAGAAGGAAGAAGAATGAAGGAAAAAGAGCGTGAGATAAAGAGTTCAACCACATTCACTTTCAGGTGAAAGTACAGTTGACAAGGGAAAGCCACCTGCTTGAATGTTCCAGAACAACTTTCTAATAGTCTGGAGGGGAGTAATGTTTGTGCATATATATTGTCCTGTTTTGTACCTTGTTACATTTGTACTTGGTGCAGATTCTGAAGAAGACCTTGCTAGAAAGTTGAAACGTTACGTTTAGTTTATGTTTTATAATAAAATAAATTTCTGCCTTGGTCAGCATATTGTGTTTTTACATATATAGTATTCGTACTTATGGAAGACATATTTTTTAAAGATTATAAATATCAATTCATCGACTTTATTATAGTGAAAATAATGAGTTGGCGTAAGAATTTCTATGTGGGCGGTTGTCCACCCCTTTTTCCTTACATCAAACATATCAAATCAATACAAATAATAATGCAAAACTGCGGATTGCAAAGATAATATCGATATTACATTGGCAAAAGTTCCTCATTCCAATTGTAGGCCTGTCTGACCAGCCATGACCACGAAATTAATGAATAACTTTCAGAACTGTAAATCTTGTGGTAGCCCCTCCTCATCCGCACATCGATGAACACGACAAAGTCAGATAAACATGAGAACAAACAAGCCTTGCATGGTGTACGTTCATTCTCGCGGACAAGTTTTATGTGTTTTCACAACAGCTACCTACAGCTGGAACAGCCACGAGAAATTTATCGTTGGTAGGGAATTACTGAGAAAGACTTCGCTATTCATTCAACACACACCCCACAGAGATCTCCAAGTGATCGGTGGGTGTGGGTAGGATATGGTACGGCAATCGCCAGGGGCGGGTACACAGAGGAAATGCTTGTTTGTTTAAACGGAAATTGTCTACCAGGGACCAATTCTTATAGTAAGGGAAAGAGCTCGATTCGGATAGTGTCCTAATATCGGATACCACAGTTTTTCGCCAACTAAGTGTTTCATTCGAGCGTCAGTAAGTGTAATGAATAGGTCCTGTGTCACCATAGCGTCAGTCTTCGTGTGAGGTGACAGGGTGCTATTGTAGTCTTTCTCTTTCGAAACATATTGAATTTCCTATTTCAAAGTTTTTGCAGTCTCGTTTTCGCCTAAATTTCTGATTGATGAGGGTAGTAAGAGATTATTATTTAAAATGCACAATGTCAAGTGTGAAATGTCTAGTTTGGGTTTTTCTTGGTTTAAGAGTTCTACGGCATCATGGCGTCGCATATTGCCCTATTATTGGATTGATTGATTGATTTGCTTTATTTTACTTCGCTTCTTTTGCCACTTTTAGCTAATTTGCGAAGATGGGGATGAGTGATGATATGATGAATGGACACTCACAAACATCATGCCCAGGCTAGGATTCGAGCCCGGGACCCCTGGCGTCGGAGCGCGATGTGCTAAGCACTCCGCTACGGGAGCCGGCCCTAATATAGGATATATAAGGGTGCCAAATATCGGATTTGCCTTTTTTTTTATTCTAGATGCCAAGGAGGACCAAGATGCAGGACCGTATATCAGAGAGAGACATCCTTCCTTCTATTGATTGGCTGTTCCCTGTCTGGTAAAGTGCAAGTTTCTGAGAAATCAAGTACAATCAAATCAATCGCACCCAAAATACACACAAAATACAATATTTTCGGCTCTCTTGATGTGCTTTACCTGATCATATGTAACCTTAGACTTCACACATTGTACTATACAATAAATTTCTCTTTCTTTACTCGGTAATTTATTATTTGATTTTCTCTTTGCATTACAATGTTATGTGGCTATCCGATATTTGGTTACCGCCTCAAATAAATGAACTTGGTACCTTTCATTAAAGGAATAAATATGTATGCTGCAAAAAAGCACGTGGAATTTAGTGGTTATTGAGAGACCATAAATTTGCGGAAACAAAAAGTATTCTATATTCGGGCACGTTTCCTTTATTGTGCGCATTTTCTTACAGTTATGGAAACATTTAGTCAAAATTACCAAATTTATTTTTATGGTTACCAAGAAGTTTAACCAATTGTGTTTTGTCAATTCAAACAAAGTGGTTTTCTCTGTGAAGGTGAAACGGCGAACGCCAGGCGTGGGTAGGCGTGTCACGTGCATGAAACGTTAATCTTTCATGAATCTTCATGCCTAAGTACGTGACACACACATGGATCACCAAACGTAAAGTACATGATACACAATCGCCAAACGCTACAGCCGTCATGAAACGTAGGAACGTGCTCCTGCAAAAATAAGGAGTAAATATAAGCTTTCGCCATGATCACGTGAATAAGATGTGAAAACAGTCCGCTTTCCAGAAAGTAAATAAGGTTAGTAAAAAGTATTGGAGCTCCCAATGTTTCCTTGAAGCTTAATCAAACTGAAGATACTGTGTTCGCAGACATATCCTGAACGGATCGTTACCAGAACCAATGGAGAAAAGAGATAAGACAATCTCTTTTCTAGATGTGTATTTGTGCTCCAATCATCAGCGTACGGGCACATCCCAAGCAGACGGTACACCTGGTGGTGTTTAAAGAAAAGCAATCAGGCCTGGAGCCTAAGCTCTGGGGCTGCTTGCAGAATCCCATTCCATCTCGGGATTATATGGGAATGAGGTTTGAGCTCATCGATCGCTCCGTAGGAAACAAACAAATCATTCTCTGCGGGGGGAATCGGGGGCTTGTCCACCCAAGACAGGCTCCGATCCGAGGGAGATAAATAAAAAAGAGCAGGAGTTTATGGTTTTTCGTCGCAGCTCATGTGGAAATTTGACGGAATCTCTCACGATGCATTAGGTCTGTCGGTGGGGCATAACAGAAAGTAAGCATAGATGTACCTACTGATTTCTTTTCCCCTTTCCTCACTTGCTATTACACATAGCTACAGCTATCCTCCTTCGTATTACAACTTGCCACGACTGTGTACAGGCAGCATGGAGGTATAGATCCACATTTTATAGATATCGACCATGTGATCAGCACCACGCTGCGGCGGCCTTTACCGTGCTGGGTTGATTGAGGCTGGGTAAACCACAGAGCCTCTACATGCAGGAACACTGTCGGGCAAATTTCGAGCCTGATCACCCATACCGGGAACCGAACCAGGGTCGCTCGAATGGCGTGGTTGTCATGCGCGCTACCGACTGCACCACTTTGACAAAATATACAGTAAATCATCGTTAATCCGGACCCCGATAAGCAGAACTTTGCTTACTCCG
This sequence comes from Lepisma saccharinum, assembly GCF_977018435.1. NCBI lineage: Eukaryota > Metazoa > Arthropoda > Insecta > Zygentoma > Lepismatidae > Lepisma > Lepisma saccharinum. The sequence continues at coordinate 33,363,856 of NC_139238.1, forward strand.
GACAGGCAAAAGGCCAAAAAAGAAGCAGAATTCAAGGTTTTAAATGTGGCTAGAAGTCAACAAGAGAACTTCCCAAAGAAAAGGCAGTCAACCACTGATGGAATTCTGTTTCCCGCAGATTTTGTACTGTACTGTATAGTGTATTTAGGCTTATGCCCTTTTTAAATACACCATAATAAACGTATTTTGTTGCTATAAACAGAGTTATAATGCACTTTCTACGATTTTTATGGGTTATTTAAGTTAATCCGAACTTTCATTAAACCGGTCAACTTATCCCCCCATTAATCCGGATTAACGAGGTTTTACTGTATTCCCCTTTACTCCGGCGGCGCACCATAAACGTCCCATGCGTTTTCAGCAGGTAGTTTGTAGTTTGTACGATCACCGTCAATAAAAATAGGATACCTACATCCTGAAATATTCGCTTCCCTGCAAAGCATAATGTGCGTTGCCTAATTCAACGGCGATGATAGAAGTTGCCATTGAAAATTTGCTATTAAAACAGACTTACCACCATAGACGTAGGCAACACACACAGCATCTTGCAGGGGATCTAGTGTATCAGGATCTGTGTCTCTCATTTAGCCTGTTAAGAGTATTATTTTACGTCGAAATTATACGTAGATACTCTGATCTGGATTATGAGAATGAATGATGATGAAATTAATGAAGGACAATAAAAAAAACGCACATGACCAGAGTAGAATTCGAACCAAGAACCTGCGACGAGGAGTGCGTGAGTCGACAACCAACGAGGCACCGCGTGTACTTTATGTGTGTGTGTGGGGGGGGCATACAAATAGATTGTATTGTGTTACGTACCCAATAGGATCAAGTAATGTAAATAGTTTGCTAAAGAGGAATAGAGATGGCAGCACCTGGAGTGCAAGATTAAGAATTAGCATGATATATGTGAATAACCTTATAAATAAGAACAAAGCAAATTGGAAAGATGAAGAACAATAGAATACATTATAAGAAGACAAAGAATAAATATGAAAGAAATAAATTAATGTATATACTTGATAAATCAAACTAGTGATCATATGTAAATTGATCAGAAAACTAAAGAAGTCAAAGCACTGCTACATATTTGTGTCAGAAGTCGTCTTCACCAGTGTGTAGTTAGAGATCGGTTAGTTCATTGAACTCTCCAGCCTAATTATTGCCTATTTTTGTGGGAGCAGGAAAAGGTCTATTATCCATTTTGCGTTGACTCATCTCACTCAACAGGTTGCTAGGTGCCGTGGCTTGCCGCGAGTTGATAGCTTCCTGGAGATGAGGCCTTGCTCGAAAAAGGTTTATTATCCAAATTTGTGTCTGAACAGACATTGAATCTGTCCGATTTGATTTACCTTTCCAATACTGGGAATTTTTCTTTACCCCAATGGACGCCCACAGCACTTTTGATTGCGTGTTTCAGCCGTGGCACCTACTTGGATTCCTGTGTCAAAGTTTTAAGATCATGTTATACTCAGATAAGCTAATCGGGACTGAATCTTCATTTAAAAGCGAGATCGGAAGCAGTGTGCAAAGTGCCTGTAACGATGATTGAACCCGGAACCACTTTTCTGCAAGGCGATGTAGTTACCACAACGGCATCGGAAAGACCAAGTAGTAGTATTCCTTTAGAAAAATCACTTAAAATGAAGAACTATTTGTTACAAATTAACCTGAAATGTTACACACTTGCTGGTATTGCTATCATAATAAAACAATTCTCTTGTAACTTAAATGCGAAAAAAAAGTTGTGAAGCCCTCTTCCCCATTTCTAAATTTTACATGTCGAAATGAATGTCATTCACTTGGAATAAGAAATCTCAGTTATTAATTTTGGTAATTCTTAAAATTTTCACCATCCCTTGTTTAATGATTTTATGCAGTTTGCGATAGACACAAAACTTAATTTTTGCTCTCGTAATGGCGCGTCCAACACATACAAACCTGCAAAAAATGAAATTTGATTTGGTGTTATATTTTGAGAAATGGTCTGTACTTCGAATGGTATGAATTACGTAATCTGTGGTAAGAATAACCACAGATTATTGTACTTTTCTTCATTATCTCTGCATGTGTCTTACATTACTGCAACACTATACACAGCAATTACCATATCATTTTTATTCCCTTGCACTGTCTTATATTGTAAATGTATTATACTTTACACAACAGTTCTGCTGACCATTTGTGACTATCTCGTATTTATTTTCCAAACATGAATGTGATGTATGGTTGCTTGATCGATTTGGTTTATTTTACTTCGCATTTCTGCAACGTTTTGCCTAATCGCGAAGATGAAGATGAGTGATAAGATGAAATTAATAAGGGACACTCACAAAGAACAGAACACCCATGCCCAAACAGGGATTCGAACCCGGGACCTCTGGATGATGCACGGTCCTCGATAATTTGTACAATGATTTGATCACAGACATGCCTATTACTCGTATTACTACTGTTCGTACCACTTTAATTTTTTTTACGCTTGAATGTTCAATCTCTCTTCCGTCCGGATTTTACGCTAGAATGTTCAATTTCTCTTCCATTCGGATTTTACGCTAGAATGTTCAATTTCTCCTGCATCCCTTTCTTTACGCTAGAATGTTCAATTTCTCTTCCATCCGTATTTTACGCTAGAATGTTAAATTTTTCTTCGATCCGGTTTTTTACGCTAGAATGTTCAATTTCTCCTCCATCCGGGTTTTTTTACGCTAGGATACTCAATTTCTCTTCCATCCGTATTTTACGCTAAAATGTTCAATTTTTCTTCGATCCGGTTTTTTACGCTAGAATGTTCAATTTCTCCTCCATCCCTTTCTTTACACTAGAATGTTCAATTTCTCTTCCATCCGTATTTTACGCTAGATGTTCAATTTTTCTTCGATCCGGTTTTTTACGCTAGAATGTTCAATTTCTCCTCCATGCGTTTCTTTTACGCTAGGATGCTCAATTTCTCTTCCATCCGTATTTTATGCTAGAATGTTCAATTTTTCTTCGATCCGGTTTTTTAGGCTAGAATGTTCAATTTCTCTTTCATCTGGATTTCTACACCAGGATGTTCAATTTTTGTTTCAGTAGTTTGTTAAGCTCCATGTTCATTTAGACTCTTCACGGTTCTTTCAGTAAGCAATGGATTAAGTTACAGTGGGATGCACAAGTATTGCTCGGAAAATAGTCCTTGAATACTTTCATTAATTTTTCCATTACATTCTACGTCTTCTTAATGACTGTATTTTTACGTATACTGGTTCAGAGGTTGTCAGCAGCTTGTTAGGCGTATTGTTTCAATCTTGAAGCTCTCATTGCGTAAAACAAAGAAAATAAACATGATGATGGACAACTTCTTTGGTAACACTTATGCATTTGCACTCTACCATAAGCGCCGTTTGTTGATCTGGTATTTATTTAAAACATCTTTGTCTGCCAAATTAAACCACCTCTGGCTCCGAAAATACAGAGTTGGCAACGTGTACGGGGTTTCAAAGTCGAAGTTGACCGCAGACTGACTAGCAGCTGAGAGAGAGAGAGAGAGAGAGAGAGAAACTCATTCATTCTTGAACATCCCAGCCATATTAACTGAAAAACGGCCACCTTATCTAATAAATTGCCATCTAAAAAGGCACTTTACCTTCTCTGCACCAAGCAGAACTAACAGGTTTGGAGGAATCACCGCAATTATATTGCTCCAGTCGGGCGTTGTAACTTGACACCTTTCGCCTCTAAGAGGGGAGAATAAATTGGATGTCATTCTATATTAGGGCTTCCAAGAAACCCACGCCTTAGAAACATCAAAAGAATTATAATTTTGTAATGTCATTCCAGTCGACTTCCATTCTAGGAGATCATGTGAAACTTCCCCATCCCCAGTCATTACCATAGCCTGCTATCGCCCTATAGAGCGACCACAAACAAAAGAAGCCTCCGCGCATCTTCCCCTCCATCCGTTCAGCTCGGTCCACGGTGAAGCCTGCTCCACTCTACCCTTCCCCTGCATGCGCGAGTACGATGCACAGGACACGCGGTTCTGCGCAGGTTCTTTTTGCTTGTGGTCTCACTATACTTAAAGGGTAACACGCTTAGAGTTAAAACAAGCTACAGTCTGTCTCTGGAATCTGTAGAGCAAGCTTGGGCATAACGATAGAGGAGAGGACAAAGCGAGTGGGCGGAGGAAACCAGTGAGCGCTGCTGCAGCCGCGTTTTCCCCTCCATGTACTCACTTCCCCTCTCACGCGTTCATTTGTCGCACCCTCTCGAGTCACTACTTTCCCAGAGACTTGTTTTCGTTCGCTCGCTCCGAAAATTTCCGGGACAGAGTGTAGAATAGAGTTTACTGTATGACGTTTTTCAAGCACTCTAGGCGAAATATATGAATATTACACGTCTCATGGCTTCGGTAAAACGTAAACTCAACCTGGGATAAAGAAATAAGAAACTACTTACAATTTTTTCGATTTTAGGCTTCAGCCATGTTTTTCCAGTAGTGTTCATGATAATTTTTCACCTCATTCTTTATTGATATTTTTCTTTCAAGAATCAATACAAGTTGACAATATATACAAAGTTTTATTTATATTAACAAATGTTGAATGGTTTTTTTTACAGTATTGTCTGGTTTTATCTTAGTATTGAATAATTCGAAAGAAATTGGTTCTAATAAAATCGCTATGTTGAGATATGGTTTGCTATGGTGAACAATAGATGGCTCTAGACTTGAGTATTTTTGTATCACTTTTCTTTATTGTTTCTTAATATTTTACTGTGGCAGAAATAAGTTAATATCTTGATTATTTTTTACAGAATTTAGACTTTTATTTAAATTTTTAAATCACTTTTCTTTATTGTTTCTTAATATTTTACTGTGGCAGAAATAAGTTAATATCTTAATTATTTTTTACAGAATTTAGACTTTTATTTAAATTTGAGAAAATTACCACATGTAAGAACATAACAGAGTTTAATGTCTAATTACCATAAAATGTATGTAATTGCCAAAATGCACAACCGCTCCGTGGACAGGGTGTGAATTAACCTGTGAATTTAGAGTGATTAGTACAGCACGCTACGATGCCAGGGGGTCGAGGTTCGTATTCCGGGCTGAGCATGGGTGTTCATTCCGAGTGTCTTTTCACTCAATTTCATCATAACAACTCATCTTCGCCATTAGCGAAAAATGTTGCTAGAGAAGCGAAGTAAAATAAACCAAATAAATCTCTCAATCCTGTGGTTGAAAAGTTGTAGCGAAACTTAACCATAAGGGGAATTTAAGTACGAGATACAGTAAACCCTCGTTAACACGAACCCCAAGGGACCGAAAAATCGAGAGTTCATGTTAAAAAAAATCGTGCTAACCGGGGACTCAAATTTTATTGTTGCAATACAGTTCTTCCTACACATTAACCATTTACAATACGTATCATGAATGTCGTCATAGAAAACACTACTACAGTAATTAACTTTTTAAAAAAGTACTGACAGATCATTTTTTGGTGAAAAATTCCCGTATACTGTGCTGTCGCAGACGAGAACGCAAATGCCTGGTAACTTCACGGCCAACTGTACTCATAGCTTCCGTAAAACTAGCGGTCAATTCGGATGTTGCAGCAAAACATTCTAAAGTGTCCAATAGAATAGAAAAACACATCTGAACACTCAACTGAATTTGTTGGTTAAATACGTATAAGCTCATTGTTGACGGGATGATCGTTATTGTCGAGCAATTGCACCCAAGTTTTAATCTTGATGTTACTTGTACTGGCTATGTTTTAAAGAATAGAAAAGCACATTTGAACACATTGTTGATCTGAATCTGTTGGTTACAATACTGTATAAGTTGATTGTTGACAAGATGATAGAGATTATTGAGCGATTTCTTACATACCTAGCAGAGGAACGACAAGAGGAACAACAGAAAAAAAATATGAAAAATTTGAAAGTTTGTGTTAAATGAGATCTAATGACGCACCGGCTTAAAAAAAAACAGTTCGTAATTCGTGGTAACCGAAATTCGCGTTAACCGATAAAACTTTCTGTAAGATATAATACATCCCTGCCGGGACTCACAGTTTGTTCATGTTAGCCGAGTGCTCGTCTTAAGCGAGTTTGTGTTAACGAGGATTTACTGTACTACTCTTTCTCCTACAATTAGATCATGGTGTCTGTACGGTAGTAAACTGGTTAACATGAATAACACCATTATGGTGTACAACGACAAGCATTGGTTGATGTTAAGTCATACCATAAACGATTGGAAATTTAACACCCGTTTATGGCTTCTTGTTTAGTTTATGGAGGAAACAGGTGAACTTACCGTCCGCACTTTACGGTCTAAATGCCGTAACGAGGAGGAAAGGAAATTCGACCATTAATTGCAGTTACACGTGAATGCGGGTTTCTTAGCATGCAACTTGGCCAGGATACCACGAACGGTAATTTTGCCATAAAAATTTCTCTGTTGAGTAAAACTTTTCTTGCGCCTGGCAACATTAGTCAAGATTGTTCCGCTGAGCAAGATGTCCACCGCGATACCAGGAGCGTTCTTAAAGGTCCAGGGATTTTAAATGAATTCAATTCCGGTCCAGGAGAGAAAATCAGCAAGCGTAAATGGGTTCTGGACCGTAAGGAACCTTTTAATCTGTAAAGTACTTCAATTCGGTCCAGGAACCCTTTTTCCGGCTCAATTTAAATACGGTCCAGGAACCTTTTTTTCAATGAAACAATACGGAACTTGGACCGAATTTAAATTGTGCGAGAAAAAAGGTTTCGGTCCTCAGCGGAGCCAAATAGAACCCGTTAGAATTTATGGCTTCCTGGACCATTAACAATAGCAGTACTACTGGAATAGTGTTTGGGAAATTCGATGCAGGGTTGCAAGGTGCATATAAAATTCCAAGCTTATTGACGATTTAGGGCAAAATTATATTTCGGGTGGTTGTACTGAGTGGCTATGGGAAGGCGAATGTTGATGAAAAAGTCATTCAAATGTTCACCACCAGGTTGAAATGTGGCGCTGAAGTAAATACAACCAGTAGTTTGTGTGATCAGTATGTGCCCAGTCATGTGAATAACCTTATGGAAGCATAAAACAGTGTAATCAATGCGTACAAGAAGAGCTTTCCGTGATATTCATCACTGTGCACCAGATTTCAGTGCCAAATTTGCACCTGGTGTTGAAAATTTAAACTATTTTTTTTTCTTCAGCATTTGCTTCCCCATGGTTTCCATAGCCTCTATACCAAGTTTCAGCCCAATCCGTTGCTTCAAACGGGCTCCAGATGGCTCTGAGTAGAGCAACGTTGTTGTCCGTGCGCCTATCGACAAAATTCTTGACTGCCAGTGTTGCTAACTAAGATCATATGCCGATAAAATGCCAAATTATCACTACACTCATAAAATTGCTATTTCCAAACCCATCAAGTGCTTCAGGTGATCTCTATCGGTCACAGACTACAGTCTAGGATGGTGACAGTCACATAAACTTCGAATTTATGACCTGAGATAATTTCTTATGCCCTTCTTTCCCCAGAATTGGCTTTCTGGCAATAAAAATCTCTCGAACTTGAACCATTAACTAATTTTTGGAAACTCGCAACCAAAGTTATTAATATACACATTTCGTATGTATATTGAATAATATTTTTGTTATTAGAAAATCCAAGTAAACTAGAACAAAAATGCAGTTCAATGTAAACCTGTTAAAACAACAACGTTTAAACAACTATTATAACGGTCGAAATTTTGAAATTATGTCGACAATCGTAATGCGAAGAAGAATCGTCAAATCTTTGTCCACCTTATTCGACAAAAACAACTCTTAATTACTATTTGCTGTTATTAAACCAATATTATTATCACTTTATAAATTGCATGAAGCTCCTCCATAATTCGGTTTGCGTATACAGGGTGTTCATAAAGTCCCGGTACAGTTACAAAAAAAACATAGCTCGGAAACTACATGCAACAGAACAATGCTGTTGATTGCAAAATGAGCTACAACTCTCCACGTTTATTGTATGCCATACACCTCAATGTGCGCCCCTCTAATTGCTCTCAGAAACATACCCCCAGAAGAAGAAATCCAAGTGTGTGATATCAGGAGAGTGCGGTGGCCAGGGAAAAGGCTCATCACGCGCTATCCACCTGTCAGGGAAATGCCTATCCAGAAGACCTCCAACCTTCTTGGACCAATCAGGGGGGGGGGGGGGTGCCCCATCTTGTTGAAACTTCCAACTGAGGAAGATGGTACTGTTCAAGCATGTTGATTAAATGTTGGATAAAATATTGTCGATATAAATCAATGTTTTTTTTGTAATGCTACCGGGACTTTATGAACATCCGGTATTTTGCTTGTGGGTAGTGTTTCGATTGTAACCGCGATCTTATTGTTATATATGGATGTAAATAAGAAAATAACCCTTGTGAATTGAAGAAGATCCATTAGCATTACAGTATGCACAATAAGATTCATCATGACTGAACCTACAGTTCAAAGTGGGATCCGAACCGCTATGTTCCTCCACGGGATATCGAATGAGGAACCCCTTGATTACAAGGCGACGACGCTACTAATACGCCATCCAGGAGACTGATTATAATAAACATTTGAGTAAAATACATTGTTTTGGAGAGAGAGAGATAGAGAAATAGAGAGAGACGTCTCAAATCAATCGAAATTCCTTGCCCTTTTTAAATACTGATATAATTTTTATTATTCTAATGGTAGATTCTACATTTTTTAATTTTCTAAGACACATTAGGGTGTTCCAAGACACCCCCAGGCACGACTATGATTACTGATCACTATAAAATGCAAAGCACATTATTACATAAAATGACATAATTAATTATGATAAATGAATTCTTCTCCATTATAACTCTACACTAGCTTCCAGTGTTCTCTGTACAGTCTTTTGTTTGTTTTCGTTGCATGTTTTGCCATTTTTCTTAGGTTTGTTCCTACTCCTCTGTTGCGAGTACGCAATTTTTAGGGTGAGTGAAATTACTAAATATCACTTTCGTCAGTAATTTAATATTATTATTTAAACATGATAATTTGCAGGTGTATCTCTTAAGATTCTATATCGATTCACGTTGAGATTTCAAAATTTAAAAAAAATAAGGTGGGGGGGCTCACATTCTGATCTCGCCCAGGACCTCGCGATATCTTGCAACGTCTCTGTTCACAACGTCGAGCATTTGCGGAGCAGATATGGTCAACACCACGCTCTGGCTCCTTTACCCCGTCCAGAACTCCCAGAGCCGCTCCATGGAGAGAAAATTCCCCCTCCGGGAATCGAATCATGCTCCTCCGTGCTGCAGTCAGACGCCTTACAAACTGGATCACTTAGACGAAATGGATGAAAGAACAGAACATACTTATCAACTAGCACCTGGCTTCGCGGTGATTTACATTAACCACTAAGCCACGGAGGCTGACGCTCTATCTTTAATATCCTGAACTCTTGCACACCCGATACTTGGCTCATTCGTTCCTTTCTCGCCTCGCTATGAAAACGCATACAAGAAACTGGGAATTGTTGAGACATTTATCTGTAATACGAGTCCCCCTTCGCCCCCCCCCCCCCCCTGCTGCTGTTTCGATCGCAAAGCCCAAGCATTTCTGCGTCTTGAGTTCAATTTGGAACAGGGCCAAAGTTTCGGTAATGTAACATTAGAAGTACAACGCTTGGTTTCTTAAAAGGTCGCACAAACACTTCCTTCGACCTAGTTTCTTCGTTGCAAATCAATGTGCCTTTCCTTGTCCCTGTCTGACAAAACGACCATTACAAACAAGCATAGACGAACATACGCTTTTCTGTTTACTGTCTACATGAGCTCAGAACACCTCAAAACCAACATCAATTTAACGTTGCGAGGGGCCAATTCGTGTCTGGGCCAGCAATATAGTTGTTTCCTGATCGAAATTGGGTCACGGGGAGGAAATTGGGGGCAATTACATTAGAATTCGAGGGACGAACAAGTTGTAGAGTTTGTGGGAAAACTCGCATGCGAACACTTTTCACGAAATGGACGGACAACGTTTTCGTGGTTCAACAGAAACCCGAAACATTACGGCAACTTACAGGTACGTGTTCGATATCCCTACGCCAGGCAGTATAATGGTAGCAACGTACTGCAATCGAGTAAGTGAAGCGAGTGCGCACGGGATATTTCACCGATTACAAAGGCAATGGTTTTCACTAGGCGTCAGCAGGTTGACTAAGGGAGTTTCGCCCAAACTGTGGTACGCGTACCCCCAGAGGTACATGAACGACTTGAAGGGGGTATGCGATCAGCTTGGAAGAGAAATCTCGAGGATACCCACACGACAACCTTTTTGCTGCAAGGGTGTAGAGCAGACTTCCTTGTTTCAGACTTCATAGCTTTAACACTCAACAGGAAAATAAGGCTGCTTTTGTCACTGATACTCTTATCTTTGTTTCGTGTGTTTTGAAATAAAATAATCGTTCGAAATCTCTACCAGTTTCATTCTTCAACTCGAAAACCCAAAAACATTTGTTAAAGTGTAAAAATGTCACGAGTACAATGAGAACAGTACCGAAATAGAATACATTTGAAGCCCAATCTCCTCTTGAAAGTTTCAGGTGCACAGCCACATGAAGAAACTATGTCAGGCTATGGAGGCGCATCCTTCTTACTAGAAACTTTGAGGATTTACTCCAAAATTGTGCTTCACAGTTTGTTCTTAACTGTTTTCAACAATTCTAGAAAAATTATATGAAAATTAAAGTTTTTTTTATTTATTTCTTAGCATGCAGGTCTCACATTTTAATTTTTGTAACTAAGCATAAAGATTGTAAAAAAGTAACAGCCAATAAAATAATGTTTATTTGTTAACAATCGTTACACATACAGCCCCAATGCCATTTTGATCCACTCCAGATACACGCCTCCAACATATCAAAAACAGCCCACCAATTAGGCAGCCAAATGAATTCCCTAAAACCCACTATTGGGAGAACACCTATGGTGGAGGTACAATAGACGTTAAGTTATGACTAAAGGGTACAATGAGAAAAAAAGTTGGATTCATTGATTTGTTGTTTTAAGTCCACTTTATGCACAGAAAGGCTAATCAGGACTGGACCTACAGTTTAAAGTGGGACCAGAACCACTATGTGCCTCCAGGGCATCGTACACGGGACCCCTTGATTACAAGGTGACGACGCTACCACTGCGCCATCGGGAAGGCCTAAGAAAAAAGTTCGACAACCGCTGGACTAAGGGTATGGTCACACTGGAACCAGTTTCGGTCGTACCTCTGCACTGGCGTACAGGGCAGAAAACGGTATAACAACAAAGTAGTGTTTCACCTACCACCGATTCGAACCAAATTATTTTGTTCCTTTCGGACGAATTTGCCACAAATATACTACCGTGCGCTTTTTATACTTGATTATAAACCTTAATTTTGATTATGGAAGTACGTATGGCTATTTGTTTAAAAAAAGAGATGTTACAAACCAGATATTTCATATTGGAAACAATAGCAAGAGATGGAAAGAAAGAAGCTTCGAAAAAGAAACATAGATGGCAGCACAAGGCAAAATAATGTAAATAAATTGTTGGAGGATAAGTGTCGATTTAGTGAGAGAAAATGATAAGAGAAGAATATGTAAAGAAAATTAAGTCGATTAACAAAAAGTAGGAAATAGGTAGAAGTGAAAACGAAAGTGCTTTTCATCATTCAACAAGTTCAAGCCTACAGTTAATTAATAGGTACGCATACAGAAGTATCCAAAGAAGTAAAAATTTCTTCAAGGAGGAAATTTTAGTTCATCGGCACCACTTATACATTGCAAAATCATGTAGAAATTTAAGGTAATAGATTACTGTGATTTTGACATCATTACGTAGCATTAAATAAATGCGTACCTACAGTAAACGTATTCTTTAACGGTAATACTTAAAGTTTTTAAAAGTAAGCCTATTATTTCTCTTATTTGAAACCGTAAATAAGTAAGATGGACAAGGTTTTTATTGGAGGTGGAAAGTAGGGAGACCAGGGTAGAAAGTTGGGGGTGGAAAGGCGTAAAAATCCACCTCGCAGGGTGAAACTTTTATCTTGAGCTGCTCCTGGTGACAATAATGAATAGAGCCCGGAAGTTTGGCAAAATGCCTCTTTTTATCTACTGCATATCTTGATAAATTTTTTCCGGATATACGTTTCTTATGTTGTTTCGAATGTTTTGGAAGCCTTTTCATTTTGCCTATTTTGCCTATTTGGGACCCCACTGCCTATTTTTAATTATAATGCCTTTTTTGCCTTTTTCAATGAAATTTGACCATTTTTTTAAAAAAAATGTGTATATAAATTATTTTTCTCCCGAAAGACGTTGTTGGCATTTATTTTTCTTCCGTTTATTATGTGAATAATTTTCGCCTTATTTAAGTAATATTGAACTCATGCATGTTTCAATATTTCTGAAGGAGAAAAGTGTGAGAAAAATGTATTTCATGCTCAGTTAGGATATTGCCTTTCGGTTAACATTTCGTTGTGCATGATTGACTGCTGAAGTGGACAGGTTGATTTCGAACACAAAGAAGATATTTGTGAATCTCTCTCTCGAACCCGAAAATGTAAGGAAGTTGCATCTGGGCTTAGTTTACCTCCGCAACCAGTCTTGACCAGATGGGGAGCCTGGATATCAGCAGCTATATATTATGCTAACAACCTTGAAAAAATTAGTGAGGTGATAGATGCTCTTCCAGAAAATGTAGCGGCTTCAATTCGTGAAGTGAAAAAACTCCTGTGCTATTCAAGTTTATTTTTGCACATTATGGTGCATTGCCAGAGACAATTACAATTATAGCATCCATGAAAATGTACGAGGAATCTATGCAGCAGATGATGGAAGTGCCAGAAGAAAAGGGGTCAGCTGTTGCGGAAAAGTGTAAACGGGTAGTGAGTGCAAATGAGGACTTGAAACTATTGAAAACAATTTGATATATTCTAAAAGGTGAAAATGCTGTTACCAAAATGAGTCCAGCTACATTAGCTTGTTTTATGTATGCTCCAATAACTTCTGTCGAAGTAGAAAGATCATTTTCTATTATGAAAAACATTCTCTCTGATAGACGACTATCAATGAATGTTGAGAACTTAAAAAAAAAAATAAAAAAAACTTGTAGTTACGTGCAATCAAGACGGAGAAAATTGAAATGCTCTTCCCAATGTAGATCTTAACATTTTGCCAGAAATTATAGATAAAAGTAAGCGACTTCCAAATGTGCCTTTTTTTTCGGTTTATTTTGCCTTTTTTTCATTTTTAGTGCCTATTTTCCACATTATAAATGCCTTTTTGCCTGCCTATTTTAACGAAAATAAATGCCTGAACTTCCGGGCTCTAATAATGAACAATAAAAAGTTTATTGACTGGGTTTACGAATACAACGTAAATCAAGAATTATCAGCTTCTGGAGAAAGCAAACTGTGTCTTCTAATTCAGTTTTCGTTATTTTTAATAACGAGTGTGTGTGTGGAGGATCAGAATTGGAACATGCAATTTTTAAAATCCCGACCAGATCCGAATTTTGAGGAATAGAAATTTTCGAAATTTCCCGGGTGTGCGAAAATCTCGAATCCCCCTGAAGGGATTGTTTTTGCATAAGCTGGAATAAAAACTGCTAATATCAAGACATTTCCGACAGCTATAGCATAGAAAGCATCGAGAATTTACCATTTTTAAACACGATAATTTCGAATCAGCCAAAGTGAAGATCAGAATGAGATTTATTTTTCCCAATCGCGGTACCGACTTTTCGGGATCCCGCACACCCATAAAAAAAATCATGCTAATAATGAAATCTTCCAAAATTTAACTCCTTTCACACCTCTTCAGTATGTTATCTTCGATAAAGTGTTTTCTAACAGTACCTTTCCGATATATTCTTCACACATTAACTCTCCCAGAACACTCATAATATTAATATTAAGGTGAATATTGTGTTTCTTTTTAATGCAACCACATTTTTATGTAGCCTATTCTGTAGATTAAACCTCGACCTAATAATCGAATGCAAATCGAAAGTGTTTGATCAATTTGAATCGACCAGCCTGTATTTTGTATCAACCTTCAGTCTGAAAGAGGCCTCATTCCCACATACGTATTGCTGTAAAACCACATCGCTCCTGGCTCAAACGCCATTAGATAAAAAGGAATTTCCTCTACCACCCTCTGATGCACGACGAACAGGTACTTTTATTTTTTTTTTAGTTTATGCTGTGGAAAAAGCAGCCGGAGGTGAAAATCTAAATCAGATGAACTTTGTCCTTTTCCAAACAACCATTCCGCAGGATGAGGTCTGCGAAAACACCCCGCACCGAGTGTGGCCCGTCGCATAGGGCGCCAGGAGAAATCGACACGGCTATTTACTGCGTAGAGATCAGTTTCAGAGATATATTTGCGGGTGACGGCTTTTCACAACAATTTGCTGAAGAAGATAGAACAAGAGGGAGAGAGAAAGTGGGGAGAGAGATAGGAAGATATAAAGTGGAAAGAGAGAGAGATAGTGAGATATAAAATGGTAAAAGAGAGATAGGGAGATATAAGGTGGAAAAAGAGAGAGATAGGGAGATATAAAATGGAAAAAGAGAGAGATAGGGAGATATAAGGTGGAAAAAGAGAGAGATAGGGAGATATAAGGTGGAAAAAGAAAGAGATAGGGATATAAAGTGGAAAAGATAGAGATAGGGAGAGAAAGTGGAGAGAGAGAGAGATAAGGAGATAAAGTGGAAAGAGAGAGATAAGGATATAACGTTGAGAGGGAACGATAGGTAGAGTGGAAATAGAAAATAGGGAGATAAAGTGGAGAGAGAGATAGGGAGATAAAGTGTAGAGGGAAAGATAGGGAGATAAACTTGAAAGAGAGAGATTGGAGAGGGAAAGATAGCGAGAGTGGGTAGAGAGAGATAGGAAGATAAAGTGAAAAGAGAGAGAGATAGAGAAGAGATAAAGTGGAAATAGAGATAGGGAGATAAAGGTGGAAATAGAGATATAGAGACATGAAGTGCAAAGAGAGAGATAGAAACAGGGCTGAATTAAGACGAAATTGGGCCTGACGCTTTACTAAAACTGTTTAACGTAAAATCTTCGGTGAACAATAAACACAACGACGTTATAGTTACGTCACAGCGCAAAGAGTAATAGTAACTCTATAATAAGTAACGCTGTGTCTAGGCGTTCGAAATTGGGCTCCAAATTTCATTCTGATTTATTTATAGGTTAATATAGCAGAAGAAAACAGTTCAGCTTTCGGAAAATTCTTCTGTTTTCATCTGGGCCTATTTCAGGAATGGACCTAATGCTGCAGCATCAATAGCACCCACCTTAATCCGTCACTGGATAGGGAGAGATAAAGTGGAGAGAGAGAGAGAGAGAGAGAGAGAAAATGGAAAGAGATGAAGAGGAAAAGAAACTGGGAGAAAACGTTGAAACAGAGAGAAATCTGTTTTTCGACCACATCTTGACATCGGAAGGAATGGAAAGGTTCAGACAAGCGAAACAATATTGTATTGGTTTACACAATTCAGGACTACTGCATTCAGTGTCAGCGAGAGGCCTCTTGGTCTCCATTCCTTTCGAGTCAGAATGTTGTCAAAAAAAAAACAAAAAACACTGCGTTACAGTAGACCAGTCAGTTACTAAGGAACTTTCCACAACAAATGGATGCTCTTCCGACCAACGCGGCATGACTACTCAAATCATTAAACTTGTGTTGAGCGATATATCGTCCAGACTATATATCACGATATTGAAAATACATCCTCACGATATTTTGGCGATATATATCGTGTCTGCGATATATCGTCACGATATTTGGCGATATTTATCGTGTCGGCGATATATCGACACGATATTTTGGCGATATATATCGTGTCTGCGATATATCGTCACGATATTTGGCGATATTTATCGTGTCTGCCATATATCGTTACGATATTTGGCGATATATATCGTGTCTGCCATATATCGTCACGATATTTGGCGATATTTATCGTGTATGCGATATATCGTCACCATATTTGGCGATATATATCGTGTATGCGATATTTCGTCACCATATTTGGCGATATATATCGTGTCTGCGAATTATCGTCACGATTTTATCGATATCGTGTCGGCGATATATCATCAAGATATTTGGCGATATATATTGTCACGATATTTGGCGATATATATTGTCACGATATTTGGCGATATATATCGTGTCTGCGATATATCGTCACGATATTTGGCGACATATATCGTGTATGAGATATATCGTCACGATATTTGGCGATATATACGGTGTCTGCGATATATCGTCACGATATTTGGCGATTTATATCGTTTAGACGATGTATCGCAATATCACGATACGGAAAAAAATATCGTATCGTCTGTGGCACGCATCTGTGGTGGCCGATGAAAGTAAGCGAACGAACGAACTTCAAGTTAATAGGGCAGCCAGATTGCGGCCGGGCGGGAACTCCCTGTTCCGGGATCCCAGAATGAGAAGAGCGACGTCGGCGCATCAAAACAAAATTGCATACATTCTGAAACATTTTATCAATTTCAAATTGTAGATTGTAACATAGCACACACTTCAATAAAAACGCAAGTTATTTGTTCTGGACTTCAGAATAAAGGAAACAAAAAATAACTCGCTTCAAACCAAATACCCGTTCTGATATCACTGGATTTGCCGACACAATCGCAACACTTAAATATCAAATTTAATGGCAACAATAATTATACAATAAAAATAATAACAGACCTTAACCTACTTTGCAGTAATCGATCGCCTCACTCAAGAGGTACTAACGGCAAAAATAAACAATTACTATAAATTAAGTACCATGCAATATTTACGGAAAATTGGACTGCTTACAGCGCCATTTTTTACCCTGGTGGCGAGAATTGGAACTATTTTTTTTTTTTCATAATTCGCGAGCGCATTGCTTCATTAGCATATCTACGAAGTTTCAGACTGCTACTCTCATTACAGCCCGTGCTGTACCACTCTGAACACCGTCACTTTAATTACAACCACCTGGTACCATGCAATATTTCATTTAATTTTATTCTTATTTTACTATATGGGTATTATTCTATCATGTATCATGCAACTAACGTCCTGGTATATTTTAAGGCACCAGGGTACTTAACGCATACCCTCGAATGTATGCGGGTGGAGGCGGGCTTACTTCGGGGGTTCCCTCAATTTTTCTACTTCTTTCCGTCTGTAGCGATATTTTCTTGACGATATATCGCGATATCAAATTTCAGGTATCGTCCACCCCTACTTTAAACCGCTCTACTCAGGGATGTGTTTTTCACCACACCAACTACAAAAATCGTCTAATTGTTTCTGCTGCCCAACCTATATAATGTACAGAGTGTCCCACTCGTAAGTGGCCCCGGAAAAAGTGTTATAAAAATCTAAATAAAAGAGGATATGAAACCAAATTTGTACATGACATACCTTTATGGTTGAGAAATGAAGGTACATTACAAGAAGTGCTGGAAGTGACCTCCCCCCCCACCCTGTATACACAGTTCAACACGGCGCTGCATGTTCGTGAATGTTGCTGCCAGAGTATTCGGCGTGACTGCCTGGATTTCCCGGCGGATGTTCTCACGTAACTCGTAACTCTTGTACACACACCTTAAAGGTAGTGTGTACAAGAACAAATCAGGCACCATCGACGAGTTAAGATTTTTATAACACTTTTTCCGGGGCCACTTACGAGTGGGACTCCCTGTATAACCTTTGACATATTTGCATTCTACAGGAAGAATCACCCTGTATATGTTGTAATGTACTCCGTGGTGTCTTTAACCGCAAGAGCCAACAAAATCCAACTGCGTACAAGAAAATCAATTCAGGAAAGATCAAACTCATTTCTGCGTGTCCCCTGCAGTTGCACATGCCAGAAAGCATCGCAATATCGGACACAAGACTCTTGCAAGACACGTATCTGGGTTCGGATGGAAACTCTCTTGCATGGAGGGCCACAGGTGCGCAGGGTAGTTCGGCCTCCGACCACTTTCGGAAAACTTTGGAAGCAAAGCCCAATCGGAACCAGAGGCGGCATTGTAAAAGAAGGGGGAGACCTTCGCTGGAATCGATGCGAGCCACACAAAGGCAGCAACCCGCTTGTGGACCGAAGAGGGGAGAAAAGTTTTGGGTTTGGTTCGGGAATACTCTCGGGCTTCCCGCTGCATGCATTCCAATCTACAGAGCCCCTTGGACCCACGACCCCAGCCGTCGCCTGCACTCCCAAATCGCATTCCGCTCCTAGGAGAAAATTCAATCTCGATTCGTCACCGAGAGAACCACGCTTAAGTGAGTGAAGGACTACAGGGGGAGAGACGCAGGGACAGGTACGAGAGAAGTCGTAGAAAGCCAAAGAGAGAGAGTGTATGTGTGTACAAAGAGAAAGAGAGATGTTGCAAAGAGAGCAAGAGAGAACCAGCGAAAGAAAGAGAGAGAGCAAAAAAGGAGAGAGATTCAGCAAAGTGCGACATGAGAGAACAAGCGAAAAGTGAGAGAGCGAACGGCAGAGAAATAGAAAACGCAAAACAGAGGGAAATGAAAAGAGTCAGAGATCGAGAGCGACAGAGAGAGACAAGGAACGCACAAAAAAGCGAGCCAAAGACATAGAAAGAGAGAGGGAGACAGCAATAGATAGATAGAGAGAGAGAGAGAGAGAGAGAGAGAGAAGGAGAGAGATCGAAAGAGAAAGGAGGGAGATACAACGAAGGAGAAGACATTCAGCGAAGGAGAGGGAGGGAGAGCGAAAATGATGGAGCAAAGAGGGACAACGAAAGAGCAAGAGAGAGAGAACTAAAGAATAAGAGAACGCAAGATAAATAGATAAAGAAAGAGGAAAGAACAAATAGAAAGACAACGAAAGAGAAAGATAATAATAGAAAAATATATAACAAAGAGAAAGAGATTGCAATAGAAAGAGAAGAAAGGAGAAATATAAAAGAAGAAAGCAAAGATAAAGAGAAGACAAGAAATGGAAAACAAAGAGAAAGATAAAAGAAAAGAAAAGTAGATAAAGAGAGAAAAAGGAAAGAGTAGAAAGAGAACCAAATAGAAAGAGAATAGAGAAGATATAGAAAGAGATAACAAGGAGAACGAGAGAAGAAAAGAGAAATAGATAACAAAGAGAAAGAGAGAACAAAGCGAAAGAGAACGAAAAAGATACTGAAAAATAAATAGAGAAGATAGAGAAAGATAACTGATTGATTTAGTTTAGTTTACTTCCCATTTTGTGCCTCTTGGCTAATTTGTGAAGATGGGGATGAGTGATGAAATGATGAAATTGATGAATGGACATTCACAAGCAACCAAACCCGAGCGGGATTCGAACCCGGGACCTTTGGCGTCGCAGCGCAATGTGGTAACCACTCGGCCACAGGGTCCGGCGATAGAGAAAGAAAAGAGAGAAGAATAGAAAAATAGAGAACAAAGAGAAAGAGAGAGAAAGAGAACCAGAACAAAGAGAAAGAGAGACAGAGACAGCGAGCGAAAGAACGATAGTAAGACGAACACAACGAAAGACAGAGGAAGTGACGAACGTAGATAAGGTCCTGAGACCTGAACTTGAGACAACTTTGTCAATTTCAGATCAAAGTCCTGAAACTTCATGTAACCCTCCTTTAAAATTCTGAAGAAACCTCAACTTTACACCCACACCAAACTTTGCGTCGTTCCCGCCACATCATTGTCGAAATTCATGTCTTCATCCTTCATCCCTACTCACTACAATACCTGCTTGAGAGAATGCTCGTTTCATCATCTTGATCTCGTTGGCATCTCCCTACCACATTCTCATGAAACAATTCTCTCCTTGTCAGTACATGAAAAATTGACACCTTCCATCTCTTCTATACCGATACTCATGAAACATCACTCGCTAAGCGCCATATCCACACTGTTGTCAATACTTTTGGAGTATTTTTCAAAACAACTTGGGATTGAATCTGAACCGCGGACCAGCTTTCAAAATCCATTTCGTGGAGTAAAACACGAATCGAATATACGTACATATTCGATCATACGATCCCATAGTAACGATATATAGTCTCTCCCAATTTTCAAAATTCTGTAACTAACTAACTAACTAACTCTCTAGCCTTCTTAAACCCGAAAGTTCATGGCTGCAGCAACACAGGCCTTCCATCTGTCCCTATCTTGAGCAAGATCTATATACTCTTTTCCATCCCTACCGATTTCCCTTAGGTCCATCTCGACGTTGTCCCTCCATCTTCGTCTTGGCCTTCCTACTGGTCTCTTACCATCAGGTTTCCCAACAAGAATCCTGAAAACTCCTCTTTCCTCTCCCATTCGTGCCACATGGCCTGCCCACCTAAGTCTTCTTGATTTAATTATTCTAATAATGTCTGGACATGAATACAAATTATGTAGTTCTAAATTATGTAACCTTCTCCACTCACCTGTCTCCTCATCCCTTTTAGGTCCAAATATTTTCCTAAGGATCCTATTTTCAAATACTCTCAATTTATGTTCCTCTTTCAATGTAAGGGACCAAGTTTCACACCCATATAATACTACAGGCAAAATTACGGTTTTGTATATTTTAACTTTTAGATTCTTAGATATTAAACGAGAAGACAAAAGTTTATGAAGAGAGAAGTAACATGCATTTCCTGAATTAAGCCTACTTTTTATTTCCTCTTTAATGTAATTTTCATTTGTTAATATTACTCCTAAGTATTTGAATTTGGAAACTGTTTCAAACGAGTTGTTATCAATAATTAGATTTTGATTATTACCTAACACTTGGTTTCGGCCTGTAAGCATATATTTAGTTTTCTCTTTGTTAACTTCCAAACCTATCTCTTTAGCAGTTTTGAAAAATATTTTAGCATTATTCTTAATTGTATTCACATCATCCCCCAGTAAGTCTACATCATCTGCATATGCTAACAACTGAGTCACACCATTTAATTTTAGTCCTTCTTTAGTTTCGTTTACCTTCCTAACAGCATATTCTAAGGCAAAATTAAAGAGAAATGGAGATAATGCATCTCCTTGTTTTAACCCATCATGAATTGTAAATTTGTCAGACATATTAATACCCACACGAATTTTACTTTCTGTTTCACTGGTGCATATTTTTATCATACTAACAAGCTTCTTAGGTATTCCAAACTCTACTAATATATTATATAATTTATCTCTTTTGACCGAATCATATGCTTTTTTGAAATCAATGAATAGCTGATGGACATTTTGATTATATTCCCACTTTTTTTCAAGTGTCTGTCTGATGTGAAAAATTTCATCTGTAGTTGATCTGTTACGTTTAAATCCACATTGATAATCACCTATAATTTCATTAGCACATGGGGTTAGTCTTGTTAAAAGAATGTTAGATAATATTTTATATGTTGTTGAGAGTAGAGAAATTCCACGGTAATTATTGCAGTTCATTTTATCACCTTTTTTAAACACAGGAACAATTATGGATTCTTTCCACTGTTGAAGGATTTCTTCTTTATTCCATATTAAACAAATTAATTTATGAATTTGACATATTAATGAATTTCCACCATATTTAATTAACTCAGCTGGTATTAAATCAATGCCAGGTGCTTTGTTATTCTTTAGCCTTTTAATAGCATCTTTAACTTCAGTCAAGTTAGGTTCTGGGACTAAAGGTTCTGCTGTGTGTACTTCATTCACTTCTGATTTATCTCCTACATGGACATTTAAAAGGTCATTAAAGTAGTTCTTCCATCTATTTAGAATATCGCTTGGGTCAGCTAGAAAATCACCGTCTTTATCTTTTATCAAGTTTACTTTAGGTTGCCACCCCTTTCTAAACTCATTTACACCTTTATATAAATCTCTGATATTTTTATTTTTGCTGTTTGTTTCAATTTCGTTAATTGCTTTTCAAGTAATCTCTTTTTTTACTTCTAAACGTGCGGTTAACTTCTCGCTTTATTCTATTATAATTGTTTAGATTTGTATCATCAGAGTTATTTAACCACCTAAGTCTAGCCTGATTTCTTATTTCTATTAGATTATGACATTCATTATCAAACCATGGCTTACTTTTTCTCGGTTTATGGTATCCTATACTTTCTTTAGCTGCTGATTCTATTGCATTACGTATGTGCTCCCAATTCTTATTTACGTCTGTTTCATTTATATTTTCATCATCATTTAAATCCTGCAAAACATCAAATCTATTTGACAGTTTAATTTGGTAATCTATCTTAATTCTTTCATCAGTAAACTTTCCTGTATCAAATTTTAGAACTTTTAGATTTTGTTGCTTATGATTTATCACTGAGAGTCTTTCTCTTAATTTAGCAATTACTAAATAATGGTCACTGGCACAGTCAGCACCTCTATGTGTACGAACGTCAATTATACTAGTATGCCTTCTCTTATCAATGAGAATATGATCTATCTGATTATGAGTTTTACCATCTGGAGAAGACCAGGTATATTTATGGATATCTTTATGTTTAAAAGTGGTACTTTTCACAATTAAATTCTTTGAGGTTGCAAAAGTAATCAATCTTATACCATTATCATTACTTAATTCATGAAGACTTTCTTTACCAATCGTGGGTTTAAATGTCTCTTCTTTACCAATCTGTGCATTACAGTCACCTAACAGAATTTTCATATCATACTGAGAAAATTTATCAAAGACCTGTTCTAACTCTGTATAAAAATCATCTTTAGTATTATCATCTTTATCTTCCGTTGGTGCATGTATGTTTATTAAAATAATTTTACACCACCTACCCTGTAAAACTGCATATGATATCCTATCATTAATAAATTCTACTGTTTTAAGAGCCGAGATAATTCTATTATTTATGAAAAAGCCTGTTCCAAAATTATGATTTTCAGTACCACCATAGAAAAAAGTATAATTTTTAGTTTTACAATTCCCTTCTCCTGGCCACCTAACTTCCTGGACAGCTACTACATCTAATTTATACTTGACTATCTCATTAACTGTACACTGAAATGCCCCAGGCCGGTAAAGGCTCAGAACATTCCAGGTGCCTAATTTAATATTTTTCTTATTCCTCATTTTTTGGAACTTATGAAACGAATATGATACGATCCCTAAAGAATGACATCAGTTATACAATTTGGCAAGAAGAACTTGAGTGAAATTTAGGAAGGGAAGCACAAGTTACCAATTATGTGACCACGATAACTGCCGTAAATTTCGAGATCTTGACTTGAAACTTTTACATCAGCTAGACAGCCTAGAGAATTGGTATGGTGTTGCAAAATCGGTGAACGGATATCAAGATGGCGACTTTCAACATAACGTAACAACTTGGAACGCCCAATGCACGGGAAAGATAGCCAAAGACATGATAGCTTCATTGCTTCGCTATCGTTTGTCAGTGTCAAAATTAATGTTATAACTAGTGCTCGGACATTTATGCACTAAAAAACGCAAAATATGCATGCAAATATGCACTAAAGAAGTGTAAAATATGCACTTTAAAAACACGTTTAATTTATAAATGCTGTATATTACAAAGTATGAAAGATTACATGGCATGCAATGAATATGCATTATTCTGAATGCTCATTCGCTACACAGATTTTTTTCAATTAATATGATTCTGCGTTAAATGAAACACAATACATTACAGATCAAGAGCTAAACATATCGGGTTTCGCTCGCAGGAATTAACCTACAAGCGATAAGAAAGTTGCACGCGGCGTTGCTAGCTTAGTCGATTGTTGAGGTGAGAATAACGTACTTGCCACATTTCATACAATCCAGGAAAAAAGGAAACAAGAAAGAAAAAAAGATAAAGAAAAGAGAAGCGAGGAGAAGAAAAATAAATACAATATATGCTCGGTGTTGGTTGTGGATACAAAAATATGCACATCAACTTATTTTCATACAAATATGCACCTTCATATGAAATATGCATTTTTAGTTAAAAATCCTTAAATATGCATTTGCATATGCAATATGCAAAATGCATAATTATCCGAGCACTAGTTATAACAATAATTTTCCTCTCCCTCTTTCTCGTTGTTTCTTTTTATTTCTCCTTTTTTTCGCGATCTCTCCCCCCTTTCTCAATCTCCATATCTCTCTCTCTCTCTCTCTCTCTCTCTTTCTCCATCTTTCATTCTCTCTATTCTCAGCTTTATCTCTTATCTCACTTTTCTCTCTCTCTCTCCCTGTACTCTCTCTATCTTTCTCCCTTTTCTCAACCTCTTTCCCTCACCCCCTCTCTCTCTCTCGATCTCTTTCTCCCTGTCCCATTCACGATCTATTTATCTCTCCCCATCTCTCAGTCTCAATGTATTTTTCTCTTCATCTCACCCACTATCAATCGCTCCCCCTATTATTCTCAGTCTCTATCCCTCTTCCATTCTCATTCTCAATCTCTCTCCCTCTCCGATTCTCAATATATCTCTCTCTCTTTCTCATTATATTTCTGTCTACTTGCTAACTCGATTGTAGCGTATACGTTAACACAGCGGCATAAGAATTGGATCCTACATGCTGAACAATCCAATAAGCTTTCTACTTACCCATTTCAGCCTACGAACAATAACGGAGAATCAGTCTTGCTAAAGGAAAATGTCCTCAAATCATGAAGAACAACCCCAAGAGAAATTGGCCCCAGCCCAACACAGGAGATAATGAAGCCACAGAACCCTTCGCTTGAAATGAAGCGACGCAGCTGAAGTGAAGAGACAAGATAGTCGATAGTTGCCTGGCCGTTAATCCTGGATACACAGGGTAGTTGCAGATAAGCAGATGAAACAAGATGAAAATATCCCAAAATATATTTGCAAACTTGTTAGATAGAGAACCTTGGAGTGTTTTCAGCCTACGCTGCGAGATCGTGACATTCAACTGTTCTTCCCTGCACTGCCAAACGTCCAATATTAATATGGTCTTGTACTTCCTTTAATTTGCGCCGCTTTTCCGCCAATTTCATTCATCGCGACGACGAAGATCACTGTACTGATGAAGGAACATTTACAAAGGAGCATCTATGCCGAGAACAGGTTTCGAACTCGGAACCCTTCGATACCGAGACCGTATATCAATCACTCGAAGCAGTAGTGGAAATACAGGGTTGCTATAAAAGAGATGACACTTTCAACGTTTTATAGAAACCAAAGTATTATTGAAGCAGTAACAATACTTACAACTTGTTCGTGTGTCTTAATTGGTATGACTAATTTTAGGCATTGAATTTAATGGAGATTTAGTCGCGACACATTTTGCGCACTTTTAGCGTCGCGGCGTCACTCCAGAAAAATGTTTATGAAATGGATAATATTAAGAAAAATCAATAATTTAGATTTTATGTAATATACAGATCAGAACAGAGAATACAAATTTGCTGCAGAACTAAGCATCAATCAACTACTGCAAGATATGACGTCACATCCGCCCGACAAAGGTTAAGCTTGCAAGATCTTGCAGTCGACTTGATGTTTTGTACGGCTCGCAGAACTCTTAAAAAGAGTTGAAATTTCGCCATCTTGGTTGATAATGAAAATTACAGAGGAAACAGAAGAGAGCCTGGAGAATCCATCAAAAAATAGCTCTAATACTGGAGATTACGGGAAATGCGGGAATGTTGGTCACCCTAACGATGGCGGTAACGAAAGACTAAATCCTGGCAAAATTACGGATTCAATTACAGCCGAATTTCAAACTGGCTGTGAGGCGGACGCCACAAGTTCTCTCAGACTGAAAAGAAAATTTCTAACTCGTTAAATCTGGGAATTAGCGCTTCGTCCTTCCAATAAGCCGGAGATGACGCACATTAGAAGACCACCTGCCGATTCCCAAACAGATCCTCAGCATTCAAGACGAAACAGAGGGACAAAATGGCATTTTACATTGCAACGTTAGCTGGACTTTGAGGCACGGAAAGTAAGCGGAAAATATCTACTTTCAGCATAGCGGATAAAACGTCAGAGGAAACTTTCTCGTCCCTTTTCTCGATTATGCAAGCGCGATTCTTTTCTAGCCACATCTACCAACAGATGGCAGCAAGGCCGCACGAAAAGGGTAGCCGTCGTAATTTCGTAATCCACTTTATATTAAAGAATAAGGGGAATATGGAAAATGGGATGCGATCTCTAGCACTGTATTAAATTATATAGTTTTTCGTGAAATACACAGCAGAAAGAGATTTTCCTTTTATTATAGCAACTGCTACAGGAAAAAGAAAGACTATGGATAATATGACTAGTTGCATAATTGAAAATTACGGATGAAAATTTTTTTGGAGTTTTTTTGGCTCTACATAAACTGCTTCAGCAGAAAGATAATTAAAAAAAAGTATGGGCTTTTGCGTTTTAGAAACAAATTCTATAACAAAAAAACTTGTGGTAAAAACTGTGGAAATTGCAAGCGGTCACTGTCATCGGTGTGGTCACGTTCAACACACTCTTTACTCACCTCAATAAAAAAAGTCTCTTTCAAATCGGTTTCGCAATGTGATTTGACAATGATAATGAGTTTTGGAAACAGCTGCAAATAGCTTCACAAGAAGACCAACATAGTATTTGTAAGAATATACATACTAGGAAAAATTTGTTTCACAAAATTCATAAGAACTTTTTTTTTTGTTTGGACGATTTAAAAATCTGAAAATTAAGATTAATTTAAAACCATTATATCTACACTGTACTTAAATTTCATCACGATCGGACCACAGGTTTTTTTTATAGATTTTCAAAGAGAGTGGTCGTCTTGACAACACAAAAAAGGCACTCACGTCGACAAAAAATCGAAGGCAACTCGAAGAAAAATTTGGTTACCATAGCTTAACGCAGAATTGAATAAGCTAAATTTTGATGTAACTTGTTTTCATGTAGGTCTACTGATTAATTTTTAATCGCAGTCCAAACTCTAGTATCTATAATTCTTAATACGATAGTAGAGAGGTTTGAGCTTATTTCTGTCTTGCGCTAACAGGGACGGCGACAGGGGTGGGCACGGGTGGGCAAGCGCCCACCCAAAAATTCCTGTGCCCACCCGATTGCCCACCCATTCAAATTATATAAATATATACAATTAGGGAGATGTAAACGGTTCTGTAAGTGTAGGCTGGTCCTCACTCAATGTATATTTTACTTGTGAATATTGTAGATACTAGAAAGTTCACAAGTTTTATCCTATAACTAGCTTTGCTGTCATTTGGCGAAACTTCTGCCTAATAAGTAAGTTTACAAAGATTAGAGGAAATATCTTGTTGAGTTAAATTAATTTAAGCTTTCCTTTCTACTTCCTTAATTTTGTCATTGGAAAGCTAAAGGAACTCTCAGAACTCTTTTTTAAAATGTAATATAATGAGCATTGCTATGATTAGAAGCAATCAACAGGCTTAGTACGTTTTATTGGATATTCACAATTATGAGGTATGTGTATATGATCAAGAGTTAATCAGGATTTAGAAGGATTTTGAGGGTTGAAGCTCCCAGCCTTCAATGGGGGAAAATTTGAAATCAGCCATATATTGAAGAAAAAAATATTAGAAATTTGGAAGTATAGAAAGTATAACTAACCATCTGTCATTACTTGGGCTAAAGGCTATAGACTAACTGAAACTGAGCATAGATGGGAGTGAGTTCTTGATGTTGTCAGCAACGGAACTCCGCATAAATCTCGGCCTTAGTATGATCAAAGTAATAAACAATAAACAAATAAAAACATCCTCTTTGCCTTAATCGCAATGACGACTATGAATTATGATGATGAAAGTGATGAAGGGACACTCACAAAACCACCCATGCTCAGACCGGGATTCGAACCCGGGACCCCTGGCATCGTAACTCACTGCGAAAACTACTCTGCGGGTAATTTGATGTGTCACATTCTTTTTTCAATCACAGTTTTTTTTACATGACTGTCATCTTCATATAATACAATGTTTGTAAAATTACAATTTTTAATTTGTTCTAATTAATAACCAGTAATCGCAATCACTACCGCACCGAGGTGACCAAATTTTATTGTAAAAATTTTGTAGGTTTGGAAAAAATTTATAGAATTACTGAACTGCTATTATTAATGGCTAGCACTATTTACAAGTTCTCTTCCAACATATAAATTTTCACTATCAGTTATGCAGTTCTTATGATGAAGTTGCAAGAATTTCAAAGAAGATGAAGAAAGGGGTGGAAAGAAACCTTGACTCGAGGTTGTCAGGTACCTATAATGAGGCAGCCAAATTAAGTAACAAAATAAATAATGAGGATAATAAGGCAGGAGTGATTCTTTTTAAAGGTCCACATGCTCAAATAGGCTAATTGTCACTGGATCTTCATTTTAAGCTGTAGTCCTAATGAGTGTGCATTGGGCTTCCACTGGGGATTGAACCCAGGACCCATTAATAATAAGACGAGAGCCTTATGCGATCGGAGAGACGATATACAGAAATAACTCCGTCAACCGTGTCGTTTTATCATAACATAACATGCATCCAGTTAAGAGGTGGATTAAACTATTATTATGATTGGCCCATGGACGTCAGCAGCATTTTTTCCAGGGAAGGACAAGCATGGTAATTTGTTCAAGGGGAGGCAAACAAGACATATTCCCCCCCCCCCCCGATAATAGTACTGTCCCCTAAAAAGAAATACTTATTAAAATTGAAGCTATTATGTTCCTGCAGCATCCTTCCAATAATTAACATAAATTACTGTGAATGAAAAGAAATATATGTGTGCAATGTATAAGTTTATGTTAAGACCCATTTTCCAGGGGGGGTGCCCCCTTGCACCCCCTCCTTCCTGACACCCATGAATTGGCCTGAGATTTAAACTACTTCTTCCACGTACAGACAAACATATTTGAGATTTACATAAAACCACGTCGTTGTTCACGGAGTTATCTGTTTTGATAAAAAATGAAGCATTGTGGAGTTGAAATCAGTACCTCAACTTTCGAAGTTCTATGAACTATTCATACTCTATTTGTGGAAAGTAATCAAGACTGATTTGACTTATTGTTATATTCAAGTAGGTTTTCTGCTAGATTTGACCAATGGTGGCTGTGAGGTTGAATAGTAATTAGATGAACGTCAGGAAGGATCGAACACAGACAGGCAAGGATACACAAAACACCAAGAGGATTATCTTGATTGCGGTTACAGGCGCCAGGGACTCATTTAACTACAAGAATACAGTTTACAGGGTGTACTATTCTAGAGGGAGGTTGACATTTTAGTGTGTTCGAAAAAGGTCACACTTACAGCCACACAAGTTGCACACCTCATCAGACTATAAATTTGTTTGCCTTTGTTCAACTACAAATTGCGCGGTGTTAAATATTTAATCTAAGCCTAGACAAATCTAAGATAAACACTTTATTGCTTCACAAAAAGTAAAAAGCTTGCATAAATATCAGATGAGCAACAAACATACTGGTTTATGCAACAAAGTTTTTTTTAAGCTATTTTAAGTAGATGCGGAAATTCTAGTTTTAAAATCAAGTTTGGATCTGTAAAAAAGATACGATGATTAGATTTGATGAATTCCTAGTGTCCAAATCGCTTTCTACACAAGGTAAGAGGGAAATCTCGAGTGAGAGAGGCAAATGCCTTACATTTGTACTGCCCACCCTAATTTATCAATATAGAGCTTCTGCCCACCCGGTCGAAACATTCTGGCGCCGCCCCTGTGCGCTAAAGTCTCGGATACATTATGATCAGGGAACGGGATTTACAAGTACAATGTAAATACATAGTTATCTTCATATGATGTTAAAATAAATGTAATTTTTGCTTCAATCTTTGGAAATGTGGTCCGATAGAACCAGAAATGATATTTTTATTTTCCATGTTTATATATATTAGTCCTCCTTCGTGGTCATGCATGCGGTCTAAGACGCTGTGCTTTAGACTCCGACTGCGGGACTGCATGGGTTCGAGTCTGACTGGGTTCAGTCTCTGGGTTCTGGGCCTGTGTATAGGACAGGTGGCAACCCACCATCGTGAGGAAACTGGGTAGCTACGAGGGAGTAGCGTAATCTAGTCTGAGAAATCTCCTATAGCGGCTCGACATGCTGACCCCACGTCACCCCACCAAGGCCCTTACAGGGCTGTCGCGGCATGGTGTATATATACGTATATATATTAGCTTTTATCACATATCTCACATGTTTTAGTTACTTTTACAAATAATTCCATGTCTGCAAACATTTCCCGTCATATATACAATATTCGCGATGTTGCTAAATTTTTCTTTCTCGTGTGTGTATCAAAGGCTTTCCGTTCACTCGTATTCTGTTTGTTTTGGACTCTGTTTATTTCAAGTCTTGGCAATAGACACTGCATCCGTTATTCTAAAATTCTTGTCAACAGCAGAGAATGCGAGCTCAAGCTTTCGTGGTGAAATCCATTTATTAATTTTAAATATGCTATCATAGCTTCATGCGATATTCGACGCAGTTTCAGGTAATACAAATATGTCTTTAGGGAGAACAGAAGAAAGATTGACATTTCATTACTTAAAAGAAAGGTTGGGTACTCCACTGATTTGGTAACAGAAAATAGATCAGATTTTGTATTGAAATTTTGCTTTACCAGTATTAGCATGCAAGTCAAATTCATTTTATTTAGCTAGACTAGCCGCTCCTCCATGGAAATTGCCATTTTTCACGATTGTCAGTCCATATTTAATTTTGATTAAAATAACTAAATGTATGTTTACATATCGAACACTTTTTATTCTGCGGTACACGAAAATGCGAGCTTTAAGGTCAACCGTCTCCCCGTTGTCGCGTGTGTAGCTTCGTCTCAGCACGAACGGCTGAAGTACACAGTTCAGTGATTAGGTAAAGTTGGCTGTTACTATGATTGACGCTAATAGTGCTGCTGCTGATGAAAATATCCCTCGTATGCCACAGCAAAGAGGGAAGCGATTCGGCAGGCACGACCTCAATGAACAAAATACGAGCATTATTGCACATGTGTACAGCTTTATTCAAACGTTAGCTGATATTCCAGAAATGGCAAATACTGTTAATTTCAAACAAGTTCAAAACCTGACTGGAGGCGAGGAAAGAACGACTGTTCAGAGCAGTGAAAGAAAAATAGAGCAAGAAATAAACCCGCTTCCATACGCCACGGAAACGCTATAAAATAGATTAAATGAGTTTACTAAGGATAGTTTTATGACCGTGCATAATATCCAACTCCTGAAAACCTGTATTGAATTAGCAAAATAAATAATCTTTCGTGTTAAAAAAATGCATTACGATTTCTGAAGAATTGAAAGAAAGGTATAGAATAAATTATAAAAAAAGTATTAAGTATGCAGTATAAAATAAGAACATAAAAATATAAAAATATTGTAATCCGAGGGAGATATACAGTATATTGCAGAATAAATATTTTATCTCTGGGCACAGGGTGAGAGAAAATGAAAGATAAAGCTAATTACAGGAAACAAAGTAACAATTCGCTCATTGGAACCAAAACCGAAAAACATGGTCACAGGCGAAACTTGAGGGGGTGGAGGGAATCGAACTTTGAGGGGTGTAGAATCAAAATGTTTTCAAGCCCATACAAATATCTTCGCACAATCATAAAAACAGCGGCGGCGTCAGGATTAATCATCTAGGGGTGCTGAGGCGGTGTGGATAGAAATTTAGGGGGTGCGATGCTGAAAGTAAGGAAAAAACCATGAAACATGCATGCAACCTTTCAAAACTGGGGGAGCAAGGTGTTAAAACAGAGGGGGAGGGGGCAAGGAGAGTTTCCTTTCTCTGTAGATACGGTGCGGGATGAAAATAGCAAAAAGCGGGGGCAACTGCACCCTTAATAGCCCCCACTGATTAACATAAATTACTGCCTGAAATTAAATTATATGTGTGAAATATATAATTTTAGATTGGCATTCATTTTCCATGGAGGCTGTGCCCCCTTGCCTTCCACCTGGACCTCTATGATGATATGTATTAAGTCTTCTACTCCAAGAAAGTGGTCATACAGTGTTAACATTCAGATATACATTGCAGTCTCATGGAACCATGTAGTGAAATGCAAAATTAAATTAGGGCCTCCCCGATGGCTCAGTGATAGCGTGGTCGACTTGTAATCGAAGTTTCTCGGGTTCGATACCCGGGAGGCACATAGTGGTTCGGATCCCACTTTAAACTGTAGGTCCAGTACCGATTAGCCTTAATGTGCATAAAGTGGACTTAAAACACAAAATCAATCAATCAACATAATGAAATTATCCTTGCCTTTAAAAACACAATTTTTGAACCTTTTCAATGTGACCAATGGAGGTACAAAATAAATAGTACATGGTATCTTCCGTCTGCCGCTTCAGGACAAATCGCAGCTTAGTTTTCGTTAAAAGCCTTTTTGCCGCACTATCCACAACAATGAACTGTAAACTTTCTTCATGAACATTGGACCTCTTCCTAACAGTTTCTGAAAAAGCCTGA
This sequence comes from Lepisma saccharinum, assembly GCF_977018435.1. Taxonomy (NCBI): domain Eukaryota; kingdom Metazoa; phylum Arthropoda; class Insecta; order Zygentoma; family Lepismatidae; genus Lepisma; species Lepisma saccharinum. The sequence continues at coordinate 33,396,332 of NC_139238.1, forward strand.
AATAGTACGTTTACTAGACATGTTACATAGAACATAGAACGTATTAACAAGACAACTACCCTTCACGTTACAACTCGCATCGCATTAAATAATTTCCCGAGCACGACCTGGCGATACCTTGAAAGCAGCTGAAATTTTGTCTCCAGTGGAAAGAAGAACAAGTAAGTGGAAAATAAACCGTTTATCAACATTGCAAAAAAGAAAAAGCAAATCTAACACTAAGCTTCAGGCAATTATCGAAAACCACAAACAGACCACTTGAAGAAACTAGAGTAGAAACAAATCTTAACAACAATGCTGACGAAAGAAAAAAATGGCCTCTGATCTTTATACAGGAAAGTATGTATATCGGCATCTCTTTCAAGTGTTTTCAGTTGATGGTAGGGGGTGCTTTAGCACCCCCTCGCGCTCCCTGGCGCCGCCCCTGCATAAAAAACTACTGGTTACTTTGCTCCTCAGGTTACAGAAGGTTAACAAAAGTACTATTAACTTGTAAATTTTCATAAACTGAAAACTTTGGGGGGGGGGGGCAAATGCGCCCTTGTCGCCGTCAAGTTACGCCTATGCCGAAAATTGCCTATGAAATAAAGTAACGAATCGCTCATCGGAACCAAACCCGATGAAATAAAAATGAAAAGATTCCATCCATCAACGTCGAGCCGAACCCTGAAATCACTGGAGACGTTATTTCCAAAGAACAGGGGGAAGGGAAGGAGCACAGAGTCAACACTAGTCGTACCGCCAGTCGACCGCTTGCTCCCCTTCCTTGTCCACCCACAATGTCTCGTTTTGAAAGAAGGGCAAAAAATGTGGAGCATCCAAGAACAAGCAGAATTCCAGTGGACCATCTTCGATCCAAGGGGAAGGCTCCGTAGCGGTGCACCCTGAGACAGAAAAAAAAAGAGGCGAGACTAACTGGCAGCGGACTTCCTAAAATAATAAAACCGAAGCAGAACTTTCTGGTAAATTTTTCTTCGGAACCCCAGCTTTCCAGGGATTAACTTGTCGAAGACGGAATGACTTGAAATCAATGCAATTTCTCCATTTATTTCTCATGAAAAGAAAATTTGCTACAGCCTGGACAAAACAAACAGAAATTAATTAATTTTGGAATTTTGTTTAAATCTTCATTTATATATTTTATAGAAAAGTTGCATCCAACATATAACACGGTGATAGATGTACAGTAAAATAATATACATTCCCTTAAAACACAATCACTCATTAGAACTAATGCAGACACCAATTCACCTTGATTGATTTAGTTTATTTTACCTCGCTTTTCTGCCATCTTGGCTAACCGCGAAGATGAGGATGACTGGTGATGAAATGGATGAGGATTATACTGTTTGTAGTTCCAGACGCCAGAGCCTCGTTAGTCTTCAAAATGCAGTCTGAGTTGCACTACGTGGAAATAAGGTTGACATTTGGGTGTCTCCAGAAAGCGCCATTCCTTACATCACAACACCAACTATGAAAACGAACCAAAATCTTCGTGGAGGCACATAGTGGTTCGGATCCCACTTCAAACTGTAGGTCCAGTCCAGATTAGCCTTTCTGTGCATAAAGGGGACCTAAAACAAATATTCAAACCAAAATATCCGTGATATGATAAAAAACACACAAAAGAACAAAACAAACACATGGTTATGCAGCAAATTATCCTGGCTGTAGATAAAGACGCCACAGCCTCATATGAAAATGACACCCCTAAAACCCTGCAGTTTTTTTAAAACTCCTGCATGTATTATGTTCCATTTAAATTACAAGAGAGAGACATGTAGAAAGAAGGAGAAAAATAGAAAATGAAAGGGAAAGAATGAAAGACAGACAAAGAAAGACAGGCAGAGAAATAAAGAGCAAGAATGAAACATATATTAAGGTTTGTTTAAGTCCACTTTATGCTCGAATAGGCTAATCGAGACTGGGAAAGTCCCGGGACCTTTTGATTACAGGTAACAGCGACAACACTACATCATAGGGAAGGTCCAAAGAAAGAAAGAGAAATAGAGAGGGAGAGAAAACGATAAAGTAAGATATAAAGAGAATGAACGAGAAAGGAATGAAAGAGAGAGACAGTGAAAGAGAACCCACAGAGAGAGACAGAGAGAATGAAATAATGTACACACAGAGAAAGAGAAAGAAACAAAGAGAGACAGAAAGAGACATGGTAACATAGATGGAGAAACAGAGAGAGAGAGAGAGAGAGAGAGAGAGAGAGAGAGAGAGGGAGGGATACAAAGAAAGAAAGAAATGGAGAAAGAGACACAGAAAGAAAGAGGATACAAAGACAAGACAAAGAAAGAAAGAGAGACGAAGACAAAGACATGACAAATATAGCACAGATAAAGAGTGGGAGAGAGGATAGAAAGATACAAAGAAACAGAAAAGGTAGAGAAAAAGAGAAAGAGATGGAGAAGAGACAAAGAAAGAAAACAAGAAAAAGAAGAAAAAAACAGAAACAGAGAGAGAGAGAGAGAGAAAATAGAAATAAAAGGATACAAAGGAAGGGACAAAGAAAACAGAGAGACAGAGAAAGAGATAAAGAGATACGGAAACATAGAGAAAGAAAATGCAATGAAGGAAAGGGATAGAGAATAAGAAAGAGGAAGACGCACAAATACGAAGAAAAGATGTCAGAGATAGATAAGGTACGAAAGAGACAAGAAAACAGAGGGGGCGGGAGAGAGAGAGGTTGTCGCCCAAGTGATATTTCAGACGAGGGCGGCAAGTAGCGCCAAGGGGTGAAAACCCTTGGGTTGAGCACACTTATTAAGAGAGCGTCAAGTGTCATTAACCACTCCAGATCACAGTCTGATCCGCACACGAACCTTTCCACCCGCCACTATCGAAGCGTATTGGCTGGCTGCACCATGACGTCACGTCAGATGCACTCGCCCTCCGGTAATGAACGCTAATTAGCCAGGAGGGGTCCTTATTAATTGGAACCTCAGTGGAGGAGTTCTAATGACGAGAAGATCCCTTCGTCGCTCTATCTTGTAATTGGTGGTCGGGAAAATGAACCCTGCGATCTTAGCTTAATGTCAAGGACGTGTCTGAAACTAGCAGGGAAGTTTCTTTAAGTCTTTTTTGTAAGGGATGCGTTAATTTGAACCCGCAATTGGTAAAAACTGAGAATTCGATAGATATAACTTCCCCTGGCGCTAGGCAACACTCATAGCGTCAGGCAAGTTCAGGTTGCGTAGAGTCGGGCGCTCCAATCAGCCGAGAAAGGATGAATTGTTTGGCAAAGTTTGTTGACGCTCCATTGCATTCAGAGGCAAAAGGATGACACGATTTAGACGGGTACGTCGGAGATATTTCTACGATTAAGTCAGCTTTAGGTTCAGATAGACTAATTGGAATTGGAACCAGTTCAAAGTGGGATCCGATCAACCGAGGAATATCAGGGATCGAACTCGTGACCTCTTAATTATAAAGTAACCTTTCCAGAGAGAGACTCGCAGCTAATTTAGGCTTGAAGCCCAATCAACATGGTGAATGATGTGGGGCAGGTCACTACAGATATATCCTTATCTGTGATTTATAGTTAAGGTTCCCCTCTTTCTTGGTAAAGATATGAAACTCAACAGTACCTCCGCTACTTTTTGCAATATGTGGACAGCAGAACATAGATCAGGGATGGTTTTCGTCTGTGAGGCCTCTGCCTACCTTTCTTTGACTTTTTCCTTTTTCTCTCCATTTCTTTGACTCTTTCTCTCTCTCTCTCTCTCTCTATCTCTCTCTCTCACTCTCTATCTCTCTCTCTCTCTTTGCCTTCTTTGTCTTTATTTCTCTCATTATTTCGTCTCTATCTGTCTGTTTCCTTGTCTTCTAGCTCTCTCCGTTTCTTTCTTTGCCTTCTATTTCTCTCTCTCCGTTTATTTCTTTGTGTGTATTACTCTCCCTCTCTCCGCGTTTCTCTATCAGTCTATCTCCGTTTCTTTCTTTGTCAATCTGCCTCTGTCCGTTTCTTTCTTTGTCTTATTTTTGTTTCTCCTTTTTGTCTCTCTCTCTCTCTACGTTTTGTTTTTCCTTCTATTTTTATCTCTATCATTCTTTCTATATCTCAATCAGTTTCTCTATCTCTCCCTGTGTGTCTTTCATTCTTTCTATATCTCTCTCAGTTTCCCTGTCTGACTCTCTCTCTCTCTCTCTCTCTCTGTTGATTGATTGATTTAGTTTCGCTCTTCTGTCACTTTTGGCTAATTTGCGAAGATGGAGATGGGTGATGATATAATAAAATTGATGAATGGACACTCACAAACATCCATGCCCAGGCCGGGATTCGAACCAGGGACCCCTGGCGTCGTAGTGCGATGTGCTAACCATTCCGCCACGGGGTCCGGCTCTCTCTCTCTCCCTCTCTCTCTCTCCTCCTTGATATACCTGCCTGTCGTAATTTGAATGCAGCATATTACAGATTAATCAAGATGAGAAAAACTCATGTGTTGGGCTCTGTCGTGGAATTTTTAACCGCAGGCGAGCTTGAGAACGTGGACAATGACGATATCCGTTTTCCACGTAATCTTGCACCTGTGTTGCCGAAATGTGCGGCGGCTTTCAAAATGCCATCGTCATCTTTATTGAGAGCTAAGTATTTGTATTATCATGAAAGGGAAAACAGTAATCAGCGAAAGTAGAGACGTGATATTTAACTGTGAAGTTTTTCAGAACGATGGAAACGCGTTAAGTACGAGTGATGATATGTAATTTATGAATGGATACTCACAAAGAATGTCTATGCGCAGGCAGGGATTCGAACCCTATGTGCCTTCGTGGCATGGCGCATTGATCACCTACCCAACATGTTTACACCTGTAGAAAATGATGCTCTGCTGAGATAAATATACATCCGGATGGAACAAGCAATTAACTTAATAGATAGCGTGCTTTACTTCGCAGGGCATGCTGGGAAGTTGCATATTGGAGATTGGATACACTGCAGCGTCCGACGATACTAGCCCATGGGGACCAACGGACTCAACACGAACTCACGGAAACAAAATGCGATTGGTGTGTTTCCCTTCACGGAAACAACCTCGAACTCCGGTTTTGAAACCACGCACACAAAAATGCGAAATAATTAACAGTGGATACAGGCTGTAGACTCAAGTAAACATCTAAGTGCATCAAAAACTGAATTTCTATCTTCTTTTCTTCTTTTGTGTAGTTAATCAGTGGTGCTTAATTTTGACCTCAAATCAAAAATAAATTACCCTAAAAATGACGATAGGACGAATCTCTGAAAACATTGGTAGAAAAAATGCAAGTGCAGTAATTAAAAGTCCAAACAATTTAACGTTGTTCATACATTCACGGAAATGCATACAATTTAAGAATACTTTGCATTCTTAAAAATAGTTCATCCTAATGTTCAGATCCTTTTTAAGTTCACTTTATACACAGAACGGCTATTCGGGACTGGACCTACAATTTAAAGTATGATCCGAACCACTGCGTCATGTGCCTCCACCGGATATCTAACCGAGGAGCCCTTGATTAAGGGAATGACGTTACAACTTCGACATCAGTGAGGCGCAGATCCATTTTTTGGATAGCAATTATTTATATATACTAGCTGATTGACCGGCGTTGCCATGGTATTTATTTATACCAATCCTCTACTAGACAGGAACATAATGAATTCTAACTTTAGTGTAAAATGAACTTGGGAGTTGAACGACATTGGGAGTTTCACTATTCATCTTAGCGTATCGGTCGTTTTCGATTATTTTTACATGTCACCCCTTTCCCACCCCAAACCCTAGGGGTGCCAGGGGTGTCTTGGAGTTGAACGGCATTTGGAGTGTCACTATTCATCTTAGCGACCCCGAAAACTTTTAATTACACACGAATATCGGTCCTTTTCGATTTTTTTACGTGTCACCCCTTCCCACCCCACCTAGAAGTGTGAGGGGTGTCTTACCTCCACAGTATTTCTTTCCAGATTGTACGTCATATGTGTACCAAGTTTGGTTGAAATAGCTCCAGGCGCTACGATGCCAGGGGTACCGAGTTCGAATCCTGGCTTGGCCATGGGTGTTCCTTGTGTGTGTCCGATCATCGATTTCATCATATCATCACTCACACGTTTGCCACATTATTGATTTCTTGTCAATGAACACGCTGCAATGTGTACCATCTCTGCATTCGTCTGGAGTGACCATGACTAGTGACAGTCAGAGCTGAACATGCCACCGCCTGAATAACAACTCTCAATGACGTACCATCATGGACTCGTATCTTACGAAGCGATACATGGGTTATCAACGATTAAGAAGTTAATGGTACTGCATCCTAACACGCTGCGAAATTACCTCGAAGTACGCACTAGCTACGTTAACGACCGGCTGGCTTTGAAGTCCACGGAGCGCGCCCACCAGCTGCAACAATCACATTCAACGCACAGTGTTGCCACGCATCTACTCTACGCCACCATGTCCCTCCGCCTTCCCACGGTCTCCACATTGAAGTTGCAAAGTACGGCAACAGCGTATCCGCAGTCATGTGACTGAGACTCCACGTGGAGTAGACGAGCAGAATGACAGCTGCGCCCATTGGCTAAAGGTTGAGTGTGATTGGACGAAAACAACTCGCCCGCTGTTTATCCCCACCCACGTTCGTGGCGGAAGCTCTCTTCAGATCTTGGACGTTAATCAAGTAAACGCGTCAACTTTACCTGCTGCGGCGTCAGAAACATACAACTTTTCCCAAGAAGAAAAATTTACACGTTTGTCGGTAGAAGAGCTTACAGCCTCGTCTATCTTTCCTCTGGTAAGTCCCGAAAAGACGGGGATTGATCTTTAGCATGTGTCCCTACCTGCATTAGGTAGTCAGTCAGTCAGTCGAATTTCCCAGCAGGCAGTGGAAAGCTGTAACCTGCGTTTGTACATCTTAAGCAGGTCACTTCGGTTACTACCGCTTTGACTTTGATGAAAGGTTCTCTATTCTAGGAAGCCAAAGGGCAAAGAAGCGTCGCTACCTGGTTGGAAAGGTTTGGCCATACCTTACCACGAAATAATCTTAGTCCGCCATCTCCCAAACAGCAAGAAATCTATCTATAAAGAGGGACAGAAAAGGGGAATAAAAATAAACAAATATAGAGAAGGCAGGAGAGAGGTACAATACTCTTTGACGCAATTAAATCACACACACACGCCAGACTAAACTAAACTGCATGCTGCGACACGTAGAACAGACAGGAAGAACAACGGTCGACTACACTCTCTACGTAGAATCCACCAACACTAATACGTAACAGGTGACCTACACTCCCAGCGCCTGTAGTGGGGCTTTCTGTATCACTTAGCTGAAATCAATCTCAGCGTAATCTGACGGCATAGCGTCATTTTCGGGTGAATTTCCTATTTTCCGAGTGTGGGACGATGTCCCAGCAGTAGTGGGACATGTGGACATACGTCGTCATTTTTTACTGGCTACATTCCGATCTCAACGTTATGTAGAAAACAGTAGTAAATTTCCTGTATTTTCCATCAGGAGTCCCCTTGCGGAATTTACACTGGGCCTCAATTGCTGCACCATTGTATTAGTTTAATCCGACATTGGTATATTTCTTCCTTCTTGAGTAATTGTGCTTTAAACATGGTGTGAGGCGATTTTTGCACGCCTGTCACTCGAAAACTGTGCCAATTTCGACATTTTTTCACATGGCATTTTTTCCTTGTTTTTAATTGTCGAATCACCTCCCAATCGTTGTAACACGTATTTTGCAACAACCTGTATAACTGTGTGTGTGTGTCTGTGTGTGTGTGTGTGTCTGTGTGTGTAAAGCTACTCCCCCCTTGATTGTACTGTGCCATGAAGGAACACATAGTGGGTGTGTGGCGGCAAGATCTCGCACATTTAGAATCTCGTTCATTGCGGAAATGGTGTGGTCACCATCACGCTGTTGCTGACTTTAGCCTCCTCCTCCACGGGTTTCACGGAGGCATCTGTTTGTTACAGGCTGAGTCAACCACAGAGCCGCTATATAGATCAAAAGTAACTTTTAAAAATTCTATATCTATAATACATTGTTCATACATTCCACAGTACCACACACATATCCTTCGACTTGTACAGGGTGTTCCAAAAGTCGCAGTACAGCCTATTATTTCAGAACTTGTAAGGAAAATGAAACATTTGAATACACCAATGTAAATTGGGTATGAGGGCCCACCTTTTGGGGCATAACACAACAATGGCCGCCATTTTGAATTGCCGTCCATTTTTTAAAATGGGAAGGGGGTCATGTTTGGTATCGAAACACATTAACATTTTGCCAGGAATTCATTTCTGGTGTAGGCGTTATTGGCATCAAAAGTTGACACTGGAGGGCTAAATGATGTGTTCAATATGGCGACCGTCTTGTTGAATGCATAACTCCAGTCGCGTAAACAAGTCAGCAGACACTCGCAGAAGCACTTCTGGTGCGATTTCACTGCAGCACAGCGTAATTCTTTGTTTCAGATGGTGAACATCACGAATTTTCTCTGGGCAAACGAGTTGCTTCAAATGCCCCCACAAATAAAAGTCCATAGCTGTTAGGTTGGGTGATCATGGTGGCCACTTCGCTGAGCCATGCCGACCAATCCATTGCCCAGGCAACTGGACATCGAGCCACTGACGAACAATTAGCCCATAGTGTGGCGGAGCACCATCTTGTTGGAAAAACGAAGGTAATGTACCATCTTCATTTAAAAGGGAAGGAAAGACAGTGTCTTTCAGCATGTCCAAGTACCGCTCGGAATTAAGGGTTCCATCGATGAAGATTGGTCCAACCACACGGGTGCCCCATATCCCACATCACACCATGATTTTAACATCTCCAACAACATTGGATGGGTTAATCCAGTGGGGATTTTCATCACACCAATATCGGTGATTCTTCCGGTTTACTTCGCCACTGACATAAAACATTGTCTCGTCACTGAATAGGATACTCTGTGGGAATGTAGGGTTGTTCTGATGTTGACGTAATGCACACGTACATAACTCAACACGTCTGTCTGGGTCATTCTCAAAAACGTTTTTGCAGCATTTGGATCTTAAATGGGTGTCATTTGTTGCTATGAAGAATACGCCTAATGGAGAAACGACTAACACCAATTTCACTTGTAAGACGTCGAGTGCTGCGCTGTGGGCTCTTCGCAAAGGCAGCCAAGACCATCGTCGAGGTTATCTCGTCAGTGGAAGATTTGGGACGACCATTACGTCGCCTGTCGGACACATTTCAAGTTTCCTTGAATTTGGATAGGAGACATGCAACAGTGTTATACGAAATCGGTGGTTTCTCTGGGTGGCGCCTGTTGAAATCTGCTGCAACGACTCGGCTGCTTCGTTCCCCAAACATCAGGATCACCCCAATTCGCTCTTGCTTCGTCAACGCCATCATAATTATGTCACCTGCAACAGAATAAAGTTTTCAGACTTTTGGATGCCAATAACGCCTACACTGTGACAGTTGTGTGAAATCTGATTCCAGAAATGAATTCCTGGTAAAATTTGAATGTGTTTTGATACCCAACATGACCCCCTTCCCATTTTAAAAACATGGACGGCAATTCAAAATGGCGGCCATTGTTGTGTTATGCCCCAAAAGGTGGGCCCTCATACCCAATTTACATTGGTGTATTCAAATGTTTTATTTTCCTTACAACTTCTGAAATAATAGTCTGTACTGCGACTTTTGGACCACCCTGTATATCTCGGCTTTTCATGCTAGTCCCGCAATCTCGCGAAATAAAATTGTTGCGATAACATATACCGCAACCCTCGTATATACTGTGAGCTGGTGTAGACTACATGTTTTTGAGAAAACTCTTGAATAATGGCAAGGTTCAAATCGTGCAGTCAAGTCATTTCGAGGTATTTCAACAAGAACTCCACGCGAATTCAAGGACGGTAATTATAACAAAAGCCACGAACGTCTCTCTTTCCTCTTCCTTTCCATCCATCTTCGACATCCCGTCGCGGTTAGCACGATGGCACAAACAAACGCTTTTAATCAAATCAACGCCCGTCAACATCCGACTGACGCAAGATTCAGATATCACAATACGGATGATACACACGTCACAGCCCACGCACAAGGTCAATCAACAATATGACAGCGTAAACACACCTTAACGGCACCGTTAGAGCGGCTTAATGAAAGCAGGGAACAAATAAGGAAACGCAGCCGACCTTTGGACCTCAGCGGTTTGTTCATTGTTTCCTCCAAACCCGCTGCCCTCTTTGTCCCGTTGGCGGACTTGCGGTTGTTGGCGAGAGAGAATTAGCTACCAATTAACTCCTCTAATCAGCGCATCTGGAGGGAAATCAGTGGAGAAGTACGAGGAGCGTTCATTATGTTAGCGACAATAGCATTAAGACCTCCGTGCTCCGGTTATTACTGACGTGGGCCTGGGTATAACCCTAACTTAAAGCTTCTAGAAAGAGTTTGGTTCTGGTGTTGCGTCTCGAAATTCGAGACAACTGATTTGGTTTATTTTACTTCACATTTCTGCCACTTTTCGCTAATCGCGAAGATGAGGATGTGTGTGTGATAAAATGATGATCTTTTACTTTCGTAGTGTCCAAAGACGAGGCCCAACATAATATATGTTCATTTTGGGTCATTGTAGGCCAGAAAAAGGTGGGTTTTATTTGTCCTTTTTTGCCTTTTTCGGCGTTTCTTGGCCTATCGGTCCTTTTCTAGCCTATTTTTAGGTCTTAACGGCTTTTTTTTTTGCAACTTCTCCTTCTTTCGACTAGGTTTTTACTGACCATTCTCAATTCGAATCTTCATCAGTTCATCACCTCTTAAACATCCTTTCTGTAGTAAAGAAATAAAAAAAGGGAGAAATAAATATATTTGAACCATCCCTGAAACGAGAGAAAAACATTTTTGGACGACTGAAGCAGGTACGGTACAAGGTCCTTTAACCGTAACTTGTCTGGAAGGTGTAAGTGGCAACTTTCTCTTGTTTTGAAACTTTCAGCACGGTGTATACGACCAGACAGCACGCGCCTGAAAACATCTCAAGTCAGATAAGGAGGTGCCGCGCATATTCATTAAATATGTAATTAGAACTGAAGTTATTAATTAATTTGGATCACATTTATACGTCCTTTTTTCCGTTTTTAAGTACTTTTTTATATTTTTAGGTCTTTTTTAGGCAATTTATAGGTCTTCAACTTCAGAGCCCTCTACATGACACTGAAGCCGGGACTCCTGGCGTCGTAGCGCGCTGTTCTAACCACTCCACAGCGGAAGTCGGTCGATAATTGCTTGATTTAGTTCATTTCGCTTTTCTGCCACTTTTGGCTAATCGCAAAGATGATTATGACTGGTGATGAGACGAGATTGATGAAAAGGGAATGGCATAATACGAGCCGTATAAAGGATCATACTGGCTGCGAGTCCAGACGCCAGAGCCTCGTTGGTCTGCAAAATGCAGTCCAGAGTGTACTACATGGAAAGGAGGTTGACATTTGAGTGTCTTTAGATAGGGTCACCACTTACACCCCACACTCTCGGTATTGTTCCAGACTTTGATATGATATTTCAAAATTACCTAAAACCAATTTACTATACGGCATCTTCAAACGTATCCGGTGAATATACACCTGATTACTTAGGTATGATATACTAGGTAAATCAAAAAGTAAAGGCAATTTTCACATAACATCTTTATTTCCACACAAGAAGAACTACATGTCATTTTTCCACATATGATCCCTGCACGGTAATGCACTTTTGGTATCGTGCAATCAGCTTCAACATCTCGTCCGCAAAGAAGGTTTTTGTTTGCTCACGAAGCCACGTCTGCACCGCCTGCTGGACTTCGTCATCTGACCTGAACCGACGACCACGAACAAACTTCTTGGTACACTAATTCACTATTGCATATGCTGATCCAAAACTTATGTCGAAGAGTTCCGTCACTTGTGCTATTGTGATTTTTCGATCGTCCCTGATAATATTGGGTTGGTGCGAATGAAATGTCCGCTTTGACGTGAGGTGGGAAACTCACCTCAACAACACAACACAGGGATTGACTTAGGTCACAGGTCTAACGTCATAAACTCTGTATACGTCCAGCAAACAGGCTGGAGCACCCAGACAGTCAGGATGCAGTTTGTTGCTGAACAGGGTAGTCTGAAAGTGCACCATGGAGAACACACAATTGCGAGTGATTTGTCTTTACGAATTCAAACTGGGACATTCTGCTCAGCAAGCCGCCAAAAACACTAACAGTGCATTTGGGCCAGGAATGGTAAATGAACGCACCATTCGCCGCTGGTTTGTCAAATTTCGTTCCGGTGACACAGCATTGCAAAATGAACCCAGTGGCCATCGACCAACATCATGTTCGGATGAGCTCCTCAGGAACCCTGTGGAAGCGGACCCTCGGAAAAGTGTTCGTGCCATTGCAGACGAGTTAGGCATACACCATACCACTGTCGTTTGGCGGCTCCGTGCGATCAGTAAAGTGAAAACGTTGGACTCATGGGTACCACATGATTTGACACCGGTCAACAAGACTCGGCGCCTGGAGGTGTGCAGTTCTCTGAGTGTAAGGAATAACTGGGATGGTTTCCTGCATCGGATTGTCACTTCACATGAAAAATGGATCTGCTATGACAATCATAAACGATCAGAACAATGGTTGGATCGTGATCAACGTTTCCGAAACCACCTCTCCACCCACGGAAGGTGTTGTTGCTGGTATGGTGGTCTATGGTGGGTGTGGTCCATCATGTCTTTCTCAGGCGAGGTGAAACCATCAATGCAAATTGTTACAGTGCTGAACTCCATGAAATGCACCACAAACTTCTCCGCAAGCATCCAGCAATGGTCCACAGACATGGTGTCCTGGTGTTGCACGACAATGCTCACCAACATGTAGCACAAAGGACGGTGCAGGCTCTCCATGAGTTGCAATATGAAACCCTTCCTCATCCAGCATATTCTCCCGACCTCTCTCCCATTGACTACCATCACTTCCGGCATCTCGATCACTTCCTAACAGGGAAGACCTTCGCTGATGATCGGGCGGTGCAACATGCCGTTGAGGAGATCTTTGCGTCGCAGACTCCAGACTTCTTTTGCCATGGAATCCAATTGTTGGCTGAGCGATGACAAAAATGTGTGGCTGCAGACGGGGACTATTTTGATTAACCAGGTATTGTAGTTTTGATTATTTTGGCCTTTGGCAATGACGCACCTGGGCCGGACATTTCATTCGCACCAACCCAATAGTATCCACCCGTTGGACGTTTTCTTCTGAGCGTCCACTTCGACTTTCGTCCGTTACACTTGTGCGTCCCGATTTAAAGATGTCCACCCACTCGTACACCTTTCGTTGAGTCATGGTGCTTGCTCGATACTGCGCTAACAGCCGACAGTGGGTGTTTGCCTGTTTGACTCCCTCCGACCACAGAAAGTGCGCTACGGCGATGGTGCATTCGTGGAGTGGTGTATCCATACGTGTGAATACGTTGCCAATAACGATTCACCAAATTAAGTTACATGAAATCTGATTTCAGATTTGACACCCTGACGAAATTCTAGCCTATAGTCATGTATCACATGACCCACCTATCAATTTAAATAATAAAAGAGTTGAATTCAAGATGGCGGAACCAAGAAGGCGACCGTCCCCGTGACATACTCCAAAAAGATGTCCGCCTAGGCGTATTTTGTATCGCTCATATCAAATTCCATGAAAATACATCACTGCGGATTTTTCAAGGGGGTGGTAAGGGACTTCTCATACACCCTGTATTTCGGTTATTTTGCGTCGCTTTTCTTCGTATCTCTTGTGTTAATCGCGACGCCGAGGATGAATAAGGAACTAGTGAAATAAATGAGCGACACTGACACCTATGCCTTACGCATAGTTCGAACGTGGAACCTATCGCTTCAAGCTTGGCTTTAATATAAATTAATCACCTATATTTGCCTCGCTATTCTGTCTCCTTAAGTTAATAGCGACGATGAGCATGAATGATCATTATTTGAAATTTAAACTAGACACTCGCAAAGGAACGTTTACGGCCACGCCGGACTGGAACCTGGAACCCTTAGTAGTGCTAGTGAATCGACCACTCGACACATTAACAGAGGCAGGCCAATACTAACCGAGACAATAGTTTTGCAATAAGCACGCTTCCAGTAGATCCATCTATACCCACCTAGTTTCACAATACTACTTCTAGTTGTTCACGAGCAACCGATAGTTCTCACGGAGGCTATAAGGGTACATTAGCACCCTTGCTAATTAGAATGCAAGAGGCCTCGGGATGAGTAAGGTAAGGGGAGTCATACCCCCAACCACTGAACAATCTTAAAGGTAAAGGTAAAGTGCTCCCCTGTGCTTAGCACCACGCCATGAAGGCGTATAGGGGTGTGGGGGAACTTTTAAAAATAGCGAAATATAGGTAAGGAAGGTGATCCGTGCCATGAAGGCACACATTTAATCCCATCTCAGGAACTATGGAAGTGCCAATGAAACAGTGTCATTTCAAGAATTGGTCTACACAAGTTGGACATTTCAATAAAATGTATTTCCAACTCTTGACGTCCTACTAATTGCCTCGGGAGAGAATGATTTGGCGTTCGAAATAGTTGTCATTGTATACATCTGTGTAACGTAAACTACAAGCTAAACATCTGCAATGTACTCAAAATATATTAGAGTTAAGAAACTCCATCGTCAAGCACAGTACTTTTTCTGCACGTAGGAGTATATATACTCGTACATAAGTACACGACAGGAGATGTACACTCAAAATCGAATGAAACGCCCCCCCTTACGGTTATGCAACCCGGAATTTTATATCATCTAGTTTCGCCAGGAATATCAGCTCGCGAGAAGCGTAGTGTTTCCAACTCTTGAATCTAGCCACAGATTCACGCGACCGGGTGGAGATCTTGCTTTCCTCTTGATTTGATTTTAACGGACAAGAAGTTTATTTTGAGAATGTCTCTGGTAATAATAACAAGTGTTATTAACATTTATGCTTGAGTTTTTTATTATTCTTTTACCACTTCCGAACGAATATGTGAAGATTTTTTTTTTCATTTTGCAATAACGCTTTCGGCATTTTTCCTTCAGAGTTATTCTTTTTGTTTTTAAATTTTTGGCGACATCTGATTTGGAAAAAGTTCCACGAAGTTTGTTTTAAGTGTAAATGCATCTGGACATACAGTGTAGAGTGGGATTCGAACAACAAATATGAGCTTCCGTCGCGAATCGAACCAGCGCTCCTTTCATTATGTTTTCTTTCCACGTTTATTACAATTTGCTTCCTTCAGCCTACTTCCGATTGTCGTATATTTCAATTCGTATTCCCGTTTTTTTTTTCATTTGCATTGTTCGAGCAGTGATAACTTTCTCTCTTAATCTGGTTATTCGAATACTTTTATACTTATTTTTTTTTTCCTTTTCTCGATTTTCCCTTCGCACTCATTACAGATTTTGGTATCGCGCTTTTCCATATTTTCAGTAATTTAATTCTTTGATTATTTTTAATTTGCCCTTAGTCCGAATCAAGAAAATATGTTGGGAAATGTTTCCCGTGTAAATCTTATTGTATGGTGGTGTAAAATTGATGCCAGCTTTTTCTTGCGATAATGGTTTTGAAAGTGCAAGGGTCTCATTTATTAACCATGCTGGGAAGGGGAGGGGGCGGAGGGGTGCCAGAAACCTTCCAGTCGGAATATGCCTGAAACGAAAAGTATAGATCGACCAAAACGAAAAAAATCCTTGGGACGAAAAGTACCCGCGCAGATCTCCCTTCTTCCCTTCAGTTCGGGCCATAAGGAAGCATGGTCCACTCTCCCCCGCCCCTCCTCGCGGGAGTACGGTGCACAGGAGTCGTGGGTCTGCGCAGGTTGTTTTGCTTGTGGTTCCACTCTTCCATCAGCAGGTGCGTGCTGAGAAGGCTATTCTATCTGCGAGTGAGGGGGAGGGGGTGACGAGCAACACTGCCACAGCGAGTCGCTGTAAATGATTTCATTGTCTGTGCTGGGTGAAACCGGTTCTTGGTGCTCCTACACTTTTCCGATACATTTCTGCCAGCCTTTCTAGCGAAGCGAGGTCATATGTTCCAGATTCGAACTCCGGTCAGGCATGAATGTATCACTGAGTTTGTCCCGCCACAATTTTATAAATTGATAATTCATCCGTATTATCGCGATTAACTCAAGAGGCAGAAGAGTGATGTAAAATAACCGAAATAGAAATTGATGCATTTGTGCCTGGTGCTAGTGTAACGACGAAGTTAACTCTTTATTAATGATGCAATAGGTAGCCCTTGCGCTCAAATACACTTATACCTTGCCACAAAAAAAATCTAACTTATCGCTGATCTCTTACTACATTTGGAATACAGCCAAGAGCGATGTAAAGCAATGCAATTACATTGTGAATGTTTCACATCCTATAGTCTTTCTTTTTCTCGTAGCGGGGGCGGGGGTTCATTCATTACAAATATCTAGGAATGGATTTAGCAGCAATCCGTGATATATTTAAATATCATAACATGCTGCGTAGCCAGGGTTCTTGGGTCCTAGCCTCTGATAATGAGTTTTTCTTTTTCGTTGTTTCTTCAATCTTCATCAATTTCCCTGAAGCATCATTCATCCTCTGTCGCCATTGGCTATATGTAAAAATTGACATAAAATTAGTAAATTTTGAAAAGAAAACACAAGGATCTGCTTTTCTCATAGCTCGCCAAACATGCACATTTCTGTATTTTATGCTTTCAGCGCTATCATTATTCTTGGCAGGCAATGGAATTGAAGCAACTCTCACAACTAATGTAAACTACATATCACTCAGGCATGACAATTCTCGCGGGCAAAGTGGATTTCTTTGGCACATGGTAGCGCAATAACTATCTTCTGGCCTAGATTTAAATCCGTACTTTTTATTCCAGTTGAGTGATTGACTCACAATTTTGCCATTGAAGGTTTGGGTTGTATTTGGGTTATACGTATTGTGTTTTTGGTGCGCTAGAAAAAAGCAATCCCAAAGGTTCGCACTGAACAGAAAATTGTGTGCTTTTCCTCTCTCTCTCTCTCTCTCTTCCAACTCCGTCCCTCTCTCTCACCCCAAGTCCCCACTATTTAGGTAAACTGTTGTTAGAAACATATGTTCCGAAGAATATCCACATTGAAAATAATATTCCCCAATTGTTTTGATAGGGCATTTCTATTGCTCCGAACGAATTATCTCCGTAAGAGGACTAGGGCCTCCCCTATGGCGCAATCGTAGAGTCGTCACCTTTAATCAAGGGGTCCCGGGTTCGATACCCGGTGGAGCAACATAGTGGTTCGGAACCCACTATAAACTGTAGGTCCAGTCCCAATTAGTCTTTCTGTGCATAAAGTGGACTTAAAAAAAAAACAATTCAATTCAATTCAATTGAATTATCTTATCAATATTTTTAAATCTGCATGCACCTGCTTAATTTAATAGATTATACATTTATATTCATTGCGGGCAGAAATGTGCGAGAAAACAATGCACTTTTTTTAGGGAATGCATGAGTCAATAATAATGTATATTTTACGGTGTATACTTTTTTATATTGCATTGATTCAATAGTATCCTTATTTCCTAAAGCAAGCGTGAGTTTCTTTGCACACACCACGCAGGCCCTGCTTGACGTAAATCTCAGATGCAGTAACTTCACGGTTGCCTTTGCCACCACGCTTTGGCTTTAATTCGAGCCCCGGTGGGTGCTTCGTTCGAGATCCTGCAGCAGTTTTACTCGTATCTATGCCTTGAGCACGCCACTTGCAACGGAACCAATAAAATGAAACTTTCTGCACCGGAATGGGCGTGAAACTCTACATGCACCAATGATAAGGTGTTTTCAAGAGGCATGTGCCACGTGCAGCATGTCCCTTCGGTCCGAATGTTCCTTTACGATATCATTTCATCATGCCTTACTTTCGGAATTTACAAGAGAGAAGATAGTCCGCATGTTCTTGTGCGGCGGATCTGCTGCACTACAGATTGCTACGACCCTTGGTGTGGACGATTCATGCGTCAGGCGTTGGATTCGGTGTTACGAGGAAGAAGGTGACCAAGGAATGAAGTGAAGACCCAACAAAGGCCGGCCGTGGAAGGCAACCAGGGAAAAAGATGCAGGCATTATTGAGATGAGCGAGGGCAATCCCTTCATGGCTACAACGAAGATTCGCCAAGAGTTGAAACTGGAGTGCCATGCTGCAACAGTTCGGCACCGTCGAGCGGCAAAGAATGAAGCAATGACGCATTTCCATCACGAAGCACGGATCAGTTTTCTTTACAATATTTACCAGCTCCTCAAGAATTTTGGCAGAACGTAATTTTGAGCGACAAAAAAGTATTTTCGTCTGACGAAAATGGTCAGGTTTATGTTTGGAGGCGCAACAAAACTCGCTACGGCCCCGAGAACATTTCTACCCATGCTAGGAGTGGCAGGATATCCGTGGCGTTGTGGGGATGGATCAGTTCGTCTGGAGTAGGTGGATTGGTGGAAGTGTCCTCGAGAATGAATTCGCAGGAATACATCGCAGTGCTGGAAAACCACACGCTTCCCAGCGTGCGAGAGAGACACCTTGAAGATGAGATTTCGCACGTGACTTTCGATCAAGACAACAGCAGCGTCCATACATCGAAAGCGAACACCACCTGGTTTAATCAGCACCCAGGAATTTCAAGAGTAGATTGGCCAGCGAAGTCTCCCAATCGAAAACATTTTCACGTGTTTGATGTTTGGGAGAGTTTAAGGAGAAGACCAAACATCTGCTCGTGGAATCCTTGCCTCGTCGACTAGATGCAGTGCTTGAATCCAACGGCGGGTGGACACAGTATTGAAACCCCGCACGGTTTAACCGATGTTCTTTGCTACATCCCAGAACAAAACTAATTACACACATCTCCATATGCAACTTATGTTTCCAATTCTTTTTTATTGATACCTTGGTGCTCATGGTTACTTTTTCACACACCTGCACCATTATATTATATTCTATAATATTAATATTCACATTATTGACAGATATGATTCACATAAAATTCAAATGCGCAGCATGCACCCATCCCTAACACTTAACTATTAGTTACATTACACCTATCACGTTGTCACAGTTCTAAATCAGTGGTGCCCAGGGGGAGGGGCATTATGGCACAGACTGTGATGGAAATTTGACTGAGTAAACAGGGAACAAGTTTAATTACGTTATCAATTAGCCATTGCTGTTATACAAATAGTAATTTGTAGATTGTCAGGGGAATTGTTACGGGTAATAAGTAATATTGGTGGGGGGGCGATATCCAACTCTTACATATTAGGCCTTAGATTGATAGGGAAATTATGGTGGGCGATTAATGAAGTTAGTGGGATTTTCAGGTAGCTGGATTGATAATTATTTTGGGGGCAGGGAATCCCAACTCTTGTGTATTACTATTACGTCTTAGATTGCTTTTTTGGAGGGAGCAATATCAACAGGAAGTCTAAAATTGGCTTGGAAATTTGGTTGGGAAGATTGAGTATTAAATTTGAGGTGGAGGAGAGGTGAATAAAGTTTTGATAAAGTGTTATGTCTTAGATTGTGAAGGGACTCGAACCCGGAACATTCGGTGTCTGGATCGTTAGTCCATCACTAACTGCGCTTGGCCGCAGAGAAGGTTCTCTTTGGTGGCCAAGCGCGTTAAATGGTCCACTTCCGATACCACGAAATTTCCGCGTTCGAGTCACGGCTTCAGTATTGGTATCATGGTGTCAATTTAATCTAATCGTCACTCATCCTCATTAGCCGAAAGTGGCAGAAGAGCGACTTAAAATAACAAAGAGGTACAAAAACAACTTTAACTCTCTAGTAATTTCTGATCAATAGATGCGTATTAGCTTTGATTGTTGACTCTTTAATGATAAGCTTACGATTATTATTGTTAATATGGATTGCCATCCATCAACAGAAGGACGGACCAATCGATCATTTAATTCATGACGTTTTTTTGGTATTTGTTGTCCCTTCGGATCAGCTTCGAAACATAAGGAAATGATTAGATGTCTGTCTGAAGTTAGTGACAATGGTTCTTTGATTTTCCGTCGCTCTTTCAGCCGGCGCGGGAACCACCTTTATGGCAGTGATCCTCTGTTGCCGCGTTTACCTACGAAGGAACTCGTGGCCAAACAACGAATTAGGTCTACCGCTTGGGCAAGAAGCGGCAACTTCACAAAGCCCTCTTCTCCGAAGCAGCCAGCCGGGAAACAGAATTTTGTCAAAATAACCCTTCTGCTCTGTGAATGAACACCGGTTCTAACAGCGTTTCTATACTTAATTGGACATTATCCATTGTTTTTCTTTTTGATTGACTATATATTCTATCTATATATTTCGAGACATATCAAGAGATCACCTCTTCTCTCATCTTCAGGCGATCAATTTTTGCTATGTCTGTAGTGTGATTGGAACAATGACAGTCCGTGATTTTTTCCAAATCCGGTCCGCTAAGCAACCAGTCTTAGATGCCCATTCGAAATCGACAGCTATAGAGCAAAATATGTTTGAAGTGAAGAGTCTTATTGAATGAAACATAGCTCGACTCACCCTCACATTTGAATTTTTTTAGATAACTTGCTTGCACTTCGTATAGAAAGCACCACGAGACTGTAAATTCACACTATTTGTCATGGCAAATAGACCTTATTCCAGCTTCGCTGAAAGTTCGATGTAGTTGTCAGTCATTAAGTTCAACGCTCTCTGCGCGTGTGTTGTGATGGGTTACGGTGTTCCAATTTTGTTTTAATTCCATTTCATGCTCAGAAAGGCTACCCGAAGTGGGACCTACAGTTGAAAGTGGGATCCGAACCACTAGGCAGTTGTATCTCCACCAGGAATCGAACCTGGGATTCCGTGATTATAGGGGGTTAACGCGTTCATGGCTTTACAGTTTCGTGAATTCAAGGAAGCCAAGGTGAGAAAAATGTGAAGAACTATCTTCTACACGGAGCTAACTGTGTGTATGTATGTAAAACTTTCTAGCACATCCATTTTCCTACCTTCATTTTATCATCATTACGTTGAATTTTGCACCAGTGATTTTTCACTACGTTCTAGGTCACGTCACTTTGAGTCGTAAAGTATTGTCTGTAATTCAGTTTTAGTATAGTTTGTAGCCTCTCACCCAAAAATTTTTAAGGTGGGAGAAGGGAGGGGGGAAAATAGTGCGAGTTCAATTGAGAATACGAAAATAGAGCGGAATGATTATATTGCTACAATATCTTCAGGAAAGTAAAGCGTAAAATTGAATTCTGCCTCTGAGTGAGTCCATGATATTGTTTATGTTTGAAGGTAATATATTAAACATGACTATCAGCATAACCGAACGCATATAATGAGATGATTTATTAGTGTTACCAGACTAAAGGTGTGGAGTGCGGCCTGTTGCCTCGTTCATTACGGAATTCCACATGTAAAAATTGATCAGCTCTTATTGCTAGTAACCATTATAGGCTTAGACCAAATTCTGGCGTTTATATTTCAATTCACTTCCTCAACAAATCCTTTCTCGATTGACTAGATTTTAAGCGGAGCGTCATTCAGTTGTTTGTGAGTGTTCTTTTTGCAGAAGCAACAGCAGCTCGCTCGCACCCACAGTGCCCCGCCCACTCGACGAGACGCGTGGTCTGTGCAGTGCAGAACAATGACAGTGTTGCCTCTCTATTCTATCTTTGTATTCTCTTTTGCCTGCCACTGCACACACATTTCAGACAATTCTTCCCATACAACAAATGGAAAAGCAATCAGGCAACTGTTAAATGGCTCTTTTCTAGATTTTCTATTAACACTTTCCACGGCCAAGATATGTTAACTTGGTTCTGTTTCGTATTTCCACAATTTAGCTTCGTGCAGTAGGGCTTTATATTGCAAGCTAAAAAAAACAACGTAGGCAGGTATTTTAACATTTTAATTTTCATCCGTTTCATGATTGTGTGAAAGAATATGGTGGAAAAATACACTACTTGAGACAATATCACTAATAATAATTGGCCGCCGCTGTGCCCGAGCGTTGTAAGCCGTCGGCTTTTGATCTCGCTGCCGAAATTCCCGGGTTCGAGTCCCGGCCTGGGTATGATTGTTTATGAGTGTTCCTTCATGAATTTTATCATACACTAATCCTCATCGTTGCGACTAGCCAAAAGTAAAGTAAAAAAAGAGAAATATATTAGAAATAATAAAAATATGAATCTAGCTCCCCATGGTTCCTTTATGACTGTCCTTTTATCAATTCCATCGAGTCATCATTCATCCTCATTGTTGCGATTAGCCAATAAATGGTAGAGAAGCTGCGAAAAATAAGATGTAAAATAATAACTGAATTTTCTCCACAGAAGGAAAAATAAATGCTCCAGAAAACATGCAATACAGGAAAAGAGTGTCCTGTAATGTGAGTCTGTAAACCAAATGTAAATCACGAATGAAGAAGTTACGTGAAGGTTTCGTCTTCTACGAAGCAATACAGGCTTGGATGGCGTAGTGGTAGCGTCGACGCCTTGTAATCAAGGGGTCCCGGTGGAGGCACAAAGTGGTTCGGATCCCACTTTAAACTGTAGGTCCAGTCCCGATTAGTCATACTGTTCATTGTGGACTTAAAACACCAAATCAACAGCCAACCAACCAATACGGGGTTGGAAACACTACGGTTATAGGTTTGGAAACACTGCTCCTCTCGGGAACTACTCTACCAGGCGAAACTAGACGATATAAAATACCGGGTTGCATAACCGTAAGGGAGGCGTTTCTTTCGAATTCCTCTGTACAACGTAGAAAGTTTCAGCGAAAAATGCAGGCTCGACCAGGACTCGAACCTGGGTCTCTGGCATACCGTGCCATTGCTCATTGCATTTTTCTTCTACGTAGTACATCTCCTGTGTGTGCCTAATATACAGCAATTAACATCTCCACACTGGAAAGAACCAGGCAACGTTGAAATCTAATGCGTTTCAAAGGCAACAGATCCCGTTGCGGTAGCACTGGCAGAGACGATTCCACGCAGGTAAAACAGCGACAGCGAAAAATCAGGCGAGGCCAGGCCGGCTCGGTAGCTCAGTGGTTAGAGAAATGGCACGGTATGCCAGAGACCCGGGTTCGAGTCCTAGTCGAGCCTGCATTTTCGCCTGAAAATTCTACGTATAAGTACACGAGCAGGTACGTAGTACCTATTTCAGGCTAACGTGCAGTAACGAGAACCTCCTCTCAAAAACAGGTCCTTACCTCCCCCCATCCCTCCCGAAGCAATTAGAAGCGGTTCCTGAGTTGGGAACTTTCGTCACAGTTCCTGGATTGGGAAGTCCCGAGTTGGAAACTTTCGTCACAGTTCCTGGATTGGGAAGTCCCGAGTTGGAAACTTTCGTCACAGTTCCTGGATTGGGAAGTCCTGAGTTGGGAACTTTCGTCACAGTTCCTGGATTGGGAAGTCCTGTGTTGGGAACTTTCGTCACAGTTCCTGGATTGGGAAGTCCTGAGTTGGGAACTTTCGTCACAGTTCCTGGATTGGGAAGTCCTGAGTTGGGAACTTTCGTCACAGTTCCTGGATTGGGAAGTCCTGAGCTGGAAACTTTCGTCACAGTTCCTGGATTGGGAAGTCCTGAGCTGGAAACTTTCGTCACAGTTCCTGGATTGGGAAGTCCTAAGTTGGGACATCACCAAGGGGCAAAGAGGGATGTGGAGGTGGTTTCCACACATTCACGACATCGGTAAGTTTTTGGAGTTGCGTGATCAGCACCACCCTACGACCCCATTATATACTACAGCGTAGCCCCCCGGAGTGTATTTATTAAAGGCTCCCAGAAACACAAGGACAAGGTCGGAAAATTACTGGGAACCGAACCAGGGTCCGCCGTGTTGCAGACAGACGCCCTACCGACTGCACCACCGCGACTCCGAAATACAGGAAAATCAGAAAAATACAGAACAAAAGTTAGTTTCAAAGTTTAACTCATTTACAGTTATTCTGCTTGCTCAGAAACTCGTTTACAAGGTATCGTTAGATATATATTTCGCCTAAATTATTTGCAATTATGTCTAAGTGTTATCACACTTGACGGCGATTTCCTCCAGGTGGATCATTATCGATTGCAGTGTATCCAACTTCAAAGTTTTTCTGCTTCCAATCTCAACATGTAACATGCAGAATCTGAAGCACTATTCCTCATATTTAAGTTTACAGTTCTGTTCTTTATTAATATGTTGGCTAATATTTAGCAATTGAGAATATTAGAGATTAAACCCGTTTTGGAATCTAAAAGCAGGTCTTGCTTCTATGTGTCATGATTATTATGGAGGAATAATATTATGCGGGTATGTGTTTATTTATAATATGTAATGCTATGATAGGGTAAAAAAATACGTATGTAGAAACTACACATTCGGTTTGGTAGTTGTGTGCAAGTGACCAAGCCCACTCTGGTATCCAGAACAGGTCCTGCATATGTTAGCCGTAAATGTGATTATGTACATGAATTACATATGACAAGCAGGTGTACGTAACCGAGTTGCATTTGAAAAAGTGCCCAAATAATGCGGTTAAAAAAAAGTATACCCCCACCCCACCCGTAGAAAATTTCCTGGGCACGCCACTGCGCTGGAAGCATAACGGATGGCTCCGCCACGATGGCATTGTTCTACAGACTGTCCCTAACAAGATTAAATCCATTCAAGGCCATTAGCAATGCATCCCGTCCCCTTTTGGTATGTTAATTTTACGGCAACGGGAAGTGGAATGAGCCTAATAGGGCACACGTGAACTTTCTGCTCGGATGAACACCTCGGGCTGGAAAATGTAACCTATGGTTCTCAGGTCCCTGGCTGCTGATTGGTGGAATTCTCCAGGCGTAAGTTGATACGATCTCCCCACCACTACCACCTCCACCAGAAGCATCACATACAGAGAAGAATATGTAAATTTGAAAATTATAGTACTTTACTTTCAAATTGGCATCTCAAGGTCACGCAACTCAAACCCCTATTCCCTCGTGATAAGTAGCTTAAAGGCATTGTAACCAGCACTCGATTCCGAAGCAATAGACAAGTAAAACGGTAAGAATACAGGTATTATAATTTGGATAACAATGTAGGTTTATAGACGGTCAAAGAGTACGTAACAAGTATTAACTTGTAATGTTAAGATTAATAGAAAGCTTACAATTGAAAGCCTCACTGCTAAAATTAAATAAACAATCGTAATATAGGCACGAGTGAGAGAGTGCGAGTGTGTGTGTGTGTGTGTGTGTGTGTGTGTGTGTGTGTGTGTGTGTGTGTGTGTGTGTGTGTGTGTGTGTGTGTGTGTGAGTGAGTGAGTGAGTGAGTGGCCGGGGGGAGGAATTCGCTTCAAGCTATTATTAGATATCTCAATTATGGCGGCTGGAAATCGATGAATCAGCGATCAGTTCAATTGTGTTCGGCTGTCTTCGTTTACTTCCGTGTTCCCGAGCGCCGATCGTCGCTTGCGGTAAGAAACGAACTCTAGCCGTAGACATCCCCAGTATATAAGGCATAATAGCAATTTATATTTTTACAGCTCAAGTTAGTTCGCTTGCAAAAAAAAAAAAAAAAAAAGTTACTGTATTCCTTCAAAGTGTTGTACTTCTGCTCATGGTTGATTGATTGATTTCTACTTTACTTCGCTTATTCTGAAACTTTTGGCTAATGGCGATAAAATGGATGAAGGGACATCACAAAGAACCTTTTGCTCACGGGAGACAAAATGTAATTACATACTTTTTCCTTTCTATGGAGCCCAGGAAGCAAAAATGGTAAATGTCGGTGAATTACAATGTTAGGAACGATAAATGTAAAACTTCATGTTACATATTTTTCGCTGTGAGTACATTTTAAAATAAAATACGCTACTTGCGCTACTTCTCTAGTTGCCATTAACTATTAATATTCAAAATATCACTTCCTTATAAAAAAATCTGTATTTTTTATCTTTGTCGTATTTTCATTTAATCTTCTTTAAAGCCATGAAAATTGCACACCAGAAATGAAGGTGTGTGCTTAGTTATTCACTTTTGACATTTTGCAAAGAATTCCTCTTGACTCTTGGAACAGTGACTGGTGGTCAGCAGTTCACGGAATGATCTTACGGAATTTCCGAAATATCCACCCAATCATAAAAATACAGGAACGAAGGACATCATCAAAAGACTACGAATAATACGATATTATTGCATATCTAAATATGTACTTGCAGATAACAATAATAATGGGATACCTATATCCTGAAACACTCGCTTACCTGCAATGCGTTAGGGTTATGTGTGTTGCCTGACTCTAAGGCGATTCGTTGTAGAGTTAGGCAATACAGGTAACGTCCATGCAGTAAAGCAAATATTTCAGGATATAAATGTCCTACTTTTATTGCCGGTGACTGTACACATTTTCTACATATTTATGCACATATTTTGCATGTTTTTGCTGCATAAAATCTATTCTTAGTCATTACAATCTGACTCAGGGGTTGAAAGAACCTGATTTCTCAGTAGAAGCGAACCCAGGACCATACATCGCAAGGTAAGAGTTCTGGACTAGCTACGTGAAACGACTCTCTTTGCCAGTTGTAACTTGTTAAATATTTTATACTGCTTTATTTCAGCCACTCTCGACTAATCGTGACGATGATTGATTGATTGATTTGCTTTATTTTACTTCGCTTCTTGTGCCACTTTGGCTAATTTGCGAAGAGGAGGATGAGTGATGATATCATATATTTGATGAATGGACACTCACAAACATCCATGCTCAGGCCAGGATTCGAACCCGGGACTCATTGCCTCGTAGCGCGATGTGCTAACCACACGGGGGGCGGCAATCGCGAAGATGAGTACGAAAGATCAGTTTAAATTTACGATTGAACCATCAACCTTTAACTCGAACCGGAACATTCTTCGACGAGGCGGTGAATCGATCACTCAACGCTCTTTTCCACAGAGCCGGACACAACAGAACCGTAGGAGCAATTAGTTGTCGCAAGGGAGACCGTATTCACCGCACACTGATACTAATATTAACTTTTGTGTTAGTATTATTAACCCTACCCTCTTTTTGTTTAACGACTTAATTAAACTCGCTTCCGATAACAATTAAACGCAAACTGCCCCCACCCATTCCCATGGTATAAGCACTGCAACAATCTGCTAATTCGTACTGACGAACACATTGCGTTTCGCGATTGATTCTCGGTCATTAATTGTGTTTTTTTCCATCTGAAGTGGATTAACTGTGAGTACAGGCTCTGTATTCCGCTAATGATATAGTAGAGCGAAGTGGTCTAATTGATAAAACAAATATAATAGCATTTATCTCGCAAATATGAAATACTCATTAATGTATGTTTAGAATAGTTGTTTTTTATTACGTGTGCCTGCACACAACTTTGCATTTTTCGAAGGTACAGTCACCAGCAATAAAAACGAGACACCTAGATCACGAAATATGCGCTTCCCTGCAAGGCATTATGCGTGATGTCTAAGGGAGAATTCACACCGAAATGACACGCGACACGAGACACCTGTCGCTTGGAAGCCAACACTCGGTAATCAATACAACCTTTCGAACCGAAGAGACACGGAAAGATGCACGTGTCTCTCGGACTGTGCCGTTTCTACCGCGCAGCGTGTCGCTTCAGTTTGTTGTTCGCGTATGCGCAGTGAATGCTTCATTGCAACGAATTATATTTAGATTCTGGAAGATAGTCCAGCCGGGATCATATTTGAACCTCTAATTTGCTGATATAATAAAGTATCAATATGCACAATGTTTTAACAATGTCTTAAGATATAAACACAACGTTCATTTCGCTTTATCAGCCCCCGCGATGGCGCAGTGGGAGCGTCGTCGCCTTGTAATCAAGGAGTCCCCGGTTCGATACCAGGTGGAGGTACAACAATTTAAACTGTAGGTCCAGTCCCGATTAGCCTTACTGTTCATAAAGTGGACTTAAAACGCCAAATCAATTAATCAATCTTTTCGCATTATCAAGTTTTTTTATGCAGATATAGGCTGTAATTTGCCTCTAGTGCATTGTTTCTCAACCACCGGGCCGCTACCCGATACCGTGCCCTCGTATCAACTATACTGAGCAGCGAAAGGTTCTGGTGAAAGTGGTTGCCAACTAATAATCCCAATATCATATTTGAGTTGTGAGTTTTCGTTTTTCAAGTCCATTTTATGCACAAATGGACTAATCAGAACTGGATCTGCCCGGTGCCTCCCCGGTTATCGAACCCGGGATCACTTAATTACAGGGAGACGACGTTACCACTTTGTCTTCCATATTTTTATATTTGTCAACAATCCTAAACACGTAATTAAACTATTATTACTCTTTATGATTATGCTGGAATTTATTTATCAATATTTGGTTTCATAGGTACATGTTAATTCATACATAAAATCTTAAATACTGTAAAGATTTACGAGGAAAATTATTCGGCTAAGGGCACTGACTTAAAAAAAAATTACCGTGACATGGTTTCACGAAGGTTAAGAACCATTTCTCTAGTGTTTAGGTATTCGCTTTATTCAGGCTGAAAAGTCTAGCGTATACAGTTTGAGATCAGTACATATTATTTCTAATTTTTCTCATACACAACATGCCTCTCCCAAATTTCAATAACTTGCATAATTTTTACAAAGCAATTTACATGTAACAATATCTCTTGTTACGTTTTTTTTTCGGGTGACTAATAAACTGATTAATGCAATTATATCGGTACCACCATGCAAACTGAGCAAAGAAACCAGTGTTGCTTGCTGCGTGTCGCGTGCATGTTGTCTCTTCGGTGTGAAACTCGGGTGTCGCGTGCGTCTTCGGTGTGAATTATCCTTATAACTCTACGGTCATCAGTGGATTTAAACAGCAAATTTTCAAAGACAACTTGTAACACCCCTGTATACTTAGGCGTGTGTTTTAGGATCTAAGTATTATTTCTGGTATCTGTACACTGTCCCGGGAATGTCTTGAGGAAGCGAACGAAAAGAAGTCCCCTGCGCAAGTAGTGAATAGAGAGAGTTCGACCAATGAAAGCGCGAGAAGGGAACGGAGTGCACGGAGGGGGAAACGTGGGTGCAGCTACAAGCAGTTTCCAACAGCGTGCACTGCCTTGCTCCGCCCACTCGCCTTACTCCCTTCTCTACCGTCATGGGCGGTCTTGCTCTACAGATACCCGAGACAAAGTGTAGTAATAGTAATATATTAGTATTCGCATTATGAAGAAGAAACGTTCTTCCCCGAGTACTACACTCGCCATATTTGTGAAGGAAATGTCTCGTACGCATTTGCGTGGACTGTAGAGCGAGCAGCGGCGTTGTAAGAGGGGGTGCATCTGATTCGTGAGTAACAGTGCATCATGACATTGTAATCCTGGCAAAAGGAATAGAGGTCATTTCGTCAATAAGAAGACGCCATTCCCCGTATTATTTTTTTAGCTCTCAATGACCTGTTGCACCTCCCCTTTTTTTGTTTAATATCTTAAGGTCCAAGTACCTTTCTTCAAATTTTATTTTCAAAAAGTCAATTTTGTTACTAGTCGTATTTATTATGCTTACGACCATGAGCTTGAATTCATATATGTGAAAGCCTGTGACTAACACCACCTTGGGACTCTTCCGGGTATTTATATATCCCAGTCTTCTATTAGACAGAAAAATAATGAATTCTAACTATAGTGTAAAATGTAACTAATTTTATTTACAGGTATTTAAAATTATAAGTACAGTATACAAATTGTAAGGTTAAATCTTTTACAAATTCACAATAATATTATTTGATCTCAAAACTTGAATATAAACACCATTTTTAGATTCACCTCCAGGAGCAAGAATAAATAAATTGAACCCCGAAAACTATGGATTCCACACTATTATCGGTCGTTTTCGATTATTTTCACATGTCACCCCTTCCCACCTCACACCTAGGTGTGCGAGGGGTGTCTTACCCCCACAGTATTTCTTTCCAGATTGTAAGTCATATGTCTACCAAGTTTGGTTGAAATTGCTCCAGGCGTTCGAGAGTTATGCCGTAACAAACATATATACATACATCCATTTTTATATATATATCGATTTAAATTACTATTTTAGGCCAAATTAGGTAAGACTTCTCTTTTCAATTCTTTTCAATTTTTGGGCTCCCAAATTTTCCTAAGTGGAGGCCTTTTTAAACATGATGGCCAGGAATTGTAGCCCCCTTGTCCTCAAATCCGGCCCTGGCAACAATGTTGCTCTTGTAAAGTGAATCTCGACATAAACAGTTCTGGGCTTCGTAAGAATTTAAGCAAAGTAATACAGGCTTGACCAGGATTTGAACCTGCTCCCGCTGTTTTATCTGTGTGCAACTGTCATGCAACGTAATCTGTTGCCTCTGAAACACTTTGATGGTGTCGAATAGAATTTCCCATCTTAAAGCTAGAATTTTACCTTATAATTTCGCACTCATTTGACAAATGAAAGCGAAAAAAGCAGCCTCAGTAACTCAATTCGTAGAAAAAGTTCACGGTGTGCAAGACACCCGGATTCGAATCCTGCTCTTCGCTTAAATTTCTACGTAGCACGCAGGCCCGTAGCAAGGGGTAGGAAAGAGGGCTGTAGCCTAGGCCTTATTTTAAGACAACAAAGTCAAAATATGCGAAGGTGAAATTTAAACTTGGCAGAAGCAAGAGGAAAAGGAATGCATAAAGGTATTAGTCGACCCTTGTTTCCGTTCAAGATTTTTTTAAGTCATGAAGTAACTCCTAGATACTTTCTATTGAGGGCCACTGCGTGAAAATTAGATGTCACCATTCACACATAATGTTCGCTTTCGAAGATAAAAAGTACTACCTAAGATCGTCAATGGGTCAGGAGAGGTTAAAAATCTATCAATATTGTCAATTTTAAAATATATTGCAAAAACTGACAATTAATTTTGATAGATAATTGACGATTTTGCTTCATTGAGACTAATAAAGGCTAAATTTTAATTATTTTCTAGCTGACATATCAGTCGATTTTTAAAATATTTTGATAATTTTACTTAGGAATCAGAAATAAAAAAGCTACGAATCTTTAATTATAACATACTAGATGATTACCCGGCGTTGCCAGGGGTATTTATTTATCCCAATCTTGTATTAGTCAGGAAAATAATGAATTCTAACTATAGTGTAAAATGTAACTAATTTTAAATGTGATCGTGAATTAGCTTAGAGAACTATGGATTCGACACTAATATAGGTCATTTGTGGTATTTTATTTTTCACCCCCTCTCCCCCCCCCCCCGGTAGGTGATGAACTTGAAGTTGAACCGCATTGGGGTGTCACGAAAACTATTGATTCATCACGTTTTCGCAACACAAAATCATATCAACCTGAATGTTAGACAACCCGAAATGCAATATCATTGTGCGGGATTGCATAGAGTCACGGATGTTTGTTTGTGCGGAATTTAATATCGGTCGTTTTGGATTATTTTTACATGACACCTCTTCCCAAACAACCCCTAGGGGTGCCAGGGGTGTTTTACCCCCAAAACTATTCTTTCCAGATTGCAAGTGATACGTGTACCAAGTTTGGTTGAAATTGCTCCAGACGTTCGAGAGTTATGCCGGAACAAACAAACACACCCACACACATACATCCATTTTTTATATAGAGAGATGTTATTTTTAATGAGTTTCATTTCAAAATTTGTAGGATGTGAATATTGTCAGTGCTTGGAAATCCGGGAGGAGGAGCGGGCGAAAAACCCCAATCCTGCCTAGGGCACCAAAATATCTTGCTACAGGGCTGGAAGTACGTTTCCAGCGCGTGCTAAATTATTAGGTGCTTCTCAGCTTCTCAAAAAATGATTTTTTTCCCACAATTTGATACACTGAATTCCAGACACTCGTGTCACTGAATGAAGTCATCACAAAATGTCCCCGTTGTCAACTCGCCAATATTCCATGAAATAAATTGGCAACGTTGTCTCTTTGATGAAAAGAACGAGTTCGACACACACATCTATTTGGCAAGCCACACCTTGCTCCGAACAAGTAAGCCAAACGTCCAAACTCTGGAAATTCAATAACGCTAAACGTTAGAGAAAAACACACACACACCCTCCCCCACCAAAAAAAAAAGTGGGAAAAAGTTGAATTCATGGTCTCTGATGGGACCGCTTCGATGAGCCTGGAAGGATAAATTATTGAATGCCGCGGCGGTGGTCGTGGCAAAAATAGAAGCTCAGTTGATGTTCATTTGTCCAATAAGCGCAGTTGACAGGTCCGCAGCCATCCGTGCCGGGTTTGGGCGGGGAAGATAACGGAGGGATCGATGCCAGCGGACCGTTAAGGGTAACGGAGAATCCGAGCGACTGGAGAAAGAAAATGTAAAATGCCGAAAAACTCGCCTAATCCCGTCTCCACCGCATCTGTGATGCCCGGTTGCTGCCTTGCGGAGCTCTATTTTGAAAGCGGTGGCGCTTTTCAGTTGCGGCGGTCGACCGAACTACGCGCTCTCTCACCGCGCGGTTTACGAATGCGATTATAAGCGGATTCCTCTCGACTGCTTAATCCCAGAAGGGGTTTTTATGTTGGTAACTGAGCTGTTTTCATATCCAAATCCTGCTTTTTGTTCAACTTCTCAATTTTTTGTGCGAACGAAGGTTGTCATGGTAACCAATTAATCATTATATGCTGAACTAAAACTTTTTGATCTCGTGGAAATGAAAATTTTGTGTGCATCAACACTTAGGCTACTTGCACCCGTCGCAATGTACGGAACCCATTCAGTTGCCATAACTATAATCAATACATCGTCGGCTGAATACTAGTTGTCGTATGTTCATCCGCACTGACTTTGCAGGAGAGCTGACTACAATTTGACGTATGTGGATTTTGAATACACTACAAGATTTGCGCAACTATTTTATTAATGTTGATAATTCACACCATTTGACATCGCTTCGGAACGTGATGCATTAACCTGAAAGGAACACGTCATCAACTCATCTCCGACGAAAAGTGGAGATACGACAAAAACAGCATTCAGCCGGTAACATGTCTTTTAGGAGTAAAATCTGCTTACCTAGGTTAAAATCTGAAGCAGTAAAGGGCCGCTCAGAGCATACAAGGACAAACCACAGAAGAACACACATTCGTAGGATGCTGACTGCGAGTCCAGACGCCATAGCCTCGTTAGCTTGCAACATAGTTATAAGGATATAATACGTGAAAGTACGTGAAAGGTCTCGGTTCGTCAACATTAAGGCTATTTGCACCCATCATGATATTCTGAGTTTTATTGAGACTGTGGCACAGGAAATACCGCCTAGGGCATTAGTGCTTGTGCATTATAAATTATAACGTGATGACAGCGTTCATAATACAGGGTGCGGCAGAAATATTGAGACGATTTACATCACGTAATTTTGCAAAATCTATATTACACTTCAGAATAACAATGAAAACACTTACATAATTGAAAAGTACATACAAAAGCATTTAATGTGATGCCTATGTCTTGAAAATAATGTCACTGAGGTGGGCATCATTCTCCCTCAAACAAACCTCTGCACGTCGACATACAGCAGTCATAGAAGTCCAGAGGAATTTGCTGTATTGCAGCGCGAATACTCTTTTTGAAGTCACGCAACGTTTCAGGTCGGGTCAGGTAGATCTTTGCTGATACAATCGTTCTGAAGTTTCTTACCCAATTCAGAATTGTCTGTCGTGTCCAATTTCTCCCATTGCTGAACTGACGCCTGAATCTACGTTGCGTTTTAGTGGCAGAATCGTTATTTTTTAAGTAACATTCCACTGCGAGTGCACTATGCTTATTCGACCAACGCTTCATGGCTACTGAAGGCTATGTACTGTTGCACAGAATTACACACGAATTTGCGCGCCATCTGTCGGGAGATTCTGGTGGCGCGATTTTTAAACCGCCTCAGTATTTGTATTTCTGCCGCACCCTGAATTATTAGCAATGATTTATCCAAAAATTATCTGCACCACTCTCCACGGGATCTCTTCGACAATGTAACGTATGGTGTTAACAGACACAGACGGTGATCGTAAGAGATCAAAACTACATGTGGGTCAACGTTTAACCTCAGCGATCATAAAATGTTGATTTGAGCTATTTAGTGTCGCTTTTCTGTCTCTTTTAGCTAGGGTGGATAAAAATAATGATTATTATTTAACTAACTAACTCTCTAGCCTTCTTAAACCCGAAGGTTCATGGCTGCAGCAACACAGGCCTTCCATCTTTCCCTATCTTGAGCAAGATCTATATACTCTTTTCCATCCCTACCGATTTCCCTTAGGTCCATCTCAACGTTGTCCCTCCATCTTCGTCTTGGTCTTCCTACAGGTCTCTTACCATCAGGTTTCCCAACAAGAATCCTGTAAACTCCTCTTTCCTCTCCCATTCGTGCCACATCGCCTGCCCACCTAAGTCTTCTTGATTTAATTATTCTAATAATATCTGGACATGAATACAAATTATGTAGTTCTAAATTATGTAACCTTCTCCACTCACCTGTCTTCTCATCCCTTTTAGGTCCAAAGATTTTCCTAAGGATCTTATTTTCAAATACTCTCAATTTATGTTCCTCTTTCAATGTAAGGGACCAAGTTTCACATCCATATAATACTACAGGCAAAATTACGGTTTTGTATATTTTAACTTTTAGTTTCTTAGATATTAAACGAGAAGACAAAAGTTTATGAAGAGAGAAGTAACATGCATTTCCTGAATTAAGCCTACTTTTTATTTCCTCTTTAATATAATTTTCATATGTTAATATTACTCCTAAGTATTTGAATTTGGAAACTGGTTCAAACGAGTTGTTATCAATAATTAGATTTTGATTATTATTTAAAGAATCATTTTTGATGATTTTTCTTATATCTTTTTTATTTACATAGATTTTTTTATTTTTTTAAAAAAACACGCTTAAAATTGCTTGCATGGGTTTTGGCACCATGCACATAGATACAGAAATACTTTTTCTAGTAAAAGACCCCGTAAAATATTTGAACAGTTTGATTAAAGCAAATAACAGTATATAAGAACCTACTATGGAAATGTTTGTTGAGTGTGTTAATAAAACTATAATAAATTTCAGTAACTTTTCTTCCAGTGAAAACAAAACATTCTGGATGTATTCTATAATTGTAACTTAAAATATTATTTTGTAGTATTTGTTGTTGAATTTTGTTATTTTTTTTGTGATATCAGCTGCCATATTTATTTCGAGTTTAATGAAAATGACACTATTTACGGTTTAACATGATTAGTATTTTGTATATTATTCTACAGAAAATATTTGCTATTTTTATCCATAAAAATATTGAATTTAAAATCAGATAAATTTAATTGTGTTTACAGTTTACATATTACATTTCCTTTTGTACGAGCTTCAAACCATTAGTACAAGTATTTTGACTCGTTTCTTTTTCTTTCTTAGAGCCTAATAAATACCATTAAATGATTACAAGATTAATGTACTTTCAAGAAAAGTGATTCTGATGTCTGCAAAACCCTTATGTATATTATTAGGCGCATCCAGAAAATAAGTTTGCCTGGGGTCGTGCACAAAAAAGGAAACATTATTTCATTCAATGATTTATTGCCACAGATACAGCACTTGTCCAGTTACTTGTCAACATAATTCCCGCCGGAATTCAGGCACTTGTCATAGCGTGGGACCAACTTCTGTATACCTGCGTCGTAGAAGTCCGCCTCCTGGGCGCCGAACCACTGTGTGTGATACGGTCTAGGTATTAAGCATATGGCTACAAGGTATGGTCTTCACGGCCAGAAGAAGATAAATCATAAGCAGATGTATTCTGTGTTAAGCTTGCTATATCATGGGTTCAATATATTTGAATGTTTCGGACATAACGTCCAGTTTATATTAAATATGTTAATTGTTCACCGTCTGGATTTTATCTTGTGCAACTTATATTAATCTACATTACCATGTCCTTCACTCCGCTGTGGCGCTGTGGACAGGATACAGAAGATTGACAGTGAATAGAAAATTTGAAGGATTCTAATCGTATCGTCAGGATGACTTTATGACTTTATCGGCACGGGATTATAACAAGTAAGATTTCTGTAGCAAATCAACAAGACGGTCTTACATGTAACGTTTAAGTTTGCTAATTTTCTACATGCAAGTTTCAGTTACACATCGTAACTTTCATACATGCCAGTGATTTATATCAGTTAATGTAATTTGAAGTTTCGATAACATGGCTCTCAACATTACATTCAGCGAAAATGCTGAAGAAAATGAAGATATCGAGAGTTATTTCATGCGTTTTGATCAACTCTGTCTCGCCCAGAATGTGGCAAATGAAAGAAAAGCAGCAGTTCTATTAGCAGTCATTGGTCCTAAGGCTTTCCAAGTACTTCGCAATATTACGGCTCCTGAAATGCCATGTAATCTAACATATGCTGTCATTCACGACAAAATGGTTCAGCACTTCAGGCCCAAAACCAACAAGTTTACAGAGGTTCAAGTTTCAAAAATGTATTCAGTCTCCAGGAGAATCAGTTACTCAATTCGTAGTGAGAATCAAACAACAAGCAGCCAAATGTGCGTATGAACAATATTTAGATGAGCCACTTGTTGAACAATTCCTTGTTGGTGTACAGTCAGACAGTACTCGAAAAAGATTATTGTCCGAAAGTGATCTTTCCTTTGCCAAATGTCAAGAGATTGCATTGCATTGTGAGTTATTAGAACGAGAAGTTAAATTATTCTCGAATAAGTACAATGCAGATTCTGTGACTTTTGCCACCAACTCAAGAAATTTGACGCGGATGAATCCAGATCGTCAAAGAGGCCGTTCAACGGTTCACGCTCGGGCGAAACGAAGCAGAACAGCTACAATCAACCTCACAATTCAACTGCTACCAAGCAAAATCCGCACTCCCAGTGCGGCAACTGCACAAAGAATCACCCACAAGGTGTATGTCCGGCAAGAAACGCAATCTGTAGCTACTGCAAACGACAAGGCCATTGGAATATACGATGCAGAAAGAAGCAGAAAGCTAGAGCCGTGAATAGAACGTCCAGTTCAACTTCACGGAACACGACATCCGATGAGTTGTCAACGTTCAGCTTCAACCATCTCAACACTGATGCGCTCAGTCATCATTCCACACTGGTTACTTCTACTCAACACATTTTGGAGCAGCAATTCAGTTCGGATAGCTTCATAGTAAATCTCGAAATCAATAAGTGTATTGTTAAATGTGAAATAGATACTGGGTCTGTTGTTACACTTTTCAACGAAAAGTATTTTGATCAGTTGTTTCCACACTACGTTAAATCTAATTCCAGCCTACGATTGCGAGGTGTAAACGAAGGATATGTACAGTGGGATCCATGAGTATTACCCTGCAAATTGTCCATCACCATGTTCGTGCTCTTTATTTGACCCAATAAGAGCTTCAAGAATTTAAAGAAAACTCAAAACAAACTGTTGACAACTTCTGCACCAGCATACATAAAAATCTGTCGCTTAAAAACACATAGGATACAAGAGAAAAATTAATGAAAATAGTCATGGACAATTTGCACGGTAATACTCATGGATCCCACTGTACGTGTTACAGCACAAATATCCGTCAAACTATACTTAGACAATAGGGATTATACTTTACCTGTCTTTCTCTGCCAGGAGAAACTTTTATATCCATTGATCGGTCGTACATGGTTGGACATTATTCAGCCATCTTGGAGGCGATTATTAGTTACAGCCAGTGTTCTTTCAACTAACACAGTACAAGGTACTATTACTAACGCTGGTGCCGACGACCTAAGGCGAGAATTTTTTTCTAGATACGAGAAAATCTTTGATGGTGATTTGTCCAAGCCCGTTGCACCTTATTTGGTCGATATACCACTGAGATCCAACTCTGCACCGATATTTCGTAGACATTACGAAGTTCCTTACGGTATTCGAGACCGTGTTCAGGATTCTATTCAAAATCTAGTGAAAGTAGGGTCATGGGAACCGGTCGAATATTCTGATTGGGCCTCACCACTTGTCGTTGTTACCAAGGAAGATGGCTCACTTCGTCTCTGCACTGACTTCTCAGGAACGGTGAATAAAATGACTGAAAAAGTCAAGTTTCCCATTGCTAGAGTCGAGGATATTTTCTCTAAGTTGGCCAGGTGTAAATACTTTACGGTAATTGACCTTCAAATGGCTTACGGACAGTTGGAACTTTCTGAAGCTGCCAAACGCATCACTGTCGTCAACACACCTTGGGGCTTATATAAACCTCACAGACTACCTTTTGGCATAAATATAAGTGGAGATCTGTTTCAAATGGTCCTAGCGAAGATTCTAGATGACATTCCCGGAGTTTGTTTCTACTTTGATGACGTCATCATCGGAGGTGAAACATTGCAAGAATGCTTCACACGCACGTGTGATGTCCTGAATCGTCTGGCCAAACACAATGTCAAAGCGAGCGCCAGCAAAAGCCAATTCCTAATCTCATCTATCGAGTACCTAGGATACAAGATTGACGTCACTGGTATACGGCCGTCAGACAAGAACTTGGAGGCCGTTCTAAATTCTCCACCACCTCAAGACAAATCCCAATTATCTTCATTCATCGGGATGATCAACTTTCATCGAAAGTTTGTACCCAACTTAGCTTCAAAACTTCACTTTTTGCTTTCTTTACTCAAGAAAAACGTCTCTTGGAACTGGGACGATAACTGTCAACACGAGTTCGAGAGCATCATGGTGGAACTTCGACAGGTAAATCCTATTGTGCCTTTCGACCCAACAAAGCCAGTTGTACTTATCACCGATGGGTCTCCTTTCGGCTGTGGCGCGCAATTGTGTAATCGAGTTGAAAGCGGTCTACAGACCATCGCCTGCTCTTCTACCACCTTCAGTGAGACGGAGCGGAGATACTCCCAGGTAGAGAGAGAAGCTCTAGCCATAGTTCACGGTATCAAGCGATTTCACAAATTTTTACTCGGATCCAAGTTCGAGATTGTTACAGACGCACGTGCTGTAAAGTTTATATTTTCTCCGGATCGAGCCATTTCAAAACATTCAACCAATAGATTGATGAGATGGGCTCTACTTTTATCTTCATACCGATATAATATAATTCATTCCAGCAAGGTAGAAGTAGCTGACATGCTAAGCAGGTTGCCTACGCAAGCACGTGACACAATACCAGCTGGAGAAGAAGAACTTCATGCATATTTCGGGTCCATTGAAGACGCTGTAACTCTTCTTTCTCGAGACGCAATACAGAACGCCACTTCAGAAGACCCACTGCTCTCATTAGTTGTCTCCTGTGTAGTAAATGGTTGGCCAGATCAACACGACACGTCTACCGAACGGAAGAAGCTCGCACCTTTCTTCGAAAGAAGAGCTCGCCTAACGTACGAGCAGGGAACGCTCATGTGGTCGGGTAGACTTATCATTCCCACAGTTAAACGGAATGAAGTTCTTAGAGCTTTACACGATGGACACATAGGTTCAACTCGTATGAAACAGTTGTGTCTATCAAGATTTTGGTAGCCAGGCATGTCAGCAGAGATTACGGATGTTGTAGCGAGCTGCAGTACATGCCGAGCTAATGCTCCTAAGGTCCGCAACGGCCTGATTCTTCATGGCCTCTCGCTTCGTACGTGCACGAGAGATGGCATATAGACCACTTTTTCTTTGCAGGGCGTAAGTTCCTACTGATAGTAGACGCCTTCAGCAAGTGGACAGAAGTATGGCCTGTACACACATTGGACACAAAGGAAACGATCCGCTGGCTTATGCAATCTTGCGCCACGCAAGGGATACCAAATACTATCGTATCCGACAACGGCCGAACGTTCACTTCTCTCGAATTTCGTAACTTCTGTCTTAAGAATGGCATCAAACATGTTACTTCACCGCCTTATCACAGCCCTAGCAACGGCTTAGCCGAACGATACGTTCGTACTGTCAAAACCGCTCGTCAAGCTTATAACTGACAAACCCAATCTGAGCACGCTTGAACTTGATATGGGGATCGCCAACCTTCTTTTCATCCTTCGGAACACGCGACTGGGTGGAAAAGGAAGCCTACCAGCACTTTCGGTCTTGAAACACCAACCCAGATTTTGGTGGGAACCAAACAATCTGCCTCTGTCGAGTGAATCTCCGTTCAAGCCGAAGAAGTCAGCAAAGTTTCAGAACGATTCTTCATCGAGATATGGTACCTTCGCCATCAACTCAGCAGTTTGGGTTCAATCACCTAAGCACGGTACTCCAAATTACATCCCAGGAGTTGTCATTCGTCGAATTGGGGATAGTATCCTCTACGAGATAATGTTGGAAGATGGAATCAAACTAGTGGTACATCCCAGGTGGTTGAAGAGACGTGTTTCACGTGACACTGCAGATGACGACGACTTGAACGTTACAATACCAAATAGAAATTCAACAAATCCCGGTGGAACAGTACCAGAACCTACCCCAGGTAGAGCCGCATACCCAGGACCAGGTCCTAGCACACCTCACTCATATCCGAGAAGGTCTACCAGGATTCGCCGCCCTCCAGATCGATACGGTCATCAGCATACCTGATTTTTTTTTTAATGGCACACCTGGAGGGATGATACGGTCTAGTTATTAAGCATATGGCTACAAGGTATGGTCTTCACGGCCAGAAGAAGATAAATCATAAGCAGATGTATTCTGTGTTAGGCTTGCTATATCATGGGTTCAATGTATTTGAATGTTTCGGACATAACGTCCAGTTTATATTAAATATGTTAATTGTTCACCGTCTGGTTTTTATCTTGTGCAACTTATATTAATCTACATTACCATGTCCTTCACTCCGAACCTATCAGTGTGACAGCCGTCTGAAGCTCTTCGATGCTGTGAAAATGTTGGCCGGACAAGAACTTCAGGTGCAAGAACAGGTGGCAATCACTGGGAGCGAGATCCGGGCTGTACGATGGATGATCTAACACCTCCCAACCGAACCTGTCCAGAAGGACTGCAGTGCGCCTAGCTATACGCGGCTTCGTCATGCACATTTTGCCGGCCTTCAGTAAATATCCTGCACCAACGACGCACCATCTGCTTGCTCATGACGTCTGACCCATACACCTGGCACAGCTGACTATGAATTTCGATCGGCTGTATGTTTTGTGCGTTCAAGAACTTGATCACCGAACGACCCTCGCACGCGGCAGGAGATGGAATAAGAGCCGCCATGTTTCATCGCTGCCGCGACGCTACTGAGGACTTTCGGGAGGCGTCTTCTAGAACATTCACTAGCCATGGCATGTGTCTCTCACGCACGCGCAAACCCGGTTTCAATACGCATGGCGTGCACGTGTGGGCGAGTGGGAAACTTACTTTCTGGATGCGCCTAATTTTTTATAAATATTTATTAATTAAAAAAAATCACGTGATTTAAATCAATCCCCTTGCTTTTAGATAATCGTGACGATGAGGATTACTGGTGATATGATGTAATTTATGATGACACATTCACAAAGAACACCAATGTCGAGGCCGGGATTCGTACCCTGGCGCTGTTGTAACCATTCCGCCACGGATGCTAAAATCGTGTTGATTACCACCACTCATGTGTGTTATGTTAACAGTACTGAGGTTAAACTAGACCTTGACAAAAATGTGGTGTGAACCTCTTGTGACCAGTGCTTTCAGATGGCGAAGTGGTAACGACATCGCCTTGTAATCGATGCCCGGTGGAGGCACATTACACATTGGTTCAGATTGCACTTTAGTACACAAGCACAGCGAGCATTGCTCCTATTCGCTGACTTAGGCGCCGGGAGGGGAAAGAGGGGGGCATTCAAATTGGCATGGTTCATTCCAAGTTACAAAAAAGCAGAAAGCTTGTTGAATTAATAAATTAATCTTGGTTAAGTCCATTTCATGCAGAATAGGCTAATTCGGACTGGACCTAGAGCTTAAAACCACTGTGCCTCCACCGGGTATCAAAACCGGGACTCCTAGGAAGCTTTAAAGCAGATATAACATTAAGTTAGTTAGCATTTGAACAGAAAAAGTTGAGTGTAAAATGCTGGAACCCATGGTTCCATAGTTTTGAAAATTCCAAAGCAAATATATTTTTAAGTTATAGCTCACAGAACGTGACCTATACGACTAAAGTTTTCCCATAATTTTCAAACTTTTTCTTGAACGAGGTGTGTTAACGTTAATAATAAAGAAATAACTACACATGAAGTACACTAACTGTACGAAATGTCAAAAATATGACAATTGTCATGGCATCTGCTGTATCAAGTAGAACAGTCGTCCCAAGGATATAATAACTGGAATAAAATTGTTTTATCTTTATTATTATAGTTATTAATGTTTAATAACATTCATAGTCATTATTATTGTTGCTCCTACTATGCCAGTTTTATCAATGAACTGGCGCCCATGATCACAGGTGTTAGAGGTACGTCAGTATAGAGAGACCACAAGG
Organism: Lepisma saccharinum; assembly: GCF_977018435.1. NCBI lineage: Eukaryota > Metazoa > Arthropoda > Insecta > Zygentoma > Lepismatidae > Lepisma > Lepisma saccharinum. The sequence continues at coordinate 33,438,852 of NC_139238.1, forward strand.
AAAAAACCTTGGACGAAAAGACCCCGCGCAGTTTTCCCTTCTTCCGTTCAGCTCGGGCCATAAGGAAGCATGGTCCACTCTCCCCCTCCCCCCAAGCGGGAGTACGGTGTACAGGAGTCGCGGGTCTGCGCAGGTTTCTTTGCTTGTGGTTCCACACCCACTCATTATTGACAGGTGGGCCGAAGGACCATTATTTGACCACCCCCTGATTGGAGCGATCTACGATAGGTAAGGTTGCACGTGACGTCCTTCTTCAGCTCCGACCAACCGTAATCAATAAATGCCCATGGGGAGCGAGATTCGACCGTTGTTATTTCTGGATTACAGTTCAATCCTGTATTGGTCTCCGTTCTGCCTGAAGATACTACGGCAAACAGAGGTACGGGAAATTAATCTAACAAAAAAAGGAAAACTAAAATATCAACTATGAAATCTAATATATAAAAATGGATGAATGTGTATGTTTGTTACGGCATAACTCTCGAATGCCTGGAGCGATTTCAATCAAACTTGGTACGCGTATCACTTGTAATATGGAAAGAAATACTGTCACCTGGCACCCTGTGGATGGGGTGGGGGTGGGGAGGGGGTGACATGTAAAAATAATCGAAAACGACCAATATTAGTGTGGAAGATCATAGTTTTCGGGGTCGCAAAGATAAATAGTGACACTCCCAATGCCGTTCAACTCCAAGACACCCCTGCACCCCGAGGGGTGTGGGTGGGAAGGGAGTGACATGTAAAAATAATCGAAAACGACCGATATTAGAGGGAATTCATAGTTTTCGAGGTCGCTAAGATGAATAGTGACACTCCAAATGCCGTTCAACTTTAAGTTCATTTTGCACTATAGTTAGAATTCATTATTCTCCTGTCTAATAGAAGATTGGGATAAATACCCGGGCAACGCCGGGCAATCAGCTAGTTACATATAATTTTCAACGTAAATGTACAATATATACATTTAATTCGCTGAAATTCTTTAATCGAATATATTTTCCAAAATAGCTTCGTTTTGCTATTAAATATCATGGTTCTCTCCATATTTTTAGATTTTTTTAATGCGCCTCCCCGATGGAGTAGTGGTAATTTATTCGCCTTGTAATCAAAGGGTACCGAGTTCTACATCAGGTGGAGCCTCATAGTGGTTCGGATCTCATTTAAAAGTGTAGGTCGTCACGATCTTTGCATAAAGTGGACTCAACAGCTCAATATTATTACTTCGTAACTAGTAATGGTCTAAAACCATCAATTCCCGCTACCATCCAACTACCGAAAAAAAATATCATGACCGTTTTTAAAGTATTAACGACCATTACAACAACCTAACAATTTTAATAGGTCAGTTGTAAAAAAATATATTTATGATACACGACATTGTAACTTACAATCATTCCCTCTATTTACGCATGATAAAAATATTCTAATTCGATTTTTTTAAAAAAAACATTGATTCTCGTTTTTGTAAATTACCAGATAGACTGTTGAATTTTAACGGTAGAATATTGCAAAAATTACGGCAACTTCAACTCTGGTTGACATTTTGAAAGAAAAATTCGATTGTTTCCAAACCAATAGGTGATTGATTCTGTCAGTATCTTAAACGCTGATCACGGAAATGGCATCCATTTTTTCCCATCCCTTCAGGATTTTTGACAATTTCACAATCAAAATCTCATATTATTCATTACATTACATTTATTACAGAAACCAAAAGAGAAAGGAAAATGTCGGTTCTTCCCAAACCAATAGATGATTCTTGAAGTGTTTTTGAATGATGATCACGGGAATGTCATCCATTTCCCCCAATCACGTCAGGAATTTTCTCCCCGTCACCATGGCTGGGGGGAGGGGGGTTCAAGGTAAGAGTGGATCTTCGCATGTAACGTCTGCTTCCCTCCTTATCATATATTTCCGAAATGCATGCCTTTCTTCTTACCGGTTGGCAACGATCTCCGTGTCTCGATACACCCTGCACACGCTGTGGGGTGCCCACAACTTACCTGGTCGCCTAGTAATTTCATGTCAAAATACACCAAGTACACTGTCTCCACGAAACTTAGGATAAACAATAACTGTAAAAGCTCACGCCAACAAATTAGTCCACTCAAGGTCAGGTGCTTTCCGAACTTCCCCTTCTCTCCTCCACACCCCTGGCCCTCCAGGGTTGCCACATTTGTTGTAAGATGCTCAGTCGACATTTCGCGTCTTGCACTATGCGGTTGATTTTGTTCTCGCTGGTGTTCTATGTTTGGGTCATTTGGTTTTCTGTTTATTATAAGTTATATTGAAGAGCAGCGTCCTACGTGTGGTACATTATCCGGTGGAAGTAAAGTACGTGCCTGCCGAATGGACATTAGAAAGCAAAAAAATGATCTTTCTGAATGATCAAGAAATTATTTCAATTAGAATTACCTTGTAATGTTCCTTACGTTAAGTACTATTCTCTGGCATCTTTTTCGGACTTACTATTGAAATTTCAAATTGTTATTTATTGGCAACACTGTAAATAAATGGCGTGACTTTGACAGGACTACTTTGATAGCATTATACAAGGTAATGTAACTCCAGCACACAACAGAAAATATAAGGCTTGTTCAAATACTTACATTATGTCATTTCAAACAAATGTTTGTTAAAGATAAGCACCCAGCACTGACAAGGTGTATCCCTTCCGCTACGAACAACACACAGCATAAGGTGAATTAAATGTTTGCACTTTTTCATTCATTTATTGTTCAAAATTGAACGATTTGCATTGTATAATATCAATATGTTACCACCGTCTAAACAGAGCCATCTATAGGGGAAATAATGAAACTGCACATTGTATTGTGAATGTTAATATGTTGTTTTCTGAAGAAACTATGAAGTGATGAGTAAAAATTGATTTCATTTTTGGTACCAGGATGCCAAAATGATTCAGAGAAGGCAGTTATCTGCGAGGCAACCAAACTCATGTCGAGCAGTGTAATAATCGATATAGGTACTTAAAAGAAATGCAACGGGTCAGTTAGAATATTTGTCTTATACCTTGATGAAGGACGTGGGGGGGGGGGGGGGTAAGTTGCCCACGTTTGGAAAATAAACCATATTTGGTTTTATGTCAGTGAAGGTACAATCAGGAATGGGAATTGTTACTGGTTTTAAAAGAAAAACTTAAAGAAAAAATTAATATAAAAATTTCTGTGGAGGAGGAAAATGGCGTGTAGTAAATAATGCAAATACGTGTTTAATAGCCAGCAACAGTCAATGTAAACTGCGAGAATTAATGGAAAACAGACGATCACCGGACATGTTTTAATTCAACGACCCAGTACAAGTACAGGTCTTTATCAAAAGTATCATAAAAGCATGGTACAGCTTCGTTTGGCAGTTAATCTGTTGCCTGGGTACCAGAGAAGCGATAGCGAACAGATAGGCACGCCCCTATCGGTTTATTCCCAAGAACTTATCTATTGATTACCATGGCTTAGATAATATTCCCTTCGCCAATGTTGTGCAATAATGAACGCAGTATAACTACATGTGAAATATGATTGAACAGAATTACTTCTCGAATGGGGAAACAATGATTTGACCCGAAATATATGTATTATTCTCTAGGGGATCTCTCCGGACCTCTAACGCTATCGCCTTATAATCAAGGGGTCCAGGGTTCGGTTCTCAATGGTAGTTCTGGATACAGCCTATTCCTCCATAGAAACTTTTAGGGACATGTGTTTTCGGATTCGTGTTTCACACCCATAGGAGCAACCGAAAAACTTCGTTAGACAGTTTGAATTTGGTGCAACATTTTATGTTAGATGCACATTTTAAAACGCTAGGTTTTGATCAATTAATCTGATTCATTTGGCCTAAAAAGTGGAATTTAAGTCAAAATTTGGGTTTTTCAAGGTCAGAGAGTCTGAAATATCAATCTTAGGCATGAAGCTCTGGATTAGAGTAAAACAAATAGGCTCTAGGAGCAGATAAATTTGGGAAAGACATGTAATGACATGAAATTGTTGTTGATAATAGAAAAATGGAGAATCCATGATACAGTTACTCTGAAAATTCGAATTTGGAGACAAAGTCTAACATTTTGTAGTCTAATAGTCTAAAAAATATATCCAACTCTCATTTGAAGTATTTTCCGTAGTAAAAAAAAACCTTCATAAAAATTACCGTAACCTATATTTTGATCCAAGAGGTCGAGAAAACTCGAATCGACTATCCAGAATATAGATTCGCCCGTGTCTACAAGTCTAAAAAACACCCAGCTTGAATTGGAGATAGTCTATTCAGTATTTAAATATTATAATGTAATTGTAAAATAAATGGCTGCGTTTAAAATCCTAATTTAGTACCAAAATCTAATACGATTTAATGGTTCAGAATCAGGATTGAATTTTTGTCATTTTCAAAAATTAAGTATATTTTTCCTTTATTTTCTTTTAAAGTAATCCGTAGATTTACGTTCCAGCCGTACGCACACACTATGTTTTATTATTCTTGATAGGTTTGAGTTTTTCCTTTGTCTACTTTATGCACAGAAAGGCTGGGCATACAGTTTAAAGTGAGATCTGAACCACTATGTGCCTCCACTGAGCATCGAACACGAGACCCCTTGATTACAACGCGACGACGAAACAAAAGTCATCGAGGAGGCCCTCTTTTTTTGCTGGAATAGATTGAAATAGATTGTAAAAAACATAATATCTTTACACTTAACATTATTTATATATTTTTAGAAAAATTAGATAATTTTTAATAATTCAAATTTATTGAACAAAAAGTAATAACACTTGTAGCGGATTTCGTATGCTTCCAGCGGTACGTACAATTAAATCAGCTGATTAGTTCATTAGATGATAGTAATTAATTCAAGGTCTATGGTAGTGGCGTCATGCGAAATGTAATTCAGCACACTGTCAGTGGCGTGCCCAAGGAAGGGGGTGTTGGTGGGGGTCATAAGCCCCCCACAATTTGCCCTATTATTCCTAAAAAAAATGTGAAGGGCAGGAAAGATGTTAAAATGATGATTGACTAGTAAAAAAAAAAACAGCACGTATCGAAAATCCTGGACACGCCACAGCACACTGCAATTAATAAAAATACACATTCCAAACACATATACCCTTTTTGACGTTGTCCTAATTTATAACATTGTTGTCTCAACTAAGACCAGTATACCAAGATGGAATCAATATCATATTGGCCATCGGTGCAAGATATCCTACAGGTCCGTTCCAACACTGTCCTCCCGGCCTCGTCTTGGTCCCTTACCATCAGGTTTCCAAACAGAATCCTTCTTTCGTCTCCCACGGCCTGCTCTTTAAATCCCTTCCTGTTCCTGTTACTTTTCACAAAAAAAACTATTTGTAGGAAAATTCCAATACGGTTGGCAACACTGTACGAAAAACCAGCTCTCGCCGTATCGCACGGTCTCACAGAGTGGACGCCGATTCGAAGTTAATTTCTGTCACTGCCGAGCTGAGAAACGGAGCCAATTACTGTAACGCAACGCCGCAGTGTAGTTTCTTTTCGGCTCTGGCAACCCGATCCCCTCGGCGCAGCATCATTTAATGGACCCGAGATCCGAACAAGACGTAATGTCTCCAAGCCTCTTAAAGTAGCGGAGGAGTCCAAACAGACAACGACCAACGCGACGATCGTGCTCAAACATACCGGTCGTCGTCGGTCCGATATCGGTATGTGCGTTAGAAAGTGTTGCCAAATACGATGTCAAGTTGCTGCTACTAGTGGTTTCGTAAACGGTACGGCTAAGATTTTTTATTACCCAAAAATCATTAAAATTCACTTCTCACATAAATATTCCACAACAATAATTTAGTTCTCCAATATTATTTTATCACGTTAACTACTTATGTAATTAATCAAGGCCTTGTAATCAAGGGGTTCCGGATTTGATTTTCGGAGAAGGCGCACGGCACAGACATTCGGATTCCACTTTAAACTTTATATCTAACCCGATTAGCCTATCTGACCACTAAGTGGACTTAAAAACCAACACCGTTAGATTAATTTGGTTTATTTTACTTCGCTATTCTGCCACTTCTGCCTAATCGCGACGACGAGGATGAGTAATGATGTGGTGAAATTGATGAGACACATAGGACATTCATGACCAGGCGGGATTCGAACCCGGGACCCCTGGCAGGGCAGTGGCTGTGTTAACCAGCCCGCCACGTAGGGCGGCATATATATGTAATTTTGAAACCTGTGAGAACCATTTTTTCTTTGCATTGAATGGCACAATAACAACCTTCTTCGGATTAACTGAATCATTGTAGATATTCACTACAAATGGTATAACTGACTGGACATTATTTATTTTTAAAAAAATAAACATAAAACTTCCCGCTTTTTTGTAACTTGAGATGAACGATGACAATTTCTGGGGGGAGGTCGACGTACCAGTTAGAACAACCCCCAATACCCATGGCGCTGGAAAAGTTCCAGGAACAGCATCGGCTCCCCAAAGGAAACGTTGCCAAGTATTGCTGTGAAAAGGAAGTACAGTGAGCTAAAGTTCTTACCACCCCTATGTTACTCTGCTCTCGCGAGGGTGCTCACTCGTACGTAACAGGGCTCTTTAGCAACAACATCCTGATATGATCCACATTTTTATGTGACGTCACCAGTAGAAGATATGTCACTAATGTATTTATTTTTGTAAAAGAAAGCGTAATTTCTTTGTTATTATATGTAATAATGCACCTTGTTTGTAATATATATCTTTTGTTTATCGTTTATTGTATTTTATGCTACATTATAGGTAATTTAATGTATCTTTGTTTGCAAGAGTGCACTATACGAATTTGTATTTCTAAAGATGTATAGACGTCAGTTTTGTTGATAGTATCCTTTTGTAGATAGGGAGTGATTCATCTGTACTATAATCTGTGTTCTCGAAAATAGTATAAAAGCGAGGATGTCGCGTAAGGATCATCACACTTTTTCGCCACGGATCGACGAAGCTTTTAAACTTAAAAAGAACTCCTCGGTGTTGTGCATACATCTTGGTATGGTAGTTCGGGGCGCAAGCTAGGCCTATGTGATCATAGGCTTGCCGATAGCCACGCATTGAGTTTTATGCGTTTTAATTGAGTCAATTCATCGACAAAGCGAAATCTTCGCCTTCGTCTCAAGTATAGTTGCATTATAATTGCAATAAATAAAGAATAAAACTTTTCAGTTTATACATACGGCAGTAATGTGGTTTTATTTCTCTGTGCTGTGAATATTGTCTTTGCCTAACACTATCCCTGTACCTGAGAGGAGTCTGTGTACTTCACCGAGTCTCATCGTTCACCGCTGAGTATTATTAAGTTAATATTAATAGTATAATAATACGACGCGTCTAAATAATTGTGCATTTAGAACGTATCAATCCAGACGAAGGAGAACCAGTGCTTATAATAAGTTTGGCAACATAGGGCGTCTCCGACTAGAGTTAGTTTCGCAAAACCCGTAGCGAAGGGTAGGTTAGGGGGCGGGGGGGCTAAACTATTCTCCGGCCGCAGTACCAACCGGTGTTTATTCACAGTGCAGAACGATTAATTTGAAAAAATCCTGTTTCTCTGATGGCTGCTTTGGGGAGGGAGATTTTTAACGTTGCAGCTTCTTGCCCAAGCAGTAAGCCTAATTGGATGTTTGACAGCGAGTTTCTTGTAGGTGAACGCGGCAACAGAGGGTCATTGCCATGAAGGCCGTCCCTGCTATAGGGCGCCATGCATACAGAGCGATATTCAAAGCTTTTTTAGACAACAGTCCGAATAATCAACGGATATAATTTTGGACAGCCAATACCACTCTGAACCGATGCCGATACTGTCACCTATACCGATACAGATACTTGAAAATTGTAATACAGTAAAACCTCGTTAATCCGGACTAATGGCGGATTAACTTAAATAACATAAAAGAACAGTAGAAAGAGCATTACAACTCGGTTTATAGCAACAAAACACGTTTATTATGGTGTATTTAAAGGGCATAGGCACAAATACACTATACAGTACAGTAAAATATAAAGCAATACTGTACATACAATGCAGTACGTGCATACGCGATACCCATTTTATGATGATGTGCGATTGTAGAATTCTAGCCACATTTAAAACCTTGCATTCTGCTTTTTTTTTACTTTTGCCTTTTGCTTCTCCGGATTAAGCGAAGTCCTGCTTATCGGGGTCCAGATGAACGTGGTTTTACTGTAATTAAAAGTTTTTCCACTCGATTTAGACGCATCAATTTACCAAAATTTTGCTCTAAAATATTCCAGAATTACATCAGAATATTAAAGTACATGTTATATTATCACAAGATTCAGTTATTTCAGACAAAACTGGTACATAATGAAAAGGAACTTCGAATATTGCATAATTTCCAGGATAGTTAGACTAAGCGAAAGTGTCGCTAGGTGGCAGAACTGGCAGGGAAGAAAGGTTGTGTATGTGCAATTTGCCTCCAAGGCGCCAGTCAGTCATGGCGTTCACTGTGTCAGGTGCCACAATTGAGGCTCAGCTATCCGTGATACAGTTTTGGACGGCAGAGGGCAACACACCAGGGAATAGTGTATGGTGGTGAGTGAATGTCCCGAACACAAGTGTGTGAGTGGGCGGGTCGGTTTCGAGCAGGACACACAACAGTGTCTGATGCGGCGCGTAGTGGCCTGAGCCTCCTTTGTGGCATCTGACACTGTGAACTCACCTCACTGAATTACTGACTGGCGTCTTATTGCACATACACAACCTCCCTTCCCTGCCAGTGCTGCCACCTAGCGACGCGGTCTGGAACTCTTCTCGCATACATGTGGCGTACCCCAGCCTGGCCTACATATGCCGTAAGTTTCATCGCTCTGTCACTTGATTTCGCTTTTTCACGGCATTAATCCGCTTATTTATTGACCGTGGTGGTCTTCAGACACTAAGATATAAATGAAATATTTTTAAATATACCAATCTTTGTAAGTAAAAATTGCAAAATACGAATCTTTAAATATAACCTATATTATGTATTTCTTTGTTTCCTCATTTCAAAATTTGTAGGTCGTAAATATCACAATCGCATAAGAAGAAAACACCGAACTACGCACATAAAACATCGACGCTCAGTAGTATGTGTGCGTTTGGGGGGGGGGGGCAAACCATTATCCTGCCAAGGCGCTAAAATATCTAACTAAGGTGCTGGTTTCGCCGCTCCAGTGACTTTTCTATCTAGACCGTTGGCAACACTGCCTGTGGGTGGAGGAATTTCAGAGAAAGATCAGTCCATTTCTTTGTTGATTTATTTCTAGTCATCGACCCGCGTCGAGCCATCAAGTGCAGCCCTGGTTTAATATCCCGGTCATTTGCTCCCGACAGCCCTGGCTTTGGTGTTCTGGTCCTTGCACAACAATGTGTGGATGCGATTGTCGTGGGGGAAGAACCGTCCAGTCACCGCACACACTGGCAGCATTCGCAAAGTACAATTTCAAAAAAACAGAAGCCTTTTTATAAACTCGTAAAATGACGGTATTGGCGAGCACTGGCCTTCCGGTCGTTCTCTTGTTTCTGGCAGAATGTCAACCAGATTCCCTTTTTTTCAAACGTAAAAACCAACGTTGAATACAGAGTGTCCATAAAAAAATTGCCAGTTTTTAAGCGACAAGAAATCCTGTTGTACAGTTCTGTGCATGTGATCCATGTTCTTTGAATAAATCTATGAATAGTTTGGGACTATTGGTTTGTTTGGAGAAGGAATAAAATGATTGATTGGCTGATTTTTGTGGTACGGGCAAGTCAGCACATAGGTTATTTTTGGTCTTCACGCAAGGGAGAAGCCCCTTAACTAAAACAAAATTGAGGACAGGCCTCTGATAAGAAAATAAAATGACTAATTCATTCATTCATTACTTAACAAGAACTAAAAGGATACCGTCTCTGAGGACCAAAATCTCCTTACCTAGGCTAAAAGCTGAGGCTGTTAAGGGACACTCACAAACACCGGACAACACGACCACACAAAGTAGTATAATCCTGGCCGTGGGTTCAGGCGCCAGAGCCTCGTTGCCCTGCAATCTCTATCCCCTTTGTTTTTTTCTTGTATCTATCCTTGTCCTTCTTTCCGTCTCTCCCTATCATCTCGTTATTATTTTAATTTCTCTCTCTCCTTTCTTTTTTTATTTTTTCTCGTTCTTCGTCCATCTCTTTCTCCTTTTTCTTACATTTCTCTCTCCCCTCGTTCTACTATTTCACACTCTCTCCCCTTTGATATTTTTGCATCTCTATCCCCGTTCTTGTTTTCATTTCTCTCTCGTCCATTGTTCTTGTTTTCATTTCTCTCTGGTCCATTGTTTTTGTTTTTCATTTCTCTCTCGTCCCTTGTTCTAGTTTTCATTTCTTTCTCGTCCGTTGTTCTTGTTTTCATTTCTCTCTTGTCCATTGTTCTTGTTTTCATTTCTCTCTTGTCAATTGTTCTTGTTTTCATTTCTCTCTTGCCAATTGTTCTTCTTTTCATTTTTCTCTAGGCCATTGTTCTTGTTTTCATTTCTCTCTCGTCAATTGTTCTTCTTTTCATTTCTCTCTCCTCTTTTTATTTATTCTCGTTCTTCGTCCTTCTCTCTCCTTTTTCTTACATTTCTCTCTCCCCTCGTTCTACTTTTTCACACTCTCTCCCCTTTGTTATTTTTGCATCTCTATCTCCGTTCTTGTTTTCATTCCTCTCTCTCTTCCATTGTTCTTCTTTTCATTTCTCTCTCGTCCATTGTTCTTGTTTTCATTTCTCTCTCGGCCATCCTTCTTGTTTTTATTTCTCTCTCGGCCATCCTTCTTGTTTTCATTTCTCTATTTTTAGTTGTTCTTCTTATCATTTCTCTTTTCCCTTGTTCTCATTTCTCTCTCTCTCTCTCTCTCTCTCTCTCTCTCTCTCTCTCTCTCTCTCTCTCTCTCTCTCTCCTCGTTCTTCTCATCATTTCTCTTCCTCCACTCTTCTCGTTTATCTCTCTTCGTTCTTGATTTCCATTTCTCTCTGTCGTTGTCATCATCATTTCAACGGCAGAGCATCGTTGGCCTGCAAGACTGTAGTTTCTGGGGGTGTATTATGAAAAATACTTTACCAGGACTCTCATTACATGTCCTCAGCCGAGTTGAAAGTCCACGCTACGAGGTAATCTTACAAAATATACCTGAAATTATATTATAGATGGATATAATATAGATATATTCGTTAACATTACCAGAAAAGCCAATCGGAGAGCAATATATTTAAGCAGCCGTTATAAATTGATTAAACGTCTCGTCAACCAAGGAACCAGAGGTCCTTGAAACATAAGACGTTTGCATCGGTCCCTCATCCATTCTCGAACCGTCTTCCCTTAAGCCGGCGGCTTAGCCTCCTTTCGCGTAAGATGTGAAGGGAAAATGCTGATAAATTGCCCCCAGCATCGTTCGCGCCTCAGCTCCACAAGTGGGAATTAATTCCAGCTCGTTGGGGGCGCTACTTTCGCACCACTTAGCAGCTAAGTACGCTAATATATTGCCTGCACTTTGCGGCGATCGTCGAATTATACTATTATTAGGGTTTGCTTTATTGCTACATTAGCAGGGAGAGCATCGTCTCGTCTCGTATGGGAGAAATTGCCTTCTCCTCGTCCCGAATTGAGAATGTCTGCTCGTTATCGGGCTCGTCAAAGCATAGCTCGTTCTAGTTTTCGGTCTCGAAAAGTGTGTCTTGTCAAGAGACATTAAATACAGAGTACTTAGAGCGAGGGAATGTTTCTGATTTCGGGTGGGTACAAAGTTCATCCATACACACACACACACACACACACACACACACACACACACACACACAAGAAGTTGCGCAGTCGAAACGAGACCGATACAAGAATTCGCAAACTCAACGAAACGAGACCGAGACAAGACTTCGCAAAACTCCAAACCAGACCGATATAAGGATTGCAAACTAGACGAAACGAGACACAGAAAATAATTCGCAAACTTGAAACGAGACCGAGAAAATAATTCGCAAACTTGAAACGAGACCGAGAAAATAATTCGCAAAACTTCAAACGAGACCGAGAAAGGAATTCGCAAACTCGACGAAACGAGACCGAGACAAGACTTGACAAACTCCAAACGAGACCGATGCAAACTAAACGAAACGAGACCGATACAAGACTTCGCAAACTCCAAACGAGACCGATATAAGGATTCGCAAACTATACGAAACGAGACCGAGAAAAGAATTCGCAAACTCGAAACGAGACCGAGAAAAGAATTCGCAAACTCGACGAAACGAGACCGAGACAAGACTTCGCAAACTCCAAACGAGACCGATATAAGGATTCGCAAACTAGACGAAACGAGACCGATACAAGAATTCGCAAACTCCAAACGAGACCGATATAAGGATTCGCAAACTAGACGAAACAAGACCGATACAAGAATTCGCTAACTCGACGAAACGAGACCGAGACAAGACTTCGCAAACTCCAAACGAGACCGATATAAGGATTTGCAAACTAGACGAAACGAGACACAGAAAATAATTCGCAAACTTGAAACGAGACCGAGAAATGAATTCGCAAACTCGACGAAACGAGACAGAGACAAAACTTCGCAAACTCAAAAAGAGACCGATATAAGGATTTGCACCTAGACGAAACGAGACCGAGAAAATAATTCGCAAACTTGAAACGAAACCAATACAAGGATTCGCAAACTCGACGAAACGAGACCGATACAAGAATTCGCAAACTCGACGAAACGAGACAGAGACAAGATTTCGCAAACTCCAAACGATACCGATATAAGGATTTGCAAACTAGAAGAAACGAGACCGAGAAAAGAATTCGCAAACTCGACGAAACGAGACCGAGAAAAGAATTCGCAAACTCGACGAAACGAGACCGAGACAAGAATTCACAAACTCGACGAAACGAGACCGACACAAGAATTCGCAAACTCGAAGAAATGAGACCAAGACAAGAATTTGCAATCTCCAAACGAGACCGAGACGAGAATTTGCAAACTCAAAACAAGACTGAGTCAAGAATTCGAAAAATTGAAACGAGACAGGCACATTCCAGACGATGCCAAATCTTGTCACACATAGGCACTACTCCCACTTTGTATTGAGAACTGGAATTTTAGCATCAGAGTCATCTGGCGGCCTTTCCTCCAACACTCCACCAACGAGAAATCGGATAAATTTTGTCAGACGCAATCATATCATTTTTTACGAGCCATCAACGGCCACACAACTAACGACTCAACTTTCCCCGTCTAGTTTCGCGGTTCAGAGCTTTGAGGGGGGAGGGGAAGTGGGGAACCAATCATTTCCTGCAAGCATAGACGCGTACCTGGAGCGGTCGGATTTGATGGGTTTCTGGAGCAGATGACAGTGGGTGGGAACGGTGAAACGATAAAAGTATTGGAATCAGATATGAACTCCAAAACCAGAATACGTGATGGGAGTTTTACGAATCGGCCGCCTAGTGACCAAGCGAGTTCAGTGTTTAATTCATGGTGACGCCGCCATAAATCCAGTGTTCGAATCCTGACCTGGGCACGGGTGTCCCTGCATCAATTTCAGCAAATTTTCGCTCATCCTCGTCTTCGCGATCAGCCAAAAGTTGCAGAAAAGCGAACTCAAACAATCAATCGCGGTGACGTCGCCTCGAGTCAATTTCTCCCAGGGTGCATATTCTGTCATATTAAAATCGATGAAAGAACACGATTGTTTGATTGATATGGTTTATTTTACTTCGCTCTTCTGCTATTGTTGAGTAATTACGAAGATGACGGTGAGTGATTGATGAAGGGAGACTCGCAAAGGACATTCATGCCAAGGTATGAATGAATCCATGGATGGATTCATTCTACGTACACTGGCGTCGTAGCCCTTACAACTACTGTCTCAACAACAATACATTTATACAATATGTAACATTATTAGCTGCATTGAGAAAAATAAATCATTCTAGACGTTAAGTATGCTTATAAAATATTTGATCCATTCAAGTTATCAAGTTATATCATTATATGAAACGTATACAGCTCTGTGAACCTAGATCTTACCTGGCCCATTTTCTTTTTAAAATCACAGATTGCACAAATAAAAATATTAACATATCGCAACTTCGAGTACATAACGAAAAAAACCTACTTCTACAATCACCACACCCTGGACCAGGGGGTTGCGAAGGGATGCCAGTGAGCACCCAACCCCCCTTCGGCATCCACTAGTCTTCACCTCAATAATAGTCAAAAATTATTAACAGAGTATCTTATACAATAAAGTAATGTGCTCCAGGACTGTTTCATGAGGCGATACACATGTCCAAAATGGAATCAGGCCTCCAAGAGCCTCTGTGGTATAAAACTATAGCCTTTTTAATTACGATTGTTATAACAATTATTATAAGCACTAATGAGCAACTTTCTAACTGTTCCATATAGTTAATTGCTTATGTAAGATTAAATTTTTTATGTTTTCATGATTTTATTACTGCCTTTCTTCTATATATTACTTATATAGTATATATTTGGTAACGGATAACATTATGCAAAAGAGAAAAACAAAGATGCAAAATTAATAAGAGAAATATCTGCAACCTTACTACAAACATGAAATAATAATAATTATAGCCTCCCCCGTGGCGGAGTGATTAGCACATTGCGCTACATCGCCAGGAGTCCCGGGTTCGAATCTTGGCCTGGGCATGGAGTGTCCATTCATTAATTTCATCATATCATCACTCATCCCCATCTTCGCAAATTAGCCAAAAGTGGCACAAAAAGCGAAGTAAAATAAAACAAGTCAATCAATTGCTGCGGTTTTTTTCAGTGAAACACATCACACCCCTCACAGTAAGCTCCGCTCCACATTACCATCCCTAGATTCCAAATCCTGGGATCCCCTAAACCTTAACTTTTTATCAGTTATTGACAGATCTTCAATTTTTATCAACAACTTTTGGACAACGGAAATGCAAAACATTCAAACTTGCTCCACTGAATGACTTCACAATAGTTGCGAATGTCAATTTTGGACAGTCGCAATAATAAACGCGTTTTATTTTCTGTACGTGTGTATCTATACAATAAAGAGAGGATGGTGTAGGCGCCGGGTTTTACAGGCCAGCCAGCAAGCCTCGAGACAGACAACAGACGCTGCAGCTGACACACGTTAGTATGGTTCTCGGAAGAAAAGCACAACTCCCGAGTAAAAATGAAGCAATCACTGCCAAAGCCAGAACCAGGAATCCAGATACATCTTTTCCCATTTCCCGCTAGGAGAGAACGAGGCGCTAAGAAATCGTAGCCTCCCTCCCCCGTCAAACCCAATGCTTCCTAGAATGCATCCTGAAGATATATTACGATTCGGCTGCTCCTGACGCTTCCTGCATTGAATTACTGAAAAAAATTGCTCGTGCTTTGTCTTAAAGGGCGACAACATCCGAACATGACACTTCCTCCCCCATCTTAGCTGACGTCAAACTGCTGTAATATATCAACCAAGATTATAGACGGGGTTGAATCACGCTTGCCTGTCGATACAGCCTATGAAAAGTAAAGGGGCTGCTGCTGGGATTTTAATATTAAAATATGAGAGAAGGAACGTCTCGGAAGAGATGGGAGCCTGAACAAAAGAGCAACGTTAGAAAAATGACAAGTGACATTAGGGGAATTGCTCTGCGGAAGGTGGGGAGTTTTAATATGTTCGGAGATGCATTGATGCTTCTCAAGTCTAAACAGTTCCGCTTAGTAGATTATGCTTTCAACAAAATAGTTATTTAACATATGGACGGATTTATATATATACGTGTGTGATGAGTAGACCTCGGATTTTTAGGTTCCAAAAAGTGTGCTTTTAGGTTTCTAAAATAGGCTCTAAAAATCCTAAAATAGGTCCTAAAAATCTTGTTAAGCTCGAAAAATCTTAAGTTAGGCTTGAAAAATCTTGAAGTAGGTTCAAAAAAACTTAAAATAGTTCAAAATTCCTAACAAATTATGTTTAGGTATAGTTACCGGCAATGAAATGACACCGCCAATGACACTTAAATCCCGGGTTCGATACCCGGTGGAGGCACAAGTGGTTCGGATTCTACTTAGGTCCAGTCCCGATTAGCCTTACTGTGCATAAAGAAGCGAACTTAAAACAGCAACTCAAACAAGACACCTAAATCCTAAAATATGCACTATCTTGCATAACGTTATGTGTGTTGCCTAACCTTACGGCGATGGCAGAACTTAACTTCAATGCTGAAATGTTAGTTTGCAAAGCGTGAATGCCACAAAGCCCCGAAGTGACGCGAAAGTGAGCAAGACAGCACAGATCAGACTACTTTGGATTGTACAGGTAACAGTGGCACCAAATATTTTGCTATGTTTAGAGCTTTGAAAAGCCACCATGTACTTGGAGGAAGGGAAATCGACAGAGAGTACGTTTCTAAAACATTCGCCAATGAATTTTTTCGTGACCAAACAAAGCAAATGCCTCTGTGTGACATAAAAATCCTGGAAAACCTTTAAAAATATATAAAAACCTTTAAAAAAGGCTTGATTTAGACGCATAAACCTAAAATAGGTTCTAACAAATAAAATGGGTTTCTTTACGCACTATAAAACTTCATCGGTTGTTGAGTTTTTAACGAAACGTTGACATAACTTATTATTTCTGAGATACCTGTAAAGGAAAAAATAGGTTAAAAACCTAAAATCCGAGATCTAGTGATGACCCAAAGCTCATCCTGGGCATGATGAATCCACTCTAGACTATCCTAGGGTAAGTAGCCCCTTATCTAAAATGCTTACCTAAAGGTTAAAAAATTGGTGTAGAAAAGCGCCTTGGGGAAAATTTAAAAGTGCAAGGTTGTAAACGGACCTGCACAAGACAAACAACTCATTATAAAGTAAGAATTCACTAAAAGCTTCCTCACAGACAGTGGAACAGACCACTAAGAAAACAATTGATCATCTAACCTTAACGATTATGAAGATACAATGTCAATAAGTGTCGACTAACTTAACGATTATGAAGATACAATGCCATGAACGTCGACTAATCTTAACGATTATGAAGATACAATTTCCATGAGTGTCGACTAACCTTAGCGATTATGAAGATAGAATGCCATAAACGTCGACTAACATTAACAATGATGAAGATACAATTTCCATGAGTGTCGACTAACCTTAGCGATTATGAAGACACAATGTCAATCAATGTCGACTAACTTTAACGATTATGGATATACAAGGTCCATGAATGTCGACTAACCTTAACGATTATGAAGATACAATTTCCATGAGTGTCGACTAACCTTAGCGATTATGAAGATAGAATGCCATAAACGTCGACTAACATTAACAATGATGAAGATACAATTTCCATGAGTGTCGACTAACCTTAGCGATTATGAAGATACAATGTCAATCAATGTCGACTAACTTTAACGATTATGGATATACAAGGTCCATGAATGTCGACTAACCGTAACGATTATGAAGATACAATGTCCATCAATGTCGACTAACCTTGACGATTATGGATATACAAGGTCTATGAATGTAGTCTAACCTTAACGATTATGGATATACAAGGTCCATGAATGTCGACTAACCTTAACGATTATGAAGATACAATTTCCATGATTGTCTAACCTTAGCGATTATGAAGATACAATGTCCATCAATGTCGACTAACCTTAACGATTATGGATATACAAGGTCTATGCATGTCGTCTAACCTTAACGATTATGAACATTCAATGTCCATGAGTGTCGACTAACCTTAGAGATTATGAAGATACAATATCGACGAACGTAGACGTAACTCAGTAAGGATAAGGCTCAACACAAAAGAATGATATATTCTCCTGAACGACAAGGAAAACTGAGATACTCCCCTGTGTCACGGTAGAGACGGATTATTCTAAAAATATCAAGGAATGAATAGAGATGATGCACTTCAGTATTATGTAACCTTCTCCATTTGGCTGTTGTTCCATTTCCCTTATGTCAGTACATCTTTCGTACGATTCTATTTTCAAGCACACATTAATTTATAGTTCCATACAAAGCTGTGCACCGCTAACATGGAAATATTGAAAATCGTTGATCTTGTATATTCGTGGAGCTCGCTATCTCTGTGTGAGAGATAAATATGGCCTTCGGTGAAATTGGCGCTTATCAAACTTCCAGTAAACGAACAGCGTTACTTCCAGAGTTGCGAAAACAAGACCGCTGCAGAGATAATACAGTTTTTATCCATCTCCAATTAATTTCAGTCTTAGACATTTCAAATCGTCTATACCAATTCAAAGATTTATATTCAGTATAGCCTAAGAGAGAGACGCGTATCCTACGAAGGTTGTCCTTGGATAGTCAGCTGCTTTGAGTACAGTTATGAAATAGATCAAGGAATAAGCAATATCTTATAATAACCCTCCTTTACTCAGGATTCGAACCCAGGACATATGGATTCCCAGCGCGATACGAGAATTTTTGCGCCGGTTGTTACAGATGGCATAACGACAGACGGATCAAAATGATAATCACACACTTAGGGTTTGTTAGATACGATTAAAGTACCACGCTTCCTCTTTTTGGCGAGAATCTGACATTCTTCGCAACAATAAAATTAGTCTCTGAAAACAGACTGGAGAGATTTGTTCTCTTGACCACAGAGAGTGAAAACGTATTTCAAGACAATGAAATGTTGATAGGAATAATCAAGAAACAAGGGCCGATAACCAAGTATTTCTTTCGGTCGGCGATAAATGACCGTACATCAACACAAGTTACACACACACACACACAAATATATATATATATATTCATTAATCCATTCATTGTTTTCTGCCTAATTGGCAGGTTTTTCACTGCTATCTCCAGCTTTCCCTATTCTCTGCCTTACGCTTCGTAATAGCATACGACCCAGTTAATTTAATATCATCCATAAGCTGATATCTCTTTCTTCCACGGACTTTTCTTCCTTCAACCATTCCCTCCAAGGCATCTCTTAGCAGGCAGTTCCTTCTTAGACAGTGTCCTAACCAGATTCCTTTCCTCTTCTTGACGGTCTCCAGTATAGATAGTTTTTAACCAACCTTTTTCAGTACGGCTTCGTTTCTTACCTTGTCCGTCCATTTTACACGCTCCATTTTTCGCCATGTCCACATTTCAAAAGCTTCGAGTCGTTTTTCTTCATTTCTTCTCAACGTCCAGGTTTCTGCACCATACAGTGCTACACTCCACACAAAACATTTCACTAATCTCTTCCTTAGACCTATGTCCAAGGGTCCACAAAAACATTTCTTCTTCTATTGAAAGCTTATTTTGCTATATGTAGTAATTCTGATAAAATACTCAAAATTAACTAGTTTAGTACAGCCAACATTTCATTTTGCTTTCTGGTCACCAAAAAAAAAGTCAACACAAAGTTTCTTGAATAATTCAAAAACTGAACCAAATGTTTCTAATTCAGAAGCTCAACCAAAACATGTTTAATTATATATAAAGCTTAATCAAATCATTTTAGTTACTTAAAAAGCTCGACCAAACGTTGTTAATTATAAAAGCGCGATCCAACGTTTTTGGTTAACTCGAGAACGTTTTTGTCAGTTCAAAAGCTCAACCAAACGCTTTTGGTTCATGCAAACATATTGCTTCTTTATTGTAATCTAATGCACAAAATTTTCCACTTATCGTTTAAACGATTTCGGTACACACAATTGTCTACGTTCGTGGTGCATAATACACTTGGAAATACCGGTTTTGTGTATATTTTCAGCTAAGAATTACATACGAGGTGTGGCAGAAAAGTGATGAGGCTGGCAACACTGCGCACGCATCGACGATGCTGCTGCCTTCCCCTTCACATGGCTGTTAGGTTAACCCCTGCCCTTGACCTTCTCTCTGCCTTGACTCAGTACAAGTTTAAACCTGCTACAGTTGCTACGAGATTGTTGAGAGCGTCTGAAGTGAAGTTGTGTTTGTTAGGTGCGTTTCGCAAATGGACTGGCGATAAGTTTGACTGTTTAAGCAACGTTTTCCCATCAAATTTTGTGTAAAACTTGGCGAATCCGCTACTGTGACTAATGAAAAGGGCTTGTGGAGAACATTCCCTATCCAGGGCACAAGTGTTCAGATGGCACAAGTTCTTTTTAGAAGGCCGAGAACAAGTGAAAGACGAGCCTCGTGCGGGAAGACATTCAACCTGAAAAACGGACAACAATGTGAAAAGAGTGAGGTCTCTTGTTAGGCCAGATCGTCGATTGACGTTGAGAATGATCAGTAGTGAATTAAATTTGAACCGGTTAACCGTCCATCAAATTTTAGCACTTGGATTCTGCACCACGACAATGCCCCATGTCATACGGCAGTCTCCATCAATGAATTTTTGGCAGCAAAAAGCATTCCTGTGGTTCCTCAGACCCCGTATCCGCCGGATCTCACTCCCAGAGACTTCTTTTTATTCCCCCCGGCTCAAAAATCACTTGAAAGGCGCCACTTTGGTACTTTGGATAATACCCAGAAGAGAAGGGTATTCCAGCAGAAGGCTTCCAGCACTGCTACGAACCATGGAACCTCCGGCACTGTGTAGCTGCCCAAGGGAACTACATTGAAGAGGATATCCGTGATTTGTAAAAATAATAATATTCATGGTTAAAAGAAAATCAGTCTCGTTTCTTTTTTGCCACACCTATTATACCAAAAGGTCCGGGAATGGTCCCCAGAAAAGTTTAGTTGTTGACACAGCAACGTCATGACAATTGAGGTGCTGCTTGAAAATAGCAGCGGCGATGGGACTCGATGCACAGAGCACGCTTTCCCTTCTGGGGTTCAGATTTAGCTAAGAACTTCGGCGGCGTTATCAATAATTTGCATCATATATGGCAATCAAACAAAACAAGCATAAAAATAACTCAACTTACAGCCGAAAATACTCAGCAAGACTTACCACGTTACCCGCCATGATTTTCTGCGCTAAGAAGCATAGCTTACCTGTAACAGAAAAAAAGCAACTATTAGAACAGCATGAAAAGTTATTTTAAATCTTTCAGTTATACAGTGGCGTACATAATGAGGAGATATTGGGCTTGAGGCTCCTTCAGAAATGTTAACGCAAGAGCATCATTCCTGTCTTACAATATAGCAAAATACACAACGAAATCCCCAAATAATACATATAAAAGACCTCTCAGGCCATTCTGGGCAAAAAGCTGGAGTATGTCCCTTTATCTTATCTAGTTTACATTCAGGAAATAATTAACCAAGTATATATCATAAAAAGTTAAGATTTTCTTTGCTTAATATGGTCTCAGAAGCAGTGTTGCTACAATCTGAGGACACAATTTCCCTTTCCAAGGGGCAAAATTTCCCTTTTTGGACAATTTTTTCCCTTCACCTAAACAAATATAATAATAATAATAATTATTATTATTATTATTATTATTATTATTATTAGCAGTGGTAGTAGTAGTAGAATTTCCGTTGGTCCATGATCGTATGAATAAAAATATGTTGCACAAATTTTTCACATACAAGTATAAGCTTCATCGCTTTCTGGTCAGATGTCCCAGGAATCCATTAATTCTAATCGTTACAATTATCCGAAGATACAGAAAAGCGACGTACAATAAACTTAAGAGAAATATAAATAGATACAGGTTTATATTCAAGGGAGCAAAAATAAGATGGATCAGAAAAAGATAAAAATGTGAATATGAAACTGGAATTTGACATAAACCAATAATATAGAGTCAGAAGTCTTAAAATTTTCCTGAATCGAAATTTCCTTTTTCCCTTTTGGATAAAACTTCAGTCCGAATTTCCCTGCAAAAGTGAAATTTCCCTTCATGTGGCAACACTGCTCAGAAGTAGAGTCACAGTTTAAAATCGCCGGACATATTTCTAACCTAAATCTTATTCCAAAACATACCCACGAACACAGATGTAACAATTAGGGCTGAGCCGATACCATGGGTATCGGTATCGGAAAATGTCGCTTTGAATTCTTCTACAGATACCAGCCGATACTTTCCCGACATATTGGTCTTTCAAGGGGTCCACAAAAATTCCACGCGACACTTTCGTAGAGTAAATTATCCTGGAAATTATGCAAAATTCGAACATTTTTTTTATTTTCCAAAAAATTTGCATGAAAAACTAAACTTTGTGATTACATAATATCTATTTTCATATTCTGATGAATTTTTTGATATTCTAAAGGAAATTTCTTGGTAAATTGATGCATATAATTGTAGAAGAGAATATTCACACATCAACATTGATCAATATTTCATCGGTTCAAAGCCGTATCGGCTCAGCTCTAGTAACAATTAATTGTTACATGGAACTAAGAACATTATAATACGCTGGTAGTTCAGTTTGTGAATACAGTAAAACCTCGTTAATCCGGACCCTAATAAGCCGGACTTCGCTTAGTCCGGACAGGCAAAAGCCCCCCCCCCCCAAAAGGCAGAATGCAAGGTTTTAAATGTGGCTAGAAGTCAATAAGAGAACTTCCCAAAGAAAAGGCAGTCAAGCACTGATGAAATTCTGTTTCCCGCAGACTTTGTACTGTACTGTATAGTGTATTTAGGCCTATGTCCTTTAAATACACCATAATAAACGTGTTCTGTTGCTATAAATGGAGTTTTAATGCACTTTCTACTGTTCTTTTAGGCTATTTCAGTTAATACTGACAACTTATCCCCCATTAGTCCGGATTAATGAGGTTTTACTGTATATCACTAATTCACGTTCCTCAGCAACCACAAACAACAATATGCACAATACAGATTCTCATCAACAACTTTTATTGGGTGTACAGCTTTACACCTGACTGCTTCCATAAGATACATTTTTGTACAAATTTTACACAAAACGTTTAAATACACTCTTAAATACCTTTCTTATATAGCTACATTCACTCATTCAACAATACAGATAAAGTAAAAAATTTTTCGTCCAGATTGAAACACACCTAAACACAATTACTACAAAAGTACATTATTGTAAGGTCGTCACAAGTTTCTTATAAGAACAAAAGAAGGAATATTTTACAAGTAATATAGCTAGGGACAGACACTAGTGCAATCACTAGGATGTCTGACTGTCATGCGAGAGACTGGGATTCGATACCCGAGGTGGGTGTTCTCAGGTGGGAATTTTAACGACAATGTCCCTTCTGGGACCCAGTCAGCCTCTAATCAATGATTACCCGGGATGGAGCGTCATCATTATGGCGTAGGTTGGCAATGTGTGCGTTCCTACTTCAACGCCTCTGTATATGCCTTCACGGTACGGCGCAATATATCTAGATCCAAAAATGAAGAATGAAAAGGAGGGAAATTATGGGGAAAAGAAGGATTTTTTTTACCCCTTACGAGAAAAATACACTTACCATAGGCATCGTACAGAGACAAGACCAAGGCGGTCTTGCAATTACAAAATGAATCAGGTTAGTGGCAATTGCGATGTGTAGCGCGGTTGCATACAATCATGAGTTTTCAGTTTTGGAGGGTTCGTAGCGTTGGAACGAAGCGTTGAACAGAAAAAAATATTAATATGTTTGCCTTAAGCTTATCACCCACTAAGACGAGGGGAAACGAGCAGATACGCGGGAACAGAACTCCAGTTGTCTGCTTCCACTGAAATCAAAATGGTGTAACGTCCACTACAGCGAAACGCGCGGAACCGAAGCGCAGAATTTCCGTGCCAGAAGTCTGCAGGTTTCTAGGGTGGAAATTTTACGTTAGCCGCGTCTCCAAATGCCCTCTCGTGTAATTCCGCGTCTCTTCGTTTAGCTCCTGCAAGCATCATGCTCGGCTCCGCTGTAGCCGAGCATGGAAGATGTATCGTGGTTCGGAGCTTGGCGGCGCGGTACATGGGCGGAATACCCTCGGAAAGGCAGATAGAATCTTCCACTCGGAGGTTCGAGTTGGCGCGTTTTGACGTCTCAGTGGGTGATAAGCTTTAATGACCTCCGTACGATGTGAAATATTGTGCGACGACACTCTGTATACAGTTCGTCTGCGTTAGTCGCGATCATCAACGCAACTGCGCATGCGCTAACTTGGACGAGTCCAGTGTCAAAATAGGGGTGACGGTTTCTAGTGAAACGCAGTCGGGGAAAGAATTTCTATGCCACTGACAGAAGATGCTGGTTTCAAACGTACTGTAGAAACATCGCCGTTTATTATTTAGATTATAAATGTACAACCGAAATACTGATATGAAATCTCCATCGCGTCTGCTACCTACTTGCCCTTTTGTGTTTGAATTCCTCCAATGGAGCTAGGCTCATCTTCATGTCGAACATGCTGTTTCAACTACAGGCTATTTCGAAACTCGACTGACAAGTCTCGTCTCGCCCCGAACACAAACTCTACTCATCGAACCATTTTTGTTATTTAGCTTCGCTTTTACTGCTCGGCTTTGAGGCCCACCCTGCCTCGTAAATGTGTACCTGGGGGATCCCTGGACGTAATGCTGATCATATCATCCCAACCACGGCCGAGATCAAGAATATATGGAGCTCTATACCTCCACATCACCCCATGTGCTTTCATGGCACGTGTGCACACGCACAGGGGTACCTTTACCTTTTTACGCCACTTCTCGCTAATCGCGACGATGATAATAATTGATGATGTGAAGAAATTGATGAAGAGACACACTCAGAGAACGCCCAGGCCGGGATTCGAATCTAGGACCCCTGGTGTCGTTGCGCGCTGTGGACTTGTCGGTTCGTGCAAATTATTGTAGCACCATGCCGAGGAGGGTGTTGTTGGACCTTAAGCGGCCCTATCTTCCAGCTAAACACATTTTGTTCCCTGCTGCTTGGAGAACAAGCGAACTTTCTGTAGAACAGCCTCTTTCAATGCATCAACTTGATGCAAACTTTCCTCTGTGTCGTGAAAGCGGTTGTTCAAACACCTCTCAAGCTCTCTCGACCGCAGTTCAAACAAGGCAGGTCACTTCCTCAGTGAACTTACTAAGTTGGTCAAAGCTCAAAGGTTTCAAGGGATGATGAAAGTGTCAAGGTAAGGGTCTGAATATAGTTCCGCAGGGTACATAAGGTCGTACATGTTGTCCTCTTGATCGTTGACGTCAATAAGAGATATCGTACAGCTGTTAGATATATCCCGCGTTGCATTGGAACATAGATGTTTAATTGTGAAAAGTCATGTCAATATAGGGAACCGAGTGATTAAAACACTCATTTGGGGGAGGAGAAAGATGGTTTCTGGATCTCCTAAGCTTTGGTGTGGTGTCTTCCTGATTGCAAACAGTTCAGGTTACAAACAGTCCCAAGTCCCAATTACGAAAAACTCAGTTTCACGAACGGTCCCGATTGCGAACAGGTCACTTCGCGAACGCTCCCTGTTGCGAACAGCTTAATTCGTGAACACTCCCGATTGCGAGCAGCCCAGTTCGCGAACACTCCCGATTGCGAGCAGCCCAGTTCGCGAACACTCCCGATTGCGAGCAGCTCAGTTCGCGAACACTCCCGATTGCGAGCAGCTCAGTTCGCGAACACTCCCGACTGAAAGCACCTTAGTTTGCGAACAGTTTCGATTGCGAGCACCTCAGTTAGCTAACAGTCTCGATTGCGAACAACTCATTTCTCGAACACTCCCGATTACGAACAACTCATTTCTCGAACACTCCCGAGTGTTCAAGTCAGTTTCGGAACAGTCCCGATTGCGAACAACTTAGTTTGGGAACAGTCCCGATTACAAGAACCTCAGGTCACTTCGCGAACAGTCCCGATCGTAACGAAGCTGTAAGCCTGTACTTTTCTAGAAGCTTCAATCTGACCAAGGGTCATTCACTTATTCTACCAGCTGCTTACTTCTCTTAGATATTTCAAATATGCAAGTCAAGTGGTCAGCAGGCTTCCTCAAGTGTTGGTGTAACAAACAAAGCTACGAGATAAACAGAGAGTAATTTGCCAACATAATAGGAATCCATATACTTGAAAAATCGTCACGGAGAAGTCTCCACTGACAGAGTGATAGAGAAGAGACACTTTTTGAATTGACTTGAGATAGTCAGGAGCACTCCTTTGGTTTCTTTCGACTTAGGCTGTTTAGCAACCAGAAGCCTGGAGAAAGTCAGTACAGGCTTACACTTCGATCTTTGATTTGGACTTCAGACTTCACGTTTAGACAGGTAATTATCCTAGTTTCCGCCATGTACGATTCAGGTTCGAAGGTTTTAAAATCCAAGTGTTGACTATTTGCAATTTTAATTTCTTTTCTAGTTGTTTTGTAGAGTACGTTGTTTCAGTAGTACCTCTTGCTCTTTACCATCAAGCTTACCATGAGCAGAGACTTGCTCCATACGCAATGATGAATGATCAATGAGCTACATCAACCCAGTAAGAGAAAGACGCGATTGCGGACAGCTCAGTTCGCTAACAGTCCCGATTGCGAGCACCTCAGTTTGGGAACAGTCTCGATTGCGAACACCCCAGTTTGCTAGCAGTCACAACAATGGTATGATAAGCTGTTAATTACAAGTAAACTGGAACAGGGTTGTCAGAAGAACTCCAAAATTTCAACCTGAAGCAGCATTTTCTGGCGGGGCAGCAATGCTTTGGAAATAAATAATCCTTACTTACTCGTCCCTGGAAAAAAATCCTGCGGACTTTCACTACAATATCGTACCGTAATTGCCTGGACTTCATTATGAGAATAATCTGGAAAACAACAGCAACTTCTACAAGCACAGTGCTCGAGGCGGATATCTTATTGTCACCATATCAAACTATAGGAGGATTCCCAGCTCCAAGGCACGACCAAACAGCTAAGATTTTTACTTCAATCATTGATGAACATCATGCCACCACCTTCACCACCACCTTCCTTTCAACTGAACGACACGATCAGTTAGTTTTTCCAGTGCACATAGTGAAACTTGCACCAAAATTGTACCAGCCAAGAATAATTGAGGACTAAAAGTGGTAAACGTTGTATGTGCCAAAAGCGAAAGTGTTGGGAAATCGCATCGTTCAGCACATCAGCCCGTATGAACGTTCACACCAGTGTCTCTTTACACGCCCTTTGAACTACTTAGAGAGCTACCAGACACATTTCACGTTTACCACATTATAAAGCATGGCACATTTCACAGTTTAACTTGGAAAACGGTGTTTCAATTATTGTGGCACTTACAGCGTTTATCAATTTTAGTCTTTTAATTTTTATTCCCCTAACACATAAATAAATCATAACACCAGTATTCCTCAAAACATTCAGAACCTGTTTGCAACATACTGGTAAATCTTTTTGACAACAGATGTCACTGCAACGAAATATTTCTAAACACCAACCAAAATTACTAGGCAAACATAAATAATTCAATACTAATAGCTGCAAAAATATTAAAAGTAATTATGAGTTTCCTCATGCCTGAACTATGATTATTAATTCCTGGTTATATTTTAAAATTAGCGTCGTTTTTCTGCCACTTATGAATAGTCACGAATATAATATCTACTTAATTCGCACATACTCAAATTCTCAAAAAAATTAAACTGTTTTTACATTCGTCAATTCACGACACTTTACATATTGTTTCACGATAAAGGTATGTGAGAATCGTGAGGAATTAATGTGATTCAAGTCTTCCGGAATTTGAAGCGTTAAATTACTATAATTGCGTGCATTTATGCAAAAAAAAACTAAACCTAGCAATCCTAACCTAACAACGAAGGCATTCCGCGCTTATGTGACGACACGAAGGTGTTTGGTTTGCGTGCGAAAAGCGATACTCAGCTGAGAGGGTGTGAGCGATGCTATTATGTGCCTTCACCGGGTATCGAACCCGGGACCCCTTGATTACAGGCGACGACGCTACCACTGCGCCACTCGGGAGGCCCGTTTATTGTTTTGGAAACAGAAAATGAAAACACATTTCGTATTGTTTAACAATTAATGTCTATGTAAGGGTAGTGTATTTTATGTAGCTCCTGCAGTGTCATATTATTAAAAAGGTATTTTGTTTTACAATTTTAAGCCCATAACTAAATATGTATTTACATATTTAGCACATTATTACTATATATACAGGGTCTGTATTTTAAGTAATGAGAATATATCCAGAAAACAAAATTTATTACAAATATCGCTACAAACCTTTAGTAGTCTTCAAAGTATGACCCTTGAGCGTCAACACACTTCTGCAGGAGAGTTTTCCACGCGTCGTACGCTCCCTGAAAGTCAGCAACTGGAACAGCCTTCAGAGCACGCGTGCAAGCCGCTTTGACTGCATCGAGGGTTCCGTGGTGGTGTCCTTTCAGGGCTGTTTTCACTCTGGGAAAGAGGAAAAATCTGCAGGGGCAAGGTCGGGGCTGTAGGGAGGCTGAGAAATCGTTGTGATGCCAGATTTCGTCAGGAACTCTCTCACCACGAAGCACGTGTGACATGGCGCATTGTCATGATGGAGCTTCCAATCGGCGGCAATTTCTGGTCGCACTCGGTTGACCCGTCTCTTCAACCTTTTTAACACCCCCATGTAGAAGGGTCATTGACTGTCTGTCCTGCAGGGACAAATTCCGCGTGGACCACACCTTTCTTGTCGAAAAACGCAATCGGCAATGCTTTGATTCTGGACTTGGACATGCGCGCCTTTTTTGGTCGAGGCGGCTCGCACACATTGTTCGTTGTCTCTGGTTCTTGAGGTTGACGGGCGCCCTGCGCGGCGTTCGTCCTCCACGCTCTCCCGGCCTTCTTTGAACATTTTGTGCCACCGGAACACTTGCGCTTGTGATAAACTGTCACTGCCGTACGCTTGCCGAATCATTTCCAGCCTTGCTGCACCAGATTTTCCAAGGTGCACACAAAATTTGATCGCGTACCGCTGTTCCATGCTTTGCTGCATTTTGCTCTTGCACACACTACTTTGCAGACGTCCACGCCACGCGTGATCATGCCTCAACGGACGCCAGCAGGCAACTGCCGCTTGGAGCGCTTTCAAGGTCACACCCCCCACTACCGACTCAAACCGGTCCCAGCGCGCTCTGACGTCTAGTCGCGGCAGAAAAAAAAATATTCTCATTACTTAAAATACAGACCCTGTAAATCCGTTCGCTGGTCATCACCTATAAGTTTTCAGTGCCAAGTGTTGATATCAACATAAGGGGAAAACCGTACACAGCGAAAGGAGAAACTAAATATTTAACGTTGTTTTTGACGACAAGAGGAAAATACAGTAAAACCTCGTTAATCCGGACTAATGGGGGGTTAACGGAAGTCAGGATTAACTGAAATAACCTAAAAGAACAGTAGAAAGTGCATTAAAACTCCATTTATAGCAACAAAACACGTTTATTATGGTGCATTTAAAGGGCATAGACATAAATACACTATACAGTACAGTACAAAGTGTGCAGGAAACAGAATTTCATCAGTGGTTGACTGCCTTTTCTTTGGGAAGTTCTCTTGTTGACTTCTAGCCACATTTAAAACCTTGAATTCTGCTTTTGCCTTTTGCCTGTCCGTATTAAGCGAAGTCCGGCTTATCGGGGTCCGGATTTACGAGGTTTTACTGTAAATAAATGAGTGTACATTTAGTTCGCGAGTTGGGCGGGGTGTTCTCATTTTGGTAAACGAAACTTTTGTTAATTTATGCACGGAATGTTACTGGAGTCAACAACCGTTACATTCTGGGAGCGGGCACAAGAACCCCATAAACATGTCGATATTTTACCTACCTAGTTAAAGCGCTAGACAGGAGGGGGGCGGGGGATGGACACCCTCTCGCAGATTACTTCGTTCCCCCAAAACAAACAAGAAAATCTGATTGCTTTATGTCCTATTAATTTCTGTATGGTATTTAGTTAAATCTGACTGATCCCCTCTGTCACTCGACTTCGTTTTTTACGGATTCCATCACAATACCTACCTGAAATAATAATTCACTGCCAGAAGCGTATCTAGAAATATATTTCGGGGTTGGTTCGCACCAAGTGTATCAGAAATAATAATACAGTAAACCTTCGTTAACACAAATCCCAAGGGACCGAAAAATCAGAGTTCGTGTTAAAAAAAATTCGTGCTAACCGGGGATTTTCAGTCTTGTTTGCAGATCTATGCCTGCCTGCTTCCTCTTGGGCATGACTACCGCCTTACTGCTTGCAACTTGATGTTACTCGTACTGGCTCTGTTTTAAAGAATAGAAAAGCACATTTGAACACATTGTTGATCTGAATCTGTTGGTTACAATATTGTATAAGTTGATTGTTGACAAGATGATAGAGACTGTTGAGCAATTTCTTGCATATCTAGCAGAGGAACAACAGAAAAAATTATGAAAAACTTTGAAAGTTCGTGTTAAATGAGATCTAATGACGCAACGAACTAAAATACAGTTCGTAATTCGTGGTAACCGAAATTCGCGTTAACCGATAAAACATCCCTGCCGGGACCAACATTTTGTTCATGTTAACCGAGTGTTCGTCTTAAGCAAGTTTGTGTTAACGAGGGTTTACTGTATAAATGTTTAAATTATTACGTTAATATAATTTATAAGTCTATCCATAATAATATGTAAATTAATTAATTCTATTATTATTACACGAAGAAGTAATAACACGGTATAAGAATATAGATATAACAGAGTGTAGTCATTATCTAGCTTACTTGTAGTTAAAATTGCTAAAATGTGTATAAAAACAATTGTCCTGGCAAGAAAACTGTCAAAAGGATAAAGAATTGAATATTGATTTATTAAAAAGATGGATGTTAAGTCCAGATGACAAAAAGTAAAGTTGCTGATTAATATTCTATGCATATTATTATAATTATTAGTTTACATAAATCTTATTTGGTAATGTCATTCAAAGTCGTGTGATCCCAATCTAAGACTTGGACCCCTATTCCCGAAATACGTCCTTGTTCATTGGCATGGAGACATGGAAGCAAAGTACATAACGTTGCAAAGTCTCATTGCTTCATCATCACTGGCTGGCTTTATGAAAAGCCACATTTACCGTCTCTAAATTTAGCGCTCTTGAGTTCCAGCACGGCTTGATTCGTAATCACGTCAGCAGGTAGGGGCAAGAGGGGAAGGGGAAGAGAATACAAAGGCGGACGTGCCGGGGAAACGAACAAGGAACGCATTCCCACAGTCTCGTTGAAGATGTGGGAGCAGTGTTGCCAATTGGTGGGAAATTTCTCTCAATATAGAAAATATCCCTCAAGCGCTTCAACAGCGGTAAGTGCATTTACCAAAGTTTCCTAATTGTATGCTTAAGTTGAAACCCTTATATTTTGCAAAATTATTAAGTCTGGGTCAGTACTCAAAGGCAGCTGACTTGTATAAATATTCCAGGGTAACGGCTTTCAGTTAATACAGGGTTAGCACAAATCATTTTCCCCTTTTTGAAAAGGGCCTCCCCGATGGCGCAGTGGTAGCGTCGTCGCCTTGTCGGCAAGGGGTCCCGGGTTCGATACCCGGTGGAGGCACATGGCACAGTGGTTCGGATCCCACTTTAAACCGTAGGTCCAGTCCCGATTAGCCTTACTGTGCATAAAGTGGACTTAAAACACCAACCCACCTTTTTTGAAAAGGGAGTTTGTTACGTTAATCAGGTTTGGCAAAATTTGTTTTTTGAAAAAAAAAATCCTATTTATGTTTTAAACGTGTTTTAACTGTTTTAAACAGTGTCTACAATCAAACATAGAAACATGTTTTGTA
Source organism: Lepisma saccharinum (assembly GCF_977018435.1). Lineage (NCBI taxonomy): Eukaryota > Metazoa > Arthropoda > Insecta > Zygentoma > Lepismatidae > Lepisma > Lepisma saccharinum. Next base: position 33,470,561 of record NC_139238.1, read on the forward strand.
AAGCAAAGTCAGGAAGACATATTTTCTAAGAAGAATGGTTGATAAGGAATATGTTAATCATGCAAGGAAGGACTGGTTTTATTTCAAGTTATAAAGTAAACTTGACTAACTTATTAAAAGATCAGGCACTTTGTAGAACCAAGTGCCTCTGTTGTAATAAGAATAACAAAAACAATAACACTAATAACGTTTCTAATCAATTGATTAATAACATTAAATAATAATGATTGTATTTAAATAGATAAATTAATAATTGTTGTTATTATTGCATGAGCAGATAAGAAAATCATGAAATCATTATCTGACTTATGTGTAGTTAAGATCTCTGACACTTGAATAAAACTGTCGTGGCAAAGAAATTAAGTATCTTTCATATTTAATTTTGGACTTTGTTAGTCCCCTGAAACTCCCAAAATACGTCCATGTACATTTAAATCTCGTGTAGGCTGTTTGAGAACGTTCAACTATACCCTGTCCCAGATAACTGTGGAGCAAGGCCATGCATAGCATCAGAGAAGCGAAGGAAATCCAGTGGTCAGAGCGAAGCAGTACACGCTGCTGGGAAGCCAGTCGCTTTCCTCCACTCCACGCAATTCCCTTCCTCTCACGTGTTCATTGGTGGAGCAGTCTCCTGTCACTACTTGCGCATATACTTGATTTCGTGTGACTGCTCTACAGTTAGCTGGGACAGAGTATAATCCACGGTTGCCAGGCCCACCTCTATCCCGTAGTAGCTACTCAGATTTCCGAAATATGACATTCTATTGCCAATGCAACCAAATTCATTGACTGATCGATGGATTGATTTAGTATATTTTACTTAGCTTTTCTTTCACTTTTGGTTAATCGCGACTATGAGGATGGGTGATGATATGATGAAACTGATGAAGGGACAATCACAAGACCAGGATTCGAACTCGCAACTTCTGGCTTCATAGCGTGCCGTGTTAACCACTCTGCCACATATGTTGGCGTTAGAGTGCCCATGATTCAATAAGCGTTATTTGAGAACTTTCCCCCATTACTGTGTGTTTAAATTTCATACGTGACATAAAAAAAATATGTAAGTCACTTTATCACACATGTATTATGTTGTAATTCTTTATTTACTTTTCTTCTGTTATTTTCCATTGTTTTTACATTCCAAAGTAAAATGGCTAACGCTGAATTTGGAATTTTCTGGTAAATAATAAATAAACATGACATACGAAATATATCGATATCTTTATCGCCATTTGAAAAAGAAAAAGTATCAGTTATTGTTACTTCCAAACATAGGCGTAACCTGGCGGCGGCAGGGGGGTGGCACTTGAGCCCCCACCCAAAAATCGGGTTTATTAAAATTTACAAATTGGGGAACCTGAGGAGCAACGTAATAAGGAGTAATATTTGTAATTTTGCAAACGTCACAGTTATATAGAAATTAATCCTGGACGCTGTTGTTATGGGATGGAAAACTTTAAAACTTTAAACTGTAGGTTCAGTCCCGATTAGCCTTTCTGTGCATAAAGTGGACTTAAAACAACAATTCAATCAATTCAATCAATGATTCTGTACCCCAAAATTAGGCCCAGTTTAATTCTACACACTCAAAATTAGGCCCAGTTTAATTCTGCCCCCTCAAAATTAGGCTGTTTAATTCTACCCCCTTCAAAATTAGGCCCAAAGCCTGATTCTGACGCCCCAAAATTAGGCCCAGTTTAATTCTACACTCTCAAAATTAGGCCCAGTTTAATTCTGCCCCCTCAAAATTAGGCCCAGTTTTATTCAACCCCCTCAAAATTAGGCCCAAAGCCTGATTCTGCACCCCAAATTAGGCCCAGTTTAATTCTACACCCTCAAAATTAGGCCCAGTTTAATTCTACACCCCCAAAATTAGGCCCAGTTTAATTCTACATCCTAAAAATTAGGCCCAGTTTAATTCTACACCCTCAAAATTAGGCCCAGTTTAATTCTACACCCTCAAAATTCGGCCAAGTTTAATTCTGCACCCTCAAAATTAGGCCCAGTTTAATTCTGCCCTCTCAAAGTTAGGTCCCAAGTTCCGCCCTTGCTTCCAAAAACTACTTTCAATCTGTCCGTAGAAACGTAATTCGATTCCATTGGACCATTCCCGAAATCGCAACCGGTTTCGGCCAATGCCCTTCTTCGTTCGATATCGAGGCTTGGGCTTCTCCAATTACACCCAGAAGACAATGGCGATTGAAAGCTCCTAACAAGGGACATTCATGCCTGATAAATTGCATCCCTTTGCCTACGGGGAGCTTACCCGAAGACGCCTGTAATCCGATACGTGAGGCGTGGGTGTGTGATAGTGGACAACCAGCAACACAAGCAATTACTTCTTGTATGGAGGTTGGCTGGTGATCCCACGAAGTCCGAATAGATTTCGGGCGATCTTTGGGAGGTATCCAGCGCATCGCCCCCCATCCTCCGTTGCCCTCCCGTGGAGATGCGTCCGAGAGAGCAGATCGTATCTGACGCTGAGTGGGTTCTTTCAGGGTTGCCAGCACTATTTTATAAAATATCAGATATTTTTCTCTTAAACTCTGTGGATCTTGCAAAATATCACTATAGCTCTAAGCCCGGTTTTCTAGATGCCAAATGTGTGAAAAAAAAGTTGTGTTAAATTATTTAAAATTACCTTTTCTGCCACTTTTGGCCAATCGCGAAGGTGATGATGATATGATGAAATATATGAAGGGACACACAACAACACCCAAGCTGGGTTTCGTACCCGGGACTCCTGGTGTCGTAACGCGGTTGATAGCCACTCCATCATGGAGGTTAGCATTATTTTTTACAATATGTACTAAAATGTAGAAAATAAACTACATATAATATGCTAAAATATTTAAAAATTGTATTAAAATGTGGAAAAAGAAACTTCCCTTCACAGCACGATGCAATGCGTAAGAGACAAAATTACTTTTTAATGGGCCTGGTCAAAGCAAACTATTGTAGGTGGCAGCACCCCTGTTGTGTCCCCACGCTTTTGATGGGCAATTGTTCTCCCATTTGAATACATGGGGAATTTGATGCTGAACGTACTGCTATTACATTAAATTGCAAGTTTAATTTCATCATAACCTCAGAAATTATGTCGGAACATGATAGACAAATAACCAGTGCTGTGAAGCTAAGAATTTTAATAAGACAATCGTCAACAACAGAAAAGATATCGGAACTCAAAAAAGAATTAAAATTTGCACAGCACTTGTTTACGTCACTTGCAATATTCACAATTTAAGTGCTTTATTCTTGTGAATCTGGTAAAGAATAGTTTTATTTTTATAGTTGTTATTAATAGCTGACTCATTTTTTTACGTGATATCATACTTTTCCTCATGGCTAGTAAATATGGTTCTCTATTTTATACAAACACATTTATCGATAATAGTTATTACAAAAAATACTTTATATTCTGTTTCATATCTCGCAACCTCTAGGGCTTTCTAATTTACAGGAATTATAATTTTAAAGTTGGTGTAACCCAAAACAAAAAGGACGAAAAGACGAGGGGAAAATGTCTGCTTAATAAAAATAAAACATGTGTTAATATTAAGTTATCGGATAGGGTATAGTATATAATATCATGCGCTTACTCACTTAATACACTTTTTCTTTGTAATTTGGGGAGTTTCTCCGATTCCTACTACCGCCGTAGAATTACACATACTATAGCTCTTTTCAGTTCTTACGGCGGGCGCTCTAGAAGCTGGCAGGGGAAGTGGGGAGCGGGAAAGCGACCAATCTAGCACGATAAGAAACGTAGCGGCCAGTAGAACGAGTTTCACGTAGTGCTTTTTCCGGCCGCGTCGTGCCTCTCGACGCTACTGCTGTTATCTCGTTGGTCTGTTGCGTAATCCCCGTTTCCCACTTCCCCTGCCAGCTTCTAGAGCGCTCGCCGTAAGAACTGAAAAGAGCTATAGCAAGTCGAAACAAGAGGAAAAATAAAAGCGTAGTGTACAAATCTAAATTTTTGTATTATAGACCCATGGCAGCTAGGGACGACCAAATTAAGTCAAGTTTAGTGCTCTTTGTGCATAAACAGTGGCGGCGATTAGGGGGAGCGAGGGGGGCGGTTGCCCCCAAAATTTTCGCCACTTTTGCCCCCGCAGTATGCTAAACCTTATATAAAAAGGGAAATATAATATCTTTGCTCCCCCGGTTTTGTAAACCAATCGCCGCCACTGTGCATAAACATACTATAGGTATTTAGTTCGTCTGGGCTACCCTGACGTTGAACTTTAATATATTAAATCTTATGTTGAGGAGAATGTAACTTCGGTTACTTATGAATTGCTACATAATCTTCAAGGTTTGCTAAACACATTTTGGTTATCGATTTACACGAGAAATTCTTACCTTCGTTGAAAATAACGTTTTAATAGTCATCCTATCGCGCTCCAATGTAAAGTTTATTAGGGCAACCAGATGAACGAAATTCCTTAGGGAAACAACAGGCGCCTCTAGCGGAAACGTTTGACAATGAAACAACCCATTCATAGTTTCAAGCTCAGAAAACATGAAAAACGTGAATGCCTGGCAACTCTGGAATTCTTTCTGTTACACGGATACAAGCAGGTGTAAACTTTGGAGGTTTCAAGGTGTGGATTCATGTGGAAATGCTAACTAGTGCCACAGTGGTCATATCAGAACTAAAAGCAGATTGGTAGTAACATTTATGTGTAGGCTGCACTATCTCTTAACTTCTTCTTATTTTTACTAATATCAATATATTCATTTTATTATCATTTTTTGTAATTTTATATTATTGTTATTATATTTTTATCGGGATTATAAAGTTATTAATAACGGAAAGTTAACCAGTCACTCCTAGGTTTGAAATGTTAGGCACCAAGGTTAATTCATCATATCTCTATATTGGAGTAATGGTGGAGATGGAGTTTCTGTAAAAGTTTTTGAGGAACCAAAACTATGAAAAGACAGAATCTTGAATCACTTGTAAAATAACTCTCCAAAAACGGCCTGCTTCTTCGGATAGGGCGGAAACTTGAAAACTCCAAACAAATGGTGAAGCATAATGTAATGAAATGAAATCCAGGTTTTTCCAGCTCAGTGGCCGAGTGTGTGAAGCCACCACGAAGTTCGATTCCCAGCTGGGCATGGGTCTTCGTTGTGCTTCTTCATCCATATCATCTAACCATCACTCATCCTGTGCCTCCCCAACGGCGTAGGGTTACGTCGTCGCCTTGTAAACAAGTGGTCTCGGTTTCGATACCCGTTGGAGGCACATGATAGTTAGGATCCAACTTCAAACTGTAGGTTCAGTCCCGGCCCATCTGTGCATACTGTGGTCTTAAAAACTTAAACATATCACTCATCCTCATTGTCGCGAATATTCAAAAGTTCCATAATATCGACGCTAAATAACAAAAATATAAATCCACGCTTTGGTGCTTGCATAGCACAAACGCACTCTTCGTTCTCGATCGTGCGATAATTTTCACTGTTAATCCATTCGGCGCTTGATGTTCAGTAGCATTTATCCCTTTTCATGCAATTTCTCACTGCTCCTTTGAAATCGGAAGTAAGAGACCGTTTAACGACACATAACTCCCACGTTTAAGTCCACTTTATGCACAAACAGGTTAATCGGAACTGAATCTACAGTTTAAAGCGGGCTCCAAACCACTACGTGCCTACACCCGGTTTCGAATCCGGAATCTTTGATTACAAGACGAGGGCGTTTCCACTACGGTGCGGCTTATAACTCCACGACAAGAACCATTTGATTGTTAAAGGTTAAGTTACAGCGAGTGTCGCATGCTTCATGGAGCCTGAAATTTCCAACAACAAGAGTTCATTCGCCCTGAAACGAATAAAAGGGCAGGTGTCCTAAATGACAACGCAATTCCCCTTCTCCGCGTTGAGACCAGGTTCCCTTGTTATTAAAGTGGCGATGGAGGTAAAGTTCGCGGGAGAAGCTGCTAATTTCTGAGCTCATTAAGTCATGCGACCTACTAGAAACAACAGTATACTTCAGCCAACACTGTCGACGAGATAGGCGCTGGTTGATCGTTATCCGCGAGGACTAGGTTTGATATTTTTAAAAATTGAAATCACGAACAAGTGACGGACTTAACAAAAAATGTTCATAATTACTAAGCAAGGAGAAGTTGAATTCGATATATCTTTTACATTCCATATTTTCTTAAAAATAAAAATTAAAGAATTTTAAAAGACTAGAGTTGGACATTCAAATTTGAATTGAATTTCTCGAATTCAGACACTTCAGACTCGCGACAGAATATAGAACCACCTTGAGACTCAGGGTTACGATGCAGAAACCTCCTGACTCGGCGCCAGGAATGCAGAGCAACACCCGAGTCGGCGACAGGAATGCAGAGCAACCCTCGAGTCGGCGCCAGGAATGCAGAGCAACCCTCGAGTCGGCGCCAGGAATGCGGAGCAACACCCCGAGTCGGCGCCAGGAATGCGGAGCAACACCCCGAGTCGACGGCAGGAATGCAGAGCAACACCCCGAGTCGGCGCCAGGAATGCGGAGCAACACCCCGAGTCGGCGCCAGGAATGCGGAGCAACACCCCGAGTCGGCGGCAGGAATGCAGAGCAACACCCCGAGTCGGCGCCAGGAATGCGGAGCAACACCCCGAGTCGGCGCCAGGAATGCGGAGCAACACCCCGAGTCGGCGGCAGGAATGCAGAGCAACACCCCGAGTCGGCGCCAGGAATGCAGAGGAACCCCCGAGTCAGCGCCAGGAATGCAGAGGAACCCCCGAGTCAGCGCCAGGAATGCAGAGGAACAGGGGCGGCGCCAGAAATTTTCGGCCGGGTGGGCAGAAGCTCCATAGTGATAGATCAGGGTGGGCAGTATAAATGTAAGACCATGTATGTGTACGTAAGACATATGTATCCCCCTCTCTCTTCCACTACCGTTTGTTTTTTTATCTTACTTCTTTTCCCTTTTCTTGTTTTCCTCTTTATTCTTTTCTAATCTATTCTCGCATCTTGTTCCATTTCCTTTCGTTTTGTCTCTGATGGACACAATTATTTCAAAGAAGTGTTTACACTTGCGCAGCCATACCCCAGCCATGTTAATACAGTGAAATAAATGTGAATGACGTTTAAGCTTGTGTTGCAAATACAAGGCACATACTTGATTTTATGTATTCGGCGATAATGATAGAAAGTGCGATGGTAGACAATAGTGAAGTTTCTCGTAATTTAAATGCATGTTCCTGAGCATTGTATTTTCATCGTATGAGTTTTTAACTGAAAGAGTTTCTTACTCCTTGGGGGTTACTTTTCTTAGCTTACAAGGTTTGTACAACTAACAAATCTATCTGAATATTTGTAGTAGCAGCGATTGGGTGCCAACATTTGAGGGGCAAGGACAATATACGCAGGGGTGCCCATCCTCCCAAGGCCATTGGCGCATCCCCACAAAAATCATGGCCATGTCAACCGTCCCACCCCCCCCCCTCCCCCGGCCCAAATCATATCATTTGCACCCTGAAACTATATCGTAATCCCTACACCGAAAGTAACTTTTTCGTTAGCTTTTTGTTACAAATGATGCACCTGCTTTAATATAAGCAGTATACGAACACTAAGCACTATATTTTAAGAAGTGATGTTACTCATGAATATGGAGAATATCGCTCATGTCTTGTAATGCAGTTATAGCATAAATATTCACATCAACCTCAGTAAACCACCAAACACGCATTGTTGTAACAAACACATTATTGCGAGCGAAGCAAGCAAGAACATTTTTACATCCATTTCTTTGCAGGATTTCAAGAATATTAATTTAATGGGATGTCAATATTTTCTTAAGATCCCGGGATATTTAGTCTTTTCCAACTTCTGTTTTGGAACGTTCGGGGTCGAAAATATGTGGATACCATACCACTAAATACATTTTCCAAAATTTAATGTTCAAACTCTCTCTTCACTGCAGAAATCCCTTGACAATAAGATTTAACACTTTATCAAGAGCTTCCTATCTCCCCCTTTAAATTTCTTACTCAATCCTACCACAAAAATATCCATGCCAATTTTAGACTTACTGTTGATATTGAAGACTGGATATTGCCTCCTCCAAAAAATTAATTCTCGGTTTCCACATCAGAATTTCTGCAACATTCTAAGACAATAGTAATACACAAGAATTGGATACCTTAATGCTCAATGCCCCTCTAACTAAAATACCCGCCATAATCTAAGACTTAGAGTTGAATACTGTCCCCGCCAATTTAATTCAGAATTTCCCCCAGAACCCACGTGTCAGTTAAGGCCTAATATATAAAAGTTGGATATTTATCCCCCCCTCCTCGCACCTTCAATAATGACCTTAAACGCTTTCTTTTCTTCATCTAATGGATTAAATATGGTGAATTTAAGGTGTAAAATTTTTACCTGTATTTTGGAAAAATATATAAATGTGCAATTTTACATTATTTGAAGGGAAAAAATCCCCCAAAGAATCTAGATGGCGCAGCCTGTGCCATAATCCCCCCTGTGGGCACCCCTGAATATACGTTTTCTTGGTAGAAAAGGCCTAGCATAAAGAGGCCATAGTGCGTGGAAAGCTGCATCCGTCACTTCCCCCTCCTCCTAATCGCCGCCACTGAATGCTTGGATTAAAATAAACGTCTTATTAGGAATGATTTAAAACACACGGAAAACAAATTATTTGTTCATTGTTCATTAAGTATCCCTAGGCTAATGAAAGGCTATTTTGACAAAATATTACTCGTCATAAGTAATAAACAAGTAAGATTGAGAAATCTGTTCAGAATTTAAGAGATTATTAACTAAGTTGCTATTCGTTTTCTGAAGAACTGTCATATTACTAATGAGGGAGAAGCAATACACGTATGGTTACATGAACATATTTTTTTAAGGTAACAAAATTATTTAGGACACAACGAATTCATCGAAGTTGATCATTGTATGGCGTGACCATTTTGAACACACTAGAATGTCAACCTCTATCCTGTGCAGCATACCCTGGAAACTTTATTCTTTGAGGGCAACGAGTCCCTGGCACCTGGAAACACTGTCAGAGTAATAATTTATGAGGGTTTGTATTTTGAGTGTCAGCGTGTGTTTGTTTTCGCCCCTTCGTTACTCTCATCTAATCACCATTGAACCTTATAACGTCGTCATTATTAAAATTAGCAGAAAAATGACTTACAATTAAACAAATCAACTAGAACTTACTCTTCCAAAAATGGAGTTTCATTAGAGTTGACGAGCTGTATCTTTGCGGGTGAACCCTGCCCAAGCCCAGCTGCGCAGTAGCAAGGGGGAGGAGCTACCGGCTGCGCGTCATTATCCTTGCGTTCTGTCCTTGCTGTCGACCACCCAAAGGGCGAGTAGGTGGCAACTACATAAACGTATCTCTCTCACACTCTGCGTGGAGTAGGCAAGGCCACCCGCAAAGATACAGCTCGTCAACTCTAGTTTATACCTCTTAGAAAGTTGAGGTGGTAATTTCAATCGCACAGCGTTTCAGTACTGGATCAAGTCAGCTAATTCCGTGAACAATGCCGTTGTTTTCCGAAAGTCTCAAATATTTATCTCAGGCAATCACCCTCTTAAAATATACGCATCTTCTGTGGTGATAAAATGCCACTGGTTCGGACTACACGTTCAACTGTAGGTCTAGTCTCGATTAGCCTATCTGAGCATGAAAGTGGGCTTAGAAGCAAACTAACAAAATCGTCTTCTATATACTTCGTGACATAATTTTTTTTTCTTTACTTCAGCTACATCTACAGATTCTGTTGACATTTTCGGCTGATTCATGTGACAAAATTTATGTGTGGAACGAGGATTTCTAAATAGGATAAGCCACTTATTAGCAATTGAATAATTCTGTAGCTTTTTCCATATATAACTGATTTATTAAAATTTATTCACTTCGGTATTGTAGTGATTGTTGTGATTCCTTCTTATTAGTAGAACGAATATAAAGTTGATATTTCGTATACCATATTGATATTTGAAGATGACAGGTATATAAAAATTGTAATGAAAAAAAAGGGACACTTCTGGAATTTCAATGCGGAGCTAATTAAAATTATATTATACTCTATAGCAGGTATGCCCAACTTCAATCAAGCAGTGATCTACTTTATATTGTCACAACAGGCAGTGAGCTACTATTAATCGTTAATCTTTGCAAAAATTTGTACCTACTCAGCCATTATACCATATAGAAGTTGAATTCAAATTACGTATATTCGTATAGTTACAATAGATAACTGCGATCGACGAACAAACGCCCCGCGATCGACCAGTCAATCGCGATCGACGCGTTGGACATGCCTGCTCTATAGCATACTTAAATCCGAAGGTTTATGACTGCAGCAACACAAGCCTTCCAACTGTCCCTATCCTGGGCAAGATCAATCCAATCTTTTCCATCCTTACCGATTTATTTTAGGTCCATTTCAACGTTATCCCTCCATCCTCGTCTTAGCCTTCCTACTAGTCCCTTACCATCAGGTTTCCCAACAAGAATCCTGTAAACTATTCTTTCCTCTGCCATTCGTGTCACATGGCCTGCCCATCTAAGTCTTCTTGATTAAATTATTCTGATATTAATTAAAAAGTCGAAATAATTTATTGTGTTGCTGGAGGCAGGAACGCTAAGATGATTTTTAGATTTGTTTATTTGGAGATTTTTTTAACCATAGCCAGGCCAGAATATATAATATACGTAGTGGATGCCCAGAGCTGTAGTCCTCAAGTTCACCCTCAATTCTGATTTAATCTTGATCATACCCTACATAATTTTGAGCCTCCTAATCCTACTAGCTGCTTTTAAACATGGAAGTATTCATTTGATCACAGTTTATGTTTCAACAATGACAAAAGTGGCTTTTTATGGGTTGATAATACGTGAACATTTCCAGCATAGATAATATTCACAAGTAAAATATACATGTTATGAACAGCAGGTTACACTTAAATATTTAATCATTCACATATCCCCGAGTATATGTAGTTATTGAATTTGATTGGGTGGGCAATCGGGTGGGCACAGGAAATTTTGGGTGGGCGCTTGCCCACCCGTGCCCACCCCTGTCGCCGTCCCTGCAGAGGAACCCCCGAGTCAGAGCCAGGAATGCAGAGCAATCCCCGAGTCAGCGCCAGGAATGCAGAACAACACCCGAGTCGGCGTCAGGAATGCAGAACATCGCCGGACTCGGAGCCAGGACGCAGAACATCGCCGGACTCGGAGCAAGGACGCAGAACATCGCCGGAGTCGTCTCCAGAAGGAGAACAACGCCGGATTTGGTGCTAGGCTATAGAATTCCCCCTGATACTCTGCTGTGCTGTTGGTAGCGTTCCCAGAGGTTGTAAAACGAACACGCCAGAAGAAGAACATCCTTAACTTCTCCAAGGATGCAGAGAATAGATAAAAGACCAACACCGCAGTTGATTATGCACCAGAGCCTCGTTAACACCGCGTCGAGGAAGAAGGATCGAAGATGTTACAAGCTGCATTCTCATGGACCGAGGAAGCCGCTTGTTACCAGTGCGGAAGGTCTTTCGTGCAGGCGCCGCTCCATCTCTTGCACAAGATGCCACAAAAGGTTCCGAGCCAAGGTCGAGTATAGATAGGAACGCGATGGAGCTTTTCACGAGCTTCTCATTGTGAGATGAAAAACGATTGCCGCCCAAAGAACGTTCTCCGCCATCGCGTCTCGGGCGAGCGAGCACAATGCGGCAGGCAACAATGAGGTCAAGAGAGGAAGGAAAGAGGTTTCTTCTTGAGGTACCTCGCGTCACGTTGCACTGTTCCTTTTTTAAACTATACTCCTATAATTACTTTTGCAGACGCGAGTACACTTGTCGAAGAGACCGAACAAGGAAAGCAGCCGAGAAAAGGGGAACCAAACCAAGAGGCTTTACTTTTTCACCAACCTTCAGGGGCGCCGACTTGTCAAAATTATTGGGGGGGGACCTCTGATCACTGCAATAAATGAATGAATAACTCACTACCTGCCTTTTTAAAAAAACAAAAATTACGTCTTCCTATAGCAGTCTTTAAACAGCTATTATATTCCTCGTGCAAATGAAATGTAACATGAAAAACGTGTCTGCTCATTTGTTTTTTATATAACAATTAACATTTTTATTTAAAAGTAGGCTATGTATGTACATTAAGAGGCCAACATAACAGTTTTATGCCGGCCTCGGTAGCCGAACGTGTTGGGTGGTCGGCTCAACTCGGTATGATCCGGAGGTCTCGGGTTCGAGTCCCGGCGAGGGCATGGGTGTGTTTTAATGTCCGCAACAGACTTGTAAAGAAAGGACATGTGACGGGTGCAAAGAACCTTAGTGTTGACGTACCCATAAAAATAGCGAATATTTACAATATTTAACAGTTCTATTTAATTATTTACATAAATGCTAACACAAATCGCAGGCAAATAGTTTTACTTTTTTGTTCTTGCTACAATATTTTACTTTTTAAATTTAATTTTGCAATAATAAATAAACACATACCACGCCGTGCTTTAGCAATAATGCCATTGATCATAGCCGTTCCCGCTTTCGCAATACAGACTTTTCATAAGCTTTCCTTGCGTACTTTACTGCAAGCCAGTGTTAAATAAACTCAAAGACTTAGAATTATTTTCCCCTTATTCTTTGGACAAGAGAAGAGATTTCGAGAATAACTAAATATCGTACATATTAATATTGCCTGAAAGTCGTGTTTACGACCTCAAATTGTTCAGAATTCACTAAACAACATACTGGTATAATTGTCATATCACCTCGTTATTTTGAAACTCTTTTCAGTAAATAGGTTAACAATACTCATAATTATATACTTAGTATATAGTAATAAGTCATGTGTTTTGCTGTCTCCGTTCATAGCCCCCCCCCCCCAAAGTTGATGGTTTAGCGGTCTTAGCCCCCAAAATTTTATGGTCTAGAACATTTCAAATGTGTATTTTAAGTTACGTTCATGTTGCACAATTCAGAGTAAACTTTAGAAGAGAAGGAAAATAATACATTAGATCTTCTTAAGCAAAATTATTTGAGGGGTTCTGCCCCCACATCATTATCATTGGGGGGCTAGAGCCCCCCAAGCCCCATGGAGTCGGCGCCTATGCTTCTGACCCTCTGCAAATAAGCCGTCACTCTACGTCAGCTGTACCTTCGTGACAGTCGCACCAATCAAAACTCGACAAACCCCAGCATTGAAAATCGATCTATTTCGTACTAAATATACGGTTATCTGTTAGGGGTGTTCTTCTCACCACCAAATGTTACGTCACTTGAACGTTTACATTATGGCAACAAGTAAATGATGGACCAAGAAGTCAGTGTTGTTTGAATAATCATTCACTAGGCTATATTATATTTAACTCTCTCTCTACATGAAATGCGTGTAACTTGAATAAAATAGTCTGGAGGCGTATAGAGGATGTGGGGGTAACGCCCCACACTTTCTTGATCCGGTCATGAGTGGGGGTGATGTGATCAGATGGAAACAGGATTGCCAAATGTAACTCTTTCCCAACGTTGCAAATTTTACTTTATTAAACGTCGCTTATCTGCCAATTTTCGCTAATCGTGAAGATGAGAATAAATGATGAGATGAATGAAGGGGCAATCACAAATATATATATGGACGACACAATACGCGCCACACAGAGCATTATTATAGTGGCGAGGCGCCAGTGCCTCGCTAGTCTGCAAACAGGCAGTCGAGGGTGCACTACGTGTAAGTAACGTTTTTAACAATTTTGGTGGGTATTGTAAAGTAACTAGAAAGTTAACTGTTTATAAGGTTACTTCTAATGCAAAAAGTAACTACTTCACACAGTTATAGCTACTGTACTTACTCTTAAAAGTAACTGCAGTTAGAATTCCTGCTTTAGAAATAACTGTTACATACCTGAGAGCTCTTCCATTGGACATACTGCGCCCAAATCAAGCTCCTGTCCGACCAAACTTAGCGGACACCACATGTGACGTGCGCTTGCACTAACACATGAAACTGACATGGGCTCGTGCGTTGAATCCACGACGAAGGAATGTTGATTCAGAGATAACCAGACGCGGCATCTGTTTCGTTCAGGAAAGAAACGGAAGAGGTTTCGCCCGCCAGAGTCCACTTCCGGTTCGTGAAGGTCAATAACCATTCAGATCCCGTGTTTATTGTCGAATAGAAGCCTCTCCCGCGCAAATCCCGCCACTAGGAAACTTGGAAGTGCATTCTTGTGGATTGCCCGCCATCTGGTGGGTGTTTGCTCAGATATGCTGGAGCGGGCTTCCGTGTGTGACGACAGTTTGGTCGCCATATTTAATTTGGGAGCATGTCGGAACAAATACGTGCCTATGTAATGGAAGAAGACTATATACGCGTATATATGTACAAGCAGTCTTCTAAAAATTGTTAGGGCCAAAATATAATTCAGTGATAGTTCATTTTCTGTAGCAGGTAGTAAAACGTGTTACATGTGTGAAACTATGTTGGCATGTTCATTACTTTTCCTATGATTGTCAGATGTTTCGATACGAAGATATAGAAGGAGAAAACTTAAAGTACGTCAAGCGAAACATTTGCTCGCAACAAATGTACATATATATGTCTAACTAACTAACTCTCTAGCCTTCTCAAACCCGAAGGTTTATGACTGCAGCAACACAAGATTTCCATATGTCCTTATCCTAGGCAAGATCAATCCATTCTTTTCCATCCTTACCGATTTCATTTACTTCAATCTCAACGTTGTCCCTCCATCTTGGTCTTGACCTTCATACAGGTCTCTTGCCATCAGGTTTCCCAACAAGGATCCTGTAAATCCTTTTTTCCTCTCCCATTCGTGCCACATGGCCTGCCCACCTAAGTCTTCTTGATTTAATTATTCTAATAATATCTGGACATGGGAAGAAATGTACATGTGAATATAAAAAACTGTTGTACTTTTTCTGTTGAAACGTATTGAAAACACACCCGTATTTAATGCACAACGTTCGGCTAAATAACTAATCCTGACACAAATACCATACAACAGTGTATCTTAACCGCCGGGCTGTGGCCCAGTACCGGCCTCTGGCGTCAATTATATCGGGCCGAGAGAGGTTCTCTTGAAGTTGGCGACTTGCAGCCCGAGTTGGCAACCACGTGGAAAGATGGCCTTTCGTTTTGGGTTCACCAGCGAAGAGAGGAAATTCTTTATCGTCAGTGCTGGCCAGAATTCAAAGCCGCTGAGAGAGGAGTCAAATTTGAATTTTAACTGTTGTCTCGGTTTAGAGCCAGAAAGATCAAGAGACTTGCAGCCAGAGCTGGCAACAACCTGGAAAAATTACCTATCACTCGGGTTTGAGTTCGACTGCGATCATCAGGAAATGTATTCGCGACAATGGCGGGTTGCGATCACATGATCTAACCGAGGGGGTTGGAGGGGGAGTGATTACCGCCAGCTCAGGAGTTTTAAATAAATCCAATTCCGGTCCAAGAAAGAAATACAACAAGCGTAAATACGTTCTGGACCGTAAAGAACTTTTTTATCTTCAAAGCATATCAATCCGTTACGGAACCTTTTTCGATTCAATTTGGATACGGTCCAAGTTCGATATTGAAATGAAACAATACGCAACTTGGACCGAATTGTGCGGGAAAAAAAGGTCCCGGGGCTGTTACGAAACCCAATAGAATCCATTAAAATTTATGGGTTCCTGGACCCTTAACAACCGTGTCTGAAATGCATCTCCAACGAACGTCTAGAAAAAGTTATAATCTTCTTGACCACCAACGTCATCATAAGATAAACTGGCAATGCGTCACAATGAACCAAAGATAAGCAAGTTGGTGTTGCCAGTACATTAGCATGCCGATAATTACTATGGAGTTTGCGATTCAGGCAAAAGCCTTTCCTTTGTTGGTTTGTAATTTGAAATAGGGGAAAGTCTTACAGTACCGGACACCCTAAGTTTATTGGCAATAATTAGAAAATTAGTAGGCGGAATTTAAGTTGAAACCAAGAATGTGGTACTTTAAGATATTCTTTATTAAGAACAGGGAACCATTACGGAAAAATGGAAACTAAAGTACAAATAAAATTCCAAACAAAAAGTAGTAGAGGAAAAGGTCTAAATATGGGCCCCCCTTTTTATTTTGTCATTTTCGGAGGAGAAAATTAATATATCAAGCACCTGCCTTTGAAATGCATATCTATGAAATATATACTTAAATGTAATAGCATGCTAAAGTATAGAAGGTCTCCATTTTTTTTTTTAAAAAAAAAGCAATTTCCCAACTATGTATTTCAACATTGTGGTCTAAATATGGGCTACTAGTGGCAATATCACGAAAAGCAATTAAAATTTTAAAAAACAGTCAATCATCGCTAAAACATTATAAAATTTATAATTATGAATAATCTGTTGTTTTGAAAATCACGCGGAATGGGAAAAATCGAAATTAAGAACAACATCCAAATATTTGTTGAAAATGTGATCTCAGCATTAGACCTCATGTCATAGCCATATTTAGACCATTATGCTATTTTTCTTCCTTCAATTTATTTTCGCTCTCTGTGGTACATATTTCACAAACAAATCATGGCATTATAAAAGCCCACATTTGTTTTATGTACCGCTAATATCATAACCTATACAAAGCAGATGAGAATTCAGAAAACGATAAGTTAAAACATACCTGCAAAAAGTTTTCGGAGGTCGCAATTCTATAACAGCGTCCAGGCCGAAACTAACCTCCACTTTTTCTTGCGAATTAGCGCCGCAACCTTTGTCTTTAACAGATAACCAGTTGCCATAGCCTCTGCCATGCTGCAGCACCCGGGAACGCTGATAACTCCCAAACCAATATTTAAACCTTCGCCCATATTTAGACTTCTTCTCAATCATTTGAAGAAAAGCAAAAATCGTCGCCCAGTACCGGACAGGTAATGTGTTAGCTTATACATTAGTCGAAAATATAAAGTAAATACCACCGACAAACTAAATGTAATCGCAAGGCACTAGCCTTAGCGTGTTCTTGGAATGTTCACAAGTAAAGTACAAGATGCTTTCTTCATCTGCACATTGGGCGTGCGCCCAAGCATTACACTTCATTGAATATCGCACTACACATGATGCATTCTGTTGTTTCTTTCTGACCAGAACTGAAGTCCATGTGTTTTGTGTTCTTCATAGGTGGCATGTAGTCTTCATTCTCCTTTGCTCCCCTTGTAGAAGTGAATGATGTGTTTCCTCGTTTCATCTTTCCAACGTCATACATTTCTCGTTTCTTCTTGGTTTTCATTTCCTCCTTCTTCACAGATAAGTTGTCGAGTTGGTGTTTTAAGTCCACTTTATGCACAGTAAGGCTAATCGGGACTGGACCTACAGTTTAAAGTGGAATCCGAACCACTATGTGCCTCCACCGGGTATCGAACCCGGGACCCCTTGATTACAAGGCGACGACGCTACCACTGCGCCATTGGGGTGGCACTCGCAGATAAGTAAACGAAGATCCTGGTTCAGAGGCTGTGGAGTTGCTATTGCTCTGTGCTGAGTGTGTTGATGTGGCAACTGGCAGATCATTCGGCACTGGCGTCGCAGAGACAGTTTCGCATTAGGCTCTTGTAAAGTCCTCAGAAGGGAGGAAATCGAAATCATCAAATACCTCTGGGTTCCTAGTAAAAAGACCTGTACAGAAAATAACTGACTGTGCAAGTTCCATTCTACAAATGGAAGACAAGGCGGTATTAACAAGCCCAGCAACATCTTTCTGTATGATTGGTTTTTAACTTATTTTTGTCCGGTACTGGAAGACTCTTCGTTGTCCGGTACTGTACGATCGCCACATGATAGCACCTCGTCCAATTTTACATTGTATGCAGATGCTATTGTGAATTCTTTATCAGCTACCACGAACTAGATGCCTATATGCACACTTACCTATAAAACAATATATCCTGCTTATCTCTAACTGGAGGAATATCACCGTGAAAATAACTTTCGACACACTTTTCCTACGAACTGCTTGAACCGCCCCCTTTCCCACGACACTCCGCGCAGACTTGCGTGTCCAAACTATGTTGAACATTGATACATACACGTCGTACTGGTGCCTGGCAACTGCTTCTCTGTAGCGTCCGAAGCAAGAACTAGCGTTGTCCGGTACTGGAAAACTTTCACGTATATAGTTCCAACATTTACAATTGTAAGGCACTTTCAGAATTTAATTTTTGAAGTATGTATTAAAACTAGAAACAGGTCGCCATTTTTTAAATGTGGACCTCCTCAAAACTCAAAGGTAAGTAGAAAAGAGAAGACAATGAAGAAGAATTTTTTAAAATGTGAAGGACGAAAGAAAATAAGGGAGAAAATAAGAAATATTAAGAAGAAAAGATACGAAAGTGAATAAAGAAAATAAAGTTGGCAGAAGAAAGGAGACACGAAAGTGAAGGAGAAAAATAGAACATAGGAAGGGTATTTGAAAAGAAAAGAAGATAAGGCAATGAGGAAGAAGAGGAAAAAAGAGACGAAAGAGAATTAGGAATTAGGACACAAAGACAACAAAAGAAGAAAGGACAGGGAATATTATAAAGGAGAAAAGTGAAGAGAAAATAAAGTGAATGAGGAAAAAGAAAAGCAAGATGAAAAGAGAAGAAAGGAAAGGTAATGAACAAAAGAAGGAAAAACAACGTGGAGTAGAAAAGTGAATTAGGAAAATAAAAGAAAGACGACGAAATGAAGATAATGAGTAAGAAGATTGTGTTGCGATATTCATGCAAGAGCACAATGTTACTGTTCTTGTAAAATGTAAAGACTTAGAAGTTCTATTCCACCATAGAGAGAAAACAATCTTGAAGATTAAAGCATTCCAATCAGGCATGCAGTTTTGGTTATTTTCGCACTTTTGTACAGAATTCCACAGGCTATGGTAAAATGCATTAAGAAGTGCCTCGTGCCATTATATTCCGCTACATGCATCAATCATCCATCATCAATGACGCCATTTAAACATCGAACATTGATGCATTTCAAATACATCGAATTGGCTTGGTCACGCGTCTCAATTCTGCTGATGATGTCTGCATGTCCGCTGTCAAAATAACGTTCTTTTGTTAGGCTAGTTATTGTATTCGGAAGAAACCATACAAAGTTTTGGCAATCATTTGCTTGACTCATTGCTCTGTCTGCGTCTCACTTCAATGTCCCATGCATCCACAGTCTCTTAAGACACAATTTCATTGGTTACCTTTACTGAATGACACAAAATAATGGAGCTAGCTGAAAGAAACAATTTTTCGCTCGATTCTGCCACAAGAACAGCGGACCATTTCTTGTGGTCATTCTTTTGGAACTAAATATTAGTGCCTTTTGGTTCACCACCGAACCAAAAGATTGGAGACGAAGCCAAGATTGTATATTGGCAGCGAGGACGTCCATATTAGATCTCATATCACGCTCACATCATCCCTTTTCCATGGTCATTTTTTTAAGGTTCGAGCTGAGCTAGTGATTTTTTCCCTCCTGCTCTTAGATTGGATGAGAAGCGCGAGGCACCTTTTGATACTTCCTCCATTGTGTTGGATGCCACGATGCGAAAGCTTCGTATTAGCCTCATTGTTTGTTTTTGAAAACATTTGAATGACGGGCTGAGTGTGAGCGGCATCAGGAAAGGAATTTGTAGCTTGGAGGCATGGGAAGCGGGGGGTCGTTTGGACCATGCTTCCTTCAGATGGATTTTTTCGATCCGAGGGGTGTTAAGAATTTTTATGGTGTCAGACTTATATCGGTGGGTTTTTCAAAAGTAGCATTGAATTTTGGGGGAAGGAGTGGTGCAGATTATAATGCCGCTGTATATTTCATACACAGCAGCTGCAAACTGATGGAAAATCTCAGGAAGCTCGTTTCTTTTTTTTCTTAAGTGTTCAAACTCAGATTGCTTTGCTTAAGCTATGTTTTCCAATCGAAAATTTTACTCCCCATCCCTGCTCACTTCGTATTTCCTTCTTCTCTTTCTTTTTGTTCCACTGGCCATGTCCGAAAGATGCAAGACTGTACTTGAAGCGAACATCCTCCGAGAATGGTCTCGTAATTCAGTATCGAAACCTTGGACTGGAACCGGAAATCTTTCCAATTGCACTAGTTGGTTAGTAATATCACAAGTCTATCGTAGATTCGATCCCCAACACTAGCTGAAGACGAGAGAATGGGTGGGAAGCTCTCTCAAACAGTTATAAGTAGTACAGTCACAGACACTTCTGGTTTAAAATAACCCCATTACCTTTCAAAGGAATCATTACAATGCACTGTACAAGCAATGGATAAGCACAATTAGCACGGAATGGTAATGAACAACCACTTACACTAATATTCAGAGAATTATATCATTCTTGCACGATAAATCTTTCATACACTGATGAATCGGCAAGAAAACCATCACCGTAAATGAATGTAACAAAGGATCAAAAAGCTCAGTCTCAAATTTCAATCCTCCAGCCTTTTGAGGATCCTCGGATTCCCAGCAGTTTCCACTCGTCTTCGGAATA
Source organism: Lepisma saccharinum (assembly GCF_977018435.1). NCBI lineage: Eukaryota > Metazoa > Arthropoda > Insecta > Zygentoma > Lepismatidae > Lepisma > Lepisma saccharinum. The sequence goes on from NC_139238.1 coordinate 33,491,093, forward strand.
AGTGGGAAAGAAGAGGGTGCTAATTAATGGAGCAGCCGATGGCCTCATGGAAAGTGCTTCATTTTCCGGCCGAGCTGTTGGGGCAGGGAATCATTCTTTTCCTGGCTCCCCTTCAGATCCAGCGGCAGGTAACGAATGGAGACGTGGTGACGCCTACAGTGTTACAAGCTGCACTATTTTCTCTCAAACTGAAAAATTTCAAGTCGCCTTTATGCCTACTATCGAATTAACAATTATGAATACTTGAGTTTTGACTCCAAATAAAAATTTAGCAGTAGCCCTACATACAAATGAGTTACATCAAAATTTAGCTCATTGAATTCTGCGTCAATCTGTGCTAACCAATTTCTTTTCGAATATGCCTTCGATTTTTTTATCGTTGTGAGCACAAAAAAGTGCTGTTTTTATTAAAGTATTGTAAACGATCACACTCTTTGAAATTCCATAAATAAAAATCGGGTGGTTCGATCGTGATGAAGTTTTAATACGGTGTAGGCAACAAGATTTTCAATGCAATTCTTCATTTGAAGATTTTTAAAATTGGTAAAAAAAACAGTTCTTATAAATTTTGTGAAACAACGTTTTCTTAGAATTGAGTAGTCCTACAAACACAATATCGGTATTGTTTTTAAGCTCCTCGCATTTGTTTTTAAAATCAAGTACCATTGTTAATTCACATTCCGAAACAGATTTTATACAGATTTTTATTCAACACAGTAAAGATGTACGTGGAACGTGGCAACGCCGCACGCCCTGACTCGCAGTTAAAGTCTAAGTTTCCACGGTTCAATGGACATCGCTGTCTTTTCTTTATTTTTTTAAAACTAATCAGGGTTGGACGTAAAGTTTAAGGTGTGGTCAGAATTAGGGCTCTAGGAGCATTAAGGGGTGATGTCTCTTACTATTTTCATTGCGTTATGAGCCTTTTCAAGTTCTTGGGTTAAAAACGCGACGATGGGAATGAACAGCTGAAATGGATAGTGATGCTTTGTCCAGAGTTCGAACTTGGGATCTTTGACTAAGCAGAGTGTGTCGCTTCATTTCCGCCGCGAAAACCGATTCTAGTAGGGTGGTGTAATGTTCATTTAAATGGCACGTCTTTGAGTAAATTAGTCCCTTAAAAACAAAATGAAAGTGGAGGGGTCAGTTTTCTACGGGGAAAAATTGTTGACCCCAAGGGTTCTTATCAAAATGAGGGGGTGTAAATTATCTACGGGGGAAAATGAATCCTGGGATTTCTGATTAATTGATTTGATTTGATTTTGATTTTGAATTTAAAATTTTGGGAGCGTCAGCACTTAGGCTATTTTGCTCCCGTCACATTATACGGGGGCCAGCCCCTTATCATTACAAATAACAACTCTAGCGTTGCATAACTAAAAATGTTAAAATGTTCTGACTTCTGTTAAAAGCTGAGGCTGTAAACGGGCACTCAGCACATACAAGGACAACAAACAGGACAACACACACAAAATTATACTGGCCATAGTGCCAGTCGCCAGAGCCTCGTTAGTCTTTAGTCCAGGGTGCACTACGTGGAAGTGAGGTTGACTCTTGGGCGCCTACGTGGAAGGTCACCCCTTACACCCCTTCTGATTAATTGAAGCCGACGTCAATTTCATAAGGGTAAAAAAATAACTCCTCACGGATATCTTATAAAATGAAAGAGGAGACGGGGGAAATTTTAACCGCAGAAAAATTGGTTTCTGAATGGCATATCTTACACTTTAATTGAGGTTTCATGTGCATCCATCCCCCCCCCTCCCCTGGACAAAAATTATTCCTCCGCCATTTCATAGGAAATATCGATCACAAAAGGAAAAAATGGCACTTTTAGGGGAATTTTGATAGTACCGTCCTTTCACCGCAACCATAATTTACCCAAACATCCTGTTACATTTCCAGACGGATGTTATTCTGCTTTCAAACTGTAGCCCGTCCCGGTCAACCCTATGTTAGCCTATAGACAATCTTTAAAACTTCCAAAGACACGAATAAGCCTTTCTTGAAATTAACCCCATAAACTTTCAATTTTCTAGCTCCTACGGCGACATGCATTATTTCAGCAAAGCGGAGGGTGTCCATATTCCATGCAAGGTTTATAACAGAGCACATAAAATAGCTCTCTGGAAAATATTCTCCAGGTTGGTGGCACTTTAATTTCCTCCTGGAGGCAATAAAAAACAGCTTTTTGGAAAAAGGGTGCGCCTCCAGCGGAGAATTTACAAAGCGATCTCCCGCTGCTCAAACACAGGAACACTCTCTGGGTAGAGCTTTGAGGTGAGATCATTGTAACACCTACGCTCTGTAATCATCTTCTACGCCCTCATGAAGAATTTACACGCCTTACGAAGAAGCAATAATAACCCTTGCAACAAAAGGTGGGCGGAAGATATGAAAAAGAAAACTAGCTTTTTGTCATTGTCATTAGCATAAACCCTTTACCGTTATGTAACAAGTCAAGTCGCTGTGGATTTCAGGTTGCCGGTCTTAAGGATATGGTGATTCATTCTGTGTATGTGCATTTGAGCAAAATCGGTCAATATAAACAATTGTTCCTCGAAGAAACGTATGTGAACATTTGAATGCTGACAATTAGAGGCCAGCATAGTGTGCCTTTTACCTACCCACTGCCCGCTTGCGCGCGATAACAGGTTTACCTGCTCGCCTGCCCACGGCAACGAGTCGACTTGCGTCTCTACCCGGGTTCTTTGTCTTCAAGGCGCTCTGCGCTTACAAGGTACCTGGGCATTCATCAAGACCCGGGCGCCTGCAAAACCTGCTGGAAGGAAACAGCCCTCCGGCAACGTGTCGCTCCAGGTGTTTCATCACCACGTGGACGGCTGCAGCCAGTGTTGCCTACTTACGTAGCTACTAAATCCTACGAAGTCCTAGGAGGAGCTTCTTCTCCAAGGAGAATTTATATACTTAGCGATTTCAGTTCAGCGTAAGCAGTTTTTATCTTATTGCCAGGAAATGCACGCAATATTACAGTTTTATTTATCTAAATGAATGATCGAGCAAACAAAAATCTCCTCACTGAAAACTAATTGTTTTTCATTGCATGGTGCCTTAACCAGGCACGCAGTGGCGCAACCAGAGGGGGCAGGGTGCATTGCTCACAACCTTGGACGGAAATTGTCTAGCGGAGGGGTCAGAGTGGGGGTCAAACATTAAAGTACAAGTCTCATCAAGTTCAATGCCGTAGCAAAGGGGTAGCGGGAGTCGGCCCTGAGCGCCGAACGATCTAAGTGAGAAAAGTTTTAAAACAGAGAATGCTATGGCGGCCCGTGATATTATTTGCTATTAATGTTGGTTTGTTACGAGTTGGATGAATTAATTATGTAATACGTCGCTCCATGTGAAAAGAAAATATTGTACATGGAAATTTTACATGCCATATGTATGTACATTCGGAATGCATTTATCATGCACTTTCTTTCTTTCAAAAATAGTGTGTGTGCTTGTTTTCCATTATTAGCTAACGTGAAATTGACGTGTTGAAAAAAATATTTCTAATCCTCTGTTTCAACACAAATGCGTGAGAACCGATTTCTACCCCCTTTTTGCGTGATTTATGAGGATAATAATGCCTTTCATGCTACTTTATTACTATTATTGCGATTGTTGTTGTTGTTACGTTTATCCAAGTACTTGCCCCCCCCCCCCCCAAACGAGGGTAACGGCAATGCCCCTGGCTGGCTACGGCGCTGGTGTTCGCAGTAGAACAGTGTGTTGTTTGACTCGCGACTTCAGCGTCGAACGTGACATGTTTCAGTCCTGCCCTATATCACTATATATACGTATATTGGTTATTTACGACATATACTTATGGATCCTGTGCCACGGAAAACCTATTTCAATGTGTGTGTGTGTGGGGGGGGGGTAGCAACATTCGTAAATCTCATTTCATTGCGAAGCTTCGAGTTCCCTTTTTTAAGTAGTGCAAATCTATTGCAGTTGGCAACACTGCAGAACGGTGTGGGCCAGGTGCAGTTTCTACTCGAAGCAACTACGTCATGCAGAGGGAGGGGTCTGCAGTTGATGGAAAGAACGAACTGAGACCTACTAGGTATCGTAAGACTGCGGGTACCCGGCGGGTCTACAATGCCTGCCAGGAACGATCTGGGCAGGTGGCCAGACAAGCTGCTCAAGCGAGGGTGTTGCGCAGGTTGCATGGCATTTCAGGAGCGATGTCTCGCGAACGGGTCTGCTCCAGGTCTTGTGCAAGCCTCTGCTGACAATTGAAATCCAAGTGGAGGGATATTGACGGTTGAAATCAACATTCTTGTTTCTCAGTTCGTGGCCAGTGTGGCTACCGTAATGAAGTGTCGGTTTCTTTGGTGCGTGCGGTATTAGTGCCGTGTGGGGAAATGCATAATGCAAGTGACGTTTATAAATGAAAACGGTGCTTAATGAATAATTTTTTAATCGAATGTGTCTACGCAAGGGAGAGTAAAAATAAAACCCAAACTTATCTTTATTTTTTTATCTAGGATATTTCTTCATGTTTGGTTGAACAAGTTTGCTGCATTTTAACACAGACCAATTGCTGATCTAGAAAGAATTTCAAGTCGTGAGATGGACGTGCATTCACACATGAGCCACTGCCAAGATCTTTCCATCCATCTGCCATGTTCTTTTTGATTGATTGATTGAGTTGATGTTGATGCTGATCCGAACCATTATGTGCCTCCACCGAGTATCGAACCCGGGACCCCTTGATTACAAAACGACGACGCTACCACTGCGCAATCGGGGAGGCCCATGTCATGTACAGTGATCAAATTGGGCCGGTATGGCATACCGGTAGTAAATTAAGATGCCAAACTGCATACCGGCAGTAAATTTTTATAACTGGCGCTTATTTATTGGAGCTGGTCGCACAAGTAGCTTCGCAATGCCTAACAATGTACTCGCTCATATATATATCATTTTTGCACGGTTGAGTTGGCCCGTACAGCACTTTGCACTCTTGTCCCACCCGCTATCCACTGTCGAGCGCTGCTTATCAATCATACGTCATGAGAAACGCAACAATAGCGCCGAGAATGTGCCAACAAAATTCTAAATTGAACCAAATAGAGGAATCCATTAACATACTCAATCAAAAAGACATAGAATCAACAGAAAGGACAGCCTTTTTACAGATTTACCACATGACATAACTTGCAATAAATTAAACAATGTATCAGTCGACAGGATATATCACATGTTAATTTTGTGGCTGATTTTTGTGTGTTAGTGAAAAACTAAATATGCTGACCAAGGCAGTAATTTATTTTATTAGAAACATAAACTAAACGGAACGTTTCAACCTTCTAGCAAGGTCTTCTTCAGACTCTGTATCAAGTACAAATGTAACAAGATACAAAAACAGGGCATTATATATACCCAAACATTACTCCCTCCAGACTATTAGAAAGTTGACAAGGGAAAGTCACCTGCTAGAAAGTTCCAGAACAACTTTCTAATAGTCTGGAGGGAGTAATGTTTGTGTATATATAATGCCCTGTTTTTGTATCATGTTACATTTGTGCTTGATACAGAGTCTGAAGAAGACCTTGCTAGAAGGTTGAAACGTTCCGTTTAGTTTATGTTTTTAATAAAATAAATTACTGCCTTGGTCAGCATATTTAGTTTTTCATAATCATGGAAACAATGCTTAATGGTGTTATAATTGTGTGTTAGGAACTTCTGCAGTACTGAGTGCTTAAATGTCTAATACTTTATTAGTTATTACAATTCATGCATAGCACCAATACAAAAGGAGCGCAATTTGTTGTGATAAAAGAGAGAGAATGAGAATCGGTTAAGAAATCACAAAAAAAAAAATATCGTATCAAAAGACAGATCTGTGCATACGAGTGTACCGGTAGTAATTCATTTCCATTTCGGCCACTGGGCCAGTTTCGAATTTCTTCCCACCATCCCTAAACTTGCTGATGTGGTTGAATTCTATTCGCTCCAAGCTTCCAGAGGGCAAGAAACCACCACTGCTCTTCATTGGTGCAGCTGTGGGAAGGAGGCGCCATCTTGACAAAAATTGAGTTTTCAAGTTTACTTGGTCAGTGTTGCAACCTTGAGGTTGTTCTGTATATTATAGTTGATACCTAGCAGAAATTTGAACTATACACAGTCTATCATACAAACTTTTAAGGCTTTCATTTATCTCAGTTTACAAGTGTTATTAATACAGAGCATACAATTAGTGGAAGTGAAGTGCCATGATAACAACACTGCTAATAATAATAATGTGGTCAGCAGGCCCCAAAATAAAGGATAGCCTAGGGTCAAATTTTATCCCCCTCCCTTCCCCGATGATTGACTGATTGAATTGGTGTTTTAAGTCAACTTTTTATGCACAGTACGGCTAATTGGGACTGGACCTACAGTTTAAAGTGAGATCGAACCACTATGTGCCTCCACCAGCTATCGAACCCCGAACCCCTTGATTACAAGGCGACAACGCTACTACTGCGACATCGGGGAGGCCCATCCCTTCCCCGATGCTAACTGATGTTTAATTAATAGTTTTGAATATCATAAGATTCAGATTCCTATACTGCTATTACATTTGAGAGAACTCGATGTATTGTTTCCGTGGCTACTGGTGTTTGGCTTCTCAGCACTTGTTATCCAAAGACTCAACGTAAACTTAAGTTAACTTTCCGCCTGGTAGTAGTTTGGGGAGGTGCCTAGTGAAGCTAAGACTAAACGGGTGACGTCATCGTAATCCAACAACCGCTCGCATGGTAGAACAAAAGCTAAGCGGGGGTGGAAGATTACGCAGATTAGCGACGCACAGTTTTAAAAAGAGAATACGAAGGATGGGCTTTGATCGCCGGTGTGTTCTAGTGTTGTCCATTCATTCATAAGGGAGACCGTTCGAGCTAATAATACAATAGCTTTGAAATGTCCGGGTGAACACGTAGTGAACGCTGTTGCCGAGAAGGTGATCGTAACGATGAGATGGAAGGAAGGTTATGACGGGGGAACAAAAGGCGCAAGTAAACATTAGATTTTCCTTCGTTCCTCCAAGCGAATAACCGAATGGTTTCAGTATTAATGCAGGACCAAATTGATCCCTTGATCCGAATTGTAATCCTTGTAACATAACCCATGACGCAACAGCCCTTGAGGTTCAGGGCCTACATACCAACTGCCGGCCTCACACCCAGCAGAGGTGCGCGATTATCCAACCAGTTACGAGGTAATGTGTGATCAGCACGACAAACCCCCAGTCGTTGTTGTAGGTTTACGTGACATGGTTACGCCCCTCGTTCGTAGCTCCCCAATTTCCTCACTGGCCGAAATCTCAGGAGAAAAGTTGTTACGCTTCCCCCAAGAGATTCGAACCTGCGTGTGTCTCGTAGCCAGAGCTTAGTTAATCGCAAAGGTTGTGCAACGTATCTCAACCGGGAATCGAACGCGGGACATCTTGATGGCGAGGCGACAACATTAGCCACTGGGGAAGACCTTTAACCGTGATAAGAGCTGGCTTTGTACTGTGTTGCGCTAACCACTTTACCATGTTGCGCTAACCACTTTACCACGCAGATTGGCAAGTTTGCAAACCGAGACGAGAACGTACCCAGTCGAAGAACATGGAGTTTTGTAGAAAACATTTTTAAAAATTAAAGAAAATTCAAGTTTCCAACGCAACCAGTTCCGCATCACGAGCACTTAAGACAAAACAGAAAAATCAGAGATGCGTATTACTTTTGGAAACAGCAGAATGGGAAATCGATTTTCCCGAAAAGTTTTTGAAGTTTTGTCTCCACCAGCAAAATACAATCAATACCGCCAGCCATCGTATCCAAGGCCATCTGCGTCTAAAAGTTTCCTTGCTGAACTAGCGATGTCCATTCTACTAACAGACTTTACGGTTAAAGTTGCTGAATTGAATTAAATATCGAAAGTTAAACTCTCTCGCTTCGAGAAGTAGCTCAGTTGCAATTACTTAAAAGTTGTCGCCTAGTACGGTGCGCTTTCCTGAGAGGGTTCACCCTAAAAGTTCTTCTTCAAGGTATCCTACACCGCGGCGAAAATTAGATCATTTGCCTTGTCAAGCCTGCGTAACCTTATGGGGTAGTTTCGGTCATGATTTTCTGGAGAACCAGTCGACAGAAAATGTTCAAATTTTACCTGAGCAGTCAGAAAGGATGTTTCTAGAGTACCACTTTTTGAAGTTTTGATTTGCTGCGTCAGGACCTGAAAATTAATTAACTTTACTAGTTACGAACGATCAGCATGGCATGGTTAAATCCAGTACAGACTGCCATTGGCGGATTGATTTAAAGACCAGGAGGTCAAGCACATGAGCGCCGATTTCAGACTTGTATATGAGTGGAACGGCCCTTTTTTTTCAAACCATCGCTCTCTTTGAAATCCTGTAAATCAAAAACTGGTTGTCCAATAGTTATGAAAGTTTAGTAGGGTGCAGGCACAAAGGTTCTAAACACAATTATTAATTTTCAGGTTTTCAAAATTTCTCAAAAAACCGTTATTTTCAATTTTGCCAAACAACTTTTTCTTGGTATTGGGTAGTCCTACAAATACAACATTGGTCTTATTTTTGAAGTTCTGTGCATCTGTTTTTAAAATGCACTATCATTGTCAATTCACATTGCGAAACCGATTTTATACAGAGTTTTATTCAGCGGAGTAAAGCTGTACATGAAACGTGGTAACACGGCAAGCATTGACTCGCAGCGTCCACGGGCAGTTTCCATCATTCTATTTCCTATCTTTCAGAAAGAATTTTGTCATTTACGATATAATGCTGATTTTTTTTATATAGTTTTACACATGACACGTGGTTTCATTCCTTTCGCGTATTTCATAAATATTTATTGTGCATGTGGCAACCCTGGAATTTAGCCTAACTCTACACGCAACCCAGCAACGCCTCGTGTAAGTTAGGTTGCCTAGTTTAAAATATCGTTGTCCTAAGACTTTTGAGAGACGCTGTACAATTGATTGATTGATTTGGTATATTTTACTTCGCCTTTCTGCCACTTTCTTGGCTAATGGCGAAGATGAGGATGAATGATGATATGACGAAATTGATGAAGTGACACTCAGAAAGAAGACCCATGCCGAGGCAGGGATTCTAACCCGGGACCCCTGGCGTCGCTGCGCTTAACCACTCCGCCACGGAGGTCACCACTTGTGTGTACAGTCATTGACACTTCTGGGTTATATTCTTTGCACATTACATGCAGGAGGCGAGTTGCATCTATATTTCACTCTGATCCTTGTACATATTTTAGGAAACGAAAGCTTGTAGTGTAGTGAGTAACGTTAAGAATGGTCAACCTGATGGTCGAAGGTTCAAACCAATCCGATGCCAGAAACTTTTCGTAACTTTTAGTTAGACATATCCCATTGCGTTCATTGTCCACGCCGTGCGAAATGGAATGATTCTGTTTGGAATTAACGATGGGGGAAATATTAAAGAATAAAATCTCCACTTCAACGAACTCAGAAGTGGAGAAAAATGCACAATTCTCATAAATATGAAAATTACATTCATGTTCAAATGTATATTTTCATGTGGAATATAAAGGTTATAAAGATTGTTATATTATGATACTCTGATGATAATTGTATACGTATACAAAGATATTGACAAAAAATAATGAAATAACTATTTATAGTTGTGGTAATTCAACACATACTAATTTCAGCCCTATTCCACTAAAGTTCAATGCAAGGCTACATGCGTAAATATCGAATGAATTGTTTCCATCAAATGTTTATGCCGATTCATACTACCTTCGATCTCTCTGTTACAATCAAGTATTATTTACACAATACACATAGGAGGCGAGTTGCATCTGCATTTAACATTGGTCAGCTCCTTCTACCTCGTTCCAGAAAACAAAAGCTTGTAGGGTAGTGGTTCCCGTTAAGGATTGTCAACCTGATGGTCGTAGGTTCAAACCCCTCCGGTGGCAGGAACTTTTCATAAGTTTTAGACATATCCCATTGTGTTCATTGAGAATGCCATGCCGTGTGAAATGGAATGATTCTGATTGCCATTGACGATGAAATATCGGAACAGGGAAAGAAAGATGGCGAAGGTATCATTCAAATTTCCCTTTTCAAAAAATATATTTTCAGTGATGTGTAGGTTAACTCGACTCCGTCACACGGACTCGAATGGTTGATTGAATGATTCATTGATTTGGATCATTTTAATTCGCTTTTCTTCTACTTTTGGCTAATCGCGAAGCTGAAGATGAGGAATGATAATGAAACTGATTAAGGGACACTCGCAAAGGAATTTGAAAACTCCGTCAACTTGGAGTGCAACAATCACGAAAATTCTATTTCACAATGCCAAAGTTTTGTACAAGTTTTATACACCCCGTAAAAAGTTTTGTAACGCCTCGGTTCAAGATAAATTCAAACTTCAAAAGTTGCACTCCAGCGTCAACTTGGAGTGCAACTTTTGAAGTTTGAATTTCTCTTGGACCGAGACGTTACAAAACTTTTTACGGGGTGTATAAAACTTGTACAAAACTTTGGTATTGTGAAATTGATTGTTGCACTCCAGGTTGACGGAGCTGAATTAGAACTCGTGACCTCTGGCGTCTTAGCGCTCTGTGCTAACCATTCCGACACGGAGGTCGGCGTACTCGAATGGAACGGTATTGCAACACCACATTCCAGCGCATGGCTGGGGGTGGTAGCTCACGAGCTTCTTGTAGGATGATATACGCTAGAAGAGCCAACTGGCGATTTCTACTCGTTTGCAGCAAATGGCGTCAACCGTCAACGCACTTCGAAAAGGAGCCTCGGTCTACGCCAGAGAACAAACAGACACAAATGAAGAAAAGCAAAGGCAGGTGAAGTCGTGTGGGAACATTTTGAAGAACATGGTGTTCAAAGAATAAGTAATAAAAATTGCATTACATTTTTAATATTTATTTTGGTGTGTACCTGAAAATAAGCAGAAGCCGCTACTTGTAACGGTATTACATTGCATCAATTATTAACTGACACTAATGAAGACTTGATAAATTTGAAGTGCGCAAGCGACAATGCGATCTTTAGCTGCTAAGCAACGGCGTATCAGTTTCATTTATAACGTTAAAGAACGGAATTGTGCGACTGTTTGGTTTTTGATTTGTGAATAATGAGTAACATTCTGGAAAAAGTGGTTTTCAATACCGGAAATTGGCGAAAGACAAGACAATTTTAGAAAATGATGTCATGTGAAAAAGTGCAAAATTTGCTGTTTAAGCAATAATCACAACGCACGTCAGTAGTGTAATCAACCCGTTTGAGCAACACCAAGTGGGGTTCAAAAATACCTCAAAAACTCACTTTCTCTCCACGTTCCGCGCCTCATTTATTGCGCTGACGATATTTCGCAGCGAAGAAAACAGCACCAAAACATCAAAAGCTCACTTTGACCATTTGGGGTTCACCAAAACCTCAAAAAAAAAACAACTCACTTTTATTAATTGAGGATCACCAAAACCTCAAAGAAACTCACTTTTTCTTATTTATTGCGCTGACACAGCGTGATGAGTAAATAATGTACTCTCTCATCCTTGAAGGATGAATGCACCTTATCGTAATTTTCCAAGTCCCGGTCAAATGTTTATATATATATCGTGACATTTGTAAACCTACCTCTTTCGGGAACGATGTGCCACACACACACGCGCCAGTAGTGTCACAAATATGCCTTTGACGCCAACTCTGATTTCTTGACCAAACGACCACAAAAACCTGAAAAACTCACTTTCTCTCCACGTTCCGCGCCTCATTTATTGCGCTGACGATGTTTCACGGCGCAGAAAAGCCGTGATGAGTGAAAGATGAGCTCTCATCCTCTCATCCTTCAAGGATGAGTGCACCTTATCGTAATTTTCCAAGTCCGGGACCAAAATGTTTATATATCGTGACCTTTGTAAACCTCTCTCTCTCTCTCTCGGGGGAACGATGTGCCTCTCATTATTTCCGTATTGTGACGCAAACAAACAAATAATAATTGTTGTTTTTTTTGTTTTTTTTTAGGATCCCTGGCCCCTATATAACCTCGCCAGGGGTGCGTGGTGCCCAACCAAAAAAAAAGTAAAAAAAAAGGTTCTCTAACGGCTGCGGTTGTAGATAACCCCACACCTCTATAGAGTTTCACGTGTTTGTTTTTTCTCAAAAAATCCTATGGGACACCTCTGTTTGTCAAAAATTCGAGATATTTGCAATTTAAGATTTTTTAAACGCTGTGGACTTAGAAAATTTTTGATTGATGAAAAAATTGGTTCCATGATGACATATGTTTATTTTGGTATGGGTGGACAGAGGACACCGAGACTCGACCAACGCACTAAACCCGATCTTTCTACGACTATTTGTTCAAAAGTTACGAGTGATGAAAATTTTGGATGGTGGGCTAACTTCTTACCTCTTGACCTCAGGACCACCAAAACTTGGTACACGTATTCTCCACCTCCAAAATCGACAGGGGTGGTAGCTTCGCTACCGGAATGGGGGTGTTTTTCGATATATTTTTTCGATAACTCTTACCATTTTCGAGATATTTGCAAATTTAAGATTTTTTAACACAGGACTTGGAAAATTTTCGGAACGTTTTTTTTTTTTTGTTCCATGACAACCTACGCCAATTTTGTTATGAGAGGACATAGGACACCGAGACGATGCTAACGCAAGAAATCCCAGCTCTCTATGATCATTTTTTCCAAAGTTACGAGTGATCAAAAACATTTTTTGGCAATTGGTCCACCCTTGACCTCCAAGAACCTCCGAAAACTTGGTACACGTACTCTGCATCACCAAACTCGACAAGAGGGTCAACGGGAAGGATATTCGCGCTATCTCTTACTGTTTTCGAGACATTTTGCAATTTAACGCTGGACTTGGAAAATTTTCGACAGATGGAGGTCAAATTTGGTTCCATGACGACCTATGTTTATTTTGGTATGGGAGGACAGAGGACACCGAGACTCGACCAACGCACTAAACCCGATCTTTCTACGACTATTTGTTCAAAAGTTACGAGTGATCAAAATTTTGGAGGGTGGGCTAACTTCTTACCTCTTGACCTCAGGACCACCAAAACTTGGTACACGTATTCTCCACCTCCAAAATCGACAGGGGGGTAGCTTCGCTACCGGAATGGGGGTGTTTTTCGATATATTTTTTCGATAACTCTTACCATTTTCGAGATATTTGCAAATTTAAGATTTTTTTAACGCTGGACTTGGAAAATTTTCGCGAATCAACGTACGGAAGCCGTTGGAAGCAGTTTGAAGACTGAAATGGCTATAGAAGGACACTTATTATAATGTTAATATTTTAGTATAATGTTTCTAGGAATTGCTTCTCGATAATGTTTGGTATTTAATTTAATCTGTTGTTAGATAAAATAATTACTAGAATTTAAGGATGGAAAATATGAACAGCGAATGAATGATACGTTTGACTAATCGTGAAGATGAATATCACAGTACGTTTTTATCGTTCTTCTATAAACGTTGAAACGTTTAAGAACGTATAAGAACGTTTACCGAAACGTTTCAACGTTGTTTTCAATATTCAACTGCTTCCAACGGCTTCCGTACGTTGATTCGCGATTAGTCAAACATGTCAAATATAACTGCTATTAGAAAACGTATGATGAAAATAAGTTTTGTAGAAATTCTCTTCTCAATAAGAATACTATATTACTACCTTTGAGGCCGCGGTGGCTCAGTCGGTAACGCGTCTGACTACCATGCTAAAGGTCCCGGGTTCGATCCCCGGCCGGTTCAAATCCGGGAACTTTTCTAACGGTGGAAGCGGCCCCGGCGCCTACCCAGCGTCGAATAACATGGGTACCTAGGGGAAACCCTGGGGGGTAAAAGCGGTCAGGGGCGTGATGATGATCACATCACCCCCACTCACGACCGGATCAAGAAAGTGTGGGGCGTTACCCCCACACCCCCTATACGCCTTCATGGCGTGGTGCTATGCACAGGGGAACACTTTACCTTTACCTTTTTTATATTACTACCTTTATTACATTAAATATTAATTAATTAATTAATTCTCTAGCACTCTTGATTCGGAAAATTCGTGGTTACAGCTCAATTTGTACTTATCCTGAGCAAAATTTATATATATTCTATTACAATCTTTACAGATTTCTTTTAGATTCATCTCCATCTTTGTTTTGGTCCTTTACCATCAGGTTTCCCAACAAGATTCCTGTAAAATCTCCTTTATTCCTTTCTCATTCGTGCCCACCTAAGTATTTGTGATTTAATCATCAATCTAATAATACTTGGAAAGTAACATAAATTATATACTTCTAAATTATGTAACCTTCACCATAAACTTGTTTCTTCATCCCCTTTTAAAATATTTTCCTAAGAATCTTATTTTCAAATACTCTCAATGTCAATGCAAGGGATCAAGTTTTCGCATCCACAGGCACAATTACTGTTATTGGATATTTTAACATTTAGTATCTTAGATATTAAACAAGAAGACAAAAGTTTATGAAGAAAAAAATAACATGCATTTCCTGAATTAAGCATACTCAAGAGACCTGTAGGAAGACCAAGACGAAGATGGAGGGACAACGTTGAGATGGACCTAAAGAAAATCGGTAGGGATGGAAAGGAGTATATAGAACTTGCTCAAGATAGGGACAAATAGAAGGCCTGTGTTGCTGAACCTTCGGGTTTAAGAAGGCTAGGGAGTTAGTTAGTGTGTCTCACTGCTACACGGAAAATCCTACAGGAGTTTTATTTTTTTGTTTGGAAGCTTCTAACATTTTAAGATATATCCTACTATATTCTACATATTCAGCGAATTCATTTGATTACAATGCAACAACGTTTTATTATTACATCATATGTTTCAATATTTTCATAGTCATCCAAACATTTGACAAAACATTTTTTTTAGTTACGAAGATAGGAAGAGAAAAAAGTAGTTGAATAATTTCGAGAAGTATTTCTTAATAGGGGACAGTGTTTTAATTTTTTTTTATTTCTTTCTTTCGTGTAACCACTATGTTATCGATAGGAACAAGGCAAGACCAACATTACCACTATGCCATTATATTGAAGGGGATTTTCCATTATCAATTGTGTTCACACACAAAACTTAGTACCTGTCTGCATCCATACCTAGATCAAAAGATTCGAACTTATTTAATTATTTACGCTTGTGCTTGTATTTTGCTCTCTTCGGGTTTAAAAAGCCTAGAGAGTTAGTTAGTTGATTGTTTCCCACTGCACTATTTCAATTTTTGAATAATCACATGTTAGTTATGAATGCATTGTTGACATCCTGTCTGATCATATATATGTGTTTGGGTTGAGGCTCCGTATCTACTTGCAACATTTCTTTTCTTCTTTTTCTTGTTATCTGCTTTCTATATTGAACATTAGAAACAACACATTCCCATTAACAGTATTTCATGTTATGCAAAACATTTAAGTCTATACGCCATCAGGGTGTGGGATTGCAACAACGTTACCACTACGTCATCCGACAAAAAGCCAGAATCGGTATTGTTATATTTTATTGCTCAGGTCATTTCATTTTTTAATATGTATAGCTATAATAAACATACTAACTTAAGCCCTCAGACTCGTAAACCAACAAATATACATCTCTATTGACTGCCTTGTATTTTGGGGAGAGGGGGACAATTGTAGCTGTTGGTGCAATACACTTTGAAGTTTTGTTTTCTAAGTGCCACACATCAATTTCGTCATAATTATCATTATTCATCCTCATCGTTGCCATTAGCCTCTTCTTTTTTACAAATTTTCGTACTGATATCGCCTTAGCAGATTAGCAGGAATCGTCTGAAGTTTGAATTCGTGACACCTCCCAATACCATTGCAAGCTTACTTGTGATTGTCCCCCTCATTTATTCAAAGTACCTCACTTTCATATTCAAATACACACAAGTAAAAAAAAAAAAAGTTCATATCACATTAGTGATTTTAAATTTTATTATTGGGGCCACTTTCTAACATTGTTGCCTGATATTAAAATAAGCGATGAGAATATCGTCAGTAAATATGAGAATTCTTGCTGTGAAATTTCTATGCTGTTTAACCTAATAGAATTCGAATCTCTAAGAGAGCCAAGTACTAAGCTTTAGCATTCCATATTAGCAAAACCTTTATACGTACGTATTTATAACCTCAATTTACTAATCAAAAAATCCCCCTTAACAAACCAATTAGCACATTTATATGACCTTCTATAGAGGAAGAGGACATGACATTTCCGAGCCGGTATTATTAATGTGACATTCTTAACAGGTTAATGCATCAATCTTTACGCAAACACTTAGGAATGTTTGAAATGCAAACAATTCTTGTGACAAAAACAAATAATTAGGAAATTCTTTTTAACCAAACAATCAACACAAATCTCTCTTTTTTATAGAGAAAAGGGGAAGAGCATAACATTCCTGAGGCAGTAATGGTGAACACTGTCGTTTGAAATTAGAAGAAGATTAATCACACGAGCATCATCATCGTCGACATCGCTTATCCTGACGGGATGCACGACATGTTTATCCAACGTATAGGAATACACGTTGATGATTAGGCGTTTTTCTTCTGCATCTCGTGCTCGTGTTTCGAATTTTGATGTATCAGAAATGGTCATCGGGTATTCGATGCCAGACATTACTCTTTCAAAACTCGGACTCGTATTGTTTGTAATGTCCAACCCACTGTGGATTATTTTTGCAATAAACAGGATGCAGTGCAGCCAATATACACCAAAGAAAACACTTGTTATCGCTGTTCTGTATATTTAACACAGCCCTCTTGTGTTGAATGTTCGGTGGAAGAGGCATAAGCTAAGTACGTGTTGCTAGAAGGCCTTCGTCGTTGCAAGTCATCCATAACCCATTCACTAAGAAATAAGAAAAAAAATATTGACGTACTGAAAAAAAAAAAAGTTGACTTGTTCACCGAGTTCACAGATGTTTACTCATTGATGACTCCGTCGTTGTCGTCTATCAAAAAACCTAAGTACATTGGAAACAGTGAGAGAGTTATCGAAAAATCTCCCCCTTGTCGATTTTTTTGGTGACGTAGAGTACGCGTAGAGAGGTCGGGGTTTAGTGTGTCGGTCGAGTCTCGGTGTTCTTTTTGATCTTCTAACAAAATAAACATAGGTCGTCATGGAACCAAATTTGACCCCTCTGTCGAAAAATTTTCCAAGTCCAGCGTTAAATTGCAAATATCTCGAAAAAAACAGTGAGAGAGAGAGATAGCGCAAAAATCCTCCCCGTTGACCCTTCTGTCTATATTGGTGATGCAGAGTACGTGTACAAAGTTTTTTTTAGAGGTCCTTGGTCAAGGGTGGGCCAATTGCCAAAATATTTTTTTTTTTTATTGCTCGTAACTTTTTCAAAAGGATGATCATAGAGAGAGCTGGGATTTCTTGCGTTAGTATCGTCTAGGTGTCCTCTGTCCTCTCATAACAAAATTGGCGTAGGTTGTCATGGAACCAAAAAAAAAAAAAAATGTATCGAAAATTTTCTAAGTCCAGCGTTAAAAAAATCTTAAATTTGCAAATATCTCGAAAATGGTAAGAGTTATCGAAAAAATATATCGAAAAACACCCCCATTCCGGTAGCGAAGCTACCCCCCCTGTCGATTTAGGAGGTGGAGAATACGTGTACCAAGTTTTGGTGGTCCTGAGGTCAAGAGGTAAGAAGTTAGCCCACCCTCCAAAATTTTGATCACTCGTAACTTTTGAACAAATAGTCGTAGAAAGATCGGGTTTAGTGCGTTGGTCGAGTCTCGGTGTCCTCTGTCCACCCATACCAAAATAAACATATGTCATCATGGAACCAATTTTTTCATCAATCAAAAATTTTCTAAGTCCACAGCGTTTAAAAAATCTTAAATTGCAAATATCTCGAATTTTTGACAAACAGAGGTGTCCCATAGGATTTTTTGAGAAAAAACAAACACGTGAAACTCTATAGAGGTGTGGGGTTATCTACAACCGCAGCCGTTAGAGAACCTTTTTTTTTACTTTTTTTTTGGTTGGGCACCACGCACCCCCGGCGAGGTTATATAGGGGCCAGGGATCCTAAAAAAAAAAAAAAACAATTATTATTTGTTTGTTTGCGTCACAATACGGAAATAATGAGAGGCACATCGTTCCCCCGAGAGAGAGAGAGAGAGAGGTTTACAAAGGTCACGATATATAAACATTTTGGTCCCGGACTTGGAAAATTACGATAAGGTGCACTCATCCTTGAAGGATGAGAGGATGAGAGCTCATCTTTCACTCATCACGGCTTTTCTGCGCCGTGAAACATCGTCAGCGCAATAAATGAGGCGCGGAACGTGGAGAGAAAGTGAGTTTTTCAGGTTTTTGTGGTCGTTTGGTCAAGAAATCAGAGTTGGCGTCAAAGGCATATTTGTGACACTACTGGCGCGTGTGTGTGTGGCACATCGTTCCCGAAAGAGGTAGGTTTACAAATGTCACGATATATATATAAACATTTGACCGGGACTTGGAAAATTACGATAAGGTGCATTCATCCTTCAAGGATGAGAGAGTACATTATTTACTCATCACGCTGTGTCAGCGCAATAAATAAGAAAAAGTGAGTTTCTTTGAGGTTTTGGTGAACCTCAATTAATAAAAGTGAGTTTTTTTTTTGAGGTTTTGGTGAACCCCAAATGGTCAAAGTGAGCTTTTGATGTTTTGGTGCTGTTTTCTTCGCTGCGAAATATCGTCAGCGCAATAAATGAGGCGCGGAACGTGGAGAGAAAGTGAGTTTTTGAGGTATTTTTGAACCCCACTTGGTGTTGCTCAAACGGGTTGATTACACTACTCACGTCCTAAAACACTTCCTGCCTAACTAGCACTTAGTAAGTTCAATAGACTTCAATTCACTTATTGTTGTTGTTGTTGTAATTAGTAAGGTAGTTAGTTGATGGTATAGTGTATTTATTCATTTTGAAATAAGGGGTGCAAAGTTTTCTACTACGTATGGGCGTTAAACATTATAGACAAAGAAAACCACTCTTGTATCACCTATTATCTAAATCTTTAACCAAAATGCCCACAAAAATTGTGCTCGTGAAAAAATTAGGGAGGGATTTGTCCATCAGAGATGAGAAGGGGGTAGGGAGTAATGTCTGAATCACACGAGGCTAGATCAAGGCCTCCGAGATACTTATAAACGGGCCTCACACCAGCTTCCGTGACGTCACAGGATTAATCAAGTATGGTCCGTTTACAAAATTTAGCAAAGTACATTGTAAGAGTATAATATTCAGTTTTCTGAGTGAATATTCCTCTCTTATTCTTTCAGAACGTTGCTATCACCTGAAGAACATTTCAAACATTATATGACATTAGAAAATACGTAAATAATATTAATGAAAGTAAAATTCAATCTTTACCGTTCTGCAAAATGTATATTTATTTTTCAAATTACCAATGTAGATAAATCGTTATCGCCTTACAAGCAAGGGGTCCCAGGTTCGATTCCCGGTGGAGGCACATAGTGGTTCGGATCCCACTTTAAAAACTGTAGGTCCAGTCCCGATTAGCCTTACTGTGCACAAAGTGGACTTAAAACACCAAATCAAACCAAACCAAACCAATATAGATAAAATTTCATCCTACATTGTGAACTTACTGTAAGTTCGTAAAGAATTATCATCGTTAGTATATAATTGCTATTAATTGCTGTGGAATATAAACTTACGGCCAAAGTTATGTATGCAAGATAATGTTTTAAAAAAGTTTACGTGCAAAAGGTTGAGGAAAGAGCTTGTAAGATTGGAATTTCGTATTAAATAAGCTTTCCAACTTTGGAAACTAAATCCCCGTGTCTAATTTGAATAAAGGTTTAATATTCTAGAAATCAGGTAAATATTTGGATGCACAAGTTCCCGTGGTTTGGTTGTATGTTACAATTTTCTAAAATACTTTTTTTGCATTAAAATCTTACATGCAGGCAAAGAGAGAAAGTGTACAAATATTAATGCAACAAACGTACTAGCCTAACCTATTCACAATACCTAGATGCTAAGAACACCAATCTTAAATGATCTAACAGTAATTCAAGCCTATGAAAAGGGATTTACGATCACACGGAAAATGAAATTCGTTGAAAATATTAACGCAACATGCAAGCAATTAACTTTAATTAAGAAGTCCAAAGCAAAAGGACACAATAAACCGCATGCTCTATCAGGATTATTGTTAAAAGAATATCGTATTTAGTTAAAGTTCTTATAATTATATCCCCTTTCCGTAAACATGCTAGATAATGTTAAACTGAACCGACCTATTACAGCTACAGTTTTAAAATGCGATTTAAATCACAAGTGCTGCCACCTATGGGGACGCTACCAAAGATACTGTCTGTAGCTTAATCATATTTCTTGAGATGTGGCAGTTCGTAGTTGACAATATGTACGTTTCACTTTCACCTACGTTACAAACTTTTGAATTGTGCTTCAAGCAGCTATGATTGAACCCAGTTCTTCTAAGCACACGGACTTCAAGAGGGCGGACAGGAGAGTAACACAGACATTCGTGATTTAAAACAAACGGGCAATTGGTGCATATGTACCGAACGCTACGTGGTGGATATTTCCTTGCAAGCGACAAAAAAAAAATGACCGCAAACATGGCGGCTGTGCACATCCTGGGAAAATTTACCAAAGTAAGATTTCCGGCTTATTTCGGCAATGTATATTCTCGTACTGCAGACCGTATTTGTGATGTCACGAAACAGGTATGTCATCGATATGTTACAAATATCAGGGATGACAAAGGTTCATTTCCCTTTGGAGGGACGGTTGCCGTTCTGACAGTTGACGATCAGCATATCTGTGTCTTGGGGCTTAAGGCAACAATGTATTAGCATGGTCCGTTGTAGTACACACTGAAAAAAACAGTTCGTAAGCCACGGTTAATATTACAAAATAATTATCACAATTTGCCTCTCTTTGCTTTTAAGATCCTGATCACGCTTACGCTTCAAGACACTGCGACTTGTCATATTGATTCTGAAGAACAAAATAAGTTGAGGAACCACAAAACGAGAAAAAGCAACACCCACGACAACGCTGTACACCCAATGGAGCCGGAGGAGTAGGTGGCCTGAGAAACATACAGGTAATCAAGAGGAAGCTAGCCGTCGGTTGGGGATGGGGAGCGAAGGTGTCGGTGAGGTTGCACTTGGTAACAAGCTGCTGAGCGCCCCACTGGGACCAGAGCGACGCGAAAAGAACAAAAATACATGTACACCCACCTCACTTAGTACTCCAGCAGTTTGTTTCTTTGGTAATGTAATTAAGCCGTGTTTCCATATTATAAACACTAAAGTTGCTGACCAAGGCAGTTTATTAAGATTTAAAACACTTTAGTAACGTTTCTACCCTCTATCAGGGTCTTCCTCAGACGAGGAACTAAACTAAAATGGTGAAATACACATAGCAGGGTGTCTAGACACACAAAAACACATCATATTGACAGTCCTTGTTTTTATATCTTAACTAGCTGATTGCCCGGCGTTGCCCGGGTATTTATTTATCTCAATCTTCTATTAGACAGGAAAATAATGAATTCTAACCATAGTGTAAAATGAACTTGGAGCTGAACGGCATTGGGAGTGTCACTATTCATCTTAGTGAACCCGAAAACTATGGATTCCACACTAATATCGGTCGTTTTCGATTATTTTTACATGTCACCCCCTTCCCACCCCCATCTCCAAGGGTGACAGGGGTGTCTTTGAGCGGAATACACTTGATCTCTTGAACCCTATTATTACACGTATTTCCGTCATTTGTGTATGGTAATTGGTCCTCAAATATGGATCGTGAAGTAAAAGACAAAGTGAAATTGAAACATAAGTGAATATAGTCATAATCTCCATGTTCAAATGCAGTTTTGTATATCTTACCGAGATATGTGAAAATTAAATAGATGATTTGGGCTGAAACTGCCTAGGCTGACATTTTATGTTTCTACGATTATTGTCACATTAAAATGATGTTCGATTGAATGTTATATCACAGGTTATATTTCGCAGAATATGATTATCCTTTTCGGTAAGTGAACAATGATGTCAACGTATTTGTTGCAATGTGATACGATATATGTAATTGCTTAGGCAGGTCTGTCAGCATATGTATCCATTTTACGTTTCGGTCTGTAGATATTGCATACTTTCATATACCTATATTGTATTTGAGCCTTACATAATAATATACGGAATTATTATTTAGAATTGGAATTGCATAGAGTGGTTTCCTTCCATGTATAGGTTTTATGTTGACAGTGTTACACTTCTGCTTATTAGGCTCTGAAATACATAGTCAATCATTCCACTACGAGTGCGGTACGATCGAGCGTATCACGCTCGAGCATGGGAGATTCGATCGAAAGTGGTCCAATGCAGTACTCTAGTAGGTACATTTCATTCCGTGTACTATTCTACAGTACTCCTCCCTCGCTCCGCCCTCTACACACACATATGGATTTCCCGTGAACAAGAGACGAAGTTTGATCGCGCGCAGAGGACATCAAGCCACAAACAACGTTCCTAAATAAATGTTTGTTCTGGTTCTACTAACCTTTGAGAAACAACCACTCTCCAGAAACAACCCATTCATTTATGCAAGGAAAAAACCGAAATTTTTGCAAAATCGGAAAAATATTTTGATCTTGTGCAGTGCTCGAACTGGAAATTCCTAGCTGAAGAGATGGTTACTCCAATTTGAAGGTAGGAGGGGAGAAAAAATGTATTTTCAGACGAAATACTTAACAATTACGCATCGCTTTTGCATCGACAATTCTTGCATTGTTTCCATGCTACATAACTGTTGCCATGGTGTTCTCCATGCGGCTTCAGACGCAAAATCAAAAGCTAATCCTTCAATAAGTTGCTTATCAACGTGGAATGCCTTCAACTTGTAAATTTCTCTACACAATCAGCTATCTGCAAAGTGCCAAGAGGTAACTTACGGCTTCATAGGCGGAAGGAATGTCCTTAAGGCAAAAATAAACTCTACTGTGGACACTGTTACTCATTTTAATCACATTCTAAGAACGGTCAAGACATACTCATCTTGTGCATGTTGCTTCATATCTGTTAAAATTATAATACATTTTCCGAACTAGTGCAGTTTGAATCCACCAGCACGCGCTTTGACTGCAAGGAGCAGACGATTCTCACGGAACAAACCAGCCTCCTGGCCCGTGCGTTTGGTGAATCTCGTTCTTGCACGAAACGCACGGAATGCGACTTTTGGGACAGCATAATGAAACTCACGAAACGCACGAAATCACTTACGGGACAGCCAGTTACCATAACTCGTTTAACGCGTTAAACTCGTGCGACTTTCGGAACGGGCCCATTGAATTGATTCTTATGACGGTCAGATAATAGCTTGTAATTCTCTTGATAACATAAAAGAAGCAAGCAAGTTAATGTAAAAATAATAATAATGATAAAAAAATATTCTAAAATATTCTATCATATCAGAGGGAGCAAGGGCGTCCGGAGGGGTTATCGACCGGGCCGGTGGACCCCCACTTAAAAATTTACATTGTTGATTTAAAGATACAAGAAAATCGAAAGTTTGCTACTTTTATTGTTAAGAACAGAAATAAAGTTCATTTAATTAGCATTCAAACAGAATAATCAAAATAAAAATGCATTCGATCGAAAACATTAAGTGAAAAATACAGGAACAAAGTTATATTTAGGGACTCAAATTTATGGTAGGCTAAATAAAAACTGAGGAGAGCGGTAAATAAAATGTTAAATTAGCGGTATATACCAGCGGTGGAAAAAAATAATAATTGGCACACACTTTTTCATTATGAGAGGAAACAACATACAAAGGAGCTATAAATTGATAAACTACTTCATTTTTATATACTGTACACATGCACAAGTACTTAGCTGTCCAACCAAAAAGAAAACATCAACACAAAATCACTTCATTTCTAAATTGCATATCTCATAAGTGATTTATGCATTGTATGTATTTAAAGGATATCCTTGCTGTCCAACAAATAAAATAATCACTACTGCACATACACAAACACATGTTGAAAATCACATGATGATAAACAAAATTCATTCATGACTGAACAAAAAATGACCCCATTGTTTCCCTTGATGTGCGGGAACAGACTAATCTTATCGCTGCTACAGCTAGCAAGTTCAAGGAAACTGGAAGTTGAGTAGACATTCGGGGGAAGAAAGGAATGCAGTTTGACAGGGAACGAAGTTTTCGAACTGAGATTATGTGCATGGGAAATCCAAATTTGCAGCGTCTTCCTGATGTGATCGAAGATAAAACGTTCTTCAGCTGCAAACTTTAGGCAAACGTTTCGTTGCGCGCAACCTCGATTGCCGGTTTCTGCGTGTTTTCTACTTAATTTGATGATATTTCACGGTTATTTCGCGAAAAAGCGTTCATTTCGTGGAAAAGCACACATTTCGCATTACTTCGCAAATAAAACTCATGCATATTTCATCATTGGGGGTGTAGTTACGTGCAGAATGTTCAAAATTGAATATTTTTTTCACATTTCGCGATTTCGCGCATCGTGAAAATTCAATGTCCCTAGTTATATTCTACCATTTCATCCAAGGAACAAATTGTTTCACAGTTTTCAAAATTCAAATTATTACAGTTGTAGGTGAGAGGCCACACGGCAGACTTTATAAAAAAATATCCCATAACATGTAAAGCCTTTTCTTGACCGAGACGTGCAAAGGGTAATATCAAAATGCATTCAGATACTAAGTGTATAAAATGCAAAAGAAATAATGGGAAATAGTTGTTCTGGTTGGTATTCAACTCGATTGGTGGAGCGAGTCTATTATTTCGAATACTTTTTTTGTTAGTTAGTAATATTTATTATTGTATAATAACATTTATAACCCTAGTAATAATACTTATTATTTACCTACTATTCAACTTTTACCATTAACCCGACACCCCTGCAAAAATTTCTGGTGACGGCCATGAGAGGGAGGTATTTGAGGACAACGCGATAATCATGACATGATTGATAAACTCTTGATACTAGAGGGTTTTGACTAGTACGAACTCTGTCGATGGAACAATCGTAAAATGGGATTCTAAATGCAAAATGTGAACAAAATTGAGATTATCGCGAACCTTTCGTTTTGTAGCGAATTGCGTCTGCTCTAAACCCTATTAAAGGTATTTTCTACTATTACGGCGGGCACTCTACAAGCTGGCAAGGGAAGTGGGGAGCGGGGAAGCGACCATAACCACGATAAGGAACGCAGTAGCAAGTCGAACGAGGTACACGTAGAACTTCATATCGCCGCGTCGTAAGTCTTGGCGCCACCGCTGTTGTCTGGTTGGTCTGCGGCGTAATCCTCGCTCCCCACTTCCCTTGCTAGCATGAGGACCGGACGCCGTAACAGTAGAAAAGACTTATAACACTAAAGATCGCATTATTTACAGATATCCATACATTCGACATGGAGACATCGGCCCAACATCCTTGGTGAGCTACAATCGTCCCACAGCTGTTCATCAAGGGTAAAGGATTTCTTCAGAGTTCTCAAAGGTCCCTCACAATGTACCAAATGCATGAGTAGCCCATATATACGGAGAGGTACGTACTGCTCGTTCTCGATTAGCCAAAAGTGGAAGAAAAGCGAAGTAAAATTGTAACGAGTGCACTCACGGTTCCCGAAATGACGTGTCAATCATACCCCGGCACGGGGCCAAACGTCGTTATGCGTACGGGAAATCGGTCGTGACTCACGGTCCAGTTATCAAGTTCGGTACTGAGACGGTCGTTTATTGTCATACTATTGCGAGGCGGAGATTAATACCTTGAAAAGTTACACTGTTTTGTTTACCTTTGATATGTAGATTCGAACAATCATAAAACACTAATAGCATAATATCTGGTACCTGAAAAACGTCAAATAACAACACTGACGAACGGTAAAAAAGTGAATATATATTGTAACAACAAAAAATTATTGCAATCAACAACTGTTTACAAAGCCTCCTCAAACGCTCTCTCATTCATTCTATCTCTCTTTCACACACATGAGGTATTTTTACATGTGAAGTATGGATACAAATCATGGATCTCATTAACATATCATTCCTTTTAATTTTAAACCTTAATGTGAATTTAGGGCATTTGTCTGCCAGCTCCTGTGCTCTTTTAAATTAACTTAAGTGCCAGCCCTCGGAAAGCGGTTAACTAAGACAATTGGGTCGGCGTGGTTAAATCTTTCGTTCGAATGAACGTGTGCATCGAGTCGTAAGCACGACATTATACCAGTTTCTCGGACGGGGGTATTACCTATAAGCCTCTCTCGTCCAATGAGAACAACTACTCAATTACATAGGGATGCAAAAACTTAATTGGCTCCAGCTGCCGGAATACACTAATCAATCGTCGGCGCGAGCAAAAATTACCTTAAAAACCACTATGCAACAAATAATACTACTTCATGCGCACGACCTTGCAATAAAAACAACTACGCTTTCCACAATTAAAAAGGACTCATCAGTCAAGTATTGACAAATTAAATGGCGCGACGGGGCGGTCGGTTACACAAAAAATGGAGCACACTTTGACAATTTACACTAAATATTAAAGAAATGAAATGGAGCTTCTAACGCTGAATGCAGACAATCAAATTAGAACATCTGAACATGAAATTACCCTTTTTTACAACAATACCAAAAATTATCAGACGCGGAAATTAGTTTCGGGGTTTCCTGAGTGACTTTGCTAATAAGTGAGACTTCGGCGTTAACTGTACGGTGTTGATACTGACGACGCACGTTTACATGTACATGAGACCCTCTGAAGTATACTGTACCAGACTCTGCTACATGGCGTGGTTATTCATCTCTCCTGTACGCGGGACTTGCACACGGTTCCTTTGTGGCGAAATTGTCCTCCGAGGTCGATCGCGACGAGGAATAATTGCGACGACATGGTCTACTTGCACCTCCTCAGTACTTCGGGCGTTCCTCTTGTCACTAGCGTCGGGTGTACGTGGTCACGCGCCGGTTCGGAAAATCTCTAGTGTCGGGCATCAATTGGACGTCGATCTGCAATCATCTCTCTCTGGTGCCGGGCTTCGTTTGGGCGTCGTTCTGGTATCATCCTTCCCTCTCTTTCTCTGGTAACTAGCTTCGGTTGGAACGTCGATCTGGAAACGTCCTTCGGGCTTTGGTTGGGACGTCGATCTGAAAGCGTCCTTCGGGCTTTGGGCAGTGTTTGGTTTTGGCGTCGTCTGACTGGCTTCGGCGTCGTTGCAGGCGTCAGGGAAGCGACGCCCCCCTTCTCTATCTTCTTTAGCCCTCCATCCTTATGTAGTCCACGCTTGGCAAAAACAAATCACCGCGTAATCTTCACCAAAATAAGGCGCACACTGGTAACTCCCTATCCGCAAGTCGCTCACAGTACGTAAGGAAACAAAGTTCACGGACACAAAACAATGATCACGCGAGAGTGTAGCGCGGAGATGCTCTCTCTGTGAAATCCGGGCAAAAACTGTGTCTGGGATGGTAGCACCGTATATTTATAAGAGAATCAAATTCGTCCGTTGAAACCCACGCTCAGGTAGCTTGGCTTCGCTTTTGGAGGAGATGCGAATGACCTGTGTCCATTGTCTTGAAACTCGGTCACCGAGGCGTCTTCGGTCCTTGCAGGCTTGAGCTCCAGCTGATTTCTGTGGTCATCCGTGAACATGGGTTAGCCCGCCCGCTGCGACTCAAGCCTGGTAACGACGAAAATAATCTTTCCTTATCTTCGCGTTGGTGCAAATATGTCATGTTCTAAGCGGCGGCTGTCACTCAAGAAAGACCCGTTCCCAGCTCCCGACGTCTGCCTCGGATACAAGTTTATCCACAAAATACAATACCTCACACTTTTATATTTGAACATAAAATGAATCAATAAACATAAATAATTTATATCGAACTGCGTTATACATGTCACTAGATACCGTGACAAAATAAACGAAACCGACTAAACGCACTACTGTATCGATATAATACTGCATTATACATTTCCTTTTCAGCAAGAAGAAACACAAAGTCTTCAAATGTGGACCTCCTGGTGGCAACCTGGTGGTTAAGGTTGCCCCCTTGTAGTCAAGGGTTCCCGGGTTAGATCCCGGTGGAGGCCCCTTACTTGTTTATCTCAAATACCTGACTCGAGAGAATAAAGCGCGGTTGAACTTCGCGAATATTTACTCCCGAATGGTTTTAGATAATTTACAGAAACAATCTTCATTCGATATAGTCTCACGGTGACATTGTCAAGAAATTGATGCTTGAGCGCACGGATACAGTTCAAACAAGATGAGAAGAACCGTGGCAAACTCGCGGATAGTCATTTGTTTTTTCGTCTCATTTCCTCTTCGCTTGTGCCCCAGTATCTCAGTGTTGCCACCTTTGCTTCGCCTTTCGCTGTGTAGTTACGGTCAGTGGTGGATCCAGAAGTTACAGTTGGGTATTTCAGTCTGGTATTTCATCTCACCGAAAATAAATTCTACACTTGCGCTATTTTGTGTAAACAATACATAGCGTTGTTGACACGATCCGAGCAGACTTCTTCCATGTTCTGGAGATTTGTGTATTGTTTTGGAAAATGGGGGGTCAACGGATTGAATATATCGTTATTGAGTTTGAGTTTTTTTTGTCATAAATCAATTTTATTTATTTATGCTAATCGGGACTGGACTTTCAATTTAAAGTGGAATCCGAACCACCGGGTATCGAACCTGAGATCACTTGATTTCAAAGCGACGTTATCATTACACCATCGGGGAAGGGCCGAATAGTTGGTTATTACTGTATTTCGTTTTCATTATTCTTACCACTGACACGGTAAATTGAATTATTACGTAGGTATGAGAAGTAAAGTGAATAATCAAAGAAAACAAAAACCTATTCTCTCCAGGTTTCTTGGGTTCGATCCTCCTTGGAGGCTTATTACACAGGGTTTCGGATGCAAATTTAAACTGTAGGTCTAGTTCCCCACTACCCTATCACGAGCATAAAGGACATTTTTGAGTCTTCAAAAATATTAGGAATGATGATAGTATTAAAAAACTTGGCGGTTGGAAGGGGCTATCGCACCTATCACCCTCCCCGTGGATCCACCCCTAGTTATGGTATTACCCTTCAGGATGGCACCATGCTCGCCGCGATTTATGGTTGTAAATTCGATGACCGCGCCACAGGGGTTCCCTCTCATTGGATAAACCGGGTCTCACTTCTTAGAACAACGTCGCGTTCTGACGTCACTGGGGAATGCTTTTATTGTTAGGCTAAATGCCTAAGTTGTTAGGTTAGCTAGGTTTAATTCTCGAACTCGAACTTGAGGGGGAAGAGAAAAAATTCGAGCTATCAAGGATTTCGACTTACCAAGTTTCGAGTTATTAAGGGCCAAAATCTCCGACTTCAAGTTATAGAGGTCTAAAGTTTACGGACCTCAAGTCCCGACACGATTGTTGATCACCTGACATTGTACGTACGCTCCCTGCACTTCGACTTATTGAGGTCCGTGCGACTAAAACTTCGAGTTACAGAGGTGATTAGAATTTAACTTCGACTCATAGAGGTTTCTGATGGTCTACCTTCGAGTTATTGAGCTCGAACGGCATCCCATAAACTGTAAAAAAATTTGTGTTATCAAGTTTTTATTCGATTGATTGATTGATTTAGTTTATTTTACTCCGCGTTTTGTGCCTCTTGGCTAATTTGCGAAGATGGGGATGAGTGATGAAACTGATGAATGGACATTCACAAACAACCAAGCCCGAGCGGGACCCTAGGTGTCGCAGTGCGATGTGCTAACCACTCGGCAACAGGGTCCGGCTTATTCGAGTTGTTGAGGTAAAATTAATATTGAGTGTTATGGACAATTCAAGGGGATTACAAAAAATTCGATATGTTGAGGTTCAAGTTATCAAGGTTCCACTGTACCCCATAAAGCTACCAGCCAATGGGAATGCTTGAAAAGGTTGTAGCAGCAATCACTACCAAATAAATAAATAGAACCAAACCTAACCTAACAACGTAGGCATTCCTCGTCTGACGTCAGAACGCAAGGTTGTTCTAGTGTTGTGCGATAAGGGAGACCCGTATAGAACTGCATATTTCCAATAAGATGGTGCCTTTGATTCTCTCTAGTCAGGTGCGGACAGTGCACTCTCCACACCCTTACAAAAAGAGGAGTGTGTACGAGTATTAGGAGAACGCGTTCTCCATGCTCATATGTGGTTAGCATCAACTTCCAGACTCTCTCCCTTTCAAGCTATCTTCTGAATAACAGACATGGGCAAGCAGGTATGAATTTTCTTTAGACTAACATCATCTTCAAATCATTCGACATGAACTGATTGTGAAATAAGACGTATTATTTACTACATACTGAAATTCACTCTTAAGAATCAATTGTAAATTTTCTACGAAAATTATGTAGTTTATATATAAGCACTTTCACTCCCATCTAGCAAAAAAAATAAATTAAGAAGATAATATTGTTAACATTCCACACGAGTGGGGGGAAGGGACATCCTAGGGAACCTGATACCATACCAAACAAAATAAAAGGGTAGAACAGATTTCACCAAATTTTATAGCGTATTTCACGCACTGTCATGAATTTCGAGCAGCTAATTCTATTTTCTTATTAAACAGTATTTGGAGCTCAGTTGGTAGAACGAAAAACCTGGTTTCGAATCCTGGGGCAAATTGAAATTTTTCAGTCACTTCCTGTTTCTGAACGGCTCTGATGCCCACGCAGCCTCCTATCAATGGGTACCTGGGGGAAACCCTGGGGGGTAAGGGCGGCCAGGCGTGATTTAGATCACATCATTCCAACTATGTGTGCACATGCACAGGGGTGCGTTTACCTTATATGAGAGTACAGGGTAAATTTAGAAAAAAAAACAGGTTTGTTTTCGGGTACGTATCCGAACCACTCGAGATCTGGTTTGCATAAACTTCCCAATTCTCTCCCTTTGAAGCTATCTTCTGAATAACCGACATTGACAAGCACGTACAAGGGTCGTTCAAGGTTGACCAAGACACTTATTTCTAGACAGGAAATACACATACATAGAAGCACCAAACTATGTCAGTTTTCAAAGTATTCACCCTGAACATCCAGACACCGTTGCCATCGTTGTGAAAGTTCCTTGTTGCCTTTGGCGTAGAAAGAAGTAGGTTGGTGTCGTAACCACTGCAGGACAGCGTTCTTGAGTTCCTTATCTGTCTGGAAGAGCGTCCCGCCCAAATGCTCCTTAAGAGCCCCAAACAAGTGGGAATCACTGGGGGCTAAATTTGGACTGTAAGGCCTGTGTGGTAAAACCTCCCAGTGAAAGTTGGCCAGAGTTGTTTGAGTCAAATGGGCCGTGTGTGGCCTGGCATTGTCATGGAGAAGAATGAAATGTTTCGACAACATTCCAGGTCTTTTCTTCCGAACGGTCCCACGTACAGCACCGTGAAGTAGTGTTGAGTAATACTGGGCATCAACTGTGGCACCCTTCTCCAAAATAATCCACATGGATAACACCTATCATGTCCCAGAAGACAGTTCCCAAAATCTTACCGGCAGACGGCAGCGCTTTGCTTTTTTCTTCGGTGGAGGGGAACCCTTATGACACCATTCGTACATGGTTTGTTCACCAACTGTGCTTGCAGTCTACGCCAAATTTCAGCAGGTTTCAACTTCTTCTTCACGAGAAATATAATTATACACCGCTGTTCCACAACAACAGATACACAATTTGCCGTCATCTTTGTTTACACTACTGCGGTTCCGCCAAATGCGTCACAAAGGATCATGGTTACTCGCAAGGAATCATGGTCTGTCCTGCCGAAGTAATGCAGCGCTATATTGATTAATTAATATTTTACGCACGAAATTCTTGGCCATCCTTGAACGACCCTTGTATGATAAATTTGCACCCGGGCAAGATGGATTTTTGGCACACCCTAATTTCAACCTTGATGCAATGGAAAAAAATGACCATGGAAAAATAATAGCATTATTTTCAAACCACTTGCAGTGCTACCTACATACTGACATTAAAATAAGAGCTTAGGTTAAATTCCTACATATTTTTGCACCAGTAACTTCAATCAATTCTTGTCAACAATAAATTCAACTCTTTTTAAAACAAATTGTCACACACCCGGTGGAAGCACATAGTGGTTCAGATCCATTTAAACTGTAGGTCCAGTCTCAATTAGCCTTTCTGTGCATAAAGTAGACTTACAAACTCAAATAAACAAACAGCCACGATTGTGTCATCAGAAATAAGGTTTTGGCGCTAATGGACACACCCGGCTTGCAAGCCAACAAGGATCTGGCACCTGGGTTCATGGCTAGGATAAGACTGTTGGGTCATGTTGTCCTGTATTTGTCCCATTGCAGCCTCAGCTTTTAACTAGATTTTATCCTCAGAGACAGTTTGATTTTAGTTATTGTTAAGAATTGAATTAATGTATTAGTTTTAAAAGTTAAGTGAAGAAGTTTTTAACAGACATTATATTTAATTTTGTTGTTGAGGGGCTTGCCCTCAATTTGTGTTTTGGTTAAGGGGTTAACCTGGTATTATGTGATGGGCAATAATAGCATATGTGCTGTTGTGCCCTTAATATAAGAATCAATCAATCAAAGTAGTACCTAAAGTTTTATCATATTTATGCAAAGGTTCTTTCAACATTAAAATTTTAACATGTAATTCTATGTTACTGGAGGAAGTTGGCAAAACAAAATAGTTAAAATTAGTCATCCTGAATTTTTGAAAAAATATTTCTTCTAATTAAAACTCAGTTAATTGCTATTGAAGTCATGCGGAGAGGGTACAAAGCTAAAATTTGATTTGAATTAGTTTATTTTACTTCGCGTTTTGTGCCTCGTGGCTAATTTGCGAAGATGGGGATGAGTGATGAAATGATGAAATTGATGAATAGACATTCACAAACAACCAAGCCCGACCGGGATTCGAACCCGGGACCCTTGGCGTCGCAGCGCGATGTGCTAACCACTCGGCCACAGGGTCGGGCGGTACAAAGCTAAAAAAAAGGATTTAATGTAAGAAGTATAGCTACTTTCTTGTGTTGTTGTAGCTAATTGTGATAATTGTTATTGTTGCTGTATTTCATATTGTGGTGACTACAAATCTCCAAATGTTTGTGAAAGTGGACTCATTCTCACACCCAAGAGGAGGATACACAGCCATGAACTCTATGTTCTGTTCAAATCATCCTCATCTGTCGGTGAAAACACCCTACACCTGATATTGCACAAGAAGGGTTTGAAGCTAAAAAAAGTATATTTTAGAGATAAGTTGTAGATCGTTGAGTTGTATAGTTATGTTGGCATCCAAAGAGGGAATACCTTGTGAATGAACAGCATAAACGTCAATTACAAATAAATGCAGTAATAGTAAATTAACAAATAACAATATCATGAAATACATGAGGTTTATGCAGTTTCTTCACAAATTTTGTTTCTAAAAATGTCAGGCACAATGTTAAAATAATGTGAATTGAAAATAAGCCCGTATTTCCTCACAGACTACAATTCTCACAATATATTTACGTAACGTTTCACCTTCACTGCACCGATTTGGTTGCAACGTTGTTCGACTGCTTCTGATGAACAGATTCTGTCAGGCTGTTGACTAGGCGAGTTCTGGAAAGTTGCAGAATAAATGTCACAGGAAGACAAACAAATGAGTTAACAATAAAGATGAATGATGAGAGGACACCGAAAGAAACATCCACACCAGGACTTTAACATGGATACCTTAAGTGGCTCCATCTCCTCTGCCACAGAGGTGAGCAACTCCACAATCGTAGATATTGACCTGATCTTGATCGAACCTTCTAGATATATTTCGTTTTTGCTATTTAAATTGCATTGAAGTTTACTAATAAATGGCACGTATTATTAATGCCTGTTTTCTCCATTCCTTTGCAAGGTAGACACACCACTGTTTGTGGGAGACGGTCGAGGCTAAGAGAGAAGCAACTGGCAGAGGACAAATTCCACGAGAAGAAATGCAGCAACGTCAGGAATTAATGTAGACTTATCTTCGATCCGCAATTATATTATTTGATACAATGAAAAATCTGTTTTTCTTAAAAGTGTTGGCTGTAGATGCATCGATATTTTGTAAGGGAAGCGCTTTATTTCTAAAATTTCTAAAACCACACTTTCAGCTATGGTGTTCAACTATTTGAGAGTAGCAACATTTATTGTGGGGGAGGGGATGTGCAGGGGACACAAACTCCTCTAAATTCATGGTGCCATTTCATGTGTACATTCATTGTGTTCTCTTAAGTGAATCCATAATCAAGCTGCCTGTTGTAGCTATACTGTACTTTTATATCTGCCCCTCACATACACAGAGACGCTGTGTTATCAATATCAATGTGGAAAATAAAGATTATAAGATCGTTAGATTATGATACTCTGATGATAATTCTATATATTCAAAGACATTGACAAAAAATAATGAAATAACTATTTATAGTTGTG
The DNA here is from genome assembly GCF_977018435.1 of Lepisma saccharinum. NCBI lineage: Eukaryota > Metazoa > Arthropoda > Insecta > Zygentoma > Lepismatidae > Lepisma > Lepisma saccharinum. The sequence goes on from NC_139238.1 coordinate 33,525,677, forward strand.
GTAATTCAACACATACTAATCTCACCCCTATTCCACTCAAGTTCATTGCAAGGCTACATGCGTAAATATCGAATGAATTGTTTCCATCAAATGTTTATGCCGATTCATACTACCTTCGATCTCTCTGTTATAATCAAGTATTCTTTACACAATACACGTAGGAAGCGAGTTGCATCTGCATTTCACATTGGTCAGCTCCTTCTACCTCGTTCCAGAAAACAAAAGCTTGAAGGATAGTGGTTTCCGTTAAGGATTGTCAACCTGATGGTCGTAGGTTCAAACCCCTCCGGTGGCGGGAACTTTTCATAAGTTTTAGACATATTCCATTGTGTTCATTGACCAAGCCGTGTGAAATGGAATGATTCCGATTCAACGAACTGAGAAGTGGAGAAAAATGGATAATTCTTATAAATATCAAATTAAAATCATGGTTTACGTGGTGGAATCGCAGGTAAAATCGAAAATCTTACGCGGAGAATTTTATCTTGCTGTTAACTCAGCCAAAAAGCATTTCACTCCAAGAATGTATTAGATTAGAATTTTAAAGTGTTATTGAATATTTGATCTTTATAGTTTGCAACTATTTCTCTCTTCCCTCGTCTCGACTCTCTTCTCCTCTCGTTCTTCTCTTCTATCCTCCTCCTCTGCTTTTATCCTACATTGCCTCCAGTTGTCGCTTCTTGTCGCCATCCAACTCTTCTCCACTCCTCTTACATCCTTCCCTGTCTTCGATTTCCGACTCCACTGCACTTTTCCCTTATCCTCTTCGTTCTTCTTTTTCTCTCTTTGATTCAACTCTCCATTCCCCTCTTCTCGTCTCATCTCATCGTTTCTCTCATCATCTTCTCTCTGCTCCATTTTCCTAATCTCTCCTCGCATATTTTTCCTTTCTTCTCATTACTTCTCCTCTCCTCTTCTATACTCTTTCTTCCCTCCTACATTTTTCCTCTTCTCCTTTTGCTTCCTCTGTTCTCTCCCTTCTCCTCTTTCGATTTCTCTTTTCTCTCTTCTCTCATTTTGCATTGGGTACACTCAGCAGCGATGACATACTAGAAAATTGATTTTCTTTCTTTCAGAGAGCAATTTGTCATTCGTAATATAACACTGATAGTTTTTATATTTTTATGTACATAATACTTGGTGTTATTCCTTTCGCATATTTCAAACATCTCTTGTGCATATGGCAACACTGAAATTCAGCCTAACTCTACACGCAACACACCCATGCCTTGTGTAAGTTGGGTTGCCTAGTATAAAATGTTGCTGTCCTAAGACTTTTGAGAGCCACTGTAGAAAACATAGTTTCTACGAATAACTAGTTTACTGCAAACAAGACCAAACTTGCTTCAGTAACCGCAACTATAATGAACTTACTTTTTCCAAAATAAGGAACGACATCCCAGTTACTTAAGAAGTAACGAATGAAGACAAACTCGACCTAACCACTTTTAATAAGATTTGATTTCTTAGTTTGAAACAGCAAAAAAGACCCCTCGACTTTGAAGACGAAAAAATACACGATGTCAACGCTGGGCCTCCTCAGACCACATCGCAAGAGAAGGGGGGGGGGGATCAGAAATTAATTTATATCGTTGTTCCACCGTATTGCCTCCAAATCGAATAACCCCCCTTCCCCCTGCTCCCTGCTAACAAAGTTATCCAAGACGGTCTGAAGCCATCTTTTCCTCGACTTCAAATAGCAACGGAGAAAGATGGCGGCAATTTCTTTGCGAACGGATCCAATAAATACCGCAAGAGTGACAGGCGGCAGTTGGGTATGACGTGGCTGGGCAAACAGACGTCACTGGGAATGTTCCTGGAGAGAACACTCGCTGGGTGGAGTTACCAGGTCACATTTGTGGAGACAAGGGTCATTTTTCTTCGTTATATATTCCGGAAATAACCGAAAAGGTTCGAGCGGGTGGACGGTAAAAGATACCTTTTAGTTCGACAAGAAACTTACATTACACCCGTTGCAAGTATAGGGTGTACCAAAAAGACGGGACATTTTGAAACGGAAATAGAGAGAAATAATAAATAGTTGCAAGGGAGTAAACCAAATGAAAATTTAACCTGTTTGAGAAGCGATTCTTCTCTTCGGGTATCAATATACTATAAGTATCTATTTAACTTGATTACGAAATAAACAATACTTTTAAAATTATTGTAGTATCACAGCGTTGTATTGTCATGGTATTTTTCTAGATTTTTGACAAACTGCACGATTTATATATTTTGTTGTGTTATTGCCATCTTCTTTCAAGCAATTCCAGTATTTTTGTTAATTTATGTTTCTGAAACCAATGGAATAATAATAATAATTTATGAAGTTTTGTGATCTCGATTTAATTTGTTCTGAAATGAGAAATTTTGTACCCAAAGCAGTGGCCGAATCTATGGATGTATGTGTGTAACAGTTGGGCTGAAAAGTTCATAGGCTGACTCATAGATGGCGTTACTAGAATTAAATCCATGTGATTTTTACTTAGTACTAACCTTCAAAAGATACGTGTATAAATTTCACAGCTGCCGGATAATTAGTTCGTGAGATATAGCATTGTGAGTGAAGCAGCTTTTGTTATTGTGAAAAAATGGATAAAAAAGAATTTCGTGTGTTAATAAAGCATTGCTTTTTGGCGAAAAAAAAATACTGTTGAAGCCAAGGCTTGGCTTGATAAACATTATTCGGACTCTGCACCAGGAAAATCAACCGTTGAGAAGTGGTTTGCTAAATTTAAACGAGGCGAAATGAGCATCGAAGACGATGCACGCAGTGGATGCCCCAAAGAGGCTGTTACCGACGAAAACATCAAAAAAGTCCACAAAATAATTTTAAATGATCGTAAAGTGAAGTTGATCGAGATAGCTGAGACTTTAAAAATATCAAAGGAACGTGTTGGACATATTGTGCATGAATATTTGAACATGCGAAAGCTGTGTGCAAAATGGGTGCCGCGCGTGCTCACAATCGATCAAAAGCAACAACGTTTTGATGATTCGGAGCAATGTTTAGCGATATTCAACCGTAATAAACACGAATTTTTCCGTCGATATATTGCAATGGATGAAACAGGGCTCCATAACTACACTCCAGAGTCCAATCGACAGTCAGCCGAGTGGACTGCACGTGATGAACCGAATCCAAAGCGTGGAAAGACGCAACAGTCGGCTGGCAAGGTTATGGCATCAGTATTCTGGGATGCGCATGGTATTATATTCATAGATTACCTCAAAAAGGGCCAGACCATCAACAGCGATTATTACATAGCGTTGTTGGAGCGTTTAAAGGATGAAATCACGAAAAAAAGGCCCCATTTGAAGAAGAAAAAAGTGCTGTTTCATCAAGACAATGAACCGTGTCACAAATCAATGAAAACGATGGCAAAATTATATGAATTAGACTACGAATTGCTTCCCCATCCACCATATTCTCCAGATCTGGCCCCCAGTGACTTTTTCCTGTTTGCAGACCTTAAAAGAATGCTCGCTGGAAAGAAATTTAGCACTGATGAAGAGGTAATCGCCGAAACTGAGGCCTATTTTGAGGCTAAAGAGAAATCGTACTATAAAAATGGCATCGAAAAATTGTATGACCGCTATAATCGTTGTATCGCCCTCAAAGGCAACTATATTGAATAATAAAATCGAATTTTGTCAAAAAAATATTTTTTACTATGTTAGCCTACGAACTTTTCAGCCCAACTGTTATATATGTTTGTTCCGGTATAACTCTCGAACGCCTGAAGCAATTTCAACCAAACTTGGTACACGTATCACTTGCAATCTGGAAAGAAATACTGTCAGGGTAAGACACCCCTCGCACCCCTAGGGGGTGGAAAAAAGGGTGACATCGAAAACGACCGATAGTAGTGTGGAATCCATAGCTTTCGGGGTCGCTAAGATGAATAGTGACACTCCCAATGCCGTTCAATTTATTTATTCTTGTTCCTGGAGGTGAAACTAAAAATGTTGTTTATAATCAAGTTTTGAGTTAAATTAATATTACAGTGAATTTGTGAAAAGATTTTTACTTTATAATTTGTATACTGTACTTACACTTTTATATACCTGTAAATAAAATTAGTTACTAATTATAGTCCGGTATGCCAAAATGGTAGTACAGGAATGACAGACGAAGAGGCAGATGGAAAGCCCAATTTGTACTGATCCTTGAGTAGTAAAGTTGTATGGCTCATTTCCTTGTTTCATGTTCATCTTCTGTATACACCAATGTCACAGTTTGAATATCAGGCAATTATTATGAGACAACAAACAAAGGTGTACTGGACAATAATTATGGGACACAGGGAGTACATTTTACACTATAGTTAGAATTCATTATTTTCCTGTCTAATAGAAGATTGGGATAAATAAATACCCGGGCAACGCCGGGAAATCAGCTGTTGGAAATAAGTTACTGACGGTATGCTCTTATGCGCCGACCTGTCTTTTGATACGATCCCCCTTTTTTTTTAAATTGTGATTTCTTATATACATCGATTCTCATTCTCTCTCTTTATCATCACAAATTGCGTTCATCTTTTTTTTATTTGTGCACTCATGAATTGTTAGAATTTTTTTCAGTACTTACGTTTTTAGCAGTTTGAAGCTCAACTTCAGCTGTCTCGCGTTTGTTGGAAGATGTCAGTTATAAAATCTAATCTCATTTTTCACTTGCAACCGCTCACAAGTAAAATGAATGTCACACCAACCAGCCCGTGAGACCAACTGGACGAGAAACAAAACATTTTAGGCTCCGGTATCCCTTTCTACACCCTCGATTTCAGGCACATTTCAAATATTTTCGTGAAAATATTTAGTTCCTCATATCAAACAGTGTTTGCAAATAGCGCGGAAGTTAATTTCTTAGATCTAAGTCCTACGACACTTACTTTTTTATTATTTAAATTAAAATTCCTTGCGTAACGTCAAAAAGGTTTTTCAGAGCTTCTATGATGGTGGGTGATGGATTCATGTCACAGGCGCAAGTCTGAAGAATTCGGATCATGGATTCATGTCACAGGCGCACGTGTGATTTTTTTCTTCTTATGATTGACTTGTGCAATGGGAACATTTGCGATTGCGATATGTTATTTGTGTGATATATTGGCGGATTGGACATTTCAGACATTGGATTTCATTTATGCGACTTCAGAAATTGGAGGTAATTATTTCTTTTTGGCAACTGCAGGCCGTAAAGGGGAGGGTTGTATTTTCTAAATGACTTGTGGGATGGGATAATTTGCGACTTCTTATTTTTAGGATGGGAAGGGAGTGGAGGGTGGTATTCTGTGGAAAAGGACAACAAGGACTTTCAACGTAGGAGTTACTTCATTTTTGGACTTACAAATTTAACTTCGACCAACAATTCAGTGCCTGGCCTTGGTAAAAAGAGGTAAGTTACCTTCTTAGGTTTAATTTTAGCCTTCAATTTTGGTATCTTCATGTGTCAATGCGGAAAACAGTGAGAAATAGTGTTGGGGGCAGGTGACTCCGGCCAATTTCTAACATGCCTTTAAAAGGGACACTATAGATAAAGGCGGATAGCCGGAGCGTAGTGTAGCGGAGCGGAGGCGGGGCTGCGGTAGCGGAAGGGGGGGGTAGGTCAATTACCCCAGGGGTGGAGCCCGGAATCGGTGGGATTTCAAACGACAATATATCAACTTTAAACGGCTGTACACTCGTAAATACTTGTTTCCGCACTCCAAATTTTTGTTCTTCATAATTAGCATCACATAATCTTCATAAGAAAAAGAAACCTCCAAAATCGAGGGTGTAGAATGGGATACCGAACCTACATTTTATTCAGTACAATAACAACTTAAAGCATTTGTTTTTACACTTCAATCCCCGACCGAAGGATCGAGATCAGAACTGAAAATGCACGTGGACAGTTATAAGAAAACGGGCAAACCACGTGACGACATTTCTGCGTATAACATTTTAAGTAATTTTGATCAATCAAACCAAGTAATTATTAAAGTGACAAACAGTTAATGCTATAATTTTAATTCTCATATGCTAAAAGCGAAGATTACATTATGAACACTTATTTATATTAAAATTTTAATTTCAGACACTACTTTTGCGTTTCTCATGACGTATGATCGACAAGGAGGGCTCGGCTGTGGAAGGTGGAGTGGGGGAAGAGTGCAGAGTGCTGTACGGTACAACTCAAAAGTGAGAGAGAGAAATGAGGGAGTACATTATTGGCCATTCCGTAGCTACTTGTACGTACCATCAGCTCCAATAAATAAGCGCCGGTATGTTTTTTGGCATCTTAATTTATGTCATACCGGCTTATACAGTTCCAATTAGATCATTGACTTAAAGGGAAGTTTGCTCACTGGTTGTAGAAACACTGTTGCGAAACCTCTCGTCAGAGTATGACTATTGATTACTGGCCTTGACCTTGAGGAGCACAGGCGAGGAGGTCGCACAGCACAGAACACCAGCGGCGTAGTCCACCTTACAGGCTGAAATTATTGAAGAAAACGTATTTCATTCCCGTATTTATCGCTTGAACACACATAGCAATATCAGACTTCAAGCAGAACTTTTAACGAAACAATTGAGGACTTGTTTTGATTCGAGTTGTTTCTCTGTAAGGCCTCTTGAGAGAAATGATTTGGACTCGCCCATGGCGGGTGTGTTTGCTTACGTAGTATCTTATCAACCAATGACAGGGCGCCCCGATTCTCATGCACTGTAATGCGCCTTACGAGTGGGTGCTATCTGGCGAGATTTCTGTCCCCGCTGCATCTGTTTGCACGGTCAGAAGAGAACCAAGAAAATCAACTCCCATGTTGTTTCAACAATGCTTGACGGGCGGTGTAGCTAACAAAACGGGTGTCATTTTAAATGTGTAAACTAACTATTAAGTTCACAAAGAGATTGTTTAATGTGGGATATTACCTTCATTAGAAGCAGCGAAGTTAAAGATAAAAGAGGAATGTCTGGCAATTCTAGATCCGGCAGCGCCCGCAAAGTTAGGCGCGTGCATCCCAGTTGCCCGTAATGTTAAAGCATGCGCGTAATACTTAGCGTTATGATTTACAGATTTTTTTTTACCTTTTCCTTTGTCTAAGTTGCTTGATATGCTTTTCAAAATGTGCGCAAATATCGTAACCATGATAATGAGTAATATTTTCGAATGCATTTGCATCTTACGCATTTCCCACAAATGTCTTTTTAGTGAAAGAAAAAGAATAATAAGAATAAAAATATGACATGGCCTTTGCAAAATTTGTCAATTGCTACCAGTTGAAAGTTGAGCTATAGGTAATTTATTCTGTAGCCGAATATCGAGTAAAGAGTGTGTTCGAACTTCATGAGTACCTGCGTACTACCCATTTGAATGAAGCTGTTGAACAAGTGTACAAACTAACAGAATTGTTCCTCACTGTTCGTGCCTCATGCTCGTTGGTGGAAAAGTAGTTTTCTGCACTGAAGAGGATTCATACATTTCAACGCAGCACACAGACTCAGGCAAGGAAATCTGACTTGGGACTGATATCCATTGAAAAGGAGATGCCAAAGACATTGACCAGAAACTCCCGATTCTACGACGATGTGATGGAGGTGTTCAGACTAAAGGATCGTCGGATCGAGTTACAGTATAAATGAGAATTTTCATTAAGTAATACATACATATGCTATTATTGTTAACATAGAGTGTGTGCATTTTATGTTTGAAATTGTGTATGCCCATGCATGACTTCATTCGAATAGATTCTATTTAGTTAAGATATCTTTGGGTTTTCTTTATCCAATATTCAGAACAGGTTTATCTAAGGAAGCCTTACACCTTTCATAGAATCACGCTACGCCACTGCAGAACACTCTCTTGCCCCCACAAGTACACGGGAGATACTCTAGCCTCACTCAGAGAACTAAATGCATCATATCGATTGATGCACCAGAATGCATCGATTGATGCACTAAAGTGTGTTTTATGGCTTCTTCAAAGAATCAGATTCACATTTGATGCATTTGGGTGCATTTTTGTATGTCGTGAAAAAAACACCAAAGTGCATCATTTGATTCAAATGAAGATTTATTTCAGTCGAGATGCACTCCAATGCGTTTTGATGCACCAGAATGCATCTTTTTTGATGATGCACTTAAAGGTTTCACCTGAGCTTCATAAACTCTCTAGCTCAGACCAAACGTTTAAGTGCATCATCCAAAAAGATGCAGGAAGGTGCATCAAGGAACATCAACTGATGCATTGAAGTGCATCTCGACTGAAAGAAATCCTCACTTGAATCAAATGATGCACTTTGGTGTGTTTCTTTCACGACATACAAAAATGCACCCAAATGCATCAAATGTGAATCTGATTCTTTGAAGAAGCCGTAAAACATACTTTAGTGCATCAATCGATGCATTCTGGTGCATCAATCCATATGATGCATTTAGTTTTCTGTGTGTACCTTAAAAGTTACGGTCTAAAGAAACTGAAAATGTAATTACTGAGAGTCACTGGATGACTGTCTGATTTGGGTGAACCACGTCTTCAAATAAAAATGTATTTTAATATTCACACTGATCCAAAGAACACGGGTTTATTAACCAATAACTCGAGGTTTAAATATTGGAGTAAAAACAAATGTTACATTGAAAATATTTTAAATGTTACATTCGATTACATTTCACAACACGATATGGTAATAAATAATTAAACATTATAAAGTAATTAACATTGTGTTTTAATGGGAATAATGAAAAAGTTGTATTATACTACAGACCCTCATTATCATGGGAGAGTAGAGAGTGCTCTAAACCAGAGGTCCTGGGGTTTAATCTTCAAGAGCCCGTTAATATATTTATTATGAAATTATCTATTGCATTTTGACAGGTAAGGTCACCCTGATTTTGAGTGGGCCGTGCTCAGTGATGTGCCGTAGACTATAAGTTTACGTCTACATTCGTTGTCTACACGTAATCTACATTGGGTTGTAGTTTACATAGACCACGCAGACAATCTAAAGTGCATTAAAATTAATTTTCAAGGGTTTCATGGAAGGAAAGTGACATTTTCAACTATATTAGTTCCTAACGAAATGAAAAGAACCCTATTTACAACAAAATTTCTCTTCTCTTCTATTATCAAGTATGGAAGAAGGCAAATCGTATGCAAGAAACAACAACAGATGGCAGTCGTGAGGTAAGAGTGGTCTTTTTCCCATAAAACACTAGAATATTTCTATATTAGGTTTCTTCCTAGGTAAGAAATTGTTCGAATTTGGAAGAAAGAGTATGAAAAGTTCTCCTCACACATCAGCAACTGATACGCAGTATAATTTTATTTTAATTCCACAGCGCCCTTTGCTAAGTTATCACCTTTCGCCATGTTGTTTACATAGATTACGTCATCTACGTGTATAAAATAGTCTACGTGTAGAATGTAGACTATCGTTCTTTACGCGTAGACGCACATCACTGGCCGTGCCCTACTCTGGACCGCCCTGACCGTTCATCATTTCTCCCGTTGGTTCAAAATTTTGCGGTCTCCCTCTCAATCATCGCTGTTTACGTACAACACGGAAGCAACAATGTCTCCATTGCAACAACAACTTACCCAACACTTTCCCTTGTCGCTAGAGCGCGCTGGCGTATAAATAGAACTTTATGAAGCACGATTCCCGCACCCAACGCAACACTCAGGATCGGCCCATTTGCCTTGAACCCGATTCCCAACGCCAGGGAGAGCGTCGTCGAAAGCGCCAATGAAAACGCCTGGAGTGACCGGCCGTAAACGACGGCGATAAAGACTTGTTTTAGCAGCCACTTTGCAAAATGACGCAGGAATTTTCATTTCCATGCGGTTTAACGAGTAGGTAAACAAACGTGTCAACCACTTTGAACTCTGGCTCCCTCTAACGACCATTGAGGAACCGTTCTCACACCCACTCTTGCATAAACTTATGCAGGAATTACACTGTTCTACTGCTGTTCGGAAACTGAACTTTTTCTTAATGAATTTGCCACGGAGAAACCTAAAATGGAGTTTTGCTTTATCACGTAGTTTCCTCTAACCAAAAAAAAAGCGGGGGGAGGGGGCAACACGTCACATAATATACAATGGAGAGTTAAGAAACAAAAACAAATTAAGGGTTTCATTTATCTAGTAGATTTCTGTATGTAGGGTTGCACAAGTTTGCTGACTTTTAGCACAGACCTATTGCTGATCTACATATATTTTCAAGTTTGAGTTAGTGCCTGTATACCTTAAGAAGAATAAGTCTTTGGGGTCCAAGTGCAGTCACTTAAGGGCCACTGCGAAGGCCTTTGCACCCATCTGCCTGCGAACTGAGGCCATTGTCGAACTTTCTCCTCCATCAGCAAACTTGCTAGTGTGGTAAGCATGCACAGAGATATTGAATTTTCATTTCCCGATAAATTTCTGTAAGTTTTAGGCTGACAAGAGGGCAACAAACCACTCCTCTTCACTGGTGTAAGTGTGTATAGGAGGCGCGTTCTGTAAATTACAAAAATGACGTTTTTATGCTCACTTGATTAGTGTTGCAACCTTGAGGTCGTAAATTTGAACTGTATTCAGCCTGTCCTACAATTTTTATTGGACAGGCTGAATTTCATTTGACTCTCCTAGTTCAGAAAAAGTGCTGACTAAAAAGATTTTGAATGATTGATTGATTTTCTATATTTTACTTCGCTTTTTGTGCCACTTTTGGCTAACTTGCGAAGATGGGGATGTCATTATATTATGAAATTAATGAATGGACGCTCACAAATATCCATGCCCAGGCAAGGATTCGAACCCGGGACCTATGGTGACTCTTAAAAGAAAGATCTTGATGTCAATAATTTTGTTACGTAAAAATTTTCAGCAAAAACTGCAGGCTCTACCAGGACTCGAACCCGGTTCTCTGGCATTCCGTGCCACTTCTCTACCACTGAGCTACCGAGCCGGCCTGCCCACGCCTGATTTTTCGCTATCGCTGTTTTACCTGCGTGGAATCAGGCGAGACCAGGCCGGCTAGGTAGCTCAGTGGTGTCGACCTCCGTGGCGGATTGGTTAGCAGTTCGCGCTACAACGCCAGGGTTTCCGGGTTCGAGTCCCGGGTAAGGCATGGGTATTTGTGTTTGTCCAGATGATAAGAAACTGAGAAACTGTAACAATTGAAAAGTGTAAAAGTGAGAAAGAGTGTTAATGGTGGGGGATACCTCCGTGTAGGGGGTATTTGCTTTAGAAAGGAAAAAAAAATTAAAAAAAGTGGTATAGCCTGCATTTGCTGAAACTTTCTACGTAGTACATCTCCTGTGTGTGCCTAATCTTCAATAATTTTGTTGTTTTTAAACTGCTAACGTTTTCTTAATGAATTTGGAATGCAAAATCCGAATAGAAAGTTAGTTTTGCTGTATATTGTACAGTTTCCTCAAAAAGAAGTGGGATACCAATGGTATGGCGTGAAGCAAGAGATCATAGTAGTGACTGCTATTTCTGTTCGTGCGATGTTAAAGTGTAAAATACTATAAACAAACGAAGCAAAACATATCCTCACTTGCCATCAGCTACAAGGCCTGTGTTACAGGCCCTGATATTCAAGTCTCTCATCCACCACGAGAACTACTGTATACAGATCAAACATCTAGTAGCAGGGAAAGCAATGACATGGAGTACTGCATAGAAAAGGAAACTGAACCCAAGAGCCATTTCCTGCATTCGCACTTAGACGGTTTTTCTGCTAACGTGGGCGAACCAAGTGAAGAACGCGGTAAAATGTTTCGGCAGGAAATCAGTGACATGTGGCGCTGGTTTCAGGGGCATTGGTATAGAGCAGTGATGGCGGATTACTGATGGACGTTACCTGAGGTAAAAATGGTATTTGATGGTGAAGCATGGTACTTTGTACCATTTTGTAGCATGGGCGTAACTTGGGACCTAATTTTGAAGGGGGCAGAAACAAACTGGGCCTAATTTTGAGAGAGAGAGGCAGAATGAAACTGGGCCTAATTTTGAGAGAGAGGCAGAATCAAATTGGGCCTAATTTTGCGAGAGAGGCAGAATCAAACTGGGCCTAATTTTGAGAGAGAGGCAGAATCAAACTGGGCCTAATTTTGCGAGAGAGGCAGAATCAAACTGGGCCTAATTTTGCGAGAGAGGCAGAATCAAACTGGGCCTAATTTTGCGAGAGAGGCAGAATCAAACTGGGCCTAATTTTGCGAGAGAGGTAGAATCAAACTGGGCCTAATTTTGAGAGAGAGGCAGAATCAAACTGGGCCTAATTTTGCGAGAAAGGCAGAATCAAACTGGGCCTAATTTTTCGAGAGAGGCAGAATCAAACTGGGCCTAATTTTGCGAGAGAGGCACAATCAAACTGGGCCTAATTTTGCGAGAGAGGCAGAATCAAACTGGGCCTAATTTTGAGAGAGAGGCAGAATCAAACTCGGCCTAATTTTGCGAGAGAGGCAAAATCAAACTGGGCCTAATTTTGCGAGAGGCAGAATCAAACTGGGCCTAATTTTGCGAGAGAGGCAGAATCAAACTGGGCCTAATTTTGCGAGAGAGGCAGAATCAAACTGGGCCTAATTTTACGAGAGAGGCAGAATCAAACTGGGCCTAATTTTGAGAGAGGGGCAGAATCAAACTGGGCCTAATTTTGATAGAGGCAGAGTCAAACTTGGTCTAATTTTCAAAGGGGCAGAATCAAACTGGGCTTAATTTTGAGAGAGGCAGCATCAAACTGGGCTTAATTTTGATGGGGTAGAATCACACCTGGGGCTTAAGTTTTTGGGAAGAGATTCGAAAAGTTTTCCATCCAATAAAAACAGTGTCCAGGATTACCTATATGCTAAATAACTGTGACGTTTGCGAAATCACAAGTATTACTCTTTATTACTTTGCTCCTTAGGTCTCCTAACTTGTACTTTTTAATAAACCGAAACATTTTGGGGAGCAAGTGCCCCCCCCCCCCCGCCCTTGTTCCAGCCTTTTTCGAACTGGCTTCGTTGTAATATTCCTAAGTGAAAACAAAATGGGTGCACTGCAATGAATCTAAACTATTAAATATAATTATAGTGTGTTTTCGATTTAATTTGTGAAATGCATTTCAGTTCTTAACATTGATAGCTAGGATCCCTTATCCGTATCGTTAAAGGAGTTTCGTCGTGAATCATTTACATCAACGTGAAAGTGGTAAATTCGTAGTTTGGATTTGATGTGTGATGTACAATTTTCACGTGTATTGAAAAACTTCGTTATCTATCAGTTTGCCAAATGGTAACCTATTAATTAATTTGGCCAAATGTTCAATTTCCCCCACAACATACATATCCCCGTCTCTCTCCGAGATTGGAATATTACACATACTGCTTTATTAACGGAAGCGAGAGTTTTTTTCACCGCGTGCAGGTGGAGTTTATGTACACACACGATAATCAATTGATGTTAGCGTTCAGCTTTTAATTTAGGATCAATTCCGGAACTCGCCAGACTAACAGGTCTCAACTAGCTTCCAAATTCGCAACAGATATAGAAAAAGCATTTTCTCCATTAAAACAGTGGTAGGACGCGCCATGCCTTTTAAAAATTACAATTCCGTTCATGTGTGAGGCGGAAATTCGCACTAATTGTGTTGAGCAACGAGAATATGCTGTTTAGATTAGTAAGGTACACGTATCTTGGGTCGTTGGTCATGCGTTTTCCTCTCTCCCACGTGCACACACGTGTAAATGCACATGCAGAAGGTTGCATGTGAACGCTTGGAATGAATAAAGATGACTGTGAGTCGATTACAATGCAAATAGTGCATACTGCGTTTGTTTCCATGCAGAAGTACATTGTTGAGAGAAACTCGGGTTGGGTAGTTTTGCCGCAATACAGGGTGTCTATAAAGCCACAACATATCAATGAACTAATGACACACCTTTTATTTTTTTCCAAGTGATCTGATAAAATGTACTCTATAGAAGATAGAATAGCCGTTGTTTGCGCTCGTCTGCGTGGAATGACGTATGAACAGGTGCGGACGGACTTCACTCGGGAATTCAGAAAACCAGGCCCCACCAGGCTATTAAGAACCTGGTCAACAAATTCAAATGAATAGATAGTGTTGAGGATGAAGAACGTCCTGGTAGGCTAGCCATAACACCACAAATTGTGGAAAATGTACAGGACGCGATCACACGTAGCCCCACCGCATCGACCACGCGACTCAGTATCCATAATCCCAGCATTTACCAACTGTGGTTCATAGCACGGTTGATTGGGGCACACCAAGCTTCTTACTATGCACCAACAGGATGGGGCACCACCCCATCTTGCCATCATCGTTCGTGATCACCTAAACTAAGTTTTCACCCGTAGATGGATTGGTCGTGTCTCGCAACGGAAAGTCCCCCCTTCCCCTGCGCCTCGATCTGACCCCATTCGACTTTTCATTTCAGGGTTTATCAACTCTAAGGTGTACGGGGCGAGGATCCACAGCATAGCCCAGTTGAAAGAACGCATTACGGCCGCAGTTGCTGAGATTACACCAGCTATGTTGGAGAAGGTGTTTCGGGCTGTGCTGGATTGTTGGCATCTGTGCCTAGACTTGAGGGGTGGTCACACTGAGTTATGCTGATTTTGTGTCCGACTGTCATTAATGTTTCAATACATATTGTATTTTGTACCATAAATCCTGTTCATGCAGAAATGTTAAGTGACTTTATAGACACCCTGTATTTTGTTAACTTCCATTCTCTTCCAGACTTTGTCACAGTAGCAACATTAAAACTTGTTTTTTTTATGAGTAGGGCTTGGAAGTTGAGGACCTACAAAATCTCCAAAAATGACCTATAGGATGACTTTAGACTTATTATAAAATGACTTACAAATAATTTTCGTTCTTAAAATGAAAGCTTGATTTTTTTCATAAATTACAAAAGAGTAGCTGAACAATTTGATAAAATCCGATTTTTGGTGGTTTAAACTATCGAAGCGCAAGGTAAAAAGCAATTACATGTTAACAGTGGCGGCGATTGGGTTCCAAAACTGGGGGGAGACAGTTTACTTTCCATTGCTCCATAAGGTTTAGCATAGTGCAGGAGAAAAGTGGCAACTGCCGCCCCCCCCCCCCCCATCGCCGCCACTGCATGTGAATGTAGTTTTATTTATTTTTAGTTGAAAGTTATATAAAATATCATCGCAAGGTTTTTTCTGTGTAAGTCATTCGCCTCATTTCAGGATAGGACTTGCACGAGAGAAGGAAAGAGAGGGAAGAAGAGAGGGAGAAGAGGAAGAAAGAGAAAGGAAAGAGAGAGAGAGAGAAGAGGAAGAAAGAGAAAGGAAAAAGAGAGAGAGAGAGAGAGAGAAATTCCTCTCTCTCTCTTCCTTTCCCTTCTTCACTCTCTCTCTCTCTCCAAGAGGAAATAAGAAAAAAGATAAAGAGGAAGAAGAAGCCAAAAGACGAAGAGAAAAAGAGGAAGAAGAAGAGAATCGTAGGAATGAGCTTCTCCCTTTCTCTCTTTCTTTAGAGAGAGAAAGAAAGAGATATCAACTCTGCTCTCTCTCTCTCTCTCTCTCTCTCTCTTTCTCTCTCTCTCTCTCTCTCCCCTTTTTTACTGAGAGAGAAAAGAGAGAAAGAAAAGATAGAGAAGAATTTTAGGTTTGCTGGAGGAGAAGTAATTTTACCACGATTAATTATTTAATCCAATGCCAAAAGTTTTTTAAAAATAATACTGTGCTTTTGAATTGACCATATTTTCTATTAACCATGTACTTGCTAAATAAATACAGTAAAACTTCGTTAATCCGGACCTCGATAAGCTAGACTTCGCTTAATCCGGATAGGCGAAAAAAAAAGCAGAATGCAAGGTTTTAAATGTGGCTAGAAGTCAACAATCGTATTCGTCATATTTCTCTGTAACGGCTAAGAATACGTACATCCAACATCCATGGAAGAACTTCCCAAAGAGAAGGCAGTCCACCACTGATGAAATTTCTCCGCAAATTATTAGTGAAGGAAATAGGTCCAAACTGTCCCAACAGAATATAGACATGTACTTCAAACCAAGTTCCACAGCAAGAGTTTCGAGTGATGCAGATTCAGGTCCGTCGGGCACATCATCATAATATGGGTATTGCGTATGTACGTACTGCATTGTATGTACAGTGCCTCTCAAAAGTTTTAGGACAACGACATTTTAAACTAGGCAACCCAATTTACACAAGGCGTTGGTGGGTTGCGTGTAGAGCTAGGCTCAATTTCAGGGTTGCCACATGCACATTAGATATTTATAAAATACGCGAAAGAAATATACTAAACAAGTATTATTGTATAAAGTATTAAAAATATCACTATAATATCTCGTGTGACAAAATTCCTTCGCAAATAAAAAAAATAGGTTTTCTAGTATTTCATCGTTGATGATATATACAGAAAGGAAAAGAGGTGAGAGAAAACGAGAGGTGACAAAGGACAGGAGAAAGAGAAAGCGAAAGGAGAAGACGAAAAGTAGAGGAGAGAAGAAAGAGAGGATAGACGAGGAGAGGAGATGTAGTGAGGAGAATGGAAAAAGATTCTAGGAGAGATGAGCAAAGAAGAAAAAAGAGAAGAAAACGAGATGAGAGAAGAGGAGACGAGAAGAGGGGAGTGGAGAGTAGAGTAAAGGAGAGAGAAAAAGAGAAGAACGAAAAGTGGAGGAGAAAAGTGCAGTCGAGTCGGAAATCAAAGACTGGAGAGGAGATACGAGGAGTGGAGATGAGTGGGATGGAGATAAGATGCGAGAAAAGTAGGGAAGGCGATATGTGATAAAAGCAGAGCAGAAGGAGAGGAGAGAAGAAGGAGAAGGAGAAGAGAAGAACAGAAGAGACTGAAGAGAAGAGGTAGTTGCAGAAAACATCGTCTCAGCGTCAAGAATTGATGCATTGGTGAAATTGTCGACATGAAACATTCAATAACATTTTGAAATGTATTGGAGAATGTATTAGATCGGTGCGAAATACCTTTTGGCTTAGTTCAGAGCAAGATAAAATCTTCCATGTAAGATCTTTGATTTTACCTGCGATTATACCACTAAAAGCATGAATGTAATTTTAATATTTATAAGAATTATCCAATTTTTGTCCACTTCTCGGTTCGTTGAAATGGAGATTTCGTAATTTAATATTTCCCCTCCCCCCATCGTTAATTCCAAACTGAATTATTCCGTTTCACACGGCGTGGACGATGAACAGAATGGGATAGGTCTAAAACTTACGAAAATTTTCTGCCAACGGAAGGGTTTGAACCTACGACCATCAGATTGACAGTCCTGAACGGTAAACACTACCCTACAAGCTTTCGCTCCTGAAAGTAAGTAGAAGGAGCTTACCAATGTGAAATGTAGATGCAACTCTCCTCCTACATGTAATGTGCAAACAATACTTCTTTGTAACAAAGAAAACGAAGGTAGTACGACTCGGCGAAAACATTTAATGGAGAATTGCACATGATGAGAACTTTTCATTCGATATTTGCGGATGTATCCTTGCATTGAACTCGAGTGGGAAAAGGGGTAAAATTAGTACGTAATGTATTGCACAAATATAAATAGTTATTTCATTAATATTTTTCAATGTCTTTGAAGCAGTACACAGTTATCGTTAGAGTATCATAATTCACGATCTTATACATGAAAATATAAATATATCTTCTGTTCTTCTCTTCTCCTTCTCCTTCTTCTCTCCTCTCCTTCTGCTCTGCTTTTATCACATATCGCCTTCCCTACTTTTCTCGCATCTTATCTCCATCCCACTCATCTCCACTCCTCGTATCTCCTCTCCAGTCTTAGATTTCCGACTCGACTGCACTTTTCTCCTCCTCTTTTCGTTCTTCTCTTTTTCTCTCTCCTTTACTCTACTCTCCACTCCCCTCTTCTCGTCTCCTCTTCTCTCATCTCGTTTTCTTCTCTTTTTTCTTCTTTGCTCATCTCTCCTAGAATCTTTTTCCATTCTCCTCACTACATCTCCTCTCCTCGTCTATCCTCTCTCTCTTCTCTCCTCTACTTTTCGTCTTCTCCTTTCGCTTTCTCTTTCTCCTGTCCTTTGTCACCTCTCGTTTTCTCTCACCTCTTTTCCTTTCTGTATATATCATCAGCGATGAAATACTAGAAAACCTATTTTTTTTATTTGCGAAGGAATTTTGTCACACGAGATATTATAGTGATATTTTTAATACTTTACACAATAATACTTGTTTTTATTTCTTTCGCGTATTTTATAAATATCTAATGTGCATGTGGCAACCCTGAAATTGAGCCTAGCTCTACACGCAACCCACCAACGCCTTGTGTAAATTGGGTTGCCTAGTTTAAAATGTCGTTGTCCTAAAACTTTTGAGATACACTGTACAGTATTGCTTTACATTTTACTGTACTGTATAGTGTATTTAGGCCTATGCCCTTTAAATACAGCAGAATAAACGTGTTTTGTTGCTATAAACGGAGTTTTAATGCACTTTCTACTGTTCTTTTAGGTTATTTCAGTTAATCTGGACTTTCGTTAAACCGGTCAACTTATCCCCTCCATTAGTCCGGATTAACGAGGCTTTACTGTATGTTTAAATAAGTTATGCTGGCAAATGAATTTAAAATTCATGAAACAATACAGAAGGAGAAAAAACTCCTAATTAATAAAAAAATGCAACAAAAACTGGAAAATTACCTAAAAGTCAAAAAAGGACAGAAAATGCAGGGGAAAAAAACACGTTTCCTGCTTCTAACTGAAGGGAAACTGACTACTGTCAGGCATTCTCTTGAAGGCGCAGAAAAAAATGATTTTTCATCAACATCCGAGCCGTAATTATGAGACTTTAAGGGATACAGCGCCTGACTGGTTGAATGCAACAACCTAAATGTATTTCTTTTCCAAGATTGCAAGTTCCGCACAAGACACCGCAGTGAAAGATTTTAGTATCTTGAATCAGCAGCACGCGAACACAGCAAAGGAGAGAAGACTTTGCCACAGATCTCTCCGCACGATGCAATGCAAAGAATTCGCTGATCTAAGGATGAGTCTAACCTCCAGCAGGACAGAGAGTTCCTTTTTTCTTTCTCTCTTCCTGTATCAAGATTCTCTTTCAACGATTCTACAGGCCTCAGCATTGCTATTTGGACTTGGCGCATCACAGTGTTGCCACGTTAAGGGAAATTTCCCTAGGTGCAGGGAAATTAATAAAATTTTAAGTGAAAAGAGAAATTTTATGAAGAAACAAAAAGAAATCGCGATTAGGAGTTCGCATATCAGATCCAAGCTCTTTCGTCCAGTAACTTATCCCCTCTAAAAATGAATCACGATTTAAAACTGTTGGTTGATGAGCAACGAATGCCTTCCTATTATCCTTTTAAATTATATTATTTTAATACCAAAGCTATATACAGAGAGGAATGCATATTTGGTTTTTGACGGAAAATGTGAATGTAATGTTCATTTTTCATGTTTTTGAAAGTTGTGAGGTTCATTTTCGTACCATCTCTTGTCACGAAATGAACTTCAAAATGCGAAATATACTCAAAAACAGTAAATTTAGAGTTTATGTACCGACGCGACATTTTCTGACATCCGAATTATCCTGCGAGTTATGCAAATCACAGAAATATGATAAATTCTGCTGTGAATATTTGAGAAGCACAAATCGATTCTACACAGAATAACCTTAATTCTCTGACAACTACATACATATGATATTAGAAATAAAGGCTTTATTTTGTATCATTTTTAAATCAAATTTAGGATTTTATTCAATATTTTAAATCCGAAATAACGTGCATGCTATGTACCACTTTTGTTCCCGAAATGTGCGCAGTTTTTGTACCGAAATTTATTCACCATAAATATGTGGATCTCTATATACATCAATGTAGACTTGTATATTTCTTGTACTTTGTATATTTTTCACAAAATATGTCCTTCAGTTAGCCTGCGAGCTGATGGTTCTATTGGTTAACTAATAATAAGATTAGCAATAGCATTAGTTGGTGTTTTGAAGTTTTGTAATCGTGGATTTCAAGTTTTCTAAGATAAAAGCAAAAAGAAAACTACAATTGTACTCTCAGGTGGCAACACTAGTGAAACATAGCTACTTGCGATATTTTGGTCATTATTTGAGAATGTATGAAGATATTGAATTTAGTATAACGAGAGGAGGTGCGTCATAGGAACGAGTGGCAGACGATGCCGAACTCGCAAGGAGGTTCGCGTTGTTTTCTTCCCCCTCTCTACCCTCTCTTTCTTTCATTCACTCTACCTCTCTTCCTTCTTTCTTCCATTCTGTCTTCTCCATTTCCTGTTTCTCTTTCTGTTTTCCCTCTTTCTTCCATTCTGTCTTCTCCATTTCCTCTTTCTTTTTCTCTTTTCCCTCTTTCTTCCATTCTCTCTTCCCTATTTCTTCCATTGTCTTCTCTCTTCCCTATTTATTCCATTCTGTCTTCTCCATTTCCTCTTTCTTTTCTCTTTTCCCTATTTCTTCCATTCTGTCTTCATTTCCTCTTTTTCTCTTTTCCCTCTTTCTTCCATTCTCTCATCTCCATTTCCTCTTTCTTTTTCTCTCATCCCTTTTCTTCCATTCTGTCTTCTCCATTTCCTGTTTCTCTTTCTGTTTTCCCTCTTTCTTCCATTCTGTCTTCTCCATTTCCTCTTTCTTTTTCTCTTTTCCCTCTTTCTTCCATTCTCTCTTCCCTATTTCTTCCATTGTCTTCTCTCTTCCCTATTTCTTCCATTCTGTCTTCTCCATTTCCTCTTTCTTTTTCTCTTTTCCCTATTTCTTCCATTCTGTCTTCATTTCCTCTTTTTCTCTTTTCCCTCTTTCTTCCATTCTCTCATCTCCGTTTCCTCTTTCTTTTTCTCTCTTCCCTATTTCTTCCATTCTGTCTTCTGCATTTCCTCTTTCTTTTTCTCTTTTCCCTCTTTTTTCCATTCTCTCATCTCCATTTTCTCTTTCTTTTTCTCTTTTCCCTCTTTCTTCCATTCTCTCATCTCCATTTCCTCTATCTCTTTCTGTCTTCCCTATTTCTTCCATTGTCTTCTCTCTTCCCAATTTCTTCCATTCTGTCTTCTCCATTTCCTCTTTCTTTTTCGCTTTTCCTTCTTTCTTCCATTCTCTTCCCTATTTCTTTCATTGTCTTCTCTCTTCCCTATTTCTTCCATTCTGTCTTCTCCATTTCCTGTTTCTTTTTCTTTTTTCCTTCTTTCTTCCATTCTCTCATCTCTATTTCCTCTTTTTCTCTCTTCCCTTATAGGAGAAGGTCTAAATATGGGCGAAGGTTTAAATATGGGTTTTGGAGTTATCAGCGCTCCAGGGTGCTGCAGCACAGCAGAGGCTATTGGAACTGGTTATCTGTCAAGGACAAAGGTTGCCGCGCAATTTGCAAGAGAAAGTGGTGGTTAGTTTCGACCTTGGACGCCGTTATAGAATTTCGATCTCCGAAAACTTTTTGCAGCTATGTTTTAACTCAGCGTTTTCTGAATTCTCATCTGCTTTGTATAGGTTATGATATTAGCGGTACATTAAACAAATGTGGACTTTTATAATGCCATGATTTGTTTGTGAAATATGTACCACAAGAGAGCGAAAATAAATTGAAGAAGAAAAAGAGCATGGTCTAAATATGGGCTATGACATGAGGTCTAATGTAGAGATCACATTTTGAACAAATATTTGGATGTTTTTCTTAATTTCGATTTTTGCCATTCCCCATGATTTTCAAAACAACAGATTATTCATTAATATGAATTTTATAATGTTTCAGCGATAATTGACTGTTTCTTACATTTTAATTGCATTTTGTGATATTGCCACTAGTAGCCCATATTTAGACCACAATTTTGAAATACATCATTTTACCATTTTTTTGGAAATTGCTTTATTTTTTTAAAAAATGGAGACCTCTATACTTTAGCATGGTATTACATTTCAGTATATATTTCATAACTAACCAACTAACTCTCTAGCCTTCTTAAACCCGAAGGTTCATGGCTGCAGCAACACAGGCCTTCCATCTGTCCCTATCTTGAGCAAGATCTATATACTCTTTTCCATCCCTACCGATTTCCTTTAGGTCCATCTCAACGTTGTCCCTACATCTTCGTCTTGGCCTTCCTACAGGTCTCTTACCACCAGGTTTCCCAAAAAGAATCCTGTGAACTCCTGTTTCCTCTCCCATTCGTGCCACGTGACCTGCCCACCTAAGTCTTCTTGATTCAATTATTCTAATAATATCTGGACATGAATATAAATTATGTAGTTCTAAATTATGTAACCTTCTCTACTCACCTGTCTCCTTATCCCTTTTAGGTCCAAAGATTTTCCTAAGGATCTTATTTTCAAATACTCTCAATTTATGTTCCTCTCTCAATGTAAGGGACCAACTTTCACATCCATATAATACTACAGGCAAAATTACGGTTTTGTATATTATAACTTTTAGTTTCTTAGATATTAAACGAGAAGACAAAACTTTATGAAGAGAGAAGTAACATGCATTTCCTGAATTAAGCCTACTTTTTATTTCCTCTTTAATATAATTTTCATTTGTTAATATTACTCCTAAGTATTTGAATTTGGAAACTGGTTCAAACGAGTTGTTATCAATAATTAGATTTTGATTATTACCTAACACTTGGTTTCGGCTTGCAAGAATATATTTAATTTTCTATTTGTTAACTTCCAAACCTATCTCTTTATTAGTTTTGAAAAATATTTTAGCATTATTCTTAATTGTATTCACATCATCCCCCAGTAAGTCTACATCATCTGCATATACTAACAACTGAGTCACACCATTTAATTTTAGTCCTTCTTTAGTTTCTTTTACCTTCCTTACAGCATATTCTAAGGCAAAATTAAAGAGAAATGGAGATAATACATCTCCTTGTTTTAACCAATCATAAATTGTAAATTTGTCAGATATATTAATACCCACACGAATCTTACTTTCTCTTTCACTGGTGCACATTTTTATCATACTAACAAGCTTCTTAGGTATTCCAAACTCGACTAATATATTATATAATTTATCTCTTTTGACCGAATCATATGTTTTTTGATATCGATGAATAGCTGATGGACATTTTGATTATATTCCCACTTTTTTCAACTGTCTGTCTGATGTGAAAAATTTGATCTGTAGTTGATCTGTTACGTTTAAATCCACATTGATAATCACCTATAATTTCATTAGCATATGGTGTAGGTCTTGTTAAAAGAATGTTAGATAATATTTTATATGTTGTTGAGAGTAGAGAAATTCCACGGTAATTATTGCAGTTCATTTTATCACCTTTCTTAAACAGAGGAACAATTATGGATTCTTTCCACTGTTGAGGGATTTATTCTTTATTCCATATTAAACAAATTAATTTATGAATTTGACATATTAATGAATTTCCACCATATTTAATTAACTCAGCTGGTATTAAATCAATGCCAGGTGCTTTGTTATTGTTTAGCCTTTTAATAGCATCTTTAACTTCAGTCCAGTTAGGTTCTGGAACTAAAGGTTCTGCTGTGTGGACTTCATTTACTTCTGATTTATCTCCTACATGGACATTTAAAAGGTCATTAAAGAAGTTCTTCCATCTATTTAGAATATCGCTTGGGTCAGCTAGAAAATCACCGTCTTTATCTTTTATCAAGTTTACTTTAGGTTGCCACCCCTTTCTAAATTCATTTACACCTTTATATAAATCTCTGATATTTTTGTTTTTGCTGTTTGTTTCAATTTCGTTAATTTTGCTTTTCAATTTCGTTAATTTTGCTTTTCAAGTCATCTTTTTTTTTACTTCTAAACGTGCGGTTAACTTCTCGCTTCATAGATATGCATTTTAGAGGCAGGTGCTTGATATATTAATTTTTTCCTCCGAAAATGACAACATAAAAAGGGGGGCCCATATTTAGACCTTCTCCTCTAATCTTCCATTCTGTCTTCTCCATTTCCTTTCCTTATCTCTCTTCCCTCTTTCTTCCATTCTGCCTTCTCCATTTCCTCTTTATTTTTCCTCTCTTCGCTATGTCTTTCATTCTCCCTATTCTCTATTTATTTCATTCTATCTATTCTCTCTCTTCTCCGATTTCTTTCATTTTCTCCCACCATCCCTTTTACTCTAGCGCCCGAATTTGTTTGTTTCCCCTTCTTGATTTCTCTATCTGCCTCTCACACTCTTCTTTCATTGTCTGTCTGGATCTTTAGTTATCTTGCTTCCTCCCATTCTCTACCGCCTCTTTCATCTCTCTTATTTATATTCTCAATAATAATCTTTCTTATGAGGACGTGAAACATAATTAAGGGCAAATTTTCGATTTTGAACCCCTCCCTCCACCTGGAAAATGTTTTATGAGCGCCCATGAAGAAATTTATTTATTTATTTCGTCTTCTTTTACATGTCGAAGTTAAGGCTGTGGAGCCTTTTCTTCCACTTGACCATGTTTACAAAAATTTTTGAATGTGGAATATTGAAAACAGAAAGAAAGACAATATATAAAAATTACGGGCACACACACACACATTCATGCTCTTACACATACACACGTGTACACACACGAACGTACAGACAAATACATAACATTGCACTTGCTTAAAAACACGAACGTACAAGGAAATACATAACATTACACTTGCTTAAACACAGTCCAAAACGGTATACTTTGACGATAATTCATCTTAACTATTACGTCAAATCATTTTTGTGTCTCTCGTTGTTCTATCATTCTCTGCATCCGCCACTTTATTTGGGAAGTCAAACATTTAGTTTTCATTATTTAATATGTGTAATTTTAACAGTTCTTTGAACGTCACAATTGATTCATTGATTGAATTGCTTCATTTTATTTCGCGTTTGTGCCACTTTGGCTAATTTGCGAAGATGGGGATGAGTGATGACATGATGAATGGATACTCACAAACACCTGCAGTAGCTAGATTGTGAAACATCTATGATGTTATTATATCTTTGAATATAGATGTTCAATTGTTTTGTTGATTTGGTTTGTCAAGCATGGAGTTAACCATGTTGTATATTCTTAGTCATGAATTAAATTATTATTTTGTATAAAATCGAACCCACATGTTCGATGTCACTGAGGTAACAGTATAAGAATTCGCATAAAAGTTGGATTTGTGGAGTGGAATGGAGAGGAGAGATATTTTGCACCATCTGGTGTTGCGGCTGTGAAACTCGAAAAGATGTTGAAATCTGTTATAGAGATATTGGGGGTCTTTTATTTGTATAATCCGTAAAATCAGTAAAATTAACTTATGAAAATTACGTTTATCGTTTAATTTAAGCCACTCGACCTTCGCAAAGTACGATGTCAAATGCTCTGAATATTTTAGATCGAAAACGAAACGAATGCAGGCATTTTGAATTCGCTGCAGTCGTTTAGCTTGCTCGTGATTAAAAAAGTTCAATTTCGATTTATAACATGTGGCAAAGTCAAAAGATAACGTGTGCCGACCTGCGTGTTGGAGTTGTTTGCACGGCGCGCTACGACGGTATGGATGTTTTATTAGTGGATATTAGTAGTATAATAGTAATAATTGTTAATTGAATTTTAATATCAAGGGATAGTTTAAAGAGAATATTAATTTTGAGAGTTAGTGCTGATTTTTTTACCTCCTTTGATGTTCATTCTTAGAATACTATTAGCTAATTTGTAATTTACAAGACCACTGGGTTCGAATCCCGGCCTAAGCGTTCTTTGCGAGTGCTCCGTCTTCATAAATCACTCACCCTCATCGTCGCGATTAGCAAAAGAAGTGGACGAAATTCGACGTTCAATAAAACTCCCGAGAGCGTGTGCTAGAGTCGTTAGCACAACGCGCTAAAATGTCAGTGGTCCAGGTTCGAATCCAGTCTTGGGCATGGAATTCTCCCAATTTTATTATAAAATGATTTTTAACATGTATTTTTCAAAATGATAAAAGGGGTGTTTTGAAATTTTCAAAAAAAACATTTCTTTGAGTTTTTGAAATATTACAAAATTCTAAAACCACAGTAATGTTACATTTCAAATGAAATATCATTGAAAACAGAAGAGAATGACATCAATTTGAGCTCTCGAGGTGAAATAGGTTTTGATTTACATCTGTTTGAAGAATTCAAAATGGCAAAGTATTGCGATTGTTGAGTTTTTGAAAGTCAATAGCTTAAAAACTAAGATCCTAAAAAATCTGAAATTTTACAGTTTTGTTAACTTTACTGGTACTACCACTGTACCAAAAATTATCAATTTATGAGATTTCAAGGTTCAGACCATTGTTTGATTTGACACGGAATGACCATGTATCGTCACTCATCCTTATCGTCGCGATTAGCCGAAAGTGATAGAAAAACAAGATACCAAAGCAAGCGAGGACCAAGTGGTCGTGGTTTCCGAACATTTTTCGGAGTGCTCCGTCCTGTCTGTTGTCCCCGTGTTTGCAGTGGTATATCATCATTACGGAAAGGATTTTAGGGTGAAAAATTATGGTCGGGAAATGAAAAAAAAAGTTCTGAAAAGTGAAAAAAAAAAGTGCTAATACAATGCCTTTATTCACTGCTCTCTTTCTCTGCTCCTGTATACATATAATGAGCGCGGACCGCATAGAGAACTGTGTATATAATGAGCGCGGACCGCGTAGAGAACTGTGGTTCTGCCGAATAGGTTTAGTTGAAGTTTGTTTTTTCTCTCGCGTGTTTTGCTACATTATCTTGGGAACTATTTGGGCTGCAATGATTATATTATACCATTTTATAGCTCTCGTTCTGCTCTACAAAATGAGACTATAGGATTTTATGTAGCTGCTCAAGAAGAGTAAAATCGTTTATTTTTCTGTCCAAATTTTTAACAAAACGTGAAAGAAAAGGAAGGGAAAAGGTGCTGAAACATTAAAGATGTGCTAAAAAGAGGATAAAATGTGCTAATCTCACGAAAGGTGCAACAAAGTGTGTTCTTTTTACTTGATTTCAAGTCCTGGAATACATATCTCAAACGATCGCTAGGAAAACAGCTATATTTTTGAAATGGTTCTGCACCTTAAAATCCGTTCATCCTCATCGCCACAAAATCTATGCAAAATCGGACAAATAAGCAACGACGTTTCCCTCTCGGCAGTTCTTTGTCTCCTGTCTGCACGCGTGACTACAGAACCATCCCATTTCCACACTGTGCTTCCCGGAGGGGACGAAGCAGGGCGTATGCTCCACAACGCGCACACACACGCTGATGCCCTTCCAGCACGCTCCTCGTGACCTTCCCAGGTAGGCTGCATCCGTGCACGCCTCGCTGGACAAACCGCATGCTATTAGCTCGATTATCATCGCGTCACGGCTCGTGTTTCCTCCCTGTGTTCCGTAAATACAGAAAAGCCACTCCATTGTATTTCCTCGTACACACCTTGGGCACTTTTTAAGCCAACTTTATGCACAAATGTCCTCCTCCGTGGCCGTGCTATTTAAAGGCCTGTGCTTTGGACTACGACTGCGGGACGGCATGGGTTCGGGTCCACCTGGGTTCAGTCTCTTGGTTCTCGGCCTGTGTATAGAACCGGTGGCAACCCACCATCGTTGAGGAAATTGGGGAGCTACGAGTGAGTAGCGTAACCCGGTCTCTGATATCTCCTATAATGGCTGAGGGTTCGACGTGCTGACCACACGTCACCCCAATTACCGGTTGAAGATCTCCACACCTCTAGGTAGGATTGTGGGAGGGAGAATGGCCTTCGAAGCCTGTGGCGCCATAATTATTTTATTTATGCACAAATCAGCTAATCGGGACTGGACCTACAGTTTAAAGCCGGGACCCGAAACACTATGTGCCTCCACCAGGTATCGAACCAGCGACCTCTTGATTACAAGGCGACGACGATAACCTCATCATCACTCTTGCAAACATTTGCTCTGGAGTAGGGATGACTAACTCCGGATAAAATTTTATCCGAATTTGAAATTTGCATAAAATATATATATTCTGAGTTAAGTTACATGCCAAATGTAAAGTGCTGAAACTGAAATAGAAATATTTCCTCTCACATTTTTTTATGCCTAACCCCCCCCCCCCCCCCCCCCTCGGTCGAATCTGTTCCCCACGTTGGTAAATGCCTGTTCAGCACGTGTAAAAAACAGCCCTTTGACCATAATTCCCACATTCTTCTCTGCTTTCGCCCCTTCCCTTAACCCCGAATCCAAAAATCGCTCGCCAAACTCCCTCCAAATATGCACACGGCTCTAGAAATCGTTTTAAAATTCCTCCCTTGACTCCAATTCCATCAGCAACATGCGTCGCGGTTTTACAAACTGCTAGATACGGCACAGGATTGCCAAGTCTTTGTTCTTTAACAAAATTCCCTGATTTAAAGAACTCCATTTAGGCTGCAAGTAAATATAGGTCACCTACTAACTTATTTCCTGCATATTCTCTGCCCGCTGTGAGAACGAAGTCTTACACGTGGCTTCCGAGCAATCCTATTGGTTCTTAGAATGACAGCTGCGCAGAAACCTTGCGCGTACGAAAATAGTATGTGATAAAGCCATACCACTCAACATAGTTTCTATATTGATGTTGTGGGATCTTATTTTTACGAGCCGTACAGCTATACCCCGCAACAGGTTACGTTTGCAGCAACTTCTCGCATAACTTCTCGTATATAGACAGACCCAAACGTGCAGACAGAATATAGTTGAGTTGGAATACTGCCATTTTTCTCACAGTATGGGATATGAACAGCTTGGCGGTTGAGGCAAGACTGGCACGGAGATGCTGAGTGCCATTCTCGAGTGGACTAATACAGAGCATTCCCTGACATTCGCTACGAGACTCGGCGGCAAGCTGCCCGGCATCAGCGCTTGTCTTTCCCGGTGAACGGGTCAGCGACAGTCTCTAGAGTCGGCTATTAAAATTACAATTTTCATATTGTGTACTAACCTTGACTACAGAAGGTGTTGAAAATGATGTCCCTCTGCTGCAACACATTCCGGCATCTCCGAAGGAAATTGGCATTTACACGTGCAAGTTCGTCTACTGTAACTCTCCCGATTTTTCGTACAATACTCTCTTTTAACTCACAGATGGTGTGCGGATTGTCTTTGTATACTTTATTTCCACATTTTTCTTTCCACTTTTATTCAGGACTGACCCTGTTACTCTAAACTTTTTTACGAGGTTTAATATAAGCGACTGTCGCGGACCCGTTCACCGGGAACGACAAGCGCTGATGCCGGGCCGATTGCCGCCGAGTCTCGTAGCGAATGTCAGGGAATACTTTGTCCATAAAACCTGCTGCAAACTTAACCTGTCGCGGGGTTTAGGAACAATGTATTCATGGGCAGAACTAACACATAGGAAAGGAACTATTTCTCGTCACGTGGTTTTGTTTATACATTTACTTCGTTCTTCCAGTGGATGGAGACAGACATTGCGAAGCAATCCCCGCTTGAGCTTCTAAACAATAGGTACGAGGGGACAATCCTGCGAGCAAAGGCGACCGGAGCGTGGTGCTGATCACATCACCTCCACAAATGATCTAGATTGCGTGCGCACATACACACGCATACACGCAAAGAGTAAGTATTCACACCTCTTACAGAACCATAAATGACGACATGAAAGATTAAATTTATGCCGTGTTAGATTGATGCATTCTTAAATTTAATACATGTTACATTTTTGTAACATTCTCTCTTAAAAAAAAAGATTTTTCTACATTTGCTCCTGGCAACACTGCTATCGCGGAAGCAGATGAAATATGAAGTTTCGCGTAATAGAGCGGACGGGCTGTTTGCTGTAATCGCCCGTGTAACGCCAGATGCTCAGAGGATTTGCGGGCGGCGAGCAGGTTTTAATTGAATTCACAGGGAGTGATCGGCATGCGGAAGGATTTGGGCTTGTAATAGCCTCACACGATCCGGAAACGAGGCCGCCTCGTGTGCTGCATAAGAGAGGAGTCAGTCAATACACACACAGGGGACAGTTGGTGGGAAAGATGCAGGAAGATGGTGGATTCCAATGCGTCAGATCTCCATGGAAGTATCGTCATCCATCAGTATCACTGATTGATAGATTCTTGTTGTTTAGCGTTACTTTTCTTCACTTTTGGCTTATCGCTACGATGAAAATGAGTGATGGTATGATGAAATTCATTAAGGGACACTCACAAAAAAATACCCATGGCAGAATTTGAATCCGGTTTTTGTACTAATATGTACTGATATGCACTTAAAAGGTAAAATAATGCACTTGATAAACCCAAATATATGAACTTGTAACGAACCAATATTATAGGCTTGTAGCGATCAAAATTACTCTGCGGGTAGAGAGAGCTCTATTCTCTGCTTAAAGGTGGGTAGCGATCAAAATTATAGACTTGTAGAGATCAAAATTATAAACTTGTTAGAGATCAAAATTATAGACTCGTAGAGATCAAAATTATAGACTTGTAGAGATCAAAATTATAGACTTGTAGAGATCAAAATTATAGACTTGTAGAGATCAAAATTATAGACTTGTAGAGATCAAAATTATAGACTTGTAGAGATCAAAATTATAGGCTTGTAGCGATCAAAATTATAGGCTTGTTGCGGTAAAAATTATGGCCTTGTAGCGGTAAAATTTATGGCCTTGTAGCGGTAAAATTTATGGCCTTGTAGCGGTAAAATTTATGGCCTTGTAGCGATCAAAATTATAGGCTTTTAGCGATCGAAATTATAGGCTTTTAGCGATCGAAATTATAGGCTTTTAGCGATCAAAATTTTAGGCTATTAGCGATCAGAATTATGGTATTTTAGCGATCAAAATTATAGGTTTGTAGCATTCAAAATTATAGGCTTGTAGCATTCACAATTATAAGCTTGTAGCATTCACAATTATAAGCTTGTAGCATTCACAATTATAGGCTTGTAGCGATGGAAATTATAGACTTGTAGAGATTAAAATTTATAACGACCAAAATTACAGAGGGCCTCCCGATGGCGTGGTGTTAACGTTGTCGCCTTGTGTATATATACTCGTTGAGTGCACGTAGTGTTTCGGATTCCACTTTTAGTAACTGTAGGTGCTGCCCCGATTAGCTCATCTGTGCATAAAGTGAACTTAATAAATCAACTGAAACCAAAATTACACACTCATAACTAGAGTGCGGATTTTGCATATTTGCATATTTTATTCCGGTCCTCTAATTAATATTCACCCGGGTTCTAAAGTTGTTTCAGAGCATTCCGAACCTAAGTAGGGTGCTTTTATAGTGCATATAAATGCATATTTAAGGTGTTCGTGCATATTTACTGCGTAAGCGCATATAAATGCATATTACGTGATAGTTGTTTTTAATATATTTGTTTACTTGGTTAATGTTTCGTCTGTGGAATGTGTCTGAGAGTAAAATTTTCAAGCACAGGTGTTCGAAAACCTCTCTTTATGCGCTGCAGGGCAGACGGTCCCCCCTCCCTTTGCAAAGCCAATTGGCTTTGTAAATGCACACTTTGCATCCCTCCCTTCGATTGTGACGCAACTGGAGACAGAAGGAATGTCCTTGTGTTCTGCTCTCACTCTTTGGGTAAATGTCCAGAAAGAAATTGTATCCGTTCCAACATCAGTGGGGAGAATTATTGCAGAAAAGGCAGATAAAATGACTTCCAAGAACCAAGGTTTGAATTTTTTGTGCAAAGTGAAAGCTGTGGTGTAAGGTGAATCAACAGAACTATTACAAGATCTCACGCCAGAGGACATAGATGCATTGAAATATTGTCCAGTGACAAGTTGTAGTGTGGAGCGCACTTTTTCTTCATACAAGGATATACTGACTGATAAACGGAAGAAAATTACTCTAACCAATTTAGAGAGATATGTTGTAGTGCACTGCAATTTACATAAATTCAAAACTACTTAACGATTTTCGTTATATTGTGTTTAACAACTGGAAATTGTAAATTCAATTGAATACAAGATTTTGCAACGTTACTTGACATGGAAGCTGTTGTTACTTCGTTACCTTCAATGGTCACTATGTGTGTGTAGTACTTTAAAAAATAAATGTATTTCGAGGATTTTTTTTGCGCCTATACTTTTCCTTTAGTGCATAATTTGCATATTTAAGTGCATATTTTACTTGGTTTTTGTGCATATTGATCCGCACTTTACTCATAACCATAAAATGTACAGCCTTAGAACGTTATAACGAACAAAGTTATATGCACTTAAATAGTAACAATTAAGAAATGAAGCTAAATAAATGTGTCGCAAAGCTATTCGCGATTAAAATTACCACCTGAGCGCTAGTGTCACTTTCAAGATGGCCGCTCTATGTAGGATAAATCTTTGTTTACATTCAGTACTAGTACGAAAGAGCAGTCTTGTCATATCTGGTGTGGAAGAAACGTTTAAATTACGCGATATTTTTAAATATTTCGAATGCGATGTGAATTCCAGGAACTATAACGAAGCTGAAGCTGTTCTGAGAACGAAGCATTAGGCAAAAATAATGGGGAAAAAGCAGACGAAAGTAATATACAGTTTTATACGCACTGGTTCTTTAAAGCAGTGCTGTATCGTCTGCACGCTCAGGTTGTAACTGGGGTTCTCGGAAATGATTTTAAAATAAAGCAATTCACCTGTATTTGCAAACCTTGGAAAGGAGAAAAATGTATACATCCCGGCTATCTTCACTGAAAGAGGACTTAATTACTAAATGAAACAGAAACGTTAGCATGTCGATTTTATTTTTCTGGTTACCTTTATGATTACAGACATTTATTAATTCTCAAACTATTTTCATCTTCGCACTCAATAGATTTCCACCTGTTCCAAATTTCCTACATAATACATTGTTTTCGAAAAAAAGTTTTATTCATAAATAAAAATTTAAAACTTTGCTTTCATGGTAATAGAATAATCTTTCGGAAAATAAAGTGAACAGACTCGTGCATTCTTCGTAATTTCCTTGCCGCCATTTCCCCATGTGAATCTTGTGTCAATCAATTCTGTCTTCCCTGATTTATTTACAAACTAGCTGATTCCCTGGCGTTGCCAGGGTATTTATTTATCCCAATCTTATATTAGACAGGAAAATAATGAATTCTAACTATAGTGTAAAATGTAACTAATTTTATTTATAATATTAATTGAACTGAAAACATGATTATAAACAACATTTTTAGTTTCACCTCAAGGAGAAAGAATAAATAAATTGATCGGCATTAGGAGTGTCACTATTCATCTTAGCGACCCCGAAAGCTATGGATTCAACACTAATATTTGTCGTTTCCGATTATGTTTCCATGTCACCCCCTTCCCACCCCAACCCCTAGGGGTGCCAGGCGTGTCTTACCCCCACAGTATTTCTTTCCAGGTTGTAAGTCGTATGTGTACCAAGTTTGGTTAAAATTGCTCCAGGCGTTCGAGAGCTATGCCGGAACAAACATATACATCCATTTTTATGTACACTGCCTTCCAAAAGTTAAGCACGCAATGCACATTTTCGAAAGCGTATTTGAATTTCAGTGGCTGAAAATCGATGCTGATGTAGATGTCAGTTTTTATGTGTAGCTTCCTTTTTGTAAATAGAGAGTGAATCATCTGTACCTAGGTGTTAAATCTGTGCTCTTGAAATAGCATAAAAGCGAGGATTTCGTGCAAGAATCATCACACTTTCGTTGAGGACGAAGGGTTTGAGGTGCATTTAAAAGCTGATACGAAGTGTTTATATCTTTTGTAGGATTATTTTTGATAATATTCGTGTTTCTATGGCTGAAAGAAGACGAATAACATATAGTGAGCGTTGGCGTGCTGTCGGACGCATTGAAGCAGGACAGTCAATCAAAGATGTCGCTATTTTCTTTGGCGTTGATCATTCTGTAATTTCTCGATTATGGAAACAATTTCAAACAAGTCAAACAGTTGTCCGGAGAGCTGTACCTGGTCGTCCAAGGGTTACCGCCCCATCTGATGATCGGTATATTGCTATAGTAGCCATGCGAAATCAACGACCGACCTCCACAACTGTTACATCCATGGTTGCAGCGGCACTTGGTAAGACATTATCTGCCAGTACTGTGCGCTGAAGGCTCCACATGGAGGGATTGTACGCCCGAGTACCACGTGTTTGTGTTGCACTAACCGTCCAAGCCAGAGGGGCAAGATTAAAGTGGTGTCGTCAACATATCAATTGGACTGTCTCAGATTGGTGCAACGTCCTGTTCACGGACTAGTCCAGATTTGCCTTGGAATCAGATGATAAGCGTGTAAGGATCTGGAGAGAACGAGGCACAAGCAATCAGGCCAAGAACATCATCTAACATCACGCATTCAGAGGCAGCGTCATGGTGTGGGCTGGAATTTCAATGGGATATCGCACCGAGCTGCACATCTGTAAAGGCGGTTCTGTGACGGCTGCGCGGTACCGGGATGAAGTCCTAGACCCCATTGTGAGACTTTACGCTGCAGCAGTTGGTCCTGATATCCTCCTTATGGACGATAATGCCCGTCCCCAAACCAACATCGTTGACGAGTACCTGGAAAGTGAGGGCATTTCTCGTGTGGAGTGGCCGTCGTATTCCCACGACCTTAATCCCATCTAAAACCTTTGGGATGCCCTCGGGCGTGCTGTCTCTGCACGTTTACCTCCTACAGCCAGTCTCAGAGAGTTGGAAACTGCGTAATGGCCATTGCTCGCCTCTGCGATGGTTGATCACCTCAATGAAAGCATGGAAAATCGTTGTAAAGTTTGTCTGAAGGTCAGGGGTGGTCACATACCATATTACTGTAAGTTTTGTTTGGTTTGTTTACCTTTAAACATCATTTGTTAATGACCCAAATATGACGTCATCATATAACTTACGAAAAGTAATTTTTTTTTCACCTTTGTACACAATTATTGTTTGCTTTAATGCATAAACACATTTGCTACCTTCATGTGCAATTTTATTTTAATCAAAGCTTTACTTTTCCATTTTTGTTGTTTTTACCATCGCGTGCTTAACTTTTGGAAGCGTGTTTATATAGAAGATAGATTTCATTTTGTTGATTCCACGGGGTGGAAACACATGTAAAGTTTTCACTTGTCTTGACCCACAAAATGATTCAGAGCAAAAAACTGAACAGTAGACGTTACACTTTCGAACATTTCCCATGCTTTGAACGACTTCAACACAACATAGTATCCTACATAGAGTAGTTCCGAAAAATCCCACCAGATGGCATATCGGATAATTTTAATCGCGAATTTGATCTAAAAATATATACATAACAGAATTCATCCGTTACTTTTCCAAGATTAACATTCTGTTACTTATCATTCACTTCACAAAGGATTCAGTGGAACAACGTAACAGTTGCCTGGATAAAATTCCTTCTACGTTAACATCGGAGCAGACTGATCATTTACTGCCAACAGTACAGAGCTTCATTGTGTAGAGGTAAGAGGTTAATCTCGAAACACGGCAATACAAGCAATTGCCTTCGTGTTCGTCCAAGGTCACGAGTCGTCGCATGTAGAGCGTTGCTGACGAGTTCTCACAACAAGCTTTCTCAATATTGTTCGCGATCCGCTCAATTTGCGTTTTTCGTGCCGCTAACAAGGTAATGGTCAGACATCCGCCTCCTCCAGGAGGGGAAATATAAATTATCGGAATGACAACCTTGAGAAGCATTTGACGCATCGCTGTTTCTTTGTTTTCGCTTTTCCATACTTCAGGAGGAGCAAGTGAACTAAAGTAGCGAAAGTGGTTACAGTTGTGCGGTAAATTTTGCATGGAGTACTCCCACGAACGCAGCCAGGAATGCTTTATTTAGTGGTGTCAAATCTCCGGCAACTTCTTCCTCAACGATTAATTCAACACCGTGGACGTTGAAATGTTGAACTTTAATACAAGAAATGCAGTAGTCTGCATGAATTTTGGAACAAAAGATATAATTTGTAGAAATTTTGCATCCAAAAAAGCACTCCTCTGCAGGGATATTTAGCCCCAAAAATCTACTCTGCAGGGATTTTAGCCCAAAATACAACTACTCTGCAGGGATTTTGGTCCAAAATAGAACAACACTGGAGGGATTTTGGTCCAAAATAGAACAACACTGGAGGGATTTTGGTCCAAAATAGAATAACACTGGAGGGATTTTGGTCCAAAATAGAACAATACTGGAGGGATTTTAGTCCAAAATAGAACACCACTAAACGGATTTTGGTCCAAAATAGAAGAACCCTGGATGAACTTTAGTCCAAAATAGAACAACACTGGAGGGATTTTGGTATAAAACAACACTGGAGGGATTTTGATCCAAAATAGAACAAATCTGGAGAGATTTTGGTCCAAAATAGAACAACACTGGAGGGATTTTAGTCCAAAATAGAACAACATTGGAGGGATTTTAGTCCAAAATAGAACAACATTGGAGGGATTTTAGTCCAAAATAGAACAACATTGGAGGGATTTTAGTCCAAAATAGAACAACGCTGTCCAAAATAGAAGAAAACTGGAGGAACTTTCGTCAAAAATAGAACACTGGAGGGATTCTAGTCCAAAATAGAACACCACTGGAGGGATTTTGGTCCAAAATAGAACAACACTGGAGGGATTTTGGTCCAAAATAGAACAACACTGGAGGGATTTTAGTCCAAAATAGAACAACACTGGAGGGATTTTGGTCCAAAATAGAACAATACTGGAGGGATTTTGGTCCAAAATAGAACAACACTGGAGGGATTTTAGTCCAAAATAGAACAACACTGGAGGGATTTTGGTCCAAAATAGAACAACACTGGAGGGATTTTGGTCCAAAATAGAACAACACTGGAGGGATTTTGGTCCAAAATAGAACAACACTGGAGGGATTTTGGTCCAAAATAGAACAACAGTGGAGGGATTTTAGTCCAAAATAGAACAACACTGGAGGGATTTTAGTCCAAAATAGAACACTGAAGGGATTTTGGTCCAAAATAGAACACCACTGGTGGATTTTAGTCCAAAATATGACTACCCTGCAGTGATTTTAACCCAAAATAAAGCTACCCTGAAGGGATATTTAGCCCAAAATAGAACTACCCTGCAACGTGTAGTGATTTTGGTCTAAAATAGAGCTACTCTTCAGGGATTTTAGCCCTAAAAAGCTCCTCCGCAGGGATTTTAGCCCTAAAAAGCTCCTCCGCAGGGATTTTAGCCCTAATTAGTTCCTCCTCAGGTACATTTGCCCAAAATAGCTCATCTTCAAGAATTTTAGCCCCTTAGAGCTGCTCTTCAGGGATTTTAGCCCAAGAAAGCTTTTCCCCGTGTATTTTGAACCAAAGATATCTAATATGCAGGAACTTACGAAGGCAAAAGGGTCAGTATACAAGAATTGAGGGAACAAAAAGAGGTTATCTGCAGGAATTGGGGAGCCGAAAACTCGTAGGTCAAGCATTTTTTTTTTGTTTTTTTTTTTTGTTTTTTGTTGTTTTTTTCAAAAACAAAAGGGGAAGCCACATATCTTGGAATATTTGTGTCATTTACGTGTGGACGATTATAACCCTCAAGAAATTTCCATCCGAAAGCAGTGTTCTTGAAAACACTCGCTGGAGAGACAAGACATAGAACGCAATAGCCAGTGAAAAGTAAAAGTGTGGCCTTGAACCTATTCTTGTCAAGTTCCACCGACCGGAACTTTATTAAGCCATTCAGACCAGGAAACGGCAACTACATTGACGTCGTGTGGCAGTTTCACGCTGCACCGTGCGAGCAAGACGATAGATACACATTGCAAACGTCCCGATTTTACTACGTTGCAAGTTGACGTCACTCGCCAAGTTTATGCAACATGGTTCTTGACGTGTTTCCTGTGCGGAATGTTCAATCGTTGTTCATGGAAAGCAAGTATATTTCAAGATAATGGCTATCTGGATTATCCAGATGATGGATAGCGTGATATTCCAGATCCTAATAATCCACTTGAAGTGGATACGGATAATTATGGTCGACTTATTTACGGTTCATTGATTGATTGATTTGGTTTATTTTACTTCACTTTTTGTGCCACTATTTGGCTAATTTGCGAAGATGGGGATGAGTGATGATATGATGAAATTGATGAATGGACACACGTAAACATCCATGCCCAGGCCTGGATTCCAACCCGGGACCCCTTGACTCATTTACGTAATTTTTTGCTCGTGTTCAGGTAAAATCGGCAAAAGCAGGACCGCCGACCAATTTGAATTAATTTAGAGAAACTCCCTTTATATACAGGCGTATCCCCTTGTGTGTGTTCCATCCACTGGGGAAAATACAGATTTTTAAGGATGAATTAATTATATCGGTGATATTTTATGGAATCCATGG
The DNA here is from genome assembly GCF_977018435.1 of Lepisma saccharinum. Classification (NCBI taxonomy): domain Eukaryota; kingdom Metazoa; phylum Arthropoda; class Insecta; order Zygentoma; family Lepismatidae; genus Lepisma; species Lepisma saccharinum. The sequence continues at coordinate 33,563,940 of NC_139238.1, forward strand.
GACGAGAAGATATAGTATGGAATTATTTCTATCTACCGACAGCTGGATCTTTTCCGAAGTAAAGTTTCAGAAGGATTTGCAGAACGTAATCACGTGAGACGGGACTTGAAGAGGAAACTACCCTAGGTTGACTGGTTTGATTAATTGATTGATTCAGTTGGTGTTTTAAGTCCACTTTATGCACAGTCAGAGCCGTAGCTGGGGAGGGGGGGAAGCGGGGCGACCGCCCCGGGCGCTGATGGAATGGGGCGCCGAACGGCAATAATAAAAAAAAAAAATTGAAAATTACTTGTACGAATGCATGCGATCCCCTTGAAAGTACTGGCGCCCTATTGAAACAATATCATTGACAGTTTGCAAATATATTGATTTTTTGCTCGCTGCGCTTGCATTACAAGCTTTTCTTTTAAACAAATAAAGGAAAATAAGTAAATGTCCATCGAGCTATGAACGACGTTACCCTACTGCTACAAGAAAAGTCTGTTACAATAGATATAGGTGTTAGTCACTTACAGGGACTGCAAAGCTTTCTGTCTGCCAATCGGGAAAGAAATGTCACTAACGTTATTGAGAAAAGCAAACAGATCTGGGATGATATGAACAGAACAACGTCCCAAAAAGAAAACCAAGCTTTTCGATGAAGTTGCAGAAGATGAAAGTGTAGCCATAAACGAAGAACAACAAATTAGGAAGAGCTTGTTTTGTGAATTGGAATCAATTTTGTCACAAATAGGCGATCGTTTCAAGCTAATGAAAGGAGTTTGACGATTTTTCCGTAATTATTCCAAGCAATATGGCAGTTATATCGGAAGACACGTTGCGAAAGGGAGTCTTTGGTGTGGCTTTATTATACTCCGAGGATATCAACGGAAGTGAAATACTTCATGAACTGTTACGTATTCTTTAAACATCATGCGCAAGCATTTTTAAAAGACTTTCACTTGGAGGAATCCTTGTCAGAATTGTCACCACTTGCTGCTCTCTCATTCATTCATAAAATAACTTCGTCTGTTGCATCTTGTGAAAGGAGTTTTAGTAAGCTAAAGCTTGTAAAGAATTATTTGCATTCTTCCTTGAGTCAAGGAAAGCTGACTAACCTGACTATTTTGTCTGTTGAGAAATACAGAGTTCAATCACTTTGTTCGACGATGTTATCAATGACTTTGCTGCTCGAAAGGCAAGAAGAGTGAAACTGTAGCTAGTATGTTCGCACAGGAGAATTGTCAAATAATCAGGTACTGATTCCAGTTCTTAATAACTTTTTGTTTTTATTGTTGTTGATTTCAGCTGATCAGTATATAACATCTTGCTGTGTAAATAGGTTTTACTTTATAAAAATTATATTAATACTGAATGATTTTAGCTAGTTCGTACAATGACTTTGCAGGGTATTTGAAAGGGTTTCGTGTATAATAGAAAAACATTTCATTAGATTAATGATTTTTCTGCTGCCTAAGAAATATATATGCTATTCATATGGTAAGATTTTTTTGTTGCATGGATTAGTTTCATGTCTAGGATTATTTTATCATTGCACACCGAGAGGTCAATATAATGATCCTTGTTTCAGAAGAATATGCGTATACGCACAAACAACTCGATAGTTGTAATGCTATAATTATTTGCATAAATCAACTTGAATGAACGACATTATTTAAGTAAGGCACAACAACAAATGCTTCTACCCCTCTCTTAAAAAAAACAATGGTAGAAGTTCGATAAGGCGAGTGTAGGGGCGCCGAAATTTATTCTCGCCCCGGGCGCAGAAATCTCTAGCTACGGCTCTGTGCACACACAGGAATGCTAACTGGGACTGGACCTACAGTTTAAAGTGGGATCAGAACCACTATGTACCTCCACCCGGTATCGAACCCAGGACCCCTTGATTATAAGGCGACGACGCTACCACTGCGCCATCGAGGAGGCACCTAGGTTGACTTGCCTTTTAATTTTGTTTGTTACTTAAGTTTGTGTTTAGCCTTAAATCACTAGTTAATTCATTCCGAATAGACTCACCGATATTAGGCAAGTGATAATTGAACACACTCGATATCTTCGCAGCTTCTACAATTGTCTTGTTGTGTTCAATAGATGTGGTGGATTGACTTTTACTGAATAAACAAAAGAGAATTTAAAAATTTTGAATTTCTTGTTCCCCGTATATTTATTTTACTGTTTTTGTTACATAGATCCTTCAGAATTTATATTGTTCCCCGGTATATCTGAGCTACACCACGCTTGTTGCATAGACTTCAAGAGTTTCAGTTATGAAAGACTGTAAACACGATATCTTACTGTTACTCACATCCGACATCAATATTATTTTGTGCAAGTTTGTACAGAAACATTGGTATACACGTTGCCAAAAAAATCAAAACTTTCTTGTTAAAAAATGTATGGTTTACTACAAACACTTCTTTCGGTCACATGTAATTCTCTCCACGAGATTCAAAAACACTCAGAAATGATGTCAGTTCGATATAAATTATACTAAGAAACTGTATAATCTGCTAAACAAAACAAAGAACTTGAGTTAAATAACGTTTAAATGCAGAAATTTGTTAAGATAACGAGATCAACACTGTTGACAATAAACACAGGATGTATGTATCTCCATCTGTTGAGCATAATCTCAACCTACGAAGTTCATTGCCAGAGAATCATTGAGGAATAGGATACAAGGCAAAAGGAGACTTACTTGAATTTTGACTTCCCTTTATCCGTTGCATGGAACACACCGCAGAATACCATAGATTATTTTACACTGAGGAACCTTGGGCACTGCTACCTTCACGGTGAAAGCGGTAGATGTACGTAATGATGTATTACATTTTCAAACGTCATCCGTTGCTATTACAACACTGAGCAGTTATGCGTTATACTTTTCAAGTCAAAGGCGTCGTTAAATTAAATAGGGGGGGAGGTAGCAGCGAAAAATACTCCAGCATAAAATCACACTCTCTACAAACGGTGTTGCCACGAACTTTCGCAACATGTATGTAACATTAAGGTAAACAACTTTCCATTGTAACAGTGTCGTTCGACGCTAAAAGGGGGACAGGTGGGCCTTACTCCACCCCAGAAAAGTATCTGCCCCTTTTGGAGTTATACTATCATATAATGGCACCGTTATTACTAGGGTGTGATTTATTGACACTAAGAAACTTGTAACATAGGCACAAAAATTAGGAAAATATTCACTATAAAATTAAAAAAGACACTAAAATGGGCAGTGAATATGAACTTATTGTAAATTTACTTACATTTTTGCATTTTATAGTATTTGTCATATTTTTGCGTCGCTATTCTGTTGCTGTGACCAATCGAGACTTGGATAAAAATGGATTGAACACATGAAATTACATTGTATTCTGTCAACAGTCACAGAAGTGAAAGAAACAGGGAATAAGAAACGCGAAAAATACATTTTAAGCAAGATTATGCAAAGTAAGCACTAAACCACGACATGTGCATTTATAGGCACTATAAAAATGCGTAATTACGCTCGGAACAACATTAAACGAATTCAATACTTTTTTACAATGACCTCATCACATCTGTGGCTCCATCTGTTGAGCATAGTCTCAAAACAGTTGAAAATTGGAACAAAAGCAGAAAGTAGGCATTTGTATGTACTGCAAGAATGAGTAATTAGCACTGTTCGAATTGAACTTTTTGATTTGGGGGGGGGGGAGGGGAATGCCCACTCCAAGGCCTCCCGCACGATGTTTTTCTCGGCATGGGGCATAGTAATATTTTATATCTTGCCCTCTAGATATAGAAACTTGTATTGTTGTAGTTATTATTATTATGTTTATATAACTATTTGATGATAATTATTTTTGTTACTACTACTACTTTACAAATCATAAAATACAAATTGAATTTAAAATACTTTGGCGCCGTATACAAGTTCAGACTCCAGTCTGCTATCTACAGTCCAGTAGAATTAACTTGAGAGAAATGGCCGCTCTGTGAGTGATGCAACTGCGCTCGAATTGGCTAGAGCGGGAAATCCCCCGCTCTAGCCAATTCGAGCGCAGTTTCATCACTCACAGAGCGGCCATTTCTCTCAAGTTAATTCTGCTGGACTGTAGATATAGAGACTTGATTCGCCTTCCTTTTTTTCCATAAACATCTATAGCTTTGTTGATGAACATTTCTGTGTCTTTTTGTACTTTCTCACAAAGCACAGATATCACTTAATCTGCTGTCCTTCATGGTACCTCTGATCCATGTTTTTACATGCCGAAGGGTAGGCTTACTGTAAAAAAGATAAAGTAATAATTGAAAATGACGGGGTGTGAATCATTGAGGTAAGATCCCGACTTTTCGTAATACTGAAAAGCCGAAAAATTCCAAATTCCAAAATTCCAAAAGATCTTATTTAAAAAAAGGCTAATTCTTGATATTTTGTGCACTATAAGTGTCTGAAATTTATTGAAATTAATAAAATTAATTAAAATTGACTTTTCCAGAAGTCTCGAAAATTTTCCGACCTGATCGGGAAATTGAGAATTTTTTTTCAGTCCCGAATGTCAGAATTATCAATTTCTTCTTCCAAATCCCATCCCGGCCAAATGTTTTTCGTTCTGCGCACAACTAGTTACGGCAGTCAACATGATTCTAATGTATCTTGTGAAAACGTTCTCTCGTTATTTTGTTGGACATGGCAGTTAATTGGTGTAACTAACAGCAAACGTAAAAAAAAAAAAAAAAAAAAATGCACAGTAAGGCTAATCTGGACTGGACCTGCAGTTTAAAGTGGGATCCGAACCACTATGTGCCTTCACCGGTTATCGAATCCGATTTTCATCATTCGAATTACATGAACTTTTTCCAGGTGGGTAAGTGTTCCACCACCCTCTTTCTGACACCGTTGGACTCAGTAGCCCCGTCTAGTAGAGTCAAAAAGTTCAGCGAACTAGACGGGGCTAGTGGCGTATTTCTGATTTCATTTTGAGAAATATGTTTTTGGGAGTGCAAATTTGTATACATATATGTTACCAGTCAGTAAACAAAACTATTGTCTTGCGGATCTAAGTACCTTGAATGCTGGTTCTAAACTAATTCATTAAATATTACTTAATACATTGATGACGTAATTTAAAAACAGTGTATTTACATTCGAACCTGTGTCACGAGCAGTGATGTGCGGCTACGCATAAACAACGATAGTCTACTCTACACGTAGACTATTTTATACACGTAGATGACGTAATCTATGTAAACAACATGGCGAAAGGTGATAACTTAGCAAAGGGCGCCGTGGAATTAAAAGAAAATTATACTGCGTATCAGATGCTGATGTGTAAAGAGAACTTTCCATAATCTTTCTTCCAAATTCGAACAATTTCTCACCTAGGAAGAAACCTAATATAGGAAATATTCTAGTGTTTTATGGGAAAAGACCACTCTTATCTCACGACTGCCACCTGTTGTTGTGTTTGCATACTATTTATCTTCTTCCATAGTTGATAAGAGAAGAGAAGAGAAATTTAGTTGTAAATAGAATTCTTTTTATTTCGTTAGGAACCAATATAGTTGAAAATGTCACTTTCCCTTCATGAAACCCTTGAAAATTAATTTTAATGCACAATAGATTGTCTACGTAGTCTATGTAAACTACAACCCAATGTAATATACGCGTAGATTACGTGTAGTCAACGCATGTAGACGTAAACGCATAGTCTACTGCACATCACTGGTCACGAGCCGGAAATAAAATGCTTTGTCATCACTAGAGCCCGGAAGTTTGGCAAAATGCCTCTTTTTATCTACTGCATATATTGATAAACATTTTCCGGATATACGTTTTTTATGTTTTTTCGAATGTTTTAGAAGCCTTTTCATTTTGCCTATTTTGCCTATTTGGGACCCCACTGCCTATTTTTAATTATAATGCCTTTTTTTGCCTTTTTCAATGAAATTTGACCATTTTTTAAAAAAATATGTTGGCATTTATTTTTCTTCCGTTTATTATGTGAATAATTTTCGCATTATTTAAGTACTATTGAACTCACGGATGTTTCAACATTGCTCAAGGAGAAAAGTGTGAGAAAAAAGTATTTCATGCTCAGTTAGGATATTGCCTTTCGGTTAACATTTCCTTGTGCATGATTGACTGCTGAAGTAGAGAGGTTGATTTCGAACACAAAGAAGATATTTCTGAAATCTCCCTCTCGAACCCGAAAATTTCAGGAAGTTGCGCCTGAGCTTAGTTTACCTCCGCAACCAGTCTTGACAAGATGGGGAACCTGGATATCAGCAGCTATAGTATATTATGCTAACAACCTTGAAAAAATCAGTAAGGTGATCGATGCTCTTCGAGAAAATGAAGCGGCTTCAATTCGTGACGTGAAAAACTCCTGTGCTATTCAGAACTGAAGAATGAACTGTCGTTTATTTTTGCACATTATTGTGCATTGCCAGAGAGAATTACAAAAAAGAGGAGACTCTTGTAGCATCCATGAAAATCTTCGAGGAATCTATGCAGCAGATGATGGAAGTGCCAGGAGAAAAGGGGTCAGCTGTTGCGGAAAAGTGCAAACGTGTAGTGAGTGCAAATAAGGACTTGAAACAATTAAAAACAATTTGTGATATTCTAAAAGGTGAAAATGCTGTTACCAAAATGAGTTCAGCTACATTAGCTTGTTTTATGTATGCTCCAATAACTTCTGTCGAAGTAGAAAGATCATTTTCTATTATGAAAAACATTCTCTCTGACAGACGACTATCAATTAATATTGAGAACTTAAAAAAACAGCTTGTAGTTATGTGTAATCAAGACGGAGAAAATTGAAATGCTCTTCCCAATGTAGATTTTAACATTTTGCCAGAGATTATAGATAAAAGTAAGCGACTTCCAAATGTGCCTTTCTTCGCTTTATTTTGCCTTTTTTTTATTTTTAGTGCCTATTTTCCACATTATAAATGCCTTTTTGCCTGCCTATTTTAACGAAAATAAATGCCTGAACTTCCGGGCTCTAGTCATCACACAAACGCCAGCCAGCTCCCGGGTGACGAGAGGGGAAGTTTGAAGAGAGCGGGCAAGGAGAGTGGTTGGTCTAGTGCTGCGACTCGTGAAATGCGTCCGTATAGTCCACGCGTTTATTTCGTTAACGTCCAAGAACTGAAGGAAGCCGCCGCCACAAACGTGGGTGGAGTTAAACAGCGGGCGAATTGTTTTCGTCCAATCACACTCAACCTTCAGCCAATCGACGCAGCTGTCATTCTGCCCGTCTACTCCACGTGGAGTTTCAAGTCACATAACTGCGGATACGCTGTTGCCGTACTTTGCAACTTCAATGTGGAGACCGTGCTCGTGCGCGGAGGGACAAGGTGGCGTAGAGTAGATGTGTGGCAACACTGTGCGTTGAATGTGATTGTTGCAGCTGGTGGGCGCGCTCCGTGGACCTCAAAGCCAGCCGGTCGTTAACGTATCTAGCGCGTAGACTATACAAAGGTTGGGCAGTGCCCAAAGTACACACCGTCTACGGACCACAATGCGCCGACGCGACCAGATCAGGTACAGTGTTGACACTAGTAATTTAAGTATCAGTGTTTAGTAGTTCAAACCCGGCTCGGGCGTTTCGCCCTCTCACCTGTTCGGCCTGTACATAATAAATACTCGAAGGACAAAGGAGCATTAATCATTTCCCCTTTTCACATTTAACTCTCGTAGCCAAGCTGTTAGGCCGGGGAACAACCTAACGTAACACTTGTACACAAAAAAAAGCTATCGAACTAATAACAACGAAAACTTATCTAAATTTCCATTGCCAGGTTCAAATTTAGTGTTCATTTAACCACCTACAAGTTTCTTGTGAACACTTGAATCGGTGAAGTTGGTCTTTTAATCCACAAGGTTGCATACTTTTCGGTATGGAAATCTTTGGTGACTTGACAATTAATGGACACGAATAATTTATCAGCTGTGTTTGTTACAGTTAAGAAATAGTATACCGTATGCTTTCAATTTAATTTTCTTTGAGGGACATAAAAACATCCCTGGTAGGGATAAAAATCATTTTAGTTTGCCTTGGATAAAATGTTTTGAGGGGGGGGGGATCCCCGGCGCACACTGGTAATTAGTCACGAAACTACATGAAACGAATTCAAAACATACAGTGCATTAGTGGCACTTGCGAGTCTGTGATGCGGGTTTCATACATTCAGGATAAAACTCTGTTTCTTTGAGGGATCGGTTACGTTGTTCGTTCAATATATTTTGAAACTGGAGACGACACCGAGGACGAGACAACTTGAGGTTAGGCCGGAACAATCCCTACAGCTGTCTCACGTTCGATCTCTCGTCCAACTGGGTTAAAGTTTACCGCAAAATGAGACATTTGCAATTACGCTTGATGTTTAAGCTTCCATATCACTAGCCTAAAAGAGGACTGCATATTAGCTCCACTGTTTGTAAACAAATACTTGATAAATTACTTGACTAGGAAGGACGAGAGTTGAATTGCAATTTCCTGTCTGCTTGTTTTCGTAGGAAGCTTGTACAGTGTGTGGTACTTAACCAGTGTTGGTGTCGCAGAAAAGAAACCCACTGGTTTAAGATGATGAAGTCCAAACACTGCCTTGTAAAAATAGAGACTAAATCAAGACCGAGGCCAGATCATTCGACGGACCTAATCAAAATCGAGATGAGTACGACACTCTTGGTCGTGCTCGAAACATGTTGTTTATCGCAATAGCAAAGTTAATTCATTAATAGCACACTGAACAGACGGATTGTATGTATTCAGGATAAAATTTCGTTTTTGGAATGTACGTAGCGACGAAACGAGGTGTCAAGCATAAAAATACGTTTCAGAAAAGTGGTTTGCCTTATGATATCTTTACTCTTAGAGCGCTGAACACTTATATTTTAATTACACTATATTTTGTTTACACGAAACGAGAACGAGCTGGATGTTTATAAATCGTGAAGAGGACGAGACCAAAGATTGTTATTTCCGACTCGAAACGAGCCCTACAATGTGATTTACAACTCGAGACGAGACCAAAGATTGTTATTTCCGACTCGAAACGAGCCCTACAATGTGATTTACAACTCGAGACGAGACCAAGACGGTGATTTACAACTCGAGGCGAGACCGAGACGGTGATTTAAAACTCGATACGAGCATGAGACGGCGATTTACAACTCGATACGAGCATGAGACGGTGATTTACAACTCGATACGAGCATGAGACTGAGATTTACAAATCGTGACGAGCATAAGACGGTGATTTGCAATTCGGGACAAGAGCGAGACAGAGATTTACAACTCGAGGCAAGACTGAGACAGTGATTTACAACTCGAGGCGATACCGAGACAGTGATTTACAACTCGAGGCGATACCGAGACAGTGATTTACAACTCGAGGCGATACCGAGACAGTGATTTACAACTCGAGGCGAAACCGAGACGGTGATTTACAACTCGAGGCGAGACGGAGACGGTGATTTGCAACTCAAGGCGAGACCGAGACGGTGATTTACGACTCGAGGCAAGCCCGTGACGGTGATTTACAACTCGATACGAGCATGAGACGGTGATTTACAACTCGATACGAGCATGGGACGGTGATTTAAAACTCGATACGAGCATGGGACGGTGATTTACAACTCGATAGGAGCATGAGACTGTGATTTACAAATCGTTACGAGCATGAGACGGTGATTTACAATTCGAGACAAGAGCGAAAAGTGGTTTATATCTTGAGGAGAGTCCGAAACGGTGATGTGCAACATGAGAAGAGAGCGAGACGGTTAGTATTTGCAACTAGAGAATAGACAGCGACAGTGACTAGGGACAAGAGTAAGGGAGGCTGTAACTTCCTAGCACTCCTCGTCTCTATACCAACCGAAGAGAATACACCAATGACCTGCCTCGAACAACAAACGCGTGCGCATATTGACATAATAGGCCTACAGTCATTTTGTGCAGCTTTAAGTCACTTCAGTGTGGAACATTTCATTGCCTTCCGTGCGTTTCAATAAATGAAGAACGTCCATCATGCTACCAGTGGCTCGTACCAGGTGCAACCTCTAAATTGTTTGCCGGCGAGGCCGTCGCTTCCTCTAGAACGTTCAATTAATCACACAAACTTTATGCGGTCAGTGTTCCTCCGCCTGACCCCGAATTAGTCGAAGGAAGGCCGCACCCACTTCAAAAAAGCGCGCCAATTAACAGAACGAAGCCGCCGTGTCCAATTAGCCCCGTCTCGACCAACGACCCCGCCAGGGTTATAATTAGAAAATGACTCGAATGACGAAGGGGTGAAATGTTTATCCGTGCCGTTCAAGGAAAAATCACACCATTTCAGATTTTATTTTAATTTCGGCGAGCAGTTATAGTAGCCCACTATGATTCATGCAGTTCCAGTTTCCTAGATTCTATTCTAATGTATTCACTGTAAGTTTTGTTCCACTTACAGGGACACATCTAGACCGGGATTCGAACCAGGAACACCTAGATGGTTTGATAAAATCGATGGTTATACAGAAAGGCGTACGACGCCCATCCTGTATTCGAACCCGAAACCTTCGACTGTATGAGAGGGCTCTGACTGAATGAATGAATTGATTTATTTTACTTTGCGTTTCTGCCACTTTGGACTAATCGCGAAGATAAGGATGAGTGATAACATGATGAACTTGATGAAGGGACACTCACAAGGAATACCCATGCTCAGTCCGGGACTAGAACCCAGGACCCCTAGTGATTGACGCAAAAACAAATGTACAGGTACAAGACACAAGTCCCACAGAGCATTATACTGGTCATGGGTCAAGACGCCAGAGCCTCGCTTGTCTTCAAAATGCGGTCCAGAATGCGATTGTGGTCTGCTGCCGATGTGCCCAATATGCGAGGCTGGTTCAGAAAGTAAGTTCCGATAGTGTCCGTACGCGGCGCTAGTGGTCCGAGCGCAAAACGTTTACGCTGGCAGTAAGAGATTGTATATGTGGTGCAGTTGGAGCGCTGTGAAGGCAGTCTTTATAGAACAGTGCTAGGAGAAAGAGGCAGTCCTAATACACTCTCCTGGTGACTGCGAGGTACAGCCAGAGGCAAAGATATTAGCAGGCAAATTGCCCATCGCTACTTTTCATTCTTTTCTATACTACATACTGTATTGTTTTAAAGAATTGAATTATGTTGATGTGAAGCATATGTTGTCTTCTGCTTATTGACATTTTTATTATAATTCATGATCATCACATTACGGAAAACAGACTGGAGAAAGATGGACAATTTGCCTACCATTTCTTTTGCTGTTGAGTGTATGTGTCGTAAACATATTCTTGCACACTCAGAACCGAAGATTAGAGATCCACCAGCAATTGTGTGAGGTGTACTGACTGGGTAAGGTGGTACAGCAGCTCATGGCTGAACCTTATCCACTACATAAAGGGCTTATTATTATCGTTGTTGCAACTTCATTTTAGGTACAGGGTGGCCATAATTAAAGTTGTCCTATTCATAGCCCTCTGAGTCCGTTTGAAACATTGCATTGCAGTGAAATTTCGTACACAGGCTATGGAGACCGTGGGAAGCGAATGCTGACGAAAAAAAGGTTAAAATTATTACCACTAGGTGCCACTCAGCAGTAATTTGAGTTTATATCTGTACAGCAATGTTAAACGCAAATTACACTTTGCCAGCTTTAGACAGCGTTATCAATGGTGTAACGAAGCGTTTCCCGGGAAGCGTATTTCACATGTACACATTGAAATAGAGATTAGAGACGTCGTTTTTAATGAAGAAGTTTCTGGTTGACTAGTCTGTTATACTTTCTTTAGTAGGGGCGTACCTAACAATTGACTACAGGCTTGAATTCTTGAATGATTAAAACCACTTATATCTTCCTTTTCCATCTATTATCTACCTTTTCTACATTGCTTCTATCTTTTCTATATTTTTATATTATAGCTTTACTTTCACTAAATCAATACTTATCGTCCAAACGTTTATTTATTTTATTTCACTTTATGTTGCCATCTACCTTTCTTGTTCGAACTATTTTCTCTTTATCTTGTGTTACTGTTCCAATGTGAAACATGTGGCTTGTAAGAACTCTGTTTAAAACCAATAGCCGCGCTTTCGCTTACATAGTCAAATTTAAGGTTTTGGCACGACCAAAGTATTTGATATATTTTTAAAGTAAGAATTAAACATGTTTCTTGCTTGCATCTTAAGAAAACCGGAAAATAACCCAATGCTTTTTTTTATTTTCAATAAGATAGTCTATTAAATTTTTCGAGTATTGAGCCTAAATATCGATATGTTATTTAATCGATAGTTACTTACTACTGGAGTGCGTTGCCTTCCCCCACCAGATGGTTCTGCTTGTGCTGGGGTATAGTAGCCTGTGGTTTACAAAAGTGTTCGCATAAGTTGATTTAAAAAAATGTCAGTGTCCTATCCTGTAATAGATCCTTGAGGCAGTCTACTACCCAATAGGAACTATTCATACACAAATCACGCCCCCAATCTCTCTTTGAATGTGCATATGTGAAATACGCTCCCGGGAAGTTGTTCACTGTGTTGTTCAGCGCCACATCTTCACTTGGTGGTGAACATTTTAACTATTTTTCTTTCTTCAGAATTCGGTTCTCCATAGTCTCTATACCAAGTTTCAGCGCAATCCGTTGCTTCGAATATGCTCCAGAGTGCTCTGAATAAGTCAACTTTAATTGTGACCACCCGGTAGTTGTATCTCTTTTCTACTTACTTGTTTTGGTAACACTGCTTCTTCTCTAAACTCCGTACCAGCTAACTGTAGACCAGGCGAACGAGAACAAGTCTCTGCGCAAGTAGTGACGCGAGACGGCTCCACCAATGAACAGTGAGAGAAACGGGCTTGTGTAATTGGCGACGGGAGTTACCCGATTTTCTCCTTCGCTATGCAGCGTTGCAAACTTTTGAAAAGGATACCGAACGCAATGGCAAACGGGCCGTATGTTTGTCTCCAGGTCCGTACGATTGGTTTAAGAATTTCTTAGGGAAATATTAGGGATAAAACTGCAAGAGCAAAATTTGACAAGCCGTGCATTTAGCGTACGGACTAAGGTCTGGACCGTACGGTTGGCAACACTGCGCTTTCACCTCTCTTATTTCCCTCCACCTTCTCCTCTGCCGATATGCGCGGCCCTGCTCTACAGTTATCTGGGACACGGTATACGTAAAACACAATGCGGCGGACGTGGTCCTTCTTCGTTGCAAGCGACCACTTCTAGGTTACGTAATGTGCTGTGGATGCAATGTTCAAGAAATGAGTTCCTTTACCTTTAAAGTTCTAATTTTCAGAGTTTTGGTCGCGTGCCTTTTCTGTCGCAATTCTATGTGAATGTCGATCGGTCAAAGCACTTATATGCTGCAGTCTTCGGAGAATGATCTCCAGTGAACGAAAACGTGACAATAATTTGCAGCTTGCGAAATTTCACCCGCCTTTAGTCAAGATAGCAATGACCCTCCGCTACTTAGCGGTGAACAATGAAATACAACCTTAGTGACAATGAAGTTCGACCAGTCACAAATATAGGAGTGCGTTGTGAAAGAAGGAGAACACATGCATATGCTGAACATATTTTGTTCAGCAGGCTACTTGGAACAAAGGAAAACATAAATTTCCGCTGCAACGCAGCAATGTATGCTGTCCACACAAAATAAAACATTTTCGTCCATCTACACGTGACCTTGAAGTTCGACCACTGTTAGAGGGGATCCTGTTTACCATGGTGTGACGCCGCCCCGTCGGCGAATAACTGTGGCAATGCATCGGCTCATGCTGCAGACGAGTCGTTCAAGGTATTCCACATCGATGCGGTGCCATTCCTCCTGCAGGCAGGCGATAAGAGCAGCCACTGTCGTGGGTCCCCTCTGTTCCACACGTCGCTTAAGAACACGCCACACATTCTCAATGGGCAAGAGGTCGGGACTCGATGGTGGCCATGGCAGAGTTCGCACGTGATGGCGAGTCAACCATTCTCTTGTCAGCCGGGCTGTATGAGGCCTGACATTGTCGTGTTGAAAGATGAGACGCCGCCTGTGGAACAGTTGCCTTCGCACTGTGGGAAGATGCCGCTCCAGTATGCGTGTATAGGCGTGTGCATTCACAATGCCCTCACAGACGTGTAGTGGGCCAACCCCAGATGCCGTCATGCATCCCCATACCATCACTGACGCAGGTTTCTGTACCCGACGTGCATAACATTTTGCTTCATTCTGTTCCTCCTTCCGACAAATGACTGTTTTCCGTATTTTCCCGTACACAACATTGAAAATGGATTCGTCCGTCCACAAAACCCTGTTCCACTGTCGAAATGTCCATCCACGGTACATTCGTGCCCACCGTAGTCGATTGCCTTTGTTCAACATGGAAAGGAAGGGTTTAAGTTTCGCCTTGTACACTCGGTAACCGCATCGCTGTAGGTAACGGCGAATGGTTCTGGTTGACACTTCAATGTGAAAGCGTTCTCGAGTCCACAGTCGTAATTCGGCCACAGAAACATGATTGTTGGTCTGGATATAGCGCCTAAATATCCGTAGGTCACGCACGCTCAGCAGGCGTTTTCGACCGGGGGCCTTACCTGGCACTGTAGTATCCGTATTTTGGTTGTGTTTGATGATGCAGTGGACGGTTGACTTGGGTAAGTTCAGTTGGCGCCCTATTTCCCGTTCACTGAGTCCATCCCGTTGCAACTCCACCACTCTTCTCCTCACGGTGTTGTCAATAGGTTTGCCCCTGGCCATGGTGATGATGCACTGCGGTTCCTCGGTGCACAGCACGCGCTTATATACGGCGGACTCCCTTATCGTGTCCGTGACGTCATGCTTCCGTCGAATGCGCCACTATCTGGATTTTTTCCGTATGGGTCTGGTGCCTGGTCGAAGTTCAATGTCACGCGTATAGTTCCCCGTTTTCGTTCTTTACGTGACCTTGGGTGCAACATGCTGGGATCAAGATTCTTGCCTGCTCACACGCCTCCTGTTACACACATGCGTCACTTCTGCGGGTCACCCATTCCACCGCCTATGCCTCTGTGCATTTAATCACGTATTCCTTTCTGGTCGAACTTCATTGTCACCAAGGTTGTATGAAACGTGTAGCATGTTATTGCATTTGATCTTCTTGTTGATATTGCTTTTGTAAATTATCAGTTTATAAACTTTTTACGAATTTAACAATGCTGCTGACTACATTTAAAAAATGAAAAACTTGGGAAAATATGTTTAAAAAAACAAAAACAATGAAAATAAAAGGCAATAGCTATTACAAACTGTAACCTTAATGTAAGCAGCCACAGTGCAAGACAACGAAAACTATTCTACACACAAAGATCAAGAGTTAACGTGCATAGGCAGTGGCGACGATTAGAGGGGGGTGGAGGGCAGTTGTCCCCTCCCCCAGCTTTTGCTCCCAGACTATGCTAAGCCTTATCTATCTATTTTATGTACAGATGTCCATTTATATTTTGTTTTCTTATATGCATAGTAGGGTCTATATTACGTTCAACATAATTGGGAGATGTATCCTGTGCTGAACTTAAAAAAAAGAATAAAAAAATAATAAAAAAATAGTTCTCCCTTTTCTCGATCTCTCTGTGTTTAAAACTGAATGCAACAGACCTCAGTTGTTCGGTTTAATGATACAGTCCGCTGGCAATTGTTGCGGAAATTAGAAACTCTAGCATTGTTGAGACTTTCGCAAGTCAAACTTCTGAATTGATTTTGATAACAAAAGGCAGATAAGCTCACTGGAGTTTATAACCAAATTATATCAATTTTTAATTATATATTTAATTTAATATAAAATTAAATATTTTTTTCAATTACAGGTGTCAACATTCCACAAACATAACAAAACAACACCTGATCAAAGTACACGCATATATTTTTTTCATCTTTAAAAACAACATAACCTATTTGTGAAATTACTATAATTGACGCCATAACATTTTGAGAGTATTCTGTTTTAATGCTAGCAATTTAAATGTCCGCGCTGCCGAAATGTGCTGGTAGACGAAGCTGCATTCTTCCCTCCATGCACTCAATCGTCGAGCCAATCTCGAATCAATCCTTGCGCAGAGTACTTGATTTTCAGAGAATCTCGGGAAAGATGATAGAAGGGCAGAAACTGTTTGCTTGGCAATTTAGGTCATCGGAGTCCTGTAAACTTAAGCAATAAATTAGTTTCTGCCGCGAGGTTCCCCTTGAAATTCCAGTTACCCTTCCCTAAGGGCTGACCTATGTATAGTCATAACTAGACCTAGAAATTAATAGAATTTGTTCCTTTACGACGAAGAGAAAAATAATTTTAGACGTTCACGATTCATACACAATTAGGCCTATTCGCGATTCCAGGTATCTTAAGTGACATCTCTCGAGAGATTTTGGAACTGCTTTTTCTGGGAATATTTGCTTCGCCGTGTGAAGACAAATGGATTTGTTTTTGTCTAGAGAGGCTTAAAACTATCGATAATCACCCAAAGCTTCCTTCGTCATATTGTCATATGTTGATCTCGCACCATATTTGAAAATAATGCAAGCAGGGGTGCCCACAATCGAAATTTGGGGGAGATTTTTTTCCATAATGTAATATAAAATTCAACATTTATATATTTTTCCAAAATAAATATAAAGACGTTTACAACTTAGGGACACCACATTTAATCCATTAGATGAAGAAAATGAAGTATTTAGAGGTAACGATGCCCACAGGTGGGTTTGTGGACTCACGTTATGTCCAAGCAACTTATTTTGTTTTGGGGGGGGGCGATTTTTTGTGATGGAAATTTGATGTGACACAGTACAGCATTTGGCACAAGTTGAATTACGTTATTAACTATCCATTGCTGTTACATAAATAGCAAATTCTAGACTGCCAAGGAAATTGTAACGGGTAATATTATTATTAAGGAAGGTGGGGACAATATCCGACTATTCAATATCAGTGTTAAATCTTAGATTATCCTTGGAATTTTAGTTAGGGGGGCTGAGCATTACATTTGTGGAGAACATCCAACTCTTGTGTATTAATATTACGTCTGAGATTGTAGCGGAAAATGTGGTTTGGGGACGGAGATTTTTTTCTTTTCGAGGGGGTAATATCTAGGTACTCCTCAATAAACAGTCCAAAATTTTGGTTGGAGGATTGAATATTAAATTTGAGGGGAGGAGATATGGAGCTCTTAATAAAGTGTAAAATCGTAGATTGTCAAGGGATTTCTTTAGGGTTCGAACATTATATTTGGGAACTATAGGCTATTTAGCGATATGGTATGCGCACGTTTCGGCGCCGAACATGGGAAAATAGTAAATATCGAGGGATTCTATGAAAGTATTGACGTCCCATTAAATTATTATTCTTGCAAGCCTGCAAAGAAATGGATATAAAAATTTTCTTGCTCGCTTCGCTCGCAATTTTCCTTTGGAAGAAATACGTGTCTGGCATTTTCATGAGACGATTGTGAAGGATTATAGTGTAGCTGCATTACAAGATAAACAATATTCTCAATATTTATTAATAATATTATTTCTTAAAATATAATGTTTAGTGTCGGTATACTGTTCGATTTAAAGCAGATGAGTCATTTTGATGATATGGCTCTATTAGTAATATTATTGTATTATTGATTCCCTGTAGGCTATTCTGCAATAGTTGTACTAACTGTGTACTACTCCTTGCACATTACTCGATAAAACAGGAATATAAATAGTGTCAAGTTCGCATTCCTAACTTATTGTTGCAGGGTAATTTACTTTAGCAAGTGAAATTTGCACTTAAGATGAAATCCATGTAATTATTGCTATGGATTACTAAAAAAAATGTAATTACCCCAAGCAGAGGGGGTGAGTATTTGGAGGAGGCACCTTATTATATTCTCGTCCCGGCCTTAGGAATTTCTAGCTAGGGTTCTGTAATTCTCGACCTTAAGTTGTGTAAGACTTTGTGTTAAATACTCAAATTGTGGGTTATTAAAATCCTGTTCTCCAACCACAAACACTGTTTAAATACATATTTATATAATTATGACACTTGAGATTGCTAGCTTTCAGTTATTTCGAAATTTTGAACCATTAAAAAATATGCACAGATAAAAAGGTTCTTTACGGTTCAGAACCCATTTACACTTGCTGGTTCAATCTCCTGGACTTCCCACAACCCTGCCTCTAATGACTTAATATCTTCATAAATAACACTGGGTAACAAATTTTTTGTTGCATTGATACCAGCACTATAGTTCTAACCTAACTTAGGTGCGCTGATTTCAGATCTGAGGTTAGTTTTCTCTGTAAGCTCTAGTTTTTATGCAATTCAACATTTTAATGTTTCATCTTCATATTCAAAATTCAATTCAACATTTTAAAGTTGGATGCCACCTTGGATACCATATTGGCGAAGATAAGCTTCAAGTACAAAAACGTGTAAGGGCATCACAATATGCATTACAGTTTGAAAATAGGACAAGACAAAATCACTTTTTGAATATTAAATGTGTATTCAATATAGTAAAATATGAGTTGAATTTAAAAACACACACACACACACACACACACATCTAAATGTAAAAGTAAAGTGCTCCCCTGTGCTTTGAACCACGCCATCAAGGCGTATAGGGGGTGTGGAGTTAGGGGCCCACACTTTCTTGATCACGGCCGAAGGTGAAGGCGTCAGTAGTTAGGGCGTCTGACTACCATGCAAGAGACCCAGGTTCGATCCCCGGCGGGGGAGAACTGGAATTTTTCACAACCTGCTCAAGCGGTTCCGGCGCCCACCCAGCGTCGTATAAAGTAAGCACCTGGACGAAACTCTGGGGGGTAACGGTGGCCAGGAGTGTGGTGCTTATCACATTGAAAATATGGAGGCCTAACACCCCCTATACGACTTCATGGCGTAATGCAAAGCACAGGGGAGCACTTTACTTTACTCATACATGTGTACATGTAGATGGGAGGCAATGCAAGAAATATGATATGTAAAGTTCGAGTACTCAGGCAAGAATTTGCGCCTTTAGCTCATCTTCGTGGGCTTGCTCAGAGCAATCTCGCTGGCAGCAGTTGTCTGCCATCATATTCTTGTCCCATCGCCTTTGATATGCTCATTACTGTCATTATGTTCTTCTCGCAAAATGCATCGATTGACCAACTGGAATTGATCCAGAAACATTCCCATTGTGTGAGAGAACACACCTGAGACAGCTTAGAGCTGTGGAGAAATAATCACCCTTCTTTGAACTATACGAGGTAAGACCTAGTTGGCTGAGAAGACGTGGGATATCATGGCAGTAAATAGAGTGCTTGTCTTCTGAAAAGAAGTCCACAAAAATCTGGTCTCACTTTCGGAAATATGACACCCTTGCTTATAAGTGCAGTATTATCTTTTCATAACGCAACTGCTGTCTATTGTCTAAGTGAAGCAGCCATGATCCGATATGAAAAACAGAAAAGAAGGTGTTTTTAGGACCTCTTCGATGGCTTAGTGGATACGTCGTCTCCTTGTAATCAAAGGTCCCAGGTTCGATACCCGGTGGAGGCACATAGTGGTCGGATACCACTTTAAACTGCAGGTCCAGTCCCGATTAGCCTTTCTGTGCATAAAGTGGACTTAAAACACAGTCCTGTGTTTTAATGCGTGGTTAGGGTACATCTTATGACGTTTTTCAAGCACTCTAGGCGTAATACACAAATATTACACGTCACATTACTTCGGAAAAACACAAACGTAACCTGGGGTAAAGAAGTAAGAAACTACTTACAATTTTCGATTTCAGGCTTCAGCCATCTTCTTTCAGTAGTGGTGATGATAATATTTTCACCTCATTCTTTATTGATATTTTTTCTTTCCAGAATCGAATACAAGTTGACATAATTTCTACAAAGTTTTATAATAAAAAATTTCAATAGTTTTTTACAATATTGTCTGATTTTAACTTATAATTGAATAATTTGAAATAAAATAGGTTTTAAATAAATCGCTAATATGTTGGGATATGGTTTGCTATGGTGAACAATAGATGGCTCTGAATTTATTGAGTATTTTTCTAACATTTTTCTTTATTGTTTCTGAATGTTTTACTGTGGCTGAAATGAGTTAATATCTTGATCTATTCTACAGAATTTAGAATTTTATTTGAAATTGAGAAGATAAACCACGTGTAGGAAGATAACAAAGTTTAATTTCTAATTTCCATAAAGAAAAATGCATGTAATTTCCTTTTATAGAAGTAATAAGAAATCAATTTTTTTTTACCAAATGACTCCCATATGAATATCATTTCATTGATATTGATATAATCTTAAGCGTTGTTGTCCACCTGTAAATACCAATGGTTGTCTTTTTTTTCGCAAAATCAAAAATTTTAAATTGCATGTTAACTATAGCAGAAATGGGAAAACTGGTGGCATATTTGAAATCAGCATTAGCTAGAAAATTACATAGAAGTAGAAAATCTAATTCAACAGAAAATGAGAAATAATTTGTTTCCCAGTGTAATACATAAGGAAGTGGCATCTTGCGTTAGACTTCAATAAAATTAATTGGTCAAATAACGTTTTATGAAGTATATTCAGCTCTTTTTTAAGAAAAATATTAATAAAAGATTGATTGATGATTCAGAAAGAAAAGAGCACTGATCTGACTGATTTTCGGAATAACATTAGATAAGTATACTCTGCCCTCTACCGTAAAGAAAACAACAAAAGAAAGATATACTTGAGACGGTAACTCACCAATCAGATGACAGTACTACTACGTATATACACTGCTTGCAACACATACCTGTAAAAAAGAGAACAAGAACAATGAATTAATACACTCTGAAATCATCCAAAATTTATTATGCAAAATCAAAACTGACACTTTATTAGTTAGTTTTTTTTTTTTTTAATGAAAAAAGTTGAAATTTCTGTCTACAGCATTTTAGACTTAATTAAACATTTTCGTCATATTTTGGTACTTCATAAATAGTTGGAAACGAAACCACGATTTCTAGGTTCGAATGGCTATTTCATTGTGATTTTTCCTTACATGCGTCATCAATTCATCATTCGTCCTCGTCATCACGATAAACCTAGCGAGTTACAAAAAATTACGTAAAATAATCAAAATACAAATTTCATAAACTAGATGTTCCCAAGCTTTTTCGTTCCATGGCGCTCTTAGTGTTTAAAGATGTTTCCGCGGCGCCCCAGTCAGAATATAGGCCTATCCAACACTTGTTTTTTCTCAAGTAGGATAACAATGCGCCGACACGTTATGAAATTGGTTGCTTAAGAGTCCTAATACTGGCCTTCCAAACCTAACAACGTAAGTCAGGGGTTTAACATACAGGCCCGCAATGCGAGCGGTCAAAAAAAAAGGAAAAATTATTTTCATATTTCTCGTGCAGGATTTTCGCAAATTTTCACGATAAATTGTTTGAACACTTATCCCCATTAAACCTTGTCTTGTTGAATAAAAATCATATTAACCTTGTCTTGTTGAATAAAAATCATATTTTCCTTGTATCTTTATTCCCTTTTCTTGTACTCACGGTATCTGTTAAGAATGCACACATATTTCCTTGTTATTAAAATACTCTCTAACAATGGAAACGGTCCCGGCGCCCACCCAGCGTCGAATAACATGGGTACCTGGGGGAAACCCTGGGGGGTAAAGGCGGTCAGGGGCGTGATGTTGATCACATCACCCTCACTCACGACCGGATCAAGAAAGTGTGGGGCGTTACCCCCACACCCCCTATATGCCTTCATGGCGTGGTGCTATGCACAGGGGAACACTTTACCTTCAGCCCAAAAGTATGATCGTGCGGCTTGTAGTATGTCCAGGATTTCTAATGGGGTTAAAACCAATGTTGTAAGTGGAAATAACTATAGCCTGACAAGTTAAGTCCCGAAATGCGCAGATCGCTGCGGAGCACTTCCTATTACGTCATCCTCCCCACCACTCTTCTACGTACTAGTCTGGCCTTGAGACTACGAGTGGTGCAAACTCAGCAAAATTAAGCTAAAACAAATATGACAAACTATTTTTACTGTGTAGATTGACGATGCCGGCTCATATCAGTTTATCAGTGGTTCATTTGGTTTAATCCGGTCTTTGAAAATGCATGCGGTGTGCGGATCCAAAACTGTAGTATTACGCACGCGCGTTAAGGTTTATAACGAAGAGAAACTACAGGGCGAATTACTTCATTTTCTGAATGCGACATCGAGCAGTGGCCTGGTTTTTTAAAAAAGCCGGGTGGGTATCGTACAACAATCACTACGAGAAGGCAATCTGATAACACGCTTGCCTGTGTTATTTTTTAAAACATTGAAATGTTCTTGCTCTTTACTCTTGGCTGCATATTTTTGAAATGCAAAAATCAAATCATGACGGGTCCAACGAAATCCACAATCTGCTCTGGAAAGTATGTTGCAACATATTTGCGAAATTAGAAGGAGTTACATAAACTTAAGTATAATGTTGTCCAGTCCACAAGCGCCGCCACGGGAGTATCTAAATGGATGGTTTCTCAAGTTTTAAAAGGATTGGATTGATTTGTTGTTTTAAGTCCACTTTATGCACAGTAAGGCTAATCGGGACTGGACCTACAGTTTAAAGTGGGATCCGAACCACTGATTCAAAACAGCTTCCTCCTTGGCATAGCAAAAAAAAAATGGGTCTATGTCCTCTTTTTCATTACTGAGGCGGAGAGGGTTTTGTTCTGACTGTCCAGTTGTTGAGGGGAGCGTCGATGGTCCTTCCGGGAAATTTGTCGTGTAGAACCACGTGTTAAGCTGTGTCATTAACCCCCGTTGGTTTCTGGTAGCTGCGAGGTAGGAGACGCTACCGATGTTATCGCGCTCTGAAATTGCTCAACACCTCCTATAAGTGCTTTCGCAAAGTTTATTATGGTTACCTTGTGTACCTGATCTCTGCGGCACCTTCTGTTTGTTTCTTATTCTTCCCGTAATTGTCGATACAGCAGAACGATCTTTCTCAAAATCGAGGCGGTACCGCAAAGTTTTAATTATCACCATGAACTAAATGAAACAGAAACTTTATTATACGTTGTGGTTCTTAAGACTTCCCTACATAGTCACCGTGCAGATGCACACATTTCTCCCAGCGTTTATTGACCTTCCGCAGGCCGTCATTGTAGAAGTCCTCAGATTGCATCGAAAACCAGTGTTCCACCTCTTGCATGACATCATTTCTGTTGTCGAGACTTTTTCATTTCAGGGAACAAGAAAAAGTCACTTGGGACGAGATCGGGAGAATAGGGAGGATGCGGCAAGATTTCATAGCCGCATTGCCTTGCTTGCACAGCAGAAGCTTGAGATGAGTGAGCGGCTGCATTTCTGTTAAGGAGACGGACTGCGGAACCCAGCGTGTTGACACCTTAGACATGTGGAGGTCGTCGTGACTAATTCTCCACACACTGCCGTAACCAAGACCAGTTGCATGCATGATCATGTGGAGGGTTACTCGTCGGTCTTCCAGGTTGAGGTACTCCACTTTCTTCACTGTAACGGCATCATCCGTAAATGATGGTCGTTCACTTCTTGGCTCGTCTGTGAGCGACATGTAACCACTTTCGAAATTCCTCTTCCACCTCACAACAGTGTTATATGAAGACAACCATCACCATAGACAGCCTTCATTTCACCATGCATTTGCCGGGCACTGTAACCCTTCAAATGTACGAACTTGATCACACAGCGAGCCTCACTCTCCTCCATGCAGGTTACTGACATCTACCGCCACCTGTCAAAAAAAAGTAAGCGACAAACTATGAATAATTTTACACCATCATACACACAAGGACCAATGATTACACTGGCGAAATTTAATTCACGTAGCTCAATAACTTCTGGATGATAAATAAAACTTTACGATACCCCCTCGTATGAAGAGCTACTAACTCCGTAATGGTACTTTGACTCAGCCCAGACTTAGTGAACTCGATATTCTCAGTGTTGAATGATCTATTGATGTTAGTGAAGTTAATGGCTTCATTCGCAGCCCAGAAAAGTATACGGAGAAGCGGCTTTCTGTAAAGAAGAGTTTTTTTTTTGTTTTCTTTGAACACGCAAGAAGTGTGAAAGGGTATAAATTGTAGCCTATGCTAATTTATAGGTACAGGTTCGACTTGTATTATTAATGTAAGCGTAGTTTCAATCATCCATTCAAAATAAGTGCTTAAATTTTTAACTCCATTAAGCCTTGATTCCATGATTATGAAAAACTAAATATGCTGACCAAGGCAGTAATTTATTTTATTAAAAACATAAACTAACGTAACGTTTCAACCTTCTAGCAAGGTCTTCTTCAGACTCTGTATCAAGTACAAAAGTAACCAGATACAACAAGAAGGGTAATATATATATACACAAACATTACTCCCTCCAGACTATTTAGAAAGTTGTTTGGAACTTTCTAGCAGATGACTTTCACTTTCCAACTTTACTTTCACCTAAAAGGCTAAACACAATTACTTCCATATAGAATGTGGTTGGACTTTTTAATCTCACGCTCTTTTCCCTTCATTTTTCTTCCTTCTCCTCTCCTCTTTTTCTCTTGTCCTTTCCACTCTTTCCAACATCTTCTTCCATTCTTTGTTTAACTTCAGTCCCCCATTCCAGTTCATTGTGTCTTCTTCGCCTTTCTTCTCTATTTCCTTGGCTTCCTTCCATTTTGGCATATGGAAGGGAACGAAGAGGCAGCTTGACATTTTTGCCAAAGAAATTCAAGATGAAGAAAGAGGGATATTATTGGAACTTGAAATAGAAGAAGAAGACAAGTTAAGCTATCTAGATATATTGATGAAAAGGAAAAGAGGACAAGAAATTGAAACCGCTTGGCATCAGAAGAAGTGTGCAGCAGGGGTATTCTGCCACAAAAGAAGTGATGTAAGTGAGGTGACAAAAATAAATTTTATAAAGAATATGGAGGACAGAATCAAGAAAATATGCATGAAAGAATGTGAAAAAGAAGGCAAAATAAATAGCCTATGGAAACAGCTGGAAAAGAATGGCTATGAGAAGCAGGATAGACTGGACATAAACAGAAGAAGTAAGAAAACGGGCAGGGGAGAATTGGCAGAGAAAGGAAGAGAGGAGAGAAGGTTTGGAATAAGGAGTATGGGGAAGACCACAGAAAAGATATGCAAAGTGCTTAGGAAAGCAGGAATTAAAACTTACAGGAAGGGAGGGAGAAGCATCTTAGGAATAGCGAGGAATGCTAACAAGAAAAAGCAAAACAGAGAAGAGGAAGAAGAAGGGATTATCTACGAAGTAAAATGTAAAGAATGTCAGAGTGTGTACATAGGAGAAACGAAAAAAAGGCTGAAAGACAGGTTGAAACAACATAGGGATGATGTACGACTTAAGAGAGAGAGAAATGCAATATTTAAACACACGAGAGAAACAGGACATGACATAGAGTGGGATGAGGCTAAGCAAATAGGAAGGGAGAAGAGAATGCTAGTGAGAAAATGGAAGGAAGCCAAGGAAATAGAGAAGAAAGGCGAAGAAGACACAATGAACTGGAATGGGGGACTGAAGTTAAACAAAGAATGGAAGAAGATGTTGGAAAGAGTGGAAAGGACAAGAGAAAAAGAGGAGAGGAGAAGGAAGAAAAATGAAGGGAAAAGAGCGTGAGATTAAAAAGTCCAACCACATTCTATATGGAAGTAATTGTGTTTAGCCTTTTAGGTGAAAGTAAAGTTGGAAAGTGAAAGTCATCTGCTAGAAAGTTCCAAACAACTTTCTAAATAGTCTGGAGGGAGTAATGTTTGTGTATATATATTACCCTTCTTGTTGTATCTGGTTACTTTTGTACTTGATACAGAGTCTGAAGAAGACCTTGCTAGAAGGTTGAAACGTTACGTTAGTTTATGTTTTTAATAAAATAAATTACTGCCTTGGTCAGCATATTTAGTTTTTTTAAATTTTTAAGATAAACTTTTGTTGCTCACTGTACAGGATGTAAGTTGACGAAAATAGCACCAGGCATAATAGACAGCAAATCAAGTGGGGTGTTGTATCTAGTAATGAGGACATAAAATTTGCAAAGTTAGCTACAAAATCACGGATTATATGTTTTTAAAAAATCGTGTGCAGTGTCTAACAGCTCTCCTTTAAACACCTTTCAAACGGGCCAATGGGATCGAATAAATTGTTCGAGAAAAGTTAGCAAGATATGATTAAACGTTGTTGAAGAAAAGTACGCGTAACTAGTGACACCTGTAGGACAATAAAGGAAGCTTCCTTTTACCGATCCGATATGCAAATGCCTGGAGTATTTAACAAAACGTGTGTCTAAAAACAGCTGCGGGAAGCTCTAAATCTGAAAGGCGATTACCAGGAGACAGAACAAGAGACGCTGGTTAGTCGATAAGAATGCAAGTACAAGGAAAGGCAATCCGTGGTCGCTCGTCTCACTCAGAAGCCTTGGCTATTTTCGGACTTGTTACAAGCTTCATACAAGATAATGGCGAATCCTCGTCACAGACGTTTAACATGTAGAGTTCTTTCTCGAACCAGTAAGAACCGTGGATTAAACCCTGATGTTGGCCATCACCTTCTCAAACTAGAGAAAGCCGAATGGCTTGTTCTAGTCACGTGAGCGACGTCATCATCTGTAGGCGAGACAGCCGCCATGTTTGATTTATTTGGTGGAAGTAATGTTGGATCTTTATTAGCGAATGTGGAATTGCAATGCAATTTTAAGAACTGCAACGAAGTATAAGTGAAGTGGGAGCGTACAAGGTATATGGTCTATAAGTGTTGTGTTCCCAATTGTAGAGGAAATTATGAGGAGAACAGCAAGTCTAATGTATTTAGATTTCCTCAAGACGTTACTGAAAAAGAGAGATGGATTAGGGCAATTCCACATAATTTTGTCCCTAAAATCAACTCCAGGGTAAGTAACACAGACTTTATACTTATAAATAAACGAAATAGTTTAGTTCATAATGTAAATATTTAATGTGCACGAAATAGGCATTTAACATACTTTTAGATTTGGTCAAGTTTTACTTGTTTCTTGAAAATCATTTTTGATCACCAGTATCGAATTTGTAAATGTAACCAAGCTAATTTCTTTAGAAATGATAAATAATTTAACTTGCATTACCATATTTGGTTAACGTTACATAGTTCATCGTTCCAAATGAATTGTTCAACGTTATAAAATATTGTCATATCTGCCAAAGTAGTCTACTGTTTTGATATATCTGCCAAAGTAGTCTACTGTTTTGATAACATGTTCTTCATCGAAACTTCTATATAATTTATACAAATGTTCAGTTTGAAAGCATGATTAAGGAAAGAAAACTATAGAAGTGAGCAAGATTGAAAAATATGAATATTTACATTCTTATTTTTAGCTCACTTTAGTGTCTCTTTAGGTTAATCGGAGATAATGGAGGGCAAGTTGGAATTTAGGTTATGCATTGAGATACAAAGTACATTGTGTAACAATATGGGTACTACTTTACTATACCGGAGACACGTATCAATGATTTATTTCGCAATTTTTTACATTCCTAACGTACTATTCTGCATTGCGGAATATTTCTTTAGGTAAAATAATGAATTTCTAACGAAAATAATGTCTTATTTCTTACATTAACGAGTACTTACTGTTGTTCCTTATTTCCCACAAACCATCCACGGGTAGCCCCCAAAACCATTGACGTTAGCCTAAGAATTCACGATATCCCCACGAACCATCACGGGGACGAGGTATGCTTACTAGGTTAGGTTAGGCCTGTTAGGTTAGGTTCCATTAGCACTCCTTTCGTTCAATTTAGCATATACGGACAATACGAGAGCGTATTGTGCTCTCGTGCAGAAAGCAAATGGCGGCAGCAGCAATAGAGCGTCGGAAAGAGATTTTCGTAGAAAACCACATGCATTCGCATTAAAGTGGATCAAAACTACATTCCCGAACATCAACAACGCTACAGAAAATGCTTTGCGTCTTTCTCCTGTAAATTTGAAGAAATCCGTCTCCGGTATAGTAAAGTGTTACCACAACATGCACTTTGATGGAATGTTTCCTTGTATAATTATACAAGAATATATTGTTTATGTTTCAAATAAACGTTTTCACACAAAAAGCTTACAATTTTACCGAGCTATGTGAATAAGCGAACATAGTAATTTTGTTTAAATTGGTTTTTCTTGAGTATATTTAATCAAATTCTTTACTTACATGTGTATAAATTATTTTGGCTCTACAAACTTTTATGTGACAGATTCTTTTTTGGTATTCCTAAACAAAATTATTTAGACATTTTTACTGATGTTTAGTTATTGGAAACAAATAAATCGCCAAACTGCTTAACGCCAAACTCTCAAACTAACCTTTT
Source organism: Lepisma saccharinum (assembly GCF_977018435.1). NCBI lineage: Eukaryota > Metazoa > Arthropoda > Insecta > Zygentoma > Lepismatidae > Lepisma > Lepisma saccharinum. The sequence continues at coordinate 33,592,306 of NC_139238.1, forward strand.
TCGTTAGTCTAAGCAAATACTTTTTCTCTGTACCAATCGTAACCTCAATCCTTAAACCGTTTTGTAAAAAGTATTGGTTCAAAATTAAAAAATATATATATATATAGTATAGCTACTAGTATTGAGACTTGCTGATGTCATGTTTGATTTTTGTTATTTAGCGTCGCTTTTCTACCATTTCTGGTTAATGGTGACGATGAGAACGAATGACGATATGATAAAATTGTAGCGCGCTGTGCTAACCTTTCAGCCACCGAGGTCGGCTCTGATGTCAGGTGACCTCCAGGAGAGAATATTATTTTCCTTTCAACAAAAGTATTAGGCCTACATGTCTGCTTGAGGACAGGATAAGTAACTAAATACTGTAGATGTGCATTGTTAATAAATTGTAGAGCTTTCCCAGTTTGTTCATTCTATGCTGGTGAAAATGAATGTCATACTCGCCTATGGTCTTTTTACTGCCAATTTCTGGTATTTTTAATTCTCCACACTCTAAACTTTTCTGCTGTTTGCATTATTTATTTGTTGAAAAAATAATTGAGTGTTGGTACTACAAAGTGTTATCTGTCGTCGTCTTTTCATGAACGGAAAGAGAATAAAATAATAATAATGAAAGTGCTAGCGATGCTTCTGTGAATATATTATTTGGTTAGGCAACTTGACGAATTTCCTCTGAACGTAACTTATTCTATTTGTTCTTACTTTTTTGTACAAAAACTGTAACGAGTTTTATGTAAAACTTAAAAGTATTACGGATAATATTTCACAAATACACGCATTTTTAAAAAAAGAATTTCCACCAGAAATTTCGTAAAGATTTTCAACATGAATTTGTGTGATATTAGGGACCTTTTTGTGGTGGCCATTGTGGCTTCTTGAACAAAAATATGTTGGTGTAAACATTCAATATTTTCTTCTATCTCTTCTAACTATATTTTCTGAGGGTAAATGTTAAAAACTAACTTTCTCTGAGCTTCCAGTCCTTCCTAAAAGAAACAAACGAACTTAAATTATCTACGATAAAATATTGTCTTCCTTGCACAGCGTTAAGATGATCGCCTCCAGATGATGACGTCAGGACTGAGCGCTGCGGCCTGAGTCTCTAAGATGGTCTTGTGTTGGCCCGCCGCGTCTATTTCGCTGCACTTTTTGATACTATGTGTAGTGCATGTGTATCCTGGTGACAGGCTGGTGGAAGGAAATGACGTTCAACCAAGTGTTTTCAAGTTCAGAAGATTCGACAAATGCCTGTCTGCTGCTTTAAACGTTATTTGACGTTCCCCGTGGCGGAATGGTTAGCACATCGCGCTACGACCTCCAGGGGTCCCGGGTTCGAATCCCGGCCTGGGCATGGATGTTTGTGTGTCCATTCATCAATTTCATCATATCTTCACTCATCTCCATCTTCGCAAATTAGCCAAAAGTGGCACAAGAAGCGAAGTAAAAATAAAGCAAATCAATCAATTAATTAAACGTTCTTTTGACTAATTAGCATGCACCACGTGTCCACATACCACACATTACACCGCTCCAGAACGTAGTGCAAACGGTGCAGACGCCAAATACGCTAATTGACCACCAAATCAACGAAGTAGACGAGTCGGCGTTGCACCGTGCAACCAACTTGACGCTCGAGTGCAGAGAGAGTCGGAAAGAACTATACGGGTCTACTGAAGTCATCCGCCTCCTCCTCGTGATAGCCAAAAGTGGAAAAATGTTATAAGGAGAAAAACAATTTCGAGAACAAGACCAATACTGGAGTTCAGGTATCCAGAGGAGAACGAGAGCAGTGGCGTCGATTTCATATGACTTTTGGGGGGGGAGGGGGGTTGGAGATTGACGAACTAAAAGAGAAATAATTGTACACTCGACAAGACCGCCAGCACGATTCTTTCTCGGGGGGAGGGGGGGAGCAGTGCTTCAAGTGGGGGGAAAGTGAAGTGATGCTTTCCCCCAGTTAATATAATTCTCATAAAGCATCCGCAACACTAGGATAATTTGCATAAGCACTTAAATCTTTTACGGCACCACCTCTCGACTATGTTTTCATGTTATAATTTCAAAATTTGAATAATATAAGAAGGTCTTTCCAGAAATTTCAATACAAGGTTATTACAAATGATCTTCCCGAATTCATACACATGTAAATCACGTTTAATATAACTCAGATACCAAAAGGTTATATCAATGTAAAGAGTAACTCAAAGTTGTATTACATTACCTCATTCATTACCTCACAAGTGTTCAATGTTGAGTCCCTTTGGTAACTCGACACACATCTAGCCTGTAGTCGAGTTGCAAACACGCTGTAGCATATCACGATCGATTTCTGGAATGTGATGCGTGCTTGCAGATCAAGCAAGGTCTGTGGAAATGGTGGCTGGTCGACCCTATCTTTAACAAACCCCACAGGAAGAACGTGGCACAGTGGTTCGGATTCCACTTATAATACAGGGTTGGCCATATTGATGGGACACATTTCAAATGCATATGTGGAGCATATAGGAAGCAACATTTATTACCAAATATATGGAAAACACTGCCAAAGGACGGGAGTTTTGCACTGTGTTCAGTGTTTGAAGATTACATCCCTGAGATGGACACCACCTTGACGAGAACATTTGTTAATACGAACAGAATGACAGCGTCACAGTCACCGCTGAGCAGTACAACACGATGCTACGAACATTCTTCATACCCGAAATAAGACGGCTTGGCCTAAGGGACATGTGGCTGCAGCAGGATGGTGCCACTAGTCATACAGCAGTAGTCTCAATGAGAATCCTTCGACAACACTTCCCGGGACGGCTCATCTCGAGATTCGGGGATGTCCATTGGCCATCCAGATCCCCGGATCTAACTCCACCGGACTACTTCCTGTGGGGTTACCTAAAGGACAAGGTGTACACCACAAGGCCCGCTATCATCAATGAACTGAAGGACAACATCCAAAGGGAGATAACGGTCATTCCAGTCGAAACCCTGCACAAAACTATGCTGAACATGACTGTTAGAGCCAAAGAATGTTCTTGTCAAGGTGGTGTCCATCTCAGGGATGTAATCTTCAAATACTGAACACAGTGCAAAACTCCCGTCCTTTGGCAGTGTTTTCCATATATTTGGTAATAAATGTTGCTTCCTACATGCTCCACATATGCATTTGAAATGTATCCCATCAATATGGCCCACCCTGTACATTCATCAATTTTCTGTGAATATGTATCCGCCAGTCAGATAACATATATCATAAACTGTACGTCCAGTCCCGATTAGCATATCTATGCATAAAGTGAACTTAAATCAAATATAAATTCAATATAATAATAGCTATGATAATTATTATTGTTATTATTTCTACTATCAATAGCGTGACCTCCTCCCCCCACCTACAAAAGTTTCTGGCTACACCCATGTGCGCCAGGTCTGTTAATCTTAGTTCCATTGGTCCTGGGTTCGATACCCGGTGGAGGCACATAGTGGTTCGGATCCTATTTAAAGAAAAAAAACTGTAGGTTCAGTCCCGATTTGCCTTGCTGTGCATAAAGTGGACACGAAATCAATCGATCAATCAAATCTTAGTTCCATTGTCGCTCTGCGCCGTACACCCAACGATAGAGACCCGATAAATTCAGGAAGACGCCACAGAGCCAACAATTCCGCCATAATTCTCGAAATTGACGAAATTCCAGGTCAGCAATATTAAAGAGCGGGTCTCGCATCCATCACCCAAAGTACGCCACGCCCTGCGACCCAGCCGGTTAGCGATCTCACCTTGAGAACGTCTATGGACTCGTATCCCCATATACCCTTTCCATTTTTCAAACTTGCCGTGCCAGTTCTTCCTTCTTCGAAACGCATTCTTGCGCCTTGACAACCATGCGCGAGATTAATGCGTGGGAAAGGTAATCCCTGTAGTCGCTACAAAAGGCATTAACAGAATTAGACTTTCACATGTTGTGTTTTTTTGTTACTTCTTTGCCGTTTCATATGTGTCTGCAAGGTGAACGTGTTGGCGTTCAACCATGAAAAGCAAACAAAAAAAAAAAGTGAACATTAAAACCTTCTCAAAGCTATCAGATTAGAAATGCCGGGAATGTTATTCAACGCCATACCTTTCAGAAATGTTCAGCCATAGAAGTTTCTTAAGGTTTTCATAGTAGCGCTTTACCCTACGTCTCCGTGGCTCCACGGGTGTGTGTGTGTGTATATATTAGTGGTGACCTTCCCATATACACAAATTTTTACATGACACGCGCACATATATGATACGCTGACACTTGACCCCCGCGCTTCATGAGGCACCACGAGTTTACAAGACACTTTTGCTTCAATTAAGCATTTAACCTGATTTCTCTTGTCTTCATGGATTGCTTTGACTTACTTAAAACATCCAAGATTACTGAAATTAAATACTGCATAAAAATCGTATTTCAAATATTTGAGTAACTATTCGTTTAGTTGAAATCATGAAGTGAAAATATTATTTCATATGAAAGAATGCAAATTCACTACAGGGCCACAATTCAATGAAAAGTAAACAAATTAGAATTATGATAGAGAATGTTACTGGATATGATTACGAGTTGCCACTTTGATAGGTAAAGTGATAGTTGGATATTGAACACGCAGAGTTTTGTAATTAAATACAATGAGCGTCACACCCTGGCACATCGGAAATGAAAAGAAGACTAATTTAGCCTCTCATAAATCTTGTTTTTAACATTCAACATGATCTGCATATTGCTCTTAGGAAATAATACGAAACACAAATTAATTTTTTACTAACTGTATTAATGTTTATATTGTGATTATATATGATATTTGTACTTCAGACTAAGGATTTAAGAAACAAAAATCTCTTGTCAAGTTTTGGTTGCAGGCCCCGCGTATACCTATATAGCCAAAAGTCACCGGACACCCAGTGCTGTTCATTCCAAAGACACCAGCCAGGTGACTAATAAGATTCGGGCCTCCCTTCGCTATTATTACAGCATTTACTCTTTGGGGCAGGCTTTCCATTCGTCCTGTAGCCTCGTGAATGGGTGGTTTTCGGTCGAGTGGGTCTGGCACGCAACCGACGCTCCAGTTCATCCCAAAGATGTTCTATGAGGTTCCAGTCGGGGCTTTGAGGGGGACAGCTAAGCACATCCACCTGCTGCCCTCAAACCACAATGCAATGGGCAGGGGCATTATCGTGCTGATAGAAAGAAGGGCCCATTCCAAACTGTTGCCAGAGCGTGGGCAGCATGCTTTTGTTTAAAATATCCTCATAAACACCACTGTTCATGTTGCCATTAACCAAAACCAATGGCCCGAACCCAAACCAGGAAAATAGTCCCAGACCATGACACTGTCGCCACGTTCACTCGGGTTTCCGGTGACTTCTGGCTATACAGGGTGTTTCTGTGACCGTGTTACAGACTTGCAGGGATGCTGGAACAGAACAAACGCAACAACATGAGATAGGGAACCCTGGTCCGAAAATGCCTCAGTCAAAAGTTACAAGCCAAAACCTTCGATGGGCAGACAACATTCACAACGCGGAGGGAAACCATAAAATATGTTTGGGGAAGTGGAAAACAAACACAGAAGAATCATTGTAGTGGCTTTAATGAGTAGTAACTGCAGCCATCATTGCAGCAGTTGTTCAAAGTGACGGCCCCCTGCCTCGATACAGGCATGAAGCTCTGTCGCATCCGCTCTAATATCCCAGGAGTCGTTCGGACCAGATCACAGGTTGCAAGGATTCTTGACAACAGGTCCTCTACATTACTCACAGGTGTCTCGTAGACAACATTTTTGACATGACCCCACAAAAATCAAGTGCGGTGAGATCAGGTGAACGGGCAGGCCAAGTAACAGGTCCGGCTCTCCCTAAACACCGCTGTGGGAAGGTCTGCATCATAATATCACGAGAAGTGGGCTGGGGTCCCATCATGTTGAAACACATGCGTTGAGGAACGAGAAGTGGGACATATTCCAATAACTCGGGGAGGATGTCTCTCAGAAACACAGTGTAAACTGGTCCAGTTAATCGTGGAAGTACAATTGAATTGAATTGAATTTAAAATTTTGGGTGCGTCAGCACTAAGGCTATTTTTCACCCGTCACAGTATACGGGGTCCAGCCCCTTATCGTTACAAATCACAACTCTAACGTTGCAGAATTAAAAGCATAAAAAATTAAAATGTTCTGACTGTTGTTAAAAGCCGAGGCTGCAAAGAACACTCAGCAAAAATAAGGACAAAACACAGGACAACACAAACAAAATTATACTGGCCATGGGGCCAGTCGCCAGAGCCTCGTTAGTCTTAAGTCCAGGGTGTACTAACGTGGAAGTGAGGTTGACAATTGGGTGTACTACGTGGAAGGTCACCCCTTACACCCCTCGTGGCAGTACAAGATACGGACTCCAGGGCATGCGTGGTGGATTCTTTCCCCTTTCTTTTATGGTTCCCCTCCGCGTTGTGCGTGGTTGCCTGCCCTTCGAAGGTTTTGGCTTGTAACTTTGACTGCGGCATTTACGGACCAGGGTTCCCCATCTCATTTTGTTGCGTTTGTTCCCTTCCATCATCCCTGCAAGTCTGTAACACGGTCACAGAAACACCCTGTATAGTATGCCCTAGGCCCCGCACTGACAGAAATGTCTTACTCGACTGAGACTGACACGAAAATAACTCAGAGAAGGGTTTCCATTTTCACGCAGAGGGAAATTTTATGTTATTTCATTCAGCTTATGATCGTCATATATCATTTGAAGGTGTGTTCATTTCATTGTTCCAGAAGCTCTTTTAAAGAGAATTCCTGAGAGAATCAATATCGGCCGTTATCTTTCTATGATGTCCATCACCTACATCCTAAAACTAGGCTTGGCAACCTTCCCGGAATGACCAGGAGTCTACCGGAATCGAACTCACTCTTCCGGTCTCCCGGACAATCTTTGTTATCTCCAGGAATGACTACATTTAGTATCATTATAGTATATATATTTTTATTATTATTCTCTCTTTATGATACTTAATTTTCAAGAATTTTGTTATAGTATTACGTCTTCAGGGAGTCTATGTACGTATATCCCGGGTTCGAATCCCGGCCTGGGCAGTCAGGATCAGTCTATGTATCTGTATATTCATCTTGTTTCATTTACTTACAAATTGTGGTTCCTGGGTTACTTTGATCAAGTTGATTCATTTTTGTATTCACAGTAACAAGACCACAAACGACTTACAGCTGAAAGTTAGGATATTAATTTTCCAAAACCTTTTATTCTAAAGGGTTGTTCCATGTCAAATCAACCAATAAAATGTATTTTTGAACCTTTAGGATTCAGATTTTTTAGATTTTTCGTTTATGCAGTGTACGTATCAAGAGGACAAAAACTGCCCTATTTCAGATTTTCTGGATTCTTAGTTTTTGAGTTATTGACTTTCAGAAAAACAAAAATCCCAAAATTTGACGCCATTGTGAAATCTAGAAACAGCTATAGATCAAAAACTATTTGACGTAGAGAGCTCAAATTGCTGTCATTCTCTTCTGCTTTCAATGAGTTTTAATTTGAAATGCAACATGACTGTGTTATTTGATTTTTGTAAGTTTCAAAAACTCGAAAAAATAGTTTTTTTGAAAATATCAAAAACACAATTTTTTTTATTTTCTTGAAAAAAATATATGTTTTGAAGACATCAATTGCCTATTTGTGTGCAGAATTTCATAATGGGACGGCAATGGGTTCCTATAGAAACCTTTTTTTTTTTGTATTGTAATGTGTGCAATTTCTGAGATGTCAAAGTTCAGACCTTGGATGATTTGACATGAAATGACACTAAAGCATCGTTTGGCAACCTATGGGGCGTGACCCAGTGCTGGGTCCCGAGGGGGCGTTTGGTGGGTCACGAAGTCGAGCTAGAAAATTGATTTAAAGTGTCTTCTATTACATTTAAATCACTAAGTAGCAGAAATAAGGGGCGTCTCAGAAATATTTTCGTTTTTGAATCCGCCCTCTGGGGCAATTCGCACATTACGGAGAAATGAGATAGATCTTAAACGCATGGCAACATTGTTAATATTTACTTGACATGGTGCGCTTTACAGGGCAGCAATGTGCTTTTTGTGTTCTTTCGTTTTCTAAAAATAATGATTCTTATGTTGTTGTGCGTCGTTTGTACCGGCATCATTATAACCTGGCAGGAATGAGAGACGTCCCAAGCGCACATTTAATTAAATATTGGGTGAGAAAGTTTGAAAACACTGGAAGCATTATGACGAGTAAACCGCCGGGACGTCCAAGGTCATCACGATCGAACAGAAACGTTGACCGTGTGCGCCAGTCTGTTAGTGAGGATCCTCACCACTTCAGAGGGCTAGTGCCAAATGATGAGAACTTTTTTTTTAACTCCTGTAATTCAGAACCATGATGGCTACAACAGAAACACGTTTCTCCAGCAAGATGGGGGTCACTTCTCACGTCACCAATGAATCACTGAATGTTCATCAGTTATTCCCAGAGAGGGTTATCAGTCGCAGAGGGGACATTAACTGGCCACCGAGATGTCCCGATTTGACACCAGCAGATTTTTTCTTATGGGGTTACCTTAAAAGTAATATACAATGGCACAAAATTTGAGAGAATTGAAGCAAAGAATTACAGACGAAATCAATGCTATTCCTCGTGCAATGTCGAAAACTTTAGTTCAAGAATAATTGAATGTGAAAATATGAACGGTCACCATTTGTCCAATACTCTTTTCCACAAATAAAAATTTAATGTTTAAGCTTTCTTTTGGTAATGAATTTATCTTTATACAAAAAAATATTTCTGAGGCACCCTTTATGATTATAAACTGGGTGCAAACCTCTACAATTAATTCTGCCGGCTCCCATGCTTATGGGCCCCATGAAATGTAATATCCTTCAGGGTGGGTCCCGGACTGAAAAATGTTGAGAACCAGTGCCCTAAAGGGTTTGAAGGCTGTAAAGGCATCTCCAGGAATTTTATTCTACAGCATAACGTTGGCAGCTAACATTAAACATGTACGTGGTTTCTGCAAGGACAAATATCCAATATCACTTTGAGCACAGGTCGTTGTTTCATACAATAGAGATACAGTGCTTGTATTGGCATTAATTCAGATATAAAAGCTAATATTCATTACAAAACACGATGGTGGTCAGAGAATATGTGTGGAATTCTGCAGTCCTTCAAGATGCCACCTTGCTTCATCCTGCAAGCCTTCCAGCTCGCATGCTATTCTTTTGTTTTTCAGCGCCATCTCTGTTGTCATAATAGCGAACGTCACGTGCAATGACTACAAACCTTATTAGCACATTTTCTTGTGGGAAATATCCTGGGAACAGCCGGGCCTAGTTTACATGCATAATAGAGTAATAGATTGGGATTCCTGCATGTTTGCTTTCCGGTTCGAATCTTCGGCGGTATATTGCAGACATTTTCACATACGCAGGACAGGTTCCTGGACTGAATTGAAATACTTTACAGATAAAAAGGTTCTTTACGGTCCAGAACCCATTTACGCTTGCTGATTTTCTCTCCTGGACCGGAATTGAATTTATTTAAAATTCCACGACCTTTAGCAACCCTGGCTGTAAGGGGTGACTTTTCCGTATGCACCCACATGTTAACCTTTCTTCCTGGACAGAATTTTTGCAGACTAACGAAGCTCTGGCGTCTGGACACTCAAGCCAACGTGTGGGATTTGTATTCTGTGCTGTTCATGCGAACATACTAAGGACCAGATGTAAACATACACCCAGAAGCCTTAAGAGCTTGCTTCTTCACACAGAACCTAAAATCTGTATAGACACACAAATGTGCATAACACATACATTTACGCTGCATCAAAATAACGGAGAAAGGGCACATTTTTCAGCTGCTGTTTAAGTTTGATTTGGTTTATTTAGCGTCGCATTCTTCCACTTTTGGCTAATTGTGAGACGATGGATGTTGAAAAGATTAAGTGGATGACGGGACAATTACAAACACACATGCAAGGCACAACAAAAGCCGCGCAGATAATTATACAGGCTCAGAGCCCAGGCGACGAAACCTCGTTGGCCCACAGCACTGCATTGCCAGGTTGTTCTACGAGGAAATGGGTCTAACTTGGGTGCCATCTCAAAAGTCCTCTCCTTACACCCTAGCTACTGTTCAGCAGGGTTGTTAAAGGTCAGGAATCCATAAATTCTAATGGGTTCTATTGGTTTCCGCTGGAGGACAGGAACCTTTTTTATAGCACAATTTAAATTCGGTCCAAGTTTCGTATTCTTTCAATGAAAAAGGTTCCTGGACCGAATTTTAATTGATCCTGAAAAAAGGTTCCTGGACCGTATTTATATTGCTCTGGTAAAAAGGTTCCTGGACCGAATTTAAATACTTTGCAGATAAAAAGGTTGTTTACGGTCCAGAACCCTAAATGGGTTCACGCTTGCTGATTTTCTCTCCTGGACCGGAATTGAATTTACTTCAAATTCCTGGACCGGAATTGAATTTACTTAAAATTCCTGGACCTTTAACAACCCTGCTGTTCAGTGTGATGCACTAAAATACATCAATTGGCCCGATCTTGCAAGGAAACCAATACTGTACGTTTAGCCCTATCACAAGTACAGTCATGGACACTTCTGGGTTGTAACGATTCCATTGAAAGTTAATGGAATTGTTATAACCCAGAAGTGTCCGTGACTGTACAATCAACATTTATTTGATGCATTCTATGCGTTGATGGCGACAAAAACAGTCCTCGGTGTTAGAGATCCTAGCATTTCCTCTATTTTGACTGTACTTAACATTCCAGCGATTTCAAAAGGCAAAGTTTATTGAACACACGGATCAAAACTCAGTTAATGTTACGGTACATTTTATTGATGACACTGTTTTCAGAACAACTGCCTATATTTGGTTGGAGTTTGCCTTTGCTTCAGTATTGTGCGCCTGCGCCCCCGAGCTTGATGGGTGACGTTGAAACTGACACCTGGTGGTAAAGGTGGAAACTGTATTCGGGAGCCTTTCGATTCGGATGAATTCGTACACACAGAAAAGCGATGGGAACAAGGTAACGTTGCGCTTGCAGATTCCGACACGGCCTATGTCAGTCGGTCGGTGAAGGCTTCAGGAAATGTAACGAACCTCTATATTTGTCACTAAGGTTTACTTATTGACTTGAAAACATCCTGAATATATATTTTATATCAGGATATCGACAGTTAAAAAATGATAAAACAATAGCAAGATGCTCGTGCGCGCAGAGAGTGTGAATTATTAACTAAACTAATCCAAATATTAAGTACGTTCCAGGACTTGCAAAAGATAAAAGTATTACTCTTTTATCGTTTCATTAACATTAGAGATTGTCAATAACACAAAACCGAGATCGGATACACACTCCTACTGCTTCAATTCGACCAAAATTGGACAAAAACGCTGTAAAGAAGCAAATTGCGCTACTACTGAATGTCCAAGAATACTTTCTGGAACAATAGAAAAGAATTCTGAATAAAATATTTTTAGTAATCTGAGTTTGCAACACTGAATTGAGGCTTAGTTATTTTTAGTGATCCGGGTTGGCAACACTGACAAAGATAATTTCTTCGGCGGACGATTGAGAAGGTGCCATGGTAAAATCTTAACGCTTAGCTTGTCATATATGCCCGATTCTCACGTATGGTAGGCAGCACACGTGGAAAACGCGGCACAAAATCACGAGCTCCCCGTTAAGGCCCTGGTTTTATGGACAATTAACTTTGGAGTCGATTAGATGCTGCCCACCTCGGATAACGACAAAACGAAAACTCTTGGGAAAGCAATTCTCGACCATAGCACCTTTGGCTTCCCATGAACCCCAAACTTAACTAGAATGAAGAACCGTGCCTTGCTTGTTTAAGTGCAACCAGCTGCAGATGGGGACGAGCCAAGTAATTCTCGATTTATCTGCATTTTCAATGCCCCATTCAAAGAATTGACTAAAACCTCTGAACATTTCAGAATCTAAAATATGTCAGCATGGAATGTTTAAGGTGAGAGGAGAATATGGCAAGTGGGAAAGAAACTTTGTTATGAGTAGAGTAGACCTGGATTTCAGGTTTTTAACCTATTTTTTCCTTTACAAGTATGTCAGAAATAATAAGTTATGTCAGCGTTTCGTTAAAAAACGCAACAACCGATGACGTTTTATAGTAAAAAAAAGTAAAGTCCTGCCCTGTGCTTAGCACCACGCCATGAAGGCGTATAGGGAGTGTGGGAGTAACGCCCCACACTTTCTTGATCCGGTCATGAGTGGGAGTGATGTGATCAGCATCACGCCCCTGACCGCCTTTACCCCCCAGGTACCCATGTCATGTGCCTAAAAAAACCTATTTGCTTGTTAGAACCTATTTTAGGTTTATGCGCCTAAATCAAGCCTATTTTATTAGGATTTCATATATTCTTAAAGGTTTTACAGAATTTTTATGTCACACAGATATATTTGCTTTGTTTGGTCACGAAAAAATCAATGACGAACGTGTCTGAAACATACTCTCTGTCGATTTCCCTTCCTCCAAGCCCATGGTGATTTTTCAAAGCTCTAAACAAAGTAAAATGTCTGGTGCCACTGTTACCAATCCAAAGTGGTCTGATCTGTGTGGTCTTGCTCACTTTCGCGTCACTTCGGTACTTTGTTGCATTCACGCCTTGCAAACTAACATTTCAGCATTGAAGTTTGCACCACTGACTATGTTTTTGTTGAAAGATCGTTTTCGTCATATAAGATGATCCTCACAGACAAAATTGCGGAATTTGACTATAACATGAAAAAAGATTGTTGCCTAAGTATGCGGCAAAGTGTGGATCTTAATACCAAATTTCCAATGGTAAGTTCTGCCATTGCCGTCGTGTTAGGCAACACACACAACATTATGCAAGATAGTGCATATTTCAGGATATAGGTGTCCCTTTCATTGCCGGCGACTATACCTAATCAGCCTTTTTCAGGAATTTTGAACTATTTTAAGTTTTTTAACCTACTTCAGGAGTTTTAGAGCCTAACTTAAGATTTTTAGTAGCTATTTTAGGATTTTTAGAACTTATTTTAGGGATTTTCGAACCTATTTTAGGATTTTAGAGCCTATTTTAGAAACCTAAAAGCACACATTTTAGAACCTAAAAGCCTATGAATGAACAAGAACGTCGCTTTGAAGGACTCCGCATGAGGGAGAAAGAGAAGCCAGCAAAATAATGGTATGGACAAATAAAGATAAAAGAAAAAGAAAGAGAAGAAGTGACGGAAAAAGAAAGAAAAGAAGGGAGTGAGAAATAAAAATCTAGATAGGAAAAGTGAGGACTACAGAAGCTCTAGAGGAAAAGAAAGAAAAGAAGAAAAGTGAAAGAGGAAGAAAAAACTAGGCATAAAATTGATTGATTGATTTGATTGATTTAGTTTATTTTACTTCGCGTTTTGTGCCTCGAGGCTAATTTGCGAAGATGGGGATGAGTGATGAAATTGATGAATGGACATTCACAAACAACCAAGCCCGACCAGGATTCGAACCCAGGACCCTTGGCGTCGCAGCGCGATGTGCTAACCACTCGGCCACAGGGTCGGGCACTAGGCATAAAAGTGTGGAGAGAGAGAAAGAGAGGGGAAAAGCTCGGGCAAAGAAAAGACTGAGGTGAAATATGGAAACTAAAGAAACTAGAGAGAAAAGTGTGGAAGTAAAGAAGCTCGAGAGAGAGTTTGGGAAGAGACAAGAAAATTAAAAAAAATACAATTGACAATAAAGAGGGTAAACAAGCACACAATAATAGATTCTAAAACAAAGGAAGAAAGGCCTAAATCTAAAGAGAAAAAGAGAGAAGAAAAAGAAGTGAAGATGATTCTTTCTATATTGCAGTGGAGTCAAGTGACCCCCTTAAACATGGGGGTTATAGTAAAGACTTCAACGGTGGTACACCTCACTCATCCCCGATCAGCATCACAATTCAGCCGTTGTTTACAACTAAGTATACTTTGAAAGCTGAGCTGTGGATAAGTGCAGGCACAGTAAGACCAAATGCAATTTTGTCAGAGGTTCTTCAGAACATGATGCAATGACAATAGCTTTTTGTTCAGTTCGAGGAACCCGCGGTGTTTCCTTCCCTTGTCACATACACGTTTTTAACGATTGCTGACTCACTACCTCCAGGCAATCCTGGTAATCGACAGATTGTGGTCTCCAATCGTGGCTAACCTTGCGAGTTGTCTGTTCTTAGGCTCCTCTGCCCAAGGCCAGACACAAACTCTTCCGTGTGTCTCGTCATTGCTGCACTGTACTGTTCTGAAGTTTCCTCACGTTTATTGAGAAGGATGCAGTATTATTTTTTTTACTTCAGGGCGAGGGAATCCCCACCACCATTGCTGGGCTGAGACAGGATTTTTAAAGGTCCAAGAATCCATAAATTCCTATGGGTTCTATTAGATTCCGTAAAAGGACCGGAATCTTTTTCCTCGTACAATTTAAATTCGGTCCAAGTCTCGTATAGATTCCAGGACCGGTAAAAAGGTTCCTGGACCGTATTTAAAATGATCCGGGAAAAGGATTCCTGGACCGTATCTAAATTGATCCAGGAAAAAGGTTCCTGGACCGTATCTAAATTGATCCAGGAAAAAGGTTCCTGGACCGTATCTAAATTGATCCAGGAAAAAGGTTCCTGGACCGTATCTAAATTGATCCAGGAAAAAGGTTCCTGGACCGTATCTAAATTGATACAAGGAAAAAGGTTCCTGGACCGTATCTAAATTGATCCAGGAAAAAGGTTCCTGGACCGTATCTAAATTGATCCAGGAAAAAGGTTCCTGGACCGTATCTAAATTGATCCAGGAAAAAGGATTCCTGGACCGTATCTAAATTGATCCAGGAAAAAGGTTGCTTGGACCGTATCTAAATTGATCCAGGAAAAAGGTTGCTTGGACCGTATCTAAATTGATCCAGGAAAAAGGTTCCTGGACCGTATCTAAATTGATCCAGGAAAAAGGTTCCTGGACCTTATCTAAATTGATCCAGGAAAAAGGTTCCTGGACCGTATCTAAATTGATCCAGGAAAAAGGTTCCTGGACCGTATCTAAATTGATCCAGGAAAAAGGTTCCTGGACCGTATCTAAATTGATCCAGGAAAAAGGTTCCTGGACCGTATCTAAATTGATCCAGGAAAAAGGTTCCTGGACCGTATCTAAATTGATCCAGGAAAAAGGTTCCTGGACCGTATCTAAATTGATCCAGGAAAAAGGATTCCTGGACCGTATCTAAATTGATCCAGGAAAAAGGATTCCTGGACCGTATCTAAATTGATCCAGGAAAAAGGTTCCTGGACCGTATCTAAATTGATCCAGGAAAAAGGTTCCTGGACCGTATCTAAATTGATCCAGGAAAAAGGTTCCTGGACCGTATCTAAATTGATCCAGGAAAAAGGTTCCTGGACCGTATCTAAATTGATCCAGGAAAAAGGATTCCTGGACCGTATCTAAATTGATCCAGGAAAAAGGATTCCTGGACCGTATCTAAATTGATCCAGGAAAAAGGTTCCTGGACCGTATCTAAATTGATCCAGGAAAAAGGTTCCTGGACCGTATCTAAATTGATCCAGGAAAAAGGTTCCTGGACCGTATCTAAATTGATCCAGGAAAAAGGTTCCTGGACCGTATCTAAATTGATCCAGGAAAAAAGTTCCTGGACCGTATCTAAATTGATCCAGGAAAAAGGTTACTGGACCGTATCTAAATTGATCCAGGAAAAAGGTTCCTGGACCGTATCTAAATTGATCCAGGAAAAAGGTTCCTGGACCGTATCTAAATTGATCCAGGAAAAAGGTTCCTGGACCGTATCTAAATTGATCCAGGAAAAAGGTTCCTGGACCGTATCTAAATTGATCCAGGAAAAAGGTTCCTGGACCGTATCTAAATTGATCCAGGAAAAAGGTTCCTGGACCGTATCTAAATTGATCCAGGAAAAAGGTTCCTGGACCGTATCTAAATTGATCCGGACCGTATCTAAATTGATCCAGGAAAAAGGTTCCTGGACCGTATCTAAATTGATCCAGGAAAAAGGTTCCTGGACCGTATCTAAATTGATCCAGGAAAAAAGTTCCTGGACCGTATCTAAATTGATCCAGGAAAAAGGTTACTGGACCGTATCTAAATTGATCCAGGAAAAAGGTTCCTGGACCGTATCTAAATTGATCCAGGAAAAAGGTTCCTGGACCGTATCTAAATTGATCCAGGAAAAAGGTTCCTGGACCGTATCTAAATTGATCCAGGAAAAAGGTTCCTGGACCGTATCTAAATTGATCCAGGAAAAAGGTTCCTGGACCGTATCTAAATTGATCCAGGAAAAAGGTTCCTGGACCGTATCTAAATTGATCCAGGAAAAAGGTTCCTGGACCGTATCTAAATTGATCCAGGAAAAAGGATTCCTGGACCGTATCTAAATTGATCCAGGAAAAAGGATTCCTGGACCGTATCTAAATTGATCCAGGAAAAAGGTTCCTGGACCGTATCTAAATTGATCCAGGAAAAAGGTTCCTGGACCGTATCTAAATTGATCCAGGAAAAAGGTTCCTGGACCGTATCTAAATTGATCCAGGAAAAAGGTTCCTGGACCGTATCTAAATTGATCCAGGAAAAAGGATTCCTGGACCGTATCTAAATTGATCCAGGAAAAAGGATTCCTGGACCGTATCTAAATTGATCCAGGAAAAAGGTTCCTGGACCGTATCTAAATTGATCCAGGAAAAAGGTTCCTGGACCGTATCTAAATTGATCCAGGAAAAAGGTTCCTGGACCGTATCTAAATTGATCCAGGAAAAAGGTTCCTGGACCGTATCTAAATTGATCCAGGAAAAAAGTTCCTGGACCGTATCTAAATTGATCCAGGAAAAAGGTTACTGGACCGTATCTAAATTGATCCAGGAAAAAGGTTCCTGGACCGTATCTAAATTGATCCAGGAAAAAGGATTCCTGGACCGTATCTAAATTGATCCAGGAAAAAGGTTGCTTGGACCGTATCTAAATTGATCCAGGAAAAAGGTTGCTTGGACCGTATCTAAATTGATCCAGGAAAAAGGTTCTTGGACCGTATCTAAATTGATCCAGGAAAAAGGTTCCTGGACCGTATCTAAATTGATCCAGGAAAAAGGTTCCTGGACCGTATCTAAATTGATCCAGGAAAAAGGTTCCTGGACCGTATCTAAATTGATCCAGGAAAAAGGTTCCTGGACCGTATCTAAATTGATCCAGGAAAAAGGATTCCTGGACCGTATCTAAATTGATCCAGGAAAAAGGATTCCTGGACCGTATCTAAATTGATCCAGGAAAAAGGATTCCTGGACCGTATCTAAATTGATCCAGGAAAAAGGATTCCTGGACCGTATCTAAATTGATCCAGGAAAAAGGTTCCTGGACCGTATCTAAATTGATCCAGGAAAAAGGTTCCTGGACCGTATCTAAATTGATCCAGGAAAAAGGTTCCTGGACCGTATCTAAATTGATCCAGGAAAAAGGTTCCTGGACCGTATCTAAATTGATCCAGGAAAAAGGATTCCTGGACCGTATCTAAATTGATCCAGGAAAAAGGATTCCTGGACCGTATCTAAATTGATCCAGGAAAAAGGATTCCTGGACCGTATCTAAATTGATCCAGGAAAAAGGTTCCTGGAACGTATCTAAATTGATCCAGGAAAAAGGATTCCTGGACCGTATCTAAATTGATCCAGGAAAAAGGTTCCTGGACCGTATCTAAATTGATCCAGGAAAAAGGTTCCTGGACCGTATCTAAATTGATCCAGGAAAAAGGTTCCTGGACCGTATCTAAATTGATCCAGGAAAAAGGATTCCTGGACCGTATCTAAATTGATCCAGGAAAAAGGATTCCTGGACCGTATCTAAATTGATCCAGGAAAAAGGATTCCTGGACCGTATCTAAATTGATCCAGGAAAAAGGTTCCTGGAACGTATCTAAATTGATCCAGGAAAAAGGATTCCTGGACCGTATCTAAATTGATCCAGGAAAAAGGTTCCTGGACCGTATCTAAATTGATCCAGGAAAAAGGATTCCTGGACCGTATCTAAATTGATCCAGGAAAAAGGATTCCTGGACCGTATCTAAATTGATCCAGGAAAAAGGTTCCTGGAACGTATCTAAATTGATCCAGGAAAAAGGATTCCTGGACCGTATCTAAATTGATCCAGGAAAAAGGTTCCTGGACCGTATCTAAATTGATCCAGGAAAAAGGTTCCTGGACCGTATCTAAAATGATCCAGGAAAAAGGTTCCTGGAACGTATTTAAATTCATCCGCAAAAAGGTTCCTGGACCGAATTGAAATACTTTACAGATAAAAAGGTTCTTTACGGTCGAGAATCCATTTACGCTTGCTGATTTTCTCTCCTGGACCGGAATTGAATTCATTTAAAATTCCTGAACCTATAACAACCCTGAGTTGAGGTGTGTGAACAGGATATGCATTCATCTGCAAGGAAACGTACTCTCTTTTTGGGGGGACGGATAAATGCACAGTATAAATTTGAAAATCACTAAAATATAAAAACTACATGATGAATCTTTGCCATTGCTTCTGATTTTTCATTTTCCACCCATAGCTATTGCACTTCGCTAGTAGTTGTTCGTGTTGTCGCTTGTTTAACGGATGAGCAGGCAACTACAAATATTCACTTGAATGAAACACATGATTCAAAAACTTGACGACATTGCACGTACTATAGAAGTATGCACAAGAACGGGGGTACGGATCCAGGAAAATTTGCCCCCAAAAATAGAATAAGCTGACAATTTGCACCAAAACTGCAGCAAGCGTTTAGCGTACTTATGCTAATCGCGCCGGCCTCCGTGACAGAATGGTTAGCTTATCGTGCTACGACGCTAGGTTTGAACGAATCCCGGCATGGGTGTTCTAGTTTGTTCCTTCACCAATTTCATCATATCATCACTCATCCTCATCTTCGTGATTAGCCCGACCCTGTGGCCGAGTGGTTAGCACATCGCGCTGCGACGCCTAGGGTCCCGGGTTCGAATCCCGGTCGGGCTTGGTTGTTTGTGAATGTCCATTCATCAATTTCATCATTTCATCACTCATCCCCATCTTCGCAAATTAGCCAAGAGGCACAAAACGCGAAGTAAAATAAAACCAATCAATCAATCTTCGTGATTAGCCCAAAAGTGGCAGGAATGCGAAGTAAAATAAACCATTTCAATCAATTATGCTAATCGCAAGAATGATTGAAGAAGGAACACTCACGAAGAATGCCCATGCCCAGCCCGGGATTCGAATCTGGGACCCCTATGGGATCGTAGCACGCTGTGCTAGCCACTCCGGATCTGAAGTCTGCGAATTTTAACTATTATAGTAAAAGATAAGAATTAGGTCCCGAAACAATTCTTTGTCTTTAGTTTCTTCAATATTCTTTCCAAATGTGAGTGTAACGAGGCTGAACAATTGAACGTTCTTCAGTTGACAGCCAGCTACTAAATGAAGTATGTACAGTAAAATCTCGTTAATCGGGACCCCGATAAGCTGGACTTCGCTTAATCCGGACAGGCAAAAAAAAAACAGAATGCAAGGTTTTTAAATGTGGCTAGAAGTCAACAAGAGAACTTCCCAAAGAAAATGCTGTCAACCACTGATGAAATTCTGTTTCCCGCAGACTTTGTACTGTACTGTATAATGTATTTAGGTCTATGCCCTTTAAATACACCATAATAAACGTGTTTTGTTGCTATAGACGGAGTTTTAATGCACTTTCTACTGTTCTTTTAGGTTATTTCAGTTAATCCGGACTTTGGTTAAACCGGTCAACTTATCCCACCATTAGTCCGGGTTAACGAGGTTTTACTGTACTTCGAAAACATGACAAATTGGCAGAAAGCTAAGAAAACGCCGAATGGGAAAATTCTGGATAAGCAGACACAGGCTGCCCCCACTACCCTCCAAGGCCAGTCGCATAGCATGTCAACTCCTACGAGTTACTGCATTACGACTTTGTGCTTCAAGTGACATTCTACTCAGCAATTCCTAAGATGAATTGGCATTCTTCGTTGTCTCCAGCACACATTGTTTTCCCGTGCGTTTCATGTCTGAGGTGGAAAGCGTTTGTTTCCGGGATTATGCTCCACGCAAGCGAACGAGAATATTCCACGACCTTCGCAAATCTTCCTCCTATTTCGAAAGTCTACGTGGGGAATGCCGAGAGATGGGCCAGGAAGGGTCTCACTTTTCGCACACTTCTTGATCACCTTTTGGGTCCAGCTCCGCCGCTTGGCTCGTGACGTCACAGAAATTACAATCCCTTGATGCTAAGAGTAGGGTTACCAGACTCTTTCCCGGACATGTCCTACATTTTAGCCTTATGTCCGGCGTCCGGGAGGAATCTGAAAATTATCATAAATGTCCTACATTTAGAATGTAACATAATATTAATTGTGAAAATACGTGTTTCAGTTGAACAAAGAGAAATCATGCAAGTTACAAATCTATGGACTGCACTCCCAAACTCAATAGCGAAATTGATTTTGATTCAGTTAGAAGAAAAAGAAAAGAAAAGTTTCTGCTAGAACAAAAACGGAAGCAATTAATGAACAAACTTTTTGGGCCACATTCTGATGATGTCACTGTTCAATGCCTGAGGAAATTTCTTGCCTTAGAACAAGGTGTTTCCCATTCTTATTCAATATTTTGATTGTAACGCAGGGGGTATAGAAAAAAAGATGTTGAACTAAAAAATACTCAGGATGAAACTTCTGGAACCATTTCAAATATCTGTTTCGCATTCCAGGTCATAATGAGAGAGTACTTTCATTACCATCAGCACAACGGAGTCATGGGAGAATATATATATTCAAGAAGTCTGTAAAAAGTTTGATACTGGGGTTCAGCATAATTTCAGAGAGTTTGATTGTTCAGTCTCTCATAAATATATTTTGACTAAACTTGACATTCTGATAAAAATTGGCTCCTCTGAGAAGTACAAGTTAAAACACGTGTAGTGAGAAGTGTATTGTTTAGTATTGATTACAAATTTGAAAAATTTTCATTTAAGAATTCATTAAGAAATCATATTTTTTTAAAGGTGAAAATTGTAATAAATTTACATTAATTTCTAACCTGTTCTAGAAATATGTACTATTTATTGTGAATGTTTTTTGTCCTACATTTTGACTTAAAAGTCCTACATTTTGGGACAGCATGTCCTACTTTTCTCTTATAGCGATCTGGTAACCCTAGCTACGAGCCATAAACACTTTAGACGAAAGCATTTCCCTTAGCATCTTTCCTAGCATAAATGCTTCTAAAAATCTTCTAGCATTTTTTGTAGCAGTCAATTCTATTACGCGGAAGCGTTTCCTGTAACATTCCGGTTAGCATTTGCGATTGCGATGCGAAGCGTGCAGAGAATGTTAGATAATATATACAGCACGAAAGGCATATGAAATGTGTCAGTACCCGGTCATAATTAAAAACAACTACGCGTAATATATTCTTCCATATGTGTATTGTATACGTTATAAAGAATGTATATAAGAAGTGCCATTGATGTATACCAAATACCTTTTTTAATAGGAAACGTTACTCCTCTAGCTTAAATATACTGCTGGACAAAAAAAAAACGGACACCTAAATATTTGACATCTGAATTGCAATTACTTGTGAATTACGCTCTCACTTATTGAACATTCTTTATTGAACATTTTCCATACCTTTTCCGCTTATTTTTTATTTATTTACTCGTATTTACTTATTTGGAACACCTAGTAGGCACAAAATCAATTTCATGCAATTTTGTTTTAATTTACTGATTTCCAATTTCTGTTGATGTTATTTTGTTTAATGTCTAGAGAGGCATGAATTTTGGTTCATAGTGACATATTATTGACATTGTCATTCCTGGTGTCTTTCTTACAAGTGTATTGTAAGTTTGCTAGCTTGAAAATGAGACGTGACCAGGTAGTACAAGCAGTAGCTCTTCGTGATGATGGTCGTAGTGTACACTATATTGCTAGGGTGCTAAATATAGCACGAAGTACTATCCATGAAGCTCCTAGACGGTATGATGCAACTGGTTCCTATGGTAGAAGACCGGGTTCTGGCATTACCTTCTCTATCTGAAAGCCTGATGGCTTGCTCCGTTCATGTGACTAAGCGTCATCAACTGGAGGCGAGATAGCCGCCATGTTTGATTTGCTTCTTCTGAATCAATGTTGGACCTTTTTAGTGAATATGGAATTGTAATGCAAATTTAAGAACTGTAATCGAGTTTACATGACGTATAAACATGCTTAAATGTGCAAGAGGTATGGTGTATAAGTGTTGTGTGCTCAATTGCAGAGGCAATTATGATGAAAATGGTAAGAGTAACGTTCACATTTCTTCAAGAAGTTGCTGAAAATGAGACATGTTTAGGGCAATTCCATGTGATTTGGTTCCTACGAAAAGATACAAGTTAAGTAACAAAGGTTTTATACTCATAATTAAATAAGGGTAATAGTTCATGATGTAAACATTTCATGTGTCCGGAATGGGCATCTAATATACCTACTCTTAAATGTGGTCATGTTTTATCTCTTGTCATCAATTTTTTTTTTAGAAAATCAAATAATTTACGCTGAATTACAAACATTGGTTAACGTTAAGATTATTGCTTATGATTGCAAATTAATCTGTTTCAAGATTTAGTCAACGTTTAAAATATTAGCTACGTTCGTGTCAACCAAAGCAGTTTGTTGCTGCACATTTTATGCAAGCATTCGATAAAATATTCATATTATTTACACAAATTTCCAGTTTCAAAATATGCTTAACGAAAGAAAGCTATACAATGGGGCAAAGTTAATGCATGTGTACATTTACATTCTTATTTTATCCCGCTTTTTGCTTCTTTATGCTAATCGGAGGCTAATGGAAGATATGTTGTGCATTCAAATACAAGGGTGCGACGTGTAACAAGAACTTCGATCAAATATTCGTGTGTAAAACTATCCAGGAGCATATTACTTATGTTTCAAATACAAATGTTTTCACACAGAAAGCATTTTATTACCTGGCTATGTTAATATGAACTACAAATGTATTAAATTTTATAAAACTGATTCATATGAACTGCTTTTTATTTTTTGTCTTTGTGAAGCTTCAATGTTCGTAACTTTGATTATTAAATCAATGATAATGTTTATTGTTTCATAATGTATTAACATTCTTCACGATTTTATTAACAGTGTAAAAACAGTGTAAAGAAATATTCCAAATGTTTATTTCCCAAGTAAACCCTAAGATCGAAATATTAATCTGCTATTTTTTAATGAAAATGTTGAAACTCATAAGTTATTGTCACAGATCTTACTATCAACAATGAAAAGATTCAATTTGTTTATTATCTTCGTTCAATAAAGTCAATAGGATCGAAATTATAATGTGACAAATCATTTAGGTTTAGTCTTTATTCACAGATATGTAACATTGCCCTCCCTTGCACCAATTTCTTTCGCTTTTGCTGAAAGGTTATAGAAATTAACCTTTTGTATTGAGATTGTATAGCTACGCAGAATATCTGCATATCTGGTTGATTAACTTTGGGTAAAGTTAAAGTCAATTTAATTGATTAGGTAACTTGGATAGTTTACGGTCAACCTAACATGGGGGGTTCTGATTTAATCAATTGATTTTACATACAAAAGTTCATACAAAAGCGGGTACGAGTTTTACTGTAGCTGACAAATATTCCCGAAAATATTTTTCAAAGATATACAATGTTTAATTTTTTCCGCCAGGGAGTGTCTAACTGTTTTCAACTCTTTCTTTGTGCTATGGTAAGAATTTTTGTGGTGACCATAGTTACTTCCTGAATGAAAATTTTGGTGTAAATATTCAATATTATACTTTTTTCTTCTAACTATATTCGTCTGGAGGGTAAATGCCAAAATTGAATTTCATAAAATAAATAAATAAATATACCTTAAATCTCTACGTTAAAATTACGACAAGGGGTTTACAGCGTTAAGACGATCGCCTCCAGATGATGACGTCTTGACTGAGCGCTGTGGCCTGAACCTCAAGATGGTCTTGGTTCTGGTCGGAAACGATACCCAACAGCAACGAGAACATCATTTAATTCGTATCACAGTCTTAAGAGACAATCGTACGACTTCAAATATTGTGGCACAGCGTTTGAGAAATGTTCATAGAGCTGTGGTTTCTTCACGAACAGTTCGTAGAATACTGAATGAAAGTGGTTTATCATCTCGGAGGCCGGCTACAGGTCCCAGGTTGTTAGCACGTCACCGAAAGCGAAGACTGGAATTTGCTACACAACACTTACATTGGAATTTGGAGCAGTGGGAAAAAGTTTTATTCTCCCATGAGTCAAAATTCAACCTACGTTCATCAGACGGGCGTGAACATGTGTATGGAAGACCTAATGAGCGTTATGCACAATGTTGTTTCGTTGAAATAACACGCTTTTGAGGCGGTGGTGTCATGGTCTGGGGAGGTATCTCTTTACAAGGACGTACAGAGTTGGTTCTTGTAGAGAATAGGGCAATGACAGCTGGCAGGTATATTACAGAATGTATGGCAGATCATGTAGTACCATATGGACCTTCATAGGCCCGGACTTTGTTTTTATGAATGACAATGCGCGTCCTCATATTGGGAATATTGTCACGGAGTACCTGGACGAAGTTGGGATTACGCGATTAGAATGGCCACCACAAAGTCCGGACCTAAATCCGATAGAGCACGTCTAGGATCAACTAACTGAAACGACACATCAGAAACCGCACAATAGTTCCAGAAACAATAGAAGAGCTTAGACGTTGTATTCAAGAAGAATGGGAGCAATTGGACCAAGAAGTGATTGCCAACATTATTCACAAGCTGTAATTGATGCCCTGGGAGAAACACCCGCTCCTAGACAGCTTATATACACCACCAGTACCAGTTAACAATATTAAAAAATATATATATTGCTAAGATTTACTTTTTTTTTTTATAGTTTTCTGTAACTTTCTTTTATGTTCTAATTTCACTTATTAACAATAAATTATAATTTGTTTTCTGTTGAATATATTCAGGTTTTCTTATTTCCAATAATTTCTGCAACATTTAGTTAGCCTTCGAATCAGAATTTATGCATTATTACCAAAAATGCAGTGTAGTTACAGGCTCTTAAAATTGTGAAGTGATGCATCTCACTCGGCCGCCATTACATCTGCACTCGTGACCTAGAGGTTGCTTCTGATTGGTTATGGTACGGAAATAGGATCGATTCTATTCTTGAGAAATGCCAAGAAATGTCATAGCTTGTGAAATGGCGTAAGATTTTTCACTTTACGCGGTAGCATTTTGGACACGGCATACATGCTTACGTCAAAAGCGGGCCTAAGCCTATTAAACATAAATTTGCGATTGTTTTAATTTATTTAACTTCGCTTTTCTGTCACTTTTGGCTAATCGCGAAAATGAATATGAATGGTGACGAGATGGATGAACGGGAAATCACAAACATGCAGGGAGCACTACAGAGGATTATCCTGGCTGCAGGTTCAGGCGCCAAAGCCTCGTCAGTCTGCAAAATGCAGTCGAGGATGTGCTACGTGGAAGTGAAGTTGGCATTTTGGTATCTTCGGAAAACGTTGAAACCTTCACATTTGTCAACATAAAACTAGATTCCTATAATAATATTTTTGTATTCATAACTTACACATCGTGCATAACTTTTTACAAACTGTTTACTATATTCGATAGTCATTTGTTTCATTTTGAACAAGTGCGTTCATAAATTCACATCATAAACTCATCATAAGTCAACATTGTAACTTCTATGCTCGTCACAAAGTCAAGCGTTACACCCCGACGTTTATTTGAGATTGTCCGTTTATCTTATTCATCTTCAGCTAAGAACATGGGCGTCGGGGGGGACTCGAATTGGTCCGTCTTCCCCCCCCCCATGAAAATTGGCATAGTTAATTTCATGTTGTAATAAAATCAGAAATCTTGTTATTTTTATTGTTAATCAAAGAGATGAAGTTCAGGTACTTAGCATTCAAATATAATAACAAAGTAAAAAGGCATTAAATCGAAAAAAATAGTTTAAAATACAGGAACCAGTTTATATTTTCATATTCTACGATTTAAAGCAAAGAATAAATTGTTTCAGTTTTTTAAAGATTAAAAAATTAAGATTTCTTTGTGATAGATCACACAATAAACACTATGACTAAAATTTATCTCTAATGTTTAAAGTTTCTCTTGAACAAGCTGGTGTAAAAGTTAATAACAAAATAGAATAACTATGCTAATCGGTATACTAACTGTACGAAATGTAAAAAAAATAATAAAAATAGTTGTGCTGGATATCCACTCGTTACAGGCCGAAACCAAGTGTTAGGTAATAATCAAAATCTAATTATTGATAACAATTAGTTTGAACCAGTTTCCAAATTCAAGTACTTAGGAGTAATACTAACAAACGAAAATGATATTAAAGAGGAAATAAAAAGCAGGCTTAATTCAGGAAATGCATGTTACTTCTCTCTTCATAAACTTTTGTCTTCTCGTTTAATATCTAAGAAACTAAAAGTTAAAATATATAATTTTGCCTGTAGTATTATATGGGTGTGAAACTTGGTCCCTTACATTGAAAGAAGAACATAAATTGAGAGTATTTGAAAATAAGATCCTTAGGAAAATATTTGGACCTAAAAGGGATGAGGAGACAGGTGAGTGGAGAAGGTTACATAATTTAGAATTACATAATTTGTATTCATGTCCAGATATTATTAGAATGATTAAATCAAGAAGACTTAGGTGGCAGTCCATGTGGCACGAATGGGAGAGGAAA